>NC_090942.1:37980910-39230910 GCF_040807025.1 Struthio camelus | reverse complement strand
CCAGACACACAGAAACATATTTCTACATGTTGTAGAGTTACTGAATCTTAATCTCTTTTGGTATTCTTTTTCAAACTCTAGTCATTCCCATACCTGGAATGTATTCCACTTTGCCACAGTGACAAGAAAACTGATTGCCTCAGACAGACAAACTTTCTAAAGGCAATAAAAGAGACTGTGTTCTTTTAAGAAGCTCTCTCCTACCTGAGAGGTATAACTATACAATTAATGTGTTCCACAAAAGCCACCAACAACAAACTTCTTTATAAATAATAGAAATTAGTGGCTTCACTTTAACTAGTTAACATAGCCCAGTGGTAGGGTGCAACCTCAAACAACAAGCATGTTTGCAAGATTTTTCTCATGGATTACACCAAAGTAATCTGTATATATTATAATACAGATGTACTGGGGCAGAGTGGTATGTTCAGTAACAGCCTGCAGCTGACAGCCAAGGATTAGAGAGACAAAAGTTACTCCATCTAGTCCTTTCCTCTTACAGAATGCATTACATTAGATTTCTCTTTTCAGATTTCTTCTTAAAAATTTCTATGCTCTATTTACAGAGCTAATGGATCATCATTACAAATGCACTCTATGATTAGGCTAGTGGCTGCCAACTATTATCTGCATTTCTCTGTGACTCTGCTTTCAAAAAACATTCCAAGGGAGAGCTCTAACTACCTTTTAAAACCCAGGATAAAATCATTGTTCCATTGAGTCAATAGGACCCAAGTTATTGAATTCAACTACACCAGGACTCTATCCCACTTTTTGGGTCCCTGAAGCAAAAGGCAGGACAACAATCACACTAAATGAAAACAAGTTCTGAGATCCCAAGTTATTCTATGCTTAGATATAGCTCTTTCATTTGTTTAATATACAGAGAACTGGTACTGATCAGTATATGAAATTTTGGGAAAATAACCGCCATAGAGTATTGGTTGGATGACACTTCTCTGAATACATACATGTGCATATCCAGGGAAAAGGCTACAACCAACAACTTTTGCCAATACCACTCCTTCCTCACCCTTTATTTATCTTCCAGCTTCCTACTCTGCCATTCCAGCTTCTCCTGGCCATCCTCTCAAAGCCATTGGAGCAAATGAGAGCCACCTGAATATGCTGACTCTCTTTTCTGCTCGTTTCTTTTGAAAGCATGCCCTTCATTTGTCTAGCAGTGAGCAAAAGTAGGCAACTTTCTACAAGGGTAGTTGCTATAGCAGGAAAAAAAAAAGCAAACCAGTGTGAGCATTCAGCTGTACAAAGGCTGTGGAACAATGTTAAATTGCACCATCCGTGGCTTTCACTTAAGTGTAATTCTGCAAAAGGCCTGAGAAGGAGACTAAAGTTACTAGTGAAAAGGCACAGCATGAAAAATGGGAGTAACAGGTGCATGTTACAGTAGTATTATCCAGCAACACCTGTAACTGATAGACCAGAGCATGAGATAACTCAGGACTTCTAATAAATGGCCAGTGTTCCTCTCTATAATTGTATGCTGGAATTTTTTTTTTCTAAAATCCATAATAGATGACTATAGCATGGAAGCCGTGTTGGCACCTTTCCAACCAGAGAGTTCTTACCTCCACTTCAGACTTTTCCCAAAGCAGCTGCATTAGATAAGCAAAAGATTAGGGTGGATGTGTGTGGATAAAATCTGAACAGGGATGGAAAACAGATTGCATGTGTGTCTGGAGCAACACCACTATGGGAGGAATTGCAGGAACCAGAGACTAGGAAAGAGTGTCACAGCTGAAGCTGCACTGAGAAAATGGGGGAGTGATTTGCTGATGATAGAGTATGGGAGAGGATCTGTGTAAGGGAGACAAAGTGAGTGCAGGATTAGAAAGATCAGTATAAAACAAGAGAAATGCATGGAGCAATCCTGAGGGTAACTTCATGTAAAGCTATGCTGAGAGTAAGCATCTGGAAGCAGGCTCTGCACTAGGGTTCAGGAGTATGTGAAAGAAGGAAGTTGGGCAAAGCTCTATTAAAATAGAGTCATGCACTGCTATAGGATGCCTCTGAGCAACTCCATTAAAATCCAGGAGTGTCTCTCCCAATCCCACAGAGGTTTAACTGCTTGACACACTGCATATGATTCTGTATTGTATTTCCAAGTAAGTACAACTTCATCTCAGCACATTTTCAAGAATATTGGTTTGGCCATTTTAAAAGTTGGAAGCCAGTACTGGTGTGGGAGCTGCTCTGTAGCTGAAAACTAGCTGTTTTATAAAACCAGTCCGTAATGATGATTAGCCTCTTCTGAAACTGCTTTTGTAGTAACAATTGGGAAGTTTAATATCTGCAAATTGGCTACTAAACATGTGTAATACTTTCATATGTAAAAAATTTTGTGGGTGAATTTGGTGCATATGAAAGCAAAGGACAAACCGCACTCGCCTGAGTCAAGAACAACTGCGGGCAGACACTGTGCAAACTTTCACTCACAGCTGTCAGTGCATCCAAGTTCTTATTTGCAGTGCTTCGATGTGAGGCTGGAACATAGTCCTTGCAAATGGTGACACCTCTGCATGGTTCTGATCCTGCCTCATTCTTCTCCCATGAGTATTCCCACTGACATCAGTGAGCGTAGTCAGGTTGCTCACAGGAGTAAGAGTTTGAAAAATAAAGTTATTCCTTCCTCACACAAACCACAATAACCCAAAATCTACTAGAACTGTGAAAAGCACAGGTAATCAGGACTGAGCTATGTCAACTTATTTCATTTTTATTATCATTCTAAGAGATTTCTGTGCACCGTTCCTTACCTCAGCTGTTTTACTCTGTCAGTTGTGCTAAACACCCACTGATCTGTCTGGGTTGCTATGCCCTTGCCACGACAATGAAATCACCAGTGGGAGAACAATCATTGGGAATCAGAACGTATTTTAGTATAATTACCATTTATACTTAAGAAGGCAAAACTAACAATTACCATTAACTACTACCCATGTGCCCTATCCTTCCTAGTATTTTGCATGATTGTTCTCATATGCCACAGAATCCACCCAACCTGTCCCTACCAGATACTCTGCTGTGGTACTACTATACTGTAACAATTTGAATTTTCAGGACTCGACAGGTATGTTCATTTGGGCTCAGATCCTCCGTGGAGCATATGTGGCTTGCAGCATTCTAGCTCCCAGCACATATTAATACAGTTACTGATGGTCAGGTTGGCATTCCTCCAGCATGGGAGTATCCCTTTGCAGCAAGGTTGATGGCTTCTTTGGGGCTTCTCAGACATCAAAATGAGGTCTCAGCTCATCAGCTAATGACTCATAGACTACTTCACATACCTAGCAAACAAAATGAAGCAATTCTCTCCTTTAAACAAATGGTTCTCAGATGAGAGATCTACCTCCAAATACAGGCATGGGAATTAATCAGAAATGACACTGATATCAACTGGCTCTGAAAAACAAATCCAGCAACCTGCAAATACTGGAATCTCTGTTGGCTGAAAACTTAGTTACGTCTCTCATTCTTCTTACATTTCTAAATCATTTTATAAGAAATTTGATCAAAAATGCTGAAATGAAGCATTCTGATACTTGTGAAAAAAACTTTTTCAGGGAACTTTCTAGTTCAGTAAAGATTTTAACATTTCATCCCTCTCCTGGATGAAAAACATCAAAATATTGGAGTTTCCTGCTGAATTAATTTTTCTTTCTCCAACCTATATGATGCATTTCCACTTGAGAATGTCAAGTATTTCATTCCAGTTTGTTGATTTGAAAAGATAAGTTCAACACTATTTGTTCAACACTATTCCATACTCTGAGACATGTGATAAATTTGGGGGATATATCGGTTGTGGATTCTGCTCTTCTCTATAGTCCTTGCTGTTTACAGATCAATTGCACATTCAGAGAGGCACCTGGCTCAGGCAGATACAGATATTATCAACCTGACATTAGCAAATTCTAGTTCAGATTCTTTGAGCTATTTCCATCTAAATCTTTTCTCAAGAAAAAAAAACAGTGAAACCTCATTTTTTGCCATTTTTCTCCACCTGCAATTAAAAATAGGTCTAGGTTCTTTCTAGGTCCTGCTACACACAGCCCATGAGACTTTGCACAAGTCTTATAAACTTAGTTTCTGCCCCTATAAAAATAGAATTGTATCTATTTGCCAGATATATTGCAAAACTACATTGTCTGTAGGGGGCTCTGATTTCTTTGGGTCTGGGTAGGAGAATGCAAAGTCTTACTGCAGATTTGACATATTGTACCCATGTATCTCAGTGCAGATGTCATAAAACATTACTAACTTTCTTAATGCTTCCCCAAAGCGTGCCAGAATGACTTGAATACTTGAAAGTGCCATCACATGATTAATTAAGCTATCTGTGAAAAATACAAGCTACACAAGTCTTTGCTAGCACTCTTCTTACTGGTCAGTGGCAGCAGTAAGTTCAGAAAGCCCCTGTTGACACTGTAACATGCCACCTGAGCGCTACCAGTCCTTCACAAATTGCTCTATAAAAGAGGGCAATTTTAGTAGGTGTGATTTTGCTAAACTTTCGGCATGTGCGTGTGCTAAGGTAGCTTGTCAGGCCAATAAAATCTCACTGAATTGAATTAAAACTGAACAGCAAATGACCCACAAGAAATCTGCACGCTATCTGGTGCTGCCTTTAACTTAACAGCTAGACAAGTGATCCACCATGCAAGGAATTGTTTTTCCAGTTTCCCAAATCTGGCAAGTGGAGCAAAATGCAATACAACATAGCCTCAGGTCACGAGACCATTCCTGGAGACTGAAGCCAAGGAAAATTTTGTCCTAAGGATGTGATCTGCCTGTTCTTTCTTCAAAAGATATGTCTGATGACATTAACACCCCTTCAAGAGCCTAATCATACAGTTGCTGTTCTGCATTCTCTCATACACAACAGTTCTGGAAGCTCAAGGAACTCAAGGAATGTGATCTCTTCTATTTGACCAGAAAAAAACATCTTTTATTTCTCAGCTGATTGAGGTATTTTTTCTAAGTAAAGAAGTATAAAAGAGGTTCCCTTTAACAGATAAATCTTCCTCTCCATGCTCAAAAGCAGATGACTGCTGCGGCAGTTTCACTGCACAGATGTTCCCTCACATGTCCTATTATTCTATCCAAACCTAGGACTTCCAGGAGACACTGTTTAACTGAAGCAATGATGCACAGGAAGGCAGAACAGTCATTCCTACAAATATCTCTTACATCCAAGAGGAGTTTTCTACCCTGTAAATCTTCACAATCTGTAGAGAGTGTTAGAAACTGGAGGGCATTCAAAATTCACATTTCCACCTGCAAATCCCTCTCCCCAAAAGAAGTATTTCCAGGAAAACAGAGAGAAAAAGCTCATTAACCTTTTCTGCTCAGCTCTTTGAGTGAGCTTTCCATATGAGCAAGCAGTACGACTCAAGGACCCCGACACACCACAGAGTGAAACATTCGCATGGTATGTACCAGAGCCCCAGTTTTGGTACCTAGAACTCAAAGCAGAGATTGGAGATGCATGGTAACAAGTACCAAGACACATCCCTACTGGTTACAGACAAGCTAGCTCAGTAATATACATTGATCTTTCCAAAGTCAATTCACATTTGGGGTTATTAATTCCGCTCAAGTTCTAATTGCTTTGGACAATAGCATGTAACTCAGCTTTCTGCTAAAATTGCCAATTTTAGACCAAACCACAATCCCTTTGGAAACTATCATCATAAGAGTAGAAGAAGTGAGTATGAAGAACAAGGCTCTCAAGGAAGGTAGGATATTGTTGTACGACACCTAAAATTGAAAGGTTACTCCAGGCCCTCAGACATGCACACAGGCACACACTCTCCGTCTACAGAGATTCTGAAGACACTCTGCCCAGCTCTAGGACTGATTGATTTTTTTTTTTTTTTGGTAAACTGGCACTTCACTATGTCTCACTGTTGACTTCTGACAATATTTGTCATGACCAAAATTGCAGTTATTTATAATGTGAGAGCACCCAAGGGCCCCAAAGGTGGTTTTGGTTCTCTTCAAATATAAAGTAAGTTTCAGTCCATCTCTCTCTCTCTTTTTCTCTCTATGAATATACATAGCAATTCAGAATCATATCTGAGACCTCTTTACTCTAGGAACTTGCTTCAGCCAGTGGAACCAGACATCTCAGAGTCAGCTGCAGGAAGCCCTTTGTAGGCAGCTGTGGGATAGTCTGCCCTCATGAAATTGCATCCTAACACCTAAAAAGTTGGCTTGAACTATGAGCCATAATGAACTATAAAGCATCAGGTTTTATTCCTCACACAAGCTACTCCTCTTTTAAAGCATTAACTGTAACAGTGGATGTTTCTGTTATTGTGTATTCCACTTGGAATATTTTACTATATTCTTCACTGCAAGATGTTGGTGAAGCCTCATGTTATGCAGTCAACACCTCCTTGTACGAGGAAATGCTTTCTTGGGCTGGTTTTGAGTTTGCCATCTTTCACTAACTGGTCCTTGTAAAAGAGGCTCCCAGTCAAATCCAAGATTATATTTAGCTATTTTTATCATAACCTCTCTTATTTTTCTTCTAGTGGATCACTTCCAGTCCTTCCAGTCTAACTGCAGTCTTCCCATGCTCCAGCCCTCCTGTCATATCTCCAAAATGGCATGACTGGAACATCAAGCAATAGTCTCACTGAGGAAAAAAGCTGCCAGTTTCACTAATGGTACAAAACATTTTCTGTATTGTTCTTCAGTCCATTCTTTACAACTTTGACTTTTTTCTACAAACACAGCCCCCCCCCACACACACATATACCTTGAAGACTTTCCAGACTAATTAAAAACAACTCCTTTTCTTGACAGAAAACTAAAATACACATGGAAGATGGGGAGGAAAAATGTGATGCCCAAGCAAAATCATTAAGATGATGAAAGGTTAATTTTATGTTAGTTCTGTAATTTTATTTAACAGAATTGCTTTATTTATACTGGAAACACTTAGGGAATGATTCTCCATCACCTTTGTGTCTTAATAGGGCAGCTGGGCATTCCCTGATGTAGGAAATCCCTGCACAGAATAAGGGCAGTGTAGGAGGCCTTCATAGGTGGCCAAGGCAGAAAGGAGCAAGTGGCATAGGATAGGCCCTTGGGAACTGCTCTAACTAGTATAATTTAGAGCATTCCTACTCTGAGTTATGCCAGGGGCCACTTTGGCATCAAGTCAACCTAGAATCCAGAGAGATGAAAAATGGCTCACAGCCACCTTCCCCCTCCCCATACCCTGGGCCTGTACCATGTGTGGTTTGGCTGGCTCCAAGGATCTGGCCCCTAGATTTTTAAATAGAGCATTTTAAGTTGAAGTTGAAAAGTGGAAGAAAAGGGAGTATGGAAAATAAAAAGAGTGCAAAAATGCTAAAGGGAGAGATTTAAAAAAAGGAGGGAAATAGAATGGGTGGTATTGGTAAGTGTGAAGCAGAGCTGATGTTTAGCAAACTGAAGAAGCACTGGGGAGGTCTAGGTTCAGTTCCCAGCTATGTCAGAGACTTTCTTTATAATTATAGGACTTGTCTAGTAGGGCTAATTTCAAGGTGACCATTGAGCTTCTTTGACCAGCTACGCTAAATATGTTTAGCTCATTCCCTGAGAGCTAACCAGCTTTGCCCACAAGCACCATCAGAGTCTCAGGTCAAAAGTGAGATGATGTCCAGCAGCCCTGTATGTGTCCCCTCCCATAAGCTGAGGACTTTGTTAGAAGTGCCCAGGAAGAGAGTGCCATAAATTCTCCTAACCCAGAGATCGTCACACCCCAAGTTTCACCTCCTGTGCCTTTCCCCAAACACTTCCCAACGTAGATCACTATTCCAAACTTCTCCTCTGTTCCACTAAGTGCCTCCATCCTGCTGCCATTGCATTCCTTGCTGTCCCACTGTGCTCCTGTTGCCACCCTCTCATTAGATACCACATACCACCAAGCCCACCCAGGGGTAGTTCTCCCAGTAGCAAAATAAAACAAAACAAAAATGAGAGAGAGAGAGAGACAGACAGACAGACAGACAGACAGACAACAGAACAAAAAGCCCCAGTTCTCACTCCTGCAGAGATTTTAAAACACAGACTGCGTACTAGAGTGCAGGTAAGGGGATGGAGAGCTGTCATCCAAGGAAAAAAAATCAGATGTATGGTAGACTTACTCCTATAATACTATTTCTATTCCACGAGCAAATGTACAATGCAACGATAGTTCTCTTAGCCAGCATGGGCTCGGTTAATTGGTTGTTAGGAATTTTTTTTTAAGTAGCCCGTTCATTTGATAAAAAAGTCAGCCCCAGTGATCACACCAAGTACAAATATTTCACTAGAAGGCTTGTTTCTAATTGACAGAAGTTCCTGCCTACTTTTAAGTCTCTACCACAAAACACTGGAAAAACAGCCTTGTTGAGAAAATGGTTATCATGTAAAACAATAGGGAAGTGTTTTAGGGTTTTCAGTTTTTCTTTGTATTTAAACAGAGCTGAATCATTTTTGCTGAAATTGCTCCAGAAAAACATCACCATGGGAAAGATACCAGGCAGAAAATTACAGTGTAAAGGGTGAATAACTGAAAGGTTATAAGCAACTGAATGGGAAAGGACTTTACAATGGAAACTTTGGGACAACCTTAGGGTGTTACCATAAGCTCCACCTGTACTATGTGTTCATGCATTATAATTAACCATTTTACTACTGCAGCACTGGAAACTGACCATTGCTGACTGTAGAGGTGGAAAGATACTTCAAGGGTTATTATATATGTGAGGAATGCTAAAATGCTATTAGTTCTTAAAAAAAAAGGAAAAAAAAAAAGAACGACTAAAACTCTGTCCTTACCATAACATAGCTCACAACTAAAGCACTGGAGATGCCTAACTGATTTGCATTCATCTTTTCACCTCACCGCTATCTGGGGCTAATCAAGTTTCTATCACAAATTACAGCAGCCACAGGACTACCCTGAAGTGTAGTAACTAGCACAGCAACACAATATTCAGAATGGTACAGCTTGCTCTAGCTACATACCTGCTCTGCGCTACCAGCTTTTTCTATGGCAAGGGAATCCCAAATTCAAAGACAGGGAATCCCGGGCTCAAAGATAGGCCTTGGTAGCAGCTTTCTTATGCACCTTTGTACTGCCAGACAGGCACAAAGCAGGGCTAGGGGGGAACCCAACAATTATTCACCAAATTCAATTATTTTCGGATTTGCACCTTTAGCTAAGACAGAAAAATTAGTATGATACGATCAAAGGGCATTTAAATGGTTAATCAAAGCATATCAGTAAACAGTGTAAAGTAACAAAAACATTCATCACATAAGTTTAAATTCAATCATCTGTCAGTACTATAAATAGTCAAAAATGCAAAAGATATCAACGGTGCTAGGCAGGTTAGGGGGGTGGATCTACTGCTGATAGAATGCAGTTTTCCGAATCTCATCCTGAATATCTTATTTGGAAATATCATGAAGCATCTTTTACAAAAATAGTTACATGCTTTTTCAACTCTTACTCTATCAAAATGGCGTTCTAATCCAAAGTATTGCAGTGTAAGAGCACATTTCCATGTCTTCGGATATCCCTTCCTAGATGTAATTTTCACATGTTGGCAGATATGACCAAAGTCCCAACCGCAGCTGGCTTTAAACGGCAGATGTCCACAGAGTGGTTATGTATTGTCTTGGCACCATTTGTGCTCCCTCCTCCCTCCACTACTAAAACTGCATGCCATAGTAGATTGCCCTGTACTACAAACTATGAAGGACAACCCTTGGCTGGTGCTAAGCAGCTATTAGTTTTTCTATAGTAACTTACACCATAAACTGTACAGTCCTAAAATTGACCTAGAGGACAAAAAAAAAAAAAACCCTGACCCACTATATATGACTAGAATGCAGTTATTTAAACAAGACGAGAGACAAAAACAGTGCAGTCAGGAGTCTGTGTTTGACGTGAGTGCATTAACACCCCCAACTCTCTTCCTTCCCTCCCTCCCTCCCTCCCTCCCTCTCACCCTTTCCACAAAGTCTGCATTTTATTTATTGATTGGGTGTACTTTAGAAGATTGGAGGGCTCTTCCCCTCACCCCTACCCCATCCACCCCCCTGCTCCTGAAGGAGGAGGAAGAGGGGGAGGAGGCAAAGTGGGTGCATTACGAGCTGATTGTGCTCTTGCCCCGACCTCCAACAGCCTGATCTGCCTTTGAAGTTTTCCACCCCTCGACTTGAAGTGAGATCGATTACAGAAGAACAACAGGGACAAAGAATCTGCTGCTTTACGTGCAGCCACTTTCCCACGATCAGGGCAGCCAGCTCGACAGCAGCAAGAGATCACCACTTTCCCTATGCTCCTCCTTGCCACCATTCAGAAAACATACAGCCCCCGCCCCAAACTCTCCGCTTCGCCGAGAAAAGCTGGAGGGGGCGGGCGGGGAGGGCGAGTGGCGGGGGAAGGCGAAGGTTACAAAAATGAATCATGTTGTTAAAGGATGAAGGGACTAAGGGGTGACTTATACAGTCTCGAGTTTTAACAGGAAACAGGAAAATATCGGTACACAGCATGGGGGGGGGGGCGTTTAAAGTGCAGATAAATAATAAACACGCGTTAAGTGGCAAAGTTTAGTTAAGCTGCAAGCACCTCCCTCCTGGATTGCTGCTCAGCTCAGGGCTCCACGCACGCACACGGGCACACAGGCGCACACCTCACCCCACCCCACCCCACCCCCGCGGAGCCACACGGGTGTAACACAGCCAGGCAGTGAGCCCCTGCCCGACGGGCTGACGGCATCTGCGCCGGGGATAGTTCAATAGCCAGAGCCGTACGTGTGTGTGCGGGCGCGCCCTCATGAACGGGACAAACCATTTACCTTTGTGTCTGGTAAACATCTTTTTTGTGTCACTACCGCTGGGACGGTCTGTAAACCGGGGGGGGGGGGGGGGGGGCGTCGGGAGAGTTAAAAGGGCAAAACAGAGATTGTAAATGCCTTACCGAAGCGAAAAGAGGCAACTCCTTCCAGCTCAAGGCAAGAGGTGCTAGACCTTGCCTCAGCAGGCGGGGATCCCGCTCCCCGGCCAGTATGAATGAGCGTTAAGGCAGGGCTGCTCCGCCATCCCCGTGACTGAAACTTGAACTGGCCTGCCGCCCCCCCAGCCCTCGTACATCGATTCTGCCTGCCACCCGTAAGGGGAGCCCAGGCGGGAGCACCAGCCTCCCGGGGACCCAGACCTGCTGCCTCTCCCACCCCGGCCGAGCTGAGGGAAACCTGGGGCGGGGGAGAAGGACCGCCGTGGGCACTGCTCACCCCCACACCTCACGGCGAGAGCGGAACCTGCCGGCCGCCGCCGCCGCCGCCGCCGCAGCACGTCCCTCAGGGCCGCGGGGCGCTGCGCGCGGGCGGCCGTTGGGCGGCCGTTGGGCAGCCGTTGGGCGGGCGCCGCGCGCGGCGGAGCCGAGCCCGCGCGCGCAGCGGCGCGCCGGCCGTGTTTGCGCAGCGGGGAGGCCGGCGCAGCGCGGGGACGGGACGGCACCTTTTCCCTTCCCTGGCCCGCTCTGAATGGGGAGGTTTGTTGTTGAAACTCGGTTTGAACTCATCACATGTCGGCTGGCTTTTCCAAGAAAAAGAGAAGTGGTTAATTTGTCACTGGGCATCCAGTCCATTCATAAAAAAAAAAAAAAAAGAAAAGAAAAAAAAAGAAGGAAAAAAAGCCAGCTCAGTGCAGGGACCCCCAAAGAAGGTGGTTGCGAAGGGGGATTTCCTCCCTCCTCTCGCCCTCCCCACCCCCTTCAGTATTTTGTTTACGGACCCGGCCCCCCCCTCCCCAACCCCTCCTCTGCCTCCGCGGCTGGGCTCCTCCTCCGCAGACTACACGGCGTCAGGGCTGCGAGCGAATAGGATGAACACAATCACTAGCCATGGTCACAAATTACTGCAGGAAGTGTTAGCTACGCACCGGCTCCTAAACAAGATCGATTACTTTCCACTGCCCGCAGCCCCAGAAAGGGCTCCCCCCGCCCCCGGCCCCCGCGCCCCCGCCTGGGCGGGCCAGGCCGGGCCGGGGAAGGGAAGGGAAGGGAGAGGAGGCGAGGCGAGGCGAGGCGAGGGGGATCCCGCCACAGCGCAGCGGAAAGGAATGGGGGGGACGGGGGCGGGCCGCGGCCGCGCAGTGTCACACGAGGGCGCGCAGCGGGCAGGGAGGCGGCCGGAGCCGCCCGGCGCTGAGGGGCTGCGCGGACGCCGCCGGCGTCCCCTTGGCTCGTCCCGGCGGTTGAGGCTTTTTGTTTTTTTTAAGTAGGAAGCGATCGACACCGCCGGTTTCGGGCAGCGGCAGCGAGGAAGGTGACTAAGGCCCCGTCCTGCAACTTGTTCCGCGGGGGCGGTCCGCGGCGCCCCCGCGGGGCCGCATCCCCGGCGAGGCGGGCTGGCGCGGGGGCCGCCGCCGCTGCCGCCGGCCGGCACAGGAAGCACTGACTCAGCGCGCAGCGCTGCGCTGCCGGGGCGCGGGCTGCGCTGGGCCCCCTCCAGCCGAGCCGCTCAGCGTGTGCGTAATCGCCCCAGGAAGCGGTGCCTCCGCGCCGGCGGCAGGAGCCGCTTCCCTCCCGCCCGCCGGCCGGCCGCCTCCGCCGCTGCGCTGGGCGAAGCGGGCCGCGGCCTGGGGGCGGCCGCCGCCGCGGCCCTTGCGCTGCTCACGCCCTCGGCCACCTGCGCCAGCGTCCCAGCAGCTCGTGAGGCGGTCGGCCAGCCTGAGCCAAACGTGACGGGACGGCAGACGTCAAAAATACAGTAATTCTTCTGGAGGGTTTCGTGAAAAGGACAAGGGTGGGCTAAAGAAAAAGAGGAAAAAAAATAGTTAGTGGCCGCACACACACACGCACACAGAGCGCTGCAGCGCGCTCTCGGCTCCTTCACAGGCACCGGTGTATCTGTGCAGACAGGGAGTTTTAAGAACGCTCCAGTGCTGCGGAAAGCATCAGTTACTCCTTCTGTCTTCTTAGGCGACTGAGAATCCAAACGCCAGAGCGATCTCAGAGGAAAGGAGGCTTCCTCAGTTCTAGTCCACCACTCAGTGCTGCTTCCCAGGCACTTGGAATTAGGTGATTACCTGAGAAACAGCCTTCATTTAAGAAGAAATTACATTTCTGTCCCTTCTGGTTGTGAAAATACTCACTTGACGTGGCAAAGGCTCCATTTGCTTTCAGGGTTTTTTGTTGTTGACAGTTTCAACATTTGAAGTGTTAGGGCAGGTTCATTTTGATAATGTCTCGAAGTATTAGTAAAAACAGTAACTTCATACTTGCTGATAATTACCTTAGGGAGGTAAATAAGAGTCCTGCTTTAAACATGTGTGCATTTATATAAGCATAGTTATATATATACCTACTATACGTGCATACACTTGTGTATCTGTGTGAGGTAACAGGTAACCAACAGTCACACAGAATCTGTGCTAACATATTGGTTTAGATGAATATGCATTCTCCCTGCAGTGATGTACATAAGGTATATGTGTATTATATACATATATGTAATATGTATTATATACGTATTATATAATGATATTTATTATTATAATATATATTACATGCACATATTACTGAAGATAGAAATACCATAATTTAAAAAAATCAAGTTGCAAGGTCAAGCGTAAAAAGTTTGGAAAATAAGTTAAGACTGACAGTTTAATCTGAATGCATCCTCCATCTAGATGGTGGCCTTTTAATTCAATGTTAACACATTGGTTTTTTCTTCTGTACGTTTCCTTTCATGGTTAGGATATTTTTTGTTAAAACTATTCCATAGTTTTTGTATCCTTATTAAATATATAGTCGCATTGATTATTGCACACTATTCAAACCTCACATTGAGTACAGAATACGCTCATGAGATTTTGTGTTATTCTTTCATCATAGTATCTAATTGTTGGACATATATTAATAAAACTATCTACATAACATCCTTATGGAGTTAGATTCCTGACTGATACTGAACCATGCCAAGATATTGAACCGAAAGTGCAAGTGTATTACCTCAATGCTTAAAAAATGGGCATCCTTCTCCCAGTGAGGTTCCTTATTGCTTCAAAAGAATATTCAAAATTTGCCCTTAATGTCTTTGTGCTTCAGAGCTGTTAGGTGTTTCTGTATTGCAGTCACTGTAGTTCAGGGATTAGTGTTAAACTACCAGCTCAGAGGTTGCTAGTAGCAATATTACAGCAGTACATTGCTCAGCGTAGATTAACCACCCAAGATCTTAGCCAGTCTGAAGCAAGTTTTACAGTGCATGTGCTTGCTGCTGTGTGCCTCCTGCCAGCAGAACTTGCACTACCCAGCTTAAGATAGCTCACATATCTGCCAGAGCTGTGCTGATGACGTAAACGTACGCTTTGTCTCTACTCCATCCTCAATTCTTCTCACACATTATTCCTCGTTTCTGCAGCCAATGGATAATGCAGCTGTTTGACCAGGCCAGCTTTCCTATCCTCTCCTCTTCACCTATTCTGCCACTATTTTTCAAAAATTAATAGAAAAAGTAAAAAAAACCTTTTCTCTTGCCTTTTTTTTAACAGTGATGGCTCTTCGTTTTAACTCTACGGAAGAAAGTTTGGACCAAATAATACAAACACACTGATGACCCATTTTACCTCATTGGATCGATATCCCTGGCCTCTGAAAACATACTCCTGTGTCATTAGCTTCCACACACACAAATAAATGTATATATGGCAATATATACAGTAATAAGAAAAAAGCTGATAAAGCCTGTTTAAAAAGTGAAATTGAAGACGTTCCGTAAACAGAAATTACTACAAGTCTTAACTTGCTGTCTCTGCAGCACCGTTAGTCTACACCCTTAATGTATGTCCCTTAACATACATCCGTACTCAATGTACCTTGTAATTGCCTCATTATGGTTAACTACTGCTGACCCCTGTGTGGAACATGTTAACATACAGAGCAACTGTGAAATACCTAGGATGTTCACAACAAGGGTTGCTCTGGGTAGCGAGGGTAGGTATTTCAGAACCAACGTAAAACTCCATATACATAATTTGTTCCACAAACTTATCTTTATCATAGACTTTCCTTAACATTTAATTCATTGCCATTCTGTGAATGATATGTTTCTTTAATCAGCAAAACAAAGAGCTATAATGTATGACAGCGGAAGCAAATCAGAAGAGCTTATCATAATGCAAGGACCAGGCAGTGATCAGTAGGCCTAGGATCTACTACTCAATTTTGAGTCCCTGGAATATTTTGTCAGAACTGTGTTTATTAGCTTTGAGTTTTTGACAGCACTTTTATAGGAAATAATGAGGAGAGTGTACCCTACCACAGAGAAACCACTCACTTCTGTTTTCCCACCCTCATACCCCACCCAAATCCGGGGGCAGTACTGCTGTTGCTAGTCCGAAGGGGAAGGATAACCCATTTCTATCACCGGGTTTTCCTGTTCCAGCTCCCAGCTTTTCTCATACTTCTGACAAAAAGAGCTGGAAGCTCAGCCACTATTAATGACGTACCACAATTATTCATGCTACGTCCCCAGTTACTCCTCCAACCCCAACACAGGAACGTGATTATGCACTCCTCTCATATGGGTTAATATACCCAGGCACAAAATTGTCCACCTGTCCTTCCTCCAAACACAATTTAGCCTGCTCCATGAAGTAACTGAGTAGCTAACTTGGCTATTGCTATTTCTTTAGCTCTTGTCATATGCCCCCTGCTATTCCACCCGCTCTCTAGTGACGTAGTGAGCAGGAGACCAAGGCAGACAGAAAACAAAGCCCAGGAGCACCTGGTGCTTTAGAGGGAAGCGGCTGGAGCACCTCTGGGAGGCTCTTAACCCAGGAGGAAGGTGAGGACCAGCCAGGGGAGCTCTTCCTGCAGAGAGACAGTTTATCCCTCCAAAAAACCTTCACAGGGTCTGAAATCCTACAGCCCGTAAGGAAAACCATTAGAGCTGGCAGCTCGGCTGATGGCTCTCAGTTGCTCAGTTTTCACTCTCTTGGCTCTTGTAACGTCATTGTTTCCCCTTGCTCCCCAGTTGCCATGGAGGTTTCCAAGCCAGACAACACCTGAATTTCTAATGCTAAAAGAAAAATACCATTTCAGGGTTTCTTTACGCATCGTAAAGAAATGCCGAAGGTCACACGCCACTCAGGCAAGCTGCAGCGTTGGCAGCCCGTGAGCCAAGGGGATCCCGGCTCTGATGAAAGCCAGCTTGCCCATGGGCAACGCTCCCATCTGCAAGCTCCTGCCCCAGTGGACAGTGTGGGGGGCAAACACAAGTGGCTCCCTCCTCTCAACTGCCATAAGTGTTTGGGGAAAGAAAGAAAGAAATCAAGGAACAGCCCCAACCCCACTCCTATGCAGATAGATCTCCTTTCTTCTTCCTCTTCCTCTTCTTGAAAAACTGCTCACTCTCTGCCTCCCTTCTTCTTGGCGTCCCCAAAATGGTGCTGGACCAGTGCCTAGATTTGATCCCAGTAATGCTGAAGAAAGCAGGGGGCGACAGGTCTCTACAGCTCCAGGCATAGTCCAAGTGCAGCTATTTGGATAGATATGGGAACTAAACCTGTCCTGAATTCAGGAGCTGATGCTGCTGGGGACCAGGCAGTCACCTCTCCAGCCCCACGCACCTCCCTTGCCCAGGTGCCTGCGAGCCTGGGCGCCAGCATGGAGCAGCTGCCTGGCACCAGAGCGACGGCAGGCTCAGTGGGTGGAAAGGGAAGGCGTGAGCTGCCCTGACTGCCGTCAATCACTAGGAATTTCTACATTGTAAGAAAAGCTTAAGTTCTCAACAGTATCAGCGCACGAATTCTGTGTTGGGCTTTTTTTAACAAGAAGGGGTGACAGCTACTTTACTCACTATAAATCTGTAGAAGTTGGTAGGACTGTAGCTGTCACGCATGAGTTCTGCAGAAGGTGAAGACGAGGAGTTAAGATGAAAAGGTAGGCTCAAAAAAAGGCTCTAAGTTATCATATTTCAAAAACCTCTATCTCATAACTTTCCTGGAGTCTGACTGCTGATGTCCTTTGCTGGTGTTGCGGGGGGGTTAGCAACACTGAGCTTAGTGTTTGAAATAAACAATTGGGTATCTCCAGCAGCAGTTCCCAAACTAAAAGTCATGACCACAAGTGGGGTCGCAGAAGTTACAAGTGGGGTCACGAGCTTGACAGAAATTACATTGTTTACAGTAACATCTGGGTTGCAAGCCCAACAGAAGTGGAACTGTAATGTTTAGTAATTGCCCATCTCCAGTATTTGTGCTTTTTCCTGAAGCTCCAGCTCCTGGCGCCCAGAAATTTTCAATATCTATGCAGAGGTTGGGGAGCACAAGCTCCCTTTCTAAGTTATGAGGTTATGAGGGGAAAAAAAAAAGCTGGAAAAGATGAGAGAAATACATCCTAATGATTTAAGAGAAATAATTCAGGATAGAAAACTTTTTTTTTAAGTGTAGACCAGCTGATGTTTTTAGACATTCAGTACTGACAACCAGCGCTAACTGGAAAGATGTTTCTGGTTAATTGAATGGGGGAAGGCTCCTCCCAGTACACATACCGCCTTACACTTTGTAACCTGAACACTTAGGCCCCTGTAATACTTTGTCCACTTTCAAGATTTTAGCTCAAATGTTCTAGGGTGATAATATGTCTATTTTTATTACATTCAGTCATTCATTACAGAGACAAAAACACAGAGTACAGAAGTCTCAGGGGGGATATAGCCCATGTTCATAAACATACATTTCTAAATCATAATGAAAATCAATCGAACTTGTCTTTGTTTTCCCCTCCAAAAGCAAGGAGACGTATTTCTGTATCTAAAGCAAGAGGGGATCTTTTGAGAAAAGAAGGCGGAGAACCAATAACCCTGGGCTTCATCTCATCTTCTGCCATTAGTTTCTTTATCAAGCTGAACCTCCTTGGCCTTTGGTTTCCTCGTGTGTCAGATGGGAATAATTATGCTCTACCTGACAGCAACAGTGAAATAATTACCATTTGCAAACACTTTCAAAACCCCTTGTGAGAGATGGAATATCAAAGCCGTACAATACATTGATGGTCTCTGAAAGGTTAGGTGTACAAAACAATCATGTTATTCTGCTACTAAACACTTTTAGTTAGCACTTGTATTAATATTCTCTTTGCATCAAATGACTGGGTTTGGGTAGTAGGTTTTTTACAACCCTCTTCCCTGTTTTTCGAGGGATACTGTATGTCTAGTTTCGTCCCAGAGCAAATGCTTCTGGTTGGATTATAAAATCCTTGAGAACAGAACTTTTTATTGGAAACTATGAAACGGTGTGAGCTATCACAGCATCTCCACATACTTAAGGTGTTGTGATGTGTGTATGTGGGTATTTCCTTAGTGTCCAAAATGACTAGCTATTATGCCCAAAATAGCCTTTGTACTTTACTCTTTTTTTTTTTCTTGACAGTGTCACACTGAGTCTCTGCCGTCAAAATTTCCTAGCCAGTCATGCAATCAAGAACAGATCAGCTGTGTTCGCGTTGCCAAAGACAGCTTGTGCCACAAAGACTCGTCAGCGTCGCTACTTCCCACAACTTCCGAAGAGCAGCTCCATAAAGAAGGCTTTAGGTAAATGTTTTGGCTGTTCCCGAGCCCCCACTTTTGAGTAATGTGACCTGCCCTTCCCCAGAAAGCCTCCCAGGGAGGGGCTCTCTGAGGGCTTTGGGGCTGAAGGGGGAGATCTCCAGAAGCTGCCATTTCTCATCAGCCCGCGTGACTTTCCCAGGTGGGCTGAGCAAACCCCTCTCTCCACAGCAAATGACCGACCAAGCAACGAAGCGGCAGCTCCCCTTTGTGTTCGTCCACGATGCTCTGCCCAGAAGCGATGCTCTTTCCCCTTCGCTCAGCTGCTCAGGCTTCCCCAGGCTGCAGGGCTGCCAAGGCTGCTAGCGGGGCTTCGGACACATACGCTGGGCATGGCCCCGGCCGCCTGAAAGCCTGTAATTTCCTCCGTGGGGAGCCGGGGAGGAAATCGCTGTGTGCCGTGCGAGCACGCGGGAGAGCAGGGCAGGCGGCACGGTGCCCACCCGCATCGCAGAGGCGCCTCTGGCGCGGAGCGAGGGGCGGCCGGCGCTCTCCGCACAACCAGCTTTGCTTCTTTCTGCCTTTTCTTGCTGATACTAGATCTGCAGGAACTAATCAGCCGGCCGCAGAAAGGCCAGCGCTCCCCGGCGTTATCGAGGGAGCTCCGGCCCCAGTCAGTACAGCCCCCTGCACAAGAAAGGAGCGCTTTGCAAATTATTAGACTTTCTGCAAACATTATTTATTTGCCTAGAAACAAAACACATTCCAGTCAAAATCCCAAACGAGTTAGGCTTGTGTAAGGAAAATAATAATAAAAAAATAACAAAATCGGTATTGTTCCTGTTTGGAAGTGATTGCTGGTTTTAGAAGTCACCTTTCAAACAAAGGAAACACTGACTTGTTATACAGAATTAACTGGAAAAAGTTACTGATAGCCCAGGCAGCCATTCAGGGGTGTGTGTGGGGAGGGGGGGTTAAATACAGCAATAGCCATAACTATCATGGCTTCTAAAATTAAAAAGAAAAATAGCCACAACAAGAATTTCCAGTGTCAATGAAATTAATTCACTGGAAAGTGAGGATAATCCGCTCTCATAAAAAGCAGAAAATAACTTCGCTCAGTTGACAGTTTTATTATAGGAACACAGGAAAATGGTGACAGAAAATGATATTTTGATGCCGATTGTTTTATTTGTGCCTCTTTCTGTGTGTTTTCTTTTCACAAGTCTGAGCTTTTAATACATGCTGACTGTCAAGTAATAAGCAAATGGAATGGTGTGAATTAATTATCTCGTTCATTTAAATGTACATTTTAATTAAGTTTATTGGTGGGAGAATTGACATCGTGAAAAGTTCTTTACATTTAAAGAGATGTTAAAATAACAAAATCACTGAAGCCTAAAGAACATCAAGTAGGAATGGCATTTGTTTTGCTTAACTTACTGGGAGATGTAAAAGACTTGTCCCATTAACTTTTAAAAGACCTAAAAATTAAAAAAAAAAGAACACTTTTCATTTAAAATAAAATTTTCTTAAGCACTGAATCTGTAATTAAGAAAGAACGTGGTAGTTATAATTAAAACTGTACTCCCCAGAGGGAGCTACAATTTTCTATAACTAAAATAAGAAAAACTTGAGAGAAGAGTTAATGGAAGGCTTGGATTATTATTTTTGAGGGTGGAAGGAGACGTGGTCACTGGTTTTTTTTTTTTTTTAATTTTAAATAGAACCCTGCAAATATTTTTCACACCTATAGCTAAATTGGTAACAGGGAGGCATTTTGCAGCTCTACAAAAGATCAAAAGCTTGACTTTTCATCTGGCACAGCTTCATAGTTAGCAAAAACATAACAGAACAACAACAAAAAAAAAGGCTGTTATTTCACCCGCTTGGGTTTGGTAAGTGCCTGTTGTGTATCGCAGCAGAGAGAGGGAAAGGGTCAAAGTTTAAATTTAGCTTGCCGCTTTGCTGGGTCGCGGCTTGACTTCTACGCGCAGGGCTTGATTCTTGGCTGTCTTGCGCCGCCCTGGCTCCCAGCGCCTTCCTTGGCAGGGGCAGGGGCAGGGGCTGGGGCAGGGGCAGGAGGGTGGCAGGAAGGCAGGTTTGGGCACTCATTGCCACAATGGGAATTCGCCAGAGGAAAAAACCGTGGTGCTGGGGGATGGGGTGGGTGGGGGCGGGTTAGCAGAGGAACAGCACTGGAGGGAGAAGACTTCTTTCAAATTAAAAGTTGACTGTTTTAAGCTATAATAAATACAATACGCTCTCTCCCCTTACAGAAAGGGAAAAAAAAAAAAACCCAGCAGTGCACTGATTGCAGAGGTGCTGGTAAAATAAGGATTAAACGTTTAAAAGGAAAGGAGGAGAAAGAAAGAGGGCAATATAAGAAAGCTGCCAAAGATCTCCGCTTTCCCTGGGGAGCGCAGAAGTCGGTGGCAGACACGCGTGCAGCATCTCCCCTTCACGCGCTTGTTATTTCACTGCCCGGATCTGCAGTGCAAAGGGATTTTGAGCGTTGGGGCCAAACCGGGGACGGGGTGCTGCCCGCTACCCGCCAGGCGCCCGATCCACGCCGCAGCCAGGCCACTCGGCACTGCTGTCCTCGGACGCGTGCAGAGACCCAGCGACGCTGGCAGAGGTTGAATTAGGGCAGCTGCTCCTCGGAAGGGCTCTGTGGGGTGGGCGCGCACCTACCGTATCTACGGCACCAGGCTTCGCACAAAAGCCATCTGCAGCCACAGCTGCCCTCTGAAAACCATGCCGCGGAGGAAGAGGAAGGTGGGCCAGCTCCCTCTTTTGCAGAAGGTTGGGCTTGAGACACAAGAGAGCCGTGTTCTGGGGCCGTCTCTAGAATTACGTATTTTAGATTAACTAGTCAGTGGATAGCGTCTAAACAGAGCTGCCCCTGCCTGGCGCCCTGGGACGCTGCCCACCCAGCCTTGAGGAAGGAAAAGTCTCTCCCCCAGCTCTCCTCATCTTGCAGAGGCTGGAGGCTAGGTAGTAGGAGGTGGGCGTAAGCGTAAGGCAGGGCCTGAACCCAGCTCCCTCGCTGCCTGCGTAAATGACGTAGCCCCGCTGTGTGAACAATAAGCAGCACTACGGCACCATGGTGCAGCAACCAGCCCCCCGGAGATGCTGCTCTGCTGAGGAGCCCAAGCGAAGGGAAGCCCTTGCTGGATCTCTAGAGAAAGCCCAGGAGAGCCCTTGAGCATGTCAGCCGCAGGAGGTCCCCTCCCAAGGCACCTGCCTCCGCCGGCCAGATGCAGCGTTGGAGCTGGAGCCGAGAACCTGCCCTGCGCTCGTGAGCCAGGGGCTCAAAAACGAACCGCTGCCCCATGCAGCCTTCAGGTGCCTCATTTCTTTTGGATCTGGACCCCTGCATGCAAATTTAAAACAGGCTCACTCCTGTGTTTTGTTGAACATGTTTTTGGAAAAAAAAAAAAAACTGTTGAACTGTTGTGCTTTGTATCCATGAGGAAAAATGATTAAAATCATGCTATTTAGCTGTGGTTATGTGTAGGACTGACCATGATTAGCATATCCTAAGGCTGCAAAAAATTACTGCTGCAACTAAAACTTTGGCTTCTCATTTAACCACTTGCTGTTTATTTTGCTGATAATGATGCCTGGGCATCAGTAGAAAGAGCCCAACTCTTGTCTCTATTTTTGTGAGATAAATACCTCCTTCAGCTGAGCTAGGGGCAGCCAGGTAGCTGGTTTGCAAACACCTGAGAGCACCAGCACTTTCTTCTGGCATTGGTTAAGTACAACAGTTACATTGGTAGAGTTAATAAACAGAGTGCCTGGGAGGGTTTTAGTCACTTATGTTTGTGGGAATATATAGCTGGGGACTCAATGTCTTGGACTTACGGTGGAGTCAAGAAGAGGTGGAGGCACAGGCTCTCCCCTCTTTTACCTGAGCCTTGCAGGTCTGGCATTGCTTCCTACATAGGGTTGGTACCTCAGTCAACTGGCCTGTTTTCTTGCCCCTGAAGTCAATTCTGCCAGCGTAGACATCTTTAAATCACATTGCAATTGTTATAATATGATTAGATTAATTAATCATATAGATTAATTAATTTTCATTTCCATTTTCATTACACACATGTAGCTGTTATGTATCGCTAAGCAGGGGACAAGTAGTCATGTGTTAGGATTCTGCTTTGCAGTGGCTCAGATAGATAGCTCCTATTTTAGTAAGAGCAGTAGCAGCTCTAATGTTTTTTAGCTGGTGGGGACTTCCACAGAAAATTTTGTAGCCGGTTAGCTTGTGCATGTGCACATGCGGGCCAACAATGCAGTGGAGGGCAATGCCTAGTCACCCACCTCAGGAGTACCTGCCCTTCCCAGGGGAAACCAAAAGGCTGCATTTGAATCGCAGTCTTTCCTGTCACCAGAGATGGAAAAAGAGGAAGAGGTATGGTCCCCTCCAGGCCCCATTACAAACCTGCAAAAATTGTACGTTGGGCGTGTGTGAATTGGAGTCTCATATTTCTTGCTTTGATGATTTTTAAATCAAATTCAGTGAGCTTAACCTAGACCTAAAACTAAATTACGCTAAACCCCGAAGTTTCAGTACTGTATCTAAGGAGTTAAGAGCTCTTGTTTTTCTCATTTTCAGAGGCTGTACAGAGATCTGTATCACGGTCCCCACTTTGGGTAGGTGAGCAACTGATGTGCAGGGGGAGGACGTGACCTACCTGAAATCACTCCGCAAAGCGATGGCAGAACCTGAGAGCAGCATCTCTGGTTACCTGAATCCTCATCCCAAGCACATAGGTACAGCTAGTTAAATAAGTTGCAGTGCTTTGCTTCTTATTCCCATTGCTGCACTACAGCTCGTTTGCCCAGCAGGTTTGCCAATGCAGCTGTGTGTAGCACTGCACTGTCAAAGAGATTACTGAAATGATCGGTACCGAAAATTGTCCCCCCTCTCCTTTTTTATTTCTAAATTTCAGGCAGGTCATTTTAACTCCTGTAACTTGACCAAACTGATAGGCAGCACAAGCCTGCTAAAGCTGTGCTGGAGCACGTGGGAGGTGTGGGGCAACATCACAGGTGGTGCTGTGCCATGGTGCCCCCATCACCAGGTCATGCTGTCTGTCTTCATGAGCACTATCTTTTATTTGTAACTCTTCCCTTCCTCAGTCTTCTCACGTGACGTATGGCAAATTGTTTAACCTTTCCCTGCTCCTTTTTCCTTATCTACCAAACGAGGATAACACTCACCTTAGAGTATTGCAGGAGAGTAAATTCTTTAGGGTTTGCAGAGGGCTGTGAGGTGCGTGGGGGGGAAGCTCCATAGAAGTACAAAGCATTATTTAAAATTGGAGAAATGTTTGATTCCATCTCTCCAGCTGTTTGCTGTGGCTTCCCCAACTGTTGTAGAGGCTTTAAAAGCTGCTGCCTGATGTTCTTGCTTTTTTTCACTGCTCTTCTCTTCTGCATTTCAGAGATCACAATTATGCGTTTTCCTTAAGCAGCTTTCCTCTAGCAAAACACGGCTTCCTCTTCCAACTCTCTAAACTAAAGGAGAAAAAGAGTGCCTTCAATTTGCTTGCATGAGTTTTCTGCATTTTTTTTTAACTTTAATAACAGTTTTAAACTGAATAAACACCTATTACTAAGTTTTACCATCTTTTATATCTTACCACAATCCTGAAATGTTTACGAAAGACATTTCAAGTGTGATAAAAATCCAGAACATAATTCAATAGTTTCACTCACTTTCTTAAAAATGGGTTATTTGCAACATTCGTATTGTTTTCCGCAATGGTCGTAAAAAAAAATTATTTTTTAAAGATAAGTAAAAATCCACAAAGTTGCCAGAGCATAATCTTTCCTTTTATTTTTGTGGACACACTGTCCAATTGAGATCAATCTATTTGTAATTACTCAACACTACAGAATCTCTCCTTGGGCAGAAGATTAGATAATAAAGTGTTTATGACAAGCACCAACCTTAAAAAAGGCCAGAGAAATAACACCTAAGATAATCGGGTGGGAGCAGAAATTCTACTTGAAAGAATACACTGGTGTTTCTATTTACTAACTTATCAGCTTTGCTTAAATTAACTATGACTGAAATATGCTCTACCCTTTTCCTCAATTAACTTTTCATTCATTCACAAATTCATTGGGCCTCACCCTGGAATGAGACCCTTTATTCTTCAAAGAGCCTGGGTGACCTGCTACAGTTTTCAACTAATCAGAGAAACAAAAAAGGGCCGAGATTAAACCCCAAGGAACCCAGGCTATCTTGGAATTCACTTGCAAGAATAAACATTGTCACTTACAACAAGCAGATCTGAGATATTTAGCAAACCCCAGGGTGCTCTATACAGTGAAGATTTCCACGTTTGATTGCCATCTTATCCACCAGAGTGGTTTTCTTAGTTCTTTATCTAATCAAGAAGCTAGCTGGTGTGTTAGACAAAAGAAACTTTCAGCACACTTGTAAAAGTTTAGAAGAATCTCTGTCCCTACCCATTGCAGACAGTCAGCTTAAGGGATATCATGTGCAATAAAAATCACATTAGATTCATAGTTAAATTGAAAGTCATATAGAAATGGAAATCACAATAAATATGTTTGGTAGGTCAACACCAAGGTGTGACCTTTACTTTTGTAAAAAAAAAAGAAAAAAAAGGAAAGAAAAAAGAAACATCCCTAAAATTTATCAAGGTAAATGCTACTGAAATGCCATTTCTGGACGAGCCTCGTAGTAACTTAGCATTAATTATCTCTTTACAGAAAATGTTCTTTCAGGTGTCTTTTCGCTGGCAAGAGTGGGGGTTGTGTTTGACTGAAAGCTTGGAGCTAATTTGATCCCAGTATTACAGATGCCCTTAGTAAATAACTGGTATGGCTCTGGAGTCTGGAAGTCGCTAAGATTTAACAATACAGTTATTTTATCTGCTGGGTTGCTGGGATGCCCCAGTGCAGATTATGTTTTTGATTTTATGCAGCAGAAAGCACAGTTCAGTTTAGATGTTACAGAGATGTCAGGAAGGTGCCTGTTGAAAATGTCTGTTAAAGAAAGCTCACAAAAGAGTAAAACTATCAACAAAAAGTTTTTTTCTCCTAATACACTGTGTCGCATTGTACATCTATGAAAACTGTTCCTTGCACGTCCTCCTTGGACGTGCAAGGTGTGGATAGCAAATATCTCCTCATAACTATTGAATTCATACAAGTAAGGAGATAAAACAAGAGAATAGGAAAGCTGAAACGAAAGTGCTAACCACACATGGCATAGCCCATGGAGAATGAAAGGCGGTCAAAAGGAGTGGTGAGAGCAATGGAACAATGAGTTCTGTGTCAGAATCGTCACAGCTCACCTAAACTGTGGCCATCTTCCTTAATAGTAGGAAATTTTCCCCCTACTGCGTTTACATGTATTCTGGAGAAGCAGCAGCAAATAAATCTCTTCAGTAAACTGAAAGACAAGGATGGTAAAGATGGACAAGCTTCCTTAAACACAAAGATCTGCGCACCCCAACATTTGCCAGGGATGTTCAGGTGCAGAAGAAGAGAAATGTCCAGCCTGAGGAAACGTGATTGCTTGTGTAAGTGTGCAGGAGCTCATGTTTCAAGACTTTACAGGACAAAAAAAAACAAACAGAAACTCTCTCTCTCTCTTTCTCTAATATTATTGTAACTCTGGATACGCACGTAAGTAGGGTGAGATTTGTAGAGCAAAGTGGTGAGGGGTAGTATCTTTTTTTTTTTTTTTTTAAGACCGACTGATATAGCTAAAAAAAGATGTGCAGTTGGATACAAGCAGTCTTCTTCAAGTCAGATGGCTGCTGAGTGTGGATTTTGCCCTCGGAGCAGCCTCTGTGTGCACTGGGTTACCTAAACTCATCCACAAGCCCTTCTGCTGGCAGAACTGGGGAGTGCAAAACAGACGGCGGGAAATGTTGCGCAGCCAGAGATGGGGGATTCGTTGGTGAGCACAATGGGATATGAAAGCGGATGTCTGCCTACCACCTTAGCTGTACTGAGAAAATACAAAATGCAGCAACACTTTGACCGATGCAGATTACTTATCTTCCATCTTAGTTCAGCTTGAGTAGACAGAATAAAATTTAAAATGGCAACTTGACAGCCAGCTTTGTCCCTTAAAACACAACACCAACAGGCTATGAAAGTAAAAGAGCTTCTTGTACCCTCCCACTCCCCAGCGCAGAACAATAGCGTGGAGCCTGATCTCATGTAAGGGTCGAATTCTGCTCCCGTTAATTTAATAGTCTATAGACTGTAGTGGGCACAGCAAAAAGCCCCAGGGAATCAATAAGGACTACTGTGCTGAGTAAGAGTTTGCACAAGCTCTGCTCTTTTTACTGTAGATGTCTACATTAGGAATGAAAACGAGTGAGCTAATTCGCCTCAGTGCAAGCAGAAAATATGTTTCAGACTGCACACTTTCACGGCTGACTTACAAACTGGTTTCAGGAGCGCGCTAGCACAGTGTCATTAAAAACTACTGTTGTTTGAGCCCTTTATCCTTTTTTTGCTTAAATTTTTATGAAAGATTTAAAATGTCTTTCCTCTGATTTCAGTTAAACTAGCTGCTCTCTACTTCTCTGTACAGGTTGTGGAAAACAGGATTTTACAAGTACTTCAAAGTACACATGAAGAGTCTGTTAACAAATATGTGGTGCCAAATTCTTAGATACACAGAACCACTGCACTAAAAACAAAGGGATTGTATGGGTGGGAATAGGAATAGATTTGGCAAGGAATGTGAATTCCCAAAGGAAGTGGTAACTTTCATAAACTCTTGGAAAGCCCGTTTTCCATACCCGCCACTCTCACCACCTTCTACTTGTAAACTGTGCTGTTCAGTAAAACCTGTAGTTTTCTGGACTGCTGTGTCGGGAATTATGGCTGAACAAGTGGGGTGAAAAGCAGACCTGAAATTTTCGCAGCGCAGCACACACCAACACAAAACCTTGCCTGGTTTCAAATTTCGTTACCAATCCAAACCCCAGACAAGCTTCACTGAAAGGTTTGTTAAGGTTCATGAACCGCAGGATGAGTTTGGGGGGTGCCAAAAAAAAGAAAGGTCTGGAAGAATGAGAGGGTGGGAGACAGCCCGATTTCGGGCTCTGCCACAGGCTCACCGCGGGTCTGGGGCAAATCACGCTCCTCCTGTGCCATCTCCAGCGGTGTGGCACAAGTAAGATTGCCAAATCGCCTTTTGTCTCAGAGCATTTGGAGGAGCAACGGCGGAGAAGCTCTAAATACGTGGCATGCTGTGCTCGGACCAGACTGGGCTCGGAGGGCTGGCCTTCAGTACGGGCAACTGCACTAATCCCCAGGAAGCCCTTGCAAGAAGCCGGCATGGTTTCAGTCTACACCATAATGACTTTCCCAGCAGAGCCGTACCGGCAAAGGTGTAGCAGAGACACAGCGGGAGAAGCCTTTTGCTGTACAGCAGAAGTCATCTTGAGGAAGATATATGCTATTTTCCTAACAGGATTTTCTTTTGCTTCTAACTTATACCTTCTCATGGGTTTTGCTAGGATACCTGTGTCTCAGCTGTTCTCCTCCCTCTGAGGCAAAGGAAGTAATTTTAAACGCAGTTTAAAGTGGTGCCTTGGCAGGGCAGAGCTTTGGCCTCGTGAGGACGATGTGGGTACCTGGGGCAGTTCTGCTCCCCCGTTCATGGGCAGACCAGTGCGCGTGTACGTGCTCGGGGAGCAGATCCACTGGCCATGCTAAGACCTTGCACAAATTACCGTGAAGTCGCAAACTGTAATCTGCGTTTATTAGGAACAGTTCTCCTGAACCTGGGATCAGTTTTATTAGGGTTATTTAACTGTTAAGCAATTGTTTTACCAAGGATATCAAAGATGCTGATACAGAGAAACAAAAGGGCAAACAAAAGAAAACCACAGTTAATTCTTACAGAAAAGTGGTACTACAGGAAAAATGATCCAAATCTTGCCATTCTTTTCCAGGTAAAATTAATGTCTCTGGGCTAAATCCTGCTCTGCATCACAGCTCCTCAATTTCACAAAAAAACAGCGTGGGATGAAAGGTGGCAGTCATCACTCTGCTGGCTTCAGAGATAGCTTTGTTTTAAAGCTGAGTAAATGCACTAATCTGTTTGCTAATCTACACTGTTGTCTGGAGAAACTGCAACTATTTGAAGTCATGAGATTCTGTGTTAAAAGAATTCAGGTGTGCCACAAATCATTATATACAATAAAATATCCAATCATGACTCTATATTTAATCAAGAATTTATTTAGTTGTTCACATTCCATGGTTGCCTTTAAGAGGAGCCGTGTGGCTTTTGACCATGTCATTAAAAGTATTTAACATATCTTGTTGTTTTGTCTGCAAGATTCATTTAAATATTGCAAGTCTGCAAAGCCCTACCCACAAATTCCTCAATACCAGGGGGAAGAGAGCTTTTTCATGTCTGTAAAATAATTTTATTGGGTATTAAGATTACTTGCTGCAACCACATTCGTTGTGGGGTGATGAAATCAGAGACTTTGTGACAATCTCATAACATACGCAGTGGAGTGTCAAGATATTGATTACAGTGAGCAATTTTGTGAAAATTTCATTTTGTAGCAGCCGCACAGACTGATGACAATACATTCAAAAAGGGATTTTCTGCTGTGCAAGTCTAGACACAAGGTCTAGTGAGGGTAGAGAAACACTGGATGCAAGATTTGCAGCCACTCAGTAGGAAACCAGGGAGGTGTCTATACCTTTACTTCACATGGGATGAAATGAATCTGATGCAAGTTAAGCTTGCTGAATTACAGTAGATATTGTTCTGATGCAGGGCTATGTAATATACAATTTATATTTCAATGAAATCAAGGATTTCAGCTGCATATTGTTCCAAATGAGGGTACATCCAGCTTTTAAATACATTTACGTAACTTTCAGCATATCTGATGGGAAGAATTCAGTTCAAAATACTTGAGTAGAAGGTAAGAAGATGTCCGTAAAAGACTCATTTTCACAGGAACTAGACTTGTCCTTAGGCCAGAGAATTCATCCTGCCTGAGATAAGACTGATCACAGGCTGTATAACAATCAGAACAAAATGTAAAGTTCATTTATTGCATTTCTCTTTCTTCCTGCTAAAACTTCAGGTGCCATCTCTATTTGCTTGCCCATGTGCATATGCACAGGTGCACACCTGCATGCACACACACACACACACACACACACACACACACACACACACACACACACACACACACACACACACACACACATATATGAACATACCCTCTTTTCCCCTTTATCCTACTGAAGGAAAGAGTGTAAGACACAGTTATTGTATTTTTCAGGTCTAAGTACCTGGCGAGAATAATCCTGTTGGTTATAATGTGTCATGGAAATAATACATAGATGCAGGACAGTTGTCAAAAATGAAAGGTTTAATACAAATAAGTGCACTGTAACTTCACCCTGCAACTTTACCATTTCTGTGTCTTAACATCGCCAAGTTCATTATAAATCCAAGGAAATCTATTCATATTATTACAGCAAGAGTTAAGAGAGTTGAGATTTATACCACTTTACATTTCAATATCATTTATATATGCTAATTAAATATGATGACCTACATAAAACTTGTTTGCTCAGATTAGGTACATTAGGTATATTGTTTTACAGAAAATGTTTAGGATGTATTATATCATCCTTCTTTATCACTTTCTGAAAATACAAATGCGTTGTTCAAGTTAATACAGTTTATCTCACAGTAAACCTGGTAAGAACATGAGTATTGCAGGATTATCTCCTATGTATCAGCAAGAAATCTGAGACACAGAGATAGCTGCATGGCTTAGATCTTTGCCCTTGTACGTCTTCTCTTACAATCTAACCATTACTCGACTATATGTTTCTGATCTCCAACTCCTATGTATAGAACAATAAATGCTGTACATTTATTCCCCACACTGTTGTTTTAAACAAGGTATTTAATGAACTAGCTGTTGTATTATTATGATAGTCACTGAATATTGTTAGAAGGATGGGGTGCCAGATGGGGCATCATTCCTCACTTTTATCCAATATTCTAAACATTATAGCCTTATCCTAAGAAGGTACAGTTTTGGGAAGACGCCTTAAGTATCTCCTAAGGTTCCTATGAAAAAGACATACACAGAAGAATCTTACCAATTACTTACAAACTAACACTTATTAATAGATTGAATGCGGAAATCGTATAGGAGTGTGAAATAGCTGTGATTCCTTGAAGCCACGGAAACCCATACTGTCTTGTGCCTTGGGTTCCCTGGATGTCATAATAACATGTTAAAGAGGCACTTAACTCCGTAACAGCGTACATTGCAAAGCCAGCAGCATGTGTGTCTCTCCCTGGAAGAGTTCCTGAGGAATTGGCTAGCAGAAAAACAGGATTACACGACTGCCACTACTAATGATTGCTTTCCAAATACGTTCTGTGGTCATTGACTGGGCAACACTGGAAAACGTCCAGCACAGTTGTTTAGATTACTTGACTGAGTGATATATAGGGGCTTTTTTTTTTTTTTTACGGTGCTCTTAGTGTCTTAATATTAACAGGGACTACCATTCAATAAAAATACTTTTCCTCAGAAAGAAAAACGGGCATTTTCTTTTAGCTGCAAGAAACACACAAGTGGCCAGAGCTCCCCCACGGCGGGTCTGAGCGGCTCCGGGGCAGCCCCCGCGTGTCCCGGCTCTCACGGGGGACTCTGCGGCCGGTGGAGACCTGGTGCGGGCCGGGGGGGGCAGGCGTTCACACGGCCCGGCCATTCGTCATTAACAACCAACAAAGAAGCCCGCATTTGATTATTATTAATTATTATTTATTACTATTTATTATTATTATTATTATTATTGTTATCATAAGCATCATCATCATTATTACTACTACTACTATTTTGGCAGGGAGCACTTTGCCTGACACTGCGTGTAACCGAAACGCCGGGTTCGCCCGCCCGGCGGCCGCCGCGCGGCTCCGCGGCCGAGGAGGAGCCGCGTCCCCCCCTAGCGGCCCGCGCCCGCCGCCGCCGCCGCCGGGGTAGGGGGGGGGTCCGCGCTGCGCGCCGCGGTGCTGCTGGGGGGCCGCGGGCGCTCCGCTGCGCGCCGCCTTTCTCGTGGGAGAATCGCAGGCTTCGTCCCCCCCCGCAGGGAAGCGCCCGGGCCGGTCCGACAGAGGCTTTCTCGTTGAAGCCCGCGGCCGTCCTTCATGCAGCCTCACTTACCAGAAAGTGGTTGTTTTCGTTGTCTGTATAATGCGTTGACTTTAGGGGCCACGGTCTGGCGTGTCTGAAAGGTGAGAGGGGATCGGTGTGTGAAATCTCGCATCGCTAGGGAAATCTCCCTTTGCATATGAGCAGAAAACATGCTTTACCAGCTCTCTGAAATAAATTGGGGTTTCAGGCCACTTCTCAGCGGAGAAGGACCCGTAGCATGGCATCAGCAAAACATTTTAGTAGAATCTCGTTTAAGAACCTCACTTCAGATTTTCTCATCATCACAGGATTGGACCCGTGGTTTCTACATGCTTAAGTTCAGATTTTGCTCAAGAAAGACTGCAATGAGGCAGAAAGGAATTGAGAGAAAATATCTGTTTCATAGTGTGGGAGTATATACGCCAGGAAAAGGAGATGGTACCTTTGATCCTACGTGCATTCATATGTGCATAAATAAGGCATGTTGATGACATTTGAATTCCCTATACTTTGCCGATATAAACACACACACACACACACACACACACACACACACACACACACACACAAAATAAATACAAACATATACATATGCACAAAAATAGTGTATTGAGAGAACCTACTCTGCTGGGCTGCTGAGGATCTCTCCATGAGGGTCTCATCCTGCATGAGATGAGGATCTCTCCTTTCCATGAGGATCCAGGAGGATCTCTCCATTATCTCTCAATGCATACAAATATTAAAAAGCAGCCATAACCTAGACTTTTTTTTTTTTAATAGAACAGCTTTAAACGAATATGTAAACTGAAAAGCCTATGAAATGCAAGATAAAATTTTAGGGGGAAACCATTTGTAAAAGTTGACAACAGCATAACAAAATCCCCAAACACACTGAAAGGCTTGCAAGACCTTGAACGCAATAAAGTTTCCCCATTCTTATGTTACTTGTTTTTATCTTTTTCACAAAAATGGTCTCTTAAAGCTGCTTTCCGAAGACTCACAACTTGTGATAAGATTTTTTTACTTGTAAACATCAAAAATGTTTTCTGGAGAAGTCCACAGTGCTTTGCAAGCAAGCAAATGTAAGAGTGGCAAACTTTATATATCTTCCAGTAGAAAGAATGCTTCCCTCTCAATCAAATCTTCGCCAGAGGAGTTGAGTTCACTGTATCAAGAGATTTGTAGAATTTGTAGAATTCTGGATTAATCTTATCTGGAGAGTACACCCTGTCTCCCCCTTCTTTCTTTGTACTCACAACTGTTCTCTCAACTTCTTTGCCTCACAGCTGCAGCACTAATAATTTATCTGCCCAGTCACCTCCCTCATACTAGTTGACCTGTGTCTTCTTCAAAGCCGAAGGAGGGAACTCTTTGCATGTGATGTAGGCAGGGCACCAACATGGTCTGTGTGAGTGAACTTCCACTTCTCTTTGGTCACGAGTTCACGTGCCTTGTAAAGCTGCTGGGCAGTGTAGCTAGATAAAGGAGAGGTTTAAAAAAATAACCTTTGAGATGAGGCCAGATCGTCTTTGATCTAAGACAAATTTGCACTGCTCTGTTACAGTAAGCTTACACTAAAACAGATCTAGCTGGCTTTAGGAGAATCGCTGTAAGGATCGTCTCAATGGTGTCGGAAGGCAGGGGGAGGTTGCTTGCTGCCATCTCATGGTGCACGCATCATGATAAACAGGATGAGTCTGAAGGTATTCTGGTATCTCTGAGATCCCAGCTGCTGTAGCCACTCCTTGGAAATGCTGAGTTGGCGCAAGTTACAGCTGCCTCTGAGCTGTCCTAATTTGTGCCAGGAGACTGTTCAGCAGAACACGGGTCAGGAATTGGGGGAGCAGAGAGGTGGCTGAGTTGTACTCTGTGCTTGTAAGTGAGAACAAAGATTGAGGCCAAACAATGTTATCACACAAATATACAAACTGGATTTACTCACATCTGGAAGTAGCAGCCAGCCAAATATATTCAGTATCAAACATTTGGAATGGGATAGTTTCCTCTGAGTCTTCATGACCCAGGCTACTAGTGATAAAAGGAAATTCACTGTATGTGAGCTAAAAGTTATTTCACTGCCAAATTCCCCTCCCTACCGCTCCCCCTCCCCTTCTCCACTCCTTCTGCCTGGCCTCATGCGAAGGGCATTCAGTGCTGAGCTAAGCTTCCTCATTTTCATTTCTGTTGTGCTGTTCACCTGAATGTTTTCCTTTCCTTTCCCTTTGCACCTCTCACAAAGGCTGGGCAACATCCTGCATGCAAACATGCACAACCTCCCAGCCGCTGCTGAGCAGACATCAACACCTACCCACGTTACTCCTCTAGCCAGGCGGGACTCCAAATCAGCAAACTCCCTCTCGAGGAGTGAAAGATTGTGAGCACAAACATAGGTGTCTACTGCCTCTTGGACCTGCTAGGGTCTGCACACATCTGCACACGACTAGCATCTTTGGCAGAGATTTTATGAGAGACCCATAGCCTTCTGCAATCACAGCTAGAGACTAGGAGAGACACCTTTAGGTATCTAAAGCAGCACGAGATGCCAGAGGTAGGCAAGCTCCCAGCTTATCTATTTCTTTCTTAATTGCTGGGGTAAATTGGAATAACTGCACTGCTTTCCCACAAGGTTTGGGCCTCTGTAGGTTTTGTTCATTTTTGTTCATTTCCTCACATTAAACAAGACCCAAACTCAGTGCAAAGTCAGGTGAGCTCATCAGACACTTCCAGCTGGAAGAAACTGGCCAATTAAATAAGTGTCATTACAATCACAGCTTTCAGTCAGAAAATGGCAGTTCTTGAGAAGATTTTCTCACTGGGATCCATCTCAAAACCAGTGCTTCTTTTTGAATAGTAATTTTAAAACACAGGGTTTTGCTTTGACCTGAAGAGTTGCCTTTCTTTCTTTTGCTGTTTCCAAACCAAACGCTTGTTGAAATTTGCACTGCAGTATTCTTACGTTATGATGTTTTGTTCTCTTTCTAGAGAAAAAAATTATATTCTGCAGCACTGCTACCACTCGAGCCCAATGGCTTAACAAGGATCTCCCCACATTGTGGTACACTGGTGATATGTAAACCCCTTTGAAGTGAGCCCTGCAGACAGCTTGCAGCAGTGTAGGTGGAGATAGTTGTAAGTTCTGGCTTAAGTGTGTTCACACACTGGTTGTCGCGCATCCAACAGCGGATCAGCAACACTTTGTTGCTTTAGGCCTGGCTGCAAAAACCCTGCCGATGCCAGGGCCTGCATTTGCTGATAGGCCACAGCAGCAAGGTAAGGAGATAAGAGAAGAGAGTGCAAGGTGGAGGGGGCAGCTTAAGGTGTCCCACTGGGTGAACAGAGAGGGTACGAGTGTCTCCTCACGCCTGTGTGCTGGGGTAAGGAGAGTGGAGGATGCAAAGGGCTGGGAATATTCTCGGGCATGGTTTGATGGGGAAGAGCAGTAGAGCATGGATCCTAGACTGAATGTGGTGATGGGGGAGGAAGAAGCCATGTCTCCTCTTGTCCAAATAGATGACCTGCCACCGCACCAAGAGCTGCCACTGCCAGGGACACCTAAGGGGTGCCGGTTGGACCCCTCCGCACAAGCAAATTACATTTGGAACCACTAGTTTAACAAGAAAATAGACAATCCCTAAATCTTCTTAGTTCCTCTTCTTAATGGAAGAGAAATAAACTACAATACATTTCTCAAGGGACAAAAGAGATAATTCATTCATCTGCTTGCCCCCATCAAAAAGCATGCATTGGTAAAGACCACATATACAATGATTAATACATGATCAATCCTTAAGAAGCAATTTCTGCCAGAGGATCCAAATAGCTTTATAAACATTGTCCCTGCATTAAAGTGGGTCAACTGAGATGCAGAGTGGTTGAGACTTGAGATTTTCCAAGAGGTGGAAAGGAGTCAGGAACTCGGTTCTCCCTGATTTTCCCCAGGAGCTGAGCATCGCAGCCCCATTGGAAATTCCAGCCTAAGCGATTTGCCCCAAGGTCACACAGTGAATCAGTATGTGCGGTGGGAACACAGCCAGGCTATCCTGACTCTCTGTTTCCTATCCTCACCACTGGACTACTCACAGGATATTTGGTCATGCAAATCTCATTGCACAATATCTTGTCAGCAATGTTTTGCCTTAAAAAAATTGTCATCCCAAACAGTGTATAGGATGCCTTTGAAGATAAAAACTGTAAACCCAAACTGTTCTATATGTTCAGCGCTAGAGATCCCACAGTCAGATCTCACAACAATAAAATATTTGTGGTGAAAGGACCAAGATGAAATGATTCAGTCCTGATAAAATGGCCATTAAAGACCAGATGTATGCACCTGGAAAATAAGACACACTGCATTTAGTATCAGGCCACAAATATTCTATTTCCTATTTGAGGTCAGATCTAAAGTTGAACGAGATCACTCCTCATGCCGAGAAGATTCTTCTCACTCTCAAAAATTAATGTAAAAAATAAACAATGCAAGCCAAGCATTCATGTATGTCCATCCAACCTGAAGAAAAATATGTTACATTTGTATATAGAAACTCAGACAGTGAAATAAGTATGTTCCTACAGCTGAAAGGAGATTTTGTCACTGTAGATGAAACTGTCCCTAGTATATTCAAATTAGTGAGTTACTGTCAGCTATATATTCAGTTATATATACTTTTAACAAGAGTAGTCTTTTAGCACTCGCATACTCCAATATCCCACTGAAATGAACGGTTGCTACAGGTACCCTCTGACTGCATGTTCAGCTTTATAAATTATTATATATCTAGAATTAAATATATAAATTACATTTGTCAGTTTTACTCCATGGGAAAGTAAGAATACAGAGAATTAGTTAGCAATAAAATACAGTTCTCTCCTTGATCCAGCAACAAATAAATACAACTGGCATTTAGAAAACGCTTCCCTTGGAATTCTATACAAAGACTGAACTTGTTGGAAGCTTTGCAGTGGGATGTCCATTAACCGAGTTTATAATCTATCACCTTTCCATTATAGCGTCTTTAACTGGAACACAAGACTGAGAAAAATACCATTTTGTCTTAAAAATAGCCCCAATCTCCCTCAGAAGCAGATTACACTGAGATACAACAGACTCTCTGGATGGGGAAAATGTTCCTCATTTCTGCATGGCCGTATACTGTTAGCATTATTTACACTATGGGACTTCCTAGATACTGCAAGAAGTGGAGTTCATTGTGTTAAGTTCTGTGGAAACATGTCATGAAAAAAGAGTACCTGCCTGCAAATATAAGCTTTATAATTACACTGTGCTCCTCTGTACTGTTTTGACAGTTCAAATCCATTCCAGCTGCCATTTTCCAATACATTTGCAATGCCATAGGGTCTCCAGGGTACATGAAAAACAGGGTCCTCAGCGCGTAACACGCCTTCTAATTGCAATGTATCACCAAAGATGGGAGAGAGTAGCAGCCAGGCAGCCGTGTCTTTGCCTTCTTTCTAGCTATCACTGCCTTTTCTTCTTGCCTTATGGCTGTTTACACTCCAGAAAGTGGGTGAAGGGTACTACTGGAGCAGACCTTTGCACATATTTGTGCCTACAGGAGCGCTTAACAGCTTTGTTACCAGGAGACCCAAACTACAAGACCCATCTTTTCATTCAGCAAATGCTGTTCACAATGAAAGGTGAAAACAGCCCTAGCGTACATCCAGGGACTGCTTACGCTGCAGCTGACTCACTTGATAGAAAAGAGATGGGAGACCTCTTTTGTGGGAGAGGAGCCACTCCGCATGCCAGGAAGATGAGGAGCCGGCTCTGAGGGAAAAGGTTTGAGGCAAGCACTGATATTTTAGTGCTGATTTCTTTGTTACTAAAACTAAAACTCAGGAAATGAGCATGCGTGGACACTAGTGGCCCCAGCAGAACGCTTCTACACAGTGCCTGATGTCTAGGTGAGCTTGCTTCTTTACCAAGTTGCCAGCTCCGTTTTAAACGCACAGTATTTTTCTTTTTACGTCCTTAGGGGTAAAACTCCAATGGGCTACAGCAAAAGCCTAGCTAAGAGAAGGCTGCTAGAAGGAAATAGCCCAGCATTCAGGTGCAAGTATTCCTGAACAGCAACACCGAAGCCCTGCCGTGCCAGCTGTCTCTGGCCACAGCAAACTTTACATCCAGCTGTGCATGAGAACTTCCTCCTCATTCTCATTGCATTTGGATTGTCAAAACCATTTGAAAACCTCTCTGCCAAGACAATAACCTAGCTCCTGCTGTGATCAAATTTGCCAGGGAGGTAGGCCAAGCTGCCAGAGAGATCACCTCTTAGATATCTGTGATCACTAGATCTGCTAAACAAGAGCCAGGGAGGTTATGAAGTGGCAAAAGTTGACCTTCAGCTGTCTCCAGAGTTGAGGATGAAGCCTCGTAGGGCAGAAAAGCAGCATTACCTCCTTGCTTTCAGAGGGATCCCACCAGATTCCCCCTGGGAAAGGGAGCTCAAGGACAGGATGCAGCAGATTCAGGGAGTCTGCTGTTTTCTCCCAAATGGGATATTCTTGAGCTACGTCTTGGATCAAGATAAGTTAATAAATTCAGCAGGCAGCCTACCTGCATCTGAGTCCCTTTCTGTGTGCCTACATGTCTTCTGAAGAGATTTTTCTTCAAAGAAAAGATTCATACTTTCATCAGGATCTTGGGACAGAATGGCTACAGATAGCTACAGTTAGAAAATGACATCTGTTCAGCAATATCCTTTAGGGGAAAAACCCCACTGACTTGAAGGATGAAGCCGCTGTTCCTTCCCACAAGCTCCCTGAACAGGAGTATCACAGAAAGCTGCACTGTGATCGCATCTCCCTCTCTTCTAGCATTGACAGAACACCCTAGAAGTCAAAGATATTCACAAGGGCGGCCAGCTGCTATCCAAATGCTGGCTACCAGTCTTAGTGCAAGGGAACCTCAGTCATGAGATCTCACCTCTTGTCAAACAGAAGCTGACAAAAACTCATGAGCAGGATCAAAACCTTAAAAACTCCCCTTGGGTAAGTAAGAATCTGGTTACTTTGATGTGTGTGTCCACCCTGTCCAGCCTGGGTTACTATACTTATTATGAGAGTCTGAATCCAGAAACAAATACATCTGTTCTCCTCAGTGGAATAGGTTAGTATGGACCTCCATTTTCTGTTCTCTAGCCCTGTGTTGGTTTATAAAGCACTTTGCTCTCTGCTTCCGCCCTTTACTTTCAACAAGACTCCAGGACTGACTTAGGACCCACTTGAGTCATACCACTATTGTCACATCATCAACCCTGATTCACCCAGTTCAGCTGTACGCTACTGAGAGAGCACAGTTTACAAAGCCTCAGATGACTCAAGTAAACAGAAAACAGTTTTTATGAAAGGGGATTCAAATGAGCTTTCAAAGATAGGTTTAATCTAGTGTGACTAGTGTTAGGGCATGTGACAACAACTTCCTCTTGATAAAGAACTTTTTCTCATAAATATCGTAATAATGGTACAGGTGATTTTATATGTGTGTGTGTGTGTGTATAGATAAACATACACACACATATATATGCATATACACACATACATATATATATATAAAATATATATATAATATATATATATATTATATATATATATATATATTTTTTTTTCCCATTGTCTTGACCAGAGACAGAAAATCTCTCCTGGTAGCCTGCATGAAATAGATATATCTGATTTACCTCAGGAGCATTTCAACATCCTACTAGGAAATTCTAAAAAACCCCTAAGAAATTCTCTGTCTATAATAGGGAACAGAGTAGTTTCATTTAAACTCAGCCAGTGCTGGCTCTGGTTGTGCTGCAAGTGTAGACAAAAATAAATATACTGAACATTTATAATACACATAGCTAAAACTTAGTTGAGGGCAAGTGGGTCAAAAAAAGTTGGCATGCCTTCTTCTAATAGGTTGGGGCAAATCTCACCTGTATATGCACATTTAATTGTTAATCCAGTCCTTAGTTTGGTTCCTTCATTGAGAATGACCTGTTTTGTCTTAATTTTTTCCCTCCCTGAAACAAGGGGTTTGTATAACAGCTACACAGAACAGCTGCTTGGACTATGCATAGGCCAGTTTACATTAGGCTGGTTTTTCTTGAGAAAGTCATAGTTTAAACAAATGGTTATGTCTATTTTAATCATTTTTGTCTTCTTTTGAAGTGTTTTTTCAAACATTAGCTTTTTTTTCTTCAAAATCAAGTTTAGCTTTACAAATTAGTCTGCTCTGTCATGTCCCCTTTAAACACAGCTGTTACTACAATATAAACATAGGTTTTAAAATGTAGATAAACAGTATAAGAAAGAGGGCTTCAAGTGTTTTAACACATGGTCATTTCTTGCTTACTTGATTTTCCTTGGTTTAAAATTAGAATTCAAAATACAAGCTGTATTTCACAGATGTCAGCCCTTCAATAATAACACTTACATAGTGCTTTACATTTTCAAAGTGATGAACAGAGAGACAGCAACTAATAATGCTCCGAATACCCGTGTGAAAGACGAGAGCATTATTTTATAGTTGGCGAAATGAAGTTACGTGGTTATAGTAGGAAACATTTGCAACTTTTTCCTACCATTGCAAACACAGTTACAACCCTGTCAGCGATAAGAGCTGTTGGAGTCCCACTAGTACTCCAATTACTCTATAGGAATGCTTTATATAGCAGTAGCCTGTAGAAGTACAAATCAAAGTCCTGGCCTTATTCACTGTAACAGAACTGTTGGTTACTGTTCCACAAAACCTACATACTAAGTCCAAACGAAGATGGACCATCAGTTATTACAGGAAAATAAAGCACAATGAAAAGTACGAGCTGCCAAGTTATATCTCCAACAGTTTGTGACTTGGGAGCTCAAATTCTATTTTCAAAAGCATGTCAGAAATCATTCAAGGGGACATATACTCCTGAGTTACTTTTAAAAATGGAGCGTAGACACCTTTGGAAATTTTACCTATACTATCGGAATAGCAAAATACTAGCAAAACTTCCATTGTCATTATATTGGTACAACTTGTGCTGCCACTATAGACTGGACAAAAATAACCAACAAAATCTTAGAAATTAAAAGATAGGGCCAAGGTCAACACCAAGTGATCTAGTCATAGAAGTTCACAGCAGGATTTAAAAGCTTCTGCATTGAGACCATAGGCACTCATACTATCTCAGCAACATTGCCTCTCTTTAACAGAGCTATTGTCCTGCTTTTTCTGAAAATTTTGCTATTATGTGTAGCAGCTAAGCTCACTGGGACATTACCACCCTGTTGAAAGAATGTCAGCCATGTAACAACAGAGTAATTTTAATCTGAATACTTCTGTGAACAAGAGAAAGGGCATGGGGATCATAAATCTGAAGCAAATGTTTTCCTTTTAATGAATTAAGAATGACTTCAAACTTAAGAAGTACTAAAATAAAGTGAAATTATGAATGAGCTTTCCCTTCATGGTTATCTCTAACAACCAAAAGTACAGTATAAGATATTTGTGCTACATTTATATCAGACAAGTGGGAATGACTAGAAAGTCATTAAAAGTCTAGCATAAAATATTATACCACTCATTTTTCTACAAGAGTGCATACCAGTTCCCCCAGATGAAGTTACACAAGTGCTTTCATCCCGAAGCCCATTTTCAGATACTTAAAACTATGTTAAAACATCACCTTTTTGGAATGCACATTTCCAGTGTTGCACTGAACTCCTTTAAGCAAAATTGGATAGGCCTTTTGAGAAAATGGAGAGTGAAATAATATGTTTTGGGTACTATAAAAACTACTTGTTGTGCTTTTTAAAATTGAGAACAGTTGCTTCTTAGGAAACACAACGTTTAATTTGCCATGAGTAGTAGGACTCAGCATCAGACTTCATCTTCTGTAGGAGTTAGGTACCAAAATTCCTTTTGAGGCCACAGTCCTTAAGGTGTAGCTTAGCTCCTTGGAGAAGATTAGTTTCAAGTTGGCAGAGTTCAGACCAATATGTTTGCAGGTGCACAGTAAATTTTGTCACACAATGGGCTATTGATGTAGCAAGAAGGATATTTATAGTTTAGGCACTGAAACCAGGAAAGATGCAGAGGATTAAGATTCATCTCACTTGAGCCACCAGACAAATTTGATACCTAGGTTCAGACAATCTGTGATCAATGACAAGAGACAGGGCACCACTAGAAGCAGCTCTAACTATCGTAAAATGGTGTTTCTAAGGTAGACGGGATGAATCACTTTTTAGGAGTTCCTTTGATCAAAGAGAGAACCTAAACAGTTAGCTTTTAGTCAGCTCAAATTACTGGGATAAAAATTACTTTAATATCAAACTCTTATCAAATCCTTAACAATAAAATGAAAATAATCCTAATTTCTTCACAGACCCTACAGTCTCTGCAGAATCTCTTTTGTTTTGCATATCTACAGTGTGTGATATGAAAGGAGGGAAAAGGGGGTCACCCTTTTACATATTGTTACCAGAATACAAAGCATAAATAATATCAGTTTGCTGATATTTTGTGTCAGCAGGTGACCTGAAGGGAGATTTCAGCCCAGAAGCTGTTCTGCTGTTATTTTATTTGGAGCTGAGCACAAGAGTAAGCATAAGAAAATGGACTTTCACTTCTAATTGGTGGATGCACATAAAATAACTCTACACTTCCTTCTCCTTTCATAAAAGACGCAAAGAACAAAGCTTCATTATAGGCCATGTAGAAGGACAGAATGGCAAAGGAGTTCTTTTGCTGTCCACATTTTGTTTTATTTTTGACAAGACTCTTGCCTTACTGAGCATGAAAATTGAGCAGGATGGACCAATGAATTGCTATCTAACAAATAAAGGAATCCCTAGCTCTATTTATTTTCTTAAATACATTTAAGAAATTCCGTACCACCCTCCCTCAAAAAAAAAAGGAGAGAAAGAGGCAAAGAGAGAAGGGGAAAGGGAAAGGGAAAGGGAAAGGGAAAGGGAAAGGGAAAGGGAAAGGGAAAGGGAAAGGGAAAGGGAGGAGAAAAAGAATGAGAAGTAGAGAAGGAAGGAAAGAAAAGAAAGAAGGAAGAAAGAAAGATAGAAGAAAGAAAAAGAAAGAAGGAAGGAAAGATGGAAGGAAGGAAAGAGAAAAAAAAGAACAGCTAGGTACTGAGACGCCTACCTATTAAGAAATGACAAAATCAAGCCGCTCAAGCATCCACCCATACCTTTGTCTTGCCACAACAAAGGCTTTGATTAAAATATTCTCCTACTCTCACCTGCAAAATACTTGCCTTTTCTTCTTGTATGATGGATAATTCATGGTCAGGGATGAGCAAGATTGAGATTTTTATGGTGTTTCTCCCCCCTTTTTCTAGGGAATTGAGTAAGAGATGGATAGAGGAAAGAACTTTGTGAAGAAAAAGTGATACATAAAAAAACAGTTACTTTATCAGAACCCTGGTTTCATGGCTAAAATTTTCCTACCTCCTTCAGAGAAGGTCCTATTTAAAGGAGAGAGGCTAGGGGTGTGTAGCACCTTTGCTGGTGGGGCCTCAGAGTCACCACAGAAATGAGCCAGTTTGGACCAATGGATACCTGTCATACAGGGGAGCATCTGGTATTTCCCTGGTTCCCAGTCCTACAGTGACAGTGATCTGACCCAGTGTCATTCTTACCAGTTTTAATAGAAACATATGTGTCACATATCTTCTGCATTCTCATAAAAGCCACTCCTCTGTGCATAAGGCTACAAAGGCTTTTTGGTAAAGAATAAGTCAAGAAATTTCATTTGTTAGGTTATACACCAGAGGGAGTCCCATGAATGTAGTACAAACATCCTGATATTACCAAAGAAAAGTCAATTTAAAGTTGTACATAAAAAATGACAGGACTCGAGAAGTGTGGTCCATAGTTCGTGCCATAGCTCCTCCTGTCTGCAAAAATTCATGACCATCCAGCTTCATTTGCACTGCACTTTTTATATGCAGCCAAACTCAGGGACTATTGAAAGTGATATTGCTCCTTATATTTTTTTCCAGGATGGATCCTCATCTGTTTCTAAATGAGAAAGCCATGTGAAACTGATTTCATGTAGGCGATATTGGATATTAGATTTCATGTAGGGCTTGTATGAAACAAACATATTTCCCACATTGGGAATTGTTTTAAGACGATATCCAAGACTTCCCACCCTGTACAAAGCGTACAGTGATGGAGAGCCCTCCTTCTCTCCCTGTCCACTCCTTATGTGAATATGGTAACTTCCATGACCTTTGACCTCTGAGCTTTAACATCAACCTGTTTGATGTAAGGATTCCATTTAATAATTCCTCTTCTATTTTCATCCATTATGATTTCTTTTCCCATGCCCTCTGGAAATGTTACAAATTTTATTACAGCAGACAAGCCAGTCCAGTTCTTCCTTTCAGCCGTTTCCCCTCTATGTAACGGTCAACTTCTCCCTGTAGAAATGACATCCAGAAACCTGCCATAATCTTCCTTAATGACCTCAGGATTTAACTTCAAATCTAGGCTTTGAACCATGGTGGAGATGCAAAAGGTCAAATGCAGTTTCTAATATTTTGGCAGGTCTTCTTTTCTAATTTTTACTATAGCTTTTTTTTTAAAAAGCAACTTAATGGACTTTGTTTTGGCTTTTGCGTTTCATCAGGCTATTTATAGAATAGGTCATGCCATGTAGCTGAACATTTTTTTCAGTAACATAATGCAAAAAGGTAGTGCCCTCATTGAAGGCAACCCTGTTAATTAGAGGAAAGGCTTGTATTGTGTGAACATTTGATAACTCCGACTGTGGGCTGAGTCGCTGCTGCTCTTTGTCTGAGAAATTCAGAATCCATTAGGCTGATAGCCACTGTTCTGAGGAAACTACAGCCCTTGTGGCCCTTCCTGTTTCCTTTCAACGTTCTTAATGTGATAGTGGAAGAGGATATCCTAAGGTCAGACATTAAAATGTAAAGTTGTGAGGTGATGATTAAATGGGAACACAGTGAAAACTTCACTCTTCATTATTTTAATATAGTCCAGCCTCTGCTGATATAATCATTTCCAGCAGATATTTAAGGTAGTTATAGAAATGATGAAAAGAAAGGCTTTTCATTTATTATCTTAATTATATTTTGTGTGTTATTTTAATTTTTTTTCTTTTCCCAGTGACCAACACTAAATGTTCAGGTTTAAGTCTTACAAGCCTGTTTTAAAAGACAATAATATATTTTCAGCTCTGTATGGCTCTTTGATCTTTCAAAGCGTAATGCCTCACAGAGTATTATAGCTGTGGCCACTTCAGTTAAGATTCATAAACATTTTCCATCACAACTCCCCGGTTTCACAGACTTGCAACCTCCTGAAAAATCCCCTTTGGGCTGAAACTGGCCATTCTCAGTCACTGCCTGATGGCAATTACTTTTTAAAATTGAAGAGTAATCCCTTCAGCTTTTTTTTTACTTATGGGAACAGTAGAGAAAAAGAAGCGACACTTTTCCCATGGTAAGTGGTTTTCTGAACACAGCTATAGCAAAAACATCTGAAACGTTAGTCTTGAAGCTGAGTAACAGTATTATACCTTTCCATTGACTGGCTGTAATTGGTTCCTTCTTCAGCACGTTATTGTTCTATATCTAAGCCTGGCTTAGAAAAAGTTGCAGTCTCCAGGTTTGGAGTGCAGATAGATGTGACGTGCCAGTTTGCCAGAGAGCTCTGATTCAGCAGTAGGAGAGTCCAGCACAACTGCTTATGTGCTCGGAGAGAGACACATGCCTTCTTAAAAAGGGCTATAGTTAAAGGGCAAATCCAGCTCCCACCTAGGTAACCAAGGCAAGCCCCTGCACAAAGGAACAAGGCAAAAAAGGTGTCACGCTCTAGTCAGTGAACTGAGGGTGCTGGCTGTGCGGCAATCTTTGCTTCTCAGAGGTGAGGGAAGGGAAGGCAGAGGTGGGGTGCAGGCTGTGTTGGCAAAAGTCACATGCACCAGGCACTCGTTTTAAACCTTCAAGAAGAACGTTAACTCAGCCACGTAGTAAAAAGCCCAAAGTATTAATTATTTACATTTTTTAAATGGAGACTCCAAAATATAGAGGATGAGTAGCTGAGTTAAGGTTTGTGGCTGGAACTTTCACTTCTACGTTTCCTGACATTTTATGACTTTAACCATGCATCTGTAGCGAACCATCAGTCCAGGCTTTTTCTCTCCATTTAATTTTAGATTAGTTCAGACTGAGTACAATAACCTTGGTAAATTAAAATGTCACATGGCTTCCTCTCTGCGAGCTCAGCGGATGTGTCTGCATAGCTCCAGTGAAGGAGGGTTAGTACAAAAATGGAGAGCTTGCACTCCGAGCACATCAAAGCCTTTCAATGCTTGTGTAGTTAGCGTGCAAAAAAATGCAAATTCTGTCTGAAATTCCAATCTGAATGATATATTTGGATAAGCTGTAGCCCCCTCCTATCTGATATTAGGCCTTCATTTGGAAAGAAAATACGGTGGAAATGTACGGAAAAAGCTGAGACAGTAAGATGTGCTAAGATTAGGCATGTCAGTAACAGCTTTGAGACTAGTCTCTAAGTTCTTACACCTGGCTGGGATTGCAGTGCTTTTCTAGTTCGTGTCCAGCAATTACTTGGAGCATGAGCTAACTGTGGGCTTGTGCAAGAGGTCACGAATTCATTCATTTTTACACTTTGAGTCTGGTATTTTCGACTTTCCGTTTCTCCCTCCTTTAGAACCGCCAGGGCTGCCTCTACATCACCTCGAGGAAAGAGCACAGACTCGTGCTCTTTTGAAGAGACGTGAGGGACACTGTTGGACAACGCTGACCTCTTTCAAGTCCCATTACGCAGAGTCAAAAGCTCTCAGCGCTTCCCAGGAAGCATTCAGCAATTTGCAGGAATGGGTTCTCAGGATCTGGGTCACCTAATGAATTTTAACAGAGCGGAATCACATTATGAATGGAAAGCACCAAATAGCAGATACTTTTTGCTATTTAAACTAGCCGCCTGCAATTTCTGAAGTACAATTGACTTCTTTCAGCCCCAGCCCCGCTGCAGAATCGTGTGGGGATAACAGAAGGATTTGGATAGTTGAATGTGCAATTCTACTCTGAAAACTGGCTTCAAAATGGCATTATGCATTAATGATTCCCAGAACAAATTTGCTCAGTTCACAAGTGAAAAGCTGAGGGGTTTTATAACTGCCAGCCCTGCAAGATCCCCTAGGGACGTGAAGGTCAAGCTTGCGCTATTTCCTTCTCACACATCATCATCACCGTCATCAGCAGCAGTAAAGATTACGAGGACCAAACAGTGCCTCAGTGACGCCTGTGTAACCTCCGAGGTGTTTCGGGGGGTTGCACAGATGGGACGAATCGTCCTCCCCGCGGTGGCGTGGCCGTGCTATACGAACCGAGCCGCCTGTCCGTCGCGGGCGTGCGGATGGAGCGGGCTCAGCCCGCGCTCCCGGGCCCTCCTCTAGCCTCTCCCGGTCGGGAGCAGGGGTTGTCGCTGTGACTGACCCTCAGGTAGTTAACTCGGGCTGCCACCAGCCTCTGAACCCAGGCGGGCCCTGCGGGCTCTTTCTGCTAACAGGGGTTTGGTGATGGAGGCAGGTGTCCACACCGGCAGCCTCGCGCGTACGAAAGGCGAAGGCCTGCTTGTAAATGCCGGCTCCGGGGCCGGGGAGCAGCGGGGCGGCAGGAGGCCCCGGCGAGGCCGCTCTGGGGCCCGCTCAGCCCCGGCCCCCAGGGCCCGCGGCCGCAGCCTGCCATTAGCTGTGCGAAGACCGCCTGAACATCTAAAGGAGCTAAACGACTCCGTGCAGCTTTCTGAACGGAAAGGCAATATTTTTACTCTCCGTTTCAATGAGATCTAGCCCCCAAAGAGGGCCTAAGAGGGAGCAGAGCTCCTGAGGAAAGTAAGCGTTATTTTCATACCGCTCCGCAGAACAGGGCTGCGCTCCAAACCCGCCTCGGTGCGGTGGGAGCGACCGAGGCTCTTCTAACGTAGGAAGAGTCAGGGAGCGCCTCAACTTTTTGTAGCAGATCGTGCTTTCCTGTAGAGATGCCAAACTGGACAGGGCGGCTGAGCGGTCCGTACAGGATTTCAGGACCAGACTCTACACGGTTTCAAAGTCTTCCCATAACACGCAAGTGCAATGATGCAAGTGAGAAAGCAGGTGGCTTTGTGTGCTTGGAAAGCAAGTTCAGGGACACTTTCAACTATGTAGTATAACGGCTTTGTCTTTCCGGTCAGCTTGTGCTGCCCACCTGAGGCAGGCTACGCTGAGGAGTAAAGCCCAGAGCCGCGGCGCAGCCACACAGGACACGGTAAAAGAGGAGAATCAGACTGTACATTTATGAATCCCTAAGCTTTGGGGGGATTTTTTTCATTTGTTGGTTTCCTAAATTATCTTTTGAATAATGTGCATGCTTGGATAGTCAGAGCAGAGCTTCTGAGCAGCACAACACACAGCTCACAAAAGCATTTCTGTTATTGTCTCTATGTTTTCTGATCCAGGACTACGTTTTCTCAGGTCAGCCCGATCTCCTTTGCCCTAAGTGCCACCTTTTTGTACAAAGGGATGGGAGCAGAGCTGAGAATTTCATTTTCGTACTAAAAAAGCATCTTATCCTGAACTTCTCTCTCACACATTAAGCTGCTACCTATGTGAACTGAACAGGCATTTGTGACCAGACCTAATACTGAGCTACACTGGCTCAAATTACGCTGTATCACTAAACTCCGACAAGATCACCACAAATTGCACAATACAGTGAGAGCACAGAGCCTCTGCTGGGAAAAGCTTATGTTTTACCGACCAAACAAAGGCAATGCAAGAAAAAAGGCACAAAAAGGTGACTTACTGAGCAACTTACCCAGAATTGGACATTAAATTAAGATGAAAGCCAAGAGTAGAATCTAGTTCCCCGGGCTTCTAGCCTAGTACCCCAGTTCCTTAAGATAAGAATCAGGTACCCATTTTCAGATTACAGCATTTTTATATATAAATCACCTTTTTGCTTTGGAGTGAATCCAGAAATTTAAGGTTTGGGTTTGGTCATGCCGATTTCATACTCTGCTTGGTCTCAGAGAAATGCACTAGATTTACCTGTGGTATGTATACATATGTACACATGCACATATACATATATTTACATGTAGCATATACACATGTTATTGCCATTATTTGTGTGTGAATGCCCAGCATATGTCTGAGCTATAACTCATGGAAGTCCATATCTTCTGAATAACTGGTACTCCATGGCTGGCAGTGAACAGAAGGGTAATAAACAGTTGTTGTAGCTGTTGAGCAGCAAAAGCTCCTTGGGCTCCCTGCATTCTGCAGCTGGGCACAGAGGGGGGGGGGGTTGTCCAGCTTCTTTAGACTCATTTTTTAATTTCATTCATCCTTGGTGGCTGTAAAATAGCCAGCCAGGCCTCCTGGGCAGCCAGATTTAGAGGCAGTGTGAGTTAGTTACACATGAATGGTATGAGTTACCGTGCTGGCAAGGAAGTAAAGTGCACAGCAGTCCGAGCTGGTGTCATTTACATGCCACAGGGACCAAAGAGCAGTTTTTTAGCAGGGAAGTCAAGCAGCAGGGTGAAGAATGAGAGGTAATGCAAAGGTACCTGCCATGTACTCCTCACAAACTCTTGTTAATAGATTTCCCTACAATAGACTCACCCCTTGCTCTCAGCAGGTATCCACTTACGGCAGTGTACAGGCAGGTAACTTATAGCACCATGTTTCAGTTTGATGCTTACTCTTGTACAAAGCGGTAATGATAAGCAGGCATGTCAGAGAAACCCCCCATGGAGTGAGCTAAGAGAACTTTCAGCCACTTCTTCCTAATGTGACAATAGGCTCTTCTTTAAAATATAAAAAAATAAGTAAAAAACCCATGTAGGTAACAGGCAGTGTTGGTGCAAGTCCTCTGAGTCTCATTTTCTTGTTCAGATCTCTATGGTAACCTCTATATTAACTTACCACCTTTAATGTTATGTCCCGGGTAATGTGTGTCTTATTATTTACTTATACAGTAGATTTCACTCTTATTTGTGTGATAAAAACATTTAGTAATTGTTAACATCGAACAGCTAATAACTGTTAGAAAACACTTCTGGTTTAAGATTCGTTAAGTGCTAAGAATTGCTCTAAGATTTTATGATTACTGCAGTTATTACAAGGGAAAATGAAATCACAGAAGTCTTGGGTTTCGTAGTGTGCTCTAGGAAATCTCTTGCCTTTCCGTTGTTTCTAAGGCACTGATACCACAGGTAGCTGTGGTGCAAGTATTAATGTACCAAAACAGATTTCTACTCTGACAGTATTTTGTTAGATCTAAATCCTGTAATGTTGGGTGGTTTACTAAAAATTCCCAGAATTATAAGGCTTGCATAGACCTCAGAAGATCCCGTACCCCAGAAGTGGCCAGATCCAGCCCACCAGAACAGCCAGATCAAAACCCCCTCCCACCCCTAATCTATTGTCCTTCTTGAGGATCTCTGAGAGATAAGCAAGGGTGGGCTGGATGAGCTTTCCTACCAACCTATGCTCATTGCCTGAGCCTGTTTTCCCCACAATACCTTGCTATGTGACCAGATATGCATCCTTCAGTTTACCTTTCAGAAAAAGTCTGCATATCATCTTTTATCCTTCACAGATTTTCATCTGCAGTCATTGGCTAACTGGACTAAATCTTGAACAGCTGTGGTTCTGCTTTTTCTTTTTTGCATCTTGTTTATTCCCTTAGTGCTGGAAGGGTTTTCTGCCAGTTGTTCCGTGATGATCTACTGCTGTCTTCTCACCGCTTATGGTCTATGACCAAACTGATCTCTAACAATACTCAGTCTAAAAGTGCATGTAGACAAGGCCTTATTCAGTTATTGTATTTGTCTGAGACTGTAACTGGAGTCTTTTGCAGGGAAGCATAAAGTATCTAATTTGAACAGAAGACTGGAACATGTTTTACTCAGGCTATCTATTTGGTGGATTTCACTTTCCTGTAGTTACACTTCCTAATAAGTACTTAATGTTTTCGGTCTGTTGATTTTGAGGACACTAGAATTAACCAATACACATCCACATCTGCATCCAGTTTATATTTACATACATATGTACACACACACATGTATGTATACATATATTTGTATAGATAGCTATATATAACAGTGTATATGTTGTTTTACATCAAGTACTATAACAGAAACAGTTCCCTGGTGGTTCAGTGTTCTCTTCAGCCTTGGATTAATATACTTTTCCAATGGTCCGGGCAATCTGGTCTTTACCTTGTTCTTGTCAGGAACGGTTGTACTTAGCATCTCTTTGTGCGACAAGCTGTGACTCCTTTATTCCTCAGGGAAGAAACTCCTCTGTAAGCAGGAACTCTCTTGGTGTGACAGCAGACTCTGTGTGCCCACTTGAGGCTAAGCTCCCATCACTCTGCCAGCTGACTGCTTCCTGCCACCTCTCCCAAAAGCTTCCTGCCCCCTTCTGCCCTTGTGCTCAAAGATTCCTCATCTTTTCTCTCCGTGGGTGTGAGTACATCCATGGCTCTGGGCCCAGTAGGGAAGGAGTAATAGCAGAGGAGGACAAGCAACAGACCAACTTTATCTCTTCGGCTCCAGGTCTGGAGACCTGGCTGAGCCTCTGCTCCCTTGGGCACATCATGTGGCCAATGTCAGGCAGTCCTGGAGTGCCCCGGGTCCCCCCAGCATGGCCCTAGCGTTGCTGGACAAGGGTAATTGGGGTTTGGAGAAGCTCAGGCTGCTCCATGCACTGTGGACAGTCCCCTACACATGCACTGGAGCAGCCTGGGCCTCACTGGGGACCTGGGATTCACCCGTCCCTTGGGCCTGGTTTCCAGAGCCTCCTTCTTGGTTCTTCCCCTCTCCCCTTCCTGTGGGTTTTCCATGTGCTCTTTGCACAAAAGGAGGGGAGAGGCCAGACATCGCGGAGTCTCTGACCCCAGGGCAATTATCCCTGGGGGTCAAAGGGCCGCCAACTGGCATCTTATTTGTCTTGTTTTCCTTGTCAGAATCCATGGCTAAGACAGGAAAGCAGGGGTTATATAAGCAAAACATAAAAGCAATTGTTTTCTGGGCAATGAACAGATCAGGTGAAGGCTGTTTCCTTTCTTCCATCTGCCACATTCTAGACCCTTTTAGACAGAACAAGGGACTACACAAAAGCCGGGGCCAGCTACATGTTTCGGTATTGTGTAGGTCTAATTCTTTAATCCCGTGCCATTCTTACTAACTGATCAGTGACTGACTGAAATGAAAAATCTCAAAGGATATATTTTAAAAGAGCAAAAATGGAATCACTTAAACCATTGCTGATTAAAAAGGAGGAGACTATACCTTCAACAACAAGTGGATCAAATTTTGCTGGTTGTAGGATTCAAATGTCTCCGGTGTCACCTGCAACAAGAACCAAATGCTAATTGCCTGATAGTGTTAGACACCTTGTCAGCTGTGACTTAGGGGTCTCCCTGTGCACAACTTTTGAAAAACAAGCCTTTTTTTAATGCTTATCCTGGTTTTGTGTTTTGCAGTGGACCTATTTTTCTGATGCTGATGGTAATGTACTCTGTGTCTACTGTTTTGCAAACTACTTCTGATGAAGTACACAGAGGAAGTTTTCACACAGTCTGGATTCACTAATTGGAAAAAGACTTGAGACAAATCTGGACGGCACTGTGTTTCCCTATGTCATCACGGAACAGTTGATATTCTTCAAAAGACCACAAGGAATGGTGGTGACAAACTTAGCTTTTAGGAGAAGGAAGAAAACAGGAAGATTCAAATAAAAATGCTAAGTACAATATATCATCTTGCCAATAAGAACTTGTCTAATGAAGGCATTATTCAGAACAAGATGAAAATATGAGGAGTTTTTCAGCAGCTTTTTCTGAAATCAAAATATGATCCTTGGATTTTTAAATGGTTGAGAAAGAGTCAAATCAAATTCACAGATTCTATTATGCAAAATGAAATAATGTAAATCATGCTGCTTAAGTAGTAAAGGATGTTCCTCGGAAATTTCTAGGAAAGTGGCATGCTGTTATAATGGATAACCTGATATACAATAAAGGATGAGTGTTTTTATATCTACAGTATGCAGATGGCACAAATGCTTGTGAAGAGTTTGCTGCAAGACAATCTATACACTGGCAGAGATAATCATATCAGTAATTAACGTCACATCTAAACCTGAGTGTTGACTGCCATCACAGATGATGCTGTGCTGGTTTTGCTTGGCAATCTAATTTCAGTAAGAGAAGCCACAAATATACACTATTATAGGCAAACCTAACCTTGCCAGTTAGAAATTATACAATGCAGTATTGTGAAACAAGGGCTCAACAAGGGCTGATAGGGCAACTCAAATGGAAAAATGAGAAGGATCTGGTATTGATGGAATTCAGAAGGTCTCAAATATTGAGTAGAAAATGCATGGTTCATATATTACAGTCACAGAAGGTCTATAGCCTGTGAAAATACCTATTTACTCCAGTCCGTGCACCAGATCAAAGGCACAATTTACTCTAGGAACAAATCCTCAAGAAAGTTGGGGGTGAAATGACTAAGTTATTAAAGGTGAAGAAAGTTTCCAGGAAAATATCAGGAGTGAAAGAAGAATCCAAATATCCATATTCAGAAGAAAAATATTACTGGGTCATCACCTCAGAAATAATAAATTGTAATCATTATTCAACCAAGATGTGGGCAGAAAGTTTACATCATTATTTAAATTTGTGAGGTCCTCAGAATAACGCTACTTGTAAAAGAAAGAAGTATTCAAGGAGGTACAGTTCCACTTTCAAATAAAATTCAGTTCGTTTTCAGCTTCCCTTCTTGCAAAATAACTAGAAACTTCCCAAAAGATGACTGAAGATATTTGATAAATATTTCAAGGTTTGTCTTCCTGAGACACTAAGTTTCAGGGAAACTGAAGCTGTCTGAAATAAAGATAAGAAGCTAAAACTTAATTGATAGATTACATTAAATCCCTGCATCGTCATCATCCTCATTTAGAAATGATTCTAACTTCAATTAATACAATTTCAATATTTTTCCATACTGTTTTTAACCTTGCTATATGAAGATATGTCCTATCCATCCTAAGTAGCCAAAATGCATAATACCATTTGTTGTCTGAATTGGTGCAATTGACAAAAATCATTTTGGTGGGATCCATGCTGCAAAGAAGGATAATTTATTGCTCAGCAAGGAAGGAAAAGGTGGTTTTAGTTTGAAATAGGACAGTCTTGGCTCAGCTACTGCATGATTTTATCAGTATACTAAGACGAAATTAGTGACCTGCAGCTCACAGATGCTATAAAATAATTATTTTCAAGACATGAGATATAACTAGTCATGTGTTGGGATTTTTTTCATAGTTGTAACTCTTAGTTTCTTACCAATACTGAAAGGAGTAGTGCCTCAAACAGTCATTTTTCTACCATGAGTGGATAGTCCGTTTTTAACAAAATGAGATAACCTAGGTTCTGGCTCACATTCCATCTCTCATTTATAAATAAAATCCCTAAATCCTGAGGAAGAAACTAAATCTCTTATCCCAGTTGCATTAGCCTGTCATCATACAATCGTGTGTGGAAATGCAACATGACACTAAAGAAAAAAAAAAAGGTTTCCTCATCTGTATGGCTCTTATTTGGATCTCCTCATTCAAGATTAATTGGAGATGCTGTTAAATGTACATTTCATAAGAAATAATGTTTTAAACTTTTAAAATCAGCTGTTTCTTGGTTTTACATGTGAATGGAAAAAATTGTATTAAAACAAACGGTTGTTGTCCTATGAACCCCAACCATTACGAACTCTAACGAGGCTATTTGTAGAAAGTGAGACTGATTTTAATTTTCACTGTCAGGATAAAATAACATATGAGAAAAAAAAAAAAGAAAAAGAAAGTGGCAATAAATAATGGCAAGTGCACTAGATTTGTAAAACTCTTTCCTTTTACCAAGATGTTATCTGCCACGTGAGTAGAGTTGTGAGTACAAACTTTACTTTTATGTGCAATAAGTCAATTGATTTGTACCATTTCTTCAGTTTGCACAATTGTTCTGCATCAGAGAAAATATATCCCCCTCCAGTCAGGCAGCAAATGCGGCCAGCACCTCTCTCATTCCAATCACATACCTTTTTTTAGGCAATATATTACATACAAAGAAACCATTGTACTTTCATTCCTGCCAAATGTGATACAGCTTAGAGGAGACAAAGGAGCAGAACAGTTTCTTTTAATAGATCTTGAACTTCCAAGTAAATACAGAGAAGTTGCTCAAGCGCTAACCTCTGAAAAGTGAGCTCTGCAGCTTTGATTGTAGTAGCTCAAACAAATCAAACTCTGCAGGGCTTGCCTAGCGGGTAATTGCAACAAACAACATACAAGAGCTCCCAAATATTGCTCAACTCAGTACAGTGTTGGCGACCCGCCAGACGTCTGAAGGCCGCTTGTGATCTTCATACAAGGGTGCAGCGCGGCTGTCTCGCGGCCGGTGGGGTGGGATGGCCAGCTGCCAGCGCCCCGAGTCACTGTTTGGACTTCGGTGGCTCCCCTCTGCTGGCTCCATGGGTTGCACGTGGAGCTGCAGGGAGCCACCAGGTGAATTGCTGACGTCTGTGAATCAAATTTGGCCTCTGCGTCTACGCTGGTGCTTAGGCTTAATGAGTCAAGGAATAATACATACACAAGTCATGGAGAGCAGCGATACAACGGAGCGCAACCATTGTGGCCAAAGTAAACAAGACTAACAGCACTTTCCATTCAGAGTAGTGCTACTCGTAGCAACAGGGAGCCTTTTATTATATTTACAGCAAAATAATGTAGGGAGAATATGGCACTTGGAGAAGAAAACAGTTTGTGCAGAGAAGCGTCTGCTCCTGTTCTCACTGGAGTCACTGGCAAAACTACGGTTGCCTTCCTGGGGAGCTGGTAGGGCCCAATATGAACAGCCACTTTTGCATACAGTAAGACTGTGTGTTCATTGCAGCAGAACCCCAGTGAAGCGCTTGGTGGCGTACGGGGTAATTCTTCGCAGAGGGAACAATGTGCAGTTTCCCAAGTACCTGAGAGTAATTCCCTTGCTGCCTCCAGTCCTTGCTGTTCTCCACTGCTTTTTCCATAAAATGTGTGTGAATGCATAAAGCTGACTTCCCCACACAGGGAAATGTTCGGAGGAAAAAGAAAAGCTGAGTTTTCTTTCAGGGTTGCCAACATGGGCAATATCACTTGTTTATAGTTATTACTCCAGTTGACAGGAGGCTAGGGGAAAACAGTACCACCAGAAATACTCTACCGAATGAGAGAACCCCAACTAGAAGGCAGTAACAAAGAGACCAGGCAGTGACGGTAAATAAATTAATCACAAGTGCATGACAGGATGCTTTGTTCAAAAAAGCAAATTGCTATTTTTGGACATGTTCCGAGGGAACCTAAGTAAATCAGTGACATAAAGCATTCCCCTTTTCACAGCTCCAGACTCAGGCAGGAGACCCTGGCTTGTGTTGGTGAGCACTTAGTCACAACAGCAGCCCCACTGACTCCAAGAGCATAACTCACGTAGTCTGTTTTGTCCTGAGCCCCTAGGCTCAGAAGAGCTAGTGATAAACCAGGGCAGTCTAAAATCTAACAATACAATTGATTGATAAAAAGGTCAGGGGCCATGACCTATACGGAGAAAGCAGGTAAACATTGCTCGGGCTGGACAAGAGGTGACAATTAGCATATACTTGCTGGCAAGAGATGACACAGGGGTTAGTGAACGATTAAAAAAAAAAAAACTAGAAAAAGAGTTACATGACAAGAGAGGGAAAAAAAGGTACAATAATACTATTATAGTAAAACTCCTGAGTGCAGCTATATGAAAAGGTCTTTAAAGCTGTGTTCAGTCAGGCAAGAGAAAATATACCCTGAGAAATCCCTAAGATATATAGAGCCCTCCGGAACAAGGGCAAGACTCAGCCAGACTTAATACTTAAGAGTGAACATTAAAAAAAGACAGCATTGAAGTAACAGCAATAAAAGTGTTGCAAACATAGCCCCTGCAAGACCAGGGAGGTACTCAGCAGCAGGTCTCACACCCGTTTTGTAGTAATTAAAGAACACTCCAATCTCAGCAAAATTTCAGAGCAGATATATAAATAAAAACAATAGAAATAAATGATTAAGCAGCGTCAGTGGTCATAATAAATTCATAATTGTGGAGAAAAACAAATGTAACTATTTTTTGATGTGGAGTGAGACAAAATGAGCTAGATTTCAGAAGAATACTGACAGGCCAAAGTGCTTGTGATTGCAAAACCTATCAGCTGGTGGACAAGGCCCACCAGGCTAGTGGTGGACCAGGCTAGTATAACCAAGCTAGTTTTAGGCTGGAGATTCACACAGCATTAAGGCTCACATAAGCTTCACTGTCACTTAAAAGGTACCTAATATAAGAAACGCTAAATAGGTTGAATATTATCACAGATCTTCAGGCTAATGAGCACTGTAAATAAGTTATAAGCCAGCAAGAGGAAGAGATACAAAAACCTAGTCTCAAGGTTAGGCTTCTCCAGGCAACAGCCAGTGAGATAAATAGAGGAATTACTTATGCAAAACGCATAGCTAGAAATCACGTTTTAACTCTATAGCCAACTCAAGGCTTTCCAAAAGCAAGGAGATATTAAAAATGATGCCAGTATTATTAACCTGATTCACAGTCTCCAGATAAGTCCCCTCTAGCCAAGAAGACAGTATATCCAGCAACAATATTTCTGTCTTTCCAAAGCTGAGGACAAGACACCTCTAATGCAGCCAGAAAGCAATAACGTTCAGACATTCCTCCATAACTTAGATTGAACTTGCAGTGTCCACATGAAATACAAGCCGAGTATTGTCAATACACTCTACCTTATATTTTATAATGATCTCCCCAGCTGGCTACACTTTAAAGAACACAGACAGCAAAACTGACCCATATTTCAGAGCCCTCAGTGACGAGTCCAAGCAGCCATCACCAGGAGCGGATTCCAGTACTCTGAAAGGACAGGAACCACCGGAGAGCAGCTTCAAATAAAACAGTAATATCCCTGGCTGCTGAAGCTATGGTCCATGATCAGATATATCACTAGCTGCCAAGAAGTCCAACATAAGCAAAATAGCTTGGAGATTTTTATCTTACATAAGCAGGAAACAATTTTCAGCTTTTCATGCATGATCTTTACTCCAAAGAAAGACTGAACGACAGAAGGGCATGTGAACCAACATCTCCCTCAAAGTGGAAGAATCATCACCTTTCTCCGAAAAAGGGGGTTTCAGATGGGCTGCTGCTGACAAGCACTCCACAAGAAGAGGTGATTTCTTGAGGACTGGGTGAAATGTCCCCAATGTGTTTCAAAATAGTTGGTATTTTGTCTTCAGTAAGTAATGTGTTAATAATGACTGTACCTTGCACTTGCCTTAAGTAACTGTGATGAAGAGGAGAGAATTACAAGTGGTTGTTCTCAGGGTATAAGAATGTCAGAGGCAGCCCCATCAAAAGCTGACCTGAACCTAGCTACTGAGCAATAGCCTATGGAAACCTTGAGTTCCCAGTCAAAAGAACAGAGAAAACTTGATGAAAGCCAGTTGACCTTTTCCAAAAGGAACAATACCAAAGTATTCATGCTATTTTATAGAAGGTATCTTGGATTAATCAGAACAGAGAAAAGAAATCATACGGCTAATACTTTGCAGTACGAAATGCTAAGGACAATAGCTTTAGTCATGCAGCCACTCTCCCTGGACACCCACAAAGTCCTACAAGTGATCAAATTCCAAGATGCTCTTCAGCTGTTTCCTCTCCAAGCTGTAATCCAAATGCTTCTGCTCCACATTCCCCTTAACTCCCATGGCTTTTCAGAAACTGAGAGGCAACAGGATATGATACAGAGTTCATGGGTCAAAAGTTTCCCCTGCGAAGGGATCATGGCTACTGATGAGCCACTTCCGTGGCTAGATGAATACAGCCACATCCATTTGTCAGTGGAGTCAAGCACTGGAAGAGATTGCCCGGAGAAGCTGCGTAGTCTCCACAGTTGGAGGTTTTCAAGACTTGACTGGAAAAAGCTTGAGCAATCTGGTCTGAATGCAGTGTGGGCCCAGTTTTGAGCAGATGGTTCAGTAGGTATCTTGCTGAGGTCCCTTCCAGCCTGAATTATTCAGTTCTGTGATTTACACTGTTATTAACAGTTTTATTGCACTAAAGTTAGGTTGATCTGTTATACTGTAAGGCCATACTGAAAGACCTTAACCACAGCATTAAGTGCAAGGAAGTATACTTGCCCAGTAATGAAGGAGGTAACAGTCAGATCATCCAGCAGGAGGAGACTTGAAAACCAACAGCCTCCATACCAGTGGTCAAAGCCTATTGACTGGTCCCACAAACTGCTCTCTACAATAGCATGGATATAGAGCTTGTGTTAAATCCAGATACTACCAGTTGCCATGTAGGGAATCTAAAAGTTATATGAAATCTGCAATGGTCTACACTACAATGCCAATGCCACCAGCTCCATGGGCTCCTCTAAAGATTTCTCCAGTGGATCTGGTGATCCTTTCAAAGATAAAAATGTCAATTTTGGTGTGCCACCCTTACAAAGAAAGACAGACCAAATGCTGCTTGTCTCCAAGGCCAGCAGCCTCAAACACTGTGGGTCCTCTTGCCTCTCCCATCCTGTAAGAGGCTGATGAGTCAAAATATGGACAATGGGGACTGGTGTGAGGTGAGAGATGGATCACGTGTGCAAATCTAGAAATATGTGGAGAAACTGTAATGCTATTTGTAGTTGTTTTGTAAACAAGCTTTGGGCTGTTTAATATCTCATTTCAGAATTCTTCAAGGCTATATCAAGGCTTTAAAAAGAGATCATTACTTGCCTAATAGCCTTAAAACTGTTTTTGAATATAGTAAGCTTACACTGTTGATTAGAAAACTTGAAAAGTTGATTGAAACAATAACAAAAGAATAAATCAATATTTTCTGTGATTTCAGGATTCCTTGCCAAAAGTTTGGGAAAGAATCCTGAATGTCATTCTTTTTTACAGTGATTTCTGTTTATTTTTTTGGCTTATGGACAAAATTCTAATTCCAAAAATATTTTACCATAAGCACAAAAAGCAGAAATATTTTTAAAAACAAATGCATTTTCCATTAAAAATAATATGAAACAGGTGAAAACTCTTTGCAAAAAAGACTTAATTTTGACAAAAAAAAATTTTCATACCAACATATCAACACTTCCTTGGTGAGAATTCTTTGACTGTGTCTGGAAGTTACTTCTGATATACACGGTGTAAGAGAGTGAAGAATGAAGCTCTGGTGTGTATAGTACTGTCAGACGTATTGGAATAACCTCAAAGGTATATGAATGAAAATCCCAGTCAGACTGTCTCTACAGGAAACAGTCCATTCAAGGTCTGGATTTCTTTCAGAGAATTTGCTAGCAATATATATTAGCAGTTATCAGTAAGCATTAAAAACAAGTCTTACAGGTACATTACTGGCTGTTTGTTAATGACCAGCATAAGACTTTTTCCAGGATCACTGGCTCCCCATTTGACTTTCATGCGAATAAAGCCAGTGAATCTCTGGGGCATGATAATGCTTCATCTCTTGCAAAAGATGCAGATTTATCACTCAGCTCCCCAAGGGCATTGCAGCACACATGGATCATGACAGTTAATTTCTGACATCTAGAATTTAATGTGTAATAAGTTACTATTTGCATGTATGATTGGGGGTTAGTCTTTTGGTTTTCTTACTTAAGTTAATATTTGATTCGTCACCTGAAGGCTACTTTATTTTCCAGGTCTATTTGGAAATATGTGGAGTCCAAAAATATTAAAGAATTCCTAAGTCTGGGTTCATTCCACTAGGAATGAGCACTTCTGGAAGAAAGCAAACTGGAGACTGGCAAGCTGTCCTGCGCTGCCTGCAGGATGAGGGGCTGGCAACACACCCAGATACTTTTGTGGTCTTGGATAAGCTACGTCAGGTAGAGCTGAATGTTGCCCACATAGACACACAGGGGAGTAAGAAAGGGATAAAGAGACCCTTGTTGCTCCCACTTACCATTAGTAGCGATCTGCTTGGATATGCAGTCGTGCTGCTCCTGTCCCCACGATGCAGAAGGAAAGCCTGCACAGGATGGAAAGGATGGAGGGAGTCACCTGTGACTCAGAGCCAGTTTGTTTTCTGTCCTGCACCTGGATGACACCTTGTCCCTATTTCTCAGTTGTCCTATCTTCAAAATGCTTGATTAATTCAAATAGGTTTTGGAGGGGAAAGGATGTTATCAGGACTGGCATGCCTAGATCAGACAGTTGGAGCATCACCAGTTGTTATTTTCAGGGTCTCAGGTGACAAAAGACTGCTAATTTTAATTTTAGTGTGATTGCATGTTTCATTTATATTCAAAGAAAAGCACAGAACTTAGGATAATTTACTTGGTTTGGTATATTTCATTATATTCCGAGCCAGCTAAATAAATACAATATATTATATTTGTGAAGTAAACTTTTCCCCTTTTTTCCTTTTGTTTTGCAGATTGTATTCTTTCATTTCAGTCTGCTTTTCTTGCTCATCAGGGTGAGTAGACTATATTTTTATGCTGATTTTTATGCTGATCCATTCTCATCTTCCCTTCGGTCTTTCTAAACAAATGTATTTTAGTTGAGTATAATGCTAGATCCATCAGCTTTCTCTAGTGTCCTAAGCTACAGCCAAGAGCAGAGAAAATACTTTGGGACTGTCCAAAAGCTCGTACCATTTACTTATACCCTATTTTGGTATCCATGCAGAAGAATAGCTAGGGTTTTTCATGATTTTACTGAATGATGTAGGTCTATCTGTCTGACTGGGTATCAGCAATTACTCTGCCAATCTAATCTAAAAAGCTGAAAGATTCAGCCATGACACTTTTTCTATCCTTGCCGTGCATTTGTTGCCTAAGAGTAGAGGAAGTGCCGCAGTGCACCAGACCTAACCTCTTATCTGGCAGTGGCCAGCAAAGGGTACTTCATAGCATCGTATGAAAGAAGACATCGTGAGGAGAAGTGAATAATCATTTTATTTTGACTTGACCTGTCTTACATGTCTTACCTGCATGTGGTCACCTCTAGGCCAGACCTGGCCTCTGCAGTGCTTGCTACTGTATCTCATTCAGTTGCATCTCTTCCCAGCTGAAGACTCTCAGTATATTTAGTTGTTCTTGGTATGGCTACTGTTCCATAACTCAGGTTATCTGTTGCTGCCTTTCTTTGTAAAATTTCTCTTTCAGGTATATCCGCGCTGAAGTGGGCACATGCCCACGTGCACTCAGCATGGATTTATCTGGAGGCACAGTGATGTTTTCTATCTTGTTCTTGCTTCCTTTCTAGCAATTCTCACCAGTCTGTCTTTATGACTATCCATCAGCTGAGTGCAAGGCCAATTCCTTGCTTCCTTTGCGGATAAAGAATATAATATTTAGTGGCCTAGAGATGCATCCTATTACAGCCCAGAATAGGAAAATCCCTTCTCCACTTACTATAACCACCCAAAAGGAAACTCTGTGTCTGTCAGAAAGGATAACAAGCACGCACAGAGCACGCTTGAGTAAGCATATCACAGTTGACTTGCAGTTTCGATAACCTTAACAAAGAGCAGAATCAAGCAGCCTGTGCAGGATGAGTCATCTGGCAGCAAGCAGCATTTGATTGTGTTGACCACAGTGCGAGCAAAGCACTTGCTGTGAAGCTTCGGAGAAGGCTGAGGTGTATGTGGTCACCTCTAGGCCAGACCTGGCCTCTGCAGTGCTTGCTACTGTATCTCATTCATCTCTTGTCTTTGGAAATTCTATTAATCCTTGAAGCACCATAGAAAGTATGAAAGTTTCTCATTACATATTGGTGAGTGTATTTCCTTAAGAAGGTTCTTGGCATCCCTTGGAAGTAAATGAATCACTGGCTCCTCTGGCTGCTGCATAACTACTTATTGTTTTATTGAACAAGAGAGTAAAAAGTCACATAAAACCTTGCATACTATAAATGGCCAGGGTATAATTCAGACCTGCCCATGTGCACATTAATTTACGCATTGGTCTTTTTGGAAAAAATGTCAACTGAATAAATATAGCTTAGGCTGAGCACTTGAACCACGAATGACTTTTATTATTTTTTTGGTTAAATTCCATTCACCTTTTTTTCCCCTCCTTTTTCTGGCTTGTGAGTTTTTTGAGTGTAGAATGAAACCATTTGCTAACAAGGGGAAAGAGAGCTAGGAGTATAGAAAAAGCACATACCTTTTCCAAAGTCATTAAGAGCAATTTTTGGCACTTTCCACATACGGGACATAAAGCTTTATGAACCTAATCCTTAATCTCTAGGTTCTCTAACTGATTTATATGTTTACTTATGGTATTGTGTGTTTTCTCCTTCTGAAGAGCACAGTCAGGTTTCTTAAAATTCATATGCAGGAGACCTTTTTTACGTCAACAGGATGGTGTGATTTTCAAGAACTACAAGCTCCTTAATACTTCAGTATCCCTGGAGTCCCAGTTGCACGTGTAATTTTTGGAAAAGTCCAATTTTAGTTTCTTTCACAGAGGTACATGTGTCCTACAGCTTGTCATGGATTTTTTCCCTGAGCCTCTCCCAGGGCCTGATCCCCCTAAGCACCCTCTGTGAGTGCCCTCAGCACCCACTGGTGTCCATGAGACACTGCTGAGACGTGTTGAGTACCTGCAATTCCCTGTGAACTTAATGCAAATAGCAGGTGCTCATCATTTCTCCAGAGGGTGGCAGGGAGACGGGAGTACCTTGAAAGTGGAAAAAACTGCTAGTGGAGACTCTGAAGGAAAGAAAATTTGATGAGGTTCCCCCCATATCCCATTTCCTCACAATTCCTCCTCCTGTCAAAGCAACAGGGAACCTTTGTGCTCCAGGAGAGGCTGAGCTTCACGGACAGCATGGGGTCCTGCTGGGGCCCATTTGCTGCCCATCCCAGTGGTCCCTGGCACCCAGGGATTTCTGCACACATAATTCAGGGGAGAAACAGGGGCTCAGCCCAACTTGTTTGGCACCCAGACAACCAGCCCGCCCTTAGGACTGGCATTTAAAGGAAAAGTGATAGAAGAGGCAGAGAAGTGCCTGCTGGGATTCCCATCGTCAGACAGTAGTATTGCCTTCACTGCACCCTTGCACGGCTTGCGTCTGCAGCTGCCTAGCTGAGGGGGCACAGAGCTCTCTGCTGAACAGCTTCCCAGAAAATAACTGGGAGGTGTAGAAGTTATTCAGAGTTAGAGCTTTATCTACCCACTTCTAGGTGGCCAGAAAAATGGAGGGGAAGCTGATTGATTGTTCTTTGAATGGTTCTAGCTAATTTTTGTATTCCAGTGCAACCATGGTGGTTCAAGAAGCTGTGAGCATCTCCAAAGCACAGTCTCTCTCAATATGCTGTCCACAGACCGTGCATTTCATGAAGACAGTTGGTATACCTTGGATGACCCACTGATACTCTGTGCTACAGATGCAGACAGGTTGCCTCTGTACAAAAGCATCGACTTCAGAGAAATAAGAAAAGGAGAGCTACCAGAAACCATAGCAAGCAAAAGTGTACTTATTAGCTTGTTGGAAAAGAGGAAGAAACAGCGGCACCAAATACGAAATGATCGTTCTAGGACCATGGCTGCACATCTGTGTCAAATTTGAAGGGCCAGCTTTGCAACATCGTGAGCAAAGCATAGTGGGAAAAAGTATTTAAAGAAAGACTTGTTAAAAAGAGGTGGTAAGAATCAGGCAGTAATTACGCACCAAGCTGCTGCTGGGTAAAATGACTGTATACTCTATAAACATATACACAGCATAGATAATATGTAATGGCACGAACAGCCTCATATAGCTAACTTGCTCCTTGTGTCCCATTAGAGGGACAAAAGCACAGGCATCTCTGCATTGCACTGTGCCACATGCATGCCACAAAGAGCTCTGCAATATGCTAAATTGGAGAAGTAGATATATGAAGAATGGACTAGGGCTAGACATAAAAGGAGCCGCATGTCGCAAAACCTGCGTAGGAAGTGAACTGTAACATGGTTTGCTTTCTCTATATACAGACTAGTCTTACTGTTACCTCAGAACATGCCTGCCCAGTTGGGAAAGCCCTTTTTTTTGGCTGGCTGATCACTGTTCTTCTATATGAAGAGGCTATTGAAACATTTTATAGTAAGTGTTAGAGACAATTAAGGTGAAAGTCATGTCATCTAATTGTAAGTGTCTACATTGCTGACTGCTGAACTCACTGATAACTACTTTAGGGTGCAGCTATATCGGTGTTTTAAGTCGGATCTGGATAGCACTTTTGAAGTGATCCTCCACATTGCCACTGTTTTCCACTCTTTGGTTTTCATTGCAGAGCCAGCTCAGGGTGTGCGTATCAGATACTTTTTGGATGAAACTAAACCAGAAAATGATCTCCCAAAGAGCATCTACCGTGCTCCAACTGCTAATGGGCGTTCGGTCCATAGGAGCAGACTAGAGCTAGTCCAAAATGAAACCCCTGAACACATATAGTGTGGATGTTAGGTTCGCAGCACCAACCATTTTGCACTACAGAGCTGCTCCTACTGCTCCACGCAATGTTTAAAGTAAACATAGCTTTAGATCCACTTTACAGGCAGTGGAAAGAAATGAGTAGAGTATGAGTTATTTGACCTATTTCAGATATATGCTTCAGGGTAAGATGAATTATATCCTGGAAGTGCCTCTTTCATTTCACTGACTATAAAGGGAATCCAGTCTATATGCTCAGATATGGGTGTCTTACATGTGTGTCATCCTCCCCGCTGCAGGTTCTGGAAGGGATCTCCACTAAGCTGGTAAAAGAGGTACCGATGTCATGTGCATGAGATCTTTCCCTTTCCACTGCAGACCTTGAGGTAACTTAGATGCTAATTTACAGTACCCTTTCTCCAGGGCCCTGTGTGTGTGTGAGGGTGAAAAATAAGTGCATAGCACTAGCTGAGATCTCTATAGAAGAGAAATGTGATAATACTTGTACCGATATACAATACTGATGATCTTCCACAGACCCGGCAGAGGCAGAAAATGGCTTCTCCTCCTGCCTGTTCCCTGTGCGTTACCTGAACCATGCTGGCAGTATGTCTCCTGTACTTGCAGCCATTTTCAGATGTTGCAGGTAGCCACATGATTAATTGGTTCTACGGAAGGGAATTCTTCAGTGGAATGTTTTCCTTTTGGAGTTTTCTTTTCTCCATACCTCTATCTTTATTTCTGCAGTACTGGATCTCCTAAGATACTGTCAGTCTTTCAATTCAATGCAGTTATGCATTCAGCTCAGTCAAGCGAGAATGGCAATATTCCCTATACCCTGTTCGTGATGCATACACAAAGTGGTGGGAGAGTCCGGCTCCCCCATGGTCTCAACTGAAGCCAACACAAAGAGCAACACTGTATGCTGAAGCTTTTTTCTACCTTTGATGCAGATCTGAGCCAGGAAACTGTTCCACCTATTAAGAAATACATATTTCAGTTTTCTAGTGCTGCACCTGAAATGCTACCACTTCCATAATAATTCTGCAGCGTTCTTAGCAATGGCACTATTTGTGAAAAGGATAGCATTCCCCACCGAGATTCAAATTTCTCTTCCTGGTTTTACCTCAGGAAATATAGTTTTTCCTCCATACATCTCCCGAGCAATCATTCAGGATTTTCCCATGTTTATTTATAAAAACGTTGACTCCGTTCAGACTGACTTTCTTCTTGCTTTCCCCGATAGTTGTAACACCTTTTACCAATTTTGAGGTCAGCTGAGTCCTGAACAACCTGGAGCATTCTGAGGTCACATGGATCCACTCAGTGCTGAAGGTGACAGCTGAACTCGGTTTTAGACAGCAGCAGGCACAATGGGAAAAGAAAGAAAAGATTTAGATTCATTCTGTGTAACTTTTGGCTAAATCGGTAATGGAGAAATGCACGGAGGATGGAACTAGGAGAGCTGGTAGAAAGATCTCTTATTTTTATTAGTGAATGGAAATGTGTACAGGTTAAGCCCAGAGAGATGCATGTGAGGGTAGGAGGTATCAAGCTCTGAATGACATAGTCAGAAGGAGTGGCTTAAGTTTTAGTGATAAGATAAACGTTATTGAACAGAAAGAATGCCTCATTTTCTTCAGGAATAATCCACTCTCTTCACTGAGATGGCTCAGACTTCTTCCTCATGGTTTATCCCTTGCAAACCAAACGATTGCCTTGTAAAACAGAGTATCTCTTCCCATTACCCTTTTAGTGATAGAATAACGATCACTACAAGTGCAGAAAAGCCATCTCAGCGCAGCTGAGTTCAGTTGGAGAACAACTGGCTTAGATCTGCTCCTACTATTAAGGGAGGAATGCTTTTATTTGTGTTACATATGATGATTAGTTCCGATTATCTCTACAGAGCTTTAAATAAACAGAGACTTTAGTGACTGATTAAAGAAATAATGAGCTCTGAGTTATTTGTTTCATGTGAGTGGAATTTAGGGAAATTCCAGATATGACCCAAACCCCAAGAAGACACAGTCCTCCCCCTTTAGAAGGCACGTATGCAGTTTCTCCAGGACTTACTTAGTCACTCTCAGGTGGTGTAAAATAGAGGTTTGGGGGCACCAGTGGAGCAATGCCAGTTTCCACAAAATGAGGATCTGGCTTTGTTTTTCCTGCCTGCCCATAAGAATTTGGTTTGCAAATGAACTGTTATCATGACCAGCACACCGTGGCTCAAAAAGGACACAGCGGTGCACCCACACTCATTTTTCTTCTACCCTGTAAAGTGTTTTGGCCTTCCTGAGGAAATGTCTTTATGATGAACCTTCACTGTTCTATGATATTGAAATACCATTCCCATATCCTTCATATTTTTAACAGTCAGTAGGGTCTCCCTGGAGTAAACAAGAATACACCTACATAGGCATAAAAGGCCTACCTTCAAATGCCATAGCAAATCAACAGCAGCTATTTCATGCCAGCCAAGAGCTAGGGGAAGAGAGACAAAACGTAACCAACACAAGGCTACTCAGTTCCTCTGTGCAGAAGTAGTGCATGTAAATATACCATTCTCTAGTTGAAAAAGGATCTCTGCCCCATTCTGGAGGTTGCCCAGAATCATAAAGGGATTAAGAAAGAGAAAGGAGGAGATACCCTCCATGTTTTTCTGTACATTAAGAACTTATTTTCTTAGGACTCGGAGAAATATCCACTTAGCAATTATCTGTAGAGTCCGAAGAAGATATAGTCTCTCCCCTCCATCACCTCCTGAGCTGTGTGTTATAACTGCTCTTCAGCAGGTCACACCTTGCCCGGCAAAAACAGCGGGATGAAACACTTAGGCACTGTTGTGGTTACGGCGGAGAGGGTCCTGCTCAGCGTGCCCTCAGAGGGCAGATTCCCACAGAGCTCCCTTAAGTACAGTCTGTACAACAAACCTGCAGACATCAACCTGTCTATCAGTCAGTCTTAAGCTTGCCATAACTGTCTTAACAGTGAGACATTGCTTGATCTGTGCTGAGCAAATGAGATGAAGAAGGTGTCAGGTAATACTAGAGTAAAAATATGCTGGGTAGCTCAATTTCCATTAGTATCGAAAGATCACATAAATATATACTAGCTAAAATATTGGCAATATGATGAAGCCTCACATAGTACAAATTCTTTATACTTTTCCTTACAATAATCAAAGGATAACATTTTCACAGATGCCCAAGTGACTTTTGACTATAGGCCAAGACTTATTTTCAAATGAGGCATGCATAAGAATAGCTGAACCCTAAGTCTTAGTCTCAAAAATGTTCAAATCTCTTAGGTATCCAGTTTTCCTGGAAATCAGTGGAAATTAGTCACTTTGGAAAACTGGAGTTCAACTTTTAAGTCGTATAGACGCTTTCAAAATGTTCACCCAGCTCTTGATCTTTAAAGTGCATACCAGTCTCACCTGTTTGTTATGCCTTTTGGATATTAGAGAAATCAGGGTAACAGTTGGGGAATTTGGCATCTGTTTTTGTCTTTTTGGTTAAGTGTGTGGGAGTATGTGTTTGAGTAACTGGAGCTAAGGAGACGTAGCTGATAAAATGCTGTCTATTCAAGTACTATTGGGGCACAGGGCCTTGGAAAAGTTTTAGTTAATATATTTGTATGTAGTTTAAAATTGTTAATTGATCTTTCCTCTCCAAGAATCCCACAGCTCTTCTCAGAGTTCACAGATCCACAAAAAGAAACTTAGGGCTTCTCAGAATTACGATTTGACATCCTGAGGAGCAGGTCTGGCCAGGACAGGTCACTTTCTACTCTAGCAAGTAGAGGAGAAGGCTGTGGAGGCAGCCTTGGGATAGTGAAAAGCCCAGGAGAGCCACGTTTGTTGCTGCTAGGGTAGATGAGAAAGTTTTGGCAGCTCTTGAATGGAATCGGTGCATCCTCAACAGTACAGCATACAAGTATATTTACTGCGTGGTACTGAGGGCACTGCAGGGCTCCAACTTGGCATGAAGGTGTAGGTCTTCAGCCTTTGACAAGAAATATAACACTAGTGGGAGAACCAGACCTATGCAGGTCGTGGTTGTTTTGTCCTCCTTTCCAGTTAACTACTATGAGCAGCTGCCTCCTTTCCAGTTAACTGCTATGAGCAGCTGCCTCCTTTATTTCCGCCTAGCGGTGAACCGGCACAGAGAAGTGAAGTGCAAACCCCAGTACTGTGGGTAAGACAAGATGTGATCAAGAGCAGTGCTTTTCCAACAAGAAGAAAAGGAAGCAGCATTATCAGAAATGAGGTGCACAGAACAGCCCTTTTAGCTTTCACTTTACTTTCCGATTTCCTTAACCTAGAGGCAAAGGGCCGACAGGGCTGGTGAACTCTTCTTTCAAATGCAAGACCCTAAGTGAAAAACTGACTTACAACAGCTCCTGTGGAAAACCATCCTATGCAGCACAGTGAATTATTGCCGTCCTAAATTTGATCTAAAAAGAACCTCATGCCATTGCTTGGCATTTAAACAGCAAAATTGAAATTCAGACACCCAGTAGCCCTTTAGATGAGATGTGAGTCCTTCCACCCTTCATGCAATGTCCCCATTCCATGAATCACACTCAGTATAAGCAATTTTCTCTTCCCTAATGCTGTATTTCTTGTCAAAGATTATAGATGTGCACCGCAACAACACTTCTACATTTTTGTTGGCGAGAGCCAACAGCAGTTATCTCTGCCTATTAGCTAGTGGCATGAATGTATGAACTTATCGTTTATACAGCAGCATAATTCTGTCTGCAACTCCTGAAGTACATTGTAATTATACACTGATAACTTACCATACTACTCGCATGAGCTGAAGCCAAAAAATCTAAGCACATCTAATAGATCTTCTTCAAGGTGGAGGCTCAGCTCCTGTCTTCTCGTTTTTCTGTAGAGCACAGTGATTTGGCATTCAAAAGACGGGCTCTGAAGGACACATGAAAAGCCACTCTTTAGCATTAAAAATGGTACCTTTGAGCTCTCTCTTACCTTCTCAGGGATAAAGAATTTTGTTACAGAGAAAACCAGCAAGTGCCAGCACAGCTATGGGCAAGGAAGGAGCTAACTGAAGATCAGCTGGCTGGAGGAGCCAGGAAATCTTTTTCTCCATTCCTCTCTCCTTGTCTGTGAAGCTGAAGGCCGGCAGGAGGCGGGAGGAGAGGCTGGAGTGAGGACAGCCAGCTGGGGAGGGGGGAGAGAGCAGGAGAAATGGGGTCTGGCAGAAAGAGTGGGGTGAAGACCAGACAGAAACCAGAGAATGCGAGGATTTTCATGTCTCCCTGTGACACACCAGCACAGTTCATGAGAAAGGCAAGCTTTTGATAAGGAAAATATTTTATTTTCATTGTTAACTTAAACATTTGCAGACCCCTGAGATCAGAGAAATGCTTTGGGATGCAGTCACACACACAGCCAGTCATCACATTAAAGGCAGGGCTAAGCACAGCAATATTACCCCAGTATTATTTTAGCCATAAGCAAGCAGAGCAATCGCCATACTGCTGGCTGGGGGATTACAGATGGGATCAAGAGGTGGGCTCATGAGACAATCTTGTTCTTAAAAATGGTTTCGCACCCCGAGAGAGCTTGAGTGCATCTGTGGGATAGCAGGCCCCACAGACCTCTGTGGTATAACTCCACCAGATGTGAGGGCCCATGGGCAGCATCTGGTGCTACACAACTACAAAACTAAATGAACCAATGTTATATGAAAATCCACATCACACGCTGCACACAGTAAGTGAAAGCAGAGTACTGCAGAGGAGGTGCAACATCAAAAAGTGGGCTGACAAAAAGTGTAATCTTTCTCCAGGAAATTTATTGCCTTGAGGCCTCTGTGCTCTTCCCTGGGAGCATCTACCACATGAAGTTATTAGCTCTCGGTGGAGACATGGGCCTAGCCGTACCGTCTGCTGCATATAGCGGGCCAGGGGCGAGAAGCCTGGGGACACTGCTCAGATGCAGGCAGGCAGGGGCAAGGCAGAGGGACCTGCTTCTCCTGCTCCCCGCATCTGCACACCTGTGCGTGGGGAAATCCCACTGCTCGCTGCCCCAGTAGTCCTTTTCTTGCTTCAGCTTCTCTTTAAAGATTACGTTGTGATGTCTCCAAAATGGCCTGGCCCTGCAAAAGGGGAGTATGGGCCTGTGCTTTGTGCCCGCAGACAGAATATGAGTGCAAACAAGGGGTTTGGAGGGACAAGCCCTCTGTTTTCCATCCCAGTCCGGGCCTTCCAAACAAAGGGTGCTTGTCCAAGGAAAAGGAAAGTCAGGCCTCTTTCCAGCTGGGGACCTACTCCAGGTGGCTCAGAAATGCTAACAGCATATACCCTCACTTCTGTCTTTCTCATTTCTGTTTTTACTAACCTCGCACACACACACACACAAACGCTATTTTTAACCACTGAAAAATAAGTTTGTAGGGAATATTTTCCTATTGGCTAAAAGCTGAGGTAAAATGACTTCATATATTGACTAGAGTTTGGCTCCAAACATGCTGAAATATTTGTGTGAGGTTTGTGTATTGGGACCCAGTAGAGTGCCGTACAAGTTGATGCAAGTGATACACTGGTTGCCACGATACAGTAAATGTTGAGATCTGTCGATTGGCCCAAACATGCCTCAATGCACAAAGCACTTCTTATACCCAGCCCTGAGCAGTGAAGCTTCATGCTAACTGAGGCAGGGATTTCATTCAGCCCATTTCAATTTGCGGACCCCAAAAGATTTTCCAGTGGAGGTGTGAACCTCTTTAGAAATGTCGCATGCATAGATTGCTGTGTAGCATATATGAACTTGCTTTTCTTCATCACTTTTTACACACTTCTTAGAAGCCCTTGGCTCCCACGCTGAAAAAACACAGACTTAAGTTGCATGCAGTGTTTCAGCTTTTAAATGGCTTCTCTTTGCTTCCTCGGCCATGCTCGACCTAAAGAAACATGGCTCGTGCTTAAACTCAGAAACAAAAGATCCTTTTTATTTCTCCTCCCAATTTCAGGAGATACAGGATATGCCAACTGTGCCACAGACCCGCTCCGGGGTCATGAGGTTGTTACTACCCATGATGCCTGGGCCCACAGACAGCCAACGCTCCCAAGGCCGCTCAGGTGGCAGCGGTGGCTGGCTGGCGAAGTCAAGACTTGCCAACCTGCAGAAAGGTCTGTCCCCAGTAACAGCATGGTGACATTGGCTGTCCCATGGTATGCTGGTTGCTTCAAGGCTGGACTATTACAAGGGGCCGTAAGGCAGGGGAGGTTTGGCTGGTCGCTTTAGGAAGGTGGGTGCCTCCAGAGCCATGGTTTACACGGTTACAAAGGGGATCTGCGCCAGCTGGGTAGATCTCCATGTCAAGTCCCTTTCCTCCTCTTGACCAAACCATGTAGGCTCCCAGCCTCAGGACGGGCTGCCAGGCTGTGCTTGAGGTCACTCTGAACCTGTTAGCCAGGCTGGTCCTTGCAGGGTAGCAGTGTGGGAACAGGGCTGGGACTAAACAGTGAATGCTGCTTTTGTCTCATTTTCCCTTTCCCAGCTCCTCCCCTACCAAACTCCAGCATATACATATCCTCAGGTGGCCAAGGCCTCATGTATGACTTTGCTTCTCTTCAGTCAAAACTTCCACTAATTTGATCAGGTTTTTGCCAAGGAAGGAGTAAATACGGAGCAGAGACTTTGGGGATTTGAGCTATAAAAGTGAGAGCTGTAGAAGCCAAGACCAAAATAATTTTTTAAAATAAGTGGTCAGACCCCAGCACCTGCTTCCCTCCTATCTGTACCTCCGGCTGAGCCTCTACCCCCCACCTTGATGCTCCCACTGCACAGAGCACACACAGTCACGTGCCTGGAAGGGAGGGCGCTGAGGCCAGGATGCTTGTGATACCCTGAGTTTCATCAGGACCAAGTCAGCTCTAGGTCAGGCCAAGCCACAAGGGTTGAAAGCCAACTTTCTACTTATGACCCCATACACTGTGCTATGCATAGCGCTCACTCCCAAACCTCTGCAGTATACTTACAGAACATACTCTCATTGAGACAAGCTGGAAATTTCACACTTCTGAATGCAAAATAGGTGACTCCATACAATTCCCCCATTTGTGCAGGCATATTTAGAGCTGGTGCCAGTGTACACATATTTCCAGATACAACTTATATCTCTACCTTGTGAAAATTCAGGTGCTTCTTGTCTACCTCCTGAAAACTTGAGATTTGTCTTTTCCGTATGAGATTTAATGTCCAGTTTAGGAGCAGTTTAAATACCCAAAGGAGTGAGGTTAAAACCAGCTGAATGATCCCCAATGCAGTCTTAAAAATGAATTTCCTGTTCCCTCAGGTGGGGAGAGTCCTTTCCCTGCAGCTGGGCCAATGAATTGGGCACCTTATTTCTCTCTCTCTCTCTCTCAGCTCTTTTCCCCACTAGCCAGAATGTAATAAGGCACCACAGGCATCAAGCATGATTTAAATCACCATTTTTACCCCTGCTTGATGTGCACATCTGCGTAAGGTATAGAGACCTTTTTCCTTGCTCTCTTTCCTGTTTCAGTTTGTCTCCCTCATTCAGAAGTCTGCTGGTGAATACAACAGCCTCAGACTGGAGAGAGCTGAAGCTAATTTTCTTACTCTGTTTGAATAAATGGCTGTTGGCTCTTAGCGGAGTAGGTTAGCCTTCTCATGTGGTTGTAATCTCTCTAACTCCCAGCCACAGAGCTCCTAATGCCTGTTGTATAAATAATCTACTTTTCATATATGGCTGTGTTTGTCCCTGTTTAATTCTTTTCTGTACATCTATCTCTAAAAGTGTTGACCCTTGGAAGGTCCCATTGTAAATGTGTTTTTTTTTTTTTTTGAATACTCTGGTTCTCTTTGTTTAGGTAGCTTTTACTGCTCAGCTACATGTACCAGAGAGGAAAGAAAGCCTCCAGTTTCGCAGAAAAAAATAGTTCTCTTGCCTTAAAAGGTGAGTTCCCTGTGGCCCCAACGTGCCTTGCCACATGCCCTGAGGTGGCCAAGGGAACAGCCTAGGAAAAAGATCCCAGTGTGGCACCAGCTTCCACTGCAGCCCCAGGGCCATCACCTCTCATGGCTCCGTTCTTTCCTCTGCCTGCTACGGCTCGCTGGTGCACAGCCTCTTCAAGGACGGTGGGTTTGCACAGTGCAGCCTTGATCTGATATAGTATAAGATCCCTAGGATAACACTCACAACTCTTGCTGAAATCTAAGCAGAATTCTTCCCCAAAGATGGATATACGCCGAGCACTTCAAATGTCTAGGTAGGATGGCTACCAGGGAAGCTAAGCATGTAGAAGTCTAACAAAATTTGCAACCTGTCATGGTGTTCTTCCATCCCAGTAAGGTATGCATGGAGGTTATTCACATTAAACCAGTTCGCACCCAAAATATTTTTGGCTACTGTCAAGGTTAGTCTCTATCAGGAGCTACGAATTAATCAAGTTCATGGCTCCATTTCATGTGTTCGTATAAACTTGCAAGTTTACTCTGTCTGGAGTAAAGATTCCAGGAAGTAAAGTGTTAATTCCTAAGGATGGAGGTTCACAATCCACTTAAATCAAGGTAAGGTCACGCTGCTCTCAGAGGGGGGAGTTGCAGCACCCTTCATCTCCAGGAGCATGTTCCCAGGAAAAACCCCCTGGCAGGACTTGCAGTCACCCATCAGGGCAGTTCAGGGGCTTAGGCTACTGTAAAATGACCATGTAAATCATACTTGAGGTTTAAATGCTGCTCTGACAATCTCTCCAAAGACAATCCTGACAGTGTCAGGATTTCTTGTGCAAGAGGCAGATGATGTCTTTATAACTAAATGCTGCCTGTGGACACGAACCTGCCAGTGGGTTTTGCATTCCTAGTCAATAAAGCATTTTCAGGCGAGTCATCAGCATTTTTCAGTGTAAATCCATGTACTTGGCATAGAGCTAGAGGGACCTAAGTGTCTTTCGAAATGCCTGATACAACCGCTACTGTAGCAAAAGTTGGCTCTATTTAGAGAAGCAAAGATGATGTATAGCCTAAAGTATAAAATGAAGCTGTTACTATATTTATTTCTTATCAGTCATGACACAGATATTAAGAAAACAGGATGTCCAAATATTCTGCCTCTGAACAGTCATAGGAGACAGCTGCCTCTGAGCTGTTTCTTATTTTAACTCATGGCATGGTATTAACCTGAATTCACCAAGTCTGCATGGTACCAAGTATCACCACAGTGTCAAGCCTCCAGCTTGGGAACCATAGGGATCAGACCTGCGGAAGGGAGCTGCGAGGCAAGGTCTGCAAGGGTGGGTTCACTGGAGTCTGGAGACAGGCCTCTGGCTTCCTGGGGAAAGGGTTGAACAGGGACGCATCTCCTCCTTTGGTCACATTTGTCAGAGGCTGGATCTGCCAGGCATCCTCTGGGAATGGCAGAAGAAATGTGAAGTACAGAATTCAATGATGACGGATGTTGCCATCCTGAGGTTTAGGTGAGAGCTGAGAAAAGGGTTCTGAGAATGATAGTTTGTGATTTAAATGCCTAAAGGAGTTAGAGTAAAATTTTGGTATTCAGGTTCTTCTGTGGATCTAACACCTAGTGCCTTGAAGGTGTAAATACAGCACAGTTGTTGACTATACTTAACTGTTAGTTATGGTGTTGATAACTAGTTATATATAACAAAATATATATCATACTTTATGTATATGTATCTTAGGGATAAGACTTAAGTACCAGAGATGAAAAACACAGAGCACGAGAAAAATCAATGGCTACCCACTCTGTCCTTTTCACTATACCTTTCTGTCAAGCATAAACTGGTGAGACATTTCAATGTACTTACTGTAATTTCTCAAATGTAAACGTTCTTAATGACTTCAAACACTTAAACCTTCCCACAGCACTACAAATCTAAGCCACAACAATGAAAAGTGTAAGGATTTTGCAAGCGGAACAGCATATAGGTTGTTCAGTAGATAAAAGACATATAGCAGAAGTTAAACTTGGTAAACTTTGAAGTACAAAATACTCCTCCTTTTAGTATTTTATTGTTAACTTGAAGGTTTCAGGTTAACTAACTTTCCTTCCAATGTATGGATCAACAGTTTGACTTTGCTAGATGCACAGTTCTGTTCCTCTGTGTCCTAAAAGCATATTGTTTATACGACCTAATCAGCAAATGAAAATGATCTTGTTCACAGAGGGTCCAGTTCCCACAAAATATCCATACCCTTCTTCGCTCATGAATTATGGATGTCTGGGGTCTGTGCTCTACCAGAAACTTGGCTGGGCTATGTAAAACCATTTTCTGGAGAGTGTGTTTTATTTTGAATGAAGCAAGCAGGCAAAAGGCCAATGGGATTAAAATGGATTCTTTATTTAAGACAACTCACAAAACACAGCGGCTCCTACCATTCTGTAAGTCTCCCCTATTTCTCCCCAGATCCCTTTTCCAGGCTTTTCCTAGTGCTCTCAAGTATGGTTTGCATCTCCCCATTTCTCCTCTGCTCATAGCACCTCTGATGGTGGCTGCTACCCAGGGCCAGTTCCACCCGAGATGAGGACAGGGAAGCTGCTGGTAGCCCCAGCCATGGTATTGCTGAATCCATTATCCAACCCCAGCATGAGTAAGGTAAATCCATCTTTCTGCTCCCTCAGCTTACAAGAAATAATTCCTACAGGTATAATTCAGAAATGCTGTGAAGCTTTAATTCTCTGAGAACATAACAAAGAGCTCTCCGATTCTCTGATGGAAAATGTTCTCTATCTATCTAAAATTACATTGCATTCAAAGCTCCATAAGAGCTGAGACACCATGAGGTACTCTAACAGTGACAAGAATTGTGTTACTTGACCCAGCATAGTAGTCCTCCTCTTTTTCTCAACAAAATCTACGCATGCAATTTCATGCAGACCTATAAGTTACTGCAACATTTTTCTCCTGGTGGACTCCTCTCTACCACAAAATAAGAGCAGATTCATGTGCACACCTGAAACAAGAAGTATAGACCTCCTTTGTGGAAGAAATGTTAACCCAACTGCAGCAAACAAACAAACTTTAAGTATGAAAGATATTTAAGTGAATATTGTACAAAATGCTTCTCGGTGTTACAAAATTAAAAGCTGCCAAATCATTTAGCGATAGCCCACTACAGGAGAAATTAAACCCTTGGCTCAGCATCCCACCTCAACGGGTGTTTAAATGTCAGCTGTCCCTCTGCTGCCAGAGCCGACGTGCACCAACTGCTGCCCCGCGTGCGTGTCAGCAAAACTGAAGTGTGGCCAAGCTCAACCAGCGACCACCACCCTGAACGCAGGGGACAATGCCCGCTCTTCCCCAGTGACAACAGGCCGCATTAGTCATTGCTGCCATGGCCCCTCGGCCTCTTCGCTGTGCAGGGCCCCATTTCAAAGCCACTGCCCTGACAGAAGAGATGGTCACTTTATTATCTGCCCTCTAAGAAGTAAAGAAATGACCCCTCCCTGAAACGTCTTTCCCTCCTCACAACACCCTAATCACAAAAGAGGCCTTTCCACCTCTTTAATCACTGCTCTCTCTCTCTTATTTTGTCTTGCCATGTTCATTGCTTATCAGTTTGCTTAGCTCAAGGACTTGGAGTTTCACCAGTTGTCAGCACCTTAGGTGCTAACCATCCCGGCAAACGTGGTGCCGTGGGAACTGCCTGTGCTGCCACCCTGCACCAGCCCTTGTCCCAGAGCTTCGTCTTCCCGGGGCACGGGCAGAGGCAGGCGATTCTGTATTAAGGCAACTGATACTTAAAAAGAGGGGAAAAAAAGAAAAAGAGCAAGAGCCCCATTAGCTGCAATTGGCAGCCGCTATGTGGTTCGGAGGACTGCGAGGGTTCCAGAAAGAAAGCGTTTCTCTGTGCGCTTTCCAAGATTTATTTTGAAAAGATGCCAGGCAGAGCTCTGCAGAGCTAAGTGGAAGTAGCAAGCCTGATGGTGACATCTTTAAACCTGGCCAGCTACCAATGGGCTTTTACAGGGCCAGAGTGATAAGGCTCACAGCAGATTATTTTTGTTGTTGCTGTTAAATCATGTAGTCCTTGTTCCTGATAGCTCCATAGGTATTTATCCAAGAACACATGTTAAAGAAATACCCATGTCACTGACACAAGAGCAGCCACCATAATTCATGCAAGAAGGCTGACATTCCAGCATGAAGTAAATGAAAAAAAAATCATGACATTTGCCATTTTTAATCACCTCCAGGCAGGATATCCAGTCAGACATTACCACAGCCCAATTAACCTGATAAGAGGAGGGACAACAGTTAACATTCAAAAATATACAACCCCCTCCCTTTCCCTCGCCTGCAAAGAGAAAATAATTAGAGTAGGATTATAAATTTGTTATCACATCTATTAATAATCAGCCCAAGGGCACAGAGAAGAGACCTTTTGACCAACCAGAAATTAACAAGGAATAGTTTAGGGAGATCTGCTCAGAATAGATTAGAATTGTCTTTGAAAAGGTTTCCCCCCTCCCCATATGATGTTTTGAATTGCAATATCATCTGAAGAAAAAAAATACTGCAAAGTCTGCCAAAAATGCATCGGAAGAGAATTAATATAGAGAGGAAGGGCTGAGAAGAGATGGTGATCCAAAGGTTACAGGCTTAACGTTCAGAATTTCTCTAGTCTAGCCTTTGTCCTAGCAGCAGAAGGCACAGAGTTAAAATAAAATGTGCATCTTCCCTATTTCTGCTTGGGATATTACTGAATTATATGTAATAATTTATTTCCTACATTACGTACTTCTTTGGCTCTTAAGGGAACTAACATTGAGAGAACCACTGTTTTGCAAAAGAGCTGTATTCTGCTGCATGGGCTCCAAAGGAGTCACATCTCAGACTTCTGCTATTTCTGCTCTGAATGACTGAGGAAAACTATCTATTTCAAAGTGCAGAGCAGAAGAGCCAGCTTGAAGCTTGTTGAAGGTAATGATGTCTCAAATCAGAGGAATGAAGGGAAGGAGTATTTCTCAAAATGAATAAATGGAAAAATACAAAAGTATCAGAAGACACCACCAGCAACTAGAGTGAAAGTTGGAAGTCAAGGGTGTTCAGTGCTTTAAGCATATGAGAAATGGAGCCAGGGAGGGAGAGGAAGACGAGGTTAAACTTCTTTCTTTAGCAAATGGCATTCTAGAGAGGTATAAATATCCCTAGACAGACAGAGTCAAGAAAAGGCAGCAGACAAGATGAAGAAGATGACCTACCCAAGAAGGCAAGCAGTAAGTCATGCTGATGAAGTTATGCGTGTCCCTGGTATGATGCCACTGGCTGCATATCCTGTTTCCTTCTGGTTGGTTAAGTATGTACGGAAAAAAAAAAAAAGGAAAATTCCCTAATGCTTTCTATACTTGAAAGTGAAAAGAGAGGAAACAGAGAAAAGCATGCTGGTTTCAAGGGCACACAGTAAATCAACTTGTGTAAAAGAATGTATGACTATAAGACTCTTTTACTGAAATATATTCTCTGTGCATGACAAAGCTTCCTAGCTTAACGCTCTCACTGATAGAAGGTTACTTACCTTAGCTCCCATGTCCAGTAAAGCCCATCAGAGTCAGTCTTGTAATCACACCACTTAAGTTATTGCTTCCTTTCCAAGCACGGTGCGATCAGAAGTGGAGTGCTCCTGCCTGTAATATCCTAGCAGTAGGGGTGGCGTCATACGAAAGAATAGCTTTCAAATGGTCTAGGGAAAACTCATCGCTCTCGCAGTGATGTCAAGGCTGTTGGACTGTTCCTAGACACTGCTGGCTGCAAGGACTAGCGGGTTATGGAGGCAGCCTGATCCCAACTGAAGTGGTTGCCCACAACTGGAGAGTCTAGAGGCAGCTACAAGACGAAACCAGGCTGAAGCCAGCTCCCTAGTCCAGTGCTACAAGGTCAATAAAGACATACCCACTGTTTTGGGAATGACAGCAGCTTTTTATGATTTAGCTTGTGCTCTGTGTGACGGAGTTACCAAGTCTATTGGTTAAAATGTATTTCAACACATGCTCCAGTTTACACAATCATAGGCAAGCCCTTAGTGTGAAACAGTAGCAATCCTTACCCAAAGCAAAGACTCGAAGCAGAATCATTTTTCCTATAAGTGTTATTTAATGAGATAAGACTAACCCAAAGTGAAATCATAGCATAAAAAGAAGACCCTAAGTAATAACATTTGTGTGCAATTGTGTATGATAAGATTCTTCTAAAAAAAGATGGCTTAAGTGCATGGCGGGTAATCATTAACATGAAGAAGGGAAAGTGGACACCATTAATTTTTGCAGTGTGAAATTCTGTGTCTTTTCCTGTGTCTGTGGAATTTAACACATATTATCACTCAAAATGTGATGGATATGTTTTAGCAGAGCATTCAAGAAAGTCTTCCCCCTTCTATCTGCTCTCCAAGATACTGTGGTAACACAAACCATTCCTTTCTCTGTCTGTCTGCACTAGTCCTCATTATTAATTGTATTTCCCAAGGTTTAAGAATGTCTTCAGGAACCTTGGGAAATCTTATTTTCAAACTCAAAATGTGGTTTCTTCCCTGATCCTTCTTACACCCCCCGCTTTAAAATGAAAGGCTCCCATTCATAGTTACCCTTTCTTTCCTCCTCTTTTGCCAGTTTTCGGCCCAATATGCTCATTGTCCTTCTATTCCATGACTTCAGACCTTAGACATTTTAACCAACAGTGGAGAATGTTGTCAAATGCTTTCTGAAAAACGGAGTCTATAATATCCTTTCCCCTTCCTTACCAGGGCAGTAATTTCCTCAAAGAATTCCAACAAATTAGTTAGGCATGATCTCCTTTCCCTGAATTGATGTTAGCTGTCTTTAATCAAGCTCTGCTTTTCCAAGTGTTCCCTATTTGATTCCTTAAAGGAGTTTCTGAGTCTTTCTCCCGTCAATGAAGTTGAACTGCCAAGTCTGATTTTTCCTAGTGTCTAGGGAAAGAGTCTTCCTTTTTCCCTTAAGAAAAAAAGATGAGAAGTAAATCTTGAGTAATTTCAGCTGGCTCCCACCTAGAGACACTTATTCCTCTGGATTTTTAAGAACAGTATTTCTTGTCAAGAAAGGGGACATGCACTAAGAAGATAAGAGGGAACGGAGAAACACAGTATTACAGATGACAAATCTGTGTCATTGGGTTGGGAGAGCTTGGGATCAAACAGTAACAAGCATTTCTGATGAGGTGTGTCATTTGCATGGATTAAATTTATATTCAGTTCCTCCCGCAGCTGAGCAACACTGGGACGCATACCAGCCTGCAGTGCTGTTCCTAAAGCTTCCTTATGGACCTTGCTGTCAAACGTTTGTATGATGCGGTTTCATGACTGCACAAACCTCCCCCTCCACTGCACCTTGGAAAGGGACTCCAGCTGTGTCGACATCATTTGTTTGCTGCGTGGTGCCATAGCCCGTCCTTCGCTCTCCGTGGACATTTGCAGGGGCAGCTGGTGGCCTTTGCCAGTGCACCGCAAACTCACTGAGCAAGGAAAGGAGAGGCTGGAGCCCGCTGCCCGGCTGGGACACATCTTCTGCCACAGGCCAGTCTGCAGGTGGCCCCCGCAGAGCTGCCTTGTGAGACCCGCATGGACTGCTTACCATACCCTGCTACCGCCAGGCCTGAAGTTGGCCTATTTTATGGGTGGATTTCACTGTAATCTCTCCACATAACCACCTCTTTGTTCAGAAGCGAGCTTTGTTCCCACTGTCCACCAAGGGCAGGGAAAGCCCTGTGTACAGTGGAAGAGCTGCACTGGGGAAGGGGGCAAAGGCAAGGCAATACGGCAATATAGGACTGCTTTACTGCTACGCCATTTCATCTGGTCTTGTGAATTAGCAAGATGTCCAGCCCATGCAATTTTATCTGAGAAATAAAATGAGTTTTCACCACAGTCATTGATGAAAAAAGGGAACTATAAGAACATCAAAGAAAAGAAAACCCAAGAGACTGTAGGAAGTTCTGTCTCTCGTGAAGTATAAGATCCACTCCAAGTCATGGCACTAGGCAAATCACATGATATTTCACATTTCGAAACAAGTTTGGATTGTACACTCTGTGCGTTCCTTGGCTTCCTGTATCTGCAAATAATACTATATTGATCTAGGATTAGCAATTAGGAATGCCTGTACAGTTAGGTTTTTCTCCAGAGTATACAGGCTGAAGATGACTTGGATTTCCATCATTTCTATAATAGATTGTTAACACAGGCTGTTCCAGGGACACATTATTTATTTATTGCCTAAAAGGAAAGGAGATTCTGTTGGCTGCATCTTTCACAGATAAAGAAATATGCATTTAAAAAGAAAACAAGAACCGATCATTAACAGTTTTAGCTGATGTGTTTTTAAATATTTACTAAAAAGCAAGTAGCCCTCAATAGGTCCAAACCCTAGAAAGCAATTATCCACCCACTACCTACTTCTGACACTTTCTCCTTTTATTGTCTTCTTGCTGTCCAGCACCATCAGGCATCACATTCCTGGAAAAGGTCTCCAGGCTCACTAAGTCCAGTCTCCCAGTGTCATAAGCAATGACACCACAGAATCCCTTTCCTAAACTCCCTCTGAGAACCCACTAGGTTATTTGCTCCTGTTATTCTCCAAAAGACTGTTCTGAACCTCATCTCTCTGCTGTTCTAATTTTCTTTCTTCCTGTTTCTAGACTGCACATTTTCATGACTCATTTTTGCCATTTTGTCCTTGTGGCAAAATTTTCCTTTGGCTTAAATATCTCTTCTTTCCTCAAAGGTTTCTTTGCCTACTTATGCCTTCTTTCTCTTTATACCATTCTCTTTCCTTTCTTGTTTCTCTCATTCTCAAAATGTATCAACTCAAAACACAACTATGGACTTTACTACCATTGCCATTATCAGAGAATATGGCCCGTAGCATCTCTGTGAAAAGGATCTGTCACAAAGATGCAGGTCTTGGATGGTCTGTACTTGATTCCAGAGATCCTGAGAACTGACATGACATTGAGGGTATTCAAACCCCCTAGAAATCAGGATGTTGCTAATTTTCTTGCAGTCTGTTTCCAGGCAAAAGTCTTATCTCAGTCATGACAGATTAGCTACAAAACGCTGATGGATCAGGCCCTGAATCTGTTCCATTGCGCTGAAAGGCTGAGCCACAGGTAACTGACCTTAACCTGTGGCAAATGTCAGGAAAGTATCACTTCAAAAAATGGTGGGAGAGGTTAAGACTAGCATTTGAGATATGCTAGGAGAATAAGTGTGGTCAGTCACCATGGATCAGCTGCTGTGGAACAAACCACAGTTGTTTGCTGCTGTGTCTGAAGCCTGAGATATGTACACCTTCAGACTTGTGATATTAACTTTCAGTGAGTGTATATGAAGGCCTCATGTAGGGATGCTCGACTTTATTTTTTTGATTTTGGAGGGAGGGAGGATTTTTTTCCCATGTTTTCCTACCTTTTTTTTGAACACTCTCATAGGTGGGAAGGAGAAGAGGGGAAATGATCCGTTGCTTTCACAGAGACTGAAATCCTGTCCTCAGATGTGAGTAATTTTTTTTTTCTTTTTGGACCAGTACTACCTTTCTTTCAGGTCAGGAAGAACTCAGCTGCACACCACATCCATTTTTGTACAGGATATATGCAGACACTTTACTGCAGGTAAAGTTCAAGAGAGAAAAAAGTGATTCAGTCTTACAAACCAAGGCAGCTGGACCCTGCTCCCTATACAGTTAGAGGACAGAAATAAAATGCTATTGCAAATAGTCTGATTACAGCCCCGTGTCTTCTGAAAGGGCTGCACAGCTCAAAGCAGGATCTGTAGCCACACCACACAGTTATACACAGAATTTTAATAGTGCTATTCATTTGTTTCATTTTTTTGGAAGATGATCTTCATCGTATAAAACTGCAACATTTCTGGCAGTTTACAGACCGCATAGACTTTGGACATTGAACCTTCACAAAACCTCCTCACATATTTTGGTTGACATGCTGCAGGAAGCATCCACAAAGAAAGGTTGCTTTTAGCTGTGCTCAAGTACCCTGCACTGTACAAAGCATCTCCTCAGGGCCTGTGCTTGGAAGCGCAAAAGCAAAATGTGAATGTGAGCATAAGTTTCACCAAAAATGACTGTGTTATGTCAATGAATGTGGTGATAACTTTCCTGTCCGGTAAATTTCTATGCAGCCAGATTACAGTTGTAAAACAGATGAGTTTTTCCTCGTTGATGCTAGTCTTATCCAGTGCAGCCCAGGGCACTGTTTGTGGGAAGCAGCTCTGGTCATGCAAGTGCTAATCCAGCACCCTCAGATGAAGTGATGCCCTGTCTTTTGACGCATGTCAAAGCAGAAGTGGGCAGTCTTACAAGCTGTCTTCCCGCCTGAATACAGTTGTGTTGTGTATACCCGTTCTGGAACAAAATATGTCAGATACTCCAAATACTGTAAATTTTACTCAAATTTCTAATCTCTTAATCCTAGAACTGATCAGAATTAATGAACTGAAAAGGATAGCAGAGACTCCTACTTTATAACTCAGTTTTCTTGGGTCAGCATCTCTCCACAGAGTCCAGTATAAGAAAAACTCAAAGAGCCAGAGTGTCACCCTAACACTGAACACTTGCTCTCACAGTGGTGGAAGAGGGAAATTAGGGGAGCAGAAACTGCAGCCAGCAGCCCATGTGTAACCACGCTGTCCAGCAGCAGCCGTCCCAACCCCAGGCAGAGAGCTGAGCCGCAGGAGGAAGAGGACAGCAGAAAGTGAGTTGCGTAGCATTGCTCTCTATTTTCAGAAGGCTAAATCATATTAACAGAGTGGGACAGATTAAACGGTGCAAGCGAATACAGTTAGTAAATCTCTCATCTCTTTTAAATCACACCCTGGAGTCAAAGCAGGGCTGGTGGGACCTCAGGGATGCTCAAACCTTGGGCTAGCCTTTGCAGGAGAGTGACTTTTACTTCCTTGGGGTAGAAGAACGACATGTCATGCACAGGCCATGCTGCGTGGATGTATCCTCTGAGTGGGTAACATTAAAGCACTGCAACCACTCAGGATCTTAGTCTAAGAACCAAAGGAAATCTCAGGCTTGAAAATAGGAATCCAGATGTTTGGATAAAATTCAGTGTCCTGGCTATTCATTATTGCAACGCTAATGAAGGACAGCCCTGCAAGAATGGTGATGGAACAGAACAAGGGGATTTTTTTTGGTATCTATAAAAAAAACTCGTTGGAAAGCATGTAGTGCATGATCCCCGGTTTCATGTAGCAGTCAGATAACCCTCTCTTTCTATTTTTGCCACGACTTTAGAAATGCCTGATAGCTACTACCCAGATAAGCAGCAGCTTTTCACCACAGGGCCACACTGTGCTCCAAGGACACCCCGTGCAGCACGGGAACCCAATAGCTGAGCTGACCCACTTCTCGAACATTTCAGTCCTATGACAGCCCAAACGCTCAGCATTAGCTCCATTATTAAATCTGAGCCTAGCTCAGAGAGGGCTTCCAGATCTTCTCCAGAAACAATAAAACATTCCTTTTAAAAAGCAAGGAATGCTAATGTTTTGATAGGCCATTAAAAGACACATTCTACTGCTACAATTTTATTATTTGCCTTTATTACTAAGACCTACAGCAGCTTCTTCCTTTTTTCAGGTCTGACATTTTAAAATAAATTTCTCATCGACTTTACATTACTGCACTTGGAAAATGTATCCTTGCAAAAATTCATATCTGGTATCTTATTAAGATCCGCATTCACTCTCTGTTAAATACTGTGATTCAGTTAGTTTTTACCTTGAAAACAGACCTTCAGCTGAAGATGTGCCTCCTTCTCCAAATCCTTCTCAAAGCCTGCTTTTTTTGGCCAGCTTTCCAACTCTGACTACTAGGCTGGCCCTCGGTAGGCCACCCTGCATTGCCTGCTCTTCGCCCTTAGCAGGGCTCCACATGTGAGTGTGGATGTGAGGACAGGGACCTGGTTGGGTCTTTCGATTCCTTTTGTACCCCTCACCCTGACTCAGCATCCTGGTAGAGGAGCGTGATGACGGCCACCACTGTCACTGACCCAGCTGGCAAGGTTTCCCCCGCGGTTATTTGCCTTTGGTAACTTCAAAGTACACGAACACCATCTCCCTGGGGTCTAGCAGATGCGGGTTAGCAAATGTCTCCTTTGTACTACATGCCCGTTGCAACAGGACTTTTGGAAGAAAAACAATGAGAAATTAACTGTAAGTGCACCAAATGACCCTCCCGAGGCGGGCTCAGAAGTCCCAGTGTAATAAGCCTGCCTTAATGAAAAGTGATTTTGTAGCTGACAGTTGTGTGAATATTAAGTACTCACACTGTTTTTCAGCCAGTGAATAGAAATCATTTGCTGACTACGTCTACCTCCATACACCTTGAGGAAAAAGTCACCGGTACTGTCCACTGAAGTCATCTGAATTTTTTCCATGGCCAGTCAACTCTCAATGTTATTCTCGATAGACTAATACAGAACACATGTAACATTGACTGTAAGAACATATTTGGTATATTTAGCTTTGAAAAATGAAGTTAAGATGAAGAATGAACATCAAGGGAAAAAAAGGATGGCTGGGATTTTTTTTTAGCAGGGCACAGCTAATCTGCAACCTGCATGCATTGCTCCCAGGTGATTGAGACCTGACTGTTTTTCAGTTGCAAATGTGGCTCCCTTCATTTCTCCTTTAAACCCAAGCGAGCTTGAGCTCCCTGGGCTAAACTACATCTTTTTCTCATTGCAGAACTTGGCACCCTTCAGTACAAATAGCATACCTTGCTCAAGAAACTGCAAGAATAATGAAGGCAGGGGCTTTTTGGATCATGCCTGAGATGCATTAGCAAAGCTGTTGGGCACTTCCCTCAGCACCTGCCCAGGCTGTTCCTGGCATGGTCAGAGCTGTCAGGTTTTCCTTTTCCTGATCACCAGATGAAAACAACATTTAAAGAGGCAGTTTCCATTACATGTTTGCATTTGGCAAGTAATGGCTTATGCTTAGATGGGAAGAGAGAAATCATCCCTTCCCTTCCGTTTTGACCTCTTTACCTCAGCCTCACTCCACATGCCCCTGCCTCTCATACCTGTTTTCTTCTCTTCATTATTCTCTGCTTATAATTTATCCCCCTCTCATGTTACCACCTTTCAAAAACGTAATAGCATGGACCTAACATGATGTTTCCTGCTATCATTCCCTCCTCACCTCCTCACCTGTGGTCCTGGTTTCAGGCTGGAAGTGCTTTGGGAAACGGACTTCCAACCGTCTCCTCTCTGTGCCTAGTAGAGGAGGCTCCAGTCTTGGCTGATCTTTAGGCCGATAAACGTGATTAAAAGTAGTGATAACAAGTAGCAATTTTGCTCCCCAGCTAATCAGTTCCTATGTATGTTGAGTACATAAGCTATCATTTTCAACACAACTGTATTTTACTTCTTTAGAAATCATCTATCTAATGGCAGAAAACGGGATTTCATTTATAATTTTACGTGCCATCAATTCAAGAGACAAAAATCACTTACATTGCTGACCTAGCACTAAGTGAATTTTGAATTTAAGTAATAGGAATGAATTTTTCATGAATGATTTGAAGATTGAAGTACCGAAGAGAGTTGTGAATCATTTTGCATAACAATCAGAAACAAGGAAGTCATGAATTGCTCCTGAACAGCTCACAAGTCAAAAAAGTGCTGAACTGCATCCAATATATTATTCATTGTGAATTGTTCGCACAGCTGTGCTCTACATACAAGGGAAGTTCAGGGGCTCAAATAATCCCTCTTCATGCAGAATATTTTGTTACATGGGGAAAATTGTAATTCAGAGGATGCTCAATTTTTATGCTCTTGTAATAAACTAAAAGACTGTTTGATTCTGGCATTCTTGGGGGAAATACATTTTTTTTCACTGCAATGAATTACCTCAGATTTTTTTTTTAATAGAAATGATTAAAATCGTTACCATTAAAAAATCAGCCTTGGTCCAGCAATTATCACACAATCCTAAATGGTATAGTACAGGAAAATGTATTTATCCTAGAGACAACGTGTGGTAACTTTTGGTAAAGATTGCTTCTTTAGAAGGAGCCACCACAACTCCATCTGTTTTAGCTAAAATAACTGTCCAAGTGACCCCAATTTCAACTTTATGAGGCTCATATTAATAGGGAATCTGAAGAAAATGAGCCAGAGTTTAGCTTCATGTCACTACTCACATTTTCAAGCTCTTTATCAAGTATCTCTTAAAAGTGTCCTGTATGCTAGAGCTCTGAATGCCTGTCTTTAAGTGATGGACTCATCTTTAAAGAAACAGATCCACTTAATGTGTTCAGCTACAAACATGAGCCTATTGGTGCATATGAACTAACATGTCACCCTGTGATTGATGTTTCCCTATTACTCTGCCAAAGTACATTAAGTTAAGCTCCTTTTCATCTCCACAAATAGTAGGGACTACAGATGGCCCTCATTTGTAATCCTGAGGAACTAGCACAACCGAACGCTGAGAGAGGGTGCTGGTACCCAGCGCCTGCCTGAAACACATTAGGGAGATTTCTGTACGGAGCCGTGTTACATGAATAGAGTAACATAACAAGTAATACTGAAAAGGAAGGAGTGCTAACAGTGACTATGAGCATTAACAAATAGCACAGATGACAATGCTCTCCGAGGAGGCTCTTACATTTGGTGGAGGATATTTTAGTAGCATGCAGGACTCCGGTCTTCTGCGTGCTCTCTACTGTTGGTGTCCTGTGGCACTGCGAGCAACGTGCACCAGGAATAGCCATATCCGCTGCACTGGTGGCATCCCGGTCCCACTCAAGCCAACGCCAAACCACTGACTTCAGCTGCGGTGAGGGTTTCAGCATCCGCCAGAGCATATCAAGTTCCTGGGTGACATGCAGCAAAAGGCATCTAAAGACTGCTGGGCACCTCTGGAAGTATTTTTTTCTTAGAAGTGTTTATATAAGGAGCTTGGAAGTGACCAGGCACTTGCATTTTCAGATCACATAAGACAAATCCTCTTAGTCTGTGCACTCAGCCTGCTTGCTGCAGGTATCTGCCGCAGGCGGACCACCGCCAGGACGCTGTCCGGCAGCCCTGGGAAAGGGCAGCCCTGCGTCACCTGCCTGAGGCACCACGGCAGCCTGGGAGTCCGCCTTAGGCAACCTGAAAATGCAGGGAGACCAAACAGTTTGAAAAGTCAGTGCTGAAAATACTTTCCTCAGATGGGGCTAACATCAGCCCTTGCGAAACGCTTCCAAGGCATGTTTTCCCAAAACGCTATGCTGCTTCAGAAAAGAGAGAGGAAAAAGGCACCTATACCACCTTGGCAGTGAGAGACGGCCACAGGCAGGCACAGGGCCCGGCTGCCTGACTTTTTGTTCGCTGTTGCACGCACCAAACTGACAGAGGCCATTTTTGCTTCTCCAGTAAGGCTCACCAATAAAGGCACCGTCTTGTCATCCTCAGAGCACAAATCTGCAGGGTACTGACTCTAGAGTCTGCCAATGCTTTTGTGGGAAGAGAAGGGGGCTGGGGAGAGGGATGTAGATCTTCCTTTCCTAGTGATATCGTTTTACCTCATATCAAAGCTATTTCCATCCCTCATATAAAGGGACCGTGTTGTAACACAGATGTTCTTTACTGGATGCATATTACAGGAGTGAATTTATGTCACTTCACTTTAAAAAAAAATCTGTATTGCAAAAAAGGAAGAAAAAAAAGAAAGCCAGCGTGACTGTGGTTTTGCACGGGGGATTTGTGGGAAAGGAGATCAACTTTCGACTCTGTGGCTGCCGGGGTTGTGAGCAGATAGTGCCGAGCTGGGTGCAAAGCATCAGAGCTGCACTCGGGCCAGACAGGAAGGGAGCCCGGCACCCAGACGGCACCAGAGATAGCAAGTGTCTTTCCAGACACCATTATCTGTTCCAGTGAAGCACTGGGACCAGCTGAGGGACCTTCTCCAGTGAAAACCATGCAAATTACATGTGAGCTTTGCATTTAGCCGAGGGAGGGAAGCTGGCCTTGGTCTGGCCTCAGAAATTGCACAGACACAAATATCTCCTTAGGAGATTCTGCCTCTTCCGGAGGGCTGACGCTTTGCTGTTATGTTTCTTAGAGCCACCCAGGAGTCTGGCTTAGCTGGATACTGGCCATGTGATAGAGGAGTGGATATCGTTCTTCCACTTTGCCATGGGACTTAGTTCTGGTTGTTCTGGTTTAGTTGTGATTTAGTCCTGGTGAGAACAGAAATCTCCCTGAAGCTGGTGTTGTCCTGCAGTGCTGCCTCAGTTCCTGTGTGCATCACTCCCCTGTTGTCCATCCGAGCGATGCAGGTCTTCTCCAGCCAACTCCTAACATCCAGCATTTCTGCAGTTAAAATCGAAGTCTGCTATAAACTCCAAGCCCAGTCAGTCATGCCAGGTTTTTCTGCAGCAAGAGACCTCTATCTCCAAACACTTCTTTCATCATGTTGCCAGTCTTCCTCTTAGGTGTTCATCACGCCTTCCTTCCCTCCTTTTCCTCCTTGTCAGAGATCCAGCTTCAATGCTTCAGTTTGGGGTGTTACATCCTATATATTGACCTATCTTTATCCAGTTTAATTTAGACAGGAAAAGAGACATTTTCTCTTTTCTCCATAGAACCAAGCGTCATCCCCGAGCTGACCGCATTTTACTTTGGAATGCAGAAGTTTGTTTAATATAATACTTTTTAAATATAATACTATTTTAATATAATACTTAATATAATACTTTATTTATAGAATACCATTTAGAATAATTGTGAGAATATGACGCTGTGCAAAGAAAAATGTATTTGGGAGGTAACTAGGTATCGAATATACAACATCAAAATAGGCAAGTGATGACACAAGCACATAATTATGCATGCAGTATTATGCATTGACAGTATGTTATATTTGTGCACACAGAAATGAGCTTCTTTCTCTTCTCTGGAAAGGCTATGGGTTTAACTTGTGCATCTGCGTTTCAAAATAAAAAAGACTCCTGAAATGGAACTCATTACTCCAAGATGGTCTGTATTTCCAGGGCAGCAGGAAAGGTAGTAAAAGCAGAATTATTCGCTTCTCTTAAAATTTAAGTTTTGCAAATACTTGGATGTTTCACATCTACAGAAAGAATGTTCCCTTTCGGATACAAATAGCTTGATCCTGCAGCCACTCCATAACCATATGGGATGAAATTGAAAACAAAAGTCATTTTTGTATCTGCTGTCTGTCTTCATTTAAAAGGTGGAGCTGAGTGAGCTTTTTTGTTAACTTTCTCATGAGCATTCATGTGAATAAGATTTTATCTGTGGCGGAGTCAGGCAGTTGTGGCCTTTCACAGGAGTCACAGTTGGTATTGATGTGGGAACATTTATTTTCCGGGTTTTAAAAGCTTGGCATCTATTTGGGTGGAGAAACAAATGATTTGAGCTCTCATTCAGCAAAGACGTGTAGGTATTTTATTGAAGAGGAGGATTGGAGCCTTTGGAGAGGAATTGCACAGTAAGGAAATAGGACCTGTGATCTGAGTTGAATTTAAGGTGCCTAGTGAAGGAACTTGAAGGAACCATATGTGAGATTTTGTTATTAATATTTTCTATCTTATTAATTAATTTAATTTATAATATCTGTTAAGAGAAAAAAGGTGGAACTTTTCTCCAGTATTTCTTTCTGTCACACAGGAGTTATAATGTTGTTTTCCTAAACAGAAGGAATATCACAAAAAGAGGTTCTGCTTTCTAGTCTGTCTTCTCAAAGGGATTAGCTGCCACCATGCAGCACAGCCGTTCATTGCAGGGAGATCCAGTTGCATCCTGGAAGATGGCTGGGCCAAGAAGTCAAGTTAATTCTAGGAACTGAAGGACAAAAACTCTTATGAAGCACCGCGGTAGCTCAGGGGCATGCAGAGGCCAATGTTATTGGACTAGTAAGTGGTTTGCCATAAATCAAATCACATTTTTCCTCATCACAATTTTTTTTCTTCTATAAGAACCTGAAAAAAATATAACTGCCAATGGTACATAGCTTCCACTTTTTTATTAGATCAGTTTGCAGCTAACCTCTGGAATATTGTTACGTTCACTATGTGTCATTGGAGAAAACAAATTTACATTTGCAAACAATGTTTTAAAGAAAAATAGAGACAAGTTGTTCACTAGAAATAGTTATTGTAGCTCTATTAAAGAAATCAACTTTTTTCCTCATTCTTTCTTTCTTTCCAGAAATCTGCTCTAGTCCAATGCACTTAAATGGAGTCCATATTTTTCTCTGCCGAATCTCTATTTATATCTTGCAAATCCAGAGATGAATCCGCAGTTTCTTCTCTTACCAAATGCGCCCTTTCTGTAGGACGCAGAGAGGCTTTCCAGAGCCTTGCACGGGATTTCACACCTTCGCATCCCAGTGCCTCCTTCCACCTCTGGATCATCTGCTCCGCGGCAGCATTTCAGCTGTTCATGGTGTTTTCTAGCGTGCCACGACCTCCCTTGAGTGTGCAGCAGCTTTTATTTCGTTGCTGGTGTCTTCCACGTGCTGCCCGTGACTGACTGCACGCATCTTCCCCCGAGAGCGCGACGGGCTGCGCGCAGCGCACCAGGGACACCCCGGCGGTTTGTGAGCCGACGCAGGAAATACTGTCAGCGATGTGTTAGTGATAAACCCGCCTTCTTCTCATGACTCATGGCTTTAACTTTTGGGTTTGTTTTTTTTTTTCCCCAGCAATTGGTGATGACTGGAGCAAACCAGATCTGATCACTAACCTATACGGCTTTGCTGGAAAATACCCTCATTTAACTGGAGATAATTCACCGACTTGTAGGGGACTGAGTGAGAAGTCATTTACGTGGGCGCTATGATCACGATGCTAAAGTCAAAGCTCAGTTCTTAATCGAGGCGGCATTAAAAAGTGACGCTTCGCGCCCTGAGCAGAGCGGAGCAGCCCCGGCCCCATGGCCCCTGCGCTCCCGCGGCCGCCCCCCGCACCCGTGCACGCTCACACTCCTGCTTCTCCTCCGTGCACGCTCGCCTCGCACACGCCTGTGCTTCTCGCCCGCTCACCGTCCAGCCCGTGCGCCTCCTGCACACGCATCCCGCACACGCACACGCATGCCTTGCACGCTAGCGCCCGTTGCACGCTCACGCTAACGCACGCACGTCTGGCGCACGCTCTCACCTGGCGTGCGCGTACCCTCCCCGCACCTTGCACGCGCGCGCGCACACGTCTTGTGTGCACCCACACACCCTCATCTCGCCCGCCAGCAGATGCGTAACCATCTGCGAAGGCCTCAGCCGCCTTCCCTGCGGGCACCTCCGCGCACAGCCCCCTGCCTGGTGAGTTATCATCAGGCCGTTTCTCAGCACCCACGGGAGAGAAAAATGCCGGTGGAATGACTGACCTGGAGTCTCCTGCAGATCTCCTCTCAGGAGACCTTGCTGCCTGGCACAGAAACCTCATTAGTTTCTTCTAATCAATAAACCTTTGTTGATGAAGCATGACAGGCTTTCTCTCTCCCCACCATCCAGATAAAGTTTGATGTGTTCAACGGCAGCGGATTTTACTGCTGCTTTACAAGCCACAAGCAAGCGAAAGAGGAAAAAAGCTCTGGTTATTGACCTGGTGCCACCACTAATAATAAATGAGGAAGCGAAAGCGGAAGCAGAACCTTCTTGGTTCAGCCCGAAGCATCGCCACCTTCGCCGAGGGCCCGCTAAGCCGGAGGTGCGGCTGTGGCAGGAACCGGTGCCGTTTTTAGGAAATGCTGTAATTCCCTGCTTCATGTTGTCCCGGCTCTCAGCTCCTCTGGGTTTTCCCACCAGTCAGGCTGCAGTGCTGAGGGGCAGTATCGCCTCTCGCTGCGCGTCCAGCGCGGGACCTGCTGGGGGCTTGGCTGGGGGCTCTGGGCTACCTGTAACACAGAGAGACAAGCCAGCTGTGGCTGATACTCTACCCTCTTTTGTGAATAAAAATACTCCGTAATTTTTATACTCCGCCTGACCACCCTCAGGACACCGTATCCGTAGTCTGACTTGTTCGCTGGAATTCAAGCTGACAAGTACTATAGCGCACTGCAGCTTCCTATCTGCACGTATAGTATCCCAGATCAGAGAAAAATCCGCAGACCGTGGAGAAGTGGTTAAAGCTATGATAATTGCTACAGTCCTGTACTTTCTACTGGCAATGAATTCAGTCTATAACTCTTGTATGGAAAGAATTATGCCCTACCACTGTCCATTGTTCTGCATCACTACCAGGAAACAAGGTTATTACAAGATTAGCTCCCTTGTATTAACCCTGGAAAAGTAAAGAGATGCATTTTGTTTTTAAAATATGTTAAAGAAAGAAGAAAGTAAATCCCTTCTGAGCTGGTAAATTGCTACTGTACACATTGGTCGGAAAAGAAGGGACATTGTGAAGAACATCACAGGCACAGCACAACCCAAGAACGGTTGGAGCTAAGGCAGGCCCTGCGTGCTCACCTAAACCGGGACTAGCGGATTAAATCTTTTCAAGAAAGCCAAAGCAGAGACGGCCAGCTCTGTGCAGCAGGCAGCGGGCTCCGGCTGAGGAGCGCTGCTGCGTCCCACGCAGCACCCGGAGGCATTGCCTTAACAGCAGGGGCAGCACTGGGAGATCACCGTCACGGCTCACGCCAACCCGCCCAGAGCCCCGGAGAGACGCGGGTGCTGCTGCGGCCATCCACGCGCTCCCGGCCGAGCCGGGCGGCCGCGTCCACCACGGTGCTGGCCACAACCAGTTAGGGTGTTAGTGTAATAAGAGTGTAATATGCAGTCTTATACTTATGTACTATTTCTTATGCTATAAAAGGTCAAACAAGCCAGTCAAGATTATAGCAGTCAAGATTATAGCCATCACATAATGCTTTATTTTATAGAAATAAGACAGTAGCATTAAAAAAAACTAGCAAGCAGGTAACTTTCAACATCATTACTTCTCTGTGTAACAGTCTGATTGGAGAAGGAATCACTTTCACACTGCTCCATGTAACAGTTTTGATGTGCTGCGGCCACTATTTTAAGGTGATTTTCCTGTTGTTGTTTTTTAACGCATAGGAAGCAGATTTTTCCCTCTCCTGCCACCAAGCCACAAACTGGAAAGGTTGCAAGGTGGGAAGATAAAAGCTTCCAGCCCCGTTTGTCCACCTGGCCAGGCCGCAGGGCTCCTTGCTCATGAGCCTGGGGTCTGCCTGACCTGTGGGACCCCCTTTCGCGTTGCCTTAGGGGGGACTGTGGAGCAAAAACAAAAAAGAGAGGGGGCCCAACAGCCCGTTTTGGGGAGCCTTGCTGCTCTTCGAGCAGGGGGTTTGGGCTGTCCATGTCACGGGGTGCGTGGTGGGCTGCTGTCCCAGAGCCGGCTGGGCGCAGCCACCGGAGCCCCCTCTCTGGGCTCGTTAGCCCAGCTCCGGCCACACGCACGGAAAGCCTGAGACCCACTTGGCAAGCTTGCACAGCCGGCCACACTTGCACGTGTACCTGCTGGCAGGCACGCTCTTTTAATACCTTCTTTTCCTCTCGCAAACGCCGCTGCCACCCCCACTGCCTGTGACTGGGTGTAGTTACTCGTATGTTGAATTAGAAGCGTTTAAATATACTCTTTGATCCTTCGCTAGAGATAGTAGCCCAAGACATTTGGCTGTTGGCAGATTGTGGGACTTATATGTATAGGCCTCTAGCGCAAATATCTCTGGTTTTGCATAGAAACCTGGCTGTGCGCGCACATGCACCACGGCACGCACAGCATTGATGGGTGATGACAATCACAACGGAAAACGCCAGGGTCTTCGAAGGCCCTGTGATTGAAGTAAAAGAAGAAAAGCCTGGGCTGAGAGCCTGTAATGATCAGCACCAGGCCATGCTGCCAGCAGAAAACCTCCTCCTAACTGGTGGCATTTTACAGACCTTCTAGCTGGCTCCCAGGGCTGATGGCTCTTACCTCCGCGCAATTGGGAATCAGAGCCAAGTGGGGCCAACCAAGCAGCCCTGATTCGCGCCGCCTGTCTTTGCCGGCACGCAAAGTTGTGGAGCCACGCTGGCAGCCGATGTTTGGCCCGATGCTGTTGTTAAGGGTGGAGAGGTGAATAAACGCTGCTGGAGGGCAGTAACGGGACAGTCCCACTCCATGGGGAGAGCTGAAGCCCTCCCTGCTGCACTTTCCAGCCACCCTGGGCCAGCTCAGCTGAGAGTAATTGCTGTGCCACCAGCTAGCACAAGCCTGTGTAACTGGGCTTTCACATTTTTTACCTTGCCTTATTTGGTTTGCCATGGGTGAGTTTACTCTTACGGTCCCCCTCGCTCGCTCGCTCTCTAAATACATGCCTCTACGTACCCTATATGTATATGTAGACCAAAACATACTCATTCATGTAGCATACTTGTGGTGCTATTGGCTTATTTCCCTGGATTAAAAGACTGTATGTAAAAGATGCCCATATATGCATGTATACTCATGCAGTCCTTTGGCCAGCTATTTACTGGGCTAGATTTGATTTCCTGCTGGCAAAATTAGGTGGCACCAACTTAAATCCACTCTCCAGAGGCCTGGGAAACTAAATGCCCCATGTCAAGGAGCAGGAAGGAGTAAGCGCTCTACTTACAAGGGTTTACCAGGGCTTAAGCAAGAAGAGCTGAAATGGTGAAGGGAAACCCAATAAAGCTTGGAAAACCTCATGAATCTTTGCCCAGACTCTGAAAAGGCTAACCATGGGGCAGGTTGCTGTCTTGCACCGGAAGTACATGTGGATTCAGGGCGCACTATGGCCTTTCTCAAATAAAGTAATCACACCGTTATGGCTTGGCAGAGAGGCCTGTGATGTCTAGGCTGCTGCCTTTATTAGACCCAACCTACCAGTCTCTTGCCAGATATGGGCTGCCATGGGTCTGTGACTTCTGCTCCACTGCTAGTGCCACATCACTATCCAGAAAAGCCCCTGAAGTCCTCCAGCTTTTTAAAATAAGAAACAGAAGCATGGAAGTTGTCTTAGAGGCTTGTCCCAGTGGCTTGTCTGGCTGGAGGCTTGTCTGGAGATTTCCAGAATTTCCTTCTGGAAAGTCTTCCCCTTTCCTCCCTCTCACCTTACCTAAAGCTCCCTTATCTGCTGGCCCCTGGGACTTCTCTGTGCATCTCAGACACAAGCACTCTATGTCTCTCAAATCTAAAAGGCAAAGACATTTTACCAAAAAATATCTCAAATTTGGTTCTAACTGGCAAAGAAATCCCAGCTGGTCAAGCCAGCTGCTTGTGCTCCTCAGCTGCTGGTAGCAGTTGGTAGCAGCCCGCCTGGGCCTCCCCAGTCCGAGCTATTTTTCTCCCAGCTCTGTCAACAGCCACCAACAGCGAGCTTTTGCCCTTTTAAGGCTCCTAGCCCTCAGTATGTGCATATGCATGTGAATTTATATGCACATATGCATGCAGGGAGCTTGTGGGAGAAGGGAAGGACGCAGAGAGCGCCCCATGCATGCAAGGACAAAGAAGCATCACGTGAAGAACCCTGGCAATAATTAGAAAAAAAAAAAGAAGGATATTGTTCAGTGCCTGTGTAATGTCTAAGCTCACGTACATAGTGAACTAAGGGCTCCCACGCCACGGAGGGCTTCTGCGGCTCTGTGCACTGGAATGAGTTTCCCCTTGTGGGCACAGCCAAGCTCTGACATCTCTGAAATTCAGCCACCAAGATCCTTCCAGCAAAACTCTGGCTGGCCCTGAGTCTGGAAATGATCCTGCTGGATGGAGGTCTACTAAGTCATGTCTTTTTAGCAGGCCCCTAGCAGAAACCTTGTGGCTATGACAGTTCTAATTGTTTAATCATTGGAAAATAGCACAGGACCATTTTTTTCCTAATACATTTTCTATCGCCTTTTCAGATTGATATGAAGTTAATAAACTTGCCTAATTTCATTGTTTCCTTTAAAAATGCTACTTCTATATAACAATATCAGTCTTAACTTGTTTCCATTTTCATGGAGCCTTTTTATAATTAACAACAACTTTAAATCAAGAGAGCACTTGTTTAACATTTCAACACAGTTTTTTGTCTGAAGTGATTCACTCAGCTAGTTTTCCTGGAAAAGGTGCTTTCTGGGCCTGTAATCCCCTAGGTATGTGTTTCATCTTCCAATACTGAGCTGGTGTGGACACATGGAAAGAAAATCTTATCTTGTTGAATAATACCCTTTCCAGAAAAAACAATAATGAGCTGGCACCTCTCCAGCTATTAATGCCTTAAGAGTAACCAACTCCTCAATATGCAGAATTTTCATTCCTCTTCTTTAGTACAGGAACAGAAAGTCCCAGGCACACGAGGCCGGAATCAACAAACCATTTGCCAAGTTTTTCAAGCACCATATCATCACGACTTTCATAGGTGTTCACTGTAATAACAAAAATCATGGTGTGTTCCTTGGTATTTATGTGGCTATCTCATGCAATTTCATGCGCTTGCTCACTCTCTCCCCCTCTCTCTGAAGTTTGACTTCAGCTACAGGTATGAACTTTATGCACAATACAGGGGATGTACTTAATATACAACAGTTGTTCTCTCCCATGCAAGTGGTTCCTATAAAGAAACCATCCATCACTGCGATGTAATAAGCCACATCTTTTTCTGAATGGTATGTCCTTGTGAACTGACATATGTGGGGATAAATAATAACCACTGTGAAGCAGGGAATGAGTGAATACCAAAGTTACTTCTGGAAGAAAGATATTAATTTGAGATAAAACTATTAAAAGTGCCCAGATAACTTATGAGTCCAAACCCTGTGTTCAAAAGGAGGTTAGGTCTAGAGCAGTGGAAAGATGTAAGTGACTAACTGACACAGATAATCTAAATGCTAACATGGTTGCCCCAGGCTTGTTTTAGATCTTTAGCCCTTCTCTCCCATGCTGGCTGCATGCTAACGCTCCCATCAGTAAAGCTCCCTGGACTCACAGGTATCTGTAGGATCCCCTTGGAGCTTCTGAAGTTCATTTTTCACATCCTGCATGGGTTAGTCTCTTTGCTCTTTCTTCTCCTGCGAGTGACTGGTGCAAGAACCACCGTGAATGAGTTTCTCAGGTCTATGACATGCTTCCTTGCCCACCAAATTAGCTTGGGTCAGGAATTAAGAAAAACACTATGTGGATAAGGGCGATTTGTCAAAACCACGAAAAAATCCTGAAAATTTATTTGATTCTGGAAATTTTTGCCAACCCCAGAGTAAGACTTTCTTGGTGATCTTGCGGATCTGGTGTACTCTGGTAGCACTCGATGGGCAGCAACGCTGCAGGGCGGGAGCCACAGGCTCCCAGGCTCTGCTGCAGTGCTCGAGGCCCCAGGAGGGACGGGGACGACGGAGTTCCTGCGCTTTGCAGGATGAGTCCCACGAGGCAGCATGCCACTGAACGTGGGGCTTGGGGATCCTCTGAGGAGACCTCCCCTCGTGGCAAGCAAATGGCTGCTCCATTTGGTTTCAGAAACAGTGAAAAACAATGTTTTGAGCTTCCCAGAATGAAACATTTTCAGAATTTCTTTTCCACAGGAAAGGTAAAACTTTTTTAGGCTTTCTTCCAATCCTGAACAAAAACTGTCTGGAAATGTCAGGATTTCCCACAGAAAGAAAATGCCAAGTTTTGACCCACACTAGCCTTAAATCACTTATTTCACTTCTTTTTTTTAAAAAAAAATAATTCAGTCTCGTAGCATGGATTGCTAACTATTCTGTGGAAACTGTAGCTTCAAAGGCCTTGCTCCTTATGAGTGTGTTTCAGATTTCTGCACCCACATCCTTCACCTAGAAGGCTTTTCTTCCCCCCTCATAATAACTGTGTGTTACACTACTGTGTTGTGTGGTATTTCTGTCCCAGTATGGAATTATCAGAGGAAAGAAAATGTCAGTGTATCTGTTTACACCAGAATTAAATGAAATTACAATGAGCAATGTGCGACAAAAACATATGGGTGTGCAAACAGAAAAGAACTTGAGTTTTTCAGTGCACCAAAGGGAATTAGCTACACTTTTCCCAATAATGTAGAAAGAAGATATATACTCAGGTCCTTTTGTATGCATGGGCTTCTTAACTTTTCCTCGCTTGAAAAGTGGCTCCTTAGCTATTGGCATTGGCCCTGATTCTCTCCTGCTTGCTCAGGGCTCTCATTTGCTCCTATTTAAAGCAGCCACAAAATGCTACTTTGGCTGCACGAGGATATTTTTATTCGCTTGCTACCTCCATGTACAAGCATTGACAAACTGTACTTTCCGGCCTCCTCAGAGGAAGGTGACTGAAGGGAAGTTAGAGAGTGGTCAGAAAGCTGGAATTAATTAATTTCTAATGCTCTGAAAAACCACCGAAAGAATGTTCAAAAACATGGTAAGTTAGAAATAAACAAGATACTGCAAGCAAGCAAAATCCTTTCCCTTTCAAACATTTGTCCTAAAATTATGTACATTATGCTTCGAGGTGGCAAAAGTCCTGGGCTTTGCCCACCTTCCTCCCCTGGAGGAAGAAAGAGTGTGGCGCTTCAGAGGACGGGATCCAGCGCCCTGCTCTCAGCAGTCAGAAGCAGTCCTACTGCTGAGTGCAGACTCCAACTTACCTTTTCCACTCCGTCTATATGCTTCACATTCTTTGTTCTGGATTACTGTGTTGTGGTCTGTATAGGTAAGAACCTAAATGCATAAATACATAAAATCTTCATCCCAGTTGAAGCTACAAAACTTTTCTTTCTTCTTAATTCAGCAAATAGGGTATGCCCATGGAAGACATGAGTCTCACCTATTTATCACAGTTGTCTGGACATAGTCACATTCTTCCACTAAAGAAGATCCAGATTCTTTTGTGGACCGTCTTAGCAGGTCTTAACTCCCAGCTTTTTGGTACCTGCAAGTGAGCGATTCTGCTTGCAATAAAAAATAATCTCCCAAGAGGACCTCTGATCTTAAAACAAATGCTGTTTAATTCACCATTCATTAGGAGTGTATCTGGATTGATTTATTGAGCACTTCTGACCCCAAATCTTTTGAATAGCATTCCTTCACGATTAAATAGGGAATGGATTTGGGCAACACTCTGGCATGCAAAGTGGAAGAACACAAATGTTTCTTAAAAAACATTCATATCATGTAACCTAATGAAAATATACTACATGTTGGCGTGCATTTGGCCCAGACCAGAATGGATATGTTTTCCAGCCAAGCCTCAGGTAACTTCTGTAGTAAATATGGCCAGAACAATTCATTAATTTTACATTTGTGGTTGTCCCACCTTTGTATATTTTGGAAATATGCAGCCACATTCAATCAATCAGAAAAATGGCAATATCTTTGAGTCCAAAGGAAATCAATGTTTTTGGTAAGCACACGACAGTCTATGGCAGCAGAAAGTATTCTATCCTCTAGGGGATCAGTTTCTACTTGCTGCTTAATATTCAAAGAGGAGAGAAATGGAAAAAACTATCCTGAAAGTCTTTTATAAGTGACTGGCTACAGATGAATGCTTCCTAAATGAGAAAAGCAAACTTTCTTGCTGGTCGTACCCAAGTAATTACGAGCATGAAGAGACTTGGCCTCTGTTCTTTGAGCAAGTAAACAAAAAACTTTGAATCTTGTAATAGGAATCAAATGAATGCAAAATGTAATCTCCTACCATACGCCTCACTGTTCTCATTTGGCTGCAAAAGAAAGATGAAGCCATAGTTGCTGTATGAAATATACTGCTGGCTGCCTGCCTTGTTTGGCCAATGAAGGTATATGCAGTAAATCTAGTATGTGCCTTTCCTTCTCTTCTGGCTTCTAATTAATGGCAGAGTGCAGTATCTGGCTTGTTTCTCTCTACAGAGGTGCAACAGTAGAGAATTTACCAGAATATTTGCATGTACGTAAATCATTAAGAGTAAATGTTCATGGTCTTGGGCAACATGCTCTTGGTGACCCTGCTTGAGCTGGGGGTTGGACTAGGTGATCTCCAGAGGTCTTTTCCGACCTCAACCATTCTGTGATTCTGTGAAGTGCTGCTGTAGGTGACATTCAAATGATAAGCAATGTCATCAGCTCTCATGAATTTATCAGAAGATTTGTAATAATTGTTTACCTAATATTCCTGTTTTGGAGGAAAAGTAGATTCTCATTTTTGATCAGATCTCATGCTTACAGGAGATTAGAGAGGTGGGGAAAGGCTTGATTATTGATTTTTGAAGATTTAGCCTGGGTTTATCCCAACTGAATTCAGGTACTTTACTGCCCAAATCAGGTGTCTAGTTACACTGGGCTCCCTCTGGGGTGAGTGGAGAGGGAAGGCTCCCTCCAACAGGGATTCAAACGTTGGAGGAAGCTTACCATAATTAGGGTCCTAAATTAGGTGCTGTGCTCTGTTGCCTGAAGTTAGGCAGTAAGAAATGGGACCTACAACACTGAACCTGTAGCTGCCATGAGCTTACGCCATCAGCTGTGCCAAGGACATGCAAATCAAAGTCTTCCCAAAGAGAGGCACTGCTTGGCTCGCTCCTCCTGCCTCCCCACCTGCCCCGTTGCAGGGTCTGCGTCAAGGAGGGACGGAGAGCCACAGCTGCGCCATTCCTCACCCTGCGAGCATCTCCTAGCTGTTTAATAGGTACACGGGCTGTGGGGCTGTGGTCCAAGCGTCCTCCTCTGTGCTGAGACATCTCCTGTGCCTCAGCAGAGACAAGTGGGAACTGCCTTTCTCCACACACTGACCCACCCTGAGAAAAGCACTTTTCCGCAGTTCGTACAGGAGAGGAATCCTACCCTCAGTAGCACTTACAATCCTGAAAGCAACACAAAGCCATTAATTACTTTGCAGCGCTAACAACAGGTGACAGAAAAAGCTTTATCTCTTACACCTGCTTGCTGGAAACGCACGGAAAGTTTGTGCACTTTCCTGACACCTTTCCAGGAGGCCACACAAGTGGTGAGCTGAACAAAGCCGGTTCCAGCCAGATCTGCCTTTCACTTGTGCCTTCTGGATAAAAAAATCTGTGGTACATGAAAGAGCTCTTTGAAGTGACTGATGTTGATGCTGCAGTACATTTGGGAGAGTGCACCAAATACCACTGGTAATGGTGTCAGGAGGAGTCGAAGGGCTCTTCCTCATCACCCCGGGAGAAGCCAAGGATATTGGAGAGTTCGCTTTTAATATGTATTACGTATATATTTAAGAGACTGGATAAATTTAGGTTCTGCTGAGAAAAGAAAGAGAAGGGTTCACGACACGAGGGTGAGTGAAGAACAGCATCTGCCTCTTTGCAGCGGTGCTGTGTCCCGTCTCGCAGCATGTCTGCGGCGTCAAGCCTACTGTTCTCTGGGTGGCTGCTACAAATTACTCTGACTGTGGGGTAGTTTTCTGACATTGGAAAATGTTCTCTGCAGATGCCAGTGAGTGACTTTATTTTTAACCTAAAGAAAATTTGTGATCTAGGGTCTCTGGAATAAAACATACAACCACCTATAGTAGGTGGTAATTTTACCAGAAATTCGAAGAGCTGACACACGACCTTTCTTTTTTCTCCACGGTGAAACAAATTCAGTGTGCTAGAGAGAGTTTTCCAGGTAGATTTGTTATAAGTTAAATAGAAAGAAAGGGGGAAAAAGGCATAATAAAAAATAGTAAAGAGAAAAACATCAGCTTTGTGTCATGTCCAGAGCCACTGGAAAGTCTGCCTCATAAAACAGACTGAGAATATGTCTAGTTGGTGGAAATTTCCTCATGTTACGGTATATTTTAGACATTATTTAGAAAACAAATGTTTAGCCCCCCCAGGCCCAAGGTGTAAGAAATAACAAAAACCAGTCTACCTTCTCCTATCAGGCCAACAGGCAACCACACGGCTGGCCCTGCTCTCCGGTGGCCGCCGGGGCAGAGCCGAGCCACGTGCTGCTCCGCTCGCTGCCCTAGCAGCAGGTGGAGGAGGCCCGGGCACTTTATTTAATAGAGAGGACAAAGTGGGCACAGGGTGGGAGCCGGGCTGCCCCAGCCACACGCGAGGGAGGGGACCGCGAAGGGGCAGGAGGGTGCTGTGCGTGCCGGCAGACAGGGCAGGACAGTCAAAAAGGGAAGGAGGCGCGCAAGGTCCAGAGACCTTGTGTTACCATTACAGCAACGCTAGGAGCAAGACTGGGGTGATTTTATCCACTGTGCAAGAATTTGCAAGGGAGACCGAGCACGTTTCTTCCGCTTGCCTCTTCCCCAAAGGCTCCCTCTTTCCTTCAAGTCTTTTACCCCCAGCCATCTTCCTGTTTTAAAAAAAGAAAACTCTAGGGCATAAAGCAACCCAAAGATGAATTCAAGCTGTTCAGCTGGAACCATTTCCACATCCATGAACTTGTGAAGACTTCTCAGTTGTGCCTGTGTGATTATAAAAGGAAATGCAAATACTTCATAAGCTTTGTTTCTCAGGATTAGGTCAATAATAATTTTGCTTGGCTTTATGGGCCCAATCCTGCCCCAGCGAACTTGACGGGAGGTCAGTTATCAAGCAACAGGGGGCAGGATAAAGGTCTATATGAGCTGCTATTTTTTACTCTTAAAGCTAGTCTTATTGGGCCCAGCCCAACTTCAGCTGAAGTCAATGAAAAGACTCCTGCTGACTTTAATGGGAGTTAGATTGGCCCTATTGTCCTTTGTTGAGTAAAGTAATTTTAAAAGGTCAGGAGGTGAATTAGAAGAAAAAGAAACAACTGCATCGATAAGCTACATTCAGCATGCTCACCTTATAGAGAAGACGTGTTGTCTTAGCTGGTGAGAGTAGTTCAAACTAGTCCTTGTAGACTCTGGCAAGGATAACAAAGTATGGTTTTACTCAAAAATAAAAGTGAAAATGAAAATTACAGCGTTTCGATTTAATGATCTCCCAGTGACTTCTATCTGCTCAATTTACAAATAAAACAGACAGCAAAGTTAGAGCCCGGTCTCAATGAAACCAGCTTCACGCTGCTGTAATTCCACCGAGTTTAATGGATTTCTTCTTGACTGACACTGGTGTGAAGGCTAAAATAAAACACTGTGTTCCTAATTGCCATGGCGGCAGTTCGACTCAACTTGGCACAGGAAACCCTCTCTCCGTTCTCAATACTGCTGCTCCTCCACCCTCAGCAGAAGCAAATCGGTACCCAAAGTGGTAGGGGAAAAATGGAGAAGAGGAAGGGAATTAATGAGTATTTTTTTTCATGATGTAAAAATGAGAGCAGCCCACAGCTTATTTTCCCAGTGCTGCCTTGGCTCTGAAGGGCTAGGACGACAAAAAGGAGAGAAACTTAACAGTGTGTTTTCCAGTTGTGCCTGTGTCAACTTTCTGGGTTTTAACTCTCACTCTGGGTCCTCTCCAGCTCTAGAAAGTCAGACCACAGATTTTATCACCCTATTCAGCAGATAAAACTGGAAGTGCTGCTCTAGCAAATGAAAAGTTGCTATTTTTACACAATGCTTTTTCAAAGTCTAGTAGCATCATAAAACTACAGACAGGTCTCCCTCAGAACAACCCTCTTGCGCTAACTGTTGTGAGATGCTGTTGACAGTCAACTTCACAAAATTTTTCTTTTCCCAATTACCCCACTTCCATAATATATTTTAGGAATCAAACAGTATAAAATCCACTGCATTTCTTGGGAAATGGCTGGAAGAGTTTGGTTTTGATTTTTAGTCCTGTCCTTGCTAAGCGTTTCATGCTGTGAATGGAGAGAGTCTTCTCTGATACAGGCAGTAGCAACAGGAAAATTAAAATGCATTCTGCCCTCCCCCCGCCGCTATTTATTGGCAGATGCCATTTTAGATATTAAAAAAAAAAAAAATTCTCTACCAAGCTGAGATGAATCAGACCCATCTTTCCAGCAGATGCTTATAATCCAAGAAAGGGGAAAGCCCTCTGAGCGATTCCCTTTCCAGGCAGGTTAACAGCCCTGTGCTCAGCAGGTCCTGGCCATCAATGAACTAACCTTTTCCTCCAACCCTGCCTCCCGCTGGGCAGGAATTCAATGCATGATCAGAGGTCAGTGTTAATGCCATCTCACTAAAGGCATCCAGCTTTCATTCACAGAACAAACCACTTCACTGACTTCAGAAAAGAAAGGAAGTAACCCAGGAGAAAAAAGTGCGCAAAGATTTTCTGTTAAGTGAGAACCAGTTTACAGTATAATGCCAGTCACAAAAGGGTTGAATCAAACACTGATATAATATATTTTTAAAGCAGCTTCTTAAGTGAGAATCAAGGAAATATTATTTTGCCCATGTCTAAGCCTAATGGCACACTTACACAAATAAGCTGAGAAACTACAGCTGCAAAGAGCACTTGTGCTGCCTGTTGCAGTTTACAGAACAAACATTTGGGATCTATCTGGCTAATCATGATATATTTTTCATGTAATCATCTGTTTATGCTTCTTTGGTTTATATTTCTTGGGACTGGGCTGTGTGCCAGGGGGCTGGGGGCTGTAATCGGCAAAGGCGCAGCCAGCCCCGGGGACCTCGGTGGGACCCTCCACAGCAGCTGCCTCTGCCCCGCGCGGGAACGGGCACCCCCGGCCCTCCTGCCCCGCTGCCTTTCACACACCGCTCCGCTCCCATGGTGGAGCCTCAGAGGGGTTTGGGACCTTGCGGGATAACTGCTCCTTTTTTCCCCCTCAGCCCTTTTTGCACTGGAACAACGGACTCGACGTGCACATGCAAAGACATCCATATATGCTGTTTATTCCACGTTTTTAACCAAAAAAACACACAGTGCCATAGGCGAGCTCAACTAGGAGGTGAAGCCAGCGATGGAGGCACGTGTTTCTGCACTTGTTTCCAATAAGTCCTGTTTTCCTGACTTGTTGGCACTCGCCCCAGCCGTGGACAGCCTGGGTGGCCCCACAGAGCTGGGTGCCCCAGAGAGCCACCGCCATGGGGCATCCCCACCACAGCCACTAGTGGGGCCTGAAAAAAAAAAAATCCCAATCCGATCCTCGCTCCCCTGCCCATCCCCACCGTCCACTGCTCATCCCCATAAGGTCTTGATATACCAAACTCAGTGGCAATCTGCTAGCAGAGACCTCAAAGCAAAAGACTCTTCATCCAAGTGCCCGGTTTGGCTCCCCGGTTGCCTGCTCTCCGGCCCTGCCTCTCTGACCTCCGAGCCTTGCTCCAAACAAAAAGCCAAGAAAGCCTGCTAAAACCCTTCCTCCAGGGTGCTCTTTCTGAAAGTACAGTCACAGCAGCAACCTACTGCTATTTATACAATCAGATCACTGAAGCTGAAGAAACAAAGTGACAGCGAAATTTTGGCTAAGCAGCTCTGAAAAAAACACTGGAAATTGTCTGGCTGCGAGCGAGGTCTCCTGTTTCTCTCCCATAGAGGGAGCACAGCTTTTCCAGAAAATGCTGAAGCAGCTGCACTCCTACAGGCGCTGTAAGTTAGATGTCAAAAGAACTGGAAAATAGGCAAAAGATGGCATATGCCTCAAGCTCAAGGGAGAGGTTTTTTTTTTTTTTTTGAAGTGTTACTATTGCCTGTCTGGTCTCCAGCTGGGATGCAGCAAGGATGGGGTGATCTCAACATTGCAACACTTCTGCCAGGTGTTGTCAGCAGTCAGGAGGCTTCAGTTCAGTATGTTTAGGATGGTTTTATTTTTGGCAAAGGAGTAAGCAGCTTTGAGTCCCCGCCCAGAGTTGCTGGGATCACTATGTACCTTTGCAGGCTATGGCATTTCCCTGCAAGCACAGGTCTGCCTGCGGCACAAAGAAAACCATATCAAGGAAAAGGAAATGCAGAATGAACCTGGATAAGCCCAGGAATGTGCAATGCTCTAACAGGGAAATGCACTTTTCTTGGCTGAATTTACTCTCTTTCCTGATTAACAGGCAAATAATATCATGTTGCTTCTTTCATCTCCATCCACTCGTTCTCTTTTGCAGCCCCAGCACAGCCCTCCAGCCCCATAGTCCACACAGAAGAGGCATTTCAAGTCCTCGAGGGAGTGCTGCTGGCTTTAGCTTCAGGGCACCACCCCGCAAGCCATGGTGCCACGGCGCGGGGTCTCTCACTGTTGCTGCTCTTTCCTCAGTTGAAGCCAGGAAACCCCTTTGCACCACTTCAGCAGCTGCTGCTGCTGTGAGGGGCTCTGGAAGAGCACTGTCCTTGCCCTGCCTCGCCACTTTGTGCAAAGCCCTCCCTGCACATGTCCTCCACAGTCAGAGAGCCACTATCACCCCTTACCTATATAGCAGTTGTGCTGTATTTCTGGTTAGGAAATTTATTTTATTGTATTTATTTCACTGCTCAGCTCCATTTCTCAGCTATGGCTGTGTTTGTGCAATGGTCCTGAAAGCCTCCTGTTGCCTTGAGTGGGTGGATGGAGGGAGAGGATGCCAGGAAGACCTCCAAGGCATGTAGTAGGTACCCTTGCCCTTTTAATATTTTCAACCTGCAACCACATCCTCTCAAGATGCAACCTCAGCAACTCTCATGGCAGAAACAGAGCACTTCAGGCTCTCTGCTTGGGTGGCTTCTTCACTGGGAAAGCCGACAGGATAAGTGGATAAGGGGCTGACAACATGGCAGTGCCATGTGTCCTCCTGAGGTACTTCACCTCGTGTCTTGGCCTGAGGTTGGGAGCGTGCCAGGATTGCCAGCTCTCCCAAGTTAAACTTGAGCTGGGATCTTGACTTTCGCCTTGAGAGCAACCAGAGATCCCATCATTCCTTCCGTACACGTGGACATGCAGACACTAACGGTCTGGCAGACGACAATATGGGCCATTATACCCCGCCAGGTTTCAGAGCACTTTAAGATTTCACTGGACAAACATCACCTCAGAAAAAATAAGAGGAAGCTGTGATGGTCTAATCTGACCCCTTGCATGATTCAAGCCATTGAATGAACAGAATTGCTCCTCCTCATACAACTGGGAGAAACACATCCAAAATCTCAATATGTAGCAGCCTGCTCATCTGGAGACAAACATGTCTGTACTTTTTAAATGCCTGAAAGTTAAAAGCCCATTCCACATGGATGGAGATGATGAAAGATGTGCAGAACAGAAGTTGTAACTGGAAGGAACTCGGAGGCATTATTAATTTCTGTGGCTCTCAACAAAGAGAGAGAGAAAGGGTAATTCTGGAAGCAGGACTGTTACGCAAAGCTAAAGGGACATTATATCTGGTTGAAAAAGGCAGACAAGTGCTTCTTGGTGCTCTCTCTACCGTCCTGAAGATGTTTACTTTGCTCCTTGTGTTTCCCCTCTATTTCTTTCCCCTCTGTTTCACACCATTAATACATTATGCATAGACTGGCAGTGAAACTGAAGCAATTAAAATCCTGTCTCTGCAGAAATATCCCTCACACTAGGCTAGGTGGAGAAGAGTAAGTAAAGTGGGTGGCTGAGGGAGTGCTTTTGTGGTTTTTAGGTCCCTAAAAGGAATCTCAAATGCAACGGGCTCTTTTTTCCTTGCATCCCAATTGCATAATACTCGGGTCTGGAAGAATATCTTGTAGATCCACCATGTGGTAGTCTGAGCAATGCAAATTCAATCCTAGTGCAATCAACTGCAACTAAAATTGCTGGTGCGTGTCCTTGTCGCCATACAGTGAGGCCAAAAAGTAAGATGAGGAGGCACAGTGCACAATGCCTGTCAGTAGGAAGTCCACCTCACAGGCCAGGATGTCCCAGCTCATAAACTTTTGCAGGGAAACAATTTTCACCATGTTTAAAGTTGGTTGCACAGTGAGACTCCTCTTCCCCCTTCATCAAGTCTTTCAGTAAGAGCTGGTAGGCCTGCTCCCCGTTTTGGACATTTAAGTCCCATGAAAGTGGCAGAGATGGCTGAATGAGTGCAGGGCTGGCTGCCAGAGAGGAAGCTGGTGGCTGAGGCCTTGGCAATTTATGCTCTCACCAGCCATTTTTAGGCAAGCCAGGGTGTTCCATCTCCCAGATCTTTGCCTAAAAGTTCAAGCCCCAGGTTGCTTAATAATCTGACTGTTGAGGGAAATACAGATCTCTGCAGGGGGATACGTGTCTACAGAAACTCTTTGTAGTGTTTGAGACTCTTTGCAATAGTTGAGTGGATTCAATTTTTCTCTCCCTTTTTAAAATAGCAACATGAGAAAGTGTGAGGCCTTACATATTTGATGATTATGAGTGGGATTTTTTGGAGCAAAGTAACTTCAGTCTGATTTTTCTCCATAATTTCTTATTTAACTCTACATTCCTCAGTTCAGCTCTACTTAAACCAAAAGGGGAAACAAAAGAAATGGCCACTATGTTTACAACAATGCTTCAAAGAAGCAGTGCCTGTGAGAAGGCAGGTGCTGGTGGCACCCACAGAGCCAGGTTTGCCTCCAGCACGTGGGGAGACGCACGGCCTCGTTTTACCAGAACAGTGACTGAGATCCACCTGTGTCTGGAAACGCCAAGTCTATTCATATGCAAAATAAATCTCACATGAAATAAGTGCTTTCATGGATCATCTAGTAAAGGAGAACATTTTTTATATCTTATTGCACACGAGGAAGTAAAAAGCAAACTGCATTGACAGCATGCATTGACAGTGCCCTCTCTATGGCAGATTTTATGTGTTTTCCAGAGTCTTTAATTCTCTTACTTCAGAGTCCCTCTCTCTGTGGATTTATGACATGTTTCCTGCCTCCCTCCTCCTCATCTGTTCCCCCATCTCTCTTATTTGAACTACTTTAAAGTGACATGTTGACACATATCCATGTGATGAAAAGTAGCACATAGCTCTGGATGCAAAAGTACACATTTCTCTGTGACTCGGTGACCCGCAGATCAGTTAATACACCCGGCAAACGCCTGAAAGGCAATGCAAAAGACAGAGAGTGGGAAAGCAGCCCAGCAGGGAAAGGCCACAAACTGGGAGGTGGAAGGGTTTCCACCTGCTCGGATTTGGCCAGTGCAGAGATACTGCTCTTCTCACAGGAGGCCCTGCGAGTAACGGGTGCTGCGTCTGCAGCAGACCTCTCTCCTCACCCCGTCCTTGGCTGGGCGGCAGTGGGGTTGAGCCTGGGCTGCCCTCGCTTGCTCAGCAAGCAACGGCATCCAAACTCACAGGGAAAATAGGCAAACCATAAAATGTATGAGACCATCTGTTCCCATTTATGTGGCTTTTAATTTTTTTCCCTTCTTGCTGTGTTCCTCCTTCCTCCTCCAGTTTTGCAGATAAAGCTTACCACCCAAGAGCATCCACGTTTATTAATATTTTGAGATGAAATCATCTGAAGCATGTTCTGAAGTCCTTGTGCTTCTCTCCGTGCACGGCACCTCAAAGTGGTGTGCGATCCTACTGCTGCATACAGGCTCACAAATCAAGTACATCAACTGCTGTAGAAGATCATTTCCCTCTCCCACCAGTCCTTATCCACCTTCCCTGTCTAACCCAGGGAGGCTAACTGTGAAATCCCCTATCTCAGATACTCTCTAAGAAATGCTATCCTTAGGGCAGCCTCCGGACTCTCCTCAACACCCCCCCCCCACCACCACCACCAAAATAATTTTATAAATACAGTGCTTCTTAGTGACTTCCTTGTCTGGGCAGCCTTTCAGGAGCGTGCCTTGACCACCAGAGACCACGTGTCCAACAGAAACATCAGAGAGCAGCGAGTCATTGCGTTTGCCTGTCTTCGGGGCAGGGGCTTTGGGAGGCTTTACAGTTTTAAGGGCCATGTTCACTTACCTTTGACATGACGCAGTGGCCTCCTGTAGATTGAAGAGGCTACCTCGCAGGCTACATCACTGAGTGTTGCTGTCCACTTGTTCCTTGCCAGTACCAACATAAGCTGAAGTCTCAGGTGTTCTCCATGTAAACATGGAATTACACACTGGAAAGCTTTATGGTGCCAAACTCTGGAGTTTTTGTATCCCATAATCATCACATTCAGGATGCCAGTGCCATGTAATGCCACAGCTGTTAAAGCCCTTTTTCCTATTGCTAGAGAAGAAAAGAATATTTTCAGCCTAAATCTCTTCAAATATTTATATGAAAATATATAGATCTGTGTTTTTGACATACTTGTAAACGCCCCTGCAAGAAGGTGTGAAAAAGGATATTAAAATATTTTCCATTATTAGCGTGACTTACAGAACTCACTATCTGCTAAGATTAGCGAGGGAACATTTTTTAAAGAGGGCCCTTGAAAACCATTGCAAGACTCCAGTGCTGTGGGATCCAACACTCACACATCTTTCCAAAGCACTGTGTATTTGGATTAGTTTAAATATCTGTCAGCTGGACTAGAAATATTCATTGATAAAAACAGTTCAAACACAGTGCAATGTGTTTTGGTCCTTTTATTTTGCAGTACAGACCAGCCATTATTTTAAGAAGATCAAGCATGCATTCCAGAGCTGTAAAGTGAATACAACGCTGGCATGGTCAGGTACAGCGATGACGTTCAGTGATTAATATGCTTGCTTAGGAAAAAAAGGTTATGAGCATGGAGTGGCAGTCCTTCAGCAAGGCTCACGCAGAGCTCGCCAGCGTTTGTCCTGAGCCAACAGCATCTCGCTCAATTACATCTCTCTCCTCAAGCCTTCAATGCCCCTCTCACTTAGTCCCTCTCTCCCCACCAGTGCCAGTAGTGGCTGCTTAAAGAACGTTCATAAGATATGAGGCAAATTATTCTCCTTTTTCCACTAAAGTCTCCCAACTTCCAGCAGTCAGTGGCTTAGAGAATCTCTGAGCTCATGTTTGGACCTGTATCACTGGTTTTAAATCATGCATACCTGAATTTATCCTCCATAATTTTGCCTAATCCCTTTGGAATTCATGTGCCCCCCCCCGGTAACATCCTGCAGCAGAGAGTCACACAGAGCAGTTCCATCTTGGATGGAAAGGTCCTGCCTCTTGTTTCCACTAAACCTTCTTCTAGTGCTTGCACTGCAAGAAACAGTGAACCACTGCTCCCTCTCCATCTTCTCAGTATCATCTTGATTTAACAGATCTCACAGGAACCAGTCTATCTGTCAGGACACTTTGGCTTTTGACAAAGAAGCAGAGTTTGAGATGAAAACAGATAAAATCTTACTCCGATAGCTACATAGATGGGAAGCAGCCTGTTCATTTGAAGGTGTGAGAAACAAGCCTGCTGTAGAAAGGAATGATTTCTCAGTTCAGTCCGGCCCCCCCAGGTGCCCTGTTTGTTGCTGTTATAGCAGGTCTAAAGGGTTTTGGCGCAGCTTTTTTCAAAGGTTCCTTAACTCTGGTTAACCCACTGATGTGCTCCTGACCCAGAAAATACCAGACCATTTAAATACAATAGCTTTATTCTTAGCTCAGGTCTAAGTGAATAGTGCTTGGAGTTAAGCATATTAAAAAAACTAAGAAATGACGGAAAGAGTGAGCTCCTAATTACAGCGATATCTCACAGGAGTCCTGTCACTATCTAATGTCATCTGCCTTCCAGCCAACACCTCTAATTCACAGGCACTTTGTGTGTGGAGCCTCTCCTTTTCCAGCCTGGGAAGTGGCTGTGAGCACTCTGCTGCCGAGCTTCAGCCTTTGTCTTTTCTTTTAAAGAGATTCAAACTTTCATAGCGCACGTTTGCTACCAAAGAACAAAGAATAAACCTACTTTCAAAGGAATCACAAAATCCAAGAGGTGAACAATCTGCCTGAAATCTCTTTTAAGTGCATCACGGTGGTAGTCAACGGCTTTGTGAGGCAAAAGCTTCTTTCTTCCATGCTTCTTGGCCAACCAAAGTTAGATTGTTGCACACATGTATTAAGTCAGAGGGAAAAAATTTCAAAGAGTTTTCTCGTGCAGCCTGCAGGGTTTATCTTTCCTGTGGGCACCAGATGGAGGGAAATTCTCAAAAGGTAGATGCTGACACCTACCCAGGATCATCAGTAACTGTGGGCTGGACCACACAGAGCTTATAGCACATATCATTGCACAGCAGTGGCTTTTGGGGTATGAATGGCTGAAGCCAGATAAAGATTTTTCACAGCACGCAGACCTGACAGTATAGAGCTGGGATATGTCTAGAGTGCATGTACCTTTCTCAAACTCACTGAAGAAACACTCAGTTTTGCAGTTAACAGCAGGTTTACACTCTCACTGGAGGCTTTCAAATTATCTTTTAAAATATCTTTCAAGATATTTTACCAGCATGAGGGAGATGGGTTTTGCGAGCTCTTTATACAGATGGGGAAAACAGAAGCAGAAGGGGTAAGGGCAAAGTTACGTGTTACAGCACAGCAACTTATCACTAACATTAGGGATAACTTGTCCTCTCCCGTGTCCTCTCCTCCAGTCTCCCAGGCCCTGCTCCTCCTTCCCTCTCCACTGGGCCGCTAGATCAAGTGCTCGTCTCACCATGCTGTCAGGTCAGTTCAGCTCAATCGTCCAAGTGACTGATTCCTTTTTTCCTGGGTAAGTCTTTTGTGGCTTCAGAAAGCAAAATCACTCAAAGTACTAGCAGGCTGGAAGAGGTAGACACGTGTAAGGGAGCAGAGGCAGGACAAGGGGAGCAGGAACTCTTGTTGCCAGCCATAGGGAGGTGGCACTCACTGGCCCCACGCTGGTGTTTCACCCGGGGGGCCAATAGGGCAGGTGTCCCTTTTCTTTCTCCCCAAATAGTGTGCCCTCCTGACCAACAGCCTGTGGGGCACCATGGAGATCCCCACTTCCAGCTGCAAAGCAGCAGCCTCCATCCCCTTCCCTCCGCAGAGAGGGGCCAGAGCTGCGCTGCAAAGGTGACACACAGCCCTGATGGCGACAGAGCACGTGGCACACAGGAGGCATCCGCATGAGTGATCCTCTTGCATCTTCTGTGCTTGTCATAAGGTCACAAGCCATCACAGCACCACACTGTGCCCTGAGGGGGCTGCAGGATGAGGTCCTTGGGCTAAATTTTTGCCACATGAGCAGTTTCAAACAAACTCCAATTTGGTGCTCTGCAATATTATTCATACAAATGGCACTGGACTCAGGATGCAAAGAAGACCCATTGCTGTAATACACTGTCAGCTGGTGGGACGCTCTGCAGCAAAGAAACTCCACAGCAGCTCGCAGCTGCCCTGCGATACAGGACTCCAACTTACACGCAGCCTTGCTGACACTGTAGAGTTGTCCACAAGCAGAGCAGTCTGAATGGCACTCTTTGAATCATAGACTTCCATGGCTCTGGCAAATGGAAAAGCAGACATCGATCTGTGATGAATGTAGTGAGAATTGTATTCTAATTGGAAATAAGACATATATTACCTTGTACTGGATCAAATAACACGAAGGATTAAAATGGCTGTGCTAAATAACTGAGATCCCAGTTGTATAATTTTTCCTATTATTTTAAAGTCATGAAACAGAACCAGCAATATTCCACTAATAAAAAAAGTTTGCTCATAAAAAGAAAAAATATCAAAGAGCCATCCGTGGATAGTGCCATTAGAAAGAGAAGCAAAGTTTTCCCACTCCTCACCTTTTTGCGTGCGCAAGCACTATTTTATTAAGCTTTGATTCTTTTAAAAAAATTACAAACACAAAGAAATTCATGATGAGCAGCTACTGTATACTCCTCATGCGAGCACATCAGTTGTACGGTGGAGCTGATTTCCTCTTTACCCTCTGTGACACAATGTACACTTGTGCTGGGCTGCACCCAGAGAATTAGCAAGTACCAGCAGGACTTGACTAGATAGTCAGAGTAATAGCTACATCCAGTTGTAAACCTGGGGATTCAGAATAAAAACATTTATAGGGTTCAGGCCAATTCCACCTGAAGGGATCATTTTCTAAATCTAGGCGTTAGTAAACGGATTCCTTCCTAATGGGCCTGTTTGTCCCTAGTGCTGCACAAAGCAAGGGGTTGAAACCATATGCACATTCAAAGCCCCCAGCTCATATTACCAGTAGCTTGAAATTCAGCCTGCAGCCTCTTTTAAAAGATAGTATTTTTCCAGAAATGTTTATTTTAAATTTAGAGCTGTTATTGTTATTTCTTCTCAGTGGTGTAAAAGTCCAGTTGGAAGAGTTTTCTTTCCTCTGCATTGAGGTTGAAAATTCCTGGAAAGCCATGACAATATTCAGCATTCATGATTACACAGACGGACATATTTCATGAAAATTGCTTAGCCTTTTAATACAGGATTATGAATGAGCTCTAATGTTGAAATTATATTAGATTGAATTTCAGAACGTATTTAACATATTTCCATACAGCAACCTTGGGATGTCTTTTCAATAACAGTGATTATTATAGGCAGGCTGTTTTTTATGAAAACATTTGTTCAGGGTGGACAAGGCTTCCCGAAAAATGTTGTACATCTTTATGGCCGACGTTTTAGCTGTTTTGAATGAACTTTTTTCACAGCCAGAATGAAACGTTTCACCATATAATTCTTCATGCATGTCTTCAAACAAACCTGGAGACTTTGCTGTAAATTTCTGAAACCGTAATACAATCTTGGGCATGAAAATGCTTTGTGAGCTGGAGGTGAGCATTTTATCCCGAGTTATCCTGTTACTCTCAAAATATAAATATTCTGAGCTAATGTCTGGCTTTTAAAAGCAGTGGTTCCCTCAGCTGATTCGAAGGCCTTCTGCAAGTATTATCTTGTAAACAGTCTCAGGCTTCCTCTTTTACAGGCCTCATCCAGCTGACTGCTTGGCCCGCTAGTCGTGATAAGAACAAGCTGTTTGGGTCCTGGATTGAGTGGAAAAGAGTTCAGGGTTTTTTTTTGCATAATGACAAACACATTGAGATTATACATTACCCAGGACAGCATACGCATTTGGAAAGCAAATGTTGGTGACTTACCTTTGGGCTCCATCTGCCAGAAAGCTTTCCCTATCTCTCCTCGTGGCTGCCTGCGGATTCAGCAGGATTCGAGGACAGGCACCCAGACCAGGGGCTTAGTCCTGCCATTTTGTCCTTTCCTCCCTTGCAAAAAGTGGCAGAGTTTGTATTTCCTTTTTCCGGAACATCAGTGGTGTAAAATGCAGTTAATTCAGAAATGTATCCACTAGATAAGGCTCCAGTAACGGAGCCTATGCTTGGCAGTTTCAATGGGCTTCTCCTAGGGCTGGTGGATTTGCTTCTCTGAATCGACTGCCAGCTGTCACGAGTGCTTGCAGTATGGTGTTATGCTGATGCTGCGCCTTATTTGCGCTGGCGTAAATCAGAAGTAACTCTAGAGAAAACACTTAAGTTTTACCAGTGCAAGGCACTGAAAGGCATTCCCTGAATCATTAGCAAGTTTGATAGCTCTCATTAGCCTCGTTTAGTCACTGGAGAAAGAGAGATGTGTATTTCCTGCATTGGTGGTATAAATGCTCCCCTCACTTTTACACTGCTGGAAGAAATGTGTATTTTCAGGGGTAAAACAGTAATCCATTCACAATATGCTTCTAAAATCTACTCTATATTATTCACCTCTTTTAAACAGTCAAAACTGTGTAACTGGATGCCACAGGCATCCTAACATCTAATAGAGATTCTTTGAAGGGATGTTTTGAAGACATTTGAAATAGGAAGCTATGTACTCTATCCTCACGGCTGTTGTGAAACTCTAGGTGATTTTACATAGACGTGGATTTTTATTACAGTTTAACATTTCTAAACACCATTTTATTGGTTAAGAATGGGCTGAATCATCTAAAATTGGCTTTTATTTTTGCCCTCTAATTTGACCCACAGAATATATCTACTAATCAAATATCGACAAGAAACAAATGTCTTCACAGAGTGAAAGTAGCTATCTATGGCAATTTTGGTTTGTGGTGAAAAAGCAAGGACGAAAAAAATTCACCTACCAAAAGTCACATATATATTTAAACAACGTTATATACTCACCATGGCCACCCAGATAGGGATGGAAATAGCTGGAGACACACGTGTTCTCCAGGGCAAATTCAAAAACCTACAGGAGATGGTGACTTTTCAGCTGCTCTGGGTTCAGTTATGATGGCTCCTATACCCTTACCACGAATTGCCTTGAGTGGCGAAGCTGTGTGTCCTGCTTGAGCAATCCCCACCTCCACAACGCAATCCAAAAAGGAAGCGGAACAGTATACAAAAGTGCCTCCATTTGCACAAATAGAAGGAACTTTTCACACTGTTTCTTTTTTTCTTGCCACTCTATATAAACATTTCAAAGATTCATTTCTTCTGTTTTTTTCCACTAATGACTTAGAAGAAAAGCTGGCTTGCAGAATTCTACATAGCCTGAACAGTTCACCCAACTGAAAGATGAAATGAAACACCCAAAGAGTAGAGGAAAACCTACCACCCCACTTGGCATCTGGGTGTAGGAAAAGTGCTGCTCCTGTATGACCAAAATGCTTTTAGATACAACCCACTACTGGGCACTGTTTCAACCTTTGGAGAAATCACTTTCCACTGTCAACATTGGCTGCAGTCAATGCAAAATATTTATTCCTCTCATTTGAGGATCTCCCACATGCTTTGAGGTATTTGAGTTCATAAGTAAGAATACCAAATATTATTCCTGTTGTATGTACGTCAGTCAGCTCTTGGACTCTCTCCCTCTATGTCACGGTGTCAGTAAGGATGAGTGAAGCTGCCCTTTGGCCAGGCTGGTATTTGGTTTAAAATGCTAGGTTTGGGTGTTGCTTTTAGGGTACCTCCCACCACTGCTGTCCTTGTTTTCCAAAGTAAACAGCCTCTGGCGTCTTGTGACCTGAACAGCCCCAAGTGTCTGACCTTGAAAAACAAAAAAATATTTTATTTGAAAAGAAAATCGGCAGTATAAATGATTTGAGGCACAGCTTTCCTTCCTCTGCAGGATGCTGGAATGCTCAAGCTCTGGTAGGAGCTGCTTACATGCCATAGAAGTACATTGGAACAGATTCTCCCTTTAACGATATATTAGGCAATGATTTTGAGTTGGCAGATCACTAAAAGTTCTAGCCAAACAAAGATAAAATTGTAATTTCTCAACAGAGAATGCTGAATTCATGGTCACTTGTGACCGCCTGGGCTGGTGCTAGCCAGCAGGACTGAAGGCGATACTGTGGGGACAACAAATTCTAGAGATTGTTCAGAATTTGTTCAGATCTGGAAAAAAAATGTTCAGTTGCTTTCCTAGAATTTGTTCAAATTAGGAAGAAGAATAAAATGATAGGTTTCCTCAAAATCCTGTACAGCACGGCTGAAGCAGCAAAGCTGTATGAACCTTTTGTAATTGTAAGTGTCTTCATCAGCATATAAAGGAATATGTGAAAATGGGGCACTAATGCACGCACAGAGGCAACTTGGGCAACTGTCTCCCAGCGTAGTGCAGGGATCAGCAGCGCTGTGCTTTAGGTGGGACAGATCTTCCTTCTGAGACTTTGGTCCGCTGACTTCATGATTCTTGTTTGTTGTATTGGCTGTTTCGGGGAGTGGGATTTTCCAAATACATCCTATTAACACAGGAAGTTTTTAATGAGCATTGAAAATGTTTTATCTGTCTCAAGTATTTTGAAGATGGTAGTCCTTTCCGTCCCTCAGCTCTATAACAGCTTTGTTTCACTGAAGTCAATGGCGTTAGATACCACAGTGAAGTTAAGAATTTGGAGCTATTTTCATACTGTTTCAGAGGCATCTGCTATTTTAACTGTCCTGAGTTGACTGTGGTCTCATCATGCCACAGTGGAAAACCACATAATTCAAGCTGAACAGGAGGGGCAAAGAGCAAGGGTCAAAATGCAAATTCCTCTTTCCTCTTCCCACTCTCAACCTTACCTTTCCACCTCTTTGCTACTCTCTTTATACAGATGGATTGCCCCTACAGCAAGGAATTCAATCTCCTCCTCAGTGCCAGCATCGCTGAGGCTGTAAGGGGTACTGGCACAATGATTTCTGTGAACTGGTACCAGCACCAAACTTTTTCACAGAAAACAGTGAAAAGCTAAAAAGTCACCAGCGATTCTGGCTGTTACAGACCCAGGCCAAATATGAAGTGGTGCTCTGGAGGTGAAAGGATCTCTACACCATTACAGATCTTCTAAGCTTCCCAGTCCCAAGTGTGTACTTTCATGGGAAGAAAAACCTGTTTCAGATCATGCAGATATTTTCTGCACTGCCCAGCAGTTATACCTGAGGATGTTCTCCAGATGTTCATGTTTGTATGAAACATACAATAATAAAGTTGTAAACTGGAGGAGACAATACCCAGACGACAAGAAGAAGGCTTTCAGGGCAGCCTGGAAAAACATGAAAATTAACTAGCCCACACACAAAATCAACTTGTCCTCTTTAATGGGATGATAAAGACATATTTTATTTGCTTTTCCAAAGAACTGCTACTTTTCCCAGCCAGAGGGCACAAAAGATTTGGCAAGGTTCTTATATTACCATTAGGTGATTGTTTGTATTTTAGGGAACAGATATTCCTTCCACCTGGGCAGACAGGAAGGGAGAAGTACTGAGTTTGAGGCAGAATGTGAAGCCACAGTTTAGACAGTTTTAAGACTACAGTGAAAAGAAAAAATAACATATCATTGTCTGGAATGTCAGCTATCAAAAAAGAAAAGAGAAGAAAATCCTTTCCATCACCTCAAAATGGAGGTGATGGAAACAGACCTGTTGCATTAGGGAAGCAAAAGTTCCTGGCCAAAAGAAGTTATACAGCAGGTATCATCTGCACTGAAATCGTAAAGAGCACCAAACGAGACTGCCCTGGCTAAGACATCTGCAGAGTGAAACGTCTTCAAGTATTTTAAAGCTGTCTCATAAGAAGGGAATGAAACAAGAGCTTGAAACTGGAAGCGTTTTACTCTTCTGTTTTTTTGGAACTTCTCTTTTTCTACTGACCTGTGTTGGCTGGGCAGAAGGTCTGAGAAGGCTGGCTATAAGTCTCTGGGGAACCTTTCTGAGTGTATTATTTCTGCTTAATTTGTGTTGCTCAAGCAGGTCCTGATCCCAAAAACATGTGGACATGACTGAGACCTTTTTGCTTAGTGCATTTAATACTATACTGGTGGCCTGTGTCAGGATCTCAGGACGTCACATGCCTAACCTGCATGGAGTTGGGCTATTTCAGTGATTTCAGTGATCTTGGTGCATTTAGAAGTATTGTTTTGCACTATTATTTTTTTTAAGTGACTGTAAAAGTAATACAGTCCTGACCGCTGTCATGGCTTTGATCCGAAAAGCATAGTCAGGCTCTGTGATTCATCACTTCTCCTTGTAACAAAGGGGGAGGAAGCTAGACTGGAATGCAGCTATTCAAATATGCAGGATTAAACATTTTTGCAGGTTTATTGTGAGACCTGTAGGTGGCCTCATTTTAATAGTCAATAAAACAAGAACTATTAGTTCCGTTTACTCGGGAGCTAAGCAACATTTTGTCTTTATTCTACTGAATTTCGAAGCTCATCAATTGGCTTCTACTGCCACTAAATACTCTGCCTTTTGTTCTGTTCACAAATGGATATAGAGCACACTGATTTTAATTCTTAATGTGCTGTCATTTGTGTTATTTTCACTCTTAAAGTCTCTTCAGGGATAGGAAGAGAGAAGGCATGATTTTGAAACTCTGAATTAGGACTAGAAAAGTCACTTATATCATCTACTTCACATGCCGGCACAGACCGCAGGTAAGAAGCTTGAGAACTGCTGGCCATGCGCTGACATTAACCACATTCATTTTGTGATATGAATGGGAAGAAGAATGGACGTACATCATGCCAGCGAATGCCTAAGCCCACAGCTGCTCTGCAGGCCCAACTGCTACCAAATTCGGTGGGGTAAATGGAGGACAGCAGAACGAGACCAAGTGAGCTAAGAGTGAGACGTTTCAGTACAGTCGATAGAGTACCAACATCCACATCCACACTTGGTATCAGGTTTGTGACTATGGGCTCTTCAGTATTACTCCAGTAGAAATGTTGACTTATTATGCGGTCTTGTTTAACAGAGGGAAAAATAAATCCATCCTTTGGGGTGAAGGAGGAGGGGAAATAAAATGGAGCTTATCTACTGCCAAAGAAAGCTCCACTGTTGTCAGCTGTTAAGGTGGCAAGAAGATGTCTCACGCCTCATGCTAGCAGGTCGGGCAGGCCTGATCCCCTGGGACATTATCATCTCCGCCTTGTATTGGGCCACTGGACGTAGGGTTGGGCGCTTCACTTTTATCTTGCCCTTTATTCTGAGAGATGACAAAGCTTTTAGACAAACACCACTCATCCGTGAGTACAAATAAAGAGGCCAGTGCATTACCCCACAACAAGCGCCTCTCTCTTTTCCCAGGGTGATATATAAATCTAGCTGTCACTCTATTGCCATCTGCGCAGGATACATGCTATAGCCAGTGCAGTAGGGCCCCTGGGTCTAACCAGTTTCACATATGCACACCATATATTTTGGTGTATGAAAGCTGATTTAGCTCATGAAGAAGGTTTACAGTTAAGATGTCTTTATTATATGGAAGCAATATAGCTACAATATTAGCACAGTCCCAAAGTGGTTAGTTAACTAGCTTCTCGTGTCGCTGATCCTGCCATCACTGCTTCTCACACTGTGGCCAAGGCACCTCTGGGAGCAGTGGGGAGAGCAGCTTCTTACTAGCAATCTCCCTGCTTTTGAAGTGGTGGCCGGTATGTGCGTCTTAGGCACATGTCCACCCTGCACACAGGGAAACCCAGCCTGCCCATGCTGCAAAGGCAACAGCTCACTTCCAAGGGAAGCAAAACCAATGGCAGTGCTTCAAATGGCAGCTGAGCCTTAGAGCAGGATGGGAGTCCCCCAGCCCCCCATGCCTTGCACTGGGCCAGTGGCAGCCATTTAGTTGGTACCACTTAGTGCCTCATTTTGGAAACAGCAATCACTGCAGTTCTGAAATGAGTGAGCAGGTGGGAGGCAAAAGGCTGGAAGAGATAATTTTCTATACTATACTAAAGTGGTAAAATAAGGCTTGAATGTGTCAGCTGTCCGAGGATACCCTGCAATACTTGAGAACAGTTAGCATGTGAATGAATCTACCAGTAACTCTCACGTTCCCAGGAACCTCCCTGAAGCCCTCCCTCGCACCCATTTTTAAAAACTTTGTTGTTGAGATAATTTATCAAAGTATGTCAATCTGCTTCCAATGGGGCGTTACAAACCTGCGTCCTTCGACACCGATCCTTGACCAACCCGAGTTTCCTGCCAGACTCCTCAGCTGCAGACTAAACCCAGGCATGGCAGGGCTCCTGCAAGTGGGGGAGCCACCAAGCCCCGCACCACACCATTTGGAAGTGGCCAAAGACTTTTGCTAAGGTAAAAACTGAGCCCTTCTCCAAATATTTCCCAAGTCTCAATTATACCTGGATCCTTAAAATATTCTCCCAGGGGCTGGTAAGTGCAGGGAAACCTAGTACCCTGCAGTGCTTTGCCCCTGCTTCCGAAAGCTGCTAGAGATAAAAGGCTGGATGTACACTATTCACAGTACACACTGTAAGTTAAGGGGAAGCAAATGAAAGCAGCTCCCTAAGACATGCTGCAGCTAGGGGCTCATCCATAAAAACAGATAAATAAGGGAAAAGAACAAAATCATGCTTATTTATAAATAAATTTATTGTATATTTGTGTACAACAAACATATGAAATCAAATTTAATTTGAAAAATGTATATTCGTTTTCTTAAAAGTATTGAACTCTTTTAAGGAAAGGCTTACAGTTATTAAAAAGGTATTGAAGGCTAAAATTATACTTGGATAGATATATGCATGTGTACATATATATATATAAAAAACATGTGCAATATTTTATATATATAATCTATATAAATAACATATGTGACTTTTACATGATATTTTAAGGTATGCTATTTAAACATCTGAGTAACAATAGAGAGAGATTATAAAATATAATTTGCTATTTCTACATAATTTGCATTCAGTTTTTATAAGCATCTAGGCAGTGCAAAATTTTAACATACAGAAATATTCCCTATATTGTGCTCAGCTCCTAAGTTTCCTCTGTTACGACCACAACCAGACTGAACGAAATTTGGAGTGTTTAATACCAGCCCTTCCTAGCATCTTCTAAGAGCAATAAAAGGAAATCTGTCTTACCTTGCACTGTGCTGTGGTATAGTTTGCGCGCAAGAGAGAACAATGCATTTCCTATGTTAAATGGTCTAACTCCCAGAGATCACATACACCTCACCATATTGACTCATTTCATTGCACTCCATATCCTGCAAAAATAAATCTCCTGTAGGACAGCATACATTACTGCGTACTGAAGTTTAAGTAATATATTTCTTTAACATAAGGCAGAAATACACTGAAATTTGATAGCACTTAAATCCAACAGCAATCTGGAATTAAACCACATTTATGTACCACATTTTTATAGATGCTGCCTTTTTTAAGTTTATGTCAGAAAATGTGGTAGAGAAAACTTACTTTTCTTTAAATAAAGGCAGGGGATAAGAGCAATCCTTCTGTAAGAAACTGCTAAAAAGCAATGGGATCAGGAGAAACCCGACTGCCTTGAAACACCAAAGGTCAGGCTGCACAGCCTTTCCTGTTGCTGATGAGCAATTGCTTGCATGACATCTGGGGGAATACTCATGCAAAGAGGTGCTCACTACCACAGAGGCTGAATGTTTTAGCTCTAAATATTTAGCCTCTTTATTTGCATCTATCCTACGTTAAGGCATTGTATGCATTTTTCATGCCTGCCTTATGTTGCTAAAAAAGGCAATTTTGACCATTCTGTATGCTTTTATAGTAGCTCTATTTTAACTAAAGGATGTTTGTACTTCAGGTAATGTTTATTATCACTGACATAAAAACCTCAATCCTGCTTCCATTAAAATCAGTTATTGTTTTGCTCCTCCTGGAAACAAAATTGGATCTAAATATGTCAGTCACAAAGTTTGCTAATAAAAGAAAATACTGTATCTCGTAAGTCACTCAGCACTTAAAGGCAAAGTGGTGTTTGCTAATACTGTATCATTACAGATTAAAGAACAGTATTATGTATAATTCTAGACTAACTTTTATTGAACAAAATCTAAGAGCAGCTGTGAAAAACATCTTGCGGGGCAGCATACTTTGTCACAATGTGAAAATTTCTGGAGCTTTGCCAGGCTTTTTTCATATTCATTTGTTGAATCAGCTCTCTCACTCGTGACCCACAGTGTAGTTACCCGAAATAAAGGCTGTGGCCCTGTAGGCATTACATGTCCAGGCAGCTTAAACTTCAAATTGGATACTTCACAAGGGTGTCCCACTTTCTGTTGCATTCCTAAGCTCTCTTTTAGCTGAAACTGTCATGTTTCTGAACCCTTGTAGCGACCAACAAGATGAAGAGCTTAGTGTCATCCCTCATCTTGTTCAGTTCTCCAGTTTATCTCTGCACTTGTCTGTACAATTACCCCCTGCAGATTTCAACTTTAATTCAGAACTGAGTCATAGCTGCAGAACAGGCCTCACAAAAACAGACAGTGTCTCATTAGTGACCTGCGTAAGTGAGCCTTGCTAGTTAAAACCTTGATTTAAATACTGAACAAAGGGGAAAAATAGATGCTGAGACAATGCTTACATCTGTTCAACCACACCCTTGAAATTTTGGCAGTAAATTAGCCAAAGGATGGGCTTTACATCTAATCTATCTCTCTCAGTTGGGAAGGAACAGCCATAAGTACAAGTTTTTGCAGGGTGCGGTTGATACTGGAAGATGGTTGAATACATATGTCCAAAGGCTGCATGCCTCACAAGTCAGAACAAAGCATAGATGTGCTGGGAATTCAGGATTTTCTTACGCCCAGAAGTTTCCTATAGACGGGTGATAGCCACAGTTCCCATCTCCCTAACAAAAAGGAAAACCGTTCAAACCTAGAGTAACACAGCATTAAGAAGAAACTAATGGTGCAAAAGCCTCTTGATTTAAGGATTCCCCAAAGCAATCTCCAAAAAAAAAAAAAAAAAGGGAAAATCTGTGGATTCAGTCAACACATTTTTAAATCCAATTACATAGCAAAATACACTGGCAAGCAAGGCCTCAATTCCAAAAGAGAGGGGAAGAAAAAAGGATGATGCAGAACGGTTTCAAGCATTTAAACATTCTTAGGATATAAGATAGCAGGCAATTCAGAGAACATTCCTTGTAAGCTGTGTGGGATCCGAACAGTTTTCTGCAGGCCTTGCTTTGTCCTACAGCTCAGCTTTGCCTGTTTGGGCAGGACGGGTGTTACCGCTGCCTTCTCCAGCGTTGTTCTTGTCTACTGGTTTGAAAGATAATGAAGCAGAGTTTGTGCAGTATCGTTTGCCAGTTGGACGAGGTCCGTCATCAAAAATATGCCCCAGGTGAGCACCGCACTGAAACAAAACAATAGAGCATCACCGTGTTTCTGCAAAACGTGGTGGTGTCACAGTGGTACTGAGCAATGACTAGCAGCCAGTTCCAAGAAAGCCCATAGGTGCCTGCTTTGCCACTCCCAGCAGTATTCAGAGCCTGCATTTACAAGAGCAACCCAAGAAACCTTGCCTGAGACACCACGGGAGCCTAAGACTGCCGGCCCAGGTTTCCTGGAGTTCCTGTTGTGCCACTGCATATGTCCACTTGGGTCATTATTTCTGAAAAGCTGCCTGTCTGTGTAATGATCTCACGGTGTGAGTTCAGCTGAAAACATGGTGGTGAGTGAGTTAAGTGGAGTTAAGTGAGTAACATCTCACTTAACACTAAAAGTACAATCGTGTAAGAAAGGGGGAACCCAAGTTCTAGGCATTCCTCAGCCTGTGGTCATCTGATTCACCCCTCAGAAGGGAAACATTAAACCCCCTGGCAATCTTCACAAGGACCTAGAGCAGTAAGGATACACTTCGGAGTATGCCCTCACATCTTTTTTTTTTCCCCACAGCTTGTCGTTTTTCCAAAACCTAAGAGCATCAGGGTCCCTCCTGGTGCTCCTCTGTGTCTTGCCCCTGGAGGGGATGAATCTCATCTACTACTCATCTCATACTACTTTCTGTAGTATATAGGACAGATGATTGAAAAACACCCGTAGGACAGAAATGTATTTCTGAATGACCACTAGCTGGGAGTAATTTACAAACAGGAATGATGCTGAATTTGTTTTCCGCAAGGAATGTGAAACTACAGATGGTCTCATGACAGTTCTGTTCTGTATGAACTGGCTTCAGATATGTGAAGTGGTATGAACAGTGAACATTACTGCTCCTGTCTGGAAGACAGTAACAGTCCCTTGCTTTGCAGAAGAGTACAGTATTAGGAAGAAGCTGATCCAGTTGGCCGTTACTCAGAAATTAGGATTATTATCACTGCACATTACGGCTGACAACTTGTCTAGGTAATAAGTGCTTCTTATAATTAGTCACTTAAATTCCACAAGTTCATTTTTACAGCCTGCCATGAGAAATAAAAAAATAAAACTTTGCACTGGAGAAATATTTATCTTGAGCAGGAAAGTCATGCTGCTTTACCAAAGAGCCTTGGCCTTTCAAGTCAGTAGTTGATCTCAGTGAGAACGGGAATGATGTAACTGAGATCACAGAGCTGTTCGTGGGCTCACGGTCGGACAGCAAAAATTAAGGACTGCAAGTGATTCTTAACATTGAATTAATTCATAGTTTCCAAAGTGCATAGAGGCAATACTGATTATTTTGAATTGTGAATGAGTTTCTGAGGGCAACTCTCTGCCCCGCAGTTAATATGTTGCTAACATTATCCTGCTGTTATGGCCTTTAACTCATCAAAGCACTAAGAAGAGTGTCTGTAGAAGCAGCTAAATCTTAGTTCAGGTTATACTCTCTCAAAGTTTGGAGGAGGCTCTCACGCCAACGAGGAGGGGAGGGAAACCCTTTCTTTCTTGAATAATGACAGGTGAAATGCTAAACGTCACCGACTCCAGGAGTGGGCAGGCAGGTATGCGAAGATGAGGCCTGCACCTCCACACAGCACTGGCTAAAGTCTGACCAGGTCCAGCCTTTCAGCTGGGCGACGAAGCCAGGCTGCGGGCAGGCTGCTGTCCCCACGGCCCCCGGGCGGCTGGAGCGCTGGCAGCCTGCAAAGACCTTGTTGTCCGCAGAGAGAGCCCAGAAGCACCGGGAACGGCATTGGCCCACGAAGTAGCTGCTTGGCTTTGTCCGGAGGGGAAAAAAACCGGATGAGTAGGAAGAGGCAAGGGAAAGCTGCACGAGAAATATAAATGACGATGCTTCAAGGCTTGCCTCTGGAAGACGGCTGCCTTGGCACCCTTTACTTTCCCCATTACCTCTTATTTTCTTTATTTCCTTGTCCTTGAGACTGAAGGCCTTTTTGGGCAGGCCTGAGGTCTTTCTAAGAGTGGAGTCTCTCCTAATGTGGCATTTCACCTGATTACAGCCTTTCCATATCTCAAAAAACAAAACAAAACTTAGTGTCCCAGAAAGAGTATTTTTCTAAATTCTCAGCATCCTAATTAAATCATCTCAACTAAGATTGCTTCAAAAATCTCCTGGCTAGAATTGTTAAATAGATCTTTTTCAGATTAACATTTACACAAAGGTAATCACTCCCTCTCCAATGGACAGAAATAAAAAACTGTAGAGAGAAAAAAAAAAAAAAAAAAAAAGAAAAACTGAGGAGAGAAACAGTCTCCAGGAGTAATACTCACAAATAGGCCAACTATGAAGACAATCTATCAAAAAGATTTTCCTCACAAAAGCTGAAAAGCTGTTCAAGGCAGTCCCATTACACCTCCTTGTGATGGCAGAATCACACCAGGATTGGATTACTGCAAAATTTGTTACCTTTTGAGATTACCCCTCGCTAAAAATTTATGTGGAGACGTTCTCTGTAGAAGACTCCATAACTTATGTGCCCTGAAAGAAATGTAATTCAATTCTTTGTATCACAGCGTAAGAATCATGGCCCTCAGCTGAAAGTACAAAGGATGAATGGATTTAACTGTCCTCCCCACACATTACCCATAGGTGCTGACCATTTTTCTAGGCCTTATATAAATGTCTGTAAAGCCTCCCAAAAAGAAACAATCTGTTGCAGCTCTATACATACAAATATATATATATACACACTGGGCAGAATGCACTGGGATGATGAAATGGTTAGAGTAAAGCATCTGAAATATGTGTTTCAGGGCAGGAAAGGCAGAGGGGGTCACTGCTAACTGTTAGTATGCTTGGATCTCTCAAGGCTTCTGGTTTTAATATGCTGCCGTAAGCCATGGAAAGCAGCTTGCAATCAGCTGCTGTAACTTTATTCAGCGATATCAATGTGCAAACAGTATTTTGTGTCTATAGAATTTTATTGATATTTTACAGGTACAAATAATAGCTAGGGAGACCTCGGGGGAGGAACACTTGAATGGGAAAGAAGAGAGAGAGAGAGAGATGCAACCAGCTTTAGATTATTCCTCAAATGCATTTACAATTAACTTTTACCTGTCGCTAATCGTTGACCTTTTAAATATTTCTGGGGTGATGTATTTCCAAAACACTGCAAAAGTTTTTTCTAGGATAATCCCACTGATGTCTTTCTTTTATATTATAGCAGTTTTTCCCCAGTATTTACTCTCTGTAACAGAGAACTTTAAAAGAGGTGTTTCTCATTCTCTCAAACAGGTGGAAGGACATTTAAAGAAAAAGCAACTACTTTTTCATCTGAAAAAGATTAATAATGTTTTGGGTGTGGGAGAGGGTATTTCCCCTCAGTTTGACCAAGGCCTGCCATATCAATCCCACTGCATTTTCAGGCTGCAGTAAAACTGTGCTCCTTTTGCAGCTGCATGTGCGATTCACATTCCTAGGGCTCAGAGGAAATGGTTTTGTTATGGATACACAATGTGATGGTATTAACTGCGCTGAGCAGTGGCTGCAAAGCTGTTCATCACTCCTCAAGCTATTTTCCTGCGTGACTTGATCATCTGTGGGGTTACTCTGCCAGGAAGTCAGCATAACTGATAGGAAGTTGCCATTGGATTGTCTAGTGACTTTAGCCATATTTTTTTCTCTATGCTGTAAATTCAGACTTTGGTTTTGCTTTAAGTTTATAATGTCTGTGTGTGACTGCTGCTAATACTGCTGGTCTCAGGTCTGCTAGCGCTGTTTTGTTTGGCAACAGGTAAATGACATTCCCAGATTCCTCGGCCTGACCACAGGCTTCCCTGGGCTTCACTAAGGCGAACTCAGGAGCTCTGGCCATCTCTTGAAGGGAGTCATCAGATATAGCCTGCTCAGCAGGTTGTCAATGCACTGCTTTTAGCACTATTCTGGCCTACCAAGCAGAGCTGAAGAAAGTAGGCTGCATTTTTGATTCTTCCAGTGAACACGGTACAAGTGGGAAATTCCCAGCCTGCGGTCACAATGCAGCCTTCCTAAGGAATTTAGGGAAATGGATGTTTCAAAAAAGTACTAAATGAATCTCCTAAAGAATGTCATTAATATAGAAATAATACAATTATCTAGTAGACGTGACATACTAGCAGATACGCTGATTTGGCCATACCTGTGTAAGGTCAAGCCCTCTACCCAGGCAGAAGTTAATGGATTCTCCATAAAGAAAATCCTGCCTCTTTTCGGGAAGCTTCTTGACTCACACTGAGCACTTCATGTATGACAACTAAGTGACTAGTGAGAACGTAAAACTTCAGTGAAGAAATCACTTATCCCACCACCAACTCTGTCTGGAAACAGAACAGCCAATTTTCTTAGCCCAAATGAAGCTGCTGCTTGTCTCAGGAGGAATTTGAGCGTGTGGAGCCAGAGGAGTGCCAGCCACTGGCTGTGACTGTCCAACACCAACGCAGCAGCTCCTCTTTCGCTAGGTAATGATTATGCTATTCCCTTTGCAGAGAAGAGGGCAACACAAAGGATGAAAGCAAGTAGAACAAGACAGATAATGGAAAATTTTGGTTTGTTTTGAATGACTACCGACTTCATTACTATGGCAGATGGGATTGTTTGAGGCAACCATTAAGGATGCCCTGGGAATGAGTGTTGGGAACAAGTTAGCACTGCTGCACAGTAATGCACAGTGATGGAATCAGCACACACATTGTCGCTCCAGTGCTTTCCATTTCCGTCCCAGCTCTTCAAGTACGGAGGTAAGCCGGCAAGGCTCAAGGGTTCCTTTGAAGGGACCCCTTTTAGGAAGACAATTTTTGTAGACTCAGCACGGAATCCAACCATTTCTATATAGTCTGTTAAATCTTACACTAGATAACAATGTGCACTCCAGTGAGCCCTTTGTGCTTTCAGCTCGTTGCACCCAGCTGTTATACCTACAACCCATTGTGCTCTCTTGCAATGATTACTATTTAATGGATCAGAAAGGTTTGCAAATCTTAGAGAAAGTACAGCACACTGTAATGATTTTTGCAGCCTTTGCCATCAGAATGGTCTGTATGTGCTATAAACTAACCTGACTGCAGGACGTTTCAACCCTGTGCATCCCATAGGAGAAATCATCAGTGAAAGTAATTGCATCGGGACTAATCACATCGTAGAAGGAAGGCCAACCTGGAAAAGAGGAACAAGTAAGAAGAAAGGATGCTATTACATCTTTGTGACGGATTACCTTGTAAAAAGCAGAGAGAGAATAACACTTTGAAAACATGTTCATGTCCCTCCAGAGTCTGAAAACGACTGAAATGGAGACTTTGGATTCTGAATCACATAGGTACTTTGGAACATTTTACCCTAAACACAAAGTTGTTTACAGGCAAGGATCAAGTTGCCAGTAGCTGCCCATCTTCCATCTCAGGAGAGATTTCTGCCCTCCAAAAAGCCAGATTCAGTCTCACAACACTTAAGGAAAAGCATAAATTCCACCCAGAAGACAAACAGCAAGCTGTTGTGGAACACAACTGTTAATGTTTTTGCAGTGCAAAGGTTCTTTAAAAAAGGAGTTAATAGGTTGCAAGTTAGATCCCACAGTTTACCTTAACCTCTGCCTAAACTGAAGCATGGTTACCCCTAGAAGAATGTGCTCAGAGCCTGACCCATCTCACATTAGAAGCAATGAGATGACTACTACTGTGTCTAATTTCAAAACCATGATGAGTGCTTCAGATCACCTGCTGCCCATGGCTGAAGTGGAGTCATAACAACACCTATATTACAGACCACTAATAAATGCTCTGCATTACTCTCTGCATCCAGAGCAAAAATATTGCACTCATTAACATGCGTGTTCAACACAGCTGCTATCTGAGCAGCGTAACCTCATACCAGACGATTATGAGGTTGTATACCCGATTTACAACAAACGGACACATAACATTTAAATAGTGACCTTCTATTCTTTAACTGTTCCTTGCCAAGTCTCCCACTGTCCACAACACAGGTGAGAAGAAATTTGAATCTATTCAGTGGCCCAGTAGAACTCATTACACAGCTGTAACTTTTCAGCCACCCCTCAAAAAACAGTCATCATAGGCTCCATTTCCTGAAGCTGAGCTCCCACGTAAGAACCTGATACGTTCTAAGGTCATGTCAGCATCTACCAGTGCCCATCTGAAACTCCACCAGAGATCTGTCCCTCTCATTTACTCTCTTGCCAAATATCATAACACACGCAGATATACTCTTGCTCTCTGTGCATTACATATATGCCCACGCACACAGAACTTGTTTCTTCTTCTAGTATCTGCTAAGCATTTGCTACTGATGATTTCATAAAATGCCTTGCAATAAGTTATTAAGAAACACAGCAGCAGCTGTGAATCACTGCATGAAGATGAATAAAGGATATACACAGTTTCCCATAAGTAAAGGGAGTAAAATTTTTTATTTAGTAAAAGGAGGTGTGGAAGCTATCAAGTTTTCTGAATATGGGTATGGAAAGTGTGTAAATTGGGGAAAAAAAAGTCCATATGTCTTCAGTTATATCTTAAACTATTAAATGTGGAGGAATACGTTTTAGGATGCAAGCAGAGCAGGCATAAATTTTTTTAAAAAGAAATGCTCAAAAATGCTTTCTCTCCCTTTTGGGAAACTCTGCACACATGAAGGCATTTCCAGCCCCAAGTCCGATGCCCCCAAAGAGCCTACTCACATCAGAAGTGTTTCCCCCCAAGAATTCACTGCAAAAGCAAGTAGACTCATGTTTTTTTCTTTTCTTTTGCTTCCCCCCCACAAAATGTCACAAATGTAAGAGTTACGGACAGCAGACAGATTGAAGAGCAAGAAGTCTGAACCCAGAAAATATCCCAGAAAACTGGACCTGAAAAACAGTGCAGCAGTGACATCTTTAAAAAAAAATAAATTCTTCGCTTCGTGCAAAATATCCCTATCAAACAAATACCTTCACAAACAGGAAGGAATAAACATATGACAAGTTTTGTAGAAGGGGTTATACTGTTGACAGAAAAATTGATGTCTCCTAATTGGTGGCTCCTCTCCAACACCATTCATCATCTCCTTAGCTGGGCCTCCGTCTAACAAAAATTGAAGCCTTATATAGAGCTGGTCAGACTATTTTTTTGATTAAGCCTTTTCAGTTTTTCAGATTTAAATGTTTTGCAGAAGAGTGACATATCTAATTGTCAGCTTGCCCTTACGTGGTGGCAGAGGAGTTCCAAAGAGGGGACTCTTTGGGGCAACCAGCTATCTCATTGTGTGAAGGCATTTGGAGGAGGAACATTTCACTGCTGCAGAAATTCTCAGCGGCAACCCTCCCTCCCCTGTAATAGCAATAAAGGAGAAGCTTCAAAGGCTGCTACACAGAGATTGAAGCAATCTGTGTCTTGCTGAGAAAATTATCTTGTGAGAAGGGTTTGGAGGAGATGTGTTTATGTCAGCTTTGACATTAAAGAAAGACCATCCATCCTCCTTTCTCCAGACTTTTCCTTTTGGTCTTCCCATTCAACACAGAAAAAAATTATTTGCTTTGGATGAATTCCATGCACTTTAAAAAATGAAGTCATCTGAAACCTATATAAACAGCTAAGCTCCTCCTAAAGTAGCCTTTGTACCCAACTGGAGTGACTTCAATTTAGGCTGTTAGTTCCTGCTACATGTGACACATGTTCCAAAGATTCTCCCATTACCACATATGCTCCCCAAGATGGGACTCTGAAACAGTCTCTGCATCCAGGGGGTAACCTTGAAGACATACAAGCTTTTATTTCTAAGTCATGCTGTTTCTTCTGGCGTGCCACTGCTGCCCAGGGATCAGCATTATTGTCACAAACCGGTACCTCTGTGGGGGTTGACTGAAAGCTGAGCAAACCCTGCGACAGAGAAACTCCTGAAAGGCACTGAGACACACTGTCACTCTGTGCACCTTGACAGGAAGACAAGTGAACTGCTCATTGAGCTGATGAGTCAAACTCACCAGGAATATCCACCCCTCTGCTGGCTCGTTTCCCTTCTCCAAAGTTAAAGCGGAAAACCCATTCGATAGTTTGCTAACCTTCTCATGGCTCTGGCCATTTTCTCTGCTGCGAAAGCTGCCAGGAACAAGCTGTAGAAGCAGTCTGCTTGTCTGCATATCAGGCAACTCTCAGTGATGCTGGAAAACCAAACAGACCCCTGCGGGTTCTTCGTACAATCTTTCTTTCTTTGTAAGCGGCAAACAACACAGCAGTGACCTCCACTTCGCAAGCCCCAGGCTGCTTTTCTTGCCTTTTCTTTACTGGCTCCCGCTCGCCTACTCCTTTCCTTCGGGCTCCTGAGTGCCTGCTTCCCTGCTACTAAAAGGCTGCAAAATGGCTGGTCCACTGTATGTTTTAGGTTGCTGTTAGTGACATATTAATGCTTCTGCCTGCCTTTAAATATTAAATTTAAACTATTTGGGAATGGGGGACAGGGAGCGCTTCCACAGTGAAGTGAGAACGGGGAGAAGAGGACCACTCTGGATCTGTTCTGCTTCTACTGAGCTGAGAATGAGAGAGACAGTAATCCTGAGTATGGCAGAAACTGAGCTCTGGAAGGCTCTCGCCTCTATACATGCTAGCGCTTAGACTCAGATTATTGCTTTCTTTCAGCTCTAGTTAAGCAAATCTGATGGGCAGCAAGAGCAGGTGCACTGCTATGTGAAGGATGGTAAAACATAATAGCTCATAAGAAATAGCTGCGGGAGGAAGGGGGCAAAGGCTAATTGCAGGAGACAAGATGGGGGTAGAGGGAGTGTCCCAACCAAGTGAACAACTTCAAGTGACATTTGCACATTTTTTGTGTGAATAGGAGCCAAGATTTGTCAGTACATTTATCCCTGAGCCTAAAGTTTAGTTTGAGGGAGAATATTACACTGTAATGGGCAGCACTTTTTATCAAATTAGAGATGTTTAAATGGGACCATTCTTATTTTCACTATGGTGACTTTACATTACATTGCCAATACAAAAGGGCTTTAAAATAAGAGGTCACAGTGTTTGTGCTCACTCTAAGGACCCTTTACTTGGGAGCTGAGCCTCTACATCCTAAGGGCCAGTTTCTGGTACGTTTATAAGCCGGCCAGAGAGATGAATAAGTATTCAGATATACAGCAGGTATCCTTTCTAAGTCCCAAACTACAAGCAGATAAAACAATTAAATTTCCTACTATCAAGTAGCTCTTGGCTACTTGAGGCTATCAAGCCTCTTTTGTGCATTCCTGATAGAGAAATCAAAACCTGGCAAGAGTAGATAGTCTCATTCACGTTAACCCACGAAATGCTAATGCACCTTTATCTTGTGGCCAGCTCCAGGACTGTTTCTTGGGGCAGTGCAGACCTCATGCAAAAACGAAAGATATTTTGTTCCCATAAACATCTGGAAAGCAGTCTACCTGTTGATAAATTTTAGAAGCATTTCAAACCTCCTTCGCAAGTTCGTACACATTTAGTTGTACTTAGACCTCCAACTTCCTAATATATTAAGGCAAGCAGTTAGACATCTAACTGTTTAAATATGAGTCTATAATTATTTGTAGAAGCAAAACTGCAGGATGCTTTGGAAAATCAGGCCTGATAGGCTATTTTTTCTCCTCTCCTGAACTAATATTCCTTTTTTTTTTTTGAACATTTTTTTTGAACAGCAAAATTGCAATCCCAAAGCATCTTATGCTCAGATATTATTCCCATTTCTTACACCTGCTGACTGGAGACCTCCACAGTTTTTCAATAACTGTGATATTTGCAGTTATGTTTTTCATTTAAGAAGCCAAAGAGATTACATTTAACCTGCATTTTATCATTCTTTGCTGTAATTATTCCAAGCATTTACTTCAGTGAGTTATTTACAGATGGAGATGTGGGGGGAGATGGAAGATGTTAGAACAACCAAATGGCACCAGATGGAAAAGAAAGAGGACCTTGACCTGAAAAATACCTTGTTTCTCTGATGTGATATATTTTTAGAATTCTGATTCCCTTTTAACCTAATATGGATTAATGAAAACCGAAAGGCTTTTTAAGGTAGAGTCTTATCATTTATCTTCACTGAGAAGCTGTATCTGTGTAAAAACATGAAGCATATAGGATTAAAAAAAAGATAATGAAGCTTCTACTTTGAAACTGCTGTAAAGCTGAAAGGCCTTCACTTTTTTCCTTCATACAGGTTTACTGAAACAGAATCCGACAGACACAAACATCCACAGCTGTAACTTCTCACATACAAGTTTAATGTAAAACTATAAAGTGACATATTCCTATTATGTACAATGCCTCCACAAAATAGGGCATTTTTTGGCTAACATGCTGGGCTATTTTCATAAAATCTCCATGATGATGAATCCAAAATAAATACCCCTACTTACAAATATTTTACAATGAGGCAACGTTATTTTCAGTGCAGGTTCATCTTAGTTACACTTGGGTAAATTAAACCAGAATGAAGCATAGAAATATTCTTGTTCACCAGCACATGGCTGCATAGTAGATATGCATTTCACTGGCAATAAAATAATCAGTCCTTTCTAGCACCATCCGGATTTAGGAAGGAATACACGGCACTGGTTTTCAGCAGAACATGCAGCGTGTCAGAGCAGTAGCAAGGTGCTGTGTGTGGGAGCAGAAAAAAAAAAAAAAGATTAATTTTGGAAAGAAAAGTAAAGGGAGGGTTCACCTCTAATACAGTTTCCAACACCAAAGTTGGGCTACCAGAGCAGGTAAATCTCACTCGGAGAGAACAGCGTGTGAAGGGAATTCTACAAAACAACTGAACTCCTAAAAGCAGCTTTTATGAGACAATCATCATCTGTTTTTTTCCTTCATGTTTCTCACTTGGGAAATAAAAAAGCGAAAGCCATAAATAAAGGTGGTATTTGTTTCTTTCCACTAAGGTGCTCTGAATGTCAAAACAACTTTCTATGAAATAACATATGCAATCCAGATTTACATCTTTGTTAGTGGGAGAAGGTTATATTTGTTTAAAATGTTTTTAAGGGAGATCTGAAGCTTCACATCTACAGTCTCATTTGACGTCTGAACTGTTCAGAACAAGAGTGACCCTCATGTCTCTGGAGCAACAAAGGCATGGGGCCAGTTCTCTTTAGCAATTAATAACTGTACCACAATACAGCTACTGCAATAACTGCTTCCTTAATCCCGCCACTGTATTATAAAATAGTGCTAAATGCATATTGCCTGTCTTAGAGCCTTCTTCTAAAATACTTCTGGCATCTCCAACGTCTGGAGTGCTGTTGAAATCAATAGGTAAGGAGGAGCTGGGATCTTCCTCAAGTCTTCTTACAAAGATTGAGTTACTAATGGCTTCTTTTTTGGTTCAGGTTCAACAAAACTACTGAACCTAACTCACTTCCTCCCAAAGGATGGTTTTCTCCCTTCATCTGAACAGTGTCTCTTGTTACTTTAAATCATGGCTAATGTTTTTAAAAATATATCTTACGCATAAGTCAGTTGTAGATCTTCAGCATCAAAGGAACCAAACAGAATCATGTGAAGCAGCGTAACCTTAAGCTATAATTTTAAAATGTCGTTAAGAAATGTCTCAAATAGTTTTTAAAATTTACTGTTGACCTAGTAACCTCAGTCTAAAGCATTCAATTTCGAATAAATGCTTTTGTTTTCCTTCCAAAAGCAGTATTGGTAAAAAAAAAAAATATATATATATATATATATATAAGTCTTGCAAAGTAGCTTGCAATACTACTTACAAGCTATCTATATAATTCACTAAAACAACTGAAACTTTCACATAGGATGAGTAAGTCAGGATAATACTAGAGATGGCAGGCCTTCTGGTGGAACTGATTTGAAAAATTGGAATCCAAATGTACTGTATTTGTGGGGAAAATCAAAAGAACTGTAAATGCAACCCTGTAATAACAACAGCACTCGGCACTGAAATTATGATGATGACTACTAATTATTAGTGACTGCACTGCAGAGACCAAGTTTATCTAGGAACACCAGTCACAGATGAGGTCTACATTTGAAAAATTTGTCTTGGGGTGTTTCAAATAACAAACATTCACAATTTGTTTTCAAACCTGTCGAAATATTTTCCCATAGCATTATGCCTATCTGGGAAATAAATTTTGTAAAGAACAGTCAGAACTCAAACATATATTAAAACTAAAACAACAGAGATGGAATTCTGACAGAAATTGTTTTTAACTCAAAAAACGCAGCCTGTATTGTCTTCCTTTTGCAGTTATATTCCCTCTCCTGAGCAACATGCCTACAGCATTGAGTGCCATACAAACACTCTCCTCATTACAGCTGGACAAACAGGCTCTCATTGCGGTAATAAAGTTCTGAAACAAGGGAAAGAGTTATTACAGTGATTAAAAACAAAAAAAAAAAAGACAAAGGCCCCCTTTCTTCTGTTTAATTCAGATATTGAATGAAATGTCTTGGTAAGAGAACTTAGTCACAAATAACTAAAAGGGGACATAATATTCTTTTCCATCAAGGAACTCTTTCCTCAGAATTTGGGCCTAGACTGGGGCAGTTAGTGGTCAGCAACATCTGTCCGAGGACCACAAAATGAACAGTGGGCTGAAAACAGAGCCCCAAATCTGCGGTGAGGGAATCTGGTCTTGGACAGGACTCTACAGGAAGGCGGAGTAGGGTCTGTTCCGACACCACCATGAAGGAATAGGGCAAAACCCTCCTCTTTGCCTAATATCAACAGATTATCAACTAAGTAGTTATTAAAATAGGTAATACTTCCAGAGCAGGGTTTTCCATCCAAGGAAGGAACAACTTATGTTGAGCTACAGGCTCCTCAGACACCACTAGGAGCCTTGCCCCGAAGCTGCCGCTGACCTGGGAAGCACCGAAGCTCCACACTGCAGCTTCACGCTGCCACGCTGTGCCTGGCAGCCAGGGTAGTTTTCCTTTGCTCTCTGCCTAAGGGTTTGTCTGCATAACATGCGCTCGAACACTGCAATGCACAGTACAAAAGGATGTGACAGCAACAGGCACAACTGAAAAAAGAAAAAAGGCATGATTTGTGGGGATAGATTGCTCAGAGTCGCTGCTGGGGTGGGTGCCCCGCACACCTCCTTTCCTTGAAGTTTGCTGTGGAAAATTTCAGCTGTACTTTGAAAATGACTGAAAACTGAAACTATTGAAATGGGAAAAAGTTTAATATTTCAGATTATAATGTTCACCTTCTGTTTTGCTTGCTGTTATGGTTTTTAAAGCAAAGCGTGGCCTTTCTGCTAAACCCTACATTTTCCTTCAAGAAGGATTTCAAAGGAAAACTTTTCACAACCTTATGGTGTAGACAGTGACACAGCCAAGGAAAGAAATAGCTTGGAAAATTGCTTAAAAAATGTCTTATGAGGAGCTATTCTCCTTTAATACTCTGCTGGGGGAAAACCAGCTTGCCTGTAAGATCAGCCTAAAGACTGAGCAAGCGCTAACACGGCTGCTGCACAGATCAGTTCAGTACAGGTCTTTTTTATTTGCTCAGGTGCTTACACTATTCCTTCACATGACAGCACCTCTGTTTTTTTTTTTTTTTCCTGGTTAGCCTTCTATTATATTTTTACTTGAATAAAGAAATTGAATAAACCAAATAAACTGCATACAAATTGTGCCTAATATGGCAGTAATTTTCAACAACAGCTAAGAGCAGTTATAATGAGGTACAGTATGAATGGTCGCCGTGGAAGTCAATTATATTCACTACATGTTTTTACAGACAGATAATACTGCTTTAGAAACATCCAACTTGCTTCAGAGGCTTGTTTTCTCTTACCCTGAGTAAATGTATACCTAAAGGAAATAATTAGCCTGGAAAAGAAATCTGATGCAACAAGCAAGAGGAGAAATAAAAGAAGATTTAGAAAGAATCAGCAAAAAGAAAATGGCCCGATGTCCAGGAGAAGATTGGAGGGAGACAAGATGCTAGGAGTGCGGATGCAGTCATTTAACAGATGCATTCAAATGTCTCAAAGAAAACACTGCATACTCATCAGAATTTGTCCTAAGCTTCTCTAATATACAGTGCCTTCCACGGGGCTGGCCATATCTGTAATTCAGATTGTCAACTATTGGACATTTTTCAGATGCTGTATTCTGTAATACCCAGGGCTACCACATATCTGTGTTTCGTTGGGCTCATCTTTATTTCTGCTAGGATAACCTAACTGGGTGGAATATAAGAATTTGGGATATTTCTCTGGGCCGTCCAGATGTCCCATAACTGAGCAGAAACAGAAGTCCCACCTCAGAAACATCCACTGCTCATGGACAGATCGTCATGTGCAGCCCGTGCACAGGACGCCCAGCTCTGCCTGGAGGCGTTGGGCTCCTGCCCTCACACAGTAAATCTGAGAGGCAGGTCATCGAACGGCCGCATCTGAGGCATGGACTCTTTAAACAGCACAAGTGTATATATCCCAAATAAAAATAACGGAGTCCTACTGACAGTTATCTTCTGTGAGCTACTAAGGCTCTGCTGATCCAAATGTGTTCCTGTTTACTCCTCTTCCACTTTGCGCTCAACGGGCTTAAAAATGACACAGGCTCATAACCATTTTTTTCCTTTCAGATAAAACTGAAAAACCTGCAATTAAGTTTTCCCCAGAATAAACAGGCACAAGAGAGATCTGAAAACATTCATGTTAAATTAGTGCTGGATGATTCACAGTGCCAGTGTTTGCCTAATTTCACTACACTTACTTTAAACCAATACAGATGGGCCCAGTGTACCAATTATACAAATCCTTGGTCTGAAGGGAATAAGGAGCTCCTGTTTTAGTGGAGCTCACAAAAAATCATCAGCTGTGCCTGGATTAGCCCTACCAAGGACTGAACTCACGTCAGAAAGTGAAAAGGGAAAAAAGATTTGTTTCAGTTGAAATGGAATAATGCACTGTTATGCAGGAAGGAGATAGAGGAAGAAGAGCAAAGGAAATGCACACGGATCATCACTTCTGAGGGAAAAGATGATGTGTAACAGCCGGTGAAGGTGTCCCTATCATTCCCCCTATTTCCAATTGGCCGAGCATGAGCTGCCGTAAAGGTCAAAAAAGACCATTTAAAAATATTCCACCAACTCCAGATTCCAGCTATGGGGTAAACAAACTGTGCAAACGTCTACACTGGTAGCCAGAGGATGTGCTTTCTCCAGGGGATGAACAGATGACAGCTTCCAACAAGATCCTCCAACCTGACTGTCTTTAGCTGTCTTTTACTCTGACAGAGATTTTTTACCAGAGCCCAATGAACAGAAAATCTCAGTGGCCTGAATCAGAGAGCCCAGCCTAAGGCCCTGTGGGGTGAAGCCCCACTGCTGAGCACTGATGTGGCAGACAGCAGCCTCACCTCGTCCTTCAACTCGCAGAGAAAGCCCCGCTTCAGAAGGGCAGCAGTGCATGGAGGCAGCACTTCCTGGGCCCTGGCCTTACGGTCACCTGCACAGGGGGATCCCTGCCTGACCTGAATCTTCTCCCCGCCAAAGCCCTCCTGCAAGTGCAAGCCTGACAGGGTTAGGAAAAACCCCCGTATTAGCACAGAGCGAGTTCCACCTGGTGGTGACATGAAACAGTCGGGATGATAACTAGCAAGCATGCTGCAGGAAGAGTGACAACTAATATCTTTGTTCTTGTCTCCACCTGCTGATTTTATAAGTAAATATACTTGTGGAGAGTAGTTTTATAAATAAATATGCTTGCTAGTTATTTTAAACCTGCGTTTCTGGATCAAGTTACGTTCAAATACCACGATTTGGCAGAGGAATGTGAATGAAAAGACTGAAAAAATAGAATTATCAATGAGTTTTTTCTGCTTTTTAGCCAAACTTTTGGCAAACAAGAACAGTGTCATTCTACTCTCTACTTCCTTTCCTTCTTTCTAATATTTCAGTATGTCTCTAAAGAGCACGTGGCTGCTGATTGTGCCACACAGGGTTTGCCCCTTTCCAACCATTAAATGCTCTTTACACCCATGTGTAAAGTCATTAGCTTAGGATTTTGGCCTTGAAAATGAGGACTACAGTAACCTGTTAGCTGCACCAGATTTAGCTGTAACAGACTTTTCCCTTCAGAAGCACTGGTCCTGCATGTAGTAAGAAATGCCAGCACTCACTGGAATTATTCTGAGGTACTGATTATTTAAAATCTGAGACCAGGCCCCTCAGTGCCTTCTTGCCAAACAATTGTGCTATTAATTCAGTTATGAGTCTTCTGTGAGCCAGTATGCAAAGAGTGAGTTTGTACTGGTCGCCAGACCCCTGAAACTCGGCAGTCCGCACTAACCCCAGAATCACCGTGGCACACTGAGAGGGGCTCCCGGCAAGAGCAAGGGGGGCAGCTCAGAAGAAACCCCACGGACTGTACCAACAGTCCACTCTCTTTGCCCTTTTAAATCAAGTGTTGCTATACTCATCTCCCAAAGCACAAAGTGGGGAGGATACCTTCCAGCTTTCACCTCGCCAAATAAATCCGTACTCACAGTTAAATGGCAACCAGGTTCCCGCCTCAGCCCCTCTTGTTCAAAGACATTCAAATATACCACCTAACCCTGATAACAAATGGCAGCCAAGCACCATCATTTTACACACAGAGGGAAACAAACACAGACGAAGCTCTTGTATAAGCAGGCTAGTTTGCACTACAATCACCCTATAAATTTCTGGAACTCACTTGTCAAAAAGCATCATCTTCAGTTCACTGAACCTTTCAAAAAAGAACACACAAGGGTTCTGGAATTCCAGCCTAACCTGGCTTTCACCCTCTTCAAAAAGAACGAAAAAAAGACAGGGAAGGGATATACAAAGGCATTTCTCATCAACTGCTAAATGGTCCAATATACTCGTAACCTTAGCTCTCTGCTTTATAGCAAGTGAGTGATGAAAACCTGATGGGACAGGCTTGCAAGCTACACTCTAACATTAAGTCACTGGGGTGCGTTCCCAGAATTGGACGAAAGTATGCTTAAGTGGACACCTGGCAAGGGCATGGGCAGCAAGGGGAAATATCATTGTCTGGAAAGAAAGTTTTAAAAGATTAAGAAAATTTCTGATTACAATTTTAAGAGGTGAAGGGCTGGCATGGATCGCTTTTCCTGAAAAACAGGAATCAGTTCCCGAGCTGGCTCCTCACTATTTAAAGACCTCAAAAGCAGAATCATTTAGAAAGCAACTTCTTCAAGGAGTCCAGCTAAAACTACAAAGACATACAATTCCAGTCAGACACAGGAAATTCTTAGGGGAATACAAGAATTTTATGAGTCAGAAGATAAAAATCCCTCTGAATACCTAGCTAAACTAATCTAATGAAGTAGTCAGCAGGCAAGGAGCTTGATGAATCTGCATGTCGCAAAGGACAAATGTAAGCAAACAGGAAATTGAACAACCTGAATCTCTTTTCATTTTTACTCCCTGTGCCCTCCCTCTTTTTTCTTTTAAGGTGCAAACTAAGCTGACAGCTGCAGAAGCTGCCGTGTGGGTCTGAAGGGACTATTTCACTTCAGATGAAGTCTCAACTTAAAATCAATCAATTGCCTGGCTTCCTTTTGCAAAGTCATTTTATTTATGATTCATTATTTGTATTACTGTAGACTCTAGAGGCTCCAGTCCAGTCAAGTCCGCTAATTATTGCAAAGGAATACAGGAAAAGGCAGTCCTTCATGTGAGGTTTATAACCTAAAATTTAGCCTCTCTCCTAGCAAGCAGAAGTGAGGCTAAACTCTTCCTATTAGATACTTTACCCATGCCAGTAGCTAGAGGGTTCAGTCTTAAATGACACAGCTAGACCTCTCCCAGCATCACATCTGGGCACATGCTTAACTTCCGATATGAAGCTCTCACTGTTATCCAGAGGGATCCTCACAGTCCTAAGGGCCGTGACACTAGGTACACAGCACTTGAAGACCTGCCTGTGTGAAGCAATATTATACACAAGGTACCTCCTCTCCGTTACGAAACCAGTCATGGTCTAGATTCAAAAAAGGAAGGGTTTTACATATGCACAGAATTGTATCTTGGATGCCTTTTGTAAGGAGTGAGGAGATTTTTCAACCTCCTTATTGCAAATTCACTGATTTAGGAAATAATTTTTAGCAATTTGCACTTTGCAGAAAGCATGTTAGAATTCTTAAAACTATGAAGACTGCTACTCTTTACAGATTTTTGCTTCTGTATCAAAATTATGTTTGCAGGAAATCAAAGCCCTTCTGTTAAGAAGCTGAAGGATGTAAACCTACAGAGAAGCCAGATGCTTTTGTTTGCTTCACCACATTTTGTGATTTCAAATCTCTTCAGCCCAAAAGGAAAAAATAGGAAAATTTTCTTAAAACAAGTTTTAAGAAAACTTCAAAATTGGTCTTGGGTCAACTTAAAAGCTTCTCTGCAAAAAAAATACAAAACAGTTCATTCTAAGTATGATGTTTTTCTTCATTTTATGTGTTGTACTAAACATTTCAGACTAAAATGTTGTACTAAAATAATTTTATGAAATGAAAAACGAAATCTTCTTTCCTAAAAGACAACCCACTTGTCTCTCAGCTTCCATGGACTAATGTGCTGTAGTAGGCAGTATGTTAGGCATACACTGAACTGATTGCAAACTGCTTTTATATAAATTTAGGACACTGCTTAGTTTCCTATCTGAACTGCCTGTCTGGATCCTCCTATTCTGGATTGATTCTGGAGTCCACTTAAAATACTAAATGTTTATATTAAACAGACAAGAGAATGTGTGATGTATTTTAACTGTCAAAAGTGTTGTGAACAGCAGCAGCTGGAAGAAGAATGTTTAATTCACTCAGTTCCCCTCCAGCCTTTTAGAATCCTGTATCAGCAGCTAAATCTTACTCTTGCAGGCAAAAAAAGGGAGGGTATAAAGGGGGTAGCACAGCAAAGCTTCCTCTACAGAAAGAAAAAGGGGGGTAAGGCGGAGAGAATATAAAAACTACAGCGTTGGCATTACTAAAGCTTCAAAACAGAGCTTGACTAAATCTGCAACAGTGTTGATGCATCAGTGGAAGCTGTGTACATTTTTGTAGGGAGCAACTCACACATTGTGGCTGCTTTCTTATGCTGGTCTGCTCCCAGGTAGCTTATGCCAGAGATCTGATCCAGGTAGAGATGGGAGATACCACTTGAACCACTCACAATATGGTACTCCTAAAAAGGAGTTTCGATACTGTCACTTGCTGCAAAACTATTAAATCTTCCAGCCAAAGGTGAGTGGCATGTGTGGGGCTGTGAACAAGGATAAGTTTCGACCCCTGGGCAATTTATTCTCACAGGGCATCTCAGACCCATGCTTGGGAGACTTCCTGCATGACAATGGTTGCAGCGTAAGCTCCTGCTGGAGGCAGTGGGGCCTAAAACAAAGGATAAGTATTGTTATTTAAGAGAGATTAATAAAAGCCTTGCTAAGTAACAGTAACGAGTTATTTTCAATACTTACAAAAACGCCTAATTTGCAAAAGTAGAAAAGATCCAGCTACAGCGATATCATTTTGCACACTTCCTTGAGGAAATGTTTTGAGTAAAACAGCAAATTAGTTAAACACAAACGATTGGTCTAATATTAAGGGAAAGGAGGATCTGAAGCATAAAATAAAGAGATGCACAAAGCCTGTGCAAGCTGCTGTAGAGCAGGTTGCCCTGGGAGGCCTGACTTATGCCATGTGGTTTTTTTTTTTTTTTAATGCCACATTTACAGAATGGTTTTGGCACGCTCAGGAAAGGAACCCCTCTTCTGTTCGTGCCCTCAGTCTTTTACTTGTCCAGTTGCCACTAGTGTATGAGTAAGAAAAATTAGAACTAACGAGGTGTAAAATAATGCTCTGCATTCAAAGACAGCGCTGTACTTCATTTCACTCTAATATTTATTTCAAAAGTAAACTCTGCTGAAACTTTGCATAAATAGTGCCGAATGAGTTTGCAAGTTGTTCTGAGCTTACTGAAGCAAAGTCAATTCACACCTCATACACACAATTGCTTATTTGGTTGCTTACTGTCAAAACTTCTGCCAAAAGATCCCTGAGATGAAGCAAGTGGGGAAATAGAGGTAGGTCAGGTTTGACTGGAAGAAGAATTGTTAACAAAACAGACCTTAGCCAGGAGAAACATAGTCCATGCCAGCTGACAGTAAGCAAGAACAGCTAAGCTGAAAAGTAGCTGCATTTTAATTTCATTTAATTTTAATTTCAGCTAATTTTTTTTACACTCTGTGTGTCCTACTTTTCATTTTTGGCCTTTCCACTTTCTTTCTTCTTTTCATTTATTTTTCCTTACACTACAAGAAGTATTTTTTTCTTTCTCGCTCAGAAAGGCCCGGAACTGGGTTTCTAAGCGTTCTCTTGGGCAGTCTGTGCTTAGGAATATAAAGGCAAAGAACCAAAGTGATTGGATTTCAGAGGAAGCTGTACAGAGATTTTGTTTAGGTTTGTAAGACAAGTTTGTGGCTCACTCTAAAAGGAAAGTCTTACAGAGACTTTCACCAAAGAAGGCAAAATGCAGAATCCCAACAATGGCTTAATAGGAAATTTTCCATAAACATTTTTTTCAAACAAAAGAAACATGAAATGCTTATTTACTGAAAGCAAACATTTTTAACGGGGCTTCCTCACTTTCACCAAAGACCCACTCAACCCAGAACAGCCAGTAACCTGATGCTCAGGGAATCCCATGGGAGCTGTAGCTCAGAGACATTCACGCTTCTGTTCTAATCTACTTTTAATATTGTGTATGCAAAGTGGAGTACCTTTAGCAGGAAAGTAGGGAGAGGTTTTGTAAGACAACTGAAGCAATCAAACAGCTTCCTGCTCTTCTCTTCCTCACACTCTCAGTTGTCTTGGTCCTGCTGCTTCCTTAACATTCACTGGCTCTGGTGCTTATCAGTTTGTAGGAACAAAATTGAACGCTCTAAACTGGCAAGAAAGTATTCACCTTTTTTTTTCCCCCCAGGCTAACAAGCTGAGAGGTCAGACAAGCACTGGAGGCAATGCAAGGAAAGAGGTAAGAATACAGGACAAGGGGTGGAAGAAAGACAGAAATACTGTTCCTGTTGTTCCTGACTGACTGGTGTCAGTCATCAAGTTGTTAAATTGGCTCAGCCATCTCTTGTTAGACCTCAGTTTGAGAGGTGAGGCTAAAGCATGGCTAAACCATGCCAGTGCTAGGTTCAATGCTCTGCTCCGCTCAGTTTATGGACTAGCACATTAACTGAGATCTGTCTCCACCTAATGATAGCTTTAGCTACCAAAATCTCCCTTGCCCTCTCTTGAAAGCTTTCACCTTCACTGTAATGCAGAAATCTTGAGAAACACTGACCAGGCAACCCTTAGGAGAACAGCTAATTCAAGCATTGTGGAAGATCATAATCTAGAGAGATCACCCATAGGATCACAAAGCTAAGGCCCCAACTCATAGTTAAGGTCACCAGAAGGATCAAAAATGGCAGCAAGCGACTTTATAGCTACAGTGGGGTCATTTGTGGACGGGGCTTTCCCTTTGTACCAGCTGGAGGAGACTGCTTCTCCGTTTGGGGCATAACACTAACGTTCACCCCCTCCTAAGCTTTCCCAGCCTTTCAGCTATAAACAACAGAGGTAGCAACAGGGTTATTGGTTCACTTGATGACTCAACGTGATATTAATAGAAACGCTATAGTTAGAATAAGGGAAGCCTGCGTGCTGAGCATTGATGCTGCTTCTTTGCACTAACTTCACAGAAACACGATCATAACCTGACCACATGAACAACATATTTGACTAAAAGGTTGCTTGAGGTCAATGTCTTTTTAATTCAAATAAGCCTTTTGGTTTATCTGAAAAAACAGCTGTTGGAGTGCCACATCCAAACCCTTCAGGAATTCAGGAAGCAGATTCCGTTCCCTGGATTAAAGGACTCCCCGATAGTTTGGTTTCAGGCTGGATCACACAGGTCATGCTTCCCCATTTGCTGCAGCACAAATTGCACAATAGGAAGAGATCTCAGGAGATTTCATCCTAAAAACTAGTTATTTCTGCTCCAAAGAGCTCTGCTCCAAATCCCTTTGTTCCAAAGATCTCCTCTATCTGAGCATTACAAAAGGCAAAGTATGTGAATTTAGAATTTGAAATAAACTATCTGAAATAAACTATCTTTCTCCAGGAAAGAGATTGAAAAGTACTTACCTTTTCATTCACTAAGCATGCTGCGAGCACTTTAAAAAATAAGATTACTCAAGAAAAGCTACAGTATGTCAGTTCCAAACCCTATCTCGGATTTAACAAAATTCAACCTTTGACACCAAGCTACCTCAGTACTCAACCAACTCTATTCAACAAACTCAGACCTTTGAAAATGTCACATAACTCCACAAAGTACAATGGCTGTTTACCCAAGTTCTGAGCGGGCGAGGAGGATTTAGCAGCATTACAACAATGGAAGTTGCACAGATGGGGAAGGAAAGGAATGCCAGATTTTTGCTGAGTCTTCTCGCCTTTACCTTTCACATGTTCATTATATTGCAACCAAAATAATACACTTTCTGAATGCAGAGCATTTTTAGCCTCTGCAGAAAAGATCTGCTTTGAGCTATGTAAAAGGGACTGTTTTAAACTCAAACCTTCACTGAAGTTTACAGGTCAGCTAGTACTCCCTGAAATGTTTGCAGTCAGACCCAAAATCTTTGTGTACTCCCATACTTCTTCCCATCTCCCCAAGAAGCTGAGGCGTACCAATGGTTTTAAATGCTCTTGCTGTAATTGTATCACTCCAGGTGTTCTCAATAGGATTCCTTCCTATAAAACAACTAAAGAGGTAAAGTACAGTACAAATCTCTGCAGGAAAAGACCAGAGCCAATATGAAAAATGACTTGTTTCCCATACCACAGGCATAAAGCATCTCATGGAAAACCCAAACGCACCTTGCTGTAGAGCAAGTAAATACATCGGGCTTTAAAGCAAGAACTAGAAGACCTGGAGACCTCAGATGCACACTGCAAAACGGACCTTAAAAATGCACTTCCCTCCCTTGCAGGCAGCTTCAGAACTCATAAATTTTCAGTACAGGCCATACCTGACCTCAGTTTCAGAGTCCCACCTGCAACCACATTAAACCAATTGTACTGTTTTGCATGAAGCACAATCACATTTCATGCCAGAGAAGGAAGGATTCTTGCTCCTTTATATACAAAGCAGCCTCAGTAGCAAAATTTCAGTGTTCAACTTCTATGCTTCAGTGTCCAATACTGCTATCACTAGATAACAAGTATCACAATACTTGTTTTGTGCTAGGTGTTACTTTAAGTAAAACTATTTTTAACGTACGCCCTAAGAAATGCTAAGTCTAAAACACTTGCAAATTATAGCTCATTTTTGAGAAAGACTTGAAACAAACTGAGCACCCTTTAGAGAGATCTGTATACAATGACTGATTATCTCTATTGTTGTCATTCCCAGGGGTCACAAAGGGGCTCAGCTTCATTGTGCCAGGCATCACAGAAAAGAAAGACAGTCACAGCCCAGTGATTGCGCTATCTAGGAAACCAACCTCTGCATGCCGGTAATTAAGTATCTAATTAAACAGGGCCTGATTTTCAAGTAGAATCTGGATATTTGGTTTTTGTTTCTCTCTAAACGATAAAAGTCTGCAGAAGTCTAGAAAACTTTCTACAAATTCTGGTCAAATTTTGTATAAAATTTTGGCTGAAAAAAAGTAGAGTATTTGGAGAAAATTCAAAATAACTCTAATGCTTTCCAGTTTTCATTTTAAACCATATAGTTTAAGCCTTTGTTTGAAAAGTTTCCTTTCCAAAATCAATGTATGTATGTCAAAAAAACAATCCAAGGCATATACATGCTACACCAGAACAGTATACTGAAAAAAGCTCCCAAATCTTTTGGGAAATCTTTTATTTCTGCTTGCCAATTTGAAACAAACTGTTCCGCGCACACAAGCCACCACCCTGGCCTCCATGTATAGGTTTGCCCCCCCTAGCCAAAATATCACATTATTTGCACAGTTCTGGCTGTAGCTACCACAGCCTCTGTAACTAACTTTAGCCACCTCTGTTTAGAACATTTTACCTCTTTATACAGTGAAAATGTATAGCAATGACAAAAAATCCATCCAAATATATAAACTGGGTGAGCAGGCCAAACAATGATTTTATTTTCAGCTTGGTACTAGCACATCTTTCTGCTAAACAATTTACTTTCCTGTGCCCATCCCATGATGCTATTTTTCATATTGTTTTCTTCATTGAACTTTATTTTAAAGATTTTCATGGCTTTCAGTAAGCATCAGCGGATTTCCTGGAAGTGTAGCATTTTATTGTCCTAACTCTTTTTTTGAACACTTTTAAAATGGCTGCTATCACTGCTGTAGTTCTCTAATTCCCCATCACTCACTAGTTTTACAACAGACTTGCACAAATAAACACATAATGTTGAACTAATGAGATAAGGGTGGGAAGTTTCTGTCAATAGAGTCTAAATTAAAGGTAGAATGCCTGCATGACTTAGATAACTTTATTCTTTATACTGCACTGAAGATGACATTGAATGCCTTTCGTTTATTAATCTTTACAAATTTGAAGAACACTGCCTTACTCTTTCAGCTTCTTTAACACACTGTCATTTGTCTAAGTATGAAGTAACACAATCCTATCCAAATGCCAAAGCAGAACTGCAGGCTGTCATACATTTGACTGCTTACGCATTTTGATGTTATTGTCCACATCCATCTGTGCAAGGTTTAAGCCTTGCACTGGCCAATATAGACGACGAAAATTTTAAAAACTGTGCCAGAACCACTGGCAAAGAAGCAAAAGAAATACATTGTTATTGCTATTGCTTGTACAAATTATGATAAACTCATTAAAGCTCAATCATTTGTGGATGCGTGAAAAAATTCTCAGAGGCAACGTGCCAGTGGAATCTCATGTGTTTGAACTTCCAAAGTTTCCCAGTATCCCCTTTGCTGTGGGAAGGAGGGCAGTGGAGGAAGGGATGGACAGGAGCACCCCTGCTCCACCCCTTTGCTGATCAAGGAGGATCAGATCAACTTAAAGCCAAGGGCATTGAGATAAAGGTCTACACCCTCCTCACTGCTGCCCAGATATAGTTAAGTATTCTGGGTACCAAATTAGAGAAGACACGGCTTTCAGAAAAAGACTCGTGCAGCACCTTCCCAGGAGGTGGAGGGGTGGTCATATACCTTCTCCCTCCTCCACTAGGAGTGCAAGGTGAGGAAGAGAGCATGTCCCAGAGGAGAATCTCCCCTTCTTTTACATTTCCCGGCCTAGAGTAGGTCCTTTGGGCACAGATCTTCACTGCATGGGGAAAAAAGGAGAACATGAAAGCTTATGTTTATTTATCATTACAGAAATTACTTTTATGCAGACCAGAGCAAGGGAGTTAAGATTACAGTTCTGCTGTGTCCATTTCTCTAGGTTTGTAGGAGTGGGAATTATATTTTTTTTTTTGTCTATACTATGATGCATGGAGCCAATGGAGTAAAAGCAGCTGCCAGCAAAAGTTTCAACAGCATAGCATTCTTCAGCAGTAAAATGCATCCCTGCTTAGTCATACTGCTACAATTACACAGATGAAGGTATGCCATCATTGCACAACAAAGGAAGAACCTCAGACATGCAGAGAATAAAGAAAATATAACGTTTTAAATGGAGAGTTCCTATAACTCTCATCTGCCGCTAAGCCAGTTAACTGGGTTAGCAACGGCCAACGTAAATTCAGTTTGCCACCGTCCACTAACACAGATACTAACTCACTATCTAATGTCCAAATCTTTCAGTCCTCTTTCAGCTGGGGATTTCTTCCTATCTTTTAAAGAAGGGGGATGAAATCTAAGTGAAACACTGTATCTTTCCCTCTTGCCTTTTAAACTTGTTTCCAGAGCCCTAATGCCCTCAACACAGTATTTTATGCAGCAGATTTTTTATTCACCAGCACATTTTTTCCACTGCTCTTTAACCTAAATACATCTCAATCAGTTTCCAGACATCAGGATCAGTGCTGACAATTGACATTCCAAATTCTACCCCACTGCAAATCCATGTTGCTGGGACTCTATTTAAATCCCTTAAAAATAAAGTGTGTGGCAGAAAGAAAAAAATCACTGGCACAAGGGGAGATAATAGTATGGAAGTGAGTATAGCGTACTTTCAAAAAAATAGAAATCTTATCGGTAAATGCTTTTTTAATGACAACATAAGAGACGGGAATTCTGTTCTCCTGACCACCACCTGGAAACTTAAGAGGCAGAGACAGAACACTTCTGTTTTAAAAATACACCTTTTGTTTTCCACATCTGCATTTATTGTGTCATGTTTCTTTAACCCGGTTACAATGGTTAGCATAGCCTAAAAGACTGTGACTTATTAATAGTGCCATAAAGCCAGTAAAATCTCTGCCTACCAAATAGGAGCTTTCAGAAAATTTTGCGTGCTTTCTGAAACATGACAAAGACTGACTTATTATTTGGGACTAGAGTGAAGCCAAATTCTAATATATTTACAATGTTTTTTATTCACTCTCGTTACTCTTAGGCCACCTCTCTTTCAACTACATATTTCTCTTCCTGCCCAAGAATGGATGGGCAGTGGTTAATGATGTATTTACAAAACACACTTTGTCAACTTTTTCACTTTTGACAACTCTTGCTCATTATTCAACAGAAAGTGGAAGAAAATTGATACAATACTCTGGGGTTACAGTAACTGGAGACACAAAGACAGAATTTGTTTTGAAGAAAGGTAAGAAAAAAGAAGGGAAACAAAAGGAATATAAGGAGGACTGGAACTGAAATAACCACAAGCAAATTCATCCTTCTCATAAATATACTGCACCTAAGCTCTATGTACAAGTGATTTGCTGACACCCAGCAGAAGAAATTCAAAGTAATTGGGTAGTTTTCTTCTTAAATTTATGAAACTTCTCTATTCCTCCACAGCAGCAGCTGTGCAAAGTGACATGGGAATTACACTTGCTCATCCCCAGGTCTCTGCACATCCGTTCCACATAGACATAACCTCTCCTAACTTAACCGTCAAAGTTACATGTCTAGACTTCCTCTGAAGTTAATGAGCAGAGATGGGCACTCAGACGGGTGATTCAGTGCACCCCTAGACAGACTTCATCAGCAGAAGAAACGAATCCCTCACTAAGGACGTTCATCTCTTCCTACTGACTAGATGAAGTTCAGATTACTATCGTAAGGTAGACAGATAGCTACAGTTGGATAAAATAATCCCACTCTCCTTGACTCCCCTTATAGCCTGTATAAAATATCCCCCCAAACAAAATCCTGATGTTTCTCCACAGAAACACAGGGATTATGTGAAAACATGATACAGAGATAACCTGAAAAAGAAATTATCTAAATAACCAAAGCGTTTTGATTGCTATAGAGGGTAAAGAAAAGCAAAGACTGATACTGAATAAGATGGACATAACATTTAATCAGAACAACCAAACACTGAGAACAACAATTTTGTGATGTTGATATTCATCATGTTTGGAGAAGGGCCTACAGTTCTAGGATTGTTTAGTCAGACACCTGGAACACAGCTGATGAAAAGCCTGGGACTACTTAATTTTTAACGAAGAATAGGAGGCAATGACAATGGTATGCCAAACAATGGAGAATGGTAATTTAGTTCCCTTGTGGAAAACAAGGTTGCCAAGACTTCAGATTAGATCACGTAGGGATGCAATTCTTTCCTTGCCGAGATACTTTCAGCCCATGTAATTTAATTCACTGTCATCTGGTTTAAGACCTGATCATGCTGTCCTTACTCACACAAATCTCAGTGCAAATTTTGTTTGACTTAAAACTGGTAGCATTAGACTTCATAGGTTTTTTGACTTAGGACTTAATCCTGAGCAGATGGGTGTTCACATGTGCAGTGGCAGTTGCAGTGGTATGACACAAACGTGTCTACCATTACATCTTAAATGCTGTGGTTGCCACTAAATTAAGTCAACAAAAGACAATTTAATGTTCTTTGCTTCATACTCAGATCAACACTGTAAAGACTTTAATGGTGATCACTGAACATTGATTAAAAGCAGCTTGCACTTTTCCCTTTATTCTTAGTACTACAAAACCTAAAATCAGTTTTGATAACAGACTAAAATATGAAATAGTAAAAGGTGACAGATTTCTCTTACGGTTTCTTAATAGTCATAACTTTATAGCATTATATCAATGAAAGAAAGATATGAAATATTTTCATCTTTACTGAATCTTTTGTCATTAATTTTTATCACTCGGCTAGTTTGTACAGTATAATGGCTAATGATTTTTTTCCAAATACCAGATTTTTTCCAGTTTCAGCTAATATTGTATAATATCATTCTCATCAACTTGTATAGAAAAGATTTTAAGCCTCAGTTTCTCATTGACAAATCCAGATGGAAGAAACAGTGAAAGCTCTCACCTCTTTGTTATTCAAATTCATGACCTTATAAACCATGATAATTGAAATAGAAGATGTGCAATTTTGGACAACATGCACTCAGGAGCAAAAGCTACTGTACTTAATGAGACATTGCTTAAAACCAAGGCAGGAGAATGCACTTTATGGTAGCAAGAAATTAATGAGAAAAAGAGTGGACATATTGGCCATAATCATGCTGTCCTGTTAAATTCATCAAGACACACAGGCAAAAAACACCTCAGTGCTCCTCTTTGCATTGGTGTTTAGCTGCGAATTGGCACATCCTCTAAGACAAGCTAGTGAAAGCCAAGGAGCCACCTGGTGCATTGGAGGGTATTGGGGGGAGCACCATGAATGCCATGGTTTTGTCTTCCCCTCTGTCCTAGAGCTGATAAGGCTGGTAGCATGGCACTTGTCTCAGTGGTTTTACACAGCCCCAGCTTTTCTTTGGGCTGAATTTAGGTCACTGTGAAGATGCCAAGCACCTCCAAATGGTCATAAGTCAGATAACACTGTTGCTTTAATTGTTGCTGTCCTTATCAAAGCTGTGGATACCTCCCAGGGTGGGAAGAGAGAGCCAGCATGGCTGAAGGAAAATATCCTATGGGGTTCTCCTTTAACAATCCATGACTGAGCCAAAACAAGGGAGTTGGTTTAGGATTGGTTCGGTTTTGCTCTGGAACTGGAAAGTCAACATGAAGCAGTTGCTAGGTACTGTGGGTGCAAAAAGTGGAAACAGTCCTCAGCTGAGGAGCCACAATTCTCATCTTCCTCCTCTGGTTTCAGTAGTGCCTCAGATGAACAGAAGAACTGCTTTCCTCCATGGGAAGCCAAGTAGGAGCTGGATTTTAGTATCACCTGCTGGCTGCTCACACAGATCGCTAATCATGCCACCTTGCACTGTGCTATGCTACTCTCTCCTCCTTCAACCTTGCCTACTTTCAAAGCGGCAAAACAAAAAGTGGGGTGAGGACAAAGAAATCACAGGAACAAGGGATACCTTTAATAGGACAGTGGATGCTAGTGGGTCCAGCCAAAAAATGGTCTAGGAACTACTGCACAGGCATTTGATTTCCCAGCACAGCTTTGGTCACCACTTAAATTAAGGAAAGGCCCCAACCCAACCTTCTCTGCTGCTTAGCTTCCAGTCAAACAAGAGATGAAATTTTTTGTTTGTCATCAGGAAAGAGAGCAAGAGGAATTCTCAGGTGAATATGAATGAATGGAAAGGAAATTGAAGTGTTTAAGATCATTTTTTAAACTATCCTAGAGGATGGAGAGGAGACCCTTAGCAGAGACTCAATAGGATCTTCTAGAATGAGAATTTACTGATTTAGAGTAAATTTAAACATACTAAGAGGAAGATACAGCTTAGAAAGTAAGTATTTTTTAAGTAGGGAAAGTGAATTTGTCTTGAGAATGCATCAGATTGCACCAAATGCAGTATATATTAACATCTTATTAGGATCTCTTCAGTGTTCACAAGGCCCCAGCCCTCTGATGTCCTCTCTCTTTCCCCTCAAAACCCGTATTATATGGAAAACACTATAGAACTGTTCCTTGACAAATGTGGAGCACCTTCAACTCTCATGGCCTACAGAAGAGATTAGACTGCTCAGCACCCTGCAAGATTCAAACTGATTTCATGAATTGGCATTGACCAGGACACTTAACATTCTCCAGGCCCCACTAGGTTAAGCATCATTCACATTTGCAAGAGCAACTTTTTTCTGAAATTGATGCGTGGGCGACTGATCCTAAGACGAACAGGTCCTGCTTTTTTAGACCCATATCACTGACAGGAATATTAGTCTTCAGCAGATTTTAGAACTTTTGTATTCTATCAGTATTTTCTGCTCTGTATTCCTAAGCCCCCAAACCATATTTATATCATGCAACAAAGACTTAGATATAGTTTACACTCCACAATTATTACATTTTAGACTTCAACAAACAATTCAGGCCTTTATCTATAGCCACAGACACACGTTCTGCTGCAGAAATCATGGAGTTCACGTAGGTGAAGGATCTGGGTCTGGGAAGACCATTTGCACTGACTGTATGTCTTCTGCATAAAATTGAGATCCTCTTGACACAAATTTCCTGGTATTGGTGACTGCATACGCAGAGTGAACAACTGCAATTCAGCTGAATACATTTACCGTGCTGCCTTTTATATTACTTTCCAGAGACTCTTCTAACCTAACTTCATTTGCTCAGTCTAAAAGGGAGTACTTAGAAAAGGCCACCCGTGATTTGATTTATAGTGGCTCTAAGAGGTGATCTCAACTGAGAAAGTGTTTCCATTGCACTAGGTCTTATACATGCTCAATAGTAAGAGACAGCTCTTTCCCTGAAAAGCCTAGTAATGTAAACAAACTAGACAGATGACGGGCAGGAGGAAAAAGACATAGAGAAAATACACTTTGCCCAAGGTAACAGAGCCGACAGGTATGCTGGAATAGGGTACAGAATCAGTGGCTGCCCATACAACGTTAAAAATATTAAGAAGCCATCCAAACTATGTCCAGACATGCACATACCAGCTACCTATATACACCCAATTGGATGCTGATAGCTTCTGCACCAGAAGATAGTAGAAATCTGAAGTATTCTTGTGTTCTACAGAATTCTTATTTCCTGGATCCACACAGTGAGCTAAATAGTGTCCCATGTTGGCATTCTTACAAATCTCTGCCAAAGTGTGTATAAGACGCACACCGTAATATTCTACTTACAAATGATTTATAGTTCAGCTTCCATAGTACAAAGCAGACAGGCAATTTTCTTTCCCACTTTATGGTTTAAATGAAGAGCACTAATAAAGCAATGAAATAATACAACTGACTTGAACTGTGCATGATGTGAGTAAGCCGCATTTGAGCTATATAAAGCTTTCAGTGGGCCACAGCTGTGGCTAGAAACCTGCCTGCTTCTCTGTTCTTGCGTTTCCCCTTGCATATACTCCATTTTTGGCTAATTAAATGGGACTATGGTAAAGTTAGTTAGCACATTTCGTCTGTAATAGGTTTAATTCAACTAAATGTTGAATTAACAACATTTTTCTGTTGAAAAGAACAGAACAGGTCTTTATACTTTTACCAAAGTTTGTAAGTGTAGGATAATTCAAGAGTATCACCAACAGTCTTCTAATCCGTCCACTGAACAAGACTGCAATGCAAGCAGCACTTGAAAAGTAATTAGGTATCCTTGCTCAGTAGAAAACTGCACAATGATTAACAGGTCTAAGCAAGCATCACAAGATGCTTTAAGAAATCCAACACTGCATGACACTAAAGATGTCACACTTGAGAGAGAAATTTGCTGACTAACAAAAATCATTCCCATATAGATCAAACCTATCTGAAGCAACTACGCTTATGACAAACAAAAAATCCTGAGCCAACTACTTCACAGTTTATATTATAATTTCAGAGTACTGTGCTCTCCAACTTCATGTAATAAAACCATGATTTATATATCTTTCATGTCTTCTAGAACTACTTTTGCCAAACTGTTTCTCAAGGACAGACTTTTTTAGCTATCTACAATGAAATAAAAAGTAGAAAAGAAGGTTGTCTTTAATATTTAGAAAAATTGTGATAAAATTCTCCTAGATAGATCTGATTAATTCAGTTACATTAATGATACTAAAATTAAAAACCTAATTTGAAGTATTTCTGTTACAGGATCAATTTAAATACATCTGCAAGCTTCTCAGCAAGATCCTCAGAGCAAGAAAAGAAAAATCAGCAATGATTATTGAAGTATATGGAAGATAAAAATAGCAAATTGTATTTGTCTTTGTTGATATTACTGATATTGATATTGAGCAAAGCCCTTTGATGCACAGTTCTTATTACATGCCAAAAGGCAGCACTTTATGAAGTAGTGGCAAAATGAGTATGTTTGCTAGCTTACAAGAGTGGAACATTCTTCAGTAGCTGCCCTATTAACAAGCATGCAAACAGGATTTTTGGGAGGGAAGGGAGGAATATACTATTCAGGAGAAACTCCAATTAGAAATTACACAAATTATTCATATAGAAAGAGTTAAGTCTGTTTCGAGTCTGATCAAGGCTGCTGACCTTCAGTTGCTGGATCAAGGATCTAGCTTATGGAAATGAACAGGCTTCCTATTTAAATACTTTGACAGCTGAGAAGAATCATGCCAGTGATAGCAAGGAATACCAAAGCTCAGTTATGAATAAAATGACCAGAGAAAGTGGGAAAAAGAGACATCTGCAATTGCAAAGCCAGTTATAATTTGGAGTCCTTGGGTAACTGACTGACTGCCTTCTTTAAAAATCCTAGATAAGCAAGCATCTCTGCAAGCTTGCAATGTTTTTAATCAGCCCTCCACAAATTAAGACACTGTTCTAAAGGCTGAATTAATAGAGATATGAGATATGAAAACAGGGCAATGATCAGTTATCACAGGTCAGGGCTGGTACTAGCATATAAGTCACTGGAATGTATCAGTTAGATGTCCCAGTCATCTATATTCCTAATCATGTTGTACTATGGCCCTGAAAACATTCAACAGATGGTTCAGCTTGCATCTGGATCTAAGGCCTCATCCCACTACTAAACAAATATAACAGGCCGTGCTCTCCAGGCATTGCATCCTTAATGATCTGCCGGTAGAGTTATTAATGCCAAGAACAAAAGAGCACTAACAAGTAATGGCAAGTAAGATAATCTTGAGTTGCTGTTCTGTTTAGGTAGTTGCTCTCTCCCCTGTCTCACTGTGCCAGCTTATGCGCCCCTTCAAGAATCCACACATTGGCAGTGGCCAGAGAGAGGGAAATAATTCTTCGTTGTAGTAAGAGACTCTGGAAAGGTCATCTGCCCAAGAGCCACCCATCTAAAAAGCAGTGAAGCATCCCTTTTCTTCAGTAGCTCTGCTGATTTTGCCACATTCCCTCTTACAGACTCTGCAAGTAATCCTTTTATGTTTTTAAATCATATACTTTGTTTGTAGGGTGACGGATGAACTTACTGATTTGATCTTGTTATGAAAACTAAATATTTCTTTTTGCTCCCGTCCCTGGAACTACTCAGCCTTGCTATGAAGAAATCAAGAATCACTTTCTCACAGCCTGGATGCAGCTCCTGGATGGAGAAGCTGACACTGGTAAAATTTAGAAATTGATTTAGTAATCTGCATTTAAATCTACCATCCAGTCGATAGGTGGATGATATTACTAAGTATCCAGCTGCTTCAAGGTTGTAAGGTTTCAAGCTAGTTAAGTTTCCTTCAGGCTTCCCTAGTAGCAGGGGTCAGTAAGCGATGCTCACTTTCAAGTTGCCCTTTGGTTTTCATTTCTTTTTTACTCAGGAGAAGAGTTCATTGTGCTTTTAATAGTTGTACTGATGACTTTCATTCAATGGGACTGATGACAGGCTAGGGGAAATCAGGGCTGATACTGAGAGTTCGGAAAGTCTCTTGCTGAACATCTGGAAGTGTAGCCAAAAGGAATTTATTAGAGGAAAACATCTGACTACCCCCAATCTTACGATTTTCTTCAACTGTTCTCTAACACCTGTGCTGAATCATGTAGCCTAGCAAGTTAGTACATTGTAGGGGCCACATTAAGGGAACTGTAGCAGTAAATATAAGAGGAGAGAGAGGAAAGGTTGGGAAATTTTATGGGGACAGAGGGGTGGCAGCACTGTGCAGTGCTGAAGACATGAGGATTCAGATATTCTGGTGGAAAAAATGATATGCAGCGAGGAGAAACAAACTGCAGAGTCACTAGTTGCCACTGTGATTCCAGTCAAGACAGGCAAAGGAAATTCCAGAAACTGCTGGGGGCTCCTTGTCTTGCTTTGTGTTTGACTGCTGGGGCGGCAGGGATCCAACAAAAGCTAGTGTCCCTCAGGACGGCCTTTGGCTGCATGGATAACTGTTATAGCTTAATTCCTGACATTAATTAGATTGTTTTCCGAATTACTTACCCAAATAGTGATATAGAATCACATAGTTATGCTGCGTATTTCACTTAATCTGCACACAGGCACAGTTCAGCCAAGAAGGGAGACAGAAGAACTGGTTTTGGAGATGCAGCTCTTTTTTTTGAGATGCATTTTGCACTTTTGAAGTGCAAAGCTGACTCAGCAAATGATGCAGAATACAGCTGAAGACAGCTGAAGACCATGGGACACTCTCTTCCCTTCTGTCAGGGCACAGATGTGTTTCTACAGCACAGTACTTCCATGACTGTCACTTTGATACACCCTACAGTCTTTCTCTTCCTGTGTGCTACCATCTGAATGACACATATATAATAGAGACTCCACTAGAGTCCAAGGGTATTGTCTGAGAATTTATCCCCTCCCTTTAATACAGAACTAAACTCAAATTTCTTCCCCTTCATAATCTCACTGCCAGCACTATCACTTGTACATCACGTGGCATGCCTCCACAATAACATGCATAATATATCAAATATTACAGGAGGTTCCCCGAGAAAACTCCAGCCTTCCTTGTAGGCAGTAGGAAACTCACCACTACCATTCATGCTGAGACAGCTGTCTGAACTTTCTGTGCTTATTCTTCTATTCCTAAAATGGGTTCAATGTTCAGTGACAGTTTTTGAGATTGACAGTTCTGAATGTTATCAAAGAGCATTATGATTATCATGACCTGATTTTTCTGTTAATTAAAAAATTCCTTCTTTAATTGATACACCAGTATAATTCTTACATTCTTAAACTCACTTTCATTAGCCTGGCATTGCTCTGTACCAACAGCAAAACGGAGCTTCTCAGAATTTGCTAACCATGCCCGTAGACGACATGCATTTTAGACACTACTAGAATCCTACTGCTTAGAACAAAATTCTTTCAACTTTGTTTTTCATGGCCTACTTTGCTCCATAACAAATTCTCAAAAAATTCTTTAAAAAGTATATCTTTCTTACATTCTTTTTTGCTTCCAAGTATTTTTTTTTTAAATTTCTTTTCAGTACTAGTGAAATTCATCACTTTATAACAGGAAAGCAAAATTGTTTCATTGCATAAGATCTTCCAACAGCCTGAAGGTAACCCCACAGTCTTTGAGACAGAAATTCTGCCAGCTATAGACATATAAAGAATCAGCAGAGAAAAAAGTTTTTCAGACAAAACTGTTAGTCAGGATGTGAAGAATGTGTGTCCCCTACAGATGTTATAGCTATTTATACGATAAATCCCAATCATCAATACAGGAATTTTACAGCCTTCTTTTAAGTTAATGCTCAAGTTCAAATTAATCTTCTTTTGACAATGTTTGCCTAATATTTCAGGGTTGAACAACATTTCCAGGGTTTTCATTTACAGTGAGCCTACTGGGCACTTTTAAAGCTATATTCCAGACTTTGTACTTGCTTCAAAAGGACTTCTTTAATTCTTCAATATTTCACACATATTTCTAGGAATGACAAGTGCCATAACCATTGAGAAATGGTTAATAAGGACACGTCTAGACTTGCACGTTACCTGGAATTAACATTAAGGGTGAATTTAGAGCACAGGACAGATTCTAGAATAGTTCCCTACTCAACACATCCATTCTAGAATAAAATCATCTCAATTTGACATTCAACAGTTGGCTTGAATCGCTTTGAGCAGCATGAGCTGAACTAGAACACGGCATGCTTGTTTCAACATGACAGTGTTTACCCTGTAATTAAAAGACAACTCTGGGCACAACTCTAAGTGAACATCTTCCCATTGTGAACAGAAAAACATAGAAAAAGACAGGGAGGAAAGCAGCCAATGCAACAGTCCTATGTTAATATTTCATGTATCTATATGCTGGTGCTGCTGCTATATATACATATGCATACATATACTGTTTATATGTATACCTATACATATGTATACACATTCACACAGAAACATCCATAAAATTCAAAATAAACAAAGACAAAAAGGAGGCTTACTGTTCTCTAGCTTTTGGCAATCAAAATAATTCTAACCTTACAGATTCCCAGGCTAAACTTCAGAAAGCTATACATATGCAGTTCATAACACAGCATATCTTCCTCAAAAGAGATTTTCAATATAAACTTTTATTTACAGATATATTTCAAGCAAAAGACATAGTTTACTGCATGGGTACTAGTCTCCTTGGTCGGAACGAGCATCCATGCACTCATAAATGACTCTTTCCCCTTTAAAGTCCTGAAGCAGGTATAGCTTTCAGGACACACGCACCCAGTGAATGCGGCTGATATCTTACCTCCAGGGACAGGAGTCCTTGGAGGTTAAGCTCTCCCTCAGGGACACAGACAAAGGCTTTCTCTTCTTCCGTATATAACATCTCAACAAAATCATTTTTCCTATGAGAAAATTCTGTTTCTCTAGCCCATTTCATGAAACTAAAACCTTAGTGATTATTTTTTCCCTTTCTTGAACATAATAGGTGGCCTTTAAGTGCAGAGATAACACAGATTGCTTGCTACGGTTTTCTCCAGTGTTGAGCCAAAGATCCTCTTGCTCTAGCTCCCCCTTCCAATTGAGGGTGTTCACCATACACATGAAGTCTAGAAGTACATCTGCTCCACAGACTGCAGTGTAGAGAAGAAGCACTTCAGCTAGCTGTATCTAAGCAATCTTGCCGTGGTAACAACGAGTTCTATATGGAGTAATTTATCCTCTCCTCAGCAAGGTGAAAATATCTCAGCACACTTTATCTCCTTTCTTCCTCTACAGAGCAGAGAGGATTCAGAGATTGAACATGGAAAGTGAGATGCAGCAGCCGGAATGTCACCTGCTTGCAGGCTTGCAGGACCATTGGTTTACTCAGGAACCAGAGTCTTGGGAATTCAAAAGCAAATGAGGGACATGAAAATACCTTAAGGTATCTCTAAGGAACGCAAGGTTGCACAGAGTCATTGGTTTTAAGTGCCAGCAGTCTTTATAAAACCAGTTTGCATATTTCAAAGGCCTGCATTATGCAGAACATGGTGCCACATAGGGTACTACGTTTGTTCATGCCAGAGGAAGATCTGTTTATGAGGATGTCCCTCATCATCAATCCATGTACTGCCTCCCTAAGCTCCCCTGTTCACCCAGGGGCAGTAGGAGGGCAGCTGGGCTTGTTGCCTAGTTTTGGTTAAAACAGGAAAGGGAATGGCAGAATTTTTGGTGGAGAAACAAAGAAAATGATGTGATACATGAGGAGCTCAATTCAACTGTGGGAAAACTTAAGTTAGGTGATACATGTTGACTTCATCTCAGTGTTTCATCTCACTGCTCTCACCTGAAATCTACTGGAAACAAACTATAAGAGCTCATACTATTAGTCTATCAAGAAGAGCTTCTTAGAGAGGTAACTGAGCCATGCAGGGAAGGCTGCTACACAAAGATAACATTTTTTCTATTCTTGGGGTCTCTGGCTGTGAACTGCAGTTTGAGGTTATGAACTTGCTGCGATTTCCCTTTTTTAAAATGCTATTTAACCATATGTTTTATCTGCTTTTCTTTTAACAACTATCTTTGGATGTGAGACTCAAAGGGGTAACAGAGAGCTGATAATAACAGGTCACTAAGCCTCAATAGTTCTTTGTTCCAAATATAACATTCCGGGAGCAAAGAGCAAAGCCAGACCAGGGACACAACCTGGTCACACACAGCCACACACATTGGTGATTCATGATGGATCACTAGGAGAGGAGAACACCTTGTGGAGGTTGCCAGGGTCCCATGACAGGAAAGTCTGAAACTATTCAATCAAGAACTTCTTCTGGGATTTAGGGGGAAGAGATCAAAAACAGAAGATGAAAGTGAGGCTCTGCAAAAAAAGGAGGAATAAATCTATGAAATTCTTCAGCTCCAGACATTCCCACACTGTGTCCTTGATGCTATACAAAGCACTTTCAAGTGGAAAGCACAAGGCTGAAAACTCCTGTTGACACTCATGGTGCTTGATGTTGACACTCAGTAAAACAAAGTTAGTTAATCACCTGCTGCGGAGAATTCTGATGCAAGTCCAGAGAATATTTAGGAGCAGCAAAAAATAGTGGAGATACAGAAGATTCTGGCTGTTTTACTGCTCATTTAGATTTATATGTTTTCGTGTGTGGCCTACTATAAATGGTCTTTACTTTCAAATGCCATTACAACCTCTATGAGCTCTGTGCTCTTGGGGAGACAAAACTGTATCAAAAGTGTTCATAGGGCAGAGCTCCAACCTTGCAAGAATAATGCTTAAGGAGGGCCTTCAGGGGAGGCAGGGAGAGCAACTGTAATCTTGCAGTCCTTGGGCCTTCCAATACCTCTTTGTGAGACAGTCTGTACCCAGAATATGGGCCAGCTCAAAGAAAGAAGCATGTGGAGTCCACACAGATGGAAAAAAAAAAAAAAGCCCATATTCAACCTACAGAGTCCAGTCACAGAGGTCTGGTGACATCTACTGAGCAAGGGTTTTGCCTTAGCTGTGAGGGTGCCAAAGACCTTTGTGGAAAAGTTTTATCAATACTCTTCGCTTCTTAGGAAATACCATACCCCTGCCGTCACTGCCAAGCTTTTCACCTCAGGAGATTGGCAGGCAGAGAGTATGGCACATCAGCTAGAGTGCTGCTCCACAAGAAAAAGTCAGAAAACAAGAGCCCCTGACTGTAGCTTAATCCACAGAGCAAATGCAAGCTCTGCAGAGAACATTTTCACCCCAACAGAAAAGTGAGCTGTTTGACATCCGCTCCATACTGTAGTTCTGGTGACTTTATGAAAAAGAAAAGGTTGGTGGCCGAAAATGTGTGAAGCTATCCTCCCCTTGCAGAACTGTACTTGTCAAGATCTAAGAAGCAACCTTAGCCTGTAGTTCATTCAAGCAATATTTAAAATGAGTAACCTCAAACTCACAGATTAAAATCACAATAGAAGCAAGATGACTCAAGTAAATATGAAATAGGAATTGGTTCTATAAATGCTTCCTGCTGCAGATTTCACTCCCATATAGCTACAAAGATAAAATCTACTGTAGAAAGAAAAGGAAGAGTAATATCTCACAATTCAAACCCAAACCATGTTGCAACTGAGATAAAAGGAAGCCTGCTATTTCATAAATGCTCTGATTAATATATATTGTAAAATTTATATTGTTATAAGCAATCACCACATTAAGTAAATCATATAAAGATAACATTGGCCTAAGTAAAAGATTGCCATAATAATATCAGGTTTTCTGTTTAAAATAGTCTTTTCATCCTAACACAAAATTTATTCTGAATGACCTTTTCAGGCAATGAACATTTCAGCTGGTTTCAGGATGACAGGCTATTCTTAATGTACCATTGTTTAACTTTAAGGAACACCCAAGAACAGTTAACTGAGCAAGTAACAGTCTGGTATTAGGACCTCTGTTTTTCCCCAAATGTTCCCGTTTGCTGTCCTGTGTTTTTTGTCTTGTTAGATACACATTAACCTGTTAGACTGACCTTCACTTCCCTCCCAATCCCTACAACACATTAAAATTCTTTAAAAAGACAACTTGAGAGAGATTGCCTCTTGGTAAACCTCCTAGAGAGAGCTCTACCGACTGGTCTGGCATGCATTGTGTACATGCATCTGTCACGAAAATTTGATGACAAATCATCTGCTTCCTGACAGATAGGCTGCTCTGACTTCAAATTCCCATGAAATGTCTTCGTCCACCAGGAAGAAAAATATTCTTCCTTAAAGCAGTGATCGTTCTCAAACTTCACTTCAATCCTGCATTTGCTGTAGTATGCATTATCATTTATTTGCACTACAATTTTTTTGGATCAATTAAAGCCTGTCGCAAGATACATCTTCCTGATCATCTCTGGGGAAAAAATAACAAGATAGGAACTAATGAAGGGAACAAAAGCAAAGGTTTCAGCAGCAGTAACGCTGTTTTTAGATGGTGAGAAATGAAGAGCCTTTTTAAGACTGACCTACCCCAGTCTGTTTAAAATTAAATGGAACTTGAACTGATAAACTGCTCTTCTGAGATTAATCTGAGTAGTATACATTCAGCAAAACACTGGAAATCTAAACATACCTGAATTGGAGTCAAACTTTGTTTCTGACCTGCAAAGGAAAATAAAAAGATTGTAAGCTACAAGAACTGCTTTATGCTATAAAAGCCTTTTGACAGACTGTCTCCCCACACACAAATATTGTATTAAACAAGATAGTCTCGCTACGTATGTTAATATTTGATACATTCAAGAGCATTCAATCCTCAGCAATAACTATTATCGCTGATATTTTGATTTTTTTACAGTGTGCATCTACAGAGAAGATATTTTAAAAGACAAATCAGAAAATGAATTCAGAAAATAGAATATAAATCTAAAAACAGGATTAAGCTACATGCTGTGAATCATGTCAGTTGTTCATATGAAATAAATACTGTTTTCATTCATTTTCATTTTTAAAAAGTCATTAGTAGAATTTAATTTATTCACTGAATGTTTCCAAACTATTTTTTAAGCAGATACCATTTCATTAATGTCATAGGTATTGCATCCAATGAACTGTAGTTAGCTGAACAACATCCTATGAAGGTTTTGTTTGTGTGTCCCTTTAATTTACTTACTCTGTACATACGAATAAGTGGTTTGATTTCCTTAATAGTGGAAAAGAGTGGGGGGAGGTGGAAAAGAGTGAGAGAGGAAGGGAACTAGACCTAAATTTTCACTTGTTTTAAAGTCTTTGCAAAAAAGACAATGATGTGTGCATTATGCACCATTAGCTTTCGTTGTGCACTGTAGATTTTTCCCTCTCTAACAAGTAGTGTTTTTTTCTAAGGGCTTAGCGCTTAGCAAATGAACCCTATAACCTGTATATTTAATAAAGGGAAGAAAAAATTAGCCCTTGTGGGAACATCAGGTTTCAGATATAGGTTAATAATACTTGTAAATGCAGAAGCCTTTGAAGATCTCAATTCAACTGTGGGAAAACTTAAGTTGGGCAATTACTCTCAAGATGCTGCTGATGTGCTGTCAAGCAGAATTAACCCTATGACTAGGCCTATCTACACAATCTGCTATAAGACAGCATTGTCTATATCGGAGCTCTCAAACCAATTAGTGGGCATGTTCCAGTCAGATTTATATTGCACCCTAACAATCAGTCGTACACATGTTCATGGCTGTCACAGCAGGACACAAGGTCTGACCAGCAGGAGTTCTGTTAAAGGATGTTACGTTGGCAGGAAAACGCATTTCTCCAGAAATTCTGAGGAGGAAGTAAAATGTTGGAACCCTTTACGCTGTATCAGGGAGTGGATGTATTTTTGGAATTTACAGCCCTTCCTTTTGCAAAAAAATAACTAAAGCTCAAGGACTAGGTGCAGATTTGTTTTCTTCTATTATTTTATAAGCTTGTACATGCAGGTGTATGTAGATGTATTTTACATGCATACGCATGTATGTATTTTACATGCATATGCATAGATTTGCATAACTGGCATCCTCGTCCTATAGCAAGGATCTAGAATACAGTAAATGACAATCAAATCAATCACAGTCAAGAAAAATGAATAAGTCCACACTATTAGGGTAAACAGTTAAAGCTATCCAAAAGGAAACAACTCCCTTCTCTCCTCCTGTTTGCTCCTTCTCCACCTACTCCATCTCTCACCATCTTTTGTTTTAAATAAAACTGTCATACGGTAAAAAGATGGAATGGAAAAAAGTCCTACCTCTCCTGGGTTACCTATCTAACTGATATTTACAAAGTGCTACCAAAAGCACTGAACAAAGAAAGTATGCTGCTGACCTGCCTTCAAAATTAACACTGCCAACAACCTCCCAGGTCACCAGTCCATGTTGCTATTTGGCAATGTATTTCAGTTCATATCTGCACATAGCGGGATAAAGGCTCCACCATACAAAAGGTGCCTGCCACTAACTATGGGGAATTCCACAGAGGTCAAGTCAAAGATACTGTAAAGCTGCTTACTCAGTATGTTACAACATCTTCCTCAAGCTTCAGTATAACTGCCTAGACTGCTCTCTCTTGCTCATCACCATATCATCAGTGCCCCAGCTACCTATATTTGTTTCAATAGATTTGGCCTCAAAATAGCAAAAAAAGCTGGGTGTCATTGGCTGAGACAGAATTATCTGCTAAATCTTTAGGCATAAATTAAATGGGGCTAGTATATGGGCAGCACAATCAAATTTTTCCTATCTTAATTTTTGGTATTTGCTGCTAGTGAGTCAAACAAAGACACCAGTTCTCAGCCTGCATGGGTGAAAAACTACACAAGGAGTACCTTGTACCTGAATATTCTTTCTGTCAAGTTGTTGGTTAAATTTCACATCTCCTGCTCACACCTCTGACAACCCTCTGGCCTTTCACAGAAACCTTCGTAAGACGTTGATGCAGAACAGAAGTACTGACATTTCAATCTTTTTCAAGCAAGGACAGTTTCCATCCTAGTTCTATTTAAACACCACCTACTACACAGTCGAACTTCCAGCTTTATAAAATATACCCTGAAATATGACCATGTAAGTATTCCTCTTTGTGTTTTAACCGAACCATAACTGCGCAATAAGCCAATATAAAGTGAATTACTTCTCCGTTTACCTTCATTCATTTGTTAATTTTCTGGCAACAGACACATTACTCTAGCCTAATTAGCCTTTACTAGCAAGTGCCTTCTGTTGCAGGCTTTGTTTTTCTTCTGCTGAAACATGTTTTATGGCATAGCCCTGCATAGGCACCATCCTGACCCAGGATGTCATGTGCCATGCAAGACTGGGCTGGCGACCTTCAATTCACCTTGCCATGGACACAAGCACCCCGAGGTGGGGCATCAGTGACTGGCCCCAGGCAAAGATGGCAGAGTAGGTGGGGAGGAGGGGTCACAAGGGCCACCACGCAGTGTAATGAGTACCAAAGCTCTAAACAGTCATAAATTACTGGACAACAAATCAGGAAACTGATATGGGGCAACAAATGAATAGAACTTTGTCTGGTAACAGCAGAACAGCCATGAAGGAAAACACAACATGGGAGGTAGCACTGGGAGCCATCTGAGAGGAGGGTCACCTTTGTTATGGTTACCATGTCACCTTGGGAAAACAATGCAAAATTTAGGGCACAATAGCACACAAATTGTTAAGATCTAAGAAAGGCACAGGAAAAAGGGAGGAAGATAATAAAAAGTCCTTGGCATTGTAAATAAGCAACAACAAACAGATGAGAGAAGTATGCAAGAACGCAATGTGTTTAAACATCATTGAGGAGAGTGCGTAGAGAGGAGTCTTTATAGCTAGAAATCAGAAATAAAATCTCGACCTACTTGAAGCAATGGCAAAGCTTCCAGCGATTTCAACTGAATCAGCACATTTCCCTTAGATCTTCTAGTATTTACATCTTTCTCTTTACAGTACACTAGACAAAGCTATCAGAAACTAGTTGCACACAGAGGTTAAAAATATGCAAATAAAAAAAGCTAATAAAATAAGGAGAATAAAATGAAATACCAAAAGTAAGTTCCAAAGGCATGTTCGGCTATAAGCAAAAACATTCCCTCTGCCTCCTTTACATTTTCAAAGCTACATTAACTAAAAGGAAAAATTCCTCTCTACATTGTTATCACTGTACATACTCTGATAGTCGACCTCAGCATCCCACCAGACAAGATACACCTTACAGAGCCAAGCACTGACTTTACAAACTGTCTTTAATCATTTATTACAGCAAGAGAAAAAAACAAAGAATAGCAGAGGTGCAGAGGTGCCTGTTTTCTTTGCTTTTGCCTCGTGGGAGTATTCTGCAAGTCATGGAATCATTCAGAAATATCTTTGTAAAGGCAACTACATGAATAAAGAGAGCAAGAGGACACTTACAAGGCGCTTTCCATTTCCAGCTGTTATGTGACTCAAATACGTACAACACACATGGGAATACAGACGCCAAGGAGCTCAACCACCAACACGCAATACGCATGGAAGCAGTGGGCCACTGGAAGGGTTTAGCTAAGGGGAAGGTGCCAAAATACTTTTAAAGATCCCAGAGAAAATTAAATCAAATACAAACAATAAAATATACGATGGTCACTTTATCTGTACTGTAAAGAAGCAAAAGATTTGGACGTGTATCTTTCAAAAGGCACTGTAAACCTGGTATTCAGAACACCAAGAGATGAGAAAGAAAAAGAAACAGGTAATGATAATCACTGTATGTTCATGTACGGTGAATTTTCTAACACTGCCTTCCAAAGTACAACTAAACTACAATTGTTCAGTGCCATATACTATAGAATGACCAGACACACCACAGTTAAAGCTAATACAGATCTCCTGTTTGTCAGCGGAGTAGGCTTTTGGTAAAGAGAGGGGAAAGTGGACTTGCTGCAGAATCTCTGCCCTTACATGAGAACTTTGGCTTTTTCTTTCACCCTTCTTGATGAAGTTTTCATCAGGTTAAGGTTCTGTTGAAGCAAAATAAACATTGGGAACAGATCTGAAGGTACCACAGCCCTCAGAAAGCACCCGATGAAATCACTTAGTTATGATCTTTATAACAATTCTTTCCTTTGTAATACTAAGAGAGTCATTGACTCTTTTTGGCTTTCTTCCACCTTCGCATTAGTAGTTTATAGCAGGTTGTTGCTTTGCAAGTCTTGCTTCAAGGATGCTAAACACACAGCATTGGTAGGGGCAAACATTCAAAATACTACTCCCCTCTGAAAAGGACTTTGATTGAATATGATCTGTTGCAATTGTAAAGATGATAGATGCAGCTTCGGTACACCTTTGTTTTCAAAGAAACTTTATTTCATGGTGGCCCTGGCAGCCAGCTAAAGAGCCAGGGATCTTAGCAGTCCAGGTTCCTGATGCAATCCACAACAACCAACGTCCCAACCCAGGCGACCGAACAGAATAACATCATTCCTCTCTTTCCAGTTTGCTCCCAACAGTACAGACAATTCTGAGTTGGGGTATGAGCATTCTTGGCTAAGGTGTTGTTAGTAAGCTAAACAAGGCCAGGACACAACTGCTCGGCTGTGAGCATGTCCCTGGACACTGTGTTGGCCCATATCAAGTTCATTACAAACTAGTAGTCTCCTAGGCAGGACCTAGGCAAGGTGCAGGGGAGGCACAGGCCAAGGACCATTCTCCATGAGCAGCTGGACCAGGCCCCCCTGTTTCAGAGGAAAGGAAAATTGAGCTGTACAGACAAGAGCCATGCTTGCGTTTATGCCCAGAGAACGGGCCTTTGTTCATTTTGTTTACATGGATGGATGCAGCTCTCATCTTTTCAAAACACAAACTATTAATTGGAAACGTTCACTAATCTTATTCATGAGCCCAAGCTCCAAAAAACAAGGAAAGTTTCCAGAAAGAAAAAATGCAGAAGTATTCCAATGTAAAAATTAATACCTGATGCAACTATATAGGAATTTATGAGATCTCCATCATGAAGGAATTTGAGAAGCTCCTGAGCGTTAAGTACCAAGTAGTTCCTTGGGCAGCTGAACTAGTGAAGCAGGGTTTCCTGCTGCTTTGTGGCCAGTGGAGAGATTCTGTGGTGTCTGATACAGTGAAATTTCTCATAGATATTTCCCAAAATTGGACATTCATAATAACTCTCTCTCTTCCCCCTTCATGTGGATTCCCTGGTGTAATACAATAATATATATATTATTTAGAATAATATTATCTGGTATAATCTAATAATGTAGTTGAACTCTTGTTCAGGCCTCCCCTCAGAGGGGGCATGAATGTGATCTCTCTCCTGATTTCATGAAATTTGTAAGAACTTAATATCTTTGAGGTTTAATATCTAGTCCCCTGTCAAATTTAGCTGAAATTGGCCAGTAGATTCAAGAATAAGATTTTCTTATTCCGAAAGCATTGACACACAGCACGATTCCATGAGCCTTACTTCCTCAACGAAGCCTGGTTAAAAATTAATTTTTAATCTCCCTTTCCCAAACTAAAAAAAAAAAAAAATTGATTCACTGTGGATGGATGCTGTAAGAATTTCTGTTCTGCATATTGATGAAAAGTCAAATACAAAAAGAGTATTTTAATACTTTGTTAGTCAGTGAGTGGACTTGGGTGAGTTCTGTCCAGAGTTTATTTTAATGTGAAAGTTATAAAAATATAAAAATAGAAACCTCCAGCTTCTGTAGTCATATTCCATACCAATTCACTGTACTTGATTTTTACATTAGGTACATACATACACATAGTAAAACACAACATGGAATAAGACCAAGTTAAAATTAGTTATTCCAAGCAGGGTGACTGATGCACAGTCAATATAAAGGAATGCCAATTTATAGCAGGGGGAAATCAAATACTAAACCTAAAAGTTTACAAACAACACAGTGAAATTTTACAGTCAAAATAGCTATGAAATTCTTAATAAAATCAGTGGAAGTCACCTGTACATATCCTTAGGATTATGGAAATCTTTCCATTTATTTCCTCTTATTCCTAAATACTTTCAACAGGGATTTGCAGTACCGTAGATTCAGCAGTGTTCAGCAGTAAGTAAATCAAAACAATCTCACAGGCTTGTCTCAATGAGGCCTTGAAATATTTAAAACATTATATTTCAAGTCTTCCCTTTTTCCTTCTTTTTTGATCTCTAACACTCATCTTCTATCTACCTCCTAGGAAATCTTCTACCTTCTGGAAATCACACTTGTTGAAATGTCCTCTGCCTAGCAAACTGTGAGATCCCTAATATTGTTGTTCTAGTTCTGACTGCTGGAAACAGTTGTAGCTAGTAAACACAAGCAGAAGGAAACCTTGGGTTTACTCTTGTACTGGCTTGTAGCTGGCAGCCTCATCTACTTGCTTCTTGCACAGTCAACATTAGGCTGCAGTAATTTGGAGGATGCCTTATCGCTTACTACATTTGTGGGCAGCAACTAGCTCAGGACAATAGAGCTGATCTACTGGAAAACCAAGACCAGGTGGCTTGTGGATCAAGGAAAAGACGAGATAAAATGTCTTCTGGTTTTTTAAACCATCTCTCCCTCTCCTAATCCTAACACAGAAATCTTCCAGAGTTCAATGCTTATATGAGGGGAGTTAAATGAACATTCACAATCAGCCAAGAAGCTGCCAGCTAAAGGATTTTAAAAATTACCCATGAGCTGATTAGAAGAGTAGAATCATCTATTTGTTATAATGACTGCCATTCCGCTGCGCCACATTTGCCAAACACATGGTGAACAGAGTCTTTCCCCATGGGGGGAAAATAAACGCATGCGGCCAGCAAACGTAGTCCCCTGAGCCTGGGCTGCGGCAACTGTAGCCCTTGGACCGCACTGCGTTTCTAACCAGCCTCTTGCATATTGTCCATTAGACAATTCAAGGCTGCCTCTGCTTCGTTAGGCACTCAGGCGCCTGAGGGGACCTGCAATTAAAATCACACAGAGCCTTCCCTTAGCTCTGCTTTCCCATTGGCATTAGAATTATTATCTAGAAGTGGAAAAAATGAAAGACTTTTTTGGAATCTAATAATAAAGATCTTGGACTTGATTTCAGCTTCTCCTTTTCTTGTTCCAGGCTGTCCACATTCCCTGTCTTTCCATGAGAGACCTATAAGGGTATGTACAGGTCTTGCTGGCAAAAGAAGCATTGATTTAAACCTGTAGGCTTCTCTGTGATTGAGTTTTCACAAGTTGCTCAAACCTTTAACAGCTTTCTTCCCATTTAAGAAAGCCTCTTTCGTGAGTTTACAGAGAATTTGGATTCCTTCTTCTATTCCTCTAGAAAGGCTACACTCTACCAAACCAAGACTGCTTGTCAGGACATAACAGGGATACTCTGAAATTAACTTTTCTAAGCAAGGCTGGCATGCTGTTGACTCTGCTGTGTGTCATAAAACGATGAAGCAAGAGGAAACCACTGCTTGATGATGCTAGCTTTTCTGATTTTTAACTCATATCAGCCTTTTCTCAGGGACAGTCACAAAAACCTGTAGAAGCCAGCGCAAATTTTAAGGTCCTCAAGCTTCCTTGAGCTACACAAGACCTTTTGCACATCTGGATTTGGAGTGAGAACTATTTGGTAACACTGCCTGTTACCAAACACTGCCTGTTACCTGTTACTGCCTGTTACACCACGTCCAACACTGGCAAGAGCTAACTTATTCCAAACTGATTTTATTAAACAGAACCAACTATGTTTGACACACGGAACTACAAGTTTTGTTAGCAGACTAACAGTCACAGCGGATAAAATTGCTCAAATAATTCTATTTGATCTTTTTACCGACACTATGGCAAAGTTATTTCCTAGGCGCTCTCTTAGCTAGATGGCCAGTGCTGATCTTTCATTTGGCCTGCTCAAAGGATATAAAGATAATTAAGCTGGCGAGTACTGCACGCTAACAGTTCTTGCTGTTTACTCAGTACTAAAATTTCCATTATGTCTCGTCTGACTGAGAAGAGAAACATAAATATAATGCCTTTCTGAAAGCAATGGGACTCAGTTGATTTAGGTTAATTGAGTAAGAGCCTAACGTGGGGTGGTCACTTGCTGCAGTTGCCAAATGTTGGCAAGGCCAACAGTTGTGTCCTAGATGAAGGCAAAGCAGCTACCATCTGTAATCCCTGTCTGCAAACACTGAGCACACCCTATGGGATCCAGACCTGTACAAAACAAATGCACATGTTTTCCCCTCTCAGGAAAAGGAGGCTAAGCTGGGAAGACAAGTTCCTTCCTCCAGCTTGCAAGGAGGTGCTTTGCTTTCTAGAAGGTGACACCAGAAATACCTGCACCCTTCTTGTTTCTTATTGACCAGCTGAGGTAACTACTCTTGGCTTTCTGTTTCTGTGAATCCCATTCCTGGGCACCCAGGCACTGCAGAGGGAGCCCAGGATACCTAACCCAGGACTGTAAATTTTACAAAGCAGCAAGACCTCTAACAGCACTCAGCACTGTGGTAGGGAAATACTTTTGTAGATCTAGCCTGGTGATTGAGATCCTCCCTTAAGTTACAGGCACGGAATGGCACAATTCTCACGGCACTGCAATACTGCCCAAGCACATTTTGCTTTTCTAATGATTTACTTTGGATGTCTAAGAGATGTTGAGAAGTCCACCAAGACAAAGTTCCACGAAAATCAAATAAATACATGACATGAATAAGGATGTAGCTATTTCTTTTGGTGCATGTTCAGGATAGCCAACACCATTACTGAGAATTCCTTACAGGAAGCAATAAAGGCAACAGTGGGTGATTTATTAAAACTTGGCAACTCTTTTCTTGGCCCTAAAAATTGGAAACTGACACGATAATAATATTTCTATTTTAAAAGGAAGTTATTCTCTTAGGCTTCTCATTTCAACCCATCCGCACCACACCTTTCTCACGTAGTCTTGTATACGGCCAAGGACATGACTGCAGCTTATTAAATACTGAATAGTTTCTCTTCTATGGAAACAGTACAAGTCACAGAGGTACTCAGGACCATCCTAACCTCTTCTTGCTACAGTTGTGGACATAATGGTATTTTTGCATAATATATAAGAAAATTCCTTGAAAAATTAGAGTAGGTACAATCCTTCAAAAATACTTGACCCTTAGAAAACACAGTGGTAGAGCTGCCTCTCTGTAAACTGACATAACGACTCACAACCTTGCCCTGGAGGCTCTCCGACCATGATAAACATGGCACACAAAAAATTAACATGATCAGGTACAGATCATAAGCACTAAATATTTTTTTCTTTGGCGGGTTAGTTTTCTGTCAGATCAATGATGTGCTGCATCGAGACACGCTGCAGCCACACCATGCCTAGGCCCCATGAAGGGGAAGCCATGAAAAAATGCCTACAGAATGGTGAGGGGAGCAGGGTTGGTCCTTTTAGCATAAGCCCGCAATTAGAGTGCAGTACATGTAACACAAAACCACTCCAGGGCTGTTTTGCAGGAAAGGAGGTTCTTGAGATTAGTTTATTGTCTCTTTCATTTATTGCTTTCTTCAGGCAGCTGCATTGGGACGTAGGAGACTGTCTGGCGTGAAAGTTCAGAGATAGAATAATCAGATTCAATGGCATGATTATGGATTTTATGTGTGAGCCATCTTTGATTGTGGAAGAAGTTAAGGCATGTTCTCCATAAAGCTCGGGTGGTTTCTCATAACACTAGTACAAGTAGGTAGATGAAGAGATGTTAAATTCCTAATTGTTTCTTTTATCTTTCCTGTGATAGAGACAGAGTTCTGTTTTAAAGACGTACCAAAAACCAAGTCTTTCATCTGGAGTGTAAAATTCATGTGTTCCCTGACCTCATGTGTCACATGGTAATGAAACAACGTAAATCAGAAATGTTAAAAGTTGAAGTTTGTTAATATTACTGCTGAAGCTCCAGTCTCTTTCCTGGTTAAACTGACAGGTCCATAGTCCAAATATATATATTTACAGATTACAACGACACAGAGAAAAAATTAATGGATACCCAATGAGAACCAAATGGAAATGCAAGTTTCAGATGACTATCTGGAAATTTTTAAAAAAGAATTACTTGCATGTATTTTCACTGGCCTATGGACTTTCTTTTTATTGTACTACCATCTTACTCCTAAGATTTAGTAAAAAACATACATTTTAAATTTTCTTATCAACACTTCCTCCCCACTTCCTCAGCCTTCTGGGCTGAAGCAGTCACCAAGATACAGAGATGACGCTTCCCCAGTTGAAGAATTTATTATATATTGATATTTTGGGTCTGAGACCAAGGATTCTGGCCTACTAGTTGCTGAGAGTGCTGCAAAACATGTGTATACTTCCACATGATGACACTGAGGTTACTTTTTTTACATACTAGTTTTTGCCACTAATTCCAGTGCTAGAATATTTTGGAAGCATGCAATCATTGCATTGTGTATCTTGTGTTCAGACTGCATAACTCAACAGTGCACCGAGGTCAATGGCTTACACCACTGAAGATTTGGACGACGAAAACAGAATTGTCTTCATGGCCACAATGCTAAAGCTGATTATGTTGAGCTCAGAGAGTTCTGCCCACCCTGGATCTTGCAGGTGAGTGTAGACTTACCAGGGTTCCCGTTTATACTGCAATAACTGCATTTATACTGCAGTGTGCGCTCTGTTTCACGTAATGGAAGAGACCTCACTACCATCCCTCACCTACCTAGCTGTATCTGGCCCTACAGACAGAACAGATAGGCCTCCTGTAACCCTTCCCATTTGTTCCCATGCTTGCCACCCTCTTCAGGACAACTCGCTGAATTGGATGGAGATCAGAGATGGTGAGAGATCATGTCATAAAACAACAAAGAGACTTCTGGGAGATTGGACTAGGGCCAGTCCCGGCCTTGGGACACAATCAGCAAGGCTTTTTCAGGTGCTCACTGGCCTGGGATTTATTAAAAAAAAAAAAAAAAAAAATCCCTCTTTCCTCCTCTCTCCTCCCATAAAATCAATGGGGAGTCTCCAAGAGAATCTGAAAACAGGGACATTTCCATATAGCTCATTTCACACAGAGAAATCCAACTCATTACCTTTAACTCAAAGAAGTCAAGACTATGCCAAGGCACACTGCACATTTGAGATAATCACAGGTAAATCTCATATTGCAGGTTTTTTCCCATATAAAACGGACTGTGAAAGCAACTGGAAGGCATTTATATGAACTATTGCTGTCCAAATCTCACCTTGCAAAAAATCTACTCTTTCTTCAGCAGACGCTAGAAAGGAATCCAGTCCTGAAGGTCTGAGGTGAAATCTTGACTCTGTTGTATTCATTTTCCAAATGTGATTTGACTTCAGCAGAGCCAGGATTTCCCTCATAAAGATCTAGCCATAGTAAGCAAGGGAATGTCTAAATAGCAGAATAGAAAAAGAGGCTACGGAGGCTTTAGATCCCTACTTTGTATGCCCAAGAAAAGCACCACGGTAACACAAAACATGAGGATATGGCCTCAGCAGAGTTCATAATAATCAGCTTTCCAACTCAAAAAATTCACACTATGACAGGACTTTCTGTAGGTAATCCTAACAGAGAAATCAAACATAACAGCGCTAGAATGCTTCTTTCATCCTTATAGATAATCTCTTGAGAACAACTATCACTGTCATGTCTGCTGATTCTGGAACTACATCAATTTTATTTTACTTTGTAACCTACGACCGACCCAATTTTGTCTACTAGTAGTGCTATTCTGACCATCCTGCTTCATGCTGCTGTAAAGGTTTCTCTTCAACTGAGAAGGACTGAGCCAATGTGAACTCAAGGGAAAAAGGAGCAAGAAATGAAATTCTCCACCAGAATGAAGAAAAATGGCCAGAAATACAAAAATACACGTAAACAAAAACTGAAACCAAGCAGAATGATGCAGAGATTGAGAGGATTCAATCAGTGCTGCTTCTAGCATGCAATTTAAGGCTATAATTCCCACAGTACTTCTAACAAGTATATTTCACGCAAGACACCAAAGTTATTATTTCTTTCTTAATCCTGGGCTCGGGTCCTGGGCTGCTACATTCAGTAGTGTATGTGTGTTAATTGGGAAGGATGAAAATCCAGTAAGCAAAGTAATTTTCCTGGTTTATGTTTTCTTAACTGTTTGAATTCCAAAAAAGCATTTATTTCTTTCCCCATGACAGAGATACAATTCTCTAGCATGGAGGGAACATTGCTGCCCTGAGTGCATATCTTAAAGCAATCTACAAGTAATTCTAATTAGTTTATATCCAGAACTGGATAGCTACCAGTGCATTCAAAGACTAAAGGGTTACACCTTGGCATGGCTGTAATGAAAAAAAGGGTAATATTTTCAAATTATGTATTCTACCAGAATAAGTTATTTTACTATGAAATTTACTTTCATAAGTAATTTCATCTGTACATTATTCATAAGTAATAATTCATAAATAATTTTTCATATCTTATTTTCTAACTACTTATTTATTAAATTTTTTTTATCTTTACTATAAGAACAATTTTACTGTTGCATTATTATTTACATTGCTTCTCACGTATTCCTTATCAGCTTGAATGACTTAATTTATCTTATACAACTACAGTAAGTCCTGGAATAGATGCAAGATTACATTGGAACACAGCACATAAACTAAGAGACAGTAATGTCAAAACTATATTTAGTATACTCACTTGAATAAAGGAGTTCCACAAACAACACATTTGTATATTCCTTGAGCTTTATGATGTGTGTACTCCCCCTCAAAGGCACTGGGAAAACAACAACACTACATTTAAAAATAAACAAAGGAATTTAGGGGTTTTAAATTATTAAACTAGCTAGGACTTTAGACAAATATTACAGAAAAAAGCACTTAATTTAAAGGTTCACAGTTGTTTTTAATAAACGAAGCAAATAAAGCAGGCACAGGAAAAAGGGAATGTCCTCATTAGTTTGCCTCAGGAGTTATGTATCATGCGGAAGGAAGCAAATTGTCACATAGTTCAAAGGACAGTGCAACAACAAAAAAAGATAAAAACTGGAATCTTCCTATATTTGTCCAGAGAAGAACAATTTTTTGTAAACATGGATTGCTTGAAATCTAGATTATTTTAGGCACTTTTCTAGTTTTGTTTTTAACCAATCTTTAGCAATAAGTTCAGATGCTAAGCTAAAAGCGTAAAAGCACTAGGGTTTCTGCCATTTAGAGGATATGAAGAGTTGGCACGTGGTTAGTATAGGATGCGCTGCCAGGGTGACAGAAGTATTATAGCTGAAAATGAAATAATTGGTCCACAATTTCAAGCTGTGTGTGCCTTATATTTTTAGCTGAAAAGCAATATTACAGCTTTAAGGGAATATTTTTCTAAGTTAACAATCTAAAAGGCTAGGAGGTCATTCATCTAATACGAATCAGCTGTGCTAGTCCAACAAAAAGCCTATGTGCTCAGCAGCTTGTTTTTATTATCCTTTCACCCTTTTTATGAGGTCCAATTTTTTTTTATAAACAGGATTTTTAAGAATGACCTAATCTCCGATTGTTTGTGTGCATTAAATCATGGTGTTGGTCCCGTACACAACCATGAGCTATCTGGGAGAAGGCCATGCCTCTGTGCCCGTCCAGCGGTGCAGAGCGACGCAGGGGGCCGGGCAGGAGAAGGGGACTGCCCCAGTGATCCTCATGCCACCAATTCAGCAAACGGTGTTCTCCGTCAGGAAGAGTGTTGCCTATTAACGAGGACTCCCCCCCCCCCCCCCCATGGGTGGTAAAGAGCCCTTTCAGGTCATGAATGAAAACAAGCAGTTACATCATTAGTACATTTGGATCAGAGGTAAAGCTAGGGCCCTGCGCCAAGCTCAATGGTATAAATTAGACAACAAAAATGGTTAGGCCTTGGCAAGTTACCTTCATGTTGGAATCAGCTGAGAGAGACTTTATTCACTAAAAACAGTCTTGGAAGCAAGTCCTTTTTCTCCTCCAGGATTCAGGGCTGGCTTCCAACGACTAAAGCCATGTGAGGGCAGTTATTGAAAATTTTTGACATTCCAACCACAAATGAGCCAATAAATACCTTCTCCACATGTGCTTCAAAAAGAAATTGGAGTGGGGTGGAAAAGAACTAAATTATGCTACCTTCTTTCTGCAGCCAAAATGTCTATACTTACAATGACCACCTTCAAAACTTCAGCTTCCTGGCACAAAGCCATTTCCCTCGTGGTTCTGCTTACTGTGATGTCTTCCAAAAAGTGTACCTAAACCACTATTACTTCCACACAGTTTGTAGTAAACTAAAAACAGACCCTAAACATAAGCCCTGTGACTTTATAAGACATACAGTGTTCATTAAAAGTCACACGAGACCCCTGGCCTCGGCCTCCATGCTGCAGATGCTTGTCTTTTCAGTGGTGTTAATTTGTAGGGGTTAGTAAACAAGTGCAGAATTCCTGGGGAAAAAAGTCAGTGGGGAAGATGAGGAAGCAATAGGAAAAGGAAGGGGAGAAAAAGAAAGATGCCTATGTCTTGAGGACTGGATTTCCTTCATCCTGCCTTACCTTTCAGTCCCTTTCTCCTGAGTGACATGGTACTGCAAGGGTGTCAGCCGCTTCCTCAGCTCCTCCTGGGAAAAGACCACCTTACAGTCTTTTTTATCCCTACATGACCCTGCAAAGGGAGAGGATATGGGAGAAGGAGCCTTTTTAGCTTAAATCCTGAATAATTGCTTTGGCAGACAGCCACAGCATAGCTTCTGCATTCACTTGTCAATGACCAGACCAGTCCCTAATGCACAAAGAATGGCTCAGCTGAACTGCAGCTGATTATTTCTTCAAATCCAAGTTTAAAAAGAATTTTGCCTGAGAGCCAGGTGATTCCACTGGAGCAGTGACAGTGTGCTACAGCCAAAGCCCTTGTGTGTGTTATATGCTAAACTGTTGCGCACACAATCATTCACAAGACAGTAATATTTTCCAACCATTAAAAACAAAAAGTAAAACTAACTTCAACTGAAATGTTCTTTACAAGACATCTATATTGGAGACTTACGGTAATGGGCATATGATGTTTAGCCACAACATCCAGCAATTTCATAACCTTTTGAAGTAGCTTAAAATAAGCATAAATCATTAGAATTCCAATATGGTTGATTTAACTGCTAGAATCCTTGTCCCTTCACTTTGTAACATGAACAATTTTCCCCTGCTGAAGCACCAAAATACGACCCCTCCACAGCGAGTCATTTCTTCATGCACAAAGCTGTAGAAGCTTCAGCAATGAAACTGTCTTAAAAATTAGGGTTGGTGTTCAAATTACTCTCCTTTGAAAATCTTGTCTCATATTTTTCTTAATTCACACAGAAAATCCAGGGAGTATGTAGCCATTACTGTGAAAACCACTGGTATAATGCAAAAATTCTCATCACACCAGACGAGAAAAATAATAAGGTTGCTTTTGAGAATGCAAATTCCGTAAGTAATAACTGAAAATGCCAAATATTGAACTAACTTTGATAATCACTTGCAAAAATGAGCTGACAAAATAGAGCAGGTAAAAAGCACTCTAATTATGACAGTAATTAAAATACAGTACAACTAGAAATAAACAGTCCTGACAAAAATATTTTTTGCAAGTAATGTATATACACTCATAAAAAGACCAATTGTGTTCCCAAAGTAGAGGGAACAGAGCTACCCATCTGTATGTCATTTAGTACAGGAGAGGCAATGGCAGGTTTAAATTACATGGTATTGGATTGCAATTTCCTAACATTGGATGCTTTTCTGCTTTTTTACCTTGAGTCATTACTAAGGAGTGTTCATAAAAAGTAGCTTAAAGCACAGATGCTTGCAAATCATTTAAGAAAAGATGTTTCTTTCTTCCTCCCCCTCTTCTTTTCTCGATTTTTTTTTTTTAATGTGTGGGGGTCGGTGAAGAGGGGAGAGAAAAAAAGAATAATGCTGTTGGTCACTACTGACTAACCCTAGGAAGTATTTTCAGGAAGAAAAAAGTAAAATTGAAAACATCTGATTGAAGTAAATAGTGCAAACATAAAAAGCTTTACTAGTGAAAGAAAGGTATTGAAAAGCGACTTTATTTCATAGATTAGAAATTACTTTTGATCTAAACATCCTTAAAAACAGATTGTTTTCCACTCTGAGCCATCTCATTAGCTGTGCTGCAGAGCCTTCATTTTAATGGCAAGCTTTGAAAGAGCACTGCTGTATGCCTTTGTTAGCTTCAATCTTATTTGGGAGAGGGATAAAGATTTCATTCCAGGTCTCTTTGTTTGTCTTTCAAGAACCACTAAAGCAGTATTCACACAAATTTTGCAGGAATGTGCCCTGTGCCATAGCTTACAAATTATTTGGTTTTGGTGCACTTAAAGGTCACCTTCCAAATTAGCAAAATTTTCCTACATCCTGGCTTTTCAACCTTAAATGTAAATATTGTTTCCTAACTGTAAGTGAGGTTTGTTCTTTATAACATTTGGTTGCTTATTTAAAGATGTCAAACTCTGGAGGTTTTTATTCTCAGAACGTGCTGGGCTTTGGACTAATAAATCTTTCAAAGTATAGCTAACAGCGAAAGAAAGCATATGCATTATATAAATAACTATTGTTATGTTGCATTATGCAACTCAGAAAGAAACTGTTTGAGAGTTGGTCCTTCATCTAGTATTTCAATATTAAAAATTAGTCTAGACAGCGGCAATGAATTTTACAGACCAACATCTCCTCACTTTTAAAACCTCCAATTATTTTTTCAAAAGTTCAATTTGCTCTTTAAATGTTCAAAAAAGCAAACTAAGCATAACCTCACTTTGAAAAAAATCATGGAAAATACTGACTGTTTTAAAGAGCAGTCAGTATTCCCTTTTTACTCTCCTATAATACTTTCCTGTCTATTTTAGAAATGTAGCACTCTTCACTACTACACACAAGGAAATTTCCATATGCTGCTTGATCCATGACACAGATCAGAAGTAGGAAGTATGTTATAAGAGATTTCTCCTCATTGTTTCTAATAGTTAATTGCACATTTTACGAGACAGACAAGTATTCATATCTACAGGGAAATCTTTCTAAACCGCACTTGGATACACTGCAACCTACCCTGACAGGGGACTTTTTCGGGTTTGCATTTTAGTGGAGCACCAGCAAAAAGCTATAGTTGCAGTACAAATCCTGAAGGAAATCTCCTTGTGCAGCCCTCAGCATCCAAGAACAGCACTATTCAGTGACCTGCAACTTGTGAGGGGACAACATAAAGCTACACACATATACGTACAACTACGAGAGAAATGCCAACCAGTAATGCAACTGTTCTGAAACTCATTCTTAAAAAAGAGAATAAAGGTGAAATCTCACCACCTTCCTCATTCCGGTTCCCCAAACAAGTGACTAACTACAGGCTGTAAGCTGGGCAGTGGAAGTTCGCAAAAACTTTTGGGGCAACTCAGGGATAAAATAAGGCTCACGGTTCACCTGCCAATTATACAGTTCAAGGCAGAAGAGAAAAAAAGAGTCATCACTTTTACAAATAGTATGACACCAGTGTGATTACAAAAGAGGTGAAAATAAATTAAAAATACTGTGAGGATAGCAGAGTCTGGTTTCATTAGACCTGTCTCTGGACACTGAATTGACATTGGATCTAACCTGTTCTTTGGCGGTGACTCTGTCTCAACAGTGACTTTAAGAAGAGCCTGGGACAATTCTACTCCTAAATCAGACCCTCCAGTTAGACCCTACTGTTAGGAGAAATCTGCCTACAAGAGCAGACAAAATTCCATTTACTATTTGCTTTTCTTCTGCTCTGCAATTCACCTCACCCTCCTACAGATATAGCTTTTACTATAACGCGCACAGGGACTCCCTTGCAAGATCCGAGTCCAAATTAAAACTTTCTAATCAGTGCACCTCAGTGCCTTCATTCTTCTTGCTGCTCATTAGAAAAGCACCGTGCATGCAACTGCGCTCCAAAAACAGGCACTAACATTTCCATTTTAGGCTAGCTATTTTCAGCTTTTTGCCAAAAGTTATAGCAGTGCTAAGAGCAGTTAGATCTCAGAACAAGATAGAAGGCTTCTCAATGAAAGCGCCAGGCTTACTAATCTTAACGCACAGACGCTAAAAAGCTCAGGGGAGTGAAACAAACAAACAAACAGTTCTGGACCCTCCACTGTGCTTCAGGAACAGCCCTTCCGAAAAGAAATGCAGCGCACACTGCAATTCACTGTTCATCCAAAGACTACCCACATTTTACAGTTCAGCTCTAGAGTCCTTCCCTATAAAAATGAAGTGAACAGAAAGTATTTTCTGGGTGCTGACCTGATAATGAAGACATTAAGCATCTCACCTCACATATCAATTCCTGTTTCAATTGACCTTTTCAAACCTGTGGTTCACAACGCAGGCGAACACCAGTGCGTGCCATTTCCTTCAGCATAACCGATCACAAGAAAACTAGCAACAAGATACTTCCAGACAGACTGACACAAGTTAGCAGACCATTACTCCTCACTACTCAGCCCTTCACCTGCTCCAGTGTGCCTGAGGGTGTGGATTAGCGTCTGACATGCCCTGAATTATCCTGACATTTTGCCTGATGGCTTCCCTTCTTTAAATAACATTTTGAACTGTTCTAATGATTTTCTTTTATGTTTTGTTGCTTCCTATCACTGCTTTGAAATTAACTCAACATTTCAACTTCGTGGAAGACACAGCATACATTTTCCTCTTTCTACAGATGCCTGTGTTCCACTAGCATTAATGGACATTACAGTCATGCGCTGAGCACATACCATTAAGACTTCCTGAATTAAATACAGTAAGACCAAATGTTCCAGCAGAGCACAGCCATATAATAAATCGGGCTTCTAGTTTTCAGTACTACTTCTTTTAATATACCCAGGCATTTTTCTAGGGGCCTTCCAGCTCATTTTATTTTTCATATACCACCACAGCCCCAATCCTGCAGTGTGACCTGTGTGGGCAGACCCGGGAGAATATGCAGAGCTCCAATAACTACATAAGGGTCTACGAATGTAAATCAGATTACAGGATCTGGCTCTAAGCATACATCTCTCTGCTTCCCAAAGCCTGCCCCCTCATGAATCGGTTGTACCTTACTCCCCAGTGGTAAATTATCTCAAACTGATGCTAAAAAGAATCCTGCAAGGGTAAAAAATACGTACATACATTTCTTTAAATAAATATCCTTACATATGTTATCACTAACTCGCAGCTTTATTAAAATCGGAATCTCTCATTTTTATTATTTCAACTTGACTTTCCAGAGTTTATGTCTCTTGTTTACACTTTTGCCTCTCTCTCCACTTAGGAAAAGGAAAATGGACAATTCCATTTCACTTCTGTTTAGTCTGTTCTCTGCAGCCTTTGGTCCGCGGCTTTGTGAGAGCGCTGCAGGGTTCTGTTACTGAAATCAAGCCAGAAACTCCTAGTCTAGTTAAACAAAAAAAACCTCTTAGAAAATGCAAATTAATGGAAACAGTTCTATTGGCTTGTAAGTTTGAAAACATTACTTTCCAAAACCTGTATTTGATATGATAGATCTTTTTATAATTCTATCACAAGCCATTTAAAATTACCTAAGTATGCTGCTGAGTAGGATAGATACTGCAAAAGAAGTCTGAAAAGTCCGGAGGTCAAGTTTAAGTAAAATCCAAACTTTGGCATTAAAAAAAAAATTAAATGCTTTACACATTGAAAAACAGATCTGTGTTTCTTCTCTGTGGGATGGCTCCTTTGCTTTCTTGCTGTAGGTAGCTACCTCCCACCCGCTGTTGAAATACCATTTGCAGTTTCATGCAAGCATTAGGAGTAATGGGGCGAAGACCATTTCCACTATATTGTGCGTTAAAAATCCAAAAGCTGGGTACCAGGACAACAGTTACAATTTTTGGTCAAATGGCATGTTCCATCTTAGAAGAACAACAACAAAAAATTAACTGTCTTTAAAAAAATGATTTACTTAACACCCAGGAGGGTCATACGGCCACAAGGGAAGGGCAAGCCAACTCTTTGCAAATTCGCAAGCTTCCCATGCAATCAAATAACAGAGCTGTCACATTCATTTTTTTTCTTCTGGTCATCAGCATGGCTCATATTTTATATAAATGTATATATTTTGAGTCACCATCAGAGATCTCCCACGTAAGAAAACAAATTTCTCAAGCATTAAACCCTCCCCCCCAAGCCCCAACTAATGAATCTCTTTTGTGCACTTGTTTTCTTTTCAAACAAAGTGGTACTGGAATCACTGTTATCCCAGTAAGGCAGAATCTATGGCAATGAAGGCTGACTTGTTCCCTCAGAGCTGCGAGTGTCTTTGCTGCAGGTTACATGTGATATACTAGCAAAAGAGACATTCCCTGGAAGAGAAATGTGAAGCTGCCTTCCCTCCTCACCAATGCAAAAAACATTCAACGAAAGATTTAAGATTTTGCATAGTGGGAAAGGGGGAAAGAAAAGCAGCTTCGTTTATCCTCTCCAGGGTTGTCTACTTCACTTCCTTATCTCACATTAATGAAATAAACGTCAGTACCAGTCAAAATCTTGGTCTCATATCCTTTCAAAATTATAACCACCAAGCACTCCAACACCACCCCACACCGACTGGTGGAGGTGAACAGTTTCCATGGGGGCTCTTCTAGCTGTCATCTTCATCATTACTGCAGTGCTGGCACCACACAGCTACTCAACAGAGGTTGGTGAATAGAAGCACCTTCAGTAAAGTGGAGCAAGAGCTCATTACATTATAAACCACCACTTTTGTTAGCCTTTCTGCTGGGATGGCCAAAGACAGAGTGCATGGGGCAGCTGACCTATTTGCCCTACTCTTAGAGGCAAACCAGGCAAGACAAGATCAAGATCTATTGGTACAGCAGTGGAGAAGGGAACATTTATAGTGATGGATCTCTCTTCCTCTCTTCCCTAACAGATAAAGAGACTTTTGTTTTGCTGATATGATCCTAGCACCTTTCACAGGCACTACATTTGTTTAAATTAAAAACAAGAAAGGCAGAAACACTGAGCACACTGTATCTGGTCAGTGGATTTCTGTCAGAATCAATAAAAGGGTGCACAACATAGGGAAAGGCATTTTATTAATGGCAGAAGTAAGCTGAATTTAATAAGAGTGACTTACGCTACCTTTCACATTTAAAATATTTCAGTGAGCCATCAAAATAAGTTTATTCACACGGCTTTAATAAAGATTTAACCTTACAGCGGAAACAATTAAAAAGTCAGTGGTTAAAGTGTGTAGCTTATTGTAGCATTCAGGCTGTTGCTAAATCCTCCTGCTGCTTCCTCTACAATAGTGATGTGTGGCCTGTGAAATGAACGCCGCATTTCAAGGAATCAAGGTGCCGCAATCTGTACTTGGGATGGGGGTGGAGAAAAGGGGAGGGAAGGAGGAGGGAGAGTCTCTGCTCTCCTCCAGTTCATTCCAACAGCCCAGATCTAACCTCGTCTGCAACATTCAGCCTATCTCCAACTGTGCTGGAACCCTTTCAGCAAAGACAGAAGCAGGCATGGACTGCCTTCCCCCTCCATCTCCAAGCACTGAGGGATGCACCAGGCATAAGGACAGGAGCAGCAGGAACATACCGTGCTCCAGCTGCACTCTTGCTACAGCCACCATGGAGAACATTGCAGCTCTCTCCCTTCCCAATCTGCGTCAGAACTAAAGGTAGAAAAATAGCCCAAACGGTTGATAATTGCCAACTTCTTTCCCTAGTGAGCCTCCTAGATTGCCCCATCTATAAAATTCAGCCATGCTTTATGGATCAGGAAGGCATGGTCAAGGCTTTCCACAGCCTTAGGAGGCCTTGGCTGAGCCCTTCCCCTGCTCTGCCCTCTGTGGGACTCCTAGACCTGGAAGAGGGAGTTAATGCCGCGGTGCACTGCCTTCCCTGCAGTGCACAACGGTGCCAGCTTTGGGGAGCTGCAGCAGGTGCGGCGGGCAAGCAGCACTGCTGCCAAGAGCAGCCCTGGGGCCTGCGAGGACCTCTCTTCCAGCTGGAGGGTACCTTTGTACCCCAGCCACAGGCCCCGTCCAAACACAATTTTGTTTGAAAGAAATCACAGCATGAGGCACATGTTTAGCTTGTAATTCAGAACAAATATTTTCTGCTGCTTAGCCATCTCCAGCACACAATTTCTCTCCCACTCCTGGTTTCTCCCCAAACCGTGACCTGTGCTGGGTTAACCTAACAATTTGGTTATGATAACTTTCACATCTCCGGTGCCTGACCCCCTGGTCCGTACTCTCTAGACCCATTCCAGGTACCATCAAATTCCAGGCACACACATCCCCTTAGAGACCCACTGAATCACCTCTTCCATTAACAGTAGGAAAGATATTCCTACTGACTTGAGGGGTCACATAACCAGGGTCCACACTTGCACCTCTTCTTGCTTGCCCTCCTTTGGCTTAGCAATACATAAAATCTCCTTCCTTTTTGTGGGCTGTCATCTCTCCTTTACGTTTCATTCTTCTCTGTAACCTTGACCATGTACTCCACAGAAAAATGACAAAGCTGGTTGCTGCTTTTAATTGAAGGGAAAAAAGTGAAGGCAGGCCTTAAAAGACTTCTCAGACCTCCCGTTATAGGCAGACAGTTTAATAACTAAAAGAGTAGCTTTTCATGGGAGCCTTTAAAACACAGAAACACAGTTAAGGCTGAAACCTCATCTTTTACATACCCAACTTCAGCAGAAAAAGCAGGAAGCCTGAATTGCATGGGGCACAGGAATGGAACATAGGAAATTTATGAGCTCCCAGAATTAAAACATTCTTGCAAGAAAGGAAAAAATGGTTTGTGGTGGGTCCTTTACGGGAGTGGGAAGGGAAGGCAAATGACCTTAAGAGATCCTTCAGGGAACACATGAAGGAACCGGCTCTGTGCACAATGCTGGGAGCACAAGAAACATCTTATCATCCCGTGCTACTCCATGCTACAGAATCATAAAGAAGCTTCTACACAAACGAGCCGCTTAAGAAGTAAATGAGAACGAGTGCAAAACGCCACAAAAGTGAGATGTTAAAGAAGGCAGAAAGGGAAAAGGAAAGAGATGGCAAAAGAAAGCACTGAGCAGAACTGACTACCTCTCCACTCTTCCAGCAGGGGACAAAAAGGGCACCTTAACAAAGGATTTTGGTTTTTTATACCATCCCAATTTTTGTAAGCATCAGGCACAAGAAGAGCAGTACTCCCAAAGAGATACTCTACAAATACATTTCACTCCTTCCTAAAGTGCATTAAGTAAGATTTTCTGGATCAAATATTAGTGTACAAAACAAACATTGGTAGATAAAGGGTTTTTTAAAGCAAATATAACATTGAATATAGAATCCTACCAAGATATCTTTAGAAAGCTGCTTTTTTCAACCCATTTTCAAGACATTCCAAAAATACAATAATGTGTCAGATTACAGCAGCATTCTACTATCCTATCATGAAGAGACAACACGGAGATATAAACAGACATTTATACGTTAATGACACACAAACAATTTTACATACTATTTCCTATTGTGCTCACATTGTGCTTGTCTTCAGCACTCTGTTCAAGCATGTATCAAATAATTCTCAAAACTTCTGGGAGGCAGTGAACTAGGTAACACGTAAGATTGTATTTTAAGTAAAAATTCTATTTTTGTTGCAAACTGATATTTGTCTTAAAAATAGAAACTTATTAGAAATAAGTTTTAATTTTTGCCTTCCCCGACCAGTTCTAAAGAAAAAGTACATCCAGCTGAGACTTTGTATGGCAAATTTAAACCTAGAGCAAATTTTTATGTTCAAGTTATAAACCCCAGAAAATAGGGATTTATAATGAAAACATTGACAGGCACTTAACCATAGCTGTACTACTGAGTCTTGCTATAAAACATATCAGTCTCACTTTTACATTGTTTCAAACTATGTGAAGAGAAATCCATAATATTACATCTCTGGTGATACGTATTATGTAAAACTATGAGAAAGTTACAACACGTATTATGGAAATTATAGCTCTGAACATACAAACACACAATATAAAAACATTTAGACATACTTAGTTACACAAAGTATAATAAGCATAAGTAAACACAGTATTTTTAACATACTAAACTAAGCTTTTTTCTAGACTTTTCATTGTTAAAGACAGATGTGGAAGGCTCTGTGCACACAGATAACTTCACTGGCATGAGCAGTTTGAGAGTTCAGAGGGACTAATGCATATGAGTAATTCATGTATGTAAGTGTTTGCAAGATCTGCTCCTAAAAGTAACCCTTTATGTTAACAGATTACCACTAAAAATCCAATTTTCATTAATTGTTCATTAATTCATGAATTGCTCATTAAGTCATTGTTCATTAATTATTCATTTTGATTCCATGCAAAGATAATACACAGTAACCTGGAATTAACAAAGATTTAATAAAACAGGCTATGAGAAACTATACTATAGATATGTATTTAATAAAGACTTACACCATATGCCCAGCACCATCTTCATACAGATGTATTGTAGCTTAATCTCATCCTAGAGAAGTATAGTTTCTTACTGATAGTTATTCTAGTAATTAAACACTTCACAACAATTTAATATTATCTAATACTTTATTATTTCATATACCTCCTGGAGAAAACACTACCTAAGTCTGCCTCTGTACTTTCTTCATCATTAATTTTACTTAATTTTACAACTACCATAATTTTCCTTGATCTACAAAAGAGGAAAGCCAAATTATTTCATGCAAAAAATGTGATGTAAGCAGCACAACATTCAAAGTGTTAAAGAAATAAAGGATTTTTTTTTAAGAAATGAGAGCCCATAATAATTAAAAGACACAGCAAAGCAAAATAAGATATTCTTTTACTTTATATCTTGGTGGTCTGCTACAGAAAACAGATGTACATGGAATCTGCATAATCATTACTTGTATCAGTTACTTGCTGGTATGCACTAAAGCAGCTGAAGCAGTTTTTACTTTTAAAGGTTCTGGACTTTTTTTTTATTTATTTAATTCCTACAAACTAAATCCTAGCAGGTGCTGAGTGCATCCTCTGTTTCCAAAGAAATTCAGAGCATTCAACTCTAACAGAGCAGGCTCAAGGAGCGCCACTTCTAAATCACATGAAAAACACAATGGAGCTGTAATCATTGCTGGAAATGAAGAAATCTTGAACCAATATGAATGTAGTTTGTGTACGAGCACAGACTTATATGATTTTTCCCAATGCTCCTGCTTTTCTTAAAATAATTTAAAACGTTCATAAGGTCTTAGGGTGTACTTATGTATGAACGACTCCTAAAGGGGGAAGCTTTTCATATAGCTCTAGGCATGCAAAACAATATATGATTAGTGCCATCTACTGGAAATGTACGGTACTAGTCTGACTTTATACATAAAAGTACGGGGTTTAGGTCAAACTGTGCACTAGATATGCGCATATGGAAATATTTAGTCCTAACTTCAGAAAAAGAAAAATTTTAAAATATAATTTGGAAGAACAGAACCACACTCCAGGTGTTAATATATAAATAGAAAAAGAGCAAGTAAAAACGCTTTTCACAACAATTAATTCGGTTTACAAACAGACTTTCTAGCCTAACTCACACATCCTTATAAAGTAGGGCGACCCAAAGAAGAGACAGAAAGTTACTCCTACTCTAAGATATTTCTTAGCGTTCTGAGAAAGACATTATTTCATTCATTATTTTGAAATAACATTTTAATTTGCTTCTGATCAACAAATATGACTTCATATATTAAGGTAAATATTATATCGAATAAATCTGTTACAGCATAAGCAAACCTTATGGGAAGAGACAAAACAGCATAATACTAGGTACCATTCCAAATGTAAAAATTGAAATGATACTTCCATTTAAGGCCTTGTCCTGCAAATATTTAAATCATGAAATTCAGAACTGTGTAAGGAAGTTCAATTTACAGCTAGAAAATATGTTAAGAAATACAACACTGGCCAGAGCCCTTGGCTTTATATCTCAGCTCAAGGATGAAAATTCTGCCAGCACTTTGCTTCCTTACACTGAATTGACAGAGAGCGCTTCTGGAGTGTTAGAAAGTCTCCTTTCATAGGAAATTTGCTATCCAACCAGAAGACGACCAAATTCTGTACCATTTGAGACTTGGTTTGTACGTAGCACAAAGTGGTATGGTTGCCTAGTCACAATTTGCACAGAACTGGATGGTGGGAAAAGCATTAATACAATGCGTTATGTTACAAAAAAGTCATGAGAACTCGGGGCGTTTTCCGTATATTCAAAAGTTAAAGTCACAGTGGATTGTGGCATTTAAACAGATGTTGTCTCTAGACCTCATTCCCATGTTTAATTCGATACATGCTCTACCATTTACTTGTAACCCCCTCAACACACCACACACAAAAAACAAACCAAAGGCTAAGCTAGCCTACATTAATTTATAAGCGTCTGGGGAATTTAGATTCCTCTTAAAATATGTGAAATATGTGATTGTATATTATTCCACTGTTAGCAGATGAATTTTGGTTTATAATATATATATAAAGTAGCCAGTCAGTGGAACTTAATCTGTTAATGTTTGCACAGTTATGGATCAAACAGGCAGGAATAAACAGTAGTGTTGTTAACTTTTTACTCCAAAATATGACCACTGGATTTTGCTGGAAAAACAAGTTGAAAAAATTGCTAACATAATGCTTTGCAAACAGATACGCAAAAGAAAAACCTTGTACACACTGTGCTTCTATCTGGCCAACTTCGAGATCTCCTTTTTAGGGCAGGAACAAAACGGACAGAACACTGTGAGCGCCCTGTTTTAAGGTATGCACCAGCAGTGTGAGCGCACATCAAACGGTGCATAATAAGGGCTAAGGAAATTTGCTTTATCCTATATTTTTAGGATGTTAAATCTGGCTCAGCAGCACATGCAACAGGAAACAAAGGTCAGGCTGACACAATGTGGGCTGTTCTCTCTCTTCCTCAATATGTTTGCAGCTCCTATCTAGGTTAATGGGAGTTTTGTGCACATGTGGGGGGAAACAGAACACAAATGCTGCAAAAATTGGACTCAGATTTAGTTCAAATAAAGTGTAATCAGTTTTAGAAAATCCATCAGCTTGAAAACTGATGTCTTATCACCGAAAAAAATCTTTAGAACATCACCTCCATATGCTTGTTAAATACAGCCCTGGAAAAAAAATTCTTGTAACATTTTGCACCCTTATGAAACAGTTGTGAGTGTGTTACAAACATCCAAGCTGATTCTTATTTGATGTTTCAAATATTGATCAGTCAGGATTGTATCTTTCTTATTTAGGTGCCAAGAAAATGCCTAGTAACGTTCTATACTAACTCACTGAAGCCTTTATTTTCTCTCACATAACTATGTAGACTGACATGACTATGCAGACATCACAAATGCTGTTGTTCTTTAAGTGAAATACAAAATACTTAGGTTTAAAGTTTTAATCAGTTCATCGAGATGGGGTCTAACTTCTTCAAGACAGATCTAACTTCAGAGCCAGGACATTACATGAAAAGTGCAGCTCTGTCTGGACACTAAGTTGCATGTTTTCGTTATTCATTTATTTATTTAGGGAAGTGTCTAAATAATATGCTGTTAGCAGAAAGAAAGAATTTTGTTTTATGTTCTGTACACTTTTTGTACATACCTTTGAGTGAAACATTAATTTATAATAAAATTGTAAAAAGGGATACATTAGTGTAAGGACAGTACATCTGTACAGATTTTGGAAAATATTTTTAAGTCATATGATTCAACAGTAATCTATACGCTAAATTCTGTCAAGTAACTTTTAAATGACAAATGGCATTGAATACAACCGATTTTCAGTTTAATTGCACTGTTTTTGCCAAGAAAGAGAAAAACACCATAAAACGTAAGAGAGAATATGCTGGACAAGGAAGTTGCATAGCATTTCCAAGTATTTTAACATCTAGGGTATGCAAACCCTCAACCAAGCCAGTGACTTATAAAAAGCAAACTTCTGCTTCAAAGGAAAATTTAAACAAACCAGAGCAGCCCATAGCACACCGTTTCCTGCAGCAGAGACACCCGTTCCTAAAAGGGCCTTCATTATGCATGACACAACAAGCAGCAGCCATTCAACCTGAGGGAAGCCCACAGGCTCGCAGGGCCACTGGCTGGCTCTTTGTCACCAAATGCAGCAGGTTGAATGCAGACATCACTGTGATATCCTCACCAACAAAACCAGAGGCAAAGAACAGGGGCAAGAGCTGAGTAGGGAAGAAAAAGAAAAAAAAAAAAAAGATGAGAATAAATTAAAACATCAAAAATGTTAAGATACATTCACAGAAACACAAACGCTTACATTTTATCTAAGACCGCCATATGGGAGAACAATTCTGAATGCACCTTTCTCAGTGGGTTTAACCCATTCCTCATCCCCCCTTCAAGTTTCAGTACACAGTACATAATACTCAGGGACGCAGCTTTCTGTGCTGCCAAGTGGGAGGGAAGGGGGCATTTTATAGGGACCATTCACACCAATAGATACCTAACTTGGAGCAACGCAAGGCAGCAACCTGCACAGTGCTAAGTGAGGGAGTACTAGTGGGTAAGCTGCAGCCCCTAAGTTAGATAGCGGGAATCTCTTTTCTAACATCTCGTGATCAAATGTGCAGGCTTTTCTTTCTTTCTTTCTTTCTTTTTTAATAAATAAAATCAAACTTCACAACATTTCTGAATGGTGAATGCTGGAAACCAGTCATTGCTAAAAAGTGTTCTTCTGATGACTTGTTTGAAAAATGTGACATTTTATTGTAATAAACTTGCCAGATACCTTAAAACCATAACTTTTTTTAAGACAGGAAATAATTTGCATTGCAAACTGTCCATGAGATATATTTAAACAATCTTCCGGCCAGTTTAAATATAGCCAACAGAGAGATAGCCGTGGCAAGATTTTATTTTAGAAGGATTTCATGCATGAATACTAATTGTTTCATTTACTCTGTGATGGGAAAGAGGAAACGCAGCTGCCTTATAGCACAGTCATTCATAGCTGCAGTCTGCTTCAGAAGATTATGTGACATCAGGGACTCGAGCCAACCCCCACCAAAGTCAAGAACGAAGCTCTCATTGACTCCGGTGCAAGCAGGATTAGGCCCCAGGTGGCTAATGAGCCATACCGCACCACTCCCCACCTCCTTCAAGGCGCCTTCTTTCTTTTTTGGAATATCACAGCAAAAGAGCTGCAGGCTGCAAGTGTCCAGAAATGTACTAAGGGAGGGTTTTGTCTTGGACGTTTCCTGACTCAGACAGAAGTTGATCGCGGTCTCCTCCGACCCCCTAAAGAACAAACACATAATACGCAGTAATAGATATTACCAAATTACTCTGGAGTATGTCTGACAGAAAACGGCTTGCATTAGCGTGCCTGGACTCTGACTTCTCCAAACTAAGCTCACTACAAAACCAAAACAACTTTGTGTTACCAAACGGAGACAAAAAGGAGGGGGAAGGTAAGCGCTGCACAATGAACAGCCTGAGAGGACCATTAAACATAAATAAACATGTCGTTTTCACGAGTGACTGCAGAACCGGTTAAGAAAAAAAAAAAAAAGAATTCCTCCAGAGCAGACTACTGACTAATAAAAGATCAAAGGTCTGTACGTAACAAACCCTGCAAATAAAAATGTAATTTTTTTCCGAGAGACCTTCACCGCGAGGAATAAAGTGCGCAGTGAAAACGTAATTACCTAGCAAAGCTGCAGCCTTATTGTGCTCCCGCAGCTGATCATAAAACGTCTTCCTATTCTGTCTCGCGGCGCGCAGTGCCAGGCGGCCTGCGCGCCGCCCGGCCGCGGCCATCTGGCTTGTGTCAGGGCCGGCGAGGCAGGCGGCTACGGCGCTACAGGAAGCACCGCGGTGATGTCACTCCGCAGGTCAGGCCAAGAACAAAGACGTATTCTGCAATTAAAAAGCCTGGGTGCCCCACGAGCAGGGGCCTCCAGCATGCGCCGACAGCTGATTTATGGTTGACGCGGGTTTTGCCAGGCCCTAAATAGGCGGGCACCATCTAGCGGCAATAAGAAAAGGCCTCGGCGAGGAGATCGGAGAGCGGCGGCGGTCGCGGCGAGGTTGGACGCCGCTGTCCCAGCCCACGAGCCCACGGGCCCGGGGGCTTGCTGTCGGCCTGCGGCCCACCGCTCGGCACGGCTCCCTGGGCAAAGCGAGGCGTTGAACGTTTGCCAAGCTCGGGAGCGGCGCTTAGAGCCCTTCTGCCAGCCCCCACAGCCAAACGCAGTGACAGAGCGCTGAGCCACCGCTGCCCCCGTGGTGGCCACCCGCCTGTGGAGATGGTCGGGGGGGTTCAGCGCTTCCCCTCCCCGAGGAGCAGAGCTGAGGCGAGCAGAGACGCGCGAGCCAGAATCCCCCCCGTCAGTATATGGGCTGCTGGCGAAGTATCTGCCCTTTGGCCACCAGCCACCCGATGCCCCAGTCCCCTCGCGGTCTGCCACGAAGCCACCTGGAAGCTCTGCTGGAAAAACAAAGACGGATGGCATGGAAGCGTCCTCGAGTTTTGGAAACTTGTGTTCTGCTCTGCATGTGTGTGCGGACAGACTATAGCACAGTGCAAGTACGACCAGAATGAAATCTTAATTAAAAGCACAGAAACAACATCTGGTCTCCAATGCTTACATTTACTTCATTCATATCACAGCCCTGCACTTATTTCTCAGTTAAAGACTGCCAATAACTTCAATGGGAACTTTGTTTCCTGTAGAGTTCACCAGACAGTTCTGTGAAAGCCTGGCTTAGTCAGAAACTCTCAGCATAGTAACTTTTTGTAGTTGTTGTTTCAAATTAAGAATATTCTTAGCTAGTTCGGAGGTCAGAGTACCAAAGGACAGACAGATCGATCCCTACGCGGCTAGGTTTTTACAGAAGCTGCCTATACGATGTGTTACACACAGTTATGAAAAGTCTCCCAGCGCAGCCAGACACAAGTATCTGATGAAGACAAGAGTGCACGACGTAGACATGAAGGGACTCATCATTTTCTGCACTTCATTCTTCCTGTTGTGCATTCTGTCAGCCTAACAAATGTGCTTCTTAAGGATATTGGATTTACCTCTCCAGACCAAAACCATTTCCCCGCTCTCTTTTGTTAGAAGTAAACAGGATCATAACTCCCTCAAGTGTAAACAGTTTAAAGGAAATTATTTGAAAACCCCAAGGATTATAAAATAGATCCTGACCTCTTGAAAATGTCAAATATTTCAGTGTTCACCAAAATGTTGTTATTTAGTCTCAAGTATTCATAAAGACTTGGAGGATATATAAGTCCTGAAAGCCCAATAAAATATAACTGAGCATTCATGAAAGTATTTTACTGCAGTTAACATATTTTTTTCTTTTATTGCTGACGTTTTGATCGCTATTTTTATTTACTCTGTACATTACAGCAATGCCCAGTAGTTTCAAGCAGCATCAGGACCTCCTGGTGTTAGGTACTGTATATACACACATATGAAATCCCTGCTGCAGGGTGCTTACAGTCCGAGGTTAGGAACTGCTTATAAAGAACAGGCAAAGAGAAGAACAAAGTTAAAACAATTACAATTTTCACCATCTACTAACGCATTCGGTTTGAAGGTGCTTTTCATCCCAGTTCGCTCACTCTGTGGGTACAGAGAACAGTTTGATGGAGAACAAGAGTAATCTAGTTGTGTCAGATGTGATGTTTACTCTGCTCTTTCTGCAGCAAATGAAAGCCTGGCTATACACTTCAGTAAGTCCAGGAACTGAGTTTGCAGCTCAGATGTATTAAACATGAAGATTCAGAGCATGACAAGGAACATGGAGATAGCATTTTCAGCGGTTTAACCCAGACCTTTACAGGACTAAACAGGGATTCCCACAGCAGCACTGAAGGCGCTTGCTTCAGCCCCTTGGGCAACATCACCACGCCAGCACAGTGCTCCAGCTCGGCTCAGTTTCCCTGGTAGGTGCCAGGGTGAGCAGCCTCGGTCCAGAAGCACACTAAGTCAACCATGGCTTGTTCGAGCCACGGCAAGCGCTGCAGCGTAGTGCTGCCACCATACGGACTTGTCACCCCGTGACTCTCCGCTACAGCGCTGCAACGGGCCTGTTTTCTTGCCAGATGGATGCTCTACAGAGAGCCCAGCACACAACTTGCAGTCCAGGGAGGCGAAGGGAGCTGCTTTTATAAATCACTTGAAGATCACTCCCATCTCGGTCATGGGCCTGGCTGTGCTGCCTAGGGCACCATGCCTCCCTGCCAGCCCTCTTGGGCCCCTGCCCCACACTCCCCCTGTAATCCAGCACCACAGGGGCCAGTGTGCAGCTTTCATCTGCCTGGCGCTTGTAATATGGACGCTATGAGCGGAGATAACTTGTTAAATCTTATGAATCATACAAATATAGTAGTAACTATGTGATTAGGTGGGATTTGGAGGCCTTTCGAGCAGATTATAAACACTGTAACTCTAAGAAAGCCTTCTTTTTAGGATGTTGATATCCTAACGTTGACACATATTGAAGTACTGCCAGCTTTCAAGAGCTTCCATATTGTCAATTGCAAAGGTTCAGAAATCACAGGTTGGGCCCCCAAATAAGTAAGGTTTTAAAAAAAATAATTACAGGGTCTTTCAAATTTGTCCTTCGGAAGTTAAGAATTTTGCACGTACTCAGGTTATGTTTTCTGAACCTCTGTCTGCAACTGCAGAAATTTCTTTGGAGGAGGCACAACTTGAGAGCTAAAATTCTGAAATTATCACATCTTGCTTTTAGGAGCTGTAAGGAAAACATCAAGGGCCTCAAAAGTTGATAACGCTATTGCTTCATTTCAAGTTTTTCTATATTCGATGCTTTCCTGACAACTTAGATCCAGAAATCCTACAATTACAATCCCAGATGTTGCTCACAAGAAAAATGGGAAGTTTTAGCCCTTTACTAGTAAATTTTTAAAAAATACTATAAAGCAACTGGACACAAATTCTTAAGGGAACGATTACTTCTTCCTTGCACCAATAATGAGACCTTAATAGTGTGAGGCTTCTACTTTTTTTCCAATTTCACTCTTTCCCCCCTCAGTCTGTGGCCCCATTTTGAGGACAGGAAACAATTACAGATACATACACACTAGCCGGAGAGGCAGCCTCTTCTGTCAGGAATTTCTATGCCACTGGAAAAAGCAAAAGAGCAAAAATATTGCCATATTGGAGAAATCTAAATAACCAAAAATAAGAAGACAGTAAAAGCTTGTGAGTCTTAAGTGTTACACAAAGTTTAATTTTAATTAGTATTTATTTTAACTTTCTCTAGCTCAGCAGTAAGTTCAAACAGTTGCCTTCTAAAGGCTTTTTTTCTTTTTTAATTTCTGATATAAATCAAATTATAATCACGTTTCACTGATAAAGCCCAGCAGAATATGTAATATATATATTTATTCCAGCCTTACCATTTTTAGTTTTCTTATTATTATTTTGCTTTTGCTCACATAAAGCTGCTGCTAGTCAGACTCAGCCTACAGAACAGCACAGCTACCAGGCACTGCCGCAACACAAAGTACTGCCTAGAGATCCACACGCGTCAAGTCAGTACTTCAGCCCATCATGGATTTTTGTGTCTAAAGAGTTACTTGCTCCCTTTGCTATAAAAATGCATTTTTGCTCAACAAATTCTCTGCTGCCGCTGAAGCCTGTGGTCTCTCCTACTCCCCCTGTTGCACTTAGCGATTTTTAGGGCCTTCGTCATTTGAGGTAAATGTCTTAGGTTTGTCAGGGCATGTGCTAAGGTGGGGGGTAAGGTGAACGGTTAATGGCTTAGGGGGAGATGTTTAATGGGTTCTGGTCTAATGCTCATTACAGAGCTGCCAGCAGGAGAATGGCGCACAAGAAAAGTTTTCAGAAGGAGAAATGAGGACTCTTGGTCACTTATTGGAGAAAGAAGAAGGGAAGAGTTCCAGTTCCTTCTTCAGATCCAAGGTCTCTGATCTTTCACTAAACATGGAGTCCTGAATTCCTAAGCTAACACCTTTTCTTAGTACACAGAGTACTCTCCCCACACACATGTACCTCACTGCCTGGACTGAGGATCCCTTCCTGCCTTGGCCTCCTACAAGCCAGGAAGAATGAGGAGGAGGCAGTCTGCAGACCTCAAAGGATGCAAATCTTGCGTATATGCATCTGTGCTTTTTAATTATGTTTTTAGAGAACTGCATGCTTCAATGCATCTTACCCTATTTAGAGTACTCAGCACAAAATTGTAAATTTAACTGCCAAAACCTTTGGAAATTCATCTCTAAAAAGAGATTTTAAGCTCTAGATTTTTATGCACTTGAAAATATATCAGTTGATAATGTAAACTGAACATGTGTTTTCAGAAGTTCCTGATTTACTATTAAAATATCCTGCAAGAGCTCACTGCCTAATGAGACTAAGATACCTTAATCATTAAGGATTAAAAGCGTGCAGCAAAACATCACACATGAATGATGAAACTTCATGTCTCAAATATACATGATGAGACTTCATAAAAGCTTATTAAATAGTCATAAAACATATTAAAATAAGCTAATCTTGTTAGTCTTACAGGTATACAGAAGAACTGCAGCATTTAATTTGCTTTTACCATTTTTTTTTTCCTTACACAATACTATTTTCTTAATTAAAGCCACAGAAATCAGGACGATTAAGCCTGAAATCCCGCTTCGCTTTGAACACTCACAATTAAAGAAAGCTTTACATAGCTGTTTGTGCTGGAACGTGCAAACTGAATGTCAATCCAGTCTACTTTTAGGAAGTTTACATTGTGCCCTGATAAAAGAGGTAATTACTGCCATATCCAATAATATTTGAGTGGAAAACCAGGAAATGTCGAACTTTAAATTTCAAGCTAGTATTACCATTAGAAAGAAACCTAAACAATAAAGTTCAAAACTTTTTTGCTTTTTTGAATTTTACAAATTCTCAGTTGTTAGATTTTGTTTTAAACACTTTCCATATCAACTGAACACATTTCTCATAGGGAAGACTGGAGAGATTTCTTTCAGAATTCAAGTTAGCCTAAAATACACCCCTTCCTGCAATGCGGAATGCACAATCTTAACACATAAAGAGATTATTCAGATCTCACTTTGGATGACATAGGCTTTAGGATGCTGACAGATCCAGTCATAGATGCTAATTTTCAGTTTTAACAGATCTTAGAGGAATGACCCCTTGCAGAGGAAACAGAAAAGAGTAAACAGAAGGCTTAACGGAGAAGTATATTTAATGTCTTGTAATGCAAGTTATAGCTGTTGTTTCCGTGCCCGCAGAGCAAGTGCGCACGTCCCTCTGCACAGCACCCAAGCGCCACACGCACCACTGCCACAAGCTCGAGGGGCGCAGGAGCCCGCTGCCGGAGGCTAACAGCTTCCAGCACAGTGCCCACAGGCCAGCCCTCGTTCTCATGTAAAATGTGCTAATATAGCCCAATCTAGTAATTGTATTGATGCATCATCTTTACATTCTAGCTGGGAATTTTCAGTAGCAATATCGTCTATACTTTATTGACAAAATAAAAGATTTTATCAGTAACATTGCTAGAGGGGAGAAAGCAGAAAAGGCTCAAGATTGAGAACAGCCAAAGAAACTGAGGAAAGCAGGAAAAGAAGTCAGGGAAGGAGCAGAAAGAGTGGAGGCAGCGCTGCCCCTACAGAGGCAGCCTACAGTCTCACCTGCTCATCCTGAAGGCAGCTCTGTGACACAACATGACAACTAAATCTGTAGGGACTAACTACGTTCCATAGTCTATCCTGAGACATGCATAAATTTCCCAAGTAGGTTAATGAGATATCGTTTCGTGAGTGCAGCCTTTAGCACAGCTTTAGTCCTCAAACTTTGCCCCTCCATCTAACAGAGGTGAGTTTCCCACAACAAACTTTAGATACTTATTCAGGCTAGAATGATCATCCTTTCAACCAAAGAATCCTTTAAAATCTTGTAACATAAACCAGATTCTGAAACCTTCACTCACAATTCCAGGATAATTTCACAGATTTCTGTAGTTACTAAAAAAAATATGCAGTCTAAATTAGGAAGCAGAACTCTGTATGTCTTATCGGTCTTTGCATTTCTATTCTGGATAACCACTTTAATATAATATAAAAGTGATTTATATTTATAAGAGAAAAACACTGCATTAGAGCAGAAAACAAAGAGCTGTGTTCAGTTTTAATTCAATTAATAAATTTAGGTAACCTTTTCTCTAGCATCAGCTGCCAGAGATGGGAAGCTCACAACCCATTACCAGAATATTCATTCTTGTACACTAAACTGGCCACTTAAACTGTGCTTTTCTCTAGCTAGCGAAAGACTAGCTTGGCTACACATGTTCTTATATGCCAGTATAACAAAATCCCCAAGAGGTGTGTCCAGGGACCAAACTAAATGTCATGAGGCAAGAGAAGATAATCAAAACAAAGACTCTCCTTGATATTAGACCATTACAGAAAATAAGAGGGGAAAAAGCACCAATTCTTCCTGTTCTCCAACGTTTCCCATTGGAGAAGAGAACTGTGACGTTCAAACCTCCTTATTTTATTATTTAACACTGGCACACAGCGATACGGTGGTACTGGTCTTCTCAGAAAGGTGGAGACATCCAAAGGAGAGAGTTTGCAACAAGGCCTGCCACAATGGGAGGAGGAAATGGGCGAGGAAGGGACTAAGTGGCCACTACCAGAAGCTGGGAGAGACCAGTCTGGGCAAGAGCAATGCACACGCAGGCAGAGATAATGGCCAGAGAACCAAGCAGAGACAGTGCAGGCAGTGGCTGTGGGAAAGAAGAAAGGGCAGTTTGGAAGGAGGAAGACAAAATGAATGCTTAGAACGTGGACAGAGTCATTAGCAGTTTTAAAGATAAACCTGGATGCACTGCCTCGAAAGCTGCTAAAAATACTGAAATGTTACCTTAATGTCACCTTTTCCTAACCACTGTGCTTCCTCCAGCCATGTTATACGTTCGCAAATAGGAGAATCCGAGAGCTGATCTGTACTACCAGTCTGTTTGAGATTATTTAAGGTTACTTAAATAAACTTGAGATTACTTGAGATTACCTGAGATTACTTACTTTCTGATACAGCAAGAAAGCCTCAGGAGAAAGCATTCAAAAAATAAGACAGGGAAATAATTGGCTAGTATAATAATGAATCACATCAGTTCTACACTTTTGAGTATCAGAGGGGGGGAGTTAATTCTCTGATAAGTAACTGGAATTGTAAAGAGTCAAGAAAAAACAGTGATGGCAAGGAGAGGAAGAGACTAGTCACGCAAGGAATCCCCAAAGCCTAGAATGAAAGAGGATCCGCCGCTAAAAGCAGAAGCCGGACTCTCTGAGCCTTGCAAGCGCTCACACATCTTTCACTTGTAGATTGTTTCTCAACAGTTACGACTGGCAATGTTACCCAAAGGAGAGTAAATGTAGGTCAACTGGGATTTTCCCCCATCTATTCCTGTCCCTCCCAGATCTCCATGCACTAAAATAGAGCTCTGCTACACTTTGGCTTTCCCAACTTGGTAGCCTGCCAACACACAGCACATTCCTTTTATGGCAGTAAGTTTATAACTACAACAGTCATAAACTATTCTTAAATGGGTCTTTTTTGAGCATCTCAGTCCTTTCAACATCTTGAAAAATATCTAATCTTTTCCATTCCAGGACAGGCCTCTCCCATGTAGTGGTAAAGATTTAATTGCTTCTGGTGCTCAGATGATGAGATACAAGTGTTCTGGAAATTACCTTTTAATTTAACAATTCCTTCTGGCAAGCCTGACAACCTTTTGCTTTGCTCACCAGTGAAGAATTACTTTTCACTACTAACAGAAAAAAAGGTTAAAAAAAACCCAAACTTTTGGGTTACTGCTGTGCATGGAGAAGACATGATATTTATTTTTACTGTCAGATAAATTTGAGGAGGCCTGCTCTCCCTCTCCACCACTACTTGCTTTGTCAAGCTTACCAGCACAGTAGAACTAACAGGCTTTCTTTCCCCTATATTTTTAATCCAGGACAAATCACATGCACCAATTACCATGAGGTAATTACTTAAACACAACCTTCTTTTTCAGCGGTGAACAGAAGTTCCTCAACTGAAATGTCTATTCTGCTTTTAAGAAACAATGTCATACTTCTCAGAGAAACAAGACTAATTTTGAAGATTAAACCAAGGCATTACTTGGAATTGGAATTCCTTTAGATTGTATTATCATTTATCCAGAACTGTGATGCTTCTTTACTTCATGGTCTTCTTCCTCAACTTACAAAGCTTCCTTGCCCAGGTAATGATACACAATAGATACGTGATATGAGCGGTATCTCTTGTGGAGAATAGCATATAATGAAACGAAGGAAAAAGGAAGTCTCCAGCTGAGAATCGTAAGACATAAACAGGACTTCCAAGTCCAGCTGAAACATGAACAAGTCCACTCTTTTGCAAAGTCACCCTTGAACACTGTCTTACTTATTCCTCAAATGAGACGAGTGAATGCTTGCTATAAAAATGGCTTCACAGTAGTTTGCTGAGTGTGCACCAATATACCTAACAACACAGTCACTCAAAGGCTTTGTCTCAGTGCAGGAGGTGTTGAGGAAGTTGTAACTCCTACTGCTCAGATAAGCTGAATCCTGTAACACAGATGGCTTCCGAAATATCGACGAGTTTAATTTGATGACCCTAATTCATGAGGCAATGTAAGGAAATGTAGTAATGACACTTTTCAGTCCGCTGAAGGAAACAAGGTCCTTAAATTCCCCAGAGCTGAAAAGAGTTACAGTTACAGCCACCCTTGTGGCCTCTGATTTAATGAGCTCTCAGAGCAAAATGTGTGTCAGGGAACAAGAACCCTGCAAAAAGCATTGCTCCCAATCACAACAGCACACTAACACATCGTCTACAAAGCGCCAGGTGCCTTGCGGTTACTACAGTGTATATGGGAAATTACAACAAATAATCACTAAGTATATGGCCAGCAGATTTTTCAGATACTTAAAACTCTTAATTTAAAAAGTGATTGGTTGGTACTAATATTTATTTACATGCATATGCTCACAATATGCACCCATATGCACACTACTAAAAAAATAAGTTTTTCCAACGTAAAACAGACATATACAGACCCACACCCTACCCAAATATCAGCATGTGCTTTTTATTCAGCATTCAGTTCTTTAGCACAAGCCATGTGAAATTTGAGTTATCTCCTTGCATTTTTATAATTTGCTATATTAGAAAATATAATTTTTAAAGCAGACTGTGAACCAGACTTCAATATCATGTCATACTTCACAAAAAAAAAAAAAACAGAAGTAAAGCACAGATTCTGTAAAATTTAGTCACGATGTCTCGTCTCCATTACTTAGCATAGTAGCCTAATTCCAGTTATTTATTTCTTTTTTATCATCTCAGCTACAACATTTCAAGTTGAAGACATTATAGCTGCCAGTTTCTCTCCAGCAGTCTGTCTCCCTTACATGGAAATTTTCTACATGGCTCTGTTTAAAAACCAATACCACTCAGCACCACAGAGAGGAGCCATCTCCCTTTCCTAAAAATACATATTGGCCAGTATCAAGAGCTACCCTTCAAGCAACCTCCTTCAAGTAACATCCTCAGCACCCAGAAGTCTGTGCATCTGTGAACTGAATAAAAACGCTCCTTAAATAACGTACCTTTGATCACTCAGATTGTGTCAGGCTGGTATTTAGAACAGCATTATGCATATACAAGAAAACCTTAAAATCTTTTTATCCAAAAATAGTTTAAAAAATTGTGGCACAAAGAAATCCTAATACTGCACAAAGAACAGTCTGAATGGCAGACTGTAATAGTAAAATCTACCATCCTAAAAACAAATAACTTTTATACAGTTAAAAATGCTTTTTTAAAACAAATGTATCCTGTACCACAAAAAAATTCCACAAAGTAGAACTGAAATTTGTAAGCCTTACCTAGTCACAGACAGTCACTTTATATGAATAATAAAACTTTAAGAAGGTAGTACAATGGATAAGGAAAAAAAAGAATATTTATCTTCACACTCGATATCTTCTTTGAACCTACAGTACAATCAGATGAGCTCATACTGAACATCAATGACTGAAAAGTGAGAACGCAATGAAAATGATTTCTGTCCTAATAGCAATACATTTGACTAAAACAGAAAGATTTTAACCCTTCCAAGGTGGATTAATTTAACAACAACTTCATTTAAATTGCTGTAACTTATTTTCTTAAAACAAATCTTTACTTGGTTAGGTAATCGTTAAGTATGTTGATTAGTAAAAGATATATGTCTTTACACTAAATTTTCTGCTAAAATTTAATAACCAGCGTTATACTTTCATCTACTGCATTTAGGAATTTACAAGGACAAATATATTTATTCAGAGTTTTTTTTCTTGTTTACAGCAGAAAACGTCCAAAGACAAACTTTCTTATTTAATGAAAAATTTTACTTGGAATCTGTGTCAGCTGAATTTCGATCTGCATTCCAATGTAACTTAAAAATGCACAAACATAGCACTTTTTTAATTAGCTAAATACACTTATATCAAATGTGCCGCAAATAAATTTGTACCTCTGAGCATTCAAAAGCTATTTTTCAGCTGATGAACAAAAGAAGTATTAATTCTAGCTAAATAAATTCGATAGTTTGAAACGTGTTTTGATAATTTCCCTCCCTTTTAACCATCTCTCAAATGTCCAGAAGAAGAGGATGTCTCATCCATCTCTTTTAATTGACTGAAAATATTTAACAAACCTTACGGGTTTTTTTCTGTCCACATTTCTTCAACACTGAGTGAATTCAAAAATGAAAAATACTCATCCTATGTCTGCCAGCTGAGCTGCAACCAACAGCAATTATGCAAAAACTTCCTGCACAGCAGAAATTGAAGTACTTACCTTTGGAAAAAAAACATATATACCTTCTCCTGCTCTATTAGGAGTGGTCACATCATAGGGCTGATTCTAGAGCTACTCCCGGGGGCAGTGCCTGCGACCGCAGCCTGCAGCTACCTGCCAGCCAGGCGCTCTCACCTAGCTGCTGCTGTCGGGGCTCCGAACAGCCCCGCAGCCCCCGCAGATGCACATCAAAGGCCTGCCGCTCTCCTTGCAGCCGGCAACGTAAAGAAGGAGCTAGCTAAGGGGGTTCACACGCCGCAGTGACAGCCAACCTTTCCTTTTTTCAGTTTTTCCTCGTTTGCAGGGTCACTGGGAGAACAAATACAACAGCCAAGTTATTAGTTCTCTTATTCCCTTGGCCTTTTGCTAATTTTGAGGTTTGCAGTTCACTTTCCCATGTGGATCAATACTCAATCAAAGTTAAATTTGGACTTTTTCTTTGCATAATTTGTTCTTTAAAGTGACATCTGTTCCATTTCCTTGAACAGAGGCAGCAACACAGTACCCAGCTCCCTCCTTCACAAGCCTGCCTGCTCTTAGGGACTTAAGCCTTGCCCCAAAACGCAGTTTGTTTCTGCCCCACTTGCACTCCAAAAAAGAAAACCCTACCATTTAAACATTGTGAGTCTTTATCTCTCCTCCTGGTCCTCACATTTTACACAAACCACACAAACACATTAGAAGTTCCTTAGCGGATCAGCCATGCCTCATGCAGCTTCCTCGCTTTTCTGTACCAGACTGCTGTTCTGACCGGCTACTTTAATGTATCTCAATGCTGAACGAGCAAGCCTTCAGCATCCCTTATCAAAATACAACAACACAAGATGTATCAGCTGTATGTCCTTCCACTTTAATATATATATTTCTAAGAATTACTGGTTACAAGTCTATCTGTTTGGTACGTTACTTTTACAGTATTGATATAAAAATACAGAAAGATTCTCATACATTGGCATGTGTATTTAAATGGATAGATATACATTCACAGATAAAACTTCTCTAGATGTTTGGAAATTTTATGCAGTTGCCTGAGCAAACAAATAAGAAAATGGATAAATAAACCATAACGAAGGACTATGATCAGTTAAGTCCATCTGCAAATGTCACTCTTTGCAAGCAAATACAAACAAAGCAGCACACACAACAGATTACCAGTTTGAAAATGGGTTGACTGTCTAGATGACCTTCCATGTCAGCACATTTGAGAGGTTTTTCAAGAAACAACAGAGGTAATCATCTAAAGTAGTTGCAATGACTGACTTCAAACTTTTCTACCTCTGTTGCACAGATCTTTCTGCTCACAAAACACCAGTGGGACATGACAGTCACCAAGACCTGCAATGAACCGTCTTGTCAACAAAACTGCTGAAGCTGCATGTTTCAACCCAAAAATCCATAACCATTGGGGGGAAATACGGAGGGTCTTAAGAAGTTCTGTGCATGTAAAAATGCCATAAACTGTAAAAGGTAGGTTTAGATATTTTATGTTTAAATTGTGAAGGCAGTAAATAAATACTGATCCTTGGCAAAAATCTAGAAGGCAGCACTGTCCCTAGTTCCTATCAGTAAAGCTCATTCCCAGTAAGAATACTCAACCTTAGCATGTCTTAATAATGGCAGCACAAGGAATATATACTGGATTATATATATAAACATATACATGTTACACACTCAAACTTGGCTCAATAGATGCTATTAAAGCATAGCACTTATGCCAGCATACATGAATAGCTCATTCTACACATAGGAGCTATCACACAGAGGTCAAAGCCACGGTCCAGCATGTGCATGTTCTCTAGCGGTTCTCAGTGTGTAGGTACAAAGGACTATGAAAAGGAGCAGAGCGCAGAGGTCTCTGTGCTAGACAGTCCACATGGAGTCCAAATGCAGCCAGGAGCCATATATCCACCTTCACAAAGGTTTGTCTGTTCATGGGTAATGCTACATGAACACAGATACACCGCTTCTGGATCAAGAAGCGAACTAGATGATGAGGCAAGGGGGGACATACTAGTATCACAGGCATTTACTACGCAGTATCAGTTGTTACCAAAATTAAGCACAACCGGTATTAGTCTTCTACTAGACTGCGGCCTGGTCCTGCTCTAGACTACGCTGAGCTTCCATTTGGCCCCCTATTTCTTTTTCCAAGGCTAAGAGGGTTACTTGTCCCTGCTCATACTCCAGAGAAGGTGGGTCAGAGATTGGACTCACAAGATGCCCCTCTTCCCTTCCCTTGCCCCAAAGCTGCTCCCTAAGGGACTGCTGGGGTCTAACCGGGCTGCTGCAGGGGTGGGTCAGGGAGGGCAGCAGCCCAGTCCTGAGGAAAGACTTACCCTGGAGCCGGGAGCACAGACTGTGGGAAAGAAGGAGGGTGTCCCACGGACTCCCAAGCAATGCCTTTCACTGCCTGTTCCTTTAGGAGGCAAATACTCCAAGAATAGGTCGCTGCCCCCGCAAACAAATCACATGAACAGGGAGGGAGAAAGATTAGCAGAATGGAATAGGTAATCCCCACCCCACAGATGTTTGAAATCTCAATGGCTCTTTGTCCAGAAGTTTAGCAGTACTTGGTTTTACGAAGCTTCTGGTATGAGCATTGTGAAAGTTTCTAATAGTATCAGCCATGTTCCAAGGTCCAAGGCTGACTTCTGCAGAGTCAGCTCAAGGGCATCTCAACCCATGACACAGAATAGCCCTGATCTGCATCAAACAAGATAGGACGGGCAGAAATTTGAATCACAAGAATAACGGGTAGTACCGTCCATTCCAAATTCCACATAACTCTCCCACTGCAATGTCACAGGCTTGATACCTGGCTCTGTTCTAGACTTGATTTGTATTGATTTCATATTCTGATCAAAGACTAAAGACTCATTCGGGCTAAATCTTCCCTTTCCTACAGTCAGAATTCTAGAGGACAGTAACGATGCTGGAAATGACTCATCTTCTCTCTCAAAAGCTGAGTAAAAACTTTCCATTTCTCCTCAAAGACCCCAGAGTACTCCGTAAAAGTAATGTCCCTGAATTTCTACTCAGGAAGCATTTATCACACAAATCCTGCATAAAACTTGGAATGATCATCATTTTTCTCCTGTTACTTTTCTATCAACAAACGGTGCATTGAGCATGGTCTGCTCTCCCAGAGTGTTTGCCTTTCTTCTCTGACATTGCAGGTGCTTTATCTAGATAAATATGAGACTATTATTAGAAATTAGTCACACTGACGTTGAATCACCTATATTCCTGGATGATGCAGCTATCAGGTGTCTACCGCCTTTTTTACGGGGTTCCACTTCCTCCCTGACAGGTTATGAAGCTTACCCTAAAGCAGTTGGGAAAGAAGCTGAGGCAGTCACTCAGAAACGAGCAAGTACCTCTGACAGTTTATGAAAGGCAAATACCAAAAGCTCAGGAATAAGCAGATAACGTCCATTTTTTAAAACGGAAGGAAAAAGTAATCAGTGAACTATGAGCCCACCTTAAACATCTAGAAAGCTTTTGAAACAAATTATTAAATAATCCATAAACAGGCAAATGAAGCAATAAGCAATAAGGCTATGTAGCAATAAGCAGCCAAGATGGATTTGCCAAAAAAATAATCCCATCAAGCCAATGTACTTTTCTTCTTTCCTTCCATTCCACACAAAGGAGGAAAGCAGTAAATCCAACAGATCTCAACTATAATATAGCTTTTGACAGAGCCCCAAACGGTATTTTCATAAGCAAACTAGAAAAACACCTTCCTTCTAGATTAGAGTACTGTAATGTGGGTACATAACTGGAAAACCACACTCCGAGAAACAAGCGATTGCTCATTATCAAGCTGGGAGAACACTTTAAGTGATTTGTCAAGGGTCCAGTACTATTCAGCATTTCTCTTACTAAGATGAAAAAACAGCAAGTACTCTTACAAAATTTGCAGATGGCACCAGTCTAGAAGGAATGTGAAGCACTCTAAAGAACTAGACAGAACTCAAGATGATCTCAATAAACTGGAGGAATGGCCAAAAATCAGTAAGATGAAACTCAGTAAAGCCAAGGGCAAAAAACCACATTTGGAATGAAAGAAAAAAATCAAATCCATTGAAACAAGATGAGGAATAAGTAACCAGCAGCAGTCCTGCAGAAAAAGATCTTAAGGTTACAACGCCCATAAATTGAGTCAACAATGTGACACCATTGCAAAGGGAGCCAAATGACAATCTGTGGAGTTTATTAAAAAGAGAAGCATAATACCTAATAGCAGAGGTTTGAGGGAAATCTGCTCTCCTCAGGAGTGGTACCAGCTGGACTACTGTTCTGGTTTGGGGCATAAATATAGAAGAAACTCAGGAGAAGAAACACAGAGGAGGGAGAAAAATCAAGAGTGGTTCAGAAAAATCTAATCTCTTCAAAAACTTTCAAAGAATTGGAAATGTTTAGTCTACAAGAGTGGGGGAGATAAGAGGATGCTCTGAAAACTTGCATCTTGTCTTAAATAGTACCACATTACAAAGCTATTACAGTGGCTGTTTATATTACTACTATAGTTATTTCTTGATTTTGTCATATTTTAGATAAAATGTATTTTTCTATACTCTGTATGTAACAAAGCAACAAAAAGGGCCCTTTTTTTCCAGACAACTACCGTATTTCACATTTTAAAGGACAGTGTCTGAGAGACACTGCAAGGTATCTTTTGTAATCTTACCCAGCATGGAACAACTGCTAAAATATTTCTGCACCTCTCCAAAGTTCACAGGCAAGCAGCAAAGCTGCCTCGAGTTTCTCACGTGGGACACTGGGTTCTGTGGGAGTCCAGAAACCAAGGGTGCCTGGTGGTTCCCTTCCAAAGTGAGCCCCTAACTCTCCACATGAGTCAGTGCAAATCACTTCCCTTGTGTGTGCCTGGTTTCAAGTGAAAACAAGAGCACATTGAACAAGCGTGGACATAGAAAATTTGTTTCTTCTGTTAAAAAGAGATTTTAAAAGGTGCACCATCAGCAGAGTATCTTTCCACTGTACATACAAAGCAGTTAATGAAACACTGATTTTAATCCTGAAAAAAAGTATGAAACTCTAAAGAAGCAGTCTAAAAACAGAGTTCCCATAAAAAGTAGTCGTTTCCTAAGATTCTGATCAACAGTGCTCATTCTCTTTTCCTGCAGCTATTAGAAAGCAGAGATGATTAAGCTACAAATAACCAAAATCATTTTTATTTGTGATTGGGAGTTTCTGTATCTGCATTTCAGGGCCCTAACTTCACACACCTGGCTGATTCACTTTGACTTTTCTGTGCGTCCCCAAGCTGACAGCCTAGCCTCTGTTCCTTTTTTTACTTCCTTCCCTTCCGCAAACTTGTCCTGCGGCTGCTGCCAGGGGCTGTTAGTGTGGAAATAACAGAAGCCTAACCAATCTGATCTGCAAGCCTTGGTTGCAGGATCATTTATGCTGGATCAGCATACTGCTGGAGCACCAGAAAGTATAAATTTGATTTGAATCGGGTGTGGACTATGACTGCATGTCATCAGGACACACAATGAGAGATTTGCATTGATTTTACACTTCCATATCAGACTTCCCGCAAGACATAGGACAGCAACAATCTCATCCTCGTGATAAAGCTCGCTTGTACAAACTTAACCAATCTTTTCTTTAGCTGACTTATAGTACAGTACAGTAACTTTACATTAAACAATGCTTTGCTTTGTGTTGCCACAATGTTCTTGAACCAGTCTCAGGAAATCTATGGCCAGATTCACTATAACGTCAAATAAGTGCCATGGGAATTGGAAGAGGCATCTCCACGCGAATCTAATCCCTGGCAACAAACCTCACAGATGCTTGAAAAGTACAAATGGTTAAAATTGCCTACCCTTTCCCTGACTGCATTCTGAGGCACAGCATAGCCTGTGAATTTCCCTGAGAACCATACGCTGGCAAATATAGTAGAACAAGAATGGGGAAATCTCTTTGCCAGACTGAATGTTTTCTGGACTGTTTTCTTTTGGCTATGACTGGCACAGATAACTTCCTCAGGAAGCTTCTAAGATTCCTTGCGTTGATTTTTTTTTCCATTTTCATTGTGCAGTCGGACTGAAATTGATGGCATTTGGTGGTCACTTTCCACCAGTGTTATTGTTATTTCCTGGTAGTACTGATTTGTTTTCCAGCAGGTGATACTCATAGGCGTTGTCCCTGCTTTGGCAAACACAAAGCTAAAGGATTCCCTGGGGAAGTACTTCCAAATGCCATGCATGAAGTTATTCTCTGTTGCTTCCCAAAAAAAATCAATGCATTAGCACACTACGTATGTTTTGCTGAAATGCTGCCTACAGGTCAAATAAATCATTAATCTTGATGCTTGGATGCTACAGAACGGGAATAGCAAGCTGAGAAGCTCCACAGTAGTCTTGTCCTTAAACTCTGTCTGTACTACACTCAAAAGTAGAATCATGTTTAAATACAAAACATACCGGAAAGATCACTTCCACTGCCCACTGTAAATAAAAATGACCTATGTTATTAATCATAGTACAAAATAATGTTGAACTATAATTTAAGTCTATGAAGAAAGCAAAATCATATTAACACCTTCTAAGTTTAAATACTGCTTTTGTCTGTTTTGGGCTAGTACTGTTTCAGTTCTTCAGGTCTTAAAGTCCTTATTAAGAAAAGCTTCTTTATTTCCAGTAACAGTTGCTAGATTGTGTGGTTTTCAGAAAATGCTCTGGGAATTGAGGTTGTTACATGAGAACTAGAAGGCTGAAGCTAAGTAGATAATTTACAATTACCTCATCATAAATGGGGTTCCCAAAGAATTCTTTGTACTTTGTTTTCAGACAAAACATAAGGATCACCATCTTTCCAGAGAGAAGACACAAAAATCCCCTTTAAAACCTGCAATGACATCCTTCATCTTTTAATAGAAGTTAATGACACAATATGTGCTCCCTTCCTTTTCCTAAGGGGTTGTGATTGGAAATTAGTTCTAAAACACTGCTAGCTGGTTATGCATTCACAGATTTCCACAGAGGAGGACTTTAATCTTTAATTTTGCTGGTTTGTTGTAGCTAATACATATTAATAGTTTACTGAAAACCTAAGATCTTTTCCAGGCAAATGAAGTACTGCAAAAGATAATTATACAATCTTGTAAAAGTGACAGTAGCAAGGGAAGGGAAAGCTAACCTATGCCTCTTTCTTACTCTATGACACACTAAAAAAAGAACGCCCCAAAAGCTGGCAAGGTTTTTTTGTTTTTTCTCTTTTAAAGATCTTTGGCTTGGGTAGAGGGACTTGCCTCTAAATAACTCCATGTACGCACAGAACTATTCCAGAGCAAGAAAAACCCTATATCCCTCTAGCCTCAGACTTCATTCCAAAATAAGCATGCTAACTTCAGAGTTACTGAGGGAAAACTTAAATCCATACCTCCTTATTCCACTTTAACTCTTACACATGTCATAAATACACCAGGAATTTGAGGTTCCATTTTTCTGGGGGATTTTTGGCTTGAGGAAACCTTAAACAATTCATGGCTAGACTGAGCTATAATTAGGCTAAGAGTTTATCCCACCTCCCCATCAGTTAAAGCCTCCACAGTGAGTTAATTAGTAGCTTGGGTGCTGTCAAAGCTTTTATTGCAAAATAAATAAATAAATAAATAAATAAATAAATAAAGAGCCATATTCTCTACCTACTACTAATACAAATGTTGGGTATTGCTTAAGTGTTGCTCTGTAATGAGGAATTACGCAACTTGAGCTGTCTCAGAATTGGATGGCTTTACTGTACCGCTAGCTTGTAGTGATTGCCAGTTAGATGCAGACAGGCAGACTTCTTAAGCTGGCTGAGAAGATTACATCCTTAACAGAGTGATCTCTTCTCTCCCCCTTCTCCCTCACATTCCCCCATCTTCTAAAATACAACAGATAACATAACAAAGAAACCTTTAATAATCTACCTGAAAATGAAATCTCATTTTCTAGCCTTTCCAATGTAATAAATAGACTGGCCTTTCAATCACACAGAAATAAGTATTACCTGGCGCAGCTGACAAAATCCAAGCGTTTAAACAAAATCCTCTCATACCTCCACTACATATCAGGACAAAGGGTCAGTATCTTCCTCATGTGCATGTTTCCCTTCTCAAACAGCTGTTAAAAATTCTTACGACATGTAAATGTAAAAATCTATACTAACTAAACTTCTGTGAGACTGTTTAAACACCATCTCTTGGAAAAATCAGCAAGGTCATTCAGTCAAGGGATTTTATTTTTGTCTAGGATCAACTGCTTTATATGACTTTGTTACCAAATATAGAAACATCACCCCATATACAAAGGCAACATTTTTAAAGACTGCACTTTTGGGGGAAAAACACAATTCTTTTTTCCTCCTCAAAGGTCTTTTCAAATTTGCGTTGTAAAGATCCAAGAAACATCAGACGGGAAAAGGAAAAACAGACCACATTCTGGACTGAATTATGCATAGTTTAACTCCACTAACTTTAGTGGTTTTGAGAAATCACTGCAGAATTTTATCCAAAAATGTTCTTTCATCTAAGAACAATAGGATTACTTAGTGATCCTGATTAAGCTATTCACTGAGTTTGACTCCCTACATAAATTAAAAAAGACAATCAACAAATTCTGTTGTTCTAAAATAAGACATGTCTACAGCAACACGGGCAATTCTTTCAGAAACTATGAGCAAGCATCTGATTAGGATGACAAGCCACATGGAAACTACTTCCAGAATGAGACTTAAAGGGCACTGTTACCAACCAAATTTGGCAGACAAGGAATCATGACAAACTGCAAAGGCACGCAGCAGTGCAATAAAAAGTTGGGAATCATCAGCAAATAAGACTGCAAGCACTTCTGTCAATTTAGCGAGGACAAGAACATAAACAAGATAAATTCTAAGCAATAAACACTGGCTTCAAACTAAATGGCACTATGCCATAGTGGGAGTGGATCCGGGTCTTCCATTTACAGATGGCTTGCCATAAACAAGCTCTATCAGTATGGCAAAATATCTACTTATTGCAGATAGCTCATTCTGATGTCTTTCAAAACAGCACACTTTCAGAACCATTTTGATTATAAAAACAGGACGCTTAAAAGAGAAAGAACTGAAAGCATGGCACATATAAGGCTCTGTGCTTTCTTGAAAGGTGCATACAAGCTCAGAAATCTTACAAATATCTAGTATTTGTTACTGGATAACAGCAGGTATCTAACATAGCAGGTATCTATAGCTATCCATCATTAGATTTTTCTATTGTTAGTACACAGTTATCCTGCACATGAGATCACTGTGCCTTCAGACAGTCTTTATGCTAAGGAGATAATAGCTAGAATGCCAGCTGAAGCAGAAAAGCCAGCATTTGTAGCAAACTTGTCAAGTATCACAGGGAGATTACCTGAACTTTCATTTCTGTTTCCAGGAATATTAAGATGTACCAAATACAGCTATATTAACTGGGAAAGAAGACAGTAAGAAATAAATTACACTTTGCCCTTTGCACCTACTGTATTTGTTAGCAGTGTAGTACAGCGAGTGAGCATGCTAAACTCCCTCTAGAGAACGACGACCAAATTCTGAGGGCATCTGTCAAGTTTAAGCTCTACTTCTGATCCATAAAGCTAAATTTACCAAGCGGGTGAGAGTTAACAGAACTGAACTAGTATTTATTTGATCAAGAACTGCTGCATCAAGTCAACAACATAGGTGTCGCGAAAGACATCTAAAACCTACAGTCTTCCTAATTTATCGGTGTGTCCACGCGATACAGCGGCGCAAGGACATTCCAGCAGCGCAAAAAAAGATGAAAGTAAGCCTAAGAAATTTGAAGAGGGATGGAGAATAGTCTTTTCTATTAGACACTAAAACTTTATCAGGCGAGGCGGGAAGGTAAGCGACGTCCGGTTCTCAGGCCACAGAAAGGGATGATCCCGAGCAACCCACTCGAGGGCGCCCCGGTGTACAAAACGCCTTCTGAACGCCGCGTATCCTCTCTGCTGCTCTGTCTGGCAAGGCAGCGTTTCTGCGCGTCTCTACACACGACTAATTTCCTGCGCTCCTCCGCTTCGCCCGCAGCCCGAGCACCCAGCCGGCTTTCTCCCGCCGCCGCGGATCCATTACCGGCCTCTCGCGGGCTCAGATAACGCCTCCCCCCAGCCGCCGGGACGCGGCGGGCACCCTGCCGCCGCGGGGCTGAGCGTGGGGCAGGCGCCGCCGGCTGCTGGCGACAAGCTGCCGCCTGAGGCGAGGCGCTGCCCGCCGCCCCCCTCGCTGCCCCACGGCCCCGGCCCCGCGCGGCAGGTGCGGCCCAGCCCCTCCCCCCCCCACCCCCCAACGGCCCGGCGCCAACGGCCGCCCGCGCCCCTCAGCGCGCGCGGGGCCGCTCCGCCCCTCGCCCCTCGCCGCAGCCCCCGGCCCGCCCTCCCCGCCGCGGCCCGGCCCCAGCGCGGGGCAGAGGCGGGCGGGCTGCCGACCGCAGCGGCGGCGGCTCCTACCTGCGGCTCCTGCGGCGGCCGCCAGGAAGAGCGCGGAGAGGAGCAGCAGCGGCGGCGCAGCAGCGCGCATGGGGAGGGAGGCCCGAGGGAGCGAGCGGCCGCGGCGGCCCCCCCCCCCCCCCCCCGGGATGGCAGTGACGGGCCCCGGCGGCGAGGGAGGCATGACGGGAAATTCCTGGGCACCGGCAGGCAACGCCAAATATGAGCATAGAGCCGGGAGCGCGGGGCGGCCCCGGCCGGGCAGCGGGGGGAGGCGGGCAGGGGCCCCGGCCCCGGCGCCGCGTTTAAGGCCCCTGAGCTCATCATTGGCCCTTTGCCTTGAATGAAAGCGAGTTTAAACGATTCGTCCCTTTAACATTTAAAAGGGAGGGGGCGAGAAAAGCGAGGCACGAGAGCTGGAGCGAGGCAGGGCGCCTTCCGGCTCCCGTTGCCTGACTGCGCCGACAGCGGCGAGGCCGCCCGGGGCCCACTCCCACTCGGGGCCAGAAGAGCGAGCGGCTGCGCTAAGTCATCAGCGGAACACGCATTAGCTGGAGACAGGCGCTGAAACATCCTCAGAAAGAGCCTCACTTCCTGTGAAATTCTTCCTCCCTCTCCCCTCCCCCCCCCCCCAGCCAAAGGGCTAAAATCGAGCTAGACAAAATACCATTAAAAGTCTCATGCATCATGCTTTGGTACTCCCACCTGCAGCCCTTCAGTAAGAATCATCATTAAAACCATCCAAAACACAGTAGTAGTTCTGTCATTACACCACTACTATGTTTTCTATGGAAAGTAGTCCTCCTACCCATTCTATCACAGAGAGCCTTTCTCATCAAATGCTTTATCTCAAAATACAAGTTAACAAGCTCAAAACACAAGGGAAGGATTCTTCACCTCCCTCTTTCAATGGGTCAAGAGCTGTGGCCTCCTCTGGACTTTAAAATCAAGGTATTTTTGATCTGGGCATTAGAAATGCCAAGTATTTATACTCCCAAGTTTCAGGCTGACACACCACTTAAGCTCCGTTTTGCATTTTTTAAATCAAAGTACCACCTATTCCAATGTTAAATCCTAACAAGGTGGCTATGATGAAGATCACTCTTTCCCCTCACCCCTGGATGAAAGCAAGTATTCAAGTAAAAAAAAAAAAATCTAGAAGGTGAAACACATATAAAAACCCCTAATAAACCTTTAATTTCAGTGTTTTTTGGTTTTTTTTTTGTTTGTTTTTACATGACAGGGTGACAAATTACATCAAACATCTGATTTTTCCTCAAATGTTTAGAGTATTATACACATTCCCATCTGTCTTGCAGGAAGGGATATTGGTCAACTTAACAGTTTTTAGGTAAAATAAGCTGCATAATAGTCATATTACAATAATAAAATGTACAGTGTTTACAAGAAATATATTTTAGAAGCAAGAAAGATGCATCTGCATCAAAAGGCGACCTTTTAAAATGCCACAACTATTTTTACATTCACTCTTGCAACAGGTCACAAGATGGGGTCACTAAGGTCAGGTTAACAAATCACTATGGTGCACATCAAATACAACAAAATTAGTTTATATACATATATAATACATATACATGTATATTATACATATATGTATATAGTAAAACTCATCAAAATCTACCAGACCTGGCACAAAATCTACTCACCCATCAAAAATATGTACTTGTTCTTGGTAAGTAGAATTCTGCATGGCTGATTATATATTATATATACTCATTCATTAGCATCTGAGACATAAAACTGAGAATTTAAAATTTTTCGGTTAGCAAACTCTCCAATAATAAACATGGTGCCCACAAAAGCACAAAGGTAAGGCACAATAGGATTTTCTGTTGCAGAATAGTGTGCATCATGTTTACTTAACCATAAGAAAAACGTGCATTTTTTGTGCAAGTTCATGCTGCAAATCCATCATATCTACAAAATAAAGTGAATTTCAATAAAATGTATTGAACTGGTGCACTTTCAGTCTCACCACCTATGGAATATTCAGCTGGATAATTAGTTAAAATTGTGTTGTAGGAGTGGGCATTAGTAAAGCCAATAGTCTAAGATTTGCAACTAAACTTTTCAGCAACAATTTTGTAGTTACTGGGTAAATGTTAATAAATTTACAGGCTTGGAATCACAAGAGTTACTGTCAGCTGAACATCTGCTATTATTTCTAGTTTGCATCAGCCAAAATTGTTGCAAGAAAGCATGTACCTGTTAAAGTTTTAAAAGGTAATTGGTTAATTAAAACGAGTTATAAATGTATTGGGAAAGTCATTTAATCCCAATGGTATTTTGTCACAGCCCTGGCAATTGTAATAATAAATACAGCTTTTCACAAAATATTTTTCCAGTATCTGCCAATTGCTTCTTTATTGCTCACAAATTTGAATTCATTACAATTGGTATCAGACCTTTCACACAAAATCATAGTCAGGTATTTTAATATAAAACCTATAAAAGATATTTAACTTGTATCTAACACTTTAAGGTGTTTGGCCTCTTGTCATGGTACAGCCAAAACCATATAAAACATTAGGTTTTGAATAAAATTGGAAGCTTGTTCACTGCTTCTATGCAGACATCCTCACATAACACAGCCATTTTTGCCACCACCAGCGTTTACAATTTATATACAAAACCCAGTATATATCCACATTCAGCTTGTTTTCCCCCTCACACTTATATGCAACCACTAATGCCAGGTTAACTTCCCCATATCTTAGCTGCAGCAAATGATTCTTTTACAGCAACAAAACCCTAATATTGACTGAAAAAAATATTTTTAAGTTACTCACCATCAGGAACTGTAGGTTGGTTGTTACAAAATACCCACAAGATTATTTCACAGGAAACTATGGAAATACAGGAAGTTGTCTTTTCTCCATGCTTTTGTATTATCAAAAACACTTCTTGGTGCAAAAATACAGTTACCACATCTGAAAATGTTTAATGAATTCGGTATTTCTCATGCAAAACTTAAATGCATTGATTTAGTATAGCCCTCCCTCCCCCCAAACTTCCTGAAGCAATTTTTTTTTCATCAGCTCAGTATTACTGCCTCATTGCTAAGTCCCTTTGGAAACAAGATTTCTGGAACGTTCAAAACTTTTATTTAATCCATTAAAGTATCACATACAAAAAGCACTAAAAAAGGAAGACGGCAGCCAAACAGGAATTTTCCTGTTGCAGTAACAGTCCTAGCAGTTGTAGAAAGTCTTCTCAGGAACCTCCCTGAGAATTAGCTGTGCCTGTCCGAAGACGGAGATGTGACATAGAGTTCATGTGTTTGTTTGATGGCTTCAGGGGAGTGTTGCAAGTAAGAGCCTGGGGAAAACGATGATGATATCGATCTAGCCGCAGGTATTTTACTGTTACCAGCTTTCCTATAAGGCAAAGGAACAGGAAAACAAAGATCTACTAGCTTAGGATATTTATTACATTTCGCTTTAGGATGTAACAGAAAATATGTCATTACACAGACTCTCTTATCAGGTGATACGGATTACATTTACTAAAGAGATCCAGTTGTTTTTGTTACTGCTTGGTACTTCAGATATAAAACACTTAAAAAGCCATTTCAACAGACTCCAACTGCCCCCCACCCTCTGCCATCTCTACCCTTATTTTGTTAGAAGCCCCAACTTCTTACCATCAAACCAAGAGCCATGTAATGCCTTAAAAGCCTTTCCAGCATACTCTGGAGACAGACACTTGACATACACGCAACCCTGCATTAAGAAAGAGAGTTTTGGTTTACAGTCCAACAGACAAAGAGAAATAAAGCCTTAAGCTACTGGAAACACACTCACCTCACGTGAATTTTTGTCCACAGCAATATGAACAATTCCATCGTTATCACTGCATTTCTCCAAGATGGCTTCTTGAATTGCTAAATGCCAGTGATCACCTATTTCCCTAAGCAAACGATGAAAGATTTAATTAAGCACTACTACTCCTTTCAGAAAAAAAAAAATTAAAGACTACTACATAGAAACAAATGCGTTGCTAGCTGTAGTAACAATACAAAAGAACACTGGTCTTTGAAGCATATAGCGATTATGATTCAATCCAGTTTTATAAAAATGTGCGTCTTCTCCCATGTAGCTCATTTTGTGCTATCAGGACACCTGACAAAAAAGCACCTATACTTAGAAGCTGCCATACAGAAGTAATCTGGAAGGGTTACATTTCCACTTGCTAAAGGAATAGTGATCAATTTATGACGTTACTGAAAAGGGATCAAATTGGGTGAGTTAACATTAGCATTTTAGCTTTGATAAAGTGAGTTTTTGAAGGAAATCTCTCCTCTATCCCTACTTCCCATGCTTTAATTTGTATTACTGAATAGTCTCAAAACACCCAAATTTTAAGGGTTTTTCTGGTTTAACTGAAAGACGTACTCCATGGGGCATTTAATACACTCCAGCTGCTAATAGGCATTCAGTCCATGGAACCAGATTAGAGCTAGTCCAAAGAATTATCCTTGAAAATGCATATAGTATAACACTAGGTCTTCAGTATCCATTATTTTGCTCTACAGGTTTGTTCCTATTGCCCTACTTGGGCATAGCTTTGGAGCATTTTTGATGTTACCTACAGCTGAGGTCAAAAACTCAGAAACAATACCAAATACATATTAAGAGGTGACTACTCTCAACAAATTAAGAGTTTTTCAACCTTCCGCATTCAAAACCTAAAACTGTTCAATCACATAACCTCTAAGAATTCAACCTGACAGTTGAACAAGCCTTGAAAAAATGAGGGAAATTTCTTTCAGGTGTGAATGGTTCACATGCATATGAATTGCACAAAAACAGTTCTTAAACTTAGTCCTTGGAGGGGAGAAGCAAACAAAGCAACCACAATGAACAAGAGACAAAGTGCTGAATAAAAATACTGGCAGGGTTGCGTAAAACAAGGGCAGTTATGGTGTTGGAAAGAGAAGGTCAGACAATGGCAAGGCAGATGAGCAGATCTTTCACTACCTCAGACAAAGGTGGAAGACCAAACAACGCAAGAAACTAAAGCAGCAGTGGGGCTAAAAATACAAGGGAGACTGGGAGCTGAAGATAATTTGTCCAAACGCAGCAATCATCTGTGTCCCTACTCCACTGTCCCCTCCTACTTCCCGTTATTTCCTCCTGTAATCAAAAGCTTTCTTTTTTTAAATGTACTCAGCTTCTCATATTTTTCGGTCTCAATTAGCATCCCAGCTTTATTCTGTGATACAAGATACCATCCTCTCTTTTCCCCCCCTTACATAAACATATAAAGAAATAAATTCCTTCAGAAGGAGGACTGGAATCCTTGTACCTCTTTTCCACTGGACAAATAAGGCTTCAAAGATTAGAAGAGAGCAACTGACATAACCTACTGACTGCAGTAGTTCCAGCTTTTGAAAGTGCTAGTCCCCAAATTCGAACATATTCTAGTCCATAGCCAATGGAGATATAACTGGACAGTGAATGAGGTTAAAAAATACAAAAAAAAATCATTTTGCCTTAACCTTTAGCACATGAAGCAAAACTTATGATATATTTAGACACAGTACATACTCCAGAATTATATCCAAGCCTTGGAAGCCACACATTGCACTAATTTCTGCTTAAAAGATTTTATAAAAAAATTACAAAAATCCATTTGCTTCAAAACTAGGCAAAGTCCTAAAATATAAAATTTGTTTTAAATTCAGCATTTTAAAAGGCAAATTGTGCAAGTTCTACAAAAGTTTAAATGCTTTAGAATACTTTAGAAACCTACAGTCTATTATGATTAGGTCACATGATGGCTACAGTATCCCTTGCCAGTGGTTAAAATCAAGTATTTACATAATCAACAGAGAAAGATCGCCATTGCTCCAAATGCTTTGATTAAATGTCACTCCTTGAGGAGTGACCCAAAGACACAAATCAAGACTATGATATGATATGAAAGATAAAGGAAGAGACAGTAAGATTATGTCTTCTCAACGTGCCAGAGGCAGATTTTTTGGTACAATTGTGTTTTGTTTTGTTTTTTTTTTAAAAAGGTATTCATGTTCATTGGCTTCTTCCAAAACCCTCTCTGAGGAAGGGATTAGAGGCTTTCAAATGAACACAGAAATACTGATACCGAATTGCTTTTACTTACATAACTGGATCAAACATATTGCGAATCTTCAGACATGGTGTTAAGCTGTTCGGTGGTGAATTTCTTCTATCTAGATGAAACGCTTCAAAAAAAAAGTAATAGTATTTATTGACAAGCAGAATATCATCTAGTTAACAAGTGTCAACCTTGTACATTAACACCTTTCTGCTTTTACTCAAAAGAACATTTTCCTCCATATATGAAAAGCTTCAAGCGAGTTTCAAGTTTACCACAGAGTCTTCTACTGCACTGAAGAAAGTGTACCGTGCCTAGTAATTAATTTTCTTTACTTTTACAACTTCTAGATTTAAAAAGATAATGCATTCACTCATATTCAGGCCAGAGTAAATGGGAGGAATCCAGGGCATTAAAAACAAAAAAACTGTACAGTTAACACAGAAATTGTCTGAGTGAAAAGAGGTAGATATTCTTGATACTGGAGCCAGTTTCTGGAGCTGCAAGTTAACTGTTCCGTTTTAACTATTTGATGAATTTTCAGTTCTTCCATTTTTTGGCAATTTGCTTGTCTGACGAAGAAATAGGAAAGGTGTTTAGATGGATGCCACATCACACCTGTATTGCAATAACAGGACAAGAAGCCCTCTATAAGGATGGAGCTATTGTAATCCTAGATGCTCTATGTACACGATCAGAAATTGGCTAAAGAACTGAAATGAATCACACCAGAAGACAAGACAGGTATGAGGAGAAAAACAGACAGTAAAAATAACAGAGCAACTATTTCAAAGCTGAATGGTCCCATGAAAGATTTTCTAAAGTTTTCAAATATAAATAAATATATATATATACACACACACACACACATATATACACATATTAGCTTCCTTCTAAAGTTAAGATTCTCCTTGTAGGTGTCACAACAGAAGAGTGAACCATGAAAAAAGGAAGACAGGAGACCTACAGAATCAGATAAAGTGGTTCCATGTCTGGAGAAGAGCCAACAAACCACCAAAAACAGAAGTGGTAACCTGATAAAACAACTTCCAATATTTGAAAGAAGTTTTATTTTGAAGCCTTGTAGATGAACAGATGCAAAAGTTTTAACATAAGATTAAAAACCTCCACAAGACAAAATGACGTTCTAAACTGATGCTAACGCTTCACAATCCCTACTTTCGATAGGGTATGAGGTATTCAGGATGTTATGCTCCAAGTGTCAGGAGTCTCAGTTCTAGCCAGATGACCCTACAGGTCTATGTTTCCTATTGTTGACTTTTTAAAATAAAATCTCAAAAGTGCGTTGAAGATATGAACACCACTACTCCTCCATAACTCATCAAAACAAATATCCCATCGACAGGCACACAGAAGATATTGCATATGAAAGACAAGCATTAGCCAAGAGAAAATTCACTGCCTGCAGATATGGCGCAGAGCAACATACTCCATACGTCAATTTATTATGAGGCATGAAAACATACAATCACCACCTAGAAATTTCAAAAGGTGGCCTCCACATCTAATATAGAACCTATCATACTTTTCCAAATAACTAAAAGTGCTTTTATTAGAACATATGCATACACTGTTCAAATCAACAATACCTATAACAACTGACCAGTTTTTCTTGGAAATAGTTTTCTAAATATGCTGGTGACACTGCACCAATCTGAGCTGCCTCCGGCTTACAGACAAGTCCTTTTTCAACAGCACATGGTTTTGTAAAGTTTTTCACCCCAATTAAAAGTTATATATAGGGTATACAATCAAAACTTTACAGAACTAAGCAACACCGAAAAATAAATGGACTTACCTTACTTACGTAGGTTGGCTCCAGCAGATCAAGGGAGGGTGAAATGTCACCAGCATATTGTACACTAGGGCACCACACCATACTGGAGAAGGTGATCTGGGGTGGCCTAGTCATGGACCTGGACCTGAAAAGGCGTGGGGTTGAGGACACTATGTGCTGACTGTTAACAGCTAGGTTTATTCAGCACATTGTTTTGATCTAAGGATAAAGAACGGTGAGGTTATTTGCAGAGACCCAAGGCCCACAGGATCAATATTTTTGCAAGCTGCTTGTGAACTCTACAAATACACTGTTGTTTAAGAAGGAAGCTACATCAGTGAACTAAGCAAGAGTAACCAAATAGGGAATCCGGGTTTTAGTGTAGGTACCTATAAAAACTAGCCCTATCTGCTCCAATTTCTAATAATTTTCCACCTAAAAGCACATCAGGACCTCAAAGTTTGCAGACTACTTTGGTCAGAACAGAACATCAGCCCTGACACAAAAAATAAGCTACCTTGCGCCAGTAAAACAAATGTGCCCACAGCAGTGCAGTATACGAAAACAAAGATGAGTGCTGCTTTTTCTCAAAAATATTCCAGAGTCATCCTAAATGAAAAGAAAGTTTTACATGTAGAAAGCTCCATCTAAGTTGCAAGAAAGAGTTGGTGATAGAAATCAGTGAGGTATACAGTTATTGCTGGCACAATAAGCATGAAAAAGCATACCAAAAAACCCCACAGATCTAAAATGGGAGGCCGGGAAAAAACAAACAAGGAAAAGTAATTAACGTATAATGCTGTACCTACACAGCAGAATTCAAAACAGTGTAGCTAACAGACATTTCTTGAATTTCATTGCATGTCTACACCAATGAAATTAAAAAAAAAAAAAAAACAAGTTTAAGTTAAGTGACATAACTGTTCAGATTACAGTACTGATTATTTGAAAATTTCCACTGCTTGTGGAACAGACAAAATATCCTCATAATGACAGCATCTCTCACAATAAGGGCATAAACAAAATATTCTTGTGGGACAGTGGTCTGAGCTACACAGTAACTGAATATGCATCTCATCTGCCAATTCTTTTCCTAAATAGAAGTCTCAACAGTAAGATTTATCAGATGGGGTAAGAGGCAGAGATGTAACAAGAAAGCAGGGGCACAACTCGGTGCAATAAATCACTGACAAGAAAATTAAGGTCTCCATAAATTCCCCCCGTAGGGGCTCGCTAGTCCTTCAAGAAAAGCAGGTGATGCTCTACCTCAATTATAATGTGGTTTTATCATCTCAAACTGTATATGACAGTATCATTCCACATTCAAACAACGGAAGTGGCTGAGAGTGAGTGCTTTCAACAATTTCTGCATTGCTGACTGGAATACATCTACAACAGAGGAAGAAGTGGCTCTTACACAGTGTGATTTCAAAAGGAACACCAAAGAAATTATGGAACTACTTTCTGTACCTCTTGATTCACTACAGTATTTCCGCAAAGAGATTTCCCAGGATCTCCTCCATTCTTATCAGAGGCAAGAACAAAAAAAATAAAACATCTAGCTGAAAGTGTTATATAACACACGAGGTTCTTCAGTAGATGGGAAAGGTATCATCAAGTCCAAATACTACCAAATGTTAGTAAGATAGAGAGGAGAGCATGGTTGACTTGGGTTTTAATATAATAATAGTTCAGCTACAGAAGACCAGCATGGGACAGATACAGAATTTTAACACAAGTATAAAATATGTTCCAGTTTTCCTGTAATAGTTAACAGAGCTTCTTTACCACAGGGAAAGGACTGTATCCTCACAGATGTGGGAGGAGGAGTGTCATTCATGAAAGGTAACAGGTTATCTTCCATGCTGCCGGATGAAATATCACCCTACCCGCAGTACTTTGGAGAACCTCTATTTCACCTCCAGAGCTGTCAAAGAACTTCTGCTATCATTGTTAGCTTAGCTATGCTGAAGCTCTGTCTACATATTTTCCCTTAAAGTTCCAGTTATTGAGGACATGACAGGACAGTAACATTCCTTCTTTCTACAGCAAACTGAACAGACTAGAAATAAATATTTCTTTCATTGCTTTAATGAAATTACGCTTTGGCATGAACAAGACTATTTAATTGACAATTTTCTAGGCAGTTGCTTTCAAAACATTGCTCGTATTTGTCCATCAGCCTACAGTATCAGCTTACCTACCCTACCCGTTGTTCTTTTGACAAATACAGGTAATGTATCCAGTAGACACTCAATAATTATCTTAAAAAACCAAAACCTCTATTCTGATGGAGTTTAAAAAAAAGAATGAAAGAAATGAAAAGAAAAAAGCTACTGTCTATCAAAACGCAGGGTGCATCCTGAAGGATTGGATAAAATGCCACAATGATCCAAATGAACTCTGGATGTACCACAAACAAAACTCTAGAAACTAATACAGATGTAGAGCCTAGATCTTCATGCACGTTACAGGTCCCTACTTTGATGTATCATAGCATCCATTTCATGTCCTAGTACATATAGATTGATAGATCTTAAAACTCTCTTCAGTAGCACATATACTAGGTATTGCGTTCTGTTATGGAACGCTACCAGATAATGAAAGTTTAAAAAAATCACGGTACTGACATTTTTTCCCACAAGATTCAAAACCAAGAACTTTGCTTTTATAGGTTACCGAGTTTGTCTGGGGCTTGGCAAACCTGAAGAGTACTTGAGAAGATAACCTCCAGCCTGATTCATGAAGTTCTGTATTCAAACATTAAAACTGGAATAAAACCTTCTAGTTGATTTATACTTCCACAAATGAAGAAAACACCATCTCCATGTAGAATTGCCAGTATTGTGGAAGAAACAGTTGTGTAAAAAGTATGAGAGACTTATGTCACCGAACTTTTTCCAACAGTCTTGTGAAAACAAGGAACTCGGAAGAAAAAGCCTTAGCATGTGAAAGTTACCTTTGCCTCTTAATTGGCTACTAAGAGGCACAAAGTCATTTCTACATCATTCCAACAACTCCCATTTACATGCTCTTCTGTTAGAGCCAAAGTATGCCATTCCAGTTCTCCATACAGCTTTGCTGAAGTAGAAACATAACAAGAGAACTAGGAAAACTGCTGCTGAAAGAACTGAAAAAGGATAGAGCTTAACATATACTCGTCAACAAAAAAAAGCATAGACAGAGTATGTCAGGCACATATTCTAGGGGATACAGAAGTAAGCGCTACAGCTGACAGACAGAGCTCTCCTGTACGTTTTTCAGTATGCTGAAGTAGGTATCAGATCCTCAAATTCTTAGGGTACCAGACAGTATAGTTACAGCAGTAACTGCATTTCTAAACGAAGCTTTGGAAACTACTAATCCATTGGAATCAGGAATGAACAGTTCATATAGCAAAGCAGTACCTGGGCTATCACCCACCAAGAATACTTTCAGATGAAGGAAATTTCAGTCCTATTTCTGATATAGGACAGAACATTATATATAGATTTACACTGCAATTAAAACAAATGTGACAAGAACAACGGAGCAAATGAGCAGGCCGAGAAACTTGAGAACGTAAGTATCATGTTCCCCAGCCTGTATAGAAGAGTAAACTATAAAAGATTTAGCTTTATAATATGCATAGCTTGCAGAAGCTACATTCAATATAGTTTTTTCAAAAATTCAAACATAACAGTATTATAGAGATGGAATAGAAACAGCTAGAGACAAAATCCAGTGTCTGCGTCATATGAAAGCTCTCACACATCCCTAATGCACAATGTCCTAGGGAAAAAGGCTCTGAAACTCTCATAAGAAAGAAAGATGTGAATAGTAACTAGCTAAAAACTTAATTTTGAGAAACTCTGATCATATCATATAGTTGCCAAAACAGAATGTCACGTTGCTACTACTTCAAGACAGCGCCTAGCAGAACCTCAAGCCTGCAGCATTATTCACAAGCTGGGGGAACAGGGACACCTTTTTTCCAATGAATGATTAGAAGTGAGAAATGTAACGCTAAAAATAGTGGCATAACTTTGAGAAGTATTTAATGATATCACAGCATAACATTTTGGCACAGACAAGCAAGAAACAGGTACCCAACCAGCTAGGACTCTGATCAGATAACGTGCCAAATATTCTGAGGCATTTGCAAATACCTGACTCCTCAAGTCAAGTATTGACTTGACAGTCAATTAGTAGGGGAAGGATTGTTTGTTTGTTTTTGCATTGAACTTACCAAAAAGCAAAACTTCAGACCTGAGGGCTGAACGTATACCCAGACCACATGAAAACATACAAATGTCCTGGAAGAACACCGGAATGTTAGCACTACTCTCTTGTTCAGGGAAACAAGCCCGCTACAGTTCAAGTGTTTCAAGCCAAAAATAAGCTCACAATGTCTTTCCCTCTGTTTTTGAAAAGGAAATAATGATTGTTGAAGAAACCACTTTATATCTTTTTTAATGGGAAACAGAATAAAAATATTGTTTCTTACAAACAAAAATGTATACCAGTAAAAAGTAAAAGAAAGAAACCTGTTAATACTTGCATCAGTTAAACTATGACCAAAACAGGCATACTCCAGAAGAACATAAGTGAGAAATCACTTGCTTGTTGGTGGGGTTTCTTTTGTTTAAGTGGAACCAGGAAGGGGAGTAAAGTAAGACTGTTTTGTTTTTAGCTACATTTCATTCAGCATCTAGTTCAATGCCACAGAACACTTGATAACATCTGATAAAAAAAATAAATAAATAAAAGTTGATTTAAGAACAGGAAAAGCAGCAGCTCCCTCTTCCCTCCCCATTAAAATAAGCTAATGGGTGGATAAGTTAGGATTCTGTACTGTGTTTATTTCAATCACACTGGAGAGATAATATAGCATTGCTGAAGAACATAATGCAAAATAGACTACAGAGACTCTTGAAGAGTCACAAGATTTAAATAACTGGCAACCAGGTCTTCACTTTCAACATTTACCTGCCATACTTAGATTTTGATAGAAGTGACCATTCCTTTATATTGCAACCCAGAATTCAAAACTTTTAGTCAACAGGTTCTTAATTATAGCTTTAATTTTCTGAAGTTTTGCATGAAGAAAGACAGGAAGAAAAAGAGCTAGGGGAAGATAAGCACTGCAGACAAACAACCAAATGTCCTACTGGGTTCTTACTTCATTAGCACCGTCAGTGGCTCCATGATAAACATGAGAAGTGACACGCCATTGCAAAGTTCACTTACAATGAGTCTTCTCTCCTAAAACAAATGCTTTGCTGTGCCAAAGAGCTTGAAAAAAGAATGCACGGAATAGAAAAACCTTTCTTACAGAGAACAAGCACTAGTAGGAGATGCTAAAAAAAACATGTTTTGCTGACTGAATAATCTTTTATCCCAGCAACTTCCCTTTCAAAATAAACAGCTGTTTCTCCAAACTCCACTTTAAGGTGCCTTACTTAACAGTAACAAACTCAAGTCTAGAAGCTCTGATATACCTGCTGTCAGATATAAACGACTACATTACTTCTAATAGGTATGTACCGGTATAAGGGAGGTCAGAATTAGACCAACTAAAAAAGTTTTTGAATTCACACAAAGGAACACAATAACTAATTTTGACTATATGTACTCTGCTATAGTTCTGCAGTAGCTACAACGGAAAAAACCTATTTTACATGAAAATAAGACAGACACTGAATACACAAAAAAGCAAATCAGCTAAATAACAAGATGATAAGAGAAATAACACTGACAATTCATAACCATGCTTAAAGGAGTCAGAGAAAACAAATCTTTCATTTTCAAGTGACAAAATATCATTCAGGAAGAAGCACAAAATTTACAACAAATTATATTTGCAAGATATAGCCAAATTGTTCTATACCTTGGCCTTGCCATACTTTCGACGGTATTACTAAAATTTTGTCACACGCCGCAGAAGGCTGCATCCACTTCCAAACCAAGAACTCAGCACCACCTATTCTTCGTGTCTCTGTGCGAACTCTAGATTCATTTGCTGCAAGGAAGTCAACTGCTCTACTCCAGACTTTCCTCATTTTCTTCCTTAAAGCAAGAATTACAATGTTAGCATTGCAACCTGCATATCATCCAGCACACAGAAGAAATCTATAAGACAATCATCGAAACACTGCACCATGCAACCTACTAAATTGAGCAATTCATTTATTTCTAAGCTACATGCTTTATTCCATGCAAGTACTTCAGTAACTATAGCGAGAATATACCTGTCCTGAGGAGGTATTAGAGAGTCACGCACATGTGGAATAGGCATATAAGGCTGCAAGTCTTTATTTTCAGAACATGCCTCACTGTGACTTCTTAGAACATCTGAGAACAGCATAAGAAAAACAGTTAACCACGTAGTTTAAACAAACATTAAAACTATTCAATGCTGGCTATCAACAACTACTTTGACATCACCTTTCAACTTCAGTAAAGAAAGCTAAGGTGTTTTTGGTGTTTTGAAGCATTTCTCCTCCCAAACATGCTGAAGACAAATCAGAGAAACTAACCACGCGCAAAGAGCCTCCATGTGCTTCAAATAAATTTGGAATAAAGGAAGAGCAGTCTTGCTATTAATCTTGATTACTACTTTTAGCTGTTAGCAAAGACAGCCCCCTTTAAGAAAATAGTGCATTTTCCACAATAAAATTGTACTCCTAAACTGAAAAGGTGAAAGGGTAAAACAAGAAAATAGCTCTGATTTCTCTGCCTTTCCTACCATCTCTGGATTTACAATGATTGTCATAGAAAGTAAATTAGGACAGTGCAAGTACAGATGCCACTCAAAACAAGCACTAAAAACTATGAACAGAGGCTACTAAAAGGACTGCAACTTCAAGAACAAAGGCAGAATTTCAGAATTCAATTTACACGTTCTATTTTAGTAACACAAATCTGATCAAACTGACTAAATTTAAAAGTTCCTTTTTCTATTAAACAACCATTAAGGATGGAATTGAGAGCTAACGTGAGTTTTAGGAGTGGACTGGCTAAAGCTAGCTGAAAGACAAAATGGTTGTAGAAGGCAACGTGTTACCGCACTTAAAGCCAACCAATATCCCATATGTATTTGTAATTTCAGAAATAAATTACTATTGACCAGGCAGGATGTAACCTATTATTGCCATGATGATATAATTCACAAATTTAAGACTGTATACCAAGTACCTTGATTAGGACGAGCTTAAAGCATTTTATCTGCCCCTCACACAAATATGTTTTTTTTTTTTTTTTAAAAAAAAAGTGAAACAAGCATCTCTCCAAGTGCTTTAACAGCAAGATGACTGACAACTGGACACAGAGACTAGAAAACATAACTGATGTAATTATGGTGAGTACTCTCATAGCTTATGCAAAGCTGATACAGATGTATCAAATATGTGATCTGAGAAGCCATACCTATGATTTTTACCACCATATCATACATCTGCCTCGTCTCCTCTTCCTCCTTTGCCCAACGATATTTCATGTAGTGCAAGACTCCCCACACCATTGCTACACCTGCATTAAAACGGATAAAACTCTTGAAACATTGTTAAATTGCCAACAATCCAAAAAAGTCCACACTACATGCTTCCAAAGTTGGTTGACCTAGCTAATATTTTAAGGTACCTCAAAATTCAAATCTATTCAACTGCCTTCATCATCAATATTTTTTATTTTACTAACAAAGCGACAGTAGTTCTTAAGTTCCGAAGAACAGAAAGAATATTAAAAGTCTATGTAAACTGGCAATTTGGAACTCGTTAAGAATTAAAAATGTGTAATATTCTTATTTACAAGTCACATGCCTTCAATGTATAAGTCAAAACTAATTAACTTTACTTCAGTTCAGTTACAGACTTGTATTTCTTGCCATGAGGTATTGCATGTTCTTTTCCTTTTATCTTAAGGGTTATTTTCAAAAAAGACAGTCTAGTTAAGAAGGTAACATAAGCTGAAAGGCCATCAGAAAAATCTCATTCTCTCTTCTGTCTCAGGTTGAGGGCACCACTACACAGGAGATCTCTTAGCAATGAAAAAATATACACAAGTTCTAGCTACATAGTTGGTTTTGGGACCAGTGGCACAAAGTAACATTAGCCGATATATCGAAGAGAACAAGTGACACCATTATTTTAGACCAAAATGGGTGCTTAGTAATGACAACACAACTAAATTTTATATAATTCTCCATTTTTAAGAAGTGCTTCCTAATATCCTCAATTACAGATAAAGTTGAGACACTGAGTGATTTGCTCAAGCATAACTAATCAGAGCAGTGGCTGATTTTGAGCTTTGTCTTGAAGTCCCCATCCAGCACTCTATCCACTACTGTCAGAAGAGGGTAATCTGGGACAGTTTGTCTCGTACTTCTTTGGTTTGTCAGAAGACTAATGAAGGAGGTCTTATATCTTCTGTTCCATAAGTATGAGACTGTTAAAAACACTAGGATAAAGAAATTACTGAATATCCAATACGTATTGAAGATGCAGAGCTCATCTCATATATTTCTAACACCATGGAGCAACGTGTCTACACTCAACAGGACCATACATTACAACGCATGCTTTTCAATCCAGTCAAGACTGAGAAACTTGGAAGGATCTGAAACTTAACTAGAGGGTTAAGTTATCTATCTTTATCAAAGACTAAATCCATTTTTTATTGTACATACGTATTTTATTTTGTAACACAGACTTAACTTACAGTTAGGAATTTTTGGTGACAACCATGTTGACTGTCCAACTTTTCCTACACACTGGAAATGCAACTACAGAAAAGATTTTCCTGAAGTTCCTCAAACTCTAGTGAAATGCTCTCTAATCAAGGCTACCATATCTTTTCATGGGAAATTTTTTTTTTAAATCAGCTCAGTCTGGATGTTTGAAAGCCACAAGACTTTGCTGTTGCAGGTCCCAAAGGTGACCTGACTAAAATAGCAGGTGATGGCAACTGATGGGAAAATACAGTGGTACAATCAAAGTGCAAAGCAGACTGTTGTAACGAGGATACCAACCAGAGCTCCGAGTTGGATAGTTGATTAAAAACTTTCTGTAAACATGCTATTTCCTTCCCCCCCCAATCCAATTACATAAACGCAAAAGCTTGCTTTTTAACTTACCCAAAAGCAGTATTGACAATCTGTGAGTTACATTAATAAATGCACGGCGAAAACGACACCTGAAAGACATCTTTGGACTAGTAGATTCCAGATATTTCACATCTGTCACATTAGTGACATTTATCTCATCTGAGTCATTGCTGAGACACCTATTAAAAAAAAAAGTATTTACCGAAAAGTATGCATTCTATTAGAAGCATTTAAGCTATAAAATAAAAACCACTTACTTTATGCCAACATCTTCCCCACTATTCAAGATCCATTGTAGTGATGTGTTGAGTACACTTTCATATTCTGGATCTAAATTCTGTCAAAGACAAATATTAATGAGCAGTTTCTTTAATAGCTGGAAAGTTGTCATGCCAAACTAAAATACAAATATCACACAAACAGATAAGTGGGAAACCTACATGGTTTTGCTCTTGAGTCTTCATTTTTTGCATAATGTTCACCTGGCAAAGTGAATCCATGCAAGCTATGAGCAGCTACGGGACTTACTAATATTCCTTGAATTGAGGGCTTTTGAAAAGTCAAGCCACTTTCACCATTTTATTAACAATTATAACCTGCAGCAAGAAAAAGTTATTCAGCCACTAGGCGGTGCTCATGGAAAGTCTACTTCAAAATTAAAACTCAAACTAGATATAAAACTTGTTGAAAATAGGCCCTATAGAAGAAGCTGATGCCTTCTTTCCCCCCCCTTTTTTTTTTTAGAGCAGCTTGATGAGAGCCAATTTTAACTGATATTCTGCAAATATTCCAATACTTCTAGTGCAACAACTGATTATATTACTACATGGAAAGTGATGTATTCTTTTTAAGTTAATTCATATCAGTTATCCCAGGAGAACCCACTGCTATTTGAGCAAAGGCTGTCTCCATAGTTCATCTTACATGCCCTTTTGCAGAAAAGGAAAGAAAAAGGTAAGTTAATACTGTACTTGAACTGACATTCTCCAAAAAAATTTATCCCAATCTTGCTTTGAACCTCACATAATGCAATCGGCCTAGAATTAAAAGTAAAGCACCTAAGAAAAATTAAAACAGCAGCTCTCTTATTTTCATGCTGAGAATAAACCACTAAAGTTTTGTCACTGAACACAGTGACATGCTGCAAAGAGTTGCATTTACATTCCCCAAAAAAGAAGAAATGTAGGCTTAAACGACACTTCACATAAAGTGACAAATTAGCATATGAAATTTGAGCTTCCTCTCAGAAGCTAACACAGTTGTGGTCATACCAACTGTCATTCTTTAAGCATAATAGATAGGTAAGACCATCCGTTATCCCAAATCAACTTAGTTTTTTTCATATCCTCCCACAATGTCCTAGTTTTAACAAGTATAAAACATCATTGCCAATCCACACCTCCTTAATTTGCTAGCACCTTCTTCAGGATGCTCTTCAAATCACCCCTTTTTGTTTATAACGTTCACCAGAATGCAAGGTTAATCTTGGCTTTCTGTACATTTATTAATAAAGTCATATAAACTTTATATCTTAAACCCCCACCCGCAAACTAATAAAAAAAATCTTGTACCCTCAGCTTTTAAAAATGTTCAGGGAGTTTCCTGCTGAATGGGACACCAAGCGCGCTAAAAATAAGCCTACAACTGTCCAAAGACCAGAAACATCTTTTACTGAGGCCACGCAGGGGGGAATGGTAGGGCAGAGCAGGATTTCAGAGTACTGCACACCTAGCAAATTAACAAGAAGGCTCTTTTGGACCATTTCAGTTTAAAGTATCAATGACTGGTGTCTCCACACAGCTGCTGCCTATAAAGCCCACAGCAAAGACCCATGCTTCAGCCTCTCCTCCTAAAGGAAGGAGGACGACAGCATCCTTTTCAGTAGGTGCCAAACAACTGTCCTAAAACATTGCCTACTGAGCTCGAGAGAAGCTTCTAGAGATCTGCTCTGCACAAATTTTTATATTTGTGTTGGTCAATCATCTGCATCAATTGAAATTATGCTCTGTTTTTGTGTTTTAATTATAAGAGGGAAAAACTGCATGCAATAAAGCACCACTTATCTATGTTTGCATAGCAGTTGAGGTTTTCTTTCACCTTCCCCCACCCCAAAAACCTACCTCCCCAAATAAAAAACTATGAGTAGCATGCGTTAATTCCAAGCATTTCCAAATAATATTCAATACTAAGTCAAATTTTAGACACTACACTAGATAGGAAACCAGACCTTACAAATTGTAACTTATACAAATCTTAGATACAACCAATGAAAAATACCTCGATTGCTTACTTTCAAATATGCAGCTGCCTCCTGGACGGTAAGATTTCTTTGATTAGAGCTGCCACATTCATGTTCCCCTGGTAAAATTAAACTTTTGTTTATTTTGATCTACTTATTACTGCATTATATAAAATAAAATCACCTACATACAAGCTTACGATTAACACAATCTATGCAAGCAGCAATAGCTGAGGAATTCTCACAAGTTCCACTAAAAATATGGGGAAAACCTCTGGATGAATTTCCCCTTGGGAAAAGAAAAAGAGATTGTCACAGCTAATCATATGCACAAATCACATTGACAGAACTTCATGTGCTAACCAGAAAGAACAAAATAGAATGTAGAACTATGAAAAGAATATTAACATAAAATGGTTACTGGACACTGAGCCAACTTCTTTCAAATAATTTTCATTTACTCTGAAACAACATGTATTATTTGTTCATACAGATGAGGTTAGTTTCAGTTACAACACACATCTACTTCAGGCACTATGACGTTACTACGTCAGGTTGATCCAAGCTATCCCAATAACTCACTTTCCTGAACGTGCACAACATGCCAATGTGGTCCGAAACTGCTGTTTTTACCATCTTCCTAATTCTTTATGAAAGTAGGCAAAAACAGTCAGGAAATTAGTCAATATATACAGAGTCAGTCCTCAGAGCCACACGGCATCATCTTCCTAATTGTCTTTTCTAAGCTGGAAGTACCTGATTCACGTAAAAAATTCAGTGACAGTCATGCCAACATGCAGTCACATAGAAAAGGAGAAAGGGCCTAACACCAGCTTTTTGTCTATGACTAAGCTATTACTTCTGAAGAAGAGTCAGAGAGCGGCAAATCTTTATTTTTATATATATCTTCTGAAAAAATGCAATTTTACTGTGTCAAAACAATAAGCCAGGAAAAGCCAAATCTAGTCAAATCAGGGTTAAGCCTTACCTTCCTGAATCCATGCCAAACTGTATTAATCCCAAAGTATAGCACCGCTAGGAAAGTTTAAGGTGTTCATACATTTATATAAATATACATAGTATAAACAGTGTTTGTGCTTACAAAGTATTTAAATTAAAACTAGAGTTATTCCAGATTGGAATATCCTTTAAACGGAGCAACCGCAAGTATTCATTACCTACATGAACAAGAACACTCAAGGCAATCTGAGCAAGCTAAATTAGCAAACACTAGCAAGTTATGGTGAAGCATTTTCATGTCTGTCTTTCATCCACAATAGGGAGTTCCAGGGAAACAAGTGTTTCTATGAATCAAGAGTCCTTTTCACAGACTGCTACAGCAATTGTTTGTTTAGCATACTTCAACAGATTTAACTGAATTTTGGTTGTGTAGGCACATCAGCCTGGAAAGGACGCTCTTCTCTTTTCCTGATGGGCTTTAGAGAAAGAGGAACATCATTTGTAAGACAAAGTTTATATGCTGTCTGACATAGCACTGCTGCTGTAACCGGGCCCAAATGTATATACGTATGTGCGTGCGTAAGCTTCTACTTCTACTGTGGTGGGAATACTACAGAGATCACTAGTGAAAACTGAGAACTGAGACCACCTTTGGCAAAAACTTCTGAATTTAGAAATTAAGACAAGCACTGAAATTATGGGTTATTCTTGTACAAAACGTAGGCAGACATGCTGCTGGTGTAGCATAAGGTCCACAACTGGGAAATCGACACATGTAACTACCAGTGATCTCACGTTTCAAGATTAGCAAACCTGGGAGAATTATTTTTCATATTCATACAGTCTCTAGTGTAAGCATATTGCTCTTCATTTAGAACTGAAGGAATAAATGTGACAAAACCAAAATGTATTTTTGTAAAAGCCTTACGTACAATCTCATCCAGGTATTAAATTGTATGATGTTACCATGCCTGATACGTACTAGTTTACTTTACGCTTTCTTTGCTGTTTGATAAGAGCTGAAGTCTCAAGACCTGAGGTTTCCTAATAAACAAGAAGCATGTCAGTCAGGATCTGACTAAACATTCGGATGGAGGGGAGAGGAGAAGGAGGAGGGAAGCTTTCTGCTTAGGTGCTTCTTTAAATTTTTATTATTTTTATATACATACATTTTATATATATATGTATACATATACACACAATGTCTAAACAAGCAGGAAAGCATAATTATGCTTCAAAATAAGGCGCAGTAAAAAGGGAAGTTAATACACACACACAAATCCGTAGAAGAGACTAGACTGTAAAAATGAGTTCTTAAAAACAAGTTTCAAGATTCATCTTAAATTTTCACTCTTATAAGAACACAGTATTACATCTTGCACTAGGACAAAGCTCCCTTATAAAGGCTGGACTACTTTAATAGTTTTAAATTCTAATCTTGTTTGCTTCATTCCAGGAATTATGTTTATGCAGTATGCAGCCAGCCCAGTAAGACTGATTTAACTGCCTCTGGTCCCATATTCAAAAGCCAGCAGACAGCTTCTTCACAGTCCTGTTTCAGAAAAAATTTTTGGCGTTTATTCCCTCTGACCAAATTTAACACTTAAAAATACCTCTGCTGCCTAGACTCTGACAATGTCTAAGGCCCATCGGCTCAATTTACTCTCAGGCAATCCTGAGGGGATTGCAGTAAGCCAGAGGTAAAGCAGTAAGCCGGAGTTGTGTAGTTTCTGTCCTGTATAAAAGCTGTTGGAGATGCAGCTTTTCACTCCAGCTCATCTATCGCTGAGAACCATTTAATGGCCTTCCTCTGAGAAACTCAAGTTTGAAAGTCTGTGGAGTGTTAGCCAATCCAGGAGTCAGACAGTTTTGGGGGGTTTTTTTGTTTTGTTTTAGTGAAAACAGCAGGATATTCCTATATGCCATTTCAGCCACTGCTTTAGCTAATGGTTCTGCAAATGAAGGTTTACTTTGAATTACTTCAGTGCAATCATTAACCACTTGGCTTGGAAACCCACTTTCCATAGTCTGAGCCAAAAATGTTTCCCAACTGTTCCACTTGAGGCCCTATATCCAGGAATAAAACTGAAGCAGAGGGAAAAAGCCTTAAACAGGTCTGCTGCAAGACACATCTGAGCACTTTGTAAAAATCACCTCTGATAAAATATCTATCACAAGCTTACAGAAATTATGGATCTTCATGCTGAACCTTCTCTTGGGCACAGGCCACTTGAAACTTAAGTGCAATCAGAGAATAACCATTCCACTTGCATACGCAGGGATGTGACACAAGCAACATGCACACATTCCAGCAATGAATAAGAAATTAGCATTTAGCTTATGTTAATGTAGTTGTGCAAGCCACATAATCAGTTGGGTTCTTCTCCTCGAAATACTTAATAAATAAAGCCTCAATTCTAAAGAAACTTTAAAGTCTGTTCTCACAATTGCTTTCAAGACAGAAAATAATTCAGATCTGCTTTTCAGTGCAGACCAGAATATTTGAAACTGACTTTCATTTGGACGTTTAACTTAATTTATAAGCTGCCACATATCCAGAGTTTTAAAATATATTTGCTTTACAATGTAAAGCATTGCCATAAGTACCAGAGTTGAAACCCAATCGATATCTAACACTTCAAGGAACGCATGGATTTTGCACAAACCTCTAGTTTCTAGCTTGATGCGATACAGTAGTACCACCAGTACAAAAAGAAAAAGCTTAAAAAGCGTTTGTTAAACGGATCTCATGCTTACAGGTTGCTTCCAGCAGGACCCTGAAGTGGGTAGCGGAAGGAAAGCACAAGAGTGGAACAAATGTGAGAGCAAGTAAAAATGCCTGATTTCCCAAGAGCAAATTCAATAGTCTGACACTTTGGAAAACCAGAACTTGCTAAGTAGTCTTTAAATTACTGGTTGAAAAGAGTACAGTATCAATTACCTGAAGAACTGAAGATTAAAGAGTGACAGAACAGAGAGCCTGAGACAGAAATCAGATGCAGTAGCTGATATTACTGAAATAAATATTAAGGAACTATTAGTGTTTTGCCAGGATTTTTCCTCTAGCCATAGATTTATCAGTAAGACTTATTACATATGGAAGTCTACTTCACCTCCATGTGTCAAGGACCTGTACTGTCCATTAGCTCAGAAGGAAACTGTCTGAATCTGACAGACAGCCACTCTGAGGAGAATGCCAAGCTAAAGAAACATCTTACTAAGTAGAAATCCTTCTCTATGTACAAGAAGGTAGGGTCACATCTGTGGGTAGCTGCTTCTTGGCCTATAGTGGCTAGGTTTATTCATTCTGTGAACCTGACTGAAAAAGGACATGATCTCTTGAAGTCTTTCTGTGAGAGACCAAGGCACCCAGTAATTTAACAGATGCCTGAAGGAAGTTTAATTTAAATAAAGTGCATATTTTGGTTTCGGAGCAAAGTGGTAGGCACTGAAATGCAAAACGTTTCTAAAAAAAAGAAAAAAAAAAAAGAGTGAGAGAGAGCGAGAGAGAGACTTAAGAAAGGCAGAATTGCTCCTAAAAACACAAGAGCATAAGCTTCAATATAAAACTGCATAATGAAATTCAGTTTCTCCCTGTAGTTTCTCCTGAGGTAGGGATTACTCACCATAGGTTTGGCAGACTAATAACTCTGAGAACACTGATGCATTAAAGGCAATCTATTTTTGTGCAGAATAATTAAACTTTTTTGCATAGCATGAGAGTACCACGGTACAGAATAGGTACCTATAGCTGGAACCTATGTTAAGTCAAACAGAAATAACAAAGTGTTACCCTGACTTCCCGCCCCGCAAATGACTTTCAATGTTTCACCTTTTAAAACAAAAGCCCTATCACTCGCTCTGCCAATTTAAGTTGACAAGTCAAGAAACCAGCTAAGGAAAAATGTAAGAAGCATAATAATACAAAGTGGGCTAGAAACCAAATTCTGAAGTGGTCATCTTGATGGTAAGCAGGATGTTGCATAAAGCTCAACAGAAGAGCCTAGTGCAAGTTTCCAGTCTGCCTTTTTAATATTAATAGTTATAACATGAAGAAGTGATTCATAGCCAAGTATGAAATCAGAGAAACTTCTGTGACAAGGAGACCTGAAAAGCAGCATTTTCAGTAAAACTGTATTCTTCTACTTCTCTCTCTTTTGAGGTGCCATGCTGTGTATAAGAGCAACACTCCTGTCAGAGTCTACACCTCTTTAGCAGCTTTCTGTGTTCTTTGACTTTCAGTCTCCAGCTACCGTGCCAGGTCTATGTCAACATGGGATTCAAAAATGGACGGCAGAATTCTTCCTCTCATACTTCGAGAGACCTGGCATTGATGACAACTGCTGTCTGCATGTCAATGAATGAGGTCATTCTTCAGACTGTTTGTAGCAAATCCAGCTCGAATGAAAGCTATTCTATTGAGCGACCAGGTAAACTTGCAATATGGCTTCAATCTGGGGGATCATCTAACCAGTAAGAATTATTACATTTTCTGAAATTAAGTGCTGAAGATTCGCCTGCTCAGGAGAACACTAACAGAAGCATTAAAGTATCTTCGAGAGCTACTGAAGGAAGTAGTCATTTTGGAGTCTATAAACTCTTAAGGCAGACAGACAAACATAATTTTTAATGTATTTTTATGTACATATGTACAGCTAATGAAGAAAATTCACTCTGTCACAGATGTAGAAATGAGGTGCAAATCTTTTTATCCAGCCAAGCACATGTTTCACTGTATAGCCACTGGAGGGCCAGCTGACATTAACGGAATGGCAAGTTGTGGGCAGAGTACTGGAGAGAAATAGCATACCTCATTGCATCCACTTCACACACAACTCAGTGCTACTCCACACAGCTGCGGGTCTTGCAAAATGTCCCTGCATGCCACAGACTAGCTATACCACATGAAAAAAAATCATTTGGCTCCAATGATTTACAGCACAGAACTACCTATAGGCATCTCGTAAGTATGAAGTAGTTTTAAAGACAAAAATGCATCAAGATGTAATTGCTGTGAAAGATCAACACTAAGACAAACAGTCAGAAAGAATCAAATTTAAGACTAAGACAATTCTTATTTTGAAAGCATCCAGGTTTAATATTATTGTTTTGCTATTTTGGGTTAAAGCATAACGTAAAGAAGGATAAATTTATTTTTGTGTCCAAACTTCTATTTCATTCACTGCAGATATTCTACATACACAGAAAATGAAAGCTTCTGCCAGAGGAAGTATTCTCTTGCAATGTAAAAGTACTACAGAAGCGTTCAGAACTCTCACAAGATTTCCTATACGATCCTGGACACATCAAACTAACAGCTCGCTCCATATCTGACACCGAATTGCATGGTTTTGCTTCTGCTTGGTTATGTTTTGTTTTAAATGTTTGAGACATGTCTGTAGCACCTGATAATAGTGGATCTGTAGACAAGCCTTTTTGGTGAAACTGGATGGTGAAAAAACAGCAGTCGGCACAGACAATGGTAAGCCTTAAGAAAAACCTGAACAACTGCCGTCTAAATACTAACTGGGTTAAATAAGCAAGGATGCTAAATGAACAGCTTAATAATCATGAGATATATTCTGCTGCAATTAATACTCAGATTTCAAAGTTACAAATACAGTCTTAGTTCCTTAGTTTTATCATTTCCTGATTGCGATGTGTATATATCTATGCAATATAAAGCTGTGTTAACTACGCCTCTAGGCAAAAGCACAGTGTTTTTATTTTTAATACTCAATAATTAATATTAAACCTAAACATCGTCTCTGAAGCATTACCATAGAGAGCACTTTTCATTAGTAAATAATTAGTTTGGTTAAGTTAGACTAATTTGTCTAACAAGGCAATGCTGCTCAACCACTACTGTTCATTGCATTAGTAAACACTGTTTGAGCGTTGTGAAATAATTTTTCAGATAAACATTCTCCCACTATAGCAAAATAGCTACCTGTAGAAGAAATGCATATTCCCCACCACATGCAACATATTTAAATCTTTTAATGAAATCTGATTAATAAAGTATGAACAGATTAAAAATAACATAACAGATCAAAATATTCAACAGCCTATCACATTAACTCAAAACCGTTACAACAAAAGACAGCTATACTGGTGAAAAAAAGACACAGCTGATGAGCTCTAGAAATGGAGTTTATTGCTTCCCAAAAAACGGAACTCCAAAAGGTTATCAGAGCCCTAGTAATATACCAGTTGTTGCAAATCACTGTCTGAGCATACACTTTTTCACAGGTATTAGAACACTCTTAGTCACAGTATTTTAAAACGGTTACCTGCTACTTGTGCCAATTTATCATGAAGTGCATATAAGCTGTTCATCATGAGACTTATTTCATCTTCCTAGAATTAGGAAAAAAAAAAAACATTAACATTAAAACAAATCTTAGAAGAGAATCATTTTCTTCCATTTACCCCGAAAAGTTTAACATCATCAGGAAAAGCAGTTTTTAATACAGCTAGACAGCCATAGTATTTCATGCATCAACAATGACGTATGGAACAGATTTTGAATCAGAGTATTTACAATATCTTTTTTTCAGATTTTGACTGAAACTAAACTAAATTGCTACCTGTACTCCAATGGACCTGTCAGTTAAAACTGACAACTCTGAAGGTTGTTTTAACAAACTTCAAGCTCAGTTGAAAAAAATCAAGATAGCTCTGGTCTAAAAAATCTTCTTCACACTTCCTACATAAGCTACTAGTATAATAAGACCTATTTCCCAGAACAGGCATGAAAATGAAATATGTAATTGTTATTTGAAGAAAGGCAAGCTTCTTTACTAAGATATTGAATAGTATCAAGATGCATTTTACTCAGAACAAATTATTCAAGATTTGAAGGTGAAGAATGTGCATTTACACACACCAAATACCGAAGGCTCTTCTTCTAAAAGTTTTTTTGAACCTGGCTCTGACACAAGTGGCCAAGTCAAACGGCTGAGATAAGACTACAGTCTTTATTCAGAAAATATGCCAAGAAAGTTGTTTTCCATTGTTTAGATGTGAGATCAACAGATGTCCAAAATACTGAGTATATTTTTAGTATAATTCCTTGATGCAATAGCACCAAGTTGGACAACTTTTAAAATAAAACTGCTACCAAAAACCAGAATACTTCTTCTCATTGATCAAACCTTTGACAAATTAATTCACACAGGCAATGCCAAAAATGATCAGCACTACCTCTGGTATTTACAGGCACTTAGTCCTACAAAACTGTCACTAGCTAACCTTGTTAACTCATTTCCTGACTGGAAAATATTGGGCATGACAGAAGAGGAAAATCTATTCCACCTCTACATAGCCACTACTAACACCCACTCAATACAAACCTAAAGAACAACAGTGCTCTAAGCTCAATTTATCTGTTACTGGATACCCGTAACTTCACTAATGTATACAATGAGACAGATACCTGCACCATTTTTGAGTGAGCTCTTATTTCATAAATTAATGGATGGACTACTTAAGGAATTGTTCATAGCTAACAATCAAGCATAGAGTAAGATTACTATGGAACAGCAGACAAGACTCACAGAAGAAAAACAACAAACAAAACAGGTTCTTAAGCAGTTGCATCCAATGTGCAAGGCTCCTTCTCCCTGCACTATTAAAACATCATTCTGAAAGAATTTTCAGAATTTCCTTTAAAAAATTAAATTTGCTCAAAACACTCAGAAATGTTTTCTTCCAAGGGACTAGCCAGGGCTACCCACTGAAAATACGTAACAATTCACTTTTTGAAGAGCTCAGTTCTAGACAAAAGCAATAAAAACAAAAAAAAACAAACAAAAGAAATCCACACAATTTGTCTTGTGGTACTTGCAAATGCCTAGAGAAAGCAGATCACTATGTTTACAGTTCAGGCAGAAAAACTGGAGGCCAGAAGAGAGGACCACCAAAATAAATGCTGCAAAACTGGGAACAACAGAGGCACCTTTAATGGTGACATCTCAAACAGGTTATTCATTCTTCCAATCAGAATATTAGGATATAAGAATAAGCAATAAAAGAAAAAAAAGTGAAACAGACAAGTTATCTGACCCATTTTCTAAAAGAAGCTAACTTTTGCTCTTCTGTGCCCACTAAATGAGATCAAGGAGCTTGAAAGTCAGTCATCTCTTATCAGCTGTCCTTTCAAGCTTGAGAAGCCACAATATGTACATGAACTAGTAAGGGACAAACTGATAAATTCAGTTTCAGAACTCTCATGACAGTACAATTTCTCCTCATAGTTCTGCAACAAAAATTATGCAACATTTTATATAAAATAACCAGCATAAGAGGCAGCAAATCTTGTAATGTTAGTTACACTGCCAGAGATTTGGGGGGTTGGAGGGGAGAGGGGAAGAAACACACACATACAAGTTAAAACATTAAGTGGCAAGAAACGTATTAAACTCATGCAAAACATGCTGAAATTGCACCTTTCTGTAATTATTTGACAGAATAAAATCTCAGTATTAACCGTTTTACTTACTTGTATTTTTTGCAGTTTTCCACTGAAGGGATTTTTAACTATCAAAAAAGAAAAAAATAATAATTCATTCTACAGTCTGAAAATACTAAAGTATATCTATATTCTAGTTTTATAACAGTTTGTTGTATCCCTTAGATAAAAGCTAACAAATCCGTAATATGACAAACAATCAGACAGCTATTAACACTTGACTTAACTGCACCTTTTATATTGTACTATGCCGGCAGTTGCATTTCAGTCTTGTACACCTACAAATTTCCTATTATTTCTGTGCAAGCAAAAACCAGTTCTGGGCTTGTCATTTGCTAAGTTCTTGCTTTAATTACTCAAATACATTGAAATCTTAACGCTTAAGTTTCTACACACTTTTAGCATTGTTTAACACACAAGTAAAAATGAAGTTTTTTTACTAAAGGATAATCCACGCAGCACAAAGCTGTACAACTCATCAGCATTATCTGTTTTGATGGGAGTAAGAGATGACACAATGAGAGCCTAGGTGAAGAGTACAATGTGTCTAAATTCCCTCCTTTCTAAATAAAAGTTTCCACAGCTCACAAAAATGTAAGCTTATCTAGTATATTCTTCCTGATTATAGCAATAACTTCTTCAAGCTGAAACTAGACAAGTAATTTGTGCCACACTTTCAGTTTTTAAGAATGACTGAAAAGTTAGGAAGGGAGGAAGCAGTCACCACTAAAACTTATTGTCTTACCTTTCTATGATACAAGCTGTTTCACACACAGTTTGGCCTTAGGCAGAAATTAGCGGTTCTATGTCCTGTTGAAACAGGAAACAAAGCTTCTACTGGCCTTAGTCCACACCAAGCACAAACACATTAAAAGAAAAGTCCTGGGAAATCTGAAGGTCAAAGGTCTAGGCAGTAAATCTCATCACTTTGATGTTAGCAAGCAGACTAAAAACAGGTAGCACTTGAAGGGGCATGGCTCCACATAGAGTTACTTCATTTCATACCAGAAGTAGTGGAAGGTAATCTTCTTTTGGAAGTATTCTAGATCTGACGCATTTGCACAGAGATTATTTCTGGAAGAAGTCTCTGGGAAGAATTGTGTGTTTTAAAATCCTGCAGTTCAATTTGCAACACCAAGACGGAGTAAAACACAAGTAGTATCTTACATAGACAGTGTTCGAAATATGTAATACCATTTACTCCAGTAAATACATTTCCATTCCCCCAAGCTATTCTAAATAATGTACCCTGCGTTATGTAATGCTTTATACTGAGGCTCTGAAAAGATGGAAGCAATACCTAGCAGATTAGCAGCAGCTCTGTTTTCACAGCATTCCTGCTTGCAGGTATTCAGCAAGAGCCTCTGATACCACTAACCAGTTCAACTTTGCATAAAGCATTCCCATGCACATACATATTCACAAAGCATCAAGAGCTACTTCCCTGTCAGTCAGCTGATTTGACTTCAACTTTTGCTGAGGTCAATTAATTTAGTTATATATGAGCAAAATAAGAGAAGTAAACAGAGGCACCAGATCTCTCCCCTAAGCGAGAGGAAGGATAAAAGGAGAAACTATGGATCAACTTGAAATCAGAGGCACCCTAACTTTGCCAAGTGTAACAGCATTTGAGTACGTATCTGGGAAAAAAAAAAGTTTTATAATAAAAAATTGGGAATCATTTGTAAGACAACTTCGTTTATATCAGCTGCACAAACCTCCATAGCATTGCTGTCAGGAGTCAAACACTGACCTGCTTCACCTTATTTCTGAAAGGCAAGCCTGAAGGGGGAACGTTAACTGTTCATTGTTTGTACATTCAACAATAAAAAGGAGCACATTTCTACAATTACAACCAACAAATAATGTATCAAAATAAAACGGTGGGACAACTAAAACGGTTCCTGAGCCAAGGAGAAAGTGTGACTCTGAAACCGTGCAAACGGTGGTCTGCCCATGTACCTGGCCTCAAGAGAAAATTAAGTGTGCCACCTGCCCAATAACATGCATTTCACCTTCCTCTGACACAGAAAGGGGGAAGGAAAAAAACCAACAAAAATAAAAAAATCCAAACACAGGGATTAATTTTCAGAGATGTTTGAATACTTGATTCTGCCATCAGATTAATTAAAACTGATGGAAGCAAGAGATGCTCAAGCATTCTTGTAAACCAAACCCTATACCAATTCATTCATTTGTTTTACAGGTACAAATTCTCAGACATTGCCTACTAGATGACCAAACCATGAACTTTGCAAAGCTTCTACGTATTTCATTCATTAACCCAGCAGAACATTTTCAGTACACTAGACTTTTCATCTAAAATAGCTTAAAATGGGATTAGGGAAACACAGCCAAGGCATTAGATGACTGCCAACCCCAAGTGTAATCATTAGTTACCCAGACTGGATAATTATGTAATTATGGGCTCTTCACAAAGTTAGCCTTATTAAACATACATGATATTTTGACTATAAGATTTTGGATGCGGGAAAGAAAAAATAGTGTGTAGATTTCAAAACCTGACACAGATTTTAGCACTCAAGAAAGCCATGGGACAGAAATGCACTGTAATGCAAATGCATCTTTGCAGGCATTCAAGTATTGCAATGTGAAAACTATCAGCTGCAATTCTACATACACAAGTACAGTAACAGCAATTAGGTGAAGGCTCAAGACTTCCCCAGCATCACTATCCCGGGGGGGGGGGGGGGGGGGAGGACACCCAGACTACACTCACATGTGAGCAACTTCATATTTGGATAAATCAAAATATCAATTTTACCAAGCAATCCAGATTAGATATGTCAATGTTTACCTCTCCTTCACAAATACAGAGAATTTTAGAGGAAAGTGTTCAGCTATCAGAATACTGAATCAATCCTTGTAGCACATTACTATAACTCATACACTGTGATTTCCATGACGTCTCTGAAGTTAGTGATTTTGTGGCCAGTTATACGATGTGTAGCTCATTTATTGGTTAACATGCCATTATAGCATGAGATGTCTGGTGCCTTAAGAATGCAAATATACTAAAGGCAACTGCAGCAATATCAGTTGCATATGCAATCAACAGTTGTTAATCAATACAAATTTACTACATAACCTTGATTAACTTGGAGTTCATAATGCTAACCCTTCACCACATTAGTAACTCCTCTACTCTCAATCTACCCTTTTTTTGATTCTGTCCAGGATCTAAGCTATTATCCAAATCCCTTCATTTGCTTTGATCACAGATATAATGGTTTTCACCAACTCCAAGAGACTACGGTATTTCAATACACTAAATCAATATTATTGGTTGAGAAAGTTTCTTGATCATTCTTGAAAATATACAGGTATACTTTAAATAGTAATAATTTCTTGTTCTACCAATATAAACATAATCAACTCTAACTTTTAATAGAAACATTCCTTATGTGAACGCATCACAGTTCCAAGTCTTCTCTTCAAAAAGCGTTCAAGACCCTCTACCAGATAAGCAGGAATTACCAGCCTTCAAAGTAACCTATCAAGCACCAATGTTTTCTTATTTATCAGCTTGAAAGAGTAAGTTCTCATCTGTTTATGCTACTAAGCCCAGATCAGCCAACTGACACACATATCCACTACTTTCAGAAAGGAAGAATGCAACAAACCCTACCTGGACATGGCAATGAGATCAATCTCATTAGCCCATTAGAAGTCCCCAGCCAGCAGTGAGACTGAAAAGCATGCCAGTTTTACTTGACCACCCATGAGCATTGTCATTATTTTCATAATTCATGCTTCTTCATTTGAAGAAGCACCTCAAAAAACAGACTGAAAGCAAACTGTACATACTTCCCCAAATAAGCTACAATAGCTAAACATTCTGCATTTTAAAAAAAAGTGATAAATGAGGAAGAAAGTGGATTATTCCTAGCAAGGTACAGCGCTAATTAGATTCTTTGGCCAGACTTACAAAAGAAGTAAACGTATGCTGTTAAAGGACAACATCGCCAAATGAAACTCACTTTCAGAACAGGAAGGGACAGAGGGAGACAGGTATAGGCTATTTAAAATTCCATTTTTGAGAAGTGACCTTCTTTAAAGTTTTACACAATGCTAATTAATCAAGAACAAGACAAGATTATTGAACAAGCCTGCAGAAGAAATCAAAGAGACATAGAACTATTGTTCAGATTAACTGAAAAGACTACCAGTGACCCTTAAAAAGGTATCTAGTTTACATGTATCACTGCTGGAACAAGCTGTAAATGATGACTTACAGGCTACCAGAAGCCCTCAGAATGGCAGAACTGGCTATTACTCTCATACAACAAGAAGTGACCAACACAAAGCTAAAGGTCACACCTCCAGAGCACTCCAGTTGAAGCTGTCAGCACAAATACACATACTAAGTCTTTTCACAGGGATACTCAATTTTAGGAATAGAAACAAAGTCAGTATTGACATGCAAAGTCGACTTTGTGTTATATAGAAGAGCTCATCTTAAAAGTAACAATAAATCCACTCTGAATCCCTATCTCTTTCTCCTGTCTAATACATTGGTAACAATTGCAGACAAATACAAGGACATTTACGGGGTTCTTTTTGTTTACTTCAACTGGAAAAGCTTGGAGAGCACAAAGTGGGGTTTTTCTTCTTTTTTCAAAGCATGTTTCAACAGCCATGAAATTGTAGCCTAATTACAGACATTCAAGAATACACAAGTCCGCTTTTTCAGAGTCTTAACAGGATAAGCACTAAAAACTAACAGGTTCATAAGCAGTCATACCAAGAAAAAAAAATAAATGCACAAAGTTTTTCTTCCTTTCTAATACAGGGCAGAACTCAGCATTTATGTCCAAAGCCAGGGTATTTTTATAAGACAGAACTATACCACTAATATGGTACCAAAATAAGGAATTTAGTTAACTCCTGGTCACCAAATCAGATCCTGTTCAGCCTCTCCATAATACTCATGCCTTTACTTCATCTCCCTTCCTTCAGTCTTTACTCTTCCATACTGAAGACTCCTATTCCTCCTTGATATAAAAGCCATACTATGCCTTTGACCATCCTACTACTGTTCTTTGAACCTTTTTCCAACTCTGTTTCATCCTTTTTGAAGTAAGGGACCAGAACTGGACACTATTCAAACTATCACAGCATCATAGATTGATAAGTGTCCTACTGATGTTTTCAATATATATTCTCAAATACACTTTGTTCTCAATTCCCTTCCTAGAAATTCCTATCATTGCATTTTATTTTTGACCACTAAGAAACATCAAGCTAATATTTCTTAATGGAACTAATGTAATCCCATAATCTATTTCTGGAAGTACAGATAACTTGATTTCATAAACTAAAAAGTATGCTTCCAACGCAGTTTTAAAGAGCTGCAAAGCCACAGCTGCAGAGACAAGAACAAATCCAATTAATCGGAAAACATTGCCCTTTGACTTCTCAATGTGACCTAAGATACAGACAAAGTGACAAATTCTGTCTACACAAACAGACGGTACACTGCAACACATGCTGCCAAACTAGCAGCTTCTCCAGAGCAAGGGAGAGCGTTCCTCCCTAGAAGCAGAAAACTATTCTTTCCTCAACCTCCCAAGTGACAAGTAGACTAATCCCAAAACAGAGGCAGTATTTTTTTCCCCCCAATATTTGTCCTGTAAAAAGGTGGTGTAAAAGGTAACGAACAGATAACCTAAGGCTTTCTATTAGAATTTTCTCTCTCTCTTTTTGCTTCCTGATGAAAATATATGCTGGATAATGTATTGTTAAGAGAACAAATAACATTACTGGAAGCACTGCTATTCAAGATAGGCCTTTAGTGCAGCCTATTTCTTGGAAACAGGTCTCCATTTTAGAATATGAGCGTTTTCAACTAGTAGATCTTTAATTTGTATTCAGTAACTCAGATTAGGCACTGATTCCATCTGATCACGTACTGTGTATGTGTCAAGGATGGTCCTACTCCATCTCTTTCAGCTACTATACGTTAAAAAAAAAAAAAAGGAAAAAGCAAGCAAGAAAGTTATTACAGGTCCTAAGATACACATGTTAATTAATAGGATGCCCATGCAATTTTTTGTACATGCTTAGCAGAAACTTCTTTTAAAAGCCCAACAGGACGCTTTATTATGAGCATCTCCCACAAAGCAATCGTGTCAAGTCCCTTTGTGATTCCAGAGCCCCATGTCTCAGACAGCTTAAATAAAATGCCTTTACTTTCCTCTGTCCAATTGCTCAACACTCATAATAGTTGTGCATGTGACCTCCATCTTCAGATTACTCTAATTCAGCAGGAAGCCACTTTGAATCAATGGATTAAATCTCTGTGCTTTGCTATTAAGACACTATGTCACACATCAAGCTGAACAATTCCTTATCTACAGATACTTTTTTCCAAAGCACACAAAGATCAAGTTTGATATTTCTACATCAGTAAACATCTCACAAAAGAACAACCTGCTGGACCTTTATAGTTGGAATGGTCCTCGGCCGTGCCGATTTTGAACGACAGCAGCACAATCTGCTACAAGGATTGGAGAACTGAATCTTTCCTTCAAGTTAATACCAATTAAGTCAATTTTTCAACAACCTCAGTCAGTTTAGAGAGCTTTTATTAGTATAGTTTTCCCTTGTATCGCTTGAATTCATTCTGTTCATGAGCAGGTGAGACAGTGTTGAAACTGTAACCAAATGGTTTGAAACCAATTTTTTTGACAAAACCTTCCTCTAGAGCAATGAAAAATATTTTCTGTGATAGACACTTCAGTTTAGACACATGTTCTATCAGTCCCGATAACAGCATAGCCTTTATTATTTTCAGTAAAGAGGACAGGACATGCCAGAATCCCTCTTCTGTGTTTTTTACTACTTCATAATATGGGGGGGATTTTTATTTATTTATTTTTTTTTTTTATAGTCGTATCTCTCTTCCTAGAAACGCAGTTACCCGCTCTTGCCTATTTAAGTACTGGTTAGTATAGGTCTGAATGTTGAAATATGCTCTTAGTCATGTCAAGCTGAGTTCATATTTCAGAATAGAGACTAGTGTTTTGGGAGAATTTCTCATAAAATTGTTCAGCTTCACCAGATTTAGCCTAGTATTTTTAGTATAAAACTTTTGTGATTTCAGGGCTTCTGATCACTAAGAACTTAGATAAAGCAAAATATTGAAATCTGTGCACTGTCTGTAGATATCCCAGTACTGGGAAACCGGAACAGTGAACAGTTGGCCTTAAGTCAGTTCTTCAGAACTTGACCTTTTTAAAGTAAAAAGGTCTTGCAAAATTTTGCAATTACATTAAATAAATCCAAAACTGAAACAGTTGGCAAAACATCAGAGTTGACTCTTCACAGAAAGTTTTGTCTACGTTATTGCCACTTTTACTCCATGAACACTGCTACCAGCTAGAAACTACTGTCCTGAACTACCTCTTCCAAGTCTTCCAAGTTGATACCTCAAAGTAACACGTGCAAGTAAGAATCAAGAGACTGCCTTTCTTTCCTTGTGGTCTCCCATCACTTCCCATCACTCCCATCATCAACCATAGCGAGATTCAGAAAAAACCCTATGGAGCTACAGTGCAGACTGCTTGCTTCAAAAGGAAGAATGTACGCGCAACCTGCCTGCGTGCAAGAAGAAGAGAGGAAAGCTCTCAGTTGCTAACATGTTCACTTTTTCTATTAAAAAACTGTATAAAAATAACTATAGGGAAAAGATGAAGCAACAGGTAAATGAGCCCAAACAACAACTGATACAGCCCCAAAGAGCAGAACAAACTTAAGAGCACACTATCAGCCAGAAAATAAGACTGCAAGTTAAGCCTCCAGTACTGTAGAAAGGGAAGAACTTGGGGCAGAACTGACTGCTTCTGTTTCATACCCCTGACCGGGGTGAGGGTGGGGAATCATAACAAGTACAAAGTGGTAGCCAGACACCAAACACTCAAAACAGTATTTCCAGTTGCCACATCCAACCCGGAACTAGTCTTCATCCTAAATTTTATCTGCTGTATGCCTACATTAACATTAAGTTCAGCGGGGCACACTCAGTAAAAGAGCAGACTGAAGAAAGAGCACGTTAAGCCAAGTCATTTACAAAGTCACTTTTCACCATCAATATTCATTGAAGACTGAAAAGGTTCTCGTAATAAAGTATGACCTTTTCCAGTTTCATTCCTCCCAGTGAAAGCAAGCCTTTTACAGCAACAGAATCTGCACATACATTCTTTTACCATCATACAACACTAACAGCTGTTTCTTCATGGAAATATACTTTTTGTAGTATTAAGGAAAAAATGGCTCAGGAGAAGTGCATTTGCTATGCACTGCAAAAATTAGGTAATATTACATTCCTAAACTAGCCAATAATGAAGAGGCTCTGTGGGTCTGTATATGAAAGAGAGAGGGGGAGAAAAACTCTAACACTATTTCTATTAGCAGTAGCAAAACATAACTGGGGAAAACATTATACCTCAGACACCTACCAGCATTTGACAAAGGATAGAGAATACTTTCACTTGCAGAAGAATCACAACAGGCTTCTGTAATAGCTCTTCTCCCTCTTCTGTCCTCTCCCAAAATAGTTTTAGTTCCACATATTTTATAAGAAAAACTAAGACTTCAATAAATGAGCAAAGTGAAAAACAAAGACATTCAGAACGAGGGGAAACTCCACCTTAAACACAGCGCAGCACAGGCAGTTCAGAATGTTAAATTAGCAAGTGGTTTGCTTTCCTTAAAATTCAAAGTTTAAGATGGAGAACAGACTGGGTAAAGCAATTTTTATTAAAACACAGAAGGATTAGGAATTAATGGAAAAGGATTAGGAATTAATGGAAATCTTCAATTAAATATACTGTGTAAATATACCCAGAGGGCCCAGTCTGGATAGGAGCACCCCAGTGATCCTGCACAAGCAGGAAAGATTCTTGTCTTCAGGGGTTTCCAATGTAAACATATCCAGTTCCAATCTCCTCTTCCAGACAGACTTCAGTTACAAAATATAGAGGTAATACTACACTATAATACTATAAACATTTTACAGTACCTAAAGGTAACATGCAAGTGAAGAGCATTGACAGGAGAACCCTTAAAAGACCCTTAATCATGAAAGCAAAGACATACTACCAAAATCAAGATACTGATCACACACAGTTTTTCTGTATTTAAAATAGGGGTTCTGCTGGGTCTCTGTCCCTTTAACTATTCAGCACACGTTGATCTGACTATCAGTGCTTGCCGTGCTATGAGCAGCAGATCTGCTCAATTGTAGTCAGTATGGAAACTCTATACAAAGCCTAAACATGGCAGTAAAACTCCAAAAATAGGTGCCCTAGTGTATCATGGGGAGAAGTAAGACCTTACTGCCATGCAGGACTTAGAGAGGTCATTGCTGGCAGGTCTCTGTCATGACACAGATGATCGTGCACAGCGGGAACAGCCATGTTACAAGAAGTATCTCCATATTAGCTAAAGAAGGAAAACTGCTCATGTGTATGGCAGAAATACAGAAAGCTCAAAACAGCTCAGCAATAATTCAGGACATACCAGTTTGACTTGAGAAAAGGAGGTGGTATTCAAAAACTTCCATTCTTACCGATCTAGACTTTAAAGAGTTGGCTAACCTTCCCGGGTCTCTCCCCCAACCAGGCTGCACTTACTTGACAGCATGAACTGGCTGGTTCAAATAAGAATTATGATCTAAGAGGAACAACTGGACTACCACACAGCCATACATCACTGTTATTCTTGTACATATGCCATGGGTTCCTATACTGAGCTCAACGGCCTGCTTCAATTAAAACTTTTAATATTCTTACCATAATTGCTTTTTATTAGTCAAAGAGGTTACACCTATGGAGATGTTCATACATTAAGCAGATGAATCTTCTGGCAATATTGTATACACTTCTCCCGAGCCAGGTGGCTCTAGTGAGGAGAGAGAATCTATCCTTCCTAGATGGCAGATGAATTTCTTGAAACAGTAAAGAAGAGGAATAAAAGGAAGAGGAAACGAGTCTTCAAGATCTCAAACCATGAAGACAATAAAATCTTACCACCCAGTTGGCTACCTGTAAATAAATGGCAGTTGTGTAATATGTAAATCACTACTTAGTACAGAGCCAGGAGCTTAAACTATAAAATAAAGTTCACAAAATCTTAACCCTCCTTCCCCAAATTAAACTACTTAACTCATGCTTTAAGGAAGCATAGCAGGCCAGGTTAGCTAGGAGTTTGAGCCCAAGGCTTGTGTAAAAAGCAGCTCAGAACATTCTCATCATTCAAATGGCAAAGCACACATCACCAATTCATTCCCTTGCATTTGGCCTTTGGACCTCAAATCACCAGGCAAAGTCCTTTCCAGGGCTGCTACTTTGATGAGATTTTTTTCTTCCAGTTTGCCTCCCCCAAAAGTAATGACTTTAATATCACATATTATATACAGTCGAATAAAACGGTCTGGATTTAACATCCCATTGTTTTTCCTACCTTCATGGGTACATGTGCACCCATATCTGCTCATTTCTTTTTGCTACTTCATAAACAACACCTTTTTAGCTCAAGAGCTGAGACAGACCACAATATTTCAAATTATGAATCCAAAGATACATTAGCAGTCACACTGTCCAATTCCAGAGTACAGTAGTGCTAAATATGAACAAACTAAAAAAGTCTACTGCGTTTCTGCATGTTGTACTGTCTTTGGAGTCAAATTTAAAAGGCGTTGATCAGAATAAACTTAGGAACACTGAGTCTGACTATGCATATGCATCTGCCCATTCTGAACGGGTAAGCTCTCAAGAGTGCTTAAAAGGCTGGTATTTCTGCTTTTCCATGAGAAAGACTAATGGCTCAAAGGACACTGTAGAGACAATTCAGCAGCATGGATCTTTAAGATGCTCTCAACACTCCAATTTATTCTCTTCTGAGATTATATCAGAATGAACATGTGTCTGTCCTGCTGCTAGGAAATATGAAATACCAAAGCATGGATTTATCTTTAAGATAAGGATATATCCTTAAGATACTTACGAATACCTTTATTCAGAGCAGCTTTTGGATAAGCAGTACCTCATATGCTTACAGATAAAAGAAACAAAACTTAAAAAATAAGCAGGGAGACTAGCTCCTTCTCCAGAAGGAAATCTACATACCTAACCTCATTTTCTTAGCTAAGCAAGTCTCTCCCGGGCAGCATAAACTTCCTCTGAAAAAAATGAGCTTCCACTTTTCCCCTTTTCCATTCAAATACTCCATGGATCTAGTATTTGGATCATATATCAGATTCAAACTGATACTGAAACAAACATGATACTCTCTTTTCAAGATCGTACTAGGAAATTTTGTAAATCATTCTTCTCTTATTTACAGAGTAATGGTAAATTCCTTCCCAGGAATTTGCAAGCGTGAGAAACACCAGAAGAGAGCCAGACTGGCCTTCCAGTCTGTATTACTCTGCTTTTCCAAAGCCTAAAAAAAGGCCTCTCAGAGGTTTAATCAAACAGCAGAGCACAGCCTGTTATTCAACAAAATTAACAAATATCTCTTGTGGTTGTCCGAAGCATGCTGCCAGAATAAGAATGAACAACCTATTTTTAAATACAGATCAAGTGCCAGAGATCATCAGAAGGCTTGATGATAACTATTTTGCCATTTCCCAGAAAACATGCTGGGAATTCAGAAAACAACAACAAAAAACAACAAAAGAGGTGTTTCAGGCAACTGGTAAGGATAACCACATATCTAACTTCTGATGTTTGGAATCTCTCATTCACAGTAAGTGTTCCATTGCTAAATTTCTGTTGGTAGGTTCCAGATTAGGCTTAACTAGATTATTACTTTCAATGACCAACAATTTCCACACATTCAGATAAACATAGAGCTTAGTTTGTTGGAGATATGCCGTGAAATCTGGGAATACTGGACATGAAGGGTTCGCGCTGGGCAGCCTGATGATGGTGAAGACGCACTGGGATGAACACAGCTGAATGAGCGTGCTGGAACGTTTTATGGTAGAAACTACATGGTGGGATGATGGGTACGGAGGAGACAAACAGTTAAGGTGCATGGTTTTGATACAAAGCCCACTGAAAGTACACGTAGCTGCATACATTAACTTTTGAAGTCAACAGTTTGAGGCTTCTCCAATGAACAAGTCAGAGATGTAGCTAACCTTCAAAGAAATACTATTTCATGGAGAAAAGGAAGACATTCAGATGTGGTCTTAAAAGCTAGTCTGGAGCAATATGACTTTTATCCAGCCCATCTCAGTAGTCCTTTTGTGATAATGTCTTACTCAGTAAACTGCCCAACAAAGGTAGACTGATGCTGCATTTACCCAAGGTGCTCCGAAGTCGGAGTCTAAAATTTTCCTGCACTTCTTCACTAAAGGAAGGGTTGAGGGAAATCATAAGTAATATAGGGTTTATTTACATAGGGTTTAAGACGTAAGTGAATAAAGGTGGTATGAATGAAGTCAAAGTAAAAACAATTATTCTATGACAAGGAGTCCTTTCCCCCCCCCCCCCCCCCGAAGTAAATTGACTTCTCTATTTCTAAAAGTGAGAAAAAAAGGCTCTTCATCTTTTCATTTGGGAACCATCCCATTTCTTACTTGTCTAGCACAGCATCACTAAAATTCAATAGATCCTATAGGATACTTGGTAAGTACTAGAATTTAATTCTATTAAATATTTAACCTGCACCTCTTCCCCTCCCTCCCCGATACAGCCTTCTAATCATTGCAGTTTCTCACTAGTTCATTTGAAAAAGCTCACTAAGACTCCAAAAAGGCAGCTTTATTCAAGATACTTGTATCACAACAGGATCCTGAGTAAGCAGAAAATTTTCCTCTGCAAAATGAAGTATTTGCTTTTGCAAAACACCAAACGTCACAGCACATCTCCCCCAATAAACTAAGCCCAGCAGTCATCCCCAGTTTTCCTGCTTCATACTTTGCATACTTGCACATTCATTTGTTCCTTATCCTCTCAACCTCCACAGTAGACTGCAAACATGCAAGCAGGTGCAGGAAGTGCAGCCCAGCAGGGGGAAAGAGATAATGACAAGGATATTGGAGAAAAGGAGTCGCCAAAAGCAAAGTGAGAAAAATCACAGAGTACAGTAGGTTGGGGCCACGGGATCCTCCCTTCCACTATACACCCTATTACAAATTGTATCTCTTGGTGAATACACCACTCTCTTCTGACACAGTATGATCAAGTCACCTAAAGATATTTGATTTAACCTTCCAGTGCTATTACCTAAATTTGTCTCCAAGTCCTCCAGCTGGGCTGAGAAGCTTACCGAATGGGCAAACTTCTTCAGAGTCACCAAAGTTTCTAGAAGAGAATACTAGCAGTATCTCAGACTAGACATGTGAACTAAAAGCCTTTATTCGCTCAGACAAGAAAAACTGCAGAAGTACCAAGACAACATTAAGACAGTGTTTCATCGGAACAGTCAGCTGTGCAAAGAGACCTTAGATGCATAGCAGCCAGTCAAAATGTCAAATTTGTTTTGTAATTCTCCATCTTCCAGGAACAGACAACATACTGACATCGTTGTAAAGCCTTCTTCTTATCACCACGGTCATTCAAGAACTTCATAATTATTTGTTTACATTTACAACAGGACTTAACATTGCAACCTGGAGCAGAACTTTTACACAGAAAAAAGTTATCATATATTTTTTCCAAGTTGTGCAGGGGTTTTCCCATCTAGTCTTGTATCCATCCGTATGCTTCCTCCATCAGCACACTGATTGTTTTCCAAGTTTTTCTAAACCAGAAGTCTATAAAAGCAGTCAAGGTTACTTTGATCAGAGGCTGAGTTACACCACACCCTCATTTATTACAGCTATGCTAAAGGCTTCATCACCTTCTCCTACAATTCTAGACCTACCAGCAGCTGTGCAATTGCCAGACAATTGTTTTTTGATAAGCTGTTTTATTAAAGTCTATTAAAATTCCAACTCTCAGCTCACTCATTTCTGCTATACTCACAAGTATATACATTCATCTACTTAAAAATACTAACCTAGACTCAGCTCTTATTAAGTACACACACTTTAGTGCTGGGTACTTTTGACTGAGATATTTGTATACACTAATATCAATATATTGTATATAACTATTACTTTAAACTGTTAATTACTTTAAAGTATATCTTAATATGTTAAATTAAGCTCTACCTCAACAAAGAGTCCACACTTAAGTACAGCCTCCGTTTAGTATCACACTCACCTTTGCCTCACCTATCCAGTAGCTTCAAAAAGAAGCTTTTGAATTTCTAGTATCAAGAAAACCCATACATCCTTTTAGGACCTTGTTCTTGAAACAGTAGAAGTCAAAAAAGGAAGAGTAAGGACAATGATCACTGCTACCGAAATTCTCAGGGAACATGAGAGTTCTCTGAAATTTTGCTTTTTTTCCTTAATGTACTGTGATGTTGCAATCTCCTAATCAGTCAATTTACTCCCCTCACCCTACCACAAATCACAACAGACAACTAATTTTACCAGAAGATTTAAAACCTGCATGAATTTTAAAGGTGGCAGAAACATTTGCCTTGAGATCATAATGGACCCCGTGCTTTTCCACAGCATTGGAACTGTACTTTCATTAAGAAAAAAATGACATACTTGCTTAATTCAGTCATTTAACAAAAAAGCTCAGACAAGTAAACAACTTTCTGAAACTGCAGTTCTGGCCTGTCCTTGTGCTCATACTATTTCTGAAGCACAAGTCAAGCAGCAAGACAGTTCAGTTTGGTACAACCTTAGCGCTCCTGCCTGCTTAGCTGAGTGAGCAGCTAAGTCAAAGTTTTGCCACCTAACACTCCCATATGAAACACAGATGTCAACAGGAGTTAAACGTACATGAGTTTTTAGAACCACAACTGGTCCCTAGGAACAGAAAGCCTGGAAGCATGTTGCTCCTCTCCCACTGGAATACTTAAAGGTTAAGAAACAGGGCAAGGTAGGGTTCTTACAATGCTACACTAACTTTAAGACTTTGGGTATCAATGGATCCTTATAAAATTTTCATTACAGCCATTATTGCTGTACATATCCACCTTAAGCAGAAAGAAACGTGCATTACGCTTACACAATTCTATTCAAGTTCTTAACAGAGGAAACAAACTTGTTTTCTGCTTTCCCACTCCTGTCTTTTCTGTAATGCTCTGTAAGTACTCCTCTGTATTACTCTGCAATTCAAATACTAGACCACCCTTAACTTTCTCACACCAGAAACTGAATTTGGGGAAAGTAACATGCATTAAAGAATGCAGTGCAAACTTTCAACTAATTTTTGATACGTTATGAAATCAAATCCTACCACAGTTCTTTCACACTCCTACATCCCAAAGAGGTAGCTTTAGTTCTGATCTCATGACTTACTTCACAGAACAGCATATCCTTCAATAGTGATGTTGAAAAAGGGTCATTGTGAAAACCTCTCGAGTGTCAGCATAAGAGAAAGTACTACTCATCCATCTTTTGTGTGTTGGTGTGTCCCATAACATTCTGAAGGAAGCATGGAACACCTGCATTCTTAAAACACAAACATTCTGAAATAGCATCATTCTTGTTTCAAAAGAAACAACTTTCATATATCACAGACATGCTGCAAAGGTAAAAAGGTTGTTTTCTATCCTTTAGTAAAGATTCAAAGTAGTCAGCTAAGCTGAACTATTTTGCACTAGGTAACATTCCTTTGGAATTTACTGGGTCAAAGTCTTGGCCAAATTTGTTCCTCACTTTTCAGAGCTATTTTTGATGCATCATAAGGAAGACTAGAGTTTAAAAAGGTCAAGAATCCCAAAGAAAAGTAGTTACTCTGTGTCACTTTTCCTTATAAAAAAGGTCAGGAGGGGGGTTGGTTTTTTTGTTTGGTTGGTTTTGGATACATGGATCTCGATCCAAAACTCAAATCACAGAAGTTTGTCTAATTGAGGCCAGCTGCAACAGAGATTAGTCTAAGATGCACATCAAGACTTTCTTTTGAATCACCTATAATAGAAGTAATTGCTGACTAGATTTTAAAGCAATATAGAGAAAGTGAAACAGAGCTACGTGTTAGTATGTCAACAGAAGAAGTTGTCAAATATATATTGTCAAATATAAGTCAGAGTGCTACCACCGAAGCAAAGGCAACATTAATAGCCACACAACACCAGCTCTCTGAATCTGTAGTTTTGCTTCCTCTTTTTATTATTTCCTCTTCTGTAAGCATGCCTTATCCAGATTTTGGATGCTTCCCATTGAAGCCAATACTGTCAGGAAGGAAGACTTTTCTGAGAGGATGGTCACAGAAGGCAGGCAGAGCTGTGGTATTTCACAGATAACTGTTAAAACACTGTAATAGTAATTTGCAGCTGCCATTATAAGAAAGTTAACATCCATGTCTTTTATTGCCTTGTGTGCAGCAAGTCTAATTTCTTAGCTATGAAGTTCTCCCTATAAAAGTCCATATAAGTTTTAAAGTCTGAGAGATGAAGCTAGAAGAAAGTAACATCTATGGAATTGAATTAAGGTCTTAAAATTGTGCTTTGCATACTAAGCACAAGCTTCCACTTGCAATATAAGCGACTACTAAAAGTTCCCTAAATTAACATTTTAAAAACACAAATTGTAGCAGATCTACTAAGGATTATCCTTCTAGCAGTTGTTTTGTAACAAGTTTCATGGAAAAAACAAGATTACTAGCTAGAGAGGCCACTTCCAAAAATCTCTCCTAAAAAAGGATCTAAGATATTAAACAAGAACTACCTGAAAGTTCTAAGAGGAGCTTTGAAACACCAGACATTTAAAATACACATACATATACATATTTATACACGTATTAAAAAAACCCACAAAAATACTACAAAAATTGCTCCTCAGACAAAGTATTGGAGCGGGCACCGTTAGAGTAACTTAACTCCAGTCAATTTTAGACTATAACCTTAGAACAGCACCTGTTCTAGCACCCTAATCCTTTAGAAGGTATACGAAACCTAAAAGCAGTATGCCTACTGATCTGATATTGGTATCAACTTTCCATGGAAAATAGCTTTAAAGATAATTCCCAGAAGCACCTACAGCCACTTGAGATGCTCAGAGTAGCATCAAGAAGAAATGAAGCAACGCAGATGCTTCCCTGTGAGAGAAAGCAGAAAACATCATATTCCTCAATTCAGATCTATGTACAGGAAATCAAAATTGAAGTGAATTTTCCAGCCACCCAAATAAGAAGGGATACCTGACTCTTCAAGATTTGAAGAACCCTAGAAAGTAGACAAAAGTCAAAATCTGCTCTTTTCCTTGGGGGACGGAGGGGATGAACACTATGCTTGCTTTGCAAGTAATACATACACTTATACAGTATTCTGAAGGCACGAGTGAGATATATATTTTGGAGTGACATATGCTCACAGCAAGAGTCACGTGAATGAGGTTACCAACACCAAGCCCAAACTGATCTTTGTCACATACAACACTGTCAGAGATAGCACGCACTTCAAGATATGCTCAAGCAGTTAGCCTTTCACATGAAATTAAATAGTCACTTATTTCAATGGCTTAAGATGCTTTTGGGAAAGCCCCGTTGACATTTATTTGTACATTAATCACTTAAATGCATAAAAACACACTTTAGCTCAAGTGATGATACACAGGTTATACACAGAAGAAATAGTCCAATTCTGATTTCTTTCAACATTTTCTATCCCAGGAATGCAAAAGCTAAAGTTCTTCATAGCTATTGTAGAACTCTGAATAAGAAATCATTTGCAGATTATGCATTATATGTGACAACCCTTTACAAAACAATTTCCTGTTGTCACTTTTCATCCATATCATTCTACCTAGCTTAAATTCAATCTCAACACCTAGTTTCAAGCCTCCTTCATCACAAGCATCTTGAGATTGCTGTCAGATTACAACCCGACAAATACTGTAAGTGCTAATATTGGGTGTACTTGGTGATTAATATTAAGATATTTTGAATGTGACACATTGATTATTTTGTTCATTTCCTAAAATGAAATGAAACCAATTAGGACAATCAGCACTACGATCACTGTGCTTCACTTTTTTCCCCCGGAAAAGAAAAATGAGAAGCACCCCAAACACACAAACATTAGCCTTTTTGTTTTGTCATAATAACTGTGGTAATTCAGGAGGCACATATACTGCAAGTCCACTGAATCGCAGAATCTTTTATGATAACAGTTTCAAGTTGAACATAACTTGAGTTTTTCATAATCAAACTTAGCATCCACCCTCAACCAACTGCATCTCATCTTTAAAAGGCAAAGGGGAAAAAAGTGTTCAGTTACCTAATTGAAAGATGGTTTCTTCAGATACATTATTATTTTAGTAAAAATGTATGAATCAGTTCTGCTTCTATGAGAAAAACAGATAATACACTTACACTTCTGTGAGTGTACCTAAGTTTGGGGAAGCATCTAACAGAAGATGGATTTCCTCTCAAACTAGTAGTAGTAACCAGTCTTCTTTGGCCTGTCTTGTCTATTCTTGCCTGTTACAGACCTATCTGGTTTTTTTGCATATGTGCCAGATAAATTCCTGCTCATTACTGTACTATGAAGGGGCAGAAGGGGGGAAAAGCCCTGCTCCTATATACTACACCAGGAGCTTGCCACAAAAATTTCTGTTTCCTTCTTCCAGTGGGCCCTGTTCTGCTCAGTTCCCGTTTGTTATGTGACTAAGCTCAAGGCTGTGAGAAAAGAGGGCAGCTGAAAGGTGAGTGCCACTGTTCAAACAGTTCTTCAGGAATCCACTTTCAAGAGTCCAACTGAAAAGAGAATGAGCAGGAGCAAGGCCATGAACTAGCTTAATGGAACTGCCAAGCAACACAGGACTACCAGATGTTTGGTGGGGCAGCTTAACCTAAGCAAAGGGGTAGAAGAGAATAATTTTCCTCATTTATCAGTTCCAACTGAGTTAACTTTTTATGAGCAATATACTCAGTACAGTGGTTTGACATACCCTGTAAGAAAGTTCACATCTTCAAAACAAAGTTTTTTTTCCCTAAGACGAGTTCGGAGTAGATTTTTTTGTCCCTCCCCCCACAGTAGTATTGCTAACTGCATAGCCACTGAGATTAATCAAACAGCATGGCAGACAAGTTTTAAATCACCTGCTGAATGTGACAGTTAGGAAATTTACCCCAGCAGGCTGAAAGACCTTCCCCACTAAAATCATCAGAATTTAAGATTAGAGGGGAAAAAAAAATCCAATACCCTTTAGTGGGAATTGCACAGCTCATCAGTGCTTTGTAAGAAGGTCTATTTATGTCTCTAGCAGTTATGGTCAGAAGTTAACCACAGAAGACCAGTAAGAATAGCCCCAATACTCAGACTGTACTCTATCTATTTCAGTCCACCTGCATGTGTTCGCCACCTTCCCAAAAAAAACAAGAAGAGCCTTATTGTAGTTATTTAAGAGCCGTGTGGACAGCAGTGGAACTGTGCCAAACACAAAGTTCTTGCTGCTACTGTCTTTCCTAAACAATAAACCCTTCCCTCCCCCACAGAAGAGGGCAAAACAGAATCAAAAGCTATTCTACTATTACAATGCAATAAATAAAGTTTAAAAGGGGAAAACAAGAACAAAAAAAACCCTATTTCTGCCCTGTATCATCTAGTCTTGGAGCTGACGGTCCTGGTAGGTCCCTGTGAAGTTCTGATAAATAACACAGCAGCGCTAAAAAGCCCCAATCTAACAGTGAGTGGAACTGCTTCACACAAGGCACTGTATACTTGTATACAACCCTCCTATCTTTTGAAAGAAACACATACCCCCACATACCTTCCACAATTATCATTTCAAAACCAATGCAAGTCCTCAATGGCCATCTAACACTTTCACATCTCAAGACTAGCCCTTTGCACTCTTGTTGAAGGTTGCTCATGAGAAATTAAGACAGCAATGATATGATTTTTCTTTCTGATACTAGAAATGCCACTGTCCATTTCAGAGAAGCCAAAAATTGATTTAGCATGAGTCACCATCCTTAGGTGGTACACTTCCATTTTTGTATGTTTTGTGAATAGAAAATGGTAGTTTCTAAAGCTGTCCCAAGAAGTTGCTTCCATGTATTAAAGCCCCCCAAAATTAAAGCATGCTATATATATATATATATACATAATTCAAACCAAAGCTCTGCACATATAGTCACATTTTCATCTAAATTTAGAAAAAAGAAGAGTGCATTAGAAAACAATATATGACAGTTCCATCATTCACTGCAGTAAGTTTATCTTTAAATGTATAGCATCATCTAAACCCAGCATTCTTTTCAAGCCTTAATATACACAAACGAAAATAACCTGCTTTACTACTGTACAATTACAGTCAAATCTTAGCCCTGCAGGAATCCCAGACAGCCAAATGTGCATGACTGTTACTGTGAGATTAGCATAAAGCTTTACCTCGTTGATTCTCTACTGAGTCTACATCTGCTATATTGAGCAAAACACATGAAATTGCTCTGTGAAGAAAAAGAAAACATGCACGAAAACATAGTATAGCAGGGAATGGCCAGGAGTCTGGGTTTATCCTCAGCTGTCTTGCGAGCTTAGCATACCACTTAAGGAACACCAGTCAGTTTCTCTGTGCTCTGTCCTACATAGGAAGATTATATCAAAGTAGGACTCAGAACTGCTCAATAAGGTATGCCTGGGAGTACAAAATAGAATTAACAGCAATATATCCAGCTGCGGAAAGAAACTGCTCTTACCCTTGACCTAATACTTACTGTTGACTTCTACATCCTCAGCTACTCCAGAACCTCTCATTCTCAGGTATGTGAATCCCAGTATCAGAAAGAACAAGCATGCAGCAGTTAAGAGGAACATGGACAGGTAATGTGCACTGAAGCCTCCAGTGGTGGATACCTCCTCTCTTTTGAACTGCTGGAGAAGCTCCTCCTCGGGCTCTGAGAGATTCTTCTTGTAGGTGTTTTTCAGGTAGGTATGATTTGAACCCGTATGATTGGAGTGGTTGAGTCTAAGGGAGGAGGTGGTTCCACCCGGGGGAAGGCTATTAGTAGCTGTATAGATCCTGGATTCAACATTATAGCTACCAGCAGCACGGCTGAGAATATGATTATTGGTCGTTTTCCTAATGGTGCCTGGAGGGTCAGTGATTTTACTGCTGTCCACGTCTGTGAGCGGTGCTGGCAGCAACAGTACTGTAGGGGATTTCTTAGACAGGCCAATGCGGTACCTAGGAGTGGGAGAACTGGAGTCCAGTTTTTCACATCCTCCTCCTCCTCCCCCCATCGCTGCCGCCGCCTCCTCTTCCTCATGATTTCTGCCCCTGTCTAGACTCCCGGCAGCAGCCGCCTCCGCCCTGTCATTCGTTACGACTATACCAGCACCACAGCCTCCGCCAGCCCTTTCTTGGCCCGTCTCCATCACGCCAGAGCCGGCTGCAGCGCATTTGCTTGTTATGAATGGAGCAGGGGACTTGCTGAGGCTCCGTCTGGGCCGGCGAACTGCAGACTCCTCCTTCGGTACCTGCTGTTTGGCTCTCGCCCCCGCCGCCTCCTCCTCCTCGGAGTCAGAGTACTTGTCCCTGCTGCCGTAGGAGAGGAGCCGGTTACCGTTCACAGTCCGGTTCTTCCACCGCTGCTGCTCGCCCTCCTCCTCCGCCTCCTGCTCCTCGTCGCCGTCGTCCTCCTCCTCCTCCCCTGCATCCTCGTCGCCGTCCCCGGGCTCCCTCACAGCCGGAGGCTGAGCCCCCGCCGAGGCCGCCGCCGGTCTCCGGGCCGCCGCCCCCCACCAGGCATTGGGCTTCCGCCTGGCCGCCTCCTCCGGCGGGGAGCTGTTACTCAGGCCGCAGGCGCCGTGGGGGGCGGCAGGCCTCAGGCCGCGGAAGAGGGGTGAAGCCCGCTCCCTCCTGCCGCCGCCGCCGCCGGCGCCGGCCTGGCTCCGGGGACTGGCTTCCACATCCGACTCGTCCGAGCTGAAGCCCAGCAGCACTTTGCTGCCCCCGGCAGGGGGTGCTGCGCGGCTCCGGCTGCTCCCGGCGGCAGCCCCGGGGAGGTAGGGGTGCTCCGTGCCGACCAGCCGCGCACCCGCGCCCGGGGCCGGTCTCCCGGAGCCGCCGCCGCCGCCGCCGCCTCCACCCGGCGCGGCTCCGGCCGCCGTGTTATTGTTGTTGCTGTTCCGGGTCTTGTTGGCGCCGCTGCGGGCCCCAGCCCGCTCATCCTCGCGCAGCTTCTTCAGCTTCTTCAGGTAGACGGGCCGGGTGCTCTCGGTGACCGGCCCTGGCGAGAAGCCGAAGCGCCGCAGCTCCGAGAAAAGCTCCTCATCCGTGAGCTGCGCGGCCGCCGCCGCCATTTTCCGCTCGCCCCGCCGCCGCGGCGTTTCCTACCCACGCGCCGCGCCGCGCCGCGCTCCCCGCCGGAACTGACGCGTGCGCACTCGGCTGTGGCCTAGACCTGTCTGTCACCCCGCAGGCGCCGCCCGCCGGGGGACTCCGGCCAGACGGGGCGGGGGGCGGGGCAGCGCGGCGCCGGCCGCCCCTCCCCCGCTCCCCCGCCGCCCGTTAACGGCTGCCTCGCCGGCGGGGGGAGGTGGCGCTGGCGCGCGCGGCGCCTGGAGCCGCCCGTGAGGGAGGCACCGCCCTGCTCTGCCCGTCAGCGCTGCCTGGCCGGCGCCGCCAGAGGCGGGCGACGGCCCCGGTGTCCCCCTCACCCCTCCCTACCCCCGGTAGTGTAAAGGGCTTCCCGCTAGGATTTGAGAGGGGGACCGGAGCGGAGATCCGGCCCCCGCGGCGGGGGCGGGGGCAGGGTAGAGGCGAGGAGGTCGTCCCCCCCCGGAGGGCTTGCTGGCCGTGACCCCCAAAACTGTGCCCCCGGCTTGTGAGCGACGTTTTCGCCGGGGGGTCAGGGAAATCGCAGGTGCCAGACCGAGAGGAGCCGAGGGTTATTGGCAGTCGCTTTTTCAGTTGCAAGTGCGGATCTAGTCTAGAACAGTCACACCAGTAAACATACCTTAAATTGCTAGCTGAACGTCTGACTAAAAATCCTTTTGTGTTAAACGGTAGTGAACGAGACCGACTACTAGAAGTCTTTTAACACCATGTAAGGATACAAATGTAGCCTAGTAATGGCTAAAGAAATCCGAAGAAGAGCCCGTCGGCACACCTTTCTGGGGCCATTTTTGTTTTGTTTGCTCATTTCTGCGGATGCACTCCGTGAACTTTTCTTACTCAGAAGTCCGGCATCACGACAGCACAGCTGTGAGGAGGCAGATGAAGTGTGAAGAAGTGAATGCTCTGAGAAACTGCCTCTTGAGTCTCAATTGCTGAGCATTACTCTCTCTAACTTTACAACTGCCCAGGTGCGTTTTGCTCTTTTCTTTGGAATAGTATACTCTTTCAAATATATTACAGTTCAAACTATCTGTTTATCTATATACACAAACGTGTATGTTTGTCAAAATATTTGTGCCAATACAAAGATACGGCATACGGGCACTTCTCTGAACGTCAGACATGTAGTAGCTCTTTTGGATTGCCCCTTTGGCTGCAGCACTGACAGGCCTCACGTGGAGGCTTCAAAATCTCCTTTTGACCTCTGTGGGTCTCTATCTACCCATCCGTAGTGACAAAACCCTGGGTTTACCTACGACTTGTCATAAATGCAGGAGGCTGAGTTTCCATTTTGACCTACCTCTGCCTGGCTGTCTAACTGCGTGCAGAAATGATCCAAGAACAAGATCCAGCCACAAGAACAGTTCCACATTTCCCTCACACAGTCTGCTCCTGTGAGGATAGTGCTGATGTGCCCTGCTAATCTCAAAACTGAAGCTGCTAATCTCAGTTCCTGAGGAGCATTTGCAGAGGAGGCGGTAGAGGAGCTATGAGGCAGTTACAGGCTGAAGATCAAGCCAGTCTGCAGAGCTAGAAGAGTGACTTGAAGCCATCTTTCATAATGATGGTGATGATGATGATGATGAATGGTGATGATTAATTCCTGCATCTCGTTCCCCATTCCTGACCAGCCACACCAGGAAATGCAGAACCAATCCTATTGTTCATCTAGGCCTCCTTTAACATAACTTTTGAGGCTGAAAAACACTATATAAGGTTCTGCATTACTAGGTTGCTCTACATGGCAACACTGTGCACAACTTCATACTTGTTTCACTGGGAGAGGAACCATTTCACGTGCAGCAGTATTGTGCATAAGTGCAATACACAGAACCTCGAGTGTAAGATTACACTCAAAATAAACTCCATTGTGCATTAAACCAGTCGCGTAAATGCACCCACTCTGACCTGCCACCCAATCTATAAGAAGCTAGCTGGTTCCCAAATGCCATGAGACATGCTTCCAATATTCCACTCCTCTTTAGGGAGAAGCAACCCACACCTTCCACCAGCAAGCTGAAATACAGCAAAGACAACATGCCCCCTCAAAGCTCAGTGCTTACCTCAGGCTACCTATGACACTGGCCAAACCAGCAGCAGTCAGTCCCACATCCAATATCCTTACGACAAGTGCACTTCTGGCTAACACCTGCTTTGTTACCCTCCTATCATTAGAAGAATGTATGCTGTCCTAAAAGAGGTGTACCATCTATGATCTTACCAATACAACTCGTATGTTCCATCTGTTTGTTACAGCAATGGCATCATTTAGTTTAGAAACTTGTTTAATTAGCAGCAGGAAGAAAGTAAATACTATGAATTGTTAATAAATGAATCACTTTGAAACTATAGCATGTAGATGCACAGAACAGCTAACGAAAAGTCTGTATATTCCGAGTCATGCTTTAAAATCTCTGTGTGCCAAAATATTTTGAAATGTTTTAAAATATGACTTGTGGTTGATACTGAACTTAGGATAGTTCCACTATCAACCCAAAATTTCCCCATTTATTTCATATCATATATTAGTATCAGTATATCCAGATAGGAGATTTTTAAGAAGTTACTGAAAGGAGATTCTGGTTAAACTTAGCTGTAGAGACTGTTGTTCATCAGGAAAAACTGGCTATTGATTTTTGAACAAGATATTGTGTTTTATATTTCACCTCTCATCCTTAAAGGACTGGCGTTCCAAGGAAACTTCTAGTTCTACCACTGGGTGAAATTGTGTTCCTCTGGAAGTTACCAGTCCTACTTCTATTGACCTCACTGGGACTGGGATTTCAAGCAGTATCTTAATACCTCTTTTATCTTTCTTTCCTGATTGCAAGTTTGTTTATATATTTTTGAAAGTACTTAGAGTCTATGAATGATAGTCTCTCTGGGATTAAAATGTCTGTTACTGCAACTTTCTCTAGCAACTAATGCAACTGATTCCCAGTACTACTCACTGTTGCCTAACTGAAGCATTTAGAAATCATGAGTCACATCTAAAAGAAATATAAACCTCTTGTAAAACTCATAATATTATAAATGCAGGTGTCTTTCTATTTACCTTTTGATTTTTGAGTCTTAAGGTACACTCAAATCACATTCATATTCTCTTGGATCACCATGCAGAGTAGGAATGTGCTTTTTCTTCTTTTTTTTGAATGAAAGGTGAGATACAAATCACAGAACTCCAGGAACTAGTATAGTTACTCTTAAGACAGCATGTGGAGGGAGAAATCACTCTTCACTATGAAAACAAACTGTATTAACCTATTCGTAAGTATATTTATTCAGTTTTATCCAGTTGTTTCAAATACTACATGATGAACATGAAAGGACTTTATGCTTATAGAACTAAACTAAAAAAACTGTAAAACTAAACTGTCTTTTTACTAAGACAACTAATTTCCAAATGTTACAATTGCTGCCACCATACTAGTTCTGTGTAGACAGGCTCACTTCCACATCTCTGTTCTAAATTCTTGTATCTCCTCCTTAAAACATCCACGCAAGTTTTAGTAATGATGGTGAAGCCATCTTTGTTAAATATAACAGTGCTGTAAATGGAATCATATTATCTTTTGTTAGAGGATTGACCATCCCATTCTACAGCTAAGGCGGTGTGTTTTGCTAATGCATCTTTTCCTGAGCGCATCCCATTAATGTTTGAAAGGCTTACACCATCTCTAGTCTTAGCGTTGCTGCCTATTTCTAGCAAAGAGGCGAGGTGTCTTATGCTCGTATTTCCCCTTTGGTGCTGAACTGCTTGAATTCCCCTGCAGCATATTGCAACAGTGTGAGCACAGTGTGTTAGATACCCCACATCCTGCAAAAAGGCAATGTGTTTCCAGATTACAGTTCTTGCCTAAGTGTCCCACAGTAGTTTCACTCCCACACACTGGAGTGATAACCTACTATGACTGTGCTCTTGTCCTTAAAAGCAAACAAGCTTATTTCATAAGTGTGAGGCTTCCTGAGGCAATATAATCCCATCCTACAGTTAATACTTTGCCTTTGATATAACTTATACTGGTCCACAGAGTAGTAAGTTCTCAACTAGGTATTCATCCTTATTCCGGGTATATAATTCTTGGCTCATTTTATTATGAGCTGGGCTCTGGAATGGGACCATTATAAGCAATACAGCTGACTCCATATATTGAAAAAAAAAAAAAACACAAATAAGAACTGCAAACCTTTAAGACTTGCTTAAAAATGTATTTATTTAAAAATACGTATGGGGAGTTTATTCACATTGAAGCTTTTAGTTAAAATTTGCTTTGCATGTTCAATACTTTTCTCAGGAACTAGAATGATTAGGTATATTTATTTTAAAATATGAATCTGAGCTGTCCATCTCCCCAGGAACTGAGCTTAAAGAACACCAGTTGTTATAAGACAGGAGTTTTCATGACAGGGTCTTACAAAGAAATAAGAAGGAAAAAAGCTCCTAGAAAAACAAACAAACAGACAAACATAGATACAAGGGCTTTAGGATTAAAATAGGGGAAGAATAGTGGCTAAAACCTGATGCTTATTATGGTAGTCAGTTTTTACCTTTCAGCCTCTTTTGTGGAACGATACCAGAAACATTGCAGTTGCAGCAGAGGCTGATGTATGAACCCCTGAAAGCAAAAGAATGGTTGGGAGGCCCACTCTGAAGCTATTCAGAAAGAAAGGGTAGATCTCATAAATAGGGCAGTATCAACACGTCAATCAGTTGTTGATCCTTGAAACCTTCCTGCGCTGTTATCCTGCATCTCAGCGTAATTGTTGCTACGAGAGCAGCGGATGCTGTAATTGATAATTAAAATGGATGACAAATCAGTCTTTTAATTCATTCTCTAAAACATTACAGTAGATTACTTCCAGAGTATTTCATTTAAATTTGAAATGGAAGGAAGTGAAGCTAACCTTAGTGGTCTAGCAGAGTGTATTTTCATATTGTTTGACTACTCTTAACATTCAGAAACTCCGTCTAGGTATAACAGATATTTGCAAGCCAGAATTGACAGAGAGACCGCTACACACATATGGTGCCCTTCCAGCATGCTCGTGGCCAAAATGGCAAAATGGCGTGGCAATACACACTGTTCTGGCTTTCAGGCAACTACTTTCCTACCATTAGGTACCCGTTCCAGATGCTTGCTGTCAAGGACTAAGGAATGATAAAAACTAAAGATGCATCCTTAACTACAGGGGAAGGGATCTTGTCTATCTGAAATCAACAGAACTCTGCAAATCTGGAGATGCCTCATTTCTTACATTCCTGTACCTCTGTTCCTCGAGGACAATACCTGTGAGCACCATGTAGGATGTAGACATGTTGAAAACACCTGAGTTTTGGTGGGGGGTGGGTTGTGAGGTCCTGAGCAGCTTTTAATATGGGTGTAAACATGGCACTCTAGCTTGGGACCTTGACAGGCAGTATCTGGCAGCAACCTAAAGAGCACTGAGCATAGACGTAGCCACAAAGAGCTCACTGTTTACAATTCTATCCCTGACTTTGATCCAATGCTAAAATGCCTTGAAGATTTACGTTTATTTCATTCATCTAACAAGGTTTAAAAAAAGGAGCCATCATTCATGAAACAGAATAAATTAAGTTTATTTTTTACATTTTTATTTTAAGGTTAATGGTGTGATTCATCTCTTGTGCCTCAAAGCTCTTATTTCAGTTTATTCAATGAGTAAACAGAGTATAAAGACATGCAATAGACTATAGAGAAAAATAATTGAACTTAAATCAGTGAAATCAGAGACGTTCAGAATAGGCCCACCATTCTGCCTTCTGTGCATGTCATTAGGCTTTTGCAAAGCACTAAATTTAGTGTGTTCCAAAGTAGAATTATTAGCATAACTATCTATGCTACTTTAGCACTTAGAGACCTCACCTAGTTTCATTGCTCTCTTATACCTGGCACTGTACAAACATAAGAGAAGGCATTCCCTCTCTCTTGAAGTTACACTTGCCTTCATCACCTCCCATCTGAACTGCATGCAAGATACATAGGCAGGAAGCCAGCAGCCCTTACAAAACCCAGGTACCTACAGAAATCTCTTGCACATCTCAGCAGCATAGACTACCACAAACGTATCGGTCTCTCCTGCTCTCAACTTGAATCAATCCTTTGTTGGTAGTACTCAGAGTGGTGGGTCAGGCATCTTTAAAAGACCTCCTGAAGCTCCTCTGCAATTAAGTTCAGTGTCAATAACTCCACACACACACACATTTTCTCCCATCAGGAAAACAAACATCCTAAGAACCGGTCACAGACAATGGCAACAAAGTCCCACTGACCCTGAGGACTACCATGTTCCACTCCAAGTACATGCTGCATTTCTATAGCTTTGTTTTCTCTCATAAAAATCAAGTTCATTTAGGAAATGTTCACAATGTTTAATTTTTGGCCTAAAGGTAAGCTATCCACATCTCTGTTCTAAAGGCAGTTTGGTCCTGCCCTACCCAAAGCTTTTTTTGTCCACGCATCATGGGAGTCTATAGTCTACCACACACTCCTGTTGTAGCCACATGTCATTGCACTGATGTGCGCTCTGCGAGAGTGTTGTACTGAAAATGTTCCTTTGCCGCTGCTTACCTGTCCTCCCCAAACCATCTTGCCAATGATTTCTGCACCATTGCTTTAGCTTCTACTTTATGGGACATGATACTGCAGCAACCCCAACAGTAGGCCACGTTCATCCTTCAAAAGGCGCTGAAGCAGACACCAACGTACGCCTGGTTCCTTGGCAGGGAACTGCTGCTCCCACTGTTTGAGGGTAGAGCATGGCAGAGAGGACCAGGTCACACCATTCTGGAAGTCACCTAAGGTGTCTGTCCTTTACTCAGAAAAATGTGGCTGTAACCACACTACACTTTCTCCCCCTACTACTCTCTGGTTGACCCAAATTTAAGCAAAGTAAAGCATTCTTCAGAGCTAGTCTCCTTTGCCAAAATTGTTGAGCATCTTGATCGGAGAATGAAACTAGGGTTATGCAGGAACTGATGTCCTGGCTCTGCAATAACGTCCTCCACTTACAGAGCCTTTTGTTCCTAATGCCAGGTGGTCATTACAGGCCAGAGTTCTGCTTCTCCTCTTCTGTGCCAGACTTCATATGAAAGCTGGATCTTTCAAGTCCAGAGAGCCCATGTAGCATCCTGGCCAAAGATTTTTATCTAACTTCTCAGAGTGGAGACTCATCTGACAAGCCACCCTTTGATTATTGTACCTGATCCCCACCCCGCAAAAAAAATGATGGCGTTCACCTTGCTGAACTTGCATTAGAACTGCAGTCCTTTAACTGTAAACCGTTAGATCAGCACCAGTATTACTTATGGGAAATCCTCACAGCAGCAAAATCCTAGTCCTTTCCCTGCGCAGCCAGACAAGAACAATGGTTTCTGCCAGATCTATGACTGGAATTGGGCTTGAGAGTGGAACATCTCTCTTTTCACATGGAAAAGGAGCATAAAAAGAAAAAAAAACACACATAGAAGTAAAACCGGGAGAAGACACAGTAGAAATGGGAAAAGTGTCATAAAGAAATAAGGACGGTAGAAGAAACAGAAGAGAGCAGAGGGAACAGTAGAACATAGTAATAGCAAAACACACAACAAATGAAGAGGAAAATATTGAAATGGCAGCTTAATCCCATATGAGCTGTGAAGATTTATAGGATGGTGCAGAACTGTTCTTACAAGGACTCCTAGAGGAAATAATTGGAGGAACGATATGTACATTTATGACGAAGGTGGAAGAGGGCGATTTTCTGCTTTTCAACCTCACTGCACAGGGATTGGTAGGTGGTGTGAACTCTCCTCTTGTCTGTGCCATGACTTCACTTGAAATGGAGACAGTTGTGTTCCAGATGTGTGTAGAAGAGGAAAATAACCTTTGCATACCTGAAGAATCAGGGATTCATAGCACGCCAGGTAATATACCCTCTGAGCAACAGAGGAAAAGCTCCTCTAGCATATTCCTTTCCATCAACTGTGGAGACAGGATTCCCCACCTAACTTTTCTTTCTGAAAAGTTCCTGGGAAAAAATAAACAAAGTAGGAAAAAACAAAGGTTACCCAATATAACAGTATACTGAACAATTCTCCCCTGCAAGGAACCTGTTAGAAAGAATGAACCACTTGTATATGGCTGATGTACTACTGGAGGGTGTTCCTACACAGTTGTGATCTGAGCAGAATAAGAAATGGGAACAAAATAGCTGTCTACCTTTTCAATTCAAAACAGGCAAACAGACTAACAATGGGATAAGGACGTATTAGTATTCTTTTAAGGATAGGGATCTAAGATGCAGGGTAAGATACAAACTTCTCACACATTTAAGTTTCTACTTAACTTAGTCTTAAGCACCGTGAATAATCTTTAAAAAATGCTTAAATTAAACATGCACTTAAGTGTTAGCAGAATAAAGGATCCAAATGACTCACCCAAGGTCATAAAGACGACTGTGGCAGAGCTGTGAACTGAGTTAATGTCGTGAGGGCACCATACAGGAAACGAAGAGACTTGTACTTTGTTCTTGGCTCTGCCACTGCCTTGCTGTATGGCAAGTCACTTCCTCTTCAGGTGACTCAGTTTCTCCCAAAGACAAGTGGAAATAATGATTCATCTTTATAAAAGTCCTTTAAGAATGAGGATGGAAAATGTTATAGAAGAGTGAAGTAGGAATTCCATTCCAGTGCTTTTCCCAGCCCACCCTTTGCCCGCTACTTACTGGGTTTTTGGAGAGCGATGCCTGTTACCTTGAATGATATCCCTGTTAGGCATATCCAGCTGCAAATTATGTAGCAAAAGCATGTTAGTGAATGAAATGCAGGAGGACTTCTCTTATGTTCCCTAAATGAACAGAAAATGTACATTAAGGTTATTCCATGTTTACTCAATGATAATTGAAATAGGAAATTTTCTTTTTACAAAAGAAAAGTATTTGTGTTGCAGAGTCAACCAGGCAAAAAATAAAATGCCAAATTTGCAGTTGGCTATTCAGTCTGGTGGAAGAAGTATGTGACTATGTAATTAAAGATGTTGTTGTCTGTAAGCAGATAGGTGTATACTGTGGTGGTGAATATTCTGAGACCTGTAGAGGGATGCTGAGACAGTCACAGATAGAACTGAATGAGAATGAATTAGACCACAACAGGAATATTTTCCTTTAGAAGCCAACAACCTTGTCTAGAGCAGAAAAAAGAAAATATATAGGAGTTGAGGTAAGATGCTAGAAGTGAACAAAAAATAGCACAGACCTTAGGCAATGGCTTGGGACGGAGGGAAACTGAATTAGCTCTGCTACAAGCTTCCAGATGTAAAATAGGGAAGATATGTAAACCAAACTTTTCAAAAGGGGCCCTTTGTAATGTATTCATTATCTTCTAAGTGTCCAAATTCAGATGTAGATAAGAAGCCAAATTTTTAGAAATGCTAAGCATTCGGAAATCTACATGAAATTAATTGGAAAAGCACTTGGAAAAATATAGAAGGGAAATTTTTCCAGCTAAAAATTATAACAGCAACTATTATTAATTACTTGTAAGCACATTTTCAAAATAACGCATGCACATTTTCAACCTAATCTACATCTGCTATTTGTTATAACCGTATGACAATCTACAAACAGCCAATTAGCCAGCTGTATCTTATATTGATCAACAGGGCACGTTCAAATTAATGTTCAAATCTACATTTTACATATGCTGTTAGCATGCATAATGTAGAAATGATGACTCCATTTTATTCATAAAATGTTTTTAAACCCTCCGGCATTAAGAACACTGCAGTCTCAGTAAAAACAAGATCCAATAGCTCTTAAACGTAATTTTATTCTTGCTCTTACCCATGCAAGTTTTACATGCTTCTCTACAGATCCTAAGCTCAAGGACAACTACATGTCCATCTCTAGATAGAACTAAACCTGTTTTGATCTTCTAAAATAATAAATACATATGTATGAAGCAGAATTGTTCCATGACTAGCGTAGGTGCTTCAGTTACTTACATATCTCTTGGATGACGCTGTGACATTATTTTATATCACTGCCTTGTAATTTGGTTTTAGCTTTAAAATATATATTTTTGCTTTCCATGGCCTTTAAACTGACTCTCTGGAGCATTTTCTATTTAAATTATCGTTTAGTGAAGCCACGCTTTAAGACCTGTCACTCCTTACTAATTCTTCCAGGAAACATTTTACTATGCACAGAACAGAATTTTTTACAGCGTTTTACATCATTCATTCTGGCATTGTGTTGACTGTGCACACTCCCTTCCTCATTCTCTTAACTGTGGAAGTTTGTGCCCTTTTAGACCTATTTGCAGTTGTCATTAGGATTTTCTGATTTTTTTGTCCCAGGCCAAAGTCTGTCAATACAAAAAGGCTCTTGTGTGTTCTTTACAATCTGGCACTTGTATAAAAACATTTCTGGGTCCTGGCTATTGAGCAAAATCTCCTTCTCCGGGAATTAATAGGACAAATAGGAATCCCAGTGTTGAGTTCTCTAAGCAGTACAGTCCCTTTGTACGTCACGTAGGCACCCAGTATCAGCAGGGTCTCTTCTGCAGTAGACCACACAAACCCCAAATTCGTCTGGAAAGCCTACGGATTTCAGTAAAAAAGCAGCTCTACCCTGCTGCAGAGGTTCAGCAGTCTCTCTTATTTTTCCCAAATTTCCTAGCTTAGTTAGATAATTTTCAGATTTCCCATTGAGTAAACATGGAAGAACCTTATGGCAACTGAAATATATGTGCAAATACTGTGTTTAATGCCATGCGCTTCATATTCTCTTGCTGATTGCTTCCAGAATTTTTCAATTTACCAAGCACCTTGTCCTTCTATGTCTGTTACTGGATTTTTTCTCTCCACCTTGCAATCCTTGGCATTCAGTTCTTCAGCTCCTTTACCCTTCATTACCAAAAGGACTGTAAAGCCTTTGCCCTCTCTCCAGATGTTTTGATTCTCTGTACCCACTCCCACATGAAAACCACCCCTTTGACTCCCCCTAGCCAAATGCTGAGGCAGCTGAAAGTTGTCAAAGATTGTATTCCCTCATGTGGGAGAAATTAGGTTTACCAAGTGTAAGAAATACTAAGAGTTAGAAAACAAAACGTGGCACTTGAATGCCCAAGAGACAGAAAAATTAAAACTTCTTTGCAGAAAACAATTTACTGGGGAAGGAATATTCAATAATTAGAGAATGTAAGAGGCCCTAATAATAAATTCATTATTTTCTTGGTATAGCTTCTATTGTTTCAGATCACCAGTCTGTTAATTTTTTCCTCCATTGAGCTTTATAAATGATGTTATATTATACAGCTTCCTTCATACTGTGGCATGTTGTTATACCTTTGCATACTTCCCATGTAAGCAAAACTGCCACAAGTCACAGCTTCTGCTAACATTTGCATTTTGAATGTAGCTCCTGCAACGCAGTCCTTACAGGTGTCTCATGTATATGCTGCCGTCTCGCTAAGGAAAGTGGCAAAACTAAGGAATTGAAGGGGTTTCGCTTCAAGGAGAAAGGCAGCTGGATTCTCCTTTCTGTAAAACCATTATCAATAGGCTGCTCAAAAAAACAAACAAAAAAAAAGTGACAGGAAAGGAAGAGCTTACAAATCAGCCACTCTTCACAGTGTCATACTCCTCATACCACCTGAGAAGCACATGAAATCCAGGATAGAGGCAGTCTCACTCCAAGCAGCAAATAATCAATGTTATTTTGTGTTTCTACCAGAGGACCTGCATAGTACGGAGGAGCCTGGAGGTCAGGGCATTACCTCAGCAGCCATCTGCACAGTTATCCTGAGGAACACGGGGGCCTAGAAGATATACAAGATAGAAATCCTGGCCCCATTAAGTCAATGGCAGTTTTACCGCTGTTTAGGCTGGGATGGCAACCCGTGTGCCTGACTCATTTGCTGCAGAAACTCTGAACTGAAGGATGGGGATCCCAGGTCCATCCTTCTGACTGTGGCCCTCCCCACCCTTGCTCTCCTGCTTCCTCGCCAGTGCCAGAGTGGGGAAGGTTTGAGAGGGAGATTAACGGGGCCATGCTGTACTTTCTTTAGCACTGTTCAAAGCACTGTGTAGGCCCAACATGCAGCTTCTCATACAGCATGTCTGGAGCCAGCTCTGCATAGTGTACAAAGGCAACACGAGAATGCAGTTGAATGGCTGCACTTCAAAAATCACATGATTTTTGGATTATTTTGTTCTCCCGTGCAGTTTGATGCCAGAGGGGAACATATGGCCCAAAGTGATTTTTCCTCCGCTTTACAATTCACATATTCTTTACCATATGCTAGGCATTATTTCATGCTATGCCATCTATAATCCTTCCCATGTCTATTCTTCCCTACCCCAGAGTGGACAACGTACATTTGTCTTTCTGTTCCTAAGGTAATGTCACTCTAATAGTCTTTTCAGGCACTGGCTATATTTTTTCCAGGGATGTTCCTAGAAGATTCTGATATGCTCTTTGAGAAATTTTAATGATATCTTTAGTTTTAGCTTCAATTTTGTAAGCGCTTTATGTAGTCCCCAGCTTTCTTGCTAGGCAAGTTACAGATCACTTTATCCGTTGTCAATGAAGCTTGCATGACCCCATAGTTACAGAATTTGAGCTTTTAATCTCCAGTGTATGGCATATGCATCAAAGGCTTTGTGGGCAGCCACATTCAGCGACAAATCACATAGGTCTCATACATTTCATTCCTTTTCAGTGAGCAAGATTTATCAAATCTGCCTGCTACCTCCTCCAATAGATGTAAGTGTTCAACTATCTGAACCTTATGTTGTAAGAAAGTAACTTTCATGGAAGAGATTGCTTCCTTTTGTACAATACAATAACAATTTTTAAAGGATGAATTTCTGTCAGCCCTTATTAATGTTTCCCATCATTTCTAAGGTAGAAATTTAATTGCACCCACTGTGCTCTCCTTTTTCCCTTTTATTTTTTCTTTGTTAAGAACTGCTGGCTTTCTCTGTAAAACCCCAATACTAAATTCAGTATTGCTTAGCACAAAACAATGTCCACTGGAGTGGAAAAAATAAATCCCAGTACCCCTTCACAAGATCTAAGGAGATATGATTTGTCCCAAACAGACCAAAGCAACTAGGCGTTGTTAGAAAAGAGCTAAAACAGTTAGTCTATGTAGAAATGGGATAATGAACAACACTGGCAATTTCAGTAAGTCCTGAATCTAGTACAGACTGAATTACTACGGTTTGCATCTCATGACTGACTGACTTTCTGTCTGGTAAGGTGTAATCTTAGACTGAAGTTTCCCCTGTATTTGGGCTATCTTTACGGTCTCTTTTCCACATAATTATCTGATATCCAACAACGTGTGAGAACACACTGCACCTTCCGTCAGAGACAGGACATTTGGAGGATATCTCTTTTTTTCTACCCTGCTACTTACTACTTAGAGTAAGATATCAAATACCCCCTTGAGACCTATTGCTATCTGTCAAAATTGGCAGAAATAAACTGACAAGTTCACAGACATTGTAATTGCATAGATGCTGTTTCAGTCGTAAACCAGACTAAAAAATAACAAGATGCCCTTAAGAAAAATCAAGGATGTGACCTCAGCTGGAATCCTGTGAGCAGCCCTTGCCCACGTATCTCTAAAAGAGTATTGCAAAAGTAGCAAGTAACCAGAGAAGGGGGAAAGCAATGGCGAAGGACATGGAAAAAATCTGATAAAAAGAAAAAGCATGATGCTGCGCACTGTGAGAAAGGCACTAACAACTGGAATCATGATAATATTTAGAGCACTAAATGGTGGAGAGGAGAAGGATCAGGGATGTTTGTTCTCCCTGTTCTACAAAACAAGGATCTAGGAATGCTCATGGAAAAAGAAATGAAGAAACTGAAAACTGGCAAAAGATTTGCCCTTCATCCCCAGAACGAGCAACTAAACTGTGGAATTCACTGTGTCTGAGAGCAGCCTCCAGAGAGTGCCTGCAACAGCCTTGCAGCCTCATAAATGCCTCCAGCATTTCTAAAACATGAGACCTTGCAATACTCCCGGGCCAGGGCTCCAGGCAGGAGTCCTGGCACTCCACCTAGTGCTACGCGCATGTAAGAAGTGCAGACCCCAAGGCCTGAGCAAGAGCATCTCCTCATTGTGTTTTGTTTCCATGAAAGCAGGGCAAACAGCTGCCACCCAAGCCATTTCTCATAGGCACTGCATGAAATGTCTGCAGAAAGCACAGCTCCAGACCCAGTGAATCTGCTGCATGGAACAATATTGCCCACCGATATTTTTCAGAGAGGTTTGTTTCTTCTTCTTCTTCTTCTTCTTCTTCTTCTTCTTCTTCTTCTTCTTCTTCTTCTTCTTCTTCTTCTTCTTCTTCTTTTTTTTTTTTGCATGTGTGGAGGTAAAGTATGGAGGAAATCTAAAGTCTTTTTGTTTGCTGTTTTTCTTTTTTATACCACCTGAGAAATTCACCCTGGTAAACAGAATGACACAGTTAAGAGACATGGCATTTTTATATCTTCCTCAAAAGAACCAGGGTGGGCATCCACTGGAGTCATGACCCTGGGCCAACTGCCTAACTCAGCACTGCAATTTCTATGTAATGTTACATCATCTCTCAAGCATCACAGGGCAAAACACCTTGGTGAGGTGGTAATAATCTCTGTATTCACTAAAAAGTACTACAGAAGTTTCATAAATGCAAAGAATAAAAGTAACTCATAAGAATTTTTTTACATATATATTTTTCAATATAAAGATTTATTTTAGTGATTTCCAAGAATATTTCACAACTAAATACTTCAGTGCAACTTGAGTAAATTAATTTCAAATTTTCACTCTAATTTTAAATCTTATAAATAGAAAATGTAGAATAAATTATGCTTATGCTAAATTAATTTTAAGTATTTAGCTTAGTATGCTTTTCACTTGCTTTATAGACATATAATTTTCATGATTTCCCATATTTTCCAATCAAAAACAAATTTGATAAACAAGATTTGAGAAAACTGAAGCAATAAAAAAAATCACTTGTATATAAGTGATTTATAAAAGCAGAATAAAGTTGAACACCAAAGGTCTACATTTCTTCACTTAAAATTATATCAGTCTGATTGTTTCCAAACAAGGATTCACATCTCTCAGTCAAACACCAGATCAGTTTCAGAAATGGACTGAAGCAAAGTTAGAAGTCATAACACCAGGACAAACAGTTGGGAACTGATGCCTTCAAGCTCATAGCGATGATCAATTTTAGGATGAATTAATAGTCAGTGTGCACTGCTCCACTTTTAAAATGAGGCTATTAAAGTCTCAATTTACTACAATCTATTAAAATAATGAAAATGAAAATAAAAGCTCATAAACTTAAAGCAGTTCATATACTGAAGCTTAAAAGAAGGTAAGATCTGTTTTTTAAAAGCTAGGAAATGGCACACAAGTTATAAAGAGAAACAGTATGCAAAACATTGCAAATCTAAAAACTTCTAAAAATCCCAGAATGATTGATGAGTGTGCATATTACACACATTCATGCATCATAAGATGGTACTTAATGATACAGGTCCATAAAGCAAACAATGCCAACTTGGTGCTTTATATTTGCCCAGCTCTTCATAATCTGGCCCAGATCTTCTCTGGTAAACTATCCTTTTTAGAAGATATTTTCACACCATCGTTGGAACTACCCACCTCTTAAGGTGCAGAGAGAGGAGAGAACAAACATAAGAAAATACAGACAAGTCAATTAGAACGATAGCAACCCCATAAGTATGTATGGTCTAACCCTTTTGTGACGCTCTGTGCAGCCTGCTTTCTCTGGAATAAAAAAAAATACTTTTCCTGCCGTCTCCAGTTCATGTTGCTAAAGAGAAGCCCATTCTTCTCTATCTGGAGGATTCGATTACTAGTGAAGTCCTTTAGCTGGAAATCCTGCTGCTGTCCAGCTAGGGTTTTGAAATTTTAACACTGTGCTGGCACACAAAAGTCAACTGACACGAGGCTCTACCCTGCCACGTGTGTCGTGTCCAATGTACTTCACAACACCCCTGTCATCTGCAAGTATTAATCTACTTCATAGGACGCAAAATGAAGCAGCAAGGGATTAAGTCAAAGGTTTCAGCAAACTTTCATGGAGTTTCAGAAATAAAGAACAAATATTGGTGACCGCTGGGGAAAAAGAATTCTTTTAAGTAACTTGCTTATTGCCACATAGGAATGTGACATAGAAAAGGACAAGACCCTCTCTTTGTTCAACCGCTTTAACCATTAAATGATCATTTTTTACTCCTGCAAACGTCTATCTTACTTGCTATACACTTTTCAACTTAAGCAACCAATGAGGCATGGACTCTACAAATAATAGTCTTCTTCAGTACCCACCTTGATTCAGTTCCAGATCAACTCCATGCTCTCCAATTGATGAAACATGGATATTGCAGGAAAAGAAACAGAATAGGTAATGCAAAACTGCATTATAAGTAATGTAAAAGAGGAGTCCTCTCCTACCTTTAGAGCACTTGACTTTACAACCTTCAGAGTGTTCCTTTAATACACTTTCCAATACTACAATACATAATATATTCCAAAATAAATAACTGAAATGTTATATTCAGAGTAATTGATGCAGAAGACTTTGATTTCTTATATGAAATTTTAGAAACATCAACATACTCCAATTTCAGCAAAATTGGTTTTTCTAATAAAAATAGTTCTAAGAAATTTTTTCCTGCCAGCTCTGAATGCTTTAGCCTAGCCAAAAGGAATTTAACAGTATTTAATTCCTATTGACTAAACATTGTTTCCACTGAAACTAACAGGAATTTTATGATTCGCTTCAGTGAAGTAAACACAGGGAAGACTGAGCACTTCTGAAAATCCTACTGCAATCTGGCGTATCTCTCCTTATTTAAATTATGCAGATGTTAGTTTAGTATCATCTGTCAAAAATGCATTTAGTATTTCTGTACACCTGAGGGGACGCAGCATGTATAACCTTTGAGATGAAAATTATCACCTCAGGCTACATTTATGTGCCACTATTATTACTTATGGCTTTTTCTGCCTCTTTTTATATTACTCATAACCAATGATCAAAGGGCATCAGATATTGACTTCCATATCACTTCCTCAATATATTATCATTCAAAACCTTCATTCATTCCAAGATGGTCATGAGGAGGATGCTGTCAGTAGCAATAAATATCAGACCAGGCCACAAATAGGCTATAGATGCAGTTCCATGAAAGTTAGCAAATCTTGACAGCCACATTCATAAAAAGTCCTGTTTTCCTGCATGTTTTCCAATCCGTTAGAGAACTACAAAATATTAGCTTTCCCAAGTATATTCCAATTCACTTCATAAGGCTCTCAAGTCAATTAAAAGGCAATGTGCAATGCATGCTAGGAGAAAAAGGCATTTAAATAAGGGATCAAGAAGAAATTTAACGAGCTCCTGATTAGATCTTCACATTGCAATGCAAGCTTTGCAAACTGTATCCTTGATGAATCTCATGGCACTATTACAGCAGAAACGGACTCAGCTGAACAAAGAACACTGCAGTACAAGAGGCCAACCTCAGCACTAGTACTAGGCTCGTCTTTGCCTTGGTAGATGTACCTGGACAACAAATACACTGAGTCAGAATGCACACAGAGGAGTATATGGGCTCAGACAATCTGTAGATACAAATACATACCCACTGAATAATATTTCAGTCATTACTTATTTCTGCAGAAAGCAAGCTGTCATTACTGCAACCTGTACTCAGCACTATATACTACTGGAGAGGGAGATTTGCATTATACTATTACATGTTCAGAAATGATGTTGCATCAAGGAATATTACTTGGCCTTCAAATTTCCTTCCCTTATCTGATCTTAAGAAAGATTCTTTAGTGATAAATAACAATGCAAACAACTGTTTTAGAATACAAAATTCTTATCTATACTAAGGTCCCATTTTAGCCTCTTCCTAAAAGCTTTATAGTTCAAATGTTATTTTTTCCACTACATTTCTATTTAGTTACAAACTTAAATTTGATTGTATATTTTGGAGGTATGAAAAATTAAACATAGAATCACAGAATCACAGAATGATTTAGGTTGGAAGGGACCTCTGGAGATCATCTAGTCCAACCTCCCTGTTCAAGCAGGGTCACCTAGAGCATATTGCCCAGGATCACATCCAGACGGCTTTTGAATATCTCCAGCGAAGGAGACTCCACTACCTCTCTGGGCAACCTGTGCCAGTGCTCTGTCACCCTCACAGGAAAGAAGTTTTTTCTCAGGTTCAGATGGAACTTCCTGTGGTTCAGTTTCTGCCCATTGCCTCTTGTCCTGTTGCTGGGCACCACGGAGAAGAGGCTGGCCTCATCCTCTTGACACTCCCCCCCCTCCAGATACTTGTACACGTTGATGAGATCGCCTCTCAGTCTTCTCTTCTCCAGGCTGAACAGGCCCAGCTCTCGCAGCCTTTCTTCATAGGAGACATGCTCCAGTCCCCTCATCATCTTGGTAGCCCTCCGCTGCACTCTCTCCAGTAGGGACATGTCTCTCTTGTACTGGGGAGCCCACAATTCGACACAGTACTCCAGGAGAGGCCTCACCAGGGCTGAGTAGAGGGGCAGGATCACCTCCCTCCACCTGCTGGCAACACTCCGCCTAATGCACCCCAGGAGACCATTGGCCTTCTTGGCCACAAGGGCACATTGCTGGCTCATGGTTAACTTGTCCACCAGGACTCCCAGGTCCTTCTCTGCAGAGATGCTTTCCAGCAGGTCAGCTGCCAGCCTGTCCTGGTGCATGGGGTTCTTCCTGCCTAGATGCAGAACCCTGCACTTGCCTTTGTGGAACTTCAGGAGGTTCCTCTCCAGCCTCTCCAGGTCCCTCGGAATGGCAGCACAGCCTTCTGGTGTGTCAGCCTCTCCTCCCAGTTTAGTATCATCAGCAAACTTGCTGAGGGTGCACTCTGTCCCTTCCTCCAGGTCATCGATGAATACATTGAACAAGACTGGACCCAGGACTGACCCCTGGGGGACACCACTAGCTACAGGCCTCCAACTAGACTTTGTGCCACTGACCACAACCCTCTGAGCTCGGCCATCCAGCCAGTTCTCAAGCCACCTCACCGTCCACTCATCTAGCCCACACTTCCTGAGTTTACCTAGGAGGATGTGATGGGAGACAGTGTCAAAAGCCTTGCTGAAGTCCAGGGAGACAACATCCACTGCTCTGTCCTCATCTACCCAGCCAGTCATTCCGTCAGAGAAGGCTATCAGATTGGTCAAGCATGATTTCCCTTTGGTGAATCCAGGCTGACTACTCCTGATCACCTTCTTGTCCTCCAGATGCTTAGTGATGGCCTCGAGGAGGAGCTGCTCCATCACCTTTGCAGGGATGGAGGTGAGGCTGACAGGCCTGTAGTTTCCTGGCTCCTCCTTCTTGCCCTTTTTGAAGACTGGGGTGACACTGGCTTTCTAAACATGCTTAAAATCAAAAGATTTTTCTACTTGGGAGCACAAAATAAAATCCAGCAGTAGTAAAATTTCCAAAGGAATTAAAAGATGTGGTTTTATAGATATCTCAAGCTTCTACATGCAGTAATATTTTGGGACCTGTTTTTTTTAAACATCAGTTGAAAGTTAATCTCTCTACCTGTTTATCAGATTATTCAACAGGATGCATCAAAAATAGATGTATACTCTAATGTCATTTAAATGGCTTTCAATAGTCCAAACTATGAGGATTAGACCCCTATCATGCTCCTTAGGCATGTTGGGTGCAGTAGGAATAACTCAGCTGCTGAGAGCCACTTTGTCCACAGGGGAAAGGGAGGTGTTCCTGCATGAAGGTAACACACTAACAAGCCACTCGAATAGAAACCCAGCCTCTCTGCTTCAGTGAGCAAACCTGCGATTTGTATACCTGACAGGCAAATTATGCATACTGTTAGATGAAGAGGTCTCCTGGCTGTTGCAATGTAGAGAGCTTAGAAGGAATGTATCTTGGAAGAAACGTTTTTGCTCTTTTGTAAATCTACTTCATATCAATTTTCAATGCCTTTGTCACTTGGAAGTTAAATTAGGCACTCAACACTTTGGGATCATGAAGAAAGCTAAGTTAACAAAAAAATCAGCAATGTGGTGATTCATTAGTCCAAGTAGATCACGTTCAGAACACTACAACAATAGAAACTCCTGTATTTCTGGGTACACTTGAAGATGTCTTGTTAATAACAAAAACCAAATAGCGTGGTTCACAGTTCCCTAGGCCACTGTTGGGCGACGTGGTTTTAAACAGCACAAGTTTGAAAGCAGTCAAACCAGTGCTGCTGCCATGCATAAAGAAGTGAACTTATGGTTGGATGCACGGGCTTTCCGTTTCCATCATTAGAAAAGTGTAAGACATAGCGTTGCTATTGATGCAGACAATCGAATTATAAAACATACTTTTAGCTGAGCTTTTCGGGTGATTTTGACTCGCGAAGCGCTGGCAGTTTTGCTCCTCCAGCGAGTTGCTGTGAACAGCATCTGCCTGTGGAGGGCCACCTTGCACCAAGAGTCTCCCCACCGACGAAACCTCGGCAGCTGCCTGTGAGAATGGAAACCAGCCTCCGCTGTTTTAGAGGGGAAAAAAGGTGAAAGCATAGGCTAACAGTCTCAGAAGATAGAAAACACCAATTCTTAGAAGTAACCTTATAGCTGTATATAGTCATTTAAGGAATAAGCACATGAATATATATAAGAATATCAGATGAATATATAGTATAATGAATTTATAATACCACATGACTATGTGGTATAAAGCACATTTTAAACAAAATATCATATGGTATTTAATTACCCTTATCTCATAAGCAACTATAAACGGGGTGGGGGCTTTATTAGGATACATACACTAACTTCAGCTTTTGGATGCTAACTTTTCTGGTTGGGCTAGTTGCTAGGTGATTTAGTAGGACTTCATATACTTGCCCACAAATGTATTTCTCAAGTAACCTTGTGCAATTTGCTCCATCTCTGTATCTCAGTTCCAAATCCATAAAGCACAGTGAAACCACAAGGAAAAATATTTGGAAGTGCTGTGAGGTGCACAAATGCCATAGTAACAGGAGCCTTAGAGGTACTTGTGTACAGAAAACTTGAGAGTTTTCTGTTAATGTTCTGTTTCATAATCACAAGATATTTATGAATGTGTCTATTTACATACACACAATATGTAAACCTATATGTCTCTCTCCCTCCGTTATGCGTGTGTGCTGTTCAGACAAATTTAACAATGAAATTCAATGCAGTCAAAACAACAGAAATGAGGGAGATGCATATTCTAGTACAGTAATACTGGATTAGCAAAGTGATCCATCTAAGGTGGGAGAAGACTCCTCAGAAGGAGATGCAAGAAAACTCAGAAGAGCATGTCATTGGGGAGGTAGAGATTATTCTGTTTGTTGAAGCATAAAACTTTTGTTTAAAAAAAATCTCTATTATCAGTGTGGGTATGCTCTTCACACACAAAAAAAAGATAATGATGCAGCTCAGTATCCAGTGTCATTATCATGACACAACATGTGTCAGCTGACATGAAAAACATCATTCAAATAGATCTGCCTGAAAAAGCATGACTGTCTTCATATCGTTTCTGCAACTTGAAGAATTTAGCTTCAGGTAGTTAACTCACAGCTAACTTTTGTAATCACACTAACAGAACAGGATGGACACAGTAGTATCCAGGGACACTTTCTTAAGCAGAAAATACCCTCCAACTCCCTTCCAGAAAGTTACAGATAGAAACATAGGGGTTTTTTTCCAACCTTTATCTACCTTCCCCCTGGTTAGTTTTAACTTTTAAAAAAGGCACTTTTTTGTACCAAAAACAGAGACAATTTAGAAACAATTTAATAAAATTTGCCTTTAGAAGGCATGGCTCTGTTTAAGAATCCCCCAGCTTTTCTAGTAGGAACATTTTCAGCTCTACTTAGTTTTTTACTGGGCCAGTTCTGGTTTCTGTGTAATTAGCAACATATTCAATGTTTCTCAGAGTCTCCACTGTTCCTGAGACCTACAGACAAATGTAAGGTAAAAGCATCCTCCCTCTTTAGCGCATTTATCCCATTCATTCACCAGTACCCCAGAGATGAGGAAGAACTGCTTCTCAGTGTGGCCAGGCTGGGCGCTAGGCTGTGCAGCCCAGCCTGAGGGTGCCACGGGCACTTTGCCTGGCTTTGCTGGGATCCCTGCGGGATGCTCTCCGGGGAACACACATGCCCCTACCCAATGCACACACGTGCCATTTCCATCACGCCTCTCCAACCCCTAGCTCAAACACAGCGTGTACCAGGCAACTGGTGCTAGCAAACATAGTTTCTTCAAGCAGGCACAATTTTCTTCCAGGGTGCCTTTCTGGCCCTCGTGATGCCACAGGGTGCTGCCCGCTGCCCCCACAACACAAGCCCCAGGAGGGCGCAGAAGCACATAGCACCACATGCCTGCACGGCGTGTAGCAGGTGTAAGGCCAGCCCAGCATGCCTATCCCAGGTCTCCTGTGGCGGAGGAGGTGCTGGTCATGCACCATGTAGAGATATTTGATGGTGTCTGTGCAAGAACAGGCAGTCACATGAAGGCTAACTGTCTAATCACGCCATTGCTTTTACTTTTCATGGTTAAGCTGGAGTGCAACTGCCCTTCAGGACAGGGGAAGGAGCGTGACTGAAAGAGTGAAAGCAACAAACTCCTTGCTAACCAGAGGAAGGTGACATGGCTTCGCCTGGGCTGTGCTGTCAAGCCGGAGCAGCTCTGGCTAAGCCAAGGGACCACAAGGGTGCAAAGGGGGCTGCCCCCTGTGCCCATGGGCCTGCACTGCACTCAGCCTCCCATTCTGCTATCTGCAGCTGTGGGGCTAGTTAGCCCCACAGGCCTCTGGGGACACGGTGCTGGGGAAGATGGTGTGGGGGAAGATGGAGCTGCCTGTGAGCCTATGAGGAAGATGGCATAGGGGAAGGTTGTGTCAGGGAAGATGGTGTGGAGGGAGATGGTGTGGAGGGAGATGGTGCTGAGGAAGATGGTGTGGAGGGAGATAGTGCTGAGGAAGATGGCAATGGGGAAGATGATGCTGAGGAAGATGGGGTGGGGGGAGATGGTGCTGAGGAGGGTGGCAACGGAGAAGATGGTGTGGGAGGAGATGGTGCTGAGGAAGATGGCAATGGGGAGGATGGTGTTGGGGAAGATGGCATGAGGGAAGCTGGCATGGCAGAAGACAGCACTCTCCACAAGCCCGTGGGGAAGACGGCGTGGGGCTGGACACTGCTGCCCTAGATAAAGCGCAGGGCAAGAGCGCCCACGGCCCCGTGACCGCCGCCCCTTTCGCCGCTCCCCAGGGCTCCGCCGCCCCCGCCGGCGGCGCCCCCGGCCCGCCCGCCCGCCCGCCCGCCCGCGCCCACCTCCCGCGGCCGGCGGCGCCGTCCCGCCCGCCCGCCCGCCCGCCCGGCGTGTGGCGGCGCGCAGCGGCAGAGGGCAGGCGCAGCCGGAGCCGGAGCCCGAGCGGTGCGCGGAGCCGGAGCCGGGCGGCGGCAGCGGTGCGGTGCGGTGCGCGGAGCATGGCCCCCTCCAGCCGGCTGTGCGCGGCGCTGCTCTGCGGTGCCCTGAGCCTCTGCAGCCTGCGGGCCGCGCCGCGGCAGCCGGACACGCTCTACATGTGGATCGACGCGCAGCAAGCGCGGGCGCTCATCGGTAAGCGGCGCCTCGCCGCTCCGCGGGCCGCACCGCGCCGCACCGCACCGCGCCGGGCGGGCGGGCGGCCTCCGGGCCGGGGGCGGGCGGCAGCGCGGGGTGCCGGCGGGCGCGGCCGCCCTGCGCCCAGCCTCGCCTTTGCCTTCCGCAGGCTTCGAGGAGGATATTCTCGTCGTTTCCGAGGGGAGAATGGCCCCGTTCACGCACGACTTCAGGAAAGCCCAGCAGAGGATGCCCGCCATCCCCGTCAACATCCCGGCCATGAATTTCACCTGGCAGGCGACGGGACGGGTAGGGGTCCGCAGGGCGCGGGCGAGCCGCTCTGCACACCGGCCAGCATCGGGCGCTGTTAGGGCAGGGAGGCGAGCTCCGGCCGGGGGCGACCCCGCGCCTCGGCCACCTGCGGGCTGCGGCCGCGGGAGCGCGGAAAAAGCGCGGGCGGAGGCGGGGGAGGAAAGCGGCGGGGCAGCCCGGGCCCTCGGGACCTGCGGGCAGCGACCCCGCTCGTGAGCCCGGAGCAGGCAGCCCGAGTTCAGCAGGAAGACGTTAACTGCGGTTTAGATAAAACTTTACCTGGCGGTGCTTGCAGGGATGCAGTCTGATTTTCGCTTTCTTTAGCCGCTGAGCCGCTGCGACAGGTTGTTCATTGGTCTCTGGTTATTAAACGTGCATGCTCAACGGGTAGTTCTGGTACATAAACGCACTTCTGTCGCACAGGCACTTTTACAAAGTATACGGGCGAGACTGTGCAACTCGGCAGTACGCTGAACCCACAACTCCCTGTTTGGATTCTTTTGTTGAAAAGATAAGGATGCATGACGTGTTTTGGTGAAAAAGCATATGCACCGTTTGACACGCTGACGGCGTATGTTAAATTTGCATAAAGCTGTAACACGTTAGCGTAAGTTGTCATGGGTACAGAAAAAAGCCATTGTAACATAAAAATGATGGATAAAATCATTTTTCAAATGCTGAATGTCGATCTTATAAAATCAAGAGTTTGATAAACAGGAAACAGTACATGCCTTCAAATACTCCGTGAAAACTGGTTGTTCAATTCAGCTAATTGCAACTTCACAAATTTAGTTGTGTTTTTGATTGTTTAAAAATACTCTTTGCTTCCTTAGGACTTGTTTGACTTTGAATTGTTGTCAAAGGGCCTCATAGTTTTTACTGTTCTCACAATGCCTTTGGGTTTGAGAAGCTTTTCTTCTTCTTTTAAAGGTGATGGGGAATATGGAGAGAGAAAACTTCTTATGAAGTGACTTGCCCAAGGTCATTTAAGTTCCAATCCGATATTACAGAGAAAACAACAATATAGTGCATCAAGGGCTGACATGTAAATAACTAGAAATAGTTAGTTTCAGGATTGTATTTCTTGCCCCATACCTCTATCATCTTCTGTTGCTGTCCATGATAAAAATACCTCTTTTTGGAAATGAGACTTGAGAAGTTAGCCTGAACCCTACCCCTCTTCTCTTGTCCTTGGTTTTATTCTGTTCTCCCTCTTTTGCAGCCTGCAAGATAGCTCATTAGGCAAAGATGACTGTAACACTGATTTCAATGGGAAGAGTCACAGGCTCAAAGACAACAAAAACAATTGTTCCCCTTGATGCAGCTTGCAGGATGGAGCCCCTTCTGAACTGTGGCAAAGTGGCTTAACCAATTATTCCTCCTTCTCTTTCCTAAATTACTGAACTCTTGTTACACAAAAAGTACTCGATAAGTGAAATATGGAAATGGTTAAAGTAGCATCATCACACTACTCTGTTCCTAAAACAATGTTACCTTTCAGATATTTATAGTTCAAACAAACGCTAAAACTAAGAGACTCTTCATTCGGAGATTTTATAGTCCCATCTAGTCACCCCTTACAACTGCATCTGCGTGTAAAGTCTATATTAACTTTGGCACTCTGGTCTTACAGCTGTGGATATTTGAATACTTATGCTGGTGTGCAGATGAAGAGAAGGATTTCAACCAGCAGCCTAAGCTAAGGAAAGAGTCTCAACCCTCTGGTGTTGTAGGACTTGGGGAAAAAACTAGCATACTTAACAACCTGAAGAAAATGTCTACTCTTTGGAAGCACAAACAGTACTGCTGGTTTTTGCCTCCCTTAGAGGTGTTTTAGTACAGCTGCCTAACTGTTATAAACATTTCTTGTGATCTTGTGTGAAAACTAGGGCGTTTATGGTCTCTGTCCCACCCAACCTTTTACCCAATGAGAAAGGATAGAAGCAGGTATGAGTATTTTTGTAGTCCATAGGGCAGCAACCATCACTGGCACACCGTTTTTGATATATCTTAATTGGAGAGGGCCCACAGCGGTGTTGTAAATAGAGTAGAGTAAAAGTTATTTGTGGCAACAGAATTGTTTCTCCAGATTTTCCAATATTTTGTGAGGAGAGGGGAAAAAGACTATATGTAAGTGTTAAAATGTTTTTCCAGTGTTCTGTTTTGTTTGTAAATATACAGGTCCTAGAAGTTTCCGCTGATACATCCAGGGAAGTACTAAATATTTACTAAATATTTGCTACCTTTATTCTGGCAGAATACTTTTGTTTGGGAACTTCTTAAGTCAGGAAAGGCAAAGCAAGGGGAAAGAAAAAAGGCAAGGCAAAGGGTAAGGAAAAAATAGGGCAGGGAAAGACAAGGCAAGGCAAGGGAGAAGGAAAAAGGAAAGGCAAAGGGGAAAGGCAAGGGAAAGGAGAATGAGGAAAGGAAGGGGAAAGGAAAGGCAGAGAAGAAAGAAAGGAAAGACAGGAAAGAAGAAGGAAAGGAAATAAAAAGGAAAAAAACACTAGTATTCTTTGATAGATAGAAGAACGGCACACTTAACATTGAAGTAGTGGATTGCTTTCTGTCAGACAACTGTTAATTAGCATACCGTTGTCTCCTTTTTGGTAAAACTGAGGCCATTTCTTCCGTGGGCACCTTATATCTTGTGCTTTATAGACCTCCTACCCTTGTGTCCCACCAAAGAGATATGAAGATGTTTCTCCAAAGTTTAGGGGACTGGCAATAGTGTGTGCCACAGCCTCTGGCAGTAGCTAGACCCTTTTGGGGTCTGCAGGAGATCTTGTCTGTGTCACTGCATAGACCCTAACCATGCTATTGCAGGACCTCCAGTAATGTAAGGTTAAGTTTCTCCTGCCAGGCACCTTGGATCCCTGTTTACACCTGTGCAAAGTGGGTGTAAATAGGCTGTGGGCAGTTTACATCTACCTCATCCTAGGATAAGTAATAATGCAAGTTGTAAGGTAGTAGATAATCTAGCCTGGAGACTGGCAGTGCTTCTTGATGCTGCACTGCTGCCTGCGTCTATTTTTTAGTTCAAATATGTCTGTTGAAAGGAACATTTTAAGGGCTATATAATATCTGTATTCTGTGTAAATTGAAGTTGAAGTGGTAAAACCCCACTACATTTAGCAGTTATGCTTCTAATACTGTGGCCTGTGTGTCCTGGATCCATTATAAGTGCAAAATTTTTTGTAAGGTAAAGGAAAAATTAAAGCAATTTTCAGTAGAAAATAGGAACCAAAGAAAACCATTAGTTGCTTTTAGTCCTTAATCCATTAGTCCTAATTAATTATTAGGAAATATTAGGGGAAAACCAAAATTTAAGACTCTGGAGATGCTGAATGCCTACTTTTCCTAGTGAAGCCAAGATGAGCCACAGGTGCTGGGAAGGCTAGGATACTGCAGAACAGGACTGTTATATTTTTATGCACCTTATGTTTTTACCTATAAATTTAAACATAAAACTGAAGATGTTATATTTTCTTTGGAAAAAATATAATCTGGGCAATTTGGCAGTTATAAAGATTCGTCCTTGATTTGCAAGGTTTAAAAAAAAATTCCAGTGGTAACATATAGCATACAGCATACATCTCTGTAAACCACTAGAAGTCACTTGTGTTGCTTCATGCTTTCATTCTGTGTGCTTTTTACAAAAAAAAAAAAAAAGAAGAAGAGTAAATTTGGGAAGTCTTGTCCTCTGAATGCCAGGAGTGGGGAAGACTGCACCCATAGACTTCCCAGTGGGCAAGAATAGACCCTATTATGCTAACTAGTGCTGCAGCATGTTTCACTCTGTCCACCAGTGGAAGGTACCAAAGATTGCATCACTTGATGCAATGTTGTCACTTGATGTGATAACATCATTTCTGCAGTACTTAAGAACATATGACAATTATTCAAGCTCCAAATCTACAAACACCACTATGTATGCTTAACTTTCAGTGGGACTTCTGCTGGCAATACATTTAAATACTCACGTGAATATTGGTGGGAGGAATGATATAAAAAAAAAAGAGATTAATCGGTGCACAGGAAGCAAGTGCTCGCAATTCTGTGATAGAGCAGCAGCTGGGTTGATTTAATAGATGGGGCAGGAAAAAAGGAACCAAAAAGCAAGATGGAATTTTTGGTCTATAGCAATCTCTGGCATGCTCTACGAAAACAATCCATCTAGGCCACAACCTGTGCAGGCTGCCTTCTTTCCTTCAGACATGGGAGAAGTATTTGGGGTCATATAAACTATTGTAGAAGCTTGCTTCCTACTTCCAACTTTCATGAGTGCCCCATGGCTCCTCTCCTGTTGCATGGTTGAATGTGTGCCCATTGTGTGACATCTGAATACTCAGTCATGTGCCGTGTGACAGGAGGGTGGGCATCTCATCGTGTGTGGATATCACATGCATATTGTATGGCAAAGATATATCCAGTCATGTGCTGCAGGATGCACACCTTTTGGTGGTATGACAGGAGTAATCCAGCCAGGAGACAGGAGATGTGCGCATGTGCACAGCATGATCAAGTGCTGGGGAAATGCCTGTGCTCTAAGGGTGCTTCTGGTCACAGGACAAGAACAAGTGTCAGGGGATAAGGGGGACATCCCGGCAGGTAGTCCTCAGGACCTTTATAAGATGCAACTGAACCTGTCCTACTGGAAAAACTGGGTTGCTTCACATCAAAAAGTTATTGCTAACCATGAGTAAAGCAGAAAGATGCCCACCTCTTAGGGAAAGTTGGGGAATATATGTCATTAGTACATTTTCTAGCATCATTTCTATTTTGTAAAGTAGAGGTTAGAAAAGGGCATTAAGATTACAGCTCCTGGAGGCTTAGTCTGATCTCAGCAGTGTGACCATCAATCCCAAATAGCTCGATTGCTCTCTTTGGGCTTACCCTATTCCTGAGACATAGCCTGACAGTGATAGAAAAAATTAATTTCCAGTTACGCCAGGAGAAGTTTTATATTTCCTTGTCCTGAGGAAAACTTATAAGACCACTCATTATAAGGCATTATTGTTACAACTGGGAGCTCCTTTCAAATGTTACTATTTCCTTGATAAACTAAAAGAAAACAAAGGATGGTGAATTTCAAAACAAGTATGTCTTCAAAGGAACAGCTGAACTTTTCTTCAAAGAAATTGCTGAACTTTTTGTAACTCTTATTCATACCTAATGATACAGTGGGACTTTCCAACTTAAAAAATGTCTAATGTGCACAGTTCACTATGGCTGTTTTGGAAGTTTGGTCAAGGCAATTGCATAAACTTGCACTCTTAGGCTTTGCAGTAGTACCTTCACTGTGGCTTCATGTCAGCAAACAGAGGAAATACTTTGTTTTCTGACCTCTGTACCAAAATTTCAGTGTGGAATGTGAAGATGTTTACATACTGTGAGCATGATTTTTGGACAGGGGGTTCTCATATTGAAAGCACGGCTCCAAACCTTTAATATTTAGATTCTGTTCGGCTGTGGTATTTTGCATCTCAGTGTTGTAGACATGCCACCGGGGATCAAAGTAATGCTGTAGAGATCCCACTTCACTTAGTAAAGCAGGCATGTGCCAGCCATCTGTTGTATCTGATGATAGAAAACAGCAGTAAACTTTCTCAAAGTTTTGCCAAGAAGAAAAGGGGAAGGGGGTTTATTGCTCAGCAGAGATGAGTTACAAGGCACCTTGTAGGGTAGGCTACATCTGGTTTCCATAGTAATTTACATGGTATATGTGTAAACTACACAATTATTCTTTTTACATAGCAGTGTAAATAAATACATACATACATAATACATAGCTGTGTTAAATAAATCCTTCTTCAAGATTTTCTTTGATTTTCTTTTCTATATATATACTAATACATTTTTAACAAAAAAGCTTAAGTAATAAAATATTTTCGCTACTTTTACGGTAGTAGTTGCGTTGTACAACATAACTGTCGAAAAGTATTGGAACTCACAGGACACCCCAAACTTCTAGACTGTATTTTGTGAAAACATACAGATTTCTCTCCATATTGCCAATAGTTTTTCTGAAATATAAAATCCAAGGTGATCTGCTTTCCTCTTCTCTTTGTAAATGAAAATGTTTTCTGTCAATATCACTTCTTTTTTACAGGCAGTTTCCTAATTGCACTGTAGGGCTCTAAAGTTAATCCCATTGCAAGTAATGCCAGAGAATAAAAAAATAAGAACTAACTGTAATGAAAACTGACTAGAAGAATTTCTTAATGTATTTAAGAACTTATTTTTGATGTCAGGCTTTCTAAAGAGCTTTTTGGGATAGCTAAACTTTGGATCAAGTATGAATGACTTGCTTCTATTAAAGTGTCCAATGTACATTAAAAAACCACATTCTCTATAGGTCATGCCCAGTTGTACGATATATGGTGTGATCCAGGGCTTTCAAAAAACTGATACATAGTAGGTACTTGCATCATGTTGAATTTAAACTATTGTGTTTACCGTAGCTCAGAACAATGAGTTCCTGAAACCCTCTGAGTTTTCCATTTTAAAGTAGTTGAAATATGTTTTCCCTACTAAGAAAGTAATAGAAACTAGTTGCCTAAATATTCAAAATCAGTGCTTTAAATCTGAAAGATCATTGTCTCATTTACCTCTTGTGGCACCGCATGGTGATGGTACTTCTTACATACTGATCATCTTAGTTACTTTACTTAGTGTCTTTACAGACTCCTTCTACAATGTGTTCTCTCCCATGGCATTGTTAAGGCTTTTGACTCATACAGAATTTAGAGTCATTAGGAGTTTGGGACATAACAGCCTTTTACATTGCCAAACTTGTGTTTTCTGATCTTCTCAAAGGCTCCACGCTTACTCTGCCTATTTGTTTCATTAAAAAAAAAAAAACATTTAGTTTTTGCACAGTCTAGACTTTCCTCCTAAAGAGGAAAGATAATATCCACAAAGATAATATCAAGATCAGCTTTCTAAGATTTTCTGGCTGATACTCTCTTATGGGATAAATTCCCACAGGATTTCATTCCTCATAGTCCCTTCAGTCTTGTGGAGTGAACATGATGTGGAGTGAACGTTATCCACAACTTAATCAATAAGGGGACAAATTAATAAAAATAAAAACGTTGGTTTGTGGAGGTGGGTGGCTTAAACTAGTCAATATTCTAGTGATGACATCAGAAGTTTCTGATCCCTCCAGAGTCATCCAACATAGATACAGATGGAAGACTTAGAAGTATAGAAGACAGGAGAAGCTGTTGGTGAGGAAACTGGAGGTAGATTTGGGTTTAAGGAGACTGGATTTAACACTCACAGTGATGTGGCTTGACATTTGGGAAGAGAGCAGCTTCTACAGCTCTGTAGGTGTGTGAAACCACTTTTCTGTATGCTTTTAACTTAATAATTTGACTGAGTACCTTAGAGACCTCCCTATACCTGGATACCCCAGGCATACCTGGGCATCCACATCCTAGTCTTTTATTATACATGCCTCTCCATTCCTCTGATCATTCTTCTTATTCTTCTCTGAACTTCTTTTATTTATAGCTCTACATCATCTATCTTCTTTTAAGAAAGGTTGTCCAAACTTAGTATTCAAGAGCTGGGCCCACCGAATTTCTAAGAACGTAACGATGTTTTCTGTTTTGCTTTCTGCAGCTTTCCTGAGAGTTCTCATGTTCCATTTCCCCTTTTGACCACTTCTTAGTGCTATGCTGATCTTCTCAGGGAACCTACCGTAATCATCAGAGCATTATTTCCTGGGTATTAGTAATAGTTAATTTAAAATGCCTCATTATGTTTCACAGTTTTTCCATGTATCACACTTGTCAACACTAGTTTTGATCTGTGATTTTACTAACCAGCCACTTGGTATCATGTTAGCCTTCCCTTCACAGACAGCTTTAGTTGCGACCTCCCTAATATTAGTAAACTTTACCAACTCATTATTCATTCCCTTTTCTACAATTATTATGAATAATTTGAACAGTGTGATTCTCCATGGATCCCTTTGGTAAACTCTCTTCATTGTGAATACTGATGACTTACAGACTGTTTAGTTGAGTGTCTATTGATTATAGTCTTTTGCTTAGGACAGATTTCAGCTGTAGTCATCAGCTCTTCAAGTACCTACTGGAGCTTTGTTCAAAAGCTGAAGTTGGAAAGGACCTCTGGAGATCACCTGGCCCAGCCCCCTGCTTTCAAAGCAGAGTCAACTAGAGCAGATTGCTCAGGGCTGTGTCCAGTCAGGTTTTGAATATTTCTGAAGATGGAGACTCCAGAACCTCTCTGGGCAACCTGTTCTAGTGTTCAATCACCCTTATAATAAGTCATTTGTTTCTTATGTTTAAATGGAATTTCCTATATTTCATTTGTGCCCATGGCCTCTTGTTGTTTCAGAGGCTACCACTGAGAAGAGTCTGGCTCAGATCCACCCTGACTCTTCTCTTCTCTTGGCTGAACAATCCCAGCTCTTGCAACCTCTCATATGTCAGATGCTCCAAGCCCATAATCATCTTTGTGGCCTTTTGTTGGACTTGCTCCAGTATGTCTATGTCTCATCCTGGGGACACGGTATTACAGTCTGAGCAGAGGGAAAGGATTGCCTCCCTCAACCAGGTGGCAATTTTCTTCCTAATGCAGCCTAGGAGGATGTTGGCCTTTTTTGCCCTGAGGGTGCATTGTGGGCTCATGTTCAGCTTGTCCACCAGGACCCCCAAGTCTTTTTCTGCAAATTTGCTTTCCAGCCAAATGGCCCCCAGCCTATACTGGTGCATGGGGTTATTCCTCCCCAGGTGCAGGATTTGGCATTTCCCTTTGTTAAACTTCATGAGGTTCCTGTTGGACCTTTTCTCCAGCCTGTTGAGGTCCCTCTGAATGGCAGCACAACCACCTGCTGTATCAACTGCTCCTCCCAGTTTTGTATCATTTGCAAATTCTCTGAGTATGCATTCTGTCCCATCATCCATATCTGTAATGAAGATGTTAAACAGTACTGGCCCTGGTATCAGCCCCTGCGGTACACCGTTACTGACAGGCGTCCAGCTGGACTTCATGCTGTTGATCACAACCCATGGAGCCCAGCAGTTGAGCTAGTTTTCAGTCCACCTCACTGATCACTTATCTAGCCTGTACTTCATCAGTCTGTCTATGAAGATAATATTGAAGACAGCATTGAAAGCCTTACTAAAGTCAAAATAAAAAACATCCACTGCTCTCCCCTCATCCAGCAAGCCAGTTATCTCATTTATAGCTAGCTAGCAGGTTGGTTAAGCATAATTTCACCTTCATAAATCTATGCTGGCTACTCCCAGTCACCTTCTTGTCCTTCATATGTTTGGAAATGGTTTTCAAGATTAATTGCTCCATCACCTTCCCAAGGATTGAGGTGAGGCTCACTTGCCTGTAGTTTTCCAGATCTTCTTTTTTTGCCCTTCTTTCAGACAGGAGTGGCATTTGCTTTCTTCCAGTCCCCAGTAATCTCTCCTGATTGCCACGACCTTTCAAAGATTGCTGAAAATGACCTTGCAATAACATTGGCCTGCTCTACCAGCACTCATGGGTGAATCCCATCATGTCCTATGGACTTATGTACATCTAGTTTGTTTAAATGTTGCCTAACCGGATCCTCCTCCACCAAGGAGGTGTCTTACTTGCTTCAAACTGTCCCACTGGTCTCAGAAATCTTTTGCTCTTAGTAAATCTAGGGTGCAAAACAGCAGTAACACGAACCAAGGCTGGCTTGTACGATCACAGCAAAGCAGCAAGCCAAAATCTGCCTCAGATAAAGTATTATAAATAAAGCAAAGACAGTGATACTGTTGTATGGAAGCACTGAGAATATGGTATCCAACAACGGTTTCTTAATTCCACCGCAGCATATGCTTATTTAAAGTCTGCTTATAGGAGAGCACTTAGCTGCTCAAAAATGCTGAGGCGTAGCTGACTAGTCTATCTGACTTGGAAAAGAGAAACTTGCAGGATGGAAATGCCTTAGCGAAGGCTAACAAATGTTTAGGGATGGATTTGTTTCAACCAAGCAACAAGAAAATCTCTGTTTTGTGTGTGTGTTGGGGGGGGGTTCATCTAATAGATACGTTAGATGTATGAAAGTCTGCTTTGTTTTATAACTAACTGGTGGACTCCGTCTTATTAGGCTGTACAAGGGCAATTACCTTCCAACTACACCAGCACTTTCTGCCATCATTGCCATATACTTCAATATATAACTTAGAGACTAAACACCACTTTCAGAACTGGTCCCACAAATCCTCTGAAGTTACTTCTTAACTGGGATAAACAATCAGCTCAGCCTAACCAATGCTAAAGGAAATAAATATGCCGGACATCAAACCTGGCAGTCTGCCAGCCTTAGGTTTTGGCCCAACACCAGAGAAAACAAATTCCCCAAACAGCAGCCCACTAATGAGAAAACCTGTCACCAGCTCTGAGCACTCAAGCACAGAAACCAGTAGCACGAGCAGCACAGCCAGCCTTCGCAGCAATAGCTGGCCAGAGGACAGGGCAGCCTGTTGGACCATCATAAACATCAGAACAGAGAACTAGTTCTGAGCCTTGAGTCCTGGGATTATGAACCTCTTTTTTTCTCAGAGCACGAGGCAAGCATGGAGAGATCATAACTTTTTGATGAGCAGAAGAACATAGGCTCTACCTGCAATGTTTTCTACTTCCTCTCAACTTGCAAATGTGGAAATATTGATATAGTCAATGGGAATCTGAGACTAGAAACCACACAGGCAAATATCAAGTCTGCTGAACAGTAAGGAGTACAAATACAACCTTCAGTCTGTTCCTTTTAAACTGCAATAAACACTACTTTCATTTTTCCAGGTTTGAGCCTTAGCCAGTTCTCTTTCTTGCAGTGGTTCTGGGAAATAAATTGAATGTTGAAACAGAGTCCATTTGAGTTACCAGGCTGAAACAAATTTATTTTTTCCTTGTGAAGCCACGCATACATCAAATAGATGCAAGCAAATACCTGTGGGATTCCGTGCAGGGATGGGCAGGGAGAACAGACAGGTTGCACTGCAGAGCACACTAGGATCTGTCAGAGATGGAGAGGTGGAATAGAGTTATCTGTCTGACTCTGTAATCACAAGCAACAGAAAAAAGGCATAGCCACATTAGGAGTTGAGAAATAATTTGTTGGCAGGACGTGCTAGCACTTATATCAATTTTTGGTTCTTGACGTTTCCCCCCTTCAAGTTTTGCACAAGAACATCTATTCAGATTGAGTAGGCATGATCAGATTTCTGTATTTGTAAAGGGGCATAGCTGAAAGCTTATGACCCAGTACGTTGTTCTCTTCCAGCCAGGGCTGTGGCATGCTAGTAGTAGGTACAAGGTGGAAAAGCTTTTATTGTTCCACCTGGACAGAAACTAGAGGCCTTCATTGCATCAAGAACCACTTGGGTTTCACTCTTTTACTTGACCTATTGGCAGAATTCCTTTGATGGAACAAAGTCTGTGCCTTACCCTGCCCACTGATGTGGTTCACATTTGGATTTTATCAGTCTGAATATCCTGCTTAGTTGATGGACCTTTTTAAATTGTCCTGCCAAACATTGCAGTCATGTAAACCTCATAATTTATATCGTTGGTGCCATGCTGCCACCGTTACTATGATTTGTTTAGACAGCAATTAATTAAAACCTAGCAGTGCAATTGCAGTGTTTAAAACATTTCTGAGTATTCAACATACTTAAATAGGGCCTTTATTCATCCAAAAGTGAGGTTTTTTCTTCCAGTACAATATAATCAAGCAGTGTAATTTCATTCAATTAAATTAATGCAGAACAAGGAATCTGAAAATTTACTAGCAAGGTGAATGCTTACCTGAAAGTATAGAGCTTTCAGCCTCTGCATGTTCTCATGAAATCTGTCTTTTTCTCCTAATTCCCAACAACTCCAACAGAAACTCGGAGGTCTCATGAAGAGTGAGAAGCAGAGAGCCAGTTTTGTGCAAGATAGAAAGGGACACCCATTGCTCTTCTGTGAAAATGACATTGGAGATTCCTTTCCCTTTCATTCTTATATGACCACTCTTGTCAAAACTGCAGAAGATCTGAAAACTAATTCTCCTTGCTCTGAGGAGAAGGTCCGTCCAGTCTCCTATATGAGCTGTGTTTAGTTATTCTTCCCCAGGAATGGAGAAAGTGGAGAAGGCAGCCAGCCCAAAGGGATTTCTCTAAGCATGATGACACATATAAAGGAGGGCTGAAGCCTTGCTTACAATCTTAAACTGATATTGAATTATGAAAGTTTGCATCACTGACATTTGTTTTACCCATTACTGCTATGCCTTACAACAAATTTAATATTGCAACCCCAGCCACATTCATAGGATATTTTATTTTAAACACATAAGAGTCTACTCTGATAATAATCAAGAGACATTTGTGTTACGCATGCTTTTTTTCTCTTAATATAGACCCTCAGATAAGCTGGAAGGTGTGGTAATGGCATCCTTAACTTAGTGCCTATGGCTAAGTCTAAGTTATATTTCTGGCAAGCACGAGATGAGCTTTGACCACTTCCAATGCACAGAAAATATCTGAAGATACTTCTTTATAAAAGCAAAAGGCCTTAGGTTAAAATGTGTACAACCTGCCTATTGAAAACACAACCCTTAACTAAACATACCTTTCAGTATAGCATGGCACCTTCTACCTGAGGTGCATTGTTCACCTGTTGTCTTGTAAGAGTATGTTGATGGCCTGCAGTTAAATCATTGTTTTTCTGAAAACAGATTTCTACTACTTTAAAAATCTGCATTTGAAAATGTGGGTGGATATTTGCATATGACCAATATGGTTTGGCTTTGAGCGTTTTTTTTCCATACACATTTCCCCAAGAAGCATTTCTAATGAATCTTGTGGTCAGCAAGTTCTAGTATTCCTGTTTCTGCCACGCTTAATTCATATGCATCTCAGTTTGTTAGATAAAAGTGAAAGGTTGCAGGGGCAAACTACTGTATTAAGATAGTTGGTCTTTATGTGCAGGCATATTTTGCCTAGGCCCCTGCATGTCTTGAATGGTGAATGTGAGTTACTGTGTATCTGAATATTAATGTCTATGGTTGACTTAATTTTCAAATATTTTCAAAGGCTATTCAGTATTTACAAGAGCCATTCACTGTGAGGAGAGTTGCAGGTCCTCAGCACCTTTGGGAAATCAGGCCCTCTTGTCAGGTCTCCACAAAATCCACACTAGTATCAGTTCTTTAGCACTATAAGATTTATGGTTTTAGAAGAAGCTGTATGATATTATCTCTCATAGTTGAGAATTAGCATGGGATCGTACACTTGATGAGTTTTTATCTACTATAAAAAACAAGCAGACAGAGTTAAAATTGTATGTACAGCATTATTTATTGGTATTGCCTCATTTTTGACTGCTTACCTTGATACTGTGAGACGTCTCTAAAATTATGTTCAAACAAGAGGTTTGTATGAGCAGGTTGTATGGCATCTTCCCCAGCTGCAGCACTTCTGATCTGCACATGCATGGCCCTTCTCTGGTACCTCTAAGGAGATCCACATGAGGGAGCCCATATGCTGTGTGCACCACTGTAACTGCAAAGACTGCAAAAGAGTGTCAGGCTCACTCGAAGAAGGAGCGCAGATGTTCCAGTCTGGTTTGCTTGAGCACCTCGTGATCAAGAGCAGCAGAGTGTGTGCCTCACCTTGACAAAAACGGCACGTTCTTAGCTGAGGCAGGTCACCCCCTGATGGGTGGATTTCCTCACTGGCAGTTACCTACTATATGTATAACTTTTATGACCACAGAAGCCCACTGGAACAGCATACTTGTCCACTCTCTTGTGTAACTCTTCTGTAAAAACATTTTTCTAATACAGGGCAGACGGCCACCTGAAAACAGATGTGCACCATATCCTCAGTTCAGCAGCACAGCACACCTAAGTGGCATGCCACAGTCAGAAAGCTGTTACTTGCAGGTTTCTCACTTTGCTGAGAGATGTGGCACATTCACTTTAATGAGTACAGCTCCCTGACCACATTTTAGGAAGGTGTCTGGATTCCTGTGTCGCTCCAAAGAAATCTGTTAATAGGAACTGCCGCAAGTTTACAGACGTGGCAATCATGAGTGAACTGACTTATTCCCAATGTATAACCTTAATGAGCAACTGCAAGATCATATTTCTGATGGCAGGCTCATGTGTTTGTATTTTAGCTCAGAGATAAAAGGCCTGGTCTACGTGAGAGGTCTGGTACCATCAGGAATGTGTATGTTCCATTTAGATGCAGGTTCTGTTTGTTTCACCAGTGCATTGGAGGAACCAGCTTCTTACTGGTATTTCTGGGCTTAGTTTCTTCCCCACTGCATAGTAATGAAACTTGAGAGTGCAGTGAGAAATCTGATATCTGTCATGGAGCCTCACGGAAAAATTAGCCTCACTTCCAGGGCCATACTACAGCAGCTTCAGCCCAGCTAAGGGGCTGACACAGTCCCATCTCCTTTCACATCCCCAGTTACATCCCATTTCCGTTCTCTTTCTTGTGCCAGTGCTCGTGGGGCCACTCAGGGAGCTGATCTTATTTTTAGCTTGATCCACTGTCTTTGTTAGCTCATCACATGCCCACGTGTGTAGAGGGTAGGACTGCAGCAGCACAGTCTAAGGCTGCCTTGAGCTGCCCTGATACTGCATGTTGTTCCTGGTATGCAACATGCTGAAAGCTACAGAAAATAACAAAAACAAATCAAAACAAAGAAACAACTCCTAAAGCCCATACCTCTTCTAACTGGCAAAAATTCAAGCACAACCAAGCAAAATGGACTTAATTTGACTGAGCTGACTGGTATCAAAGTGAGTCCCACTGCAGATAGCTGGTAGCATTTGCCTGACAGGCTGGGGTGATCAGTGCTGAATTTCTGTACCATGTGGTGGTGATTCACAGTGCAGACCTGGCAGCTCAGCAATGCTGCAGCACAGGATGTTGTGCTACTTCGGTGTTCCTTCAAGGACTGAGGATCACACTCAGCCTAGAGCTACTCACTTACTTAGTCAATAAAAGCTGGTTTGGGGGATTTGGAGAACCTCCAGCAGCCTTTGCCTCCAGCTGAAGTTATGGACTGTCAGCACATCTGGGAAGCATTGAGTGACAAACAGGACAATTTGGCCTCAGTCTGCAACATCAGACCAGATTCACTATAACTGTGCGTCAAGGAATAAATTACAGCTCTTGATCTCAAAGCAAAACCCTTTAATCCCAAATGGGAGGAGTTGTCTCAGAGCAGAACATAGACTTCTGCTGTCACCAGGCTCCCTCTGTTTTTTCATTAGAGGTAAATTTGGGCTTGGGGAGGTCCACGCATTCAGTACATTCCTGGATTGTTGTCTGAAGCTGAACTGTCCAACTGTCATTTTCTCCAATAAAAAAGAAGTTAGGGCCTCTGCAAATTATTCTCATGATGAACTTTCAGATGCTGGGGCTCCCTGTAAGGATTTGTACTGGCAAACTACAGGTCACATATTATCCAGAACAAGGAACAGCCAAAGGGATGCTGATTTCACAAAATAAACTTCATATTGTGTTCCTGAGGAGGACTTACACCTAAGTGTGTGTGTGAAGGGTACACTTCTGGAAGCTCACCCTTATCCTGCTTGTCAGAATCTGCTCTGTTTCATAACTCTTCCTAATTTCTTTCATTTTCCTCTAATGAAAGATTGTCCTGGCCATGCCAGCACTGTCTACATCAGAACACTACTTTCGTTTTTAACCAAGTTCATCTGAACAAAACTTTTAGCCTAGAAAGTGCCAGGGCCACATCTTAGTCCCATTGAAGAAAGGAACGATAGCAGAAGGAGAAAAAAGCAAAAAACAGCATGGCACTTTGCCTAGGTTCATCATCTGAATCACCTCTAAAGGAAGATTGTGACAGGAAGAAAGGGAAGGCAAAAAGGTCAGGACTTGAACAGTAGGAAAGGATAATAGACTAACAGTGTCCAGGGAAAGAAGGAAGAAATTTTTGGCAAGAGGGCTTCTCCAAAAAAATTTTGCTAAAACTCAGTATAGTAATATAGCACACAGAAAACTCTCCGTGTTCTACAGCACAGGCCAGCTGCCTTATGTAAGTTCAGAACTCATCGCCTTTCTGGGATATGACTTCCTTTAGCAAATAAGTGAAGAGAAAGTCAGCAGAGACAAGGCCAGCTGGAGATGCCTAAGTTATGAGTAGACTCCCATCTGTAGCCAGTGGAGAGAGAAAGGCGTTTCAAGAGGACAGGTAGATCATACCCTAGCTGGGCTGAATTTTCTTCTACAACTGCTGGCCTCCCTCTGCTGAGCATACGAGAAGTCTAAGATGAGCAGGCTTTCAAGAAGACAGTTCATTTAAACTCTGGAAAATAGGTGGGGCCATTCTGGACCATAACTCAAAAGGCTAGACCCAATGAAGGCGATACTCTAAGCTAAGAAAGAAGCTGTACAGACTCTGCTCTGACTTCCCACATGTGCTAACAACCCATGACTTCAGCAGTCGGAAAGCAATCTGACCAACGGAAAAGTCAGTTGCAGAAATTGTTCAGTTCCTCATCAGAAACTGGAGGTAAGGTAATATTACCCTCTGTTATGAACATAAATCCATTTTGCTTTGATGAACTCGAGGTACAGTTACGGAGGCCATAGAAATCATCAAGGTAGGAGCCGTCTTTGGAGTCTGTGTAGTACATGGAAATGTTATTGTAATATATATCCGCTCACTGACACCTGTCTCAATGGACATATCAGCATCATTTCAGGTGCAACATCTAATATAAACGTATTTTTTTCAGATACATTGGTCAAATATTCTATTTAAATAACGCATTTAATTCTTCTTTCCTGGTAATATCTAGAATTTGTTTTGGTGAATGGCAGCATGTAAAACAAGAACAAAATGTCTCTTTAGCTATTCACAGAAAAGGTGTTTAAAATCCATGCAGCAGATGCTAAAAGAGAGCAGTGTTAGCAGGAAGTCATTCTAACAGCTAGTCAGAAAAGAGTTCAATTTTTTTCGAAATCTTTTCACCATAAATTTTAAACAACAGTTTGCTTGGAATATAATGCTAGTGCTCGTTATCTATGGAACAGTAAATAAACAAACTCTTACTTTCAAAGGTACTGAGAGCTTTCTTTCACTTAGATATGCTAAAGTGGAAGCATCATCCTATGAGACCCAGAAAGGACTGCAGTCTGACAGTAGCTGCTGTGAGTTTTCATAATTTTTGAGAAAGTTCATTGCTTACATTTTGGCAAGAGGTATTTATTATATAGGAGTGCCAGTTAAAGCCAAAAGTGAAACACATGGACTCAATAAAGGCCCAATAATGTGACCTTTGCTGTTTGCCACGCTTTTAACTTGTGTAAGTTATTGATTACACTTTCATGAGATCATAATCAAAAGGTTGTTCTTTGGTAATGGTGTGCTAGAGGAGTTTTATCCTGAACTTCAAAGCTGTCCTGTGAGGCTTAAGAACAAAGGGTTGAAAGTTTGAAGCGCAGCCAAAATGAATCTGTATGCATTATCCATGTTTACCACCATGCAAGAGGTGGATTAGCTTATTCTTCAGCTGTGAACTTTCTCTCATCACATCAGTTGAGCTACCATTTCTAAGATTTACATTTGTACTTTTGAAAAGATTCTGTTTAATTAAATGTAGTATTTGCTCAAATCTCCATCATAACTAGTCTAAATTAGTTAGTGCAATAATTTCCCTAACTGTAGAGGTTTATTGAAATTATTTGACATTCCCTGAATGCATCTAATTGTTTAATAATAAATAAATCAATCCAGAGCCTGAAACTGCAAACTGTCTACAGTCTACCTGAAAATGCATTCCCAGGGCTGGCTGACCCAGGTTTTCACTTATTTTTCAAGCTCTGAGGGAAAAGAAATAACCTTACGGTTTATTCTAGATATAGATGGAGCTGTGTAGATATGCTGCAGGTGGCAGGCCTGTACAGCTTCATTTTGTTAGAAACTAATGTGATGAGGCAGTAGTTTACTTTTTTTTTCTTTTTTTTTTTTCTCCTAAGGAGCACTAATAATTTATCCCTTTTGCATTAGCCTTAGGAAATTGGGGTTTTGAAAAGCCCTGATTATGAAATCTCCACTGGAGACAGCGCTGATCTTTCGCTGAGTGACAGAGGAATGAATTAGCCCGTGTTGTGCCAGTGCAAGAAATAGCTTTTCAGCAGAAAAGCTTTTACCAGTTCTCTGGATACCAGAGCAATATATTTCATTAAATATTTGAAGATCAGTGCAGGTTTGTGTATCTTTTACTTTTTAATCTGAGCTTTTACTAGTATTTCTGCTTTTGGTGTTCTGCTTGCTCCTCTCCCTTCCCCCAAAGTAGAGGTATCTAATTTTTGTCTGTGAGACGTCAGAGAAAACAATTGAAAGGAAACTTCTACAGCACATATAAATTCCAGTCTGGTTCTACCATTTCTTTTAGAGATTTTCAAGATATAATTAGCTGTGCATATGTAGCAAAACCCTAATGATTTATGTCTCCTTTTAGCTCAGTTTTCTTGGAAGTAGCTCTAGTAAAACAGAAATAAAATACAGAAAACCTGTTGAACAGGAAACCTTGTAAACAGGGGCAGTTGTGCTCCCTTGCTTTCTCTTTTATTTCTGAATAAAGCAAGGTAAAGAAGGAGTAAGACTCTCCAAGTCTTTTCTCTACGACTAGCCGTAAATTTATCATGACTTTCTACATAAAACTTGTAGGTTCTCAAGAAAAATAAAGGGTTTTTCCCATGTGAGTTGGTTTTTAAGAAATCCCGCATGCTGTTTGCCTTTGTGTGTACTTTTACCTCTCTGGAGGCGGCTGTGGATCTGCTCCTCTGCATGCTGTTCTCCAAGCCTTTTGCCTTGTGGATGGCCCCACTGATGTCTGAGCTCTGTCCCTGTTCCAGTTACTTTCTGTGTCATAGGATTGGTTCTGAGCTGATCCAAAACTGTATTTTCATTAGCAGATTGGTGACGGACAGGAATGTGTAACAGGTGTTCAACTTTCGGGTAATCTGCTTTTGCTGCTCTTGAGGATGAGTTTCAAACTTAAGGATCTGCTGCTGCATTTAGATTTTTCTTGTTTGTTAGTGTCACTCCAGAACCTCACTCTTTCTGCCAAGTTCTTTAGCTTCCAGTCTCAGGTTGTTTTAAAATGACATCTTCAAACACTACGGTACTTCCACAGCTCAAGATCTAGCAAGAGAAAATATCAGCCTAAAATGACCAAGTAGCCACCTTGTTTTCCATTTCTTTCAAACGTCAGACTAACTGCCAGAAAATTAATTGCTAAATGTAATCTAAATCTGCTACTCTGTGGCCTCATCAAACTTCTTGACAGTGGTTTCTTCATATTACTGACCTTTAAAGTAAATTACTTCCTCATTACTATAGCCTTGGAAGACAGGCTAGTATATTCTGCATAGATTTCGGTCTGCCTTTCCTGTGCAAAGCATTTGTAGAACCTTGTAATACTATCTTCCAAAATTCAGAGTTCCTTTCGATAGTGATCAGGAAATTTCTCATTTTTGCTGCTTTCTAAATCATACCGTTGAAGGATCTGATCTGCCATCCACAGCCTCATGCCGCAGGAGACATTAAGCAGCAGTTAGTCATCTTCCATGGAAAAAATCAGAGAGGTTTTGTACCGTTTGTCTTACAAAACACAAAACCATTAGAACCACTGTTTGAACTGAGTTTATTCCGCTGGGAATAACTCATTTTAACCCGCTCCTACGTGAATTTGAGTCCTTCTTGATTTTCTTAAAGTAGAGAAAAAGGCAGAAGAGACAATCCGCAGAGTTGTGTGCATTTCACAGCATCATTGGGCATCTGACACTGTAAAATAATTTGTTTTTCTTTGAGATTGCCTGTTTTGATGAATTCTAATTTGGGTCCGTCTATTTTAGAGATAAAAAAATCTCTGTTTTCTTCTTTTGTGTGCATCTCTACTTTTCTTTATGCTACTATTTCATTCCATTCCCATGCCCTTAGAAGCTTTCCCAGCACTTTGCTGGTACTGGAAAATGGGCCAGCAATTGAGAATAAGGTTATCCTGTCTTTTGTGTAAATCAGTTTTCTCAGAGTATATTTTTGCGAGAGTTATATATCACTTTCTCCATATTGTTAAGTGTGCCTCCCACTTTGGGACTGCCTCGTGAGGCTGATGGCAGGTATCTTTGAAGGTCACACCGAGGTGCAAAGAATGGTTTACACATTCTGTGACGAGACTGATTAACAGTTAAGGCCAAGCTGCCTTTTCTGGCTCTGGCGGTTAGCAGAAAAATAAAGCCTTGTAGGCAGACAGTTTATTATCTGCTTGTCTAAGGAGGGATCTGTATGTTGTTCATTACAGCAACGTCTAGACAGTTTTGCAGTAACAAAATGTGTTGCTGACGTACTCATTTCTGGCCAGAATGCATCAGTAGCCTGGTACACGCAGTACTGATAGAGCTTCCTCTCATTGTTGAAATTTGTCTCCTTTCATCTTGGAGCACAGAAGATCCACTTCTCTGACCTAATATTAACTAATGCAGTTAATATTTTGGAGAAGCAGTGATCCATGCCGTAAACACCTAACAAAAACATACATTGCCTCACTATGTGATTTTATTTATGGCGTACGCAGCTGTGAGCATCTGCTATGTATAATGCAGGCTAGAACTTTCTAGAGTGCGCATAGCCAGAAATAGCTATGGATCTGTGATAAAAAGGAACTCTTGATGAGTTTCTTTCTGTAAATGTAGAAAATTGGCATGAGGGTGTATCTGTCATGTAATTGATAACAGAATAGAACATTCAGCAATCATATTTTTAAAATAATGAAAAGGAAACATGGTTCATTTCTTACATCTATTTGCAAAGTTAACACAGATTCTCTTTTCTTCGTTAGAAAGGCTGCACATTTCATTAAGTTATTGAGCTGTGACATGCAACAGTTTAAGTTACTCTGCTTCGCTTTCAGGTACTGCCATTATTTCTAATGCTACATCTTTGATATAAAATGAAGAGAGCGTAAAGCACATTACTCTGGGTGCTTTGATGATTAAATATGAAACAAAAGCATGGTAGCAACAACATGGCATTTCAGCCATGAGACAACTATAACAGTAGATCTTCCACTGAAGACTGGCGTTCTGTAGGAATTTTAAGAGTATATCCTTTAAAACCCAACTGCCAACAGATGTTCTCTGCAATAGTTGTTAGAGGGTTTCATTATTTTTATAACCTTTTAAATTCCTCTAATTTATAGAAAACTTCAATTTAAAGTCCATAAAAGTTAATCCTGACCATGGAATTATTTGCCTAAAATGAAATTTCCTCCATTTGCTGAGGGATTTCCTCACATGGGGAACTGTTAAGAGGTGGCCATGTGGGGCTACCTGCTGCCTAAAGGCACCACAGTCCCCAGACTGTTCACACAAGGTCTGCAGAGGCCTTTGCCTCCATTTCTGAGGGTCTCGGACAAATTTTTCACACATACGTAAAGAGTATTCTTCCTCAGGTACGTACTGAAGTCAAGCCAAACCTAAAAAAACCCCTGCACATGTAAAGCGTGCAATTGTCAGAGATTAACAATTCACAGCAAAACCCATTTTCTTCATCATATCTAAAAACACCATTCCTGTCAGATTTTTAGCTTCAATACCAATTTTTGCCCTTCAAGTGACAGACAATTCATAGACTGTCTTCAAAAAAAGTCGCAAGAATGTTTTTTGTAATGGAAAAGGGATTATAGATTACGTTTTTTCCTCATTATCCCTCAACAGTATCTGAAGAAATTTCATTCACACTACCAGGTCACACACAATGACCGTTTTCAGTATGAATTAAACTAGTCAGTGGGCAGTATTAAAATATCTAGATTTTAATTGCACAGACCTATCTCATCAATTAACGATCAAGACTAAATTTCATGCTAGGCTGAAGCCTAGTAAATATGTTTTGAGAGTGTGTTGTTTGCTTTTCAGTCATGCTGATTAATGCAAGTTAATTGGCAATCAACTCAAATTACAGCAGGACAATACTGGAGACTAGATGTAGAGACTGTGTCAAGACAGATTGCCTCCGAACAGATAGGATCTGTGGCAGTCAAATCTTGTTTCAGATTCACAGGCTGGAGGAGTTAAACCACGCTCCTCCTCTGTGCAGTCTCTCTAGACTGTAAGTTTTGTATGTTATTTTTAAATCAAAATTTAACCAACTCAGTCTAGCACACATGATTTACAAACATACTCTGTAGCACAGCACACGCTTTAAAAACTTTGAAATCATGCTAGCTGGAGCTACTTAAGGAGTTTCAGGACTTCTTAGATAATACCATTGTAAGAAGTTCAGTTTTTATAAGCTAAACAGATGCGTGGGCATTTGTACATAAGTGGTGAGAGTAGGCATCTCTCCTCAATGCAAAGAGTGATTTTCCTCTTGAGAAGCCTGATGCTTGTGCAGAGTGTCTCTCGCCACCATTTAAATGTGTGAGCAGAACTTACTCCAGCCTCTAACATTAGTCATTACTGTGCCTTTATTCTGCTTAAAAGAACTCCTTCCTTGAAAGGCAGTAAGTATTGTAACTCATGTAGCTACCGATTCCCTTTCCCTCAGTGAACTTTCTTTATATCTTTGTCCTTAGACATCACTTTTGACTCTCTAGAAGTTGGGACTCCAGTTCCTTTCTTACCAGTCAGGACTCTGGCTCACGAACTGACCTGCTACAGTAGCATCCTTGGGCAACCTGCTCTCCCTGACCCTACTTGAGCAGGGGGGGCTGGGCCAGATGATCTCCAGACGTCTCTTCCAATCCCAACTGTTCTGTGATTCTGTGATCACTAGAATGGAAATATGGGAGTGGAACTATTTGGGTTAGTTACCAGTTATTGTTTACTAGAATAGTAAGAACATAATGTTTTAATAACCCAACCCATTATGACCTGGTTTAGATATAACCAAACATCAAAGCTAACCAATGAGAAACAGACAGTACAGCATTGACTTTGTTATTGTAGTATACTATAGATGTGTGGAGAGCCTATAATTATTTTTCTGAACCAAAGATTTGTTTGAGAACAAAAATGTTCACAATCTAAGACTTTATGGTTTGTTTTCATATTTTGGCATGGTATATTGTATTGGAAAAAAAATTCTTTAATTAAAAGCAGCCTTTTGAATATTACTCCAGACTTTAGTTTTGATCTCTTATTTTACTGCTTCTCTCCATGTCCCCTCTCCTTCCCACGTATCCTCCACGTGTTTAAGCCACCCTTAACTTTCATCGCTTCCTGCCCTACTTGTTCTCGTGTGAGTCCTTCTCTGAGCTCTCCACCCCTATGTGACACCCTGTGAAGACACCATCTGTGCAGAGTGTAGCCCCTCATAGCCTTCTGCATGCTGTTTGGGATCTCTCTGTCGTCCCCAGAGACAGCACAGGCTAGACATGGTGCCAGGGTTGATCAAGGCTTTTGTAACAACCTTTCTACCCAGCTCTCAAATGCTTTGCTGGTGTCACTAAGAACTAGAAGGGTCTTTCGCACACTGTCAGCGCTTCTGCTGGTGCTCAAGCTGGCAGGGAAGAAACAATAAATGTGACATACACTAGTTAGGACAGCATGGGGCTGAGAGGTCTAGGACTATAGGAAAAGGGGACAACCTGGCAGCGTGGGAGGACCAGAGGCAGTAGCGCACAGGGAACGGAGAAGTAAACAGGGTCAGTGGGGAGCAAGAACAAATAACAGGCTGAAGAAAACAAGAGCAAAAGGGAAATGGGACGGTCCTGGTATTAGAACGATCTATGGTATCTGTAACTTCTGAACATTTTCTTGGAGACCCTGGAACTGAGCACAGGAGTCACTGATCTCTATGTCCATCTCCTGTTAGCATGTAGCTAAGAAACGCACTGGCAAAACCTACATTTTTTTCTCTTTTGAGTGCTTTTCAAAGGGGGTAATCACTTCCTACTACTACCAGTTATTCTATTAGCGTAAGTGATAGAGCTCTATGCTATGAACCTAAAGGACCTACCCATGGCCTCATAGTTTGACAGGATGGAATTCATATCATTTTGATTGTTTCTTTTAATGGAAGAATACTCTGAAAGTTATTTTTAAAGGAGGTTTTAAACCCTGATTTTAAGAACCGTCAAAACAGTGGCTGCCCATGTCATTAGCTGTGGAGTTTGCAAGATGTGTAGTACCTTGTGCAGGGATATTACAAGAGAAAAAGGATAGTCTTCTGGCTCAGGATGTTGACTGTCATCTTGTAGAAATGAATTGATTGCCATTTATTAGTCCAAAGTTCTTGTCAAATTTTAGCTTTAATGTCTCTTTATTTCACTACCCTAGCTATGAAGTAGGTACAACAATACTATCTAATTTCACTGAATGTCTGAAAACACATTTAGCCAATGTTCTTGCTAAGACCTCAAGTGCTTTTCTGAAAGCAGCACATAAAAATACTTGTAAGGACATTCATAATCCCTTATATGCTTCAGGGTAAATGGGAAGCCAGACTTTAGGGAAATAATTCGTTTCCACCATCTTTCAGCACCTGCAGTTGTGCCTTAGGGAACGCCTGTCTGCATTAATGTAATGGAAGCCACAGGTAACTTCTTGCTAAGATGCCTACATCTCAGGTGCAAAACAGTGTATACATCTATGCTGAAGACACCTGACATTAGATGAGAGGAAACCCACTTTATGTCATATGTGAAGAAATATTGATCAAATTGCTCAACAGTGAGGCCAGGGTCCTATGGAAGAAAGTACCACGGACTGCAACCTGTACTACAATGCAGATGCATACAGGGAGTAAGACTAAAGTAGTGGAAAGTAGTTTTCTGATCATGCCAGTACCTCCTAGGGATAGCCAAAACAAATCATTTATCTTGGGGTAAATAAGGAGCGACATGAGCCAATAAGGAGCCAACTCTAGAGGAGAGCTCTCAGCTCCACCCCTTGAACAATTTAAGGAGCTGAGGTAATATTGAACAAGCCAATGCCAAACTGTAAGCGAGCAAGGTGTGTTAGCACTGCACTCCAGTAACATGGCTGCTCATCGTCTCGCACTGTTTCCCCAAGGCGATGCACTGGGCTGTGTGTTTCAGGCAGGAACAAGCCTGAATATCCTCAAGCCACAGTTGCTTCGTGCAGTGTGGGTATGTGGCCGATGGTGCAGGCAGGTTGTCCAGGCTCACCAGTCAGCTCTATGAGAATTCTACCCCAAAAAAATACCTTCAAGAATTAGCCTATTGTTGATACAGCTCTGTGCGGTCCATTAGATAAAAGATGTGGCTTGTAAAAAATGTCTTCTCTGTATAACATAAAGTTCACTGTATGCATGCCATTTTCCTTACTGTTAGGCTGATTACTGTGTGGTCACTTGTCAATCTCTCAAAGAGAAATTTATGAAAATTATTGTTTGCTAAAGATGCACTCAGGGAAATAAGATAAACAAATCCAGCAAACGGCATAAAGACTAAAAGTGTAATGTTTTTCTGCTGTGGTTTAAATGCTAAATATTATACTTCAGTGAATGCAATTAAAATATGTATTGATTTCTCATGTATTTTGTCATAGGCTGAGTACTTTTACGAGTTCCTGTCTTTACGCTCTTTGGATAAAGGTATAATGGCTGATCCAACTATAAATATCCCCCTGCTTGGAACAGTTCCTCATAAAGCATCAGGTTTGTGCTGTTGATATTATAAATTGTGTTCCTGTAAAAAATATTCCACAGCAAATAAAATCTAAATGTCTTATTATGAATTGCACTTTTTATTGCTAAAGAAATGCTTGCCACACTGCTGGACACTAAGTAGTTTATGAGTGCCTTGCCTGACTACAGCAGCATATTTTTTCTGAGCCAAGTCACATGAAGCTTTTATGTGTAGATAAAGCAGCAGAAATTTGTCCAAAAAACAGAGTGTACAATTAATGCATTTGAAACATTATTAATACTTAAGTTTTGCAACTTATGGACAACACAACCTTTGATCACTATAAGGAATAGTTATCAAATTATACTCCTTCTTAGAGGTTACAAACTTAGAGGTTCACAAACTTTATACTTTCAACTGGGGTCTAACGCTCTTACCAGGCATTCAGCGCAGAGACACATGTTCTCATTTAGGGTATTCCTTTAATTGTGCATTATCAATCCTCTGCTGGAATGTATAGCTCTGAATAGAGGTTTACCCAAGGCTGACAGGAGTGCTCCAGAACCACCGCAGTGCAAAGTGAGCCGGGTCAGTAAAAACAGCGTTCCATGAGAGGTTATCTAATCTACTTGACTTTGCTCTTCAGTGGATGAGAAGCAGTCTACATGACCTCCTACAGAAATAATATATGAGAGTGGTAGACTCTGGCAGAAAGGTGGAAATGAATATCTGGATGATGGCAGTGTCTTACGGTACAGTTTCATAATCAACCTTAGCCAACCTAAGATCTTGTGGGTAAAAAACGGGAAGGAAGTGAGAAGAGGAACAAGAGAATGATGCAGCTGCATATGGATCAAAGTGAAGCACTGGTATACAAATTTACATCTTTGGCCAGTCTGTTTTTTTTTTTTTTGTCTTCCCCTTTTTTATGTATAAGTTCTGAATGCTTGTATTTCATATCTTCCATTTTCAGCTTCTACTGGAGTGATATTGAAGTGATGTCACAGCATGGCTTTTTGCTGTGGCACCTGGAATTTAATGTAAACGGTTGAACTTTCCATTTACTGTGGATTGAGCGAGTGGTGTTGAAAATGGATTTGGGTGAAGAGAAGAGAGCAACAATATTTGTACCACAGTTGCTATAGTTTAATTGATTGCAAGCCCAATACATTTGCAAGTAAAGAGAATTACTCTATAAGTTAAAAAAAAAGACACAAAGGCAAAATTCTTATTAAGCAAAGTTCTCTCCATATAAAGAAGGTGAGATACGTGGGAAGCTCTGCACTCAGCATCCTCTAATCATAAACTAGTTTCTTGTTTGATTTTTCAATATTTAGAAAAGCTAGATCAAAATGATCCCCTTCTGACTCTGTTTAGGAAAGCATATGATCTACAGAGAAGCCAGAGATGAGATCTGAGAGTTCCAGCAAAAGTTCTGTTAACTATCATGATGGGAGGTCTGATTAAAAGCAAAAAGGACCAACCCTGTTGGTAGCACGGGTAGCTGAGTTCCAAGACTAATATGGATATGTCCATGGTGTTTCCTTACGTTGAGCATGTGCAGTGCACTAGTGTCCTCGGTATAAGTAAGCTGTATTTAAGTCATGTTTGGCATTATAATGTGTGTGGTGTTTTACAGCAATTGGTAATCAGCACATGTACAGTATTTGAGGCATCTACAGAATTTAACGGTGAGCCACTAATGCGATGATATTTTTTATGATGGCTACTAGCTGACCTTAATTAGCTAAGTAGCCTTAAATAATTGCATCCATAAAAATAGTGAATGGTTGCTATTTTGTAGTTATTTTTATAATTTATGTGTTCACAAACTATTTTGAAATCAAATCTAATTTGGCCAGAATCTATCAGTCGTTCTTCTACACATATGCGTGCCAGGAAAAAATTGGTCACAAGTTTGCATTTAATAACAAATCAAAGGTAATAGGTTATTTCTTGAAAAAGCATTTTAGCCCAAACAATTACACTAGGACAATTAAGGAGGAGTAAAGAGGAAAGACAGCTATATTAGACACAAGAGATTGGGAAACGAAAATGAAGATTAACAATTAGATATCTTACTCAAAGGTAGTTCAGCCAAGTGTTGTATGAAATTTTTAGTAATATAACTCTCGTCAAAATCAGTGGACTTTTAAAGCTTCTATGAGGATAGTTGCCTATCACCAATAAAGCACTAGAATGGCTTTGGTGGATTAGGGCCTCTCTAGCCTGGGTCTTGTCTTATGGCCAACAGTGGGCATAAGCAGGCCTGTGGAAGCGCAAAAAGAGTGCAAGCATACATGTACCCTCACAGCCTCTGACTAGCTTCAGCTCAGAGGATTTCCTGAGTCTCAAGTGGTTTGCCTTTTTTGGTAACCCTGCTTGGGTTAAATGTAAACTTTTGGTGTCTCCCATCCTTTTGCCAGGGAGTTCCACTGCCTCCTCCCGCATGAAGAGCCACCTCCTGTCTTTTGAATCTGGCTGCTACTAGCTTCATTTGATGGGCTCTAGTGCTTGCACCGGTACAGACAACAAACAGCCAATCAGTGCTGTCAGTTCTGTGCAGCCGTGATTTTACACATCTTTTCTTCAAAACTAGGAAGTTCTCCAATTCTTCTCTTTTCCAGGCTGCAGATTCCTAGCCTACTCAGTTGCTCCTCGTTGGACACAACCTTGTTGCCCTTCCCTCAACCTTTCTAAATTCAGCATATCCTTCTTGAGATGAGGAATCAAATTCTCCTTGAATTTAAATTAGATTTACATCACTTAAGTTCCTTTGAAAATCCCATCCCCAAATCCCAGGGTTGGTGCCCGATTGCACACTTAGAGCATTGTTCATGTTGCACCTAACCACATAGTAAAATATAACTGTATGATAGGAAGGCTTGAGAAGATGCCTTTCAGTGAGAGCTTAAAGAACTGAGACTACTTAGCTTAGTTTAAAAAAGATGTTTAAGAGGAGCCTTGATTATAGCATGTAGATAACTGCCCAGTGAGAAAAGATTGGCTGCTAATGTCACAGGGGAAGCCTGCTAATGTCCAGCAGTTCAAAATAAAATCAGAAAGTTCAAAACTAGATCAGGCATTTCTGATAGTGACAGTGATTTCCTCCCTTGACCACCACAGGGAGGAAGGTCAGACTGGCTGTTGATCTCAACATGACTATACCCAAAGGAAATGTAATGGCCTGCTATTAAAAAGGGGATGGTCCCCTAAGTGCTCAGAGCTGGCCAGTGCTGGTGCCAAGACAGCACCAAGCAAGCTGGCCTGTCTCCACACCAGCAGAGGCCACATGGCGCCCCAGGTCCTTACAACAGAGCAGCTGTGGCAGGGCAGCACAGTGCTCGAGCCAAGTAGCCCTTCAGCTTGGTAGGGGAGATTAACCGGGCAGAGTGCCATGCTGTCACGTCCCGACTGCTTCTGGCTCTGAATCGAGCTCAGCTGGATCCATCCCTGGTTAATGCGCACAGCTTTGCCCTGTGTGGGTCACGGCATGGGTCCATGGGCCAGACTCAGGACTCTTCTCTGCCCACTGCCAGTGTTGCAACATCTGAAATGTAGGGGCTGAGCCACCAAGGGTGCAGAAGCTCTCTCCACAGAGAGACTGGTGCCTTCCCCAGTCACAGCAGTATCTCTGCTTGCTTTCTGCCATGCTAACCATGAGGAACTATGGGCTACAAGGTTTGGTCAGCTCCCGCTCTTTTCTGGACCCGCATGCCTGCTTCTGCTGGGATTGGAAACTCAAGAGACATCCCTTAAGAAATCCCACTCCTTATACTGGAGATGGCTTTTGGTGGTGTCTTCTGCTTGTTAAACAAGTGGACAAAGCATTTGCTCGAGAACTAGAAGACCTGTGCTGTAAATACAAGAGTATTTACAACCACCTCAGCTTCCCTGTAATGGAGATGTGAATCTTTGTGTAACAGAAAGAAAAGGCCTTAGCTCCCAGACAAAAGGAATTAAATCCGCATCCTGCACATCCCAGGATAGTACTCGTATTACCAGCTAAAATTAAATTAGAAATCGCTGGAAAGGGAGAAAATTAGAAATCAGGAAAGGGGGACCAGCACTGAGCTTTGCCCTTCCACAGCCCTGCTCAGCCTTTCTGTGGGTCGCGAGCGCGTGACCACGTTTCTAGATGCAAGGAACTTTTGCTCTTCACGGTATGTCGAACGCAGCGCTGTGGCTCTGTGCTAAGCCTTACCTCAGTGACCTAAAGGGCTGGGGACTTAGGCAGGGGCTGGGGACTTGTTATCTCAGCTCCGAATCCCCACGGAGCTCAGTTAGGGTCTGGAGGCCAGCTGCTCAGAGGAGGCTGCTTTACAGCATTTTTGTGTGTCTAGAAGTCTAGGTATATGGGAAGTTCAAAAATATAGACATTTGCGTGATGGGGAGAGCTGGAATAAGGAGTTTCTGTCCTGTCCTTTTGGATTTTAGCCCTAGGGGATGTATGCCTGGTTTTTGCCCTGTGCGTTTAAACCCACAGGCTGACATAATTTACAGCCAAATCTGTGGGGAGATCAGGGATTTGTGACTGACTCCATGAAGACCAGATATAGCCCATGGTGCCATCCTTACATTTCTGCCACATCTTCCTCCCCATAGCTGTTTGTTCAGCTAAACCACACACGTGCTAATACAAGTCTCCTGAGCGCTTGAGTCTCTTGAATAATTTCCTACGCTTGAGCTAGAAGAAGGTTACTACAGTTTAAGTAGTGCACTGCATTTAAACTGTTTTTAATCCCCTGTAAGAGTTTTCTTCTTACCACATGGTTATGTGCTTTTTATAATAGTCTTTTAAAAGATCAGTGTAAAAGCCCCTCAATAATGAAATTGCTTTATAATGAAAACTACAACAGGCCTTTCACTCTGCAGGATGTATCAGAAGCAGAATGGGCTTTAGCAATAAATTATTCTGTATTTTACCAAGGCAACAAGTAACAAAAATGACCCAATTATGACTTGCAAAATTTTTTATAGCAAGCAGTTTAAATCAAACCAAGGGTAAGCTGTTAGCTCAAAATTTTGTTCTGAAATCTCAGGCCAACTTCAGAAAAAATGAATAAATGGTTACTATTAGCTGGATCTAATTTATAAAGGAGCTGGGAGGAGCCAATTTTGAAGAAAAGAGAATTATTTCATCTGAAGATTATTTAAGATCAATTGTGACAATCATAGAGCAGCATTCCATAGCTCTGAGGTATGAGGCTTGCTTCCTCATTAAAATACTCCGGATTTACTGGTCTTAATTATTTACTTAGACTCTTTGTAGTTCAAAAGTGTTTGAATACTTTTCCTGGAGAGCCAATCTCCAAATACCCATTACACTTAACAAGTTCTATCACAGTGATGTGTCTCTGTATTCTTTTTAAATATTTGCACCCATGAGCTTATTTATTAAGTGTACCATTTTGCCAGCACTATACAGAGTAAGTTTTGATTAAATCAATATTTTACCTAACTGTTAATTGCAATATCCAAAACAGGAAAGCACATCTAGTGTAATATTGTTTCAAAAATGTATGAGGTCTTTCTGCCGAAGTGATGTGAGAGCCAGTAACATTTAGACTCAGAAGATCAAGTCAGCTCAGGAAATGAAATACAGGCTTCCAGGTCACTTAGGTGGTATTGAAAATTGTGTCCTCAGATAATTCCACATGAGTAATTGCCTTGGCTGCAGGCAGAAGTATGTTTGTCTATGTTGCAGACTATTGGGGTTATATAGAAATGAGCCCAGGCTCATTTCTCATGAGCTGTAGTTTCAGTCCTGGAGCTGGTTATCAATAAGATGGCCTACGTAACTCTATGTTACATTTTTTCATCAGTGGCTGTACTTTAAAGTTAAAATGTAAATGCTTACTATCTACATTTTTATTTTATTTATACAGACACGTATATAATAATAAATTATTATTATTATTATTATCATTATCATTATTATTATTATTATCATCCTTTTAGTTGTTCAGATTGGATTTCCTTGCCTTGGAAAACAGGATGGAGTTGCTGCATTTGAAGTTAATGTGATCATAATGAATTCAGAAGGCAACGTTATTCTCCAAACACCACAGAATGCCATCTTCTTCAAAACCTGTCAGCAAGGTAACGCTTAAGAGGACATTACTAAATACCATTAGACTACATCATGTAATTCATGTTTTGTTCAGGATAACGGCTAGACAAGATGGAAGTAGAGTGGTCACACAATCTGCAGCAAGGGTCATGCATTTCAGGCTCTTCTGGCTCTGTCTGTGGATTTGTTGCTCATTTACTGTTTGAGAAACCTTTTTCTTAATGTGAACCATGCCACACTTAAGAGAGTCTCTTGTAGGCATTTCTCCTCCTGTTCACAGCTCATCATGTCAAGGATATTGATAGAAATTTAACATATGGCAAATAAATACAAATAGCAAACTATCTGAGGTGTTTTGAGAAGAGTTAGCAAAAACAAGCTGAGGCTAACACTTTCAGAAATGGCACATAATTTTAAGAATGAACTTCTGGGATCTGTGGTGGGGGCTTCAGTTAATGTTATCTTGTGCCACAGTTCAGCAGCTCCTGACATCTCAGCTTGCACATCTGAAATGAATCCAGAAAGCATAAATATGAACATTTTGCAGAAGCTGGCTTCACCTTCTCTGGAGCTCTGGACAGCAACTTGTTGTTGTTGCTGGATACAACATTGTTCACCAGCCGCAACAACATGTCATGTTGCCTGTTGCTGTTTACAAAGTTTATGAGACATAAACTTTGTGAAGTTTATGTCATAAACATATGAGTCAATGAGAGAATGTCCTTCTCCCTTACACGCATTAACACTTTATTATGCATGTTGCTTGTTTGATTTTAGTAAATTGTTTGGATAGTAAAGCATTATTCTGGAAAGGTGACGGAAAGTAGTCCTCAATATTTGCAGGCATCAGTCAATAAACGCACACAATGTCCTGACAGAAGAGCAACAGAAGGACGTCATAGAGTTATTGTAGTGTTTACTTGGAAAGCAGAGAACCTGTTCATTAACCAATCTATAAGCGCTATGTAAGAAGACCTTTTGGATTAAATTGATACACCACAAACAACTGTAATAATTATCATTTTGAATTGAGGCTGTGGAAATCGAAAAATAAGATCAGTATCTAGGATAAGGCAGTTATCCCATGTTGGGTGCAATTGTATCAGATTAACTCGTGGCAGGGCTGATGTACAAAGAGTGAGATTTTTATTCTTCTCCTATTAAATCTTTGTTCCCAGTCCCACACTTTCTTCTCTGCGCTCTTTTCTCTGAGCTAATTGGCCATAGTGCAGCTTCAAAGAGCAAGCGGCAGGAGTAGGAGCTGTTTATTCTCTGAAACCTCACTACACCTAAATAGCTAAGCTGTTTGTCTCCTTTGAAGCTTTGCTGCTGCCAATTAGCCTAGAGAAAGTGGAGGAGGGGAAGAAGAAATGGGGAGTGAAACGGGAAGGAAAATGGGTGCTTAACAGAAGTAAAATCAGGTCTTGTGTACGAAGTCGTGTGTCTGATGTAAATACAACACAAAACATTTCATGACTTTTTATTGTTACTTTGGTTCAAAGATACTAAACTTAATAAACTTTGGAAATAGTGTTGGGGTAATCTAATAGGGACAGCAGAGTTATGAGCCTGTATTGTGGAAAAATGTAGCATGAGCAGGGAGGGCTCCATCCTCTTTTTTTTGGTAGCATTCATCCAAGCGCTGGTTTCTGTGCTCTTATTATTATCACTATTTTTGCTGACAAAAAATATTTAACAGTCCAACAGTATGGGATCATACGGCTACTCGGAGGATGGTTTTCTAGTCCGTAGAGGTAGGCAGGAGAGTTTTCTCATCTCCTATCTTTCAGCGCATACTAGGGTAACTTCCATTCCTACACTCGATTTCATGACACGGATACAGCAACATTTTGGGCCAGATATTAAGAAAGATGAGAATGTTCTAACCAGTTGGTATTAGTCTAGGAGTTAGTTTCCTTCCTTTGAAAGAAGTCCTTCATGGCGAGAAGCTCAGATTCCTCCTGCCGGGGCCCCAGGTCATTGTTTCCAGTTATTCTTGGCCAGCCAGAAGGGGCCTCCGCTAGAGGAAGTGGAGAAAAACGAGGGAGCAATTTTGTGGGAAAGAAGAGTCTTTGTTGTGGCTAAGAGGTGGCCACACAAAAAAATTGTGTTTTCCTATTTTTCTGTTTGAAATGGGATGTATTTAAGCATGCATTTTCTGTAATGAATAGCAGCTCCACATTTGGGTATAAAGAGAGAAACATTTCCAGAAAGAGTCCTAGAGTGTAGTGTTGGAACAAAATAAGACAAAAAGCCTTTACCATTATTATTACCACTGCTAATAGCTTTACTTTGAGAGTAATACTTTTTGCTTCATGTGTCCGTGGCTTTAGATAGAAGAGCATTTTAAAATTTTACCTTTTTCCCTTGTCCCTTTCCTGTTTGTTTGACAGTTCTACACAGCATCCAGCCACCTGACAATTACATCAGATTTTCTTCCCTTTTGTTTACTCTCGGGGTTACCCTTCGTATCCCGTTGGATAGCGAAATATTGCAGGAGCACAGCAGGAACAGAATACTGCTCCTGGTTTCAACAGTTGCCATGTTTTCCTGTGGCTCTAATCAGCTATTAGTCAAATTTTCAAAAAATAAAATTTGTCGATAAATCTAGCTAATAGGTACGTCACCTGGCTGAAGCACTGTAAGAGCAGAGAGTCATTCAGGATCTGTTGAAGTTTGGGATTATGTTTTCCTTTGTAGTTACAGTTTGGAGTTACAGTTTCAAATATCTCTGTGTGCTGCAGAAATGTCTCAGGCAACCCGATCCACCTCAATTTATAGACATCCTAATGCTCCTTGCCACTATAAACATGTGCACTTTAAAGGCTGTAATTGTTTGAATTTGAACTCAGTTATTATTCAAGTGGGAACTGGAGTGAATCAATGGCACAGCTTTCCTGCCTAAGCATGGTAGGTACCAGCACCTCTGGTAAAATTAGGTTACAAGCCAGTAGAGAAGAGTTAAGGATACTGTTGGGAGGTATTGCCAGTTACAGACGTTTACAGCACTGTTACACCAAAGAGGGAACAAAGAAAAAAAGATACGATGCCACCATTGCAGCCAACTGCCTTTTTATAGGTGACCTTCCAGTTTAGATTAAGATGGTTGTAACAAGATTGCTCTCTGAGGGTCTACCTCAGAGGTTTTTGAACTCTGTCATTCAACAGGGTTCAACACCCTTTAGCAACATGCGGTTGGTAAAGATGCCGCATAGACAGACCTTGTCTTCCTGGGAATGCATCAAGAGGAGATGATCATACCTCCTCTGTTAAAGCTACCTTGCACCCCTGGTGCTCAATCACCGGATGCAATGTGCACTACTTCTCATGGGAGCAGGCAGCCTCTCACACCTTCCTCCTTATCTGTGAGAGATCTGGGAAGGTATTTTTGAGTAATTGCTTTTCTACCCTGCAGTTGTGTTTTCATTGGCTTCCATAGGGTTCCAATTTGTTCTGCCTCTTGTTCGATGGACTCTGACGTTTTGAGGCTGATGATGATACCCAGATGTATTTCTTGTCCTTCTGCAGTCCAGTCAGTGTTGCCAAATGCTTTAACCACTGTTTGATAGATAGCTGAGATGTGAGTAAGAGTTGGATGATGATATAAGATCACTCTGCAGGAATGCTTTTATCTTTCTTTCTTCCTTCATCTGGCCTTGAAGCTGACTATTTCATTTGAATACAGATTTCATCACTTTGTAACCTCAAGAGTAATGGATGTAGTAATTAATGCAGTGCAAGCTGCAGTGCAGTTTACTTAAGGCTGCACAACAGGTCCTATTTATTAAGGGCACTGCAAGTCCTGTAGTGGGTACCGGTTCATTTCTGAGTAGGACTGAAAGTGCTGGATTACGCAAAGGGTCCACACTACTAATTCACCTACAGAATACCAGAGGAATAGAGCACATCCTCTGTCAACAAGCCCATCATGTTTATCTGAACACACAGTCAAAACTGTATTTGTAGATTAACAAAAAGGACACTAATTTCTCTTGAGGAGTTTTTAGCTGACCTTTCATTTCTGTCAGCGTTTGCCTGCCTGTCAGTGAATATTTTTACTGTTGTATCAAAGGAATATATTGATCCTACTGAAAGTTGAGTGGCAGCTGAAGTATGTAATAACCGTCTAAGACTGTCATTATCTCTTATGAAGCGGAGTGTCCAGGAGGATGCAGAAATGGAGGGTTTTGCAACGAAAGACATGTCTGTGAATGTCCAGATGGATTTTATGGGCCTCACTGTGAGAAAGGTAATTTAAAAAAAAACTTCTCAACAGTTTTCTTTACCATAATCTTAACAAAAGTGTAACTACTGCACTGTAACCTCTTCTAAAAATGGGAATGGCCTAGTCTGAAGGCTTCATATATTTTGAATCTACACAAGTAAGAGAATTACTGCTGTGATCCATGGTTTAATGGAAACCTCCATTGCTTACAAGAAAAATGTTTTCTGAGAGACTGTTTTTAACAAAAATTGACACAATAGTTAAGGGATACTCAATCACGGAGACTCAATCTGGCAAAAAGATTAAATAGAATTCTTCTGCTAATGAAGACTAGCTGGGAAACACAGCCCAGGACTTCTGTTGTTCTGCCTTTGTTTATTTGAAGATAAGATGTAATTTGGAGGCAGAATGACAAAGAAGATGGGAAGCATGAAGGAAAGAGTCTCCCTTTTCCTTCCATTAGTAACAGCCAAAACCAGCATTTCTGGGAGGGAGGGACCTGAAAGTTGTTGTGAATTGGTGAGGAAAATAGCTCTTCTTCATACTTCTTCCTTCCTCCTCCTCCCGTGGGAACCTTTCACTGGGGTGACCCAAAATGGCGCGAACCAGCCCCAAGGACATGCTACTCCACTGTCATCCTTTGGTTGGCTCCCAGAAACTCTGGCCACATGTGAAATATTAAATACAAAGGGTCAGGGACCATTCTGTGGCCTGGAGGCCAGCTGACGCAGCACAGTTTGTGTTTGTACGTTTAAACTTTTTTACTCTCCAAAGCAAAAGCCTCCCAACTCCTGGCGTGGAGGAGCCCCAGGTGCCGCTCGCCCCGGGCCGTGCCTGGGCGCTCTTTGGGAGCGCCCCTGCCAGCCGGGGACAAAGCCCTGCCAGGAACGGCACTGACAATTTCACGGGATGGATGAGTCCGTGTCCCTACTCGGCCCTGAGCCCAGGCTCTGTTTGGCTCTCTGGTATAGGCACAGCCTCGCTGCATATAGTAGTTGTGGCCAACCACGAAAGGAAGTGCTGTTCCCTACTGGGCCCCCGGGACAGATTTGTGGAGTGGCCACAACTGTGGAGAAGTCTGCAGGAGAGCACAAGGGCTCTAAAAAATTTGGGGAGGGGCATCCAGGACAATTACCCACTAAACCAGGCCGCAAGCAGCTCCCCAAGCCTAAATTAGGTAGCCGTGCTAGTGCTCAGGTATGCAGAGGGTGAAGGGAAGGCTTCGTTGTAAAGCCCACCTGGGAACCCCACTAAATTATTGACACCTCTGAGCACAGCCCCTAAAGAAACAGTCTTGACTGCAGAGCTGAGACACAAACGGGAGCACAGGAGTCCCATGATAGAGAGGACTGGGATAACAGCAACTTCAAATTTCCAGAGGGTGTTGATGAGTCTAAGTGGGCAGTTTGCTCCCCTCAGTTCAGTGTTACACTGTACAGGGGACAGTTTTTGCTTAGAAATGGAATCAGATTTAAACTTAAATCTATCTTCACTTTTTTAGTAATACTGTATACAAATCACCAGATATCAAGCAGAAATACAATTGATTTAACTCACTAACAAAGTTCCTTTGTGAAGCCGGCTTGTTACATTCAGCAGAAGGAAAAGGAGCGTAGGGGAACTATGTTGTGGCTTTATGTGATCACTCACTATGCAACCAGCGATGTGATTTCTTCCCTTGCTTCTCCGCAGCTCTGTGCACTCCTCGCTGCATGAACGGCGGGCTCTGCGTTACGCCCGGCTTATGCATCTGCCCACCTGGATTCTACGGCATCAACTGCGACAAAGGTAACTGCGGGATACAAACCTAGGGACCTGTGTCTGCCCTCTTTTCCTATGGATGCGCTCCATATCCTGCATCCACTCTTTGTTCTCTCATGCTAATTTCCCTCTAGGAGTGGATTTTGGAAAGTTGAGCCAGTGATCAAGCAAGTAGCAGGTTTTAAAAGATGTAGTTTTGTGGTTCTTCTGTGGAGACTTTACCACAACTGGGAGCTGTAGTAAAAATCCAGGGACTTGCAACACGTCACAGGTATATGTGAAGGTGTCCACACATGCCTGCTCAGGGGAGGGTAGTTTACATAGTCGCTTTATTTGCTCCTTTAGAAGCTGTGGGTTCTACCACAGAATTCAGTGGTCTATGAAAAAACGATCTGGGTTAGAACTCTGGTTTTTCCTGAAGTGTTAGTACATTAATTTGTTCAGTCTGGACACTTAGAAAATAAGTCGTTTATTCATTTTTTGTTGCTGCATTGTGGCTCAGGGATGAAAAGGAACAGTCAGCTCTTCAGAGCAGTCCAGACTCCCATGCAGAAAGAAACAAGAAGTTTGCTACAGAAGTATAGCTGACCAGCTCATGGCAGAGAGGGTTACAGAACATCATGTTGCATTTACTATTGCAGAACCATATATGAACAAATGAAAAGGTCCTAGTGGAGTTTAAGCCAAAATAATGCCTTACCTTTTAGGCCTTTGGATACGTATGTATTCCATACGTATGTATTCCATACGTATGTATGGAATGTTGTCATCAACATCCTTCTGCCTTGTATCTCATCCTTGATGAGAACTTTGCCACATCTGAAAAATGTTTTAAGAGTGCACTGTGATGAAATGTGCCCAGTATCTTGAAGGAGGTTGAACTGTAAGATCAATATGAACCCCAAATGTTTAGTGAAAAATCTTGTCTAATGCAATGGAAGTAATTTAGCAGGTCAGAGACATAGCATTTGCGTCCATGTCACCATACAGCAAAAACTTACAGAGGTCTCTTTCTAGTTAAACCTAACATCTCCCAGGGCCCAAATTAAGAGCTGTACTTCTTCATTCAGTTAGTGAAGTATCTGCCTGTAACGGTGACTTCCAGTCCTAGATTATGTTCCTTTTACCATGCACTGGCAGTTTCAATAGCAATAATGACTTAATTCTTCGCAAGCTTTGCATGTGAGGATTGACAGAGCCATAACACAAAATCTCTCCTCAGGGTCTCATTGCTGTATTGTTTGTTTCTTTCTGCCCCTTTCTATTGACTTGTGCGTGTGCCAGCATCAAGCACTGTCAGAAAAACTGCATTTCGGTCTTCCTTTGTAAACTGAATGAAAATATGTTAACGCAGCTTTTAAAACCCTACTCAATGTCTGTTTAGGATGAGCAGTGGAAAACATTAAGGGCAAATCAAAGTGAGTTCATATTAGTGATTTAGTTTATTCCTGTTTTATTTGTTTTAGCAAACTGTACAACAACCTGTTTCAATGGAGGAACATGTTTCTATCTGGGAAAATGCATTTGTCCTTCAGGATTTGAAGGAGACCAGTGTGAAATTAGTGAGTATCATTTCTATGTGCTCCCTTTTACTTACATCAGGCTATGCTATTTACAGTGCCTTAAAGATGAAGCGCCACCTGCTTCTGCTAGGCCCGCAGTGAGGGTCTCAGATGGCAGATTGGGGTCCCTGAGAAAGCGAGGTGCCTTAGGCCTTGGAATGAGAGTCTTACTGAAAAGCTTTGACTTGTCACTTGACCATCTCATCCCCTGCCATGTTTTGGTTTTACTAGCAGCTGGTCTTGGAAACAACCCTTGAGTTGTAAGTATGCAATCACTACCCTGTGCAGCAGATGTGCTGTTGTGCCAAGCCCATGTGGAACAGATATTTTCAAAAGCTATGGCAATGCACACTTGTGTACAGAACATTAGATTTAAGCCCATAGCTCTGAAAGGCTACTAGAAACTGGGAGTGGAAGGGTTTGGGGTAAGGGGAGGATTGAACCGTAATCGCTGAGAGCTTTCACTTAACGTATTAAGTTGCATTCACAGGGCAACTTGAAAATCCATGTCACAAACATCAAAAGACTTGCTATTTTCAGAAGTTTAGCATCAAAGCTATTCAAAATATTTTAGCCCATGGTTGATCTAAGCGTTCTGCGTAAAGCTGGGGGTGGAGACAAGGCCAGGCTGGAACAGAACTGGGAGGTCAGCTGTCAAGCATTTGATCTCACTAAAAGAAGAGTTTTCTCACAGCTCTGTTAAATTGGATTAATTCTATAGTTCCCCACACTTGAATGGCGTATGAGCATTTTGGTTTTGAGAACATGCACCCGGGTCATTCTTTCCGGGCTTAAAGCTTCTAACAGATCACTGCACGTGGACCTTCCCCACCTTTCTGCTGTAAATAATCTCACTGACTTTCTGAAGAGCAAGGAGAGCAAAATTTGGCCTTGTATGCGTAAGAGTTGATTTCTTAGTAGGCATCAGCAGAGACAGACTCGTCTCATAGTTATGAATTTTATATCAACAAATACTAATTCACACATTTCACACGTGCAAATTTACTCTAATATGCTGCCAGCTGAGAGGGGACAGTAAACAAAAGTTATTACTGTGCAAAGAAAGAAGAGCACAAACACCATATGACCTACATTTTGCACAGTATTTTTGTGTAGATAAGAGCAGACTTAAGTGAATGCTTCACCGTATCCCTATGCATTACAAGACATCTTGCAATTCTGTTTCACCTCATCAAAATTTGAGCCAAGCAAGCAGCAAAGCTTTATTGTTATTAAATTAATAACGATGGTCCTTTGATATAAAGTCAGATCAGATGTAAGCAATTTCAGCAGTATGGATTTCGACTGCGTTTACCTTTGTTTACATCAGGTTCAAATTTAACACTTTGTCAGGACCTCATTTCTTTCTTTATTTCTCAGAAAATCTACTTTGTGGTACTTCTCAAAGGACGAATAAGATTTTATTCAAAGTCCAGGGAGCACGTGCTTTGTGTCCATGGCATTTTTTGTGGAGTATCCTTAGAACTAATATAAGATGTATAATTAAGAGTATTCCATGTAATTGGTCTGTCCGAAGGGCCCTTAAGTTCATTGTTGTTCACTGCTGCTTAGGCCAGGTGCAACTGACTTTGGCTTCTTGCAAAGGATTACCTGTACAAGAAAATTAAATTAATTAAAATGCAGGCAATAAGCTAGTTTCTGTTAAAAAACAAAAAAGAGAGAGAGAAAATTCAGGATCAGAGTTTGCTAAGAGCTAAACCGGGAATCTGTTGATAAGGAGGCTATGCACTTGCCTAGGCTTTTGTATAGCTCCGATGACAATTGTTAGAGCATGATTGATGGCTGCTACCACCTCTGGGCACTGCACCAGTACCAGCACAACAGTGGAGGACTGAAAAAAATGCTGGGCGAGGCTTATGAACATCAGAGGAGAAACAAAATTCATTCTGCTTTCTTAGATCCAGGGCCAGCTATATTCAGGCTTGGGGGTCTTGAAATAACAAAAGGAGAAAACTTTTGCAATAGGCAGAAAGCCATCTTCAGAAAACTGCAAAGATTTTTTAAATGTTGTTTAAAGTTTTTGAGAGCTTTTCTAATAGTTGAATCACGCCTGGGAAATTTACTCAGCTCCGTTTACAATACTAACAAGCATTCACAGTCTTCCAGTTTTTTTCTAACTATAGTTATGCGTTGTCTCTAATTAGTGTTTCAGTTTGAGTCTAGAGAGTTTTATTTTGTTTTTGAGTCCTCTCCTATTTGTTACTAACTGTTTTGTTGCTTTTTCCATTTCTCAGTTAATAGCATAGAGAGTTATTAGCCTTTCCTGCATTCTGTGAAAATATTTGAGTCCAAAATTAGTTGAACCATGTCGAGGCAAATGCTTGCTTAATGCAACACTGGAAGTCTGTATCACACCCTTGACCCATATTCTCCAGCCTTACTTCAAGAACTAGGAAAATTCCTGGATTTTCTTAGCATTGTTCCTTTCAGTCATTAATTACTGCAGATGCAAATGGGAGCAAATTAGAGTACCTAGCGGTTCCCTGCCCAGAGGCTTCTGCAGGGAGACTGAGCTTTTGCAGAAACTCTCCTTAGCACGGTTTGTTCTGTAGGCTGGTTATGAAGTTTGTTTCTGGGCTATTAAAGTAAGCCTATACATATAGGAACAAATGCTCCTTTTATATTGACAAGGTGCACATGCATCACAGAAGTTTGACAGGATGGAGAGCTGAGCAAGAAGTACGTGGGGTGTTTAGTTCCCAAGGGGGCACTCTGTTACTGAGATGAGCACGTTTGCTGAGGTTTCCAGCACAGTGAAACAGCAGTGGAAAAGACGAGTGTTGATGTTTAAATTACCGTGTGCAGGTCTCAGAGTTAACAGCCTTAAAAAAAAAGAAAGAAGAGAAAAGAAAAGGAAAGGAAGCCATTTGCTGCTCCAGCTTCCAATTCTTGTTTGTTTACAGACTCAGGCCAATATTAGTGCTAAGCCTAGGCCAGACATAATTTTTTTTCTGAAGACCCCCAAAAATGTTGTCGGATTAGAAAAGAAGAGAAATCTGGACAATAACAAGAGAGCTGCATTGCTACATACGGCCACAAAAGAGGCAAGAGGCTCAGAGTGTGGCTCCTGATGGCCTGATACTGCCCAGGGACTTGGAAATGAGTCGGCTTTAGCCTTTGCTAAGGAGCGTCCTTGCTCTGGGGTGCTGCGCTGGTCCTTTCCAGAGGCAAGTGAACGTGTAATTAGTTAAATAATGCAAACAAATTCTAACAAGGGAGTCAGTGACTGACAGACTGGGGAGGAGAGACCTCGCTTTAGGTTTGAGGTAGGCCCTCGAAGGCCCCTTGCTCTGAATCAGGCCCAGCAGGAGCGTAAACATGGGTCTCCTCCGTGACCGGTGAGCCAGGGCCAGGCTTCCTACAGCAGCGCGGTCAGAGCCAGGGTCTTCCTTCCGCAAAGCGTGCCTGTGAGGGAAAGTAGTTTCTAGACCAAAAAGAAAAGCCTCGAAAAATGTCTGCCAGGTCTAATTACAGTTACCAAAGCTGCTCTGTGCTTTACAGGCAGGAAAGAAGGGCACATTCTGTAGTGCGCCTTTAGTTTCTGAGCTGTGGTGTGGAGCAGTCCTCACTGCACCATCCACAGCACCATGGCACGCCAAAGCCTTTTATTACAAGCTGGCAGGCCCAACCAGTCTGTTTATTTTCTGCAAATAGCTGCCATACTTGTCAGTTCTGAGCTTCCCGTTGCTTAAAATATCTCTCAGATGCCACCAGACTTTCTTCTGCTTGTGCCCTATGGGCACGGATCCCATGTTTTGCACACGGTAGGAAGAAAGTCTGTAGGTTACCTCCTCCCTTGAGAAGGGTGAGGAGCAGGAGGCAATACTGACCGGTGGTGCAGGGGATCCTTCCAAGTCCTAGTGGCACAAATCCGGGCAAAAACTGTGGGCACCTGGGCACCAGGCTTTGGCCATGCTCCCTGCAGGCCTCCTTCCGTGCAGGATGCACGTCCATCTTGGAAGCACAGCCTTGCCGACGGGTCCTCCTGCCGGCTCCGCAATACCCCTCTTTCCCCACCATCAGATGAGTGTTTCAGGTACAAGATAGGCTTTTCAGACAGATGTCTCCAGTACTTGCAGTGAATTAAGGCCATTGTTTTTCATGCTTCCTATTTCTAGGTAAATGCTATCAGCCCTGTCGAAATGGAGGTAAATGTACTGGTAAGAATAAGTGCAAGTGCTCCAAAGGTTACCAAGGAGACCTTTGTTCCAAGCGTAAGTACTAAAGCCACTCAGACAGCCCTGGTTGTACGAGCACCAACCTCATATACAGTATCTTTTTACATAATGTCAGCACTAACTGCTTGTTGTCAAGGTATTGCAGGTTAACTGGCTTCCTGGGCATACCGCAGACACGAGCCTTAAAAGAGCTATGAAGCATGGAAACGTTTTCTTTCAAAAGCCTCCCCACAACTTTTTCTGTACTATGAGTTTCTTTAAAACAGTGATGCGTCTGTATAACAATAGCAAATATTGCTAGACGTATACTGAATAAAACGGCAATACGTTGCAGCATTAAAATCCTACAGGAGCATTTCGCCTGCCTTTCCTGAGCGTAACGTGGGCTGGATTCTCCTCTTGTCTGCTCTGGTGGGCGCTGAGCGCTGCTGTTTGGTCTGCTTCTCTCAGAGACGCTGAGCCAGACGTTTTAGTTCAATGGTGGGGTGAACTGCTTCAGGAGCCTGCCCACGTTCAGTTTGAAATCACAGATTTACTGTGAAAGCCCCAGGCAGTGCCAAGACTAACATATTTGAAGGAACAGCAGGGAAAGAAAATATGTAACTTAATCTCTGAATGAAACGTCAAGAAGTCAGATGTATGCTCTCACTTTATTACAGCTGTCTGTGAACCCGGCTGTGGATTATATGGCACTTGTGTTGAACCTAACCAATGCCAGTGCAAAGAAGGCTGGCATGGAAGACACTGCAATAAAAGTAAGTAAGTGAGGAATAAACCCGGAGAGTCCACATTGGAGACTCGTATAGAGCGGGTGCCTTACAGCGATGACTGCCTCAAAACCTTTCCACAACCGTTACTAACAAAGCACTCCCCCTTTTTTCTAATCTAAAAACAAAACAATAAAACTAAGGTTTTAATATTCCATAATTTTAACTACTTAAAAGGAAAACAAAATCTTTTAAAACTGCTTTACCAAAATCAGCCTTCCTTTTTATAATAGAAGTTCTAGATTCTCATATCAACAAGATTTCTAGAAGACCTCCATATCCTCCACCCATGGTATTGAACTGGTTTAAAGCCCTTCAATAATGCCCACTAATGTTAGCTGGCTTTAAAATGTTGGATAGGCATTTTTATAAATAAAACTCTTTCAGTTTTCAAAGCTGATTAAAATTAGGAAAAAAAATCAAGCGTTATTTAGAAACTTTGGGAAAAATTTGAAAGCTTATACAAAATATGTGCTTAGCAACTTCAAGTCTTCTCCTCCTCTTTCCCGCGCACACTGCACAGAGTACAAAATATGTTGTCCCAAGGCAAAGCTAAATTCACTAAAATGAATTTGTGTTTTGCTTGTGGATCCTTATGACATGTAGCGAAAGCGAAGCAGCTGATCATTTCAGGGATTTAAAGCAGCACTATGAAATGAGTTGAAATACAATTGGATGTATCCAGGTAGCAGGTAGCGAATTCACATGAAGTTTTGTATTTCATGTGAGATGATAGCGCTGTGAGCTAATTACTCGCATTGACTCTGTTAAGTGGCAGAGATAAAAAAAGTTGCAAAATGCTGTAGCTATAAAATGCACCAATTAGCCATAAGAAATGTGAATCTTACATGGCTGCATCAAATGAATGATCATTTTTATGAAATATTGTTGATGCTTGTGATTTACATCACATTAAAATGGATCAGAATAAATACAATTGTTTTGTAAAAAATGTATAGGATCTAACTATAACAGATTATGCAGTGAAAATTTGGTTTGGGGAATCTACTTCTGTGCTGTTAGCTAGTAGAGCGGTATAATTACATATTTCATTCCCTGAAGGAGAAATAATGTTGACATAAGTAATGGTTAGAGAAAAGGTACATGGAAATCAATACGAACTTCAATTCCATATTCCCATAATACTCTTATTATCTTCTTGTAGTGCTTTTGTTATAAGCAGCTTAGATAGCAAGAGAAAGAGTATGTGCTATGAGTGAACATCCCCAAAGAAATAATTAGCTCTACAGCGAAAACAAAATGCAGAGTGTGACTGCCATATAATGAAAATTCAGTAGTCAAATGTTACTGTCAGCTCCAAGATTTTGAAACCTTCATTACTTGGATTTAAAGTTTAGGTACAGTCTTGCTGTGTTTAGCACTGCAAAACACTTTGTGTTCAGCAAAGAGACTGAGAATGGGCCATTTGGGTAAAATCCACCCCTGTTTGAAGTGCCTGTGTAGGGCTTAAATTGCACATACAGCTCCGTGTGTGGCACTGCAATTCACTGCTTTCAAATAAAACCCAATATCGCTTGATCTTTAGAGAAGATTTATAGTCGATTTCAGAGACTTGCTTCATACTCATTGCACTGCGAGTTCAGCAGTCATACAGCGTTAGAGTTTGCCGCTAGAAACATCAAAGTTTAGAAGAACCTAAAACGTGCATGTTTGTGTGAAATGAATGGCTCCTCAGTAAAACTGCGCTCTAAAAAGAAGTGGTTAAAAAGACTGAATTTAGGACTTTGATTTCACAAGTCATTTCCGTGAGCTTGAAATGATGAGCTGGGTAAATGAAACTGTAAACAATCACAGCATAATACTTGGCATTCCATTTTTATTGTTCGTTTTTATTTTCAGCAGCAAAGCAGCTCTGCTAAGCCTGTTTGAGACGCCTTTTTTTTTTGCAGGTGTTTATTGTTGCCGCTGTTCTTTTTCTTTCTCTAAAAAAAAAAATATATATATATATATATATATACACCTAGCGTATATACCTACGGCAGGATGTCCCTTGCCCCAGAGGGACGCTCACACCCCATGAGCAGTAGCGCTCTTGGCGGCTTGTCGCCGGCAGATGCGCGTGGCTCAACACGTGCGAGCTGCGCGTGTGCGAAAGCAGGGCCGTCCGACGGCCAAAGTGTGCTCGCATGTGCTCAGGTCTCCGCTAAGGCGGGCGATGCGGTTGCCTCTTTCCAGGGGTAACTCCCGTCTCACAGCACGTCAGTCTTTCTCGGGGGCAGGAGAGAGGAGGCGGAAGGGGGAGCGCTTGTGCAACACCTATCTCAGTTCTTTGCTCAGATGGGGGGGACTGTTTCCGCTTGCAATATTAGTAGGGACCGGCGAGCCTGCTTCTGTGGTTTCTTTTCGCTTGAGCTGGCTAATTTTGCAGGGTACGGAGCCAGCATCCTGAGCGCCCTGAGGCCGGCAGGCCCCAAGCACCGGCAGCACACGCCTTCCCCGAAAAAGCCTGAGGAGAGGCATGTGCCACCCGAATCCAATTATATCTGGTGAACTCAGACATCTGAAACAGTTTGTGTTACACATAGTTCATAGCCTTCATTAACCTTTCATGGGTTGAATGGTAAAACGCTGTTCGTTACAGTTAAGATTACTGGCTGGAATTTTATTAGCTTCGTTATAAACCACTGAGCTGATATTTGCTATTCCTTTTATGTTTTATAAATACTTCTATAGCATGATTATATAGCCTTCTTCTTTCAGTGCTTTGGATGATGTTTTGTACTATATTTCAGTTATGTTTAAACTTCCATTTTTGATTATATAGCTGCAAATATTTTCCAAAAATTAGGTAACAATATTCCAGGAGAGAATCTCGTAGATGCTAACCCGAATCATTTCAATGACTACAGATTTATCTTGCTTAAGATAAAGGCAAGATGTCTTCTACATTTTTGCAATGGTGTGTTTAGACTTTGCCTTAATAAAAATAAATAAAATAAATAAGAATTACCTAATTTAAAAACAGAATAACTCAATTCAACAGTATTTTTGGTCTTTCAGTTTTTGGCCTTTCAAGTACTGTGTATTAAAAATACACTGCAGTAGCGCCATTTAAGCGTCATAATATATTGTAAACAAAGTAGAACTATAATGTATGAACTTTTTGCATTGGCTTGAAGCGATATAATATATTGTAAACAAAACAGCTCTTATGTAATAAACTTTTTATACCGGTTGTTATGTATAAAATAAAGATGCTGCTTTAGTTTTCCGAGTAGTGGTCCGTGTGGTCTGCTCCAGTTGCACGAGCACGGGGCGGGAAGGACGGCTGCTCTGGGCACCCACCTCGAAACGAGGAGGGACCTGGCAGAGCTTCCCCGTCTCTGCTTCCCTCCTGCTGAATGTCACTAAATCACTCCGGCCAGCTAGCGTGTTAGTTCCTCGGCTCTGAAAATTATTTCAGAAGAGCAATTTCTTCCCGTGCCTTTGGAAAGGAGGCGAGAGCACCACAGGATGGGCTTTGCCAGAGGCAAGTCACTGCATCTGCCTCCAGGGCAGCCTCCTTCCCCCTGCCCGGCAGGTCCAGGCGGCCTCGGCGAGCTACGGTGCCTTCATCTCGCAGCCTCGGCTGCCCCCAGTTTTCCTCTCAGAAGAAGAAAAATATCCACCTCAACAAAAAAATGCTGTCCCTTGCTCTACAGCAGCATCATCTGCAGGAAAAAGAAAAAAGATGCAAATAAAGTACACAGCGTGTTGCACACAATGTTAATGTTAATTGGTGAGCGGTTCTGAGTTGCAAAGGGAAAACGCTAGTTCACTAGCCTGATCCGGCTGGTCTTATTTAGGCAATGCACCTGTTGGCCGAGCAGAAAGATTGGCTCAGTTAGGCCAGAGAGAGGGAGGACAGCTCTCTAAGGCACAATTTGCTCGCTGCCCTAACGCGCTGGGAGCAGCGGCAGGGCCGGGCCGGCCCCCGCTCGCACGGGAGGCAGAGCCGGCCGCGGGGCAGCAGCGGCCTTCAGCCCCCACCTCAAGTTCGCGCTTGCCAAATATATGTGCTTTTAACCAAAACAGGAGAGAAAGCAGGGAGCGTGAGGCATGAGAGAAGACATTTGGTCAATGAAAGCTCTTTTGTCAGGGGGGGAGGATGAGGAAAGGAAGATTTTTTGATATTTTCCTTGAAAGTGAGCAAAGGAGGAGCTTAATTTTAGGATGAGGTGAAACGTGTCACCCCTCCCACCATCTCCTGGCCATGCTGACTGACTCTGCAGGGAGCGATGCTTCCTTCAAGAGAAACTATTTTGGAAAGGAAAGTCTGGATCAGCTGAATGTCCGTCACTGTCATTAGTTAACTAAGATACATTTGTGAGGCATGATTTTTCTGGTTTTAATGTGCTTGATTCTTCCCTGCTCTGCTGTATTTATCGTCGTGTCTGCTAATTCTAGCCTTTATTAAAGGACCTACCGATCTGCACATCTCCTGCTCTGCGTTTCCAGGGGTGTCCCAGGAGCCCTTCGTTAAGCATGAGTGTCACTTTTTGCTCTTTGTGTAACAAAGATTGCTTTAAATGACTGGTTACATGCTACAGGGAAAGGCACAGAAATTGCATACTTAGGGTTCCTCAGAAAATTTGACTGAACATTTTCTGATCCTGTGGATCGCTTTTTAAATGCTCTCTTAAAAATTGGGTTCTCTTAAACTGAGTAATGTATTTTGCCACTTGTTCCCAAGACAGTAAATGCTACTTCTTTGCTTTTTGAATTTCACCACTGATTTTGGGAAGGGTCAGTAATCATGAGGAGAGCATGGTCAAAAAAGTTACAGAAGGAAAAAAAAAAAGTCCTTAAAGGCTTGCAATGTGCACACTGTAACACAACTATTTTTTTGAATAACATCAGCTTTCTACAAGCCAATTTTCCACCAAATTGTCTCTAATGCCAGCATGAGCACAAAGTACAGGAAATCCTCTGTTTCATAAAAGTTTAAGTCAAAGTTCATGATATATGATAATGCCATGAGAAGACATAATTCTTCAGAAAAAGTCCAGCATAATGTTGGAAACAATTTTACCATTAGAAAATAAACTATAGAATTTATTATTCCTTATCACTCGACGGTGCATATGTAAGAGGTGCCAGCCCTGCCAACGTCCCTGCTCTGGGTGGTGTCCGGGCCTTGGTTGGAGCTATTGTGTTGAGCGGGGCCAGCCCTTGTGGTCAGTTCAGCTCAGGTCTAAAGACCCTGCATCAGCCAAAGTGCTCTGATCCATAGGAGGGATTCAATCCCCAAGGTCTTGCACTGTGAAGGTAACTCCATGTTCAGTGAGGTGACGAGGCGCTACAATTAGCCAAGCCAGGGCAACACCTTAAGATCATGGTTAGACCGGCAATATCCTCTTCAGCTCTCAACTGTACCAGTAAGATTGGCTCAGGGGATGCTTTAGTGCAGCAGTAAAACAGCAAGCAGCTAAAGAACAAACGCACGCACACACACACACAATTTCACAAGTAAAATGAGTCTCAGTTGTTGCTTATTTTTTATTGCAGCTCTGTGACGGGGTGGCTGCTGAGCTACAGGCCAGCAACATGTCGGTGGCTCTCAGCCCCAAGGTTCTGCTGGAGCCCAGCTAATTGCACCCTCCCGGGTGCCTGGCTTACGGCGCCGGTACCCAGCGCAGGTGTGGAAAGTGAAGCATGCTCAAATATTCAGGCAGAGCTGGGAGGCTGAGTGCATGCGAACAAAGTGCCAGCCCCAGCTCTTTGAAACAGTTGCATTTCATACCAGAAAGCCTGAGGAGACAGAGGAAAGACATGCACTGCAGGATTTATCTTTCTTAAGGGAGTTTAGAAATGCATGTAGTCAGAAGTCAGTCCCCCTCAGCTTGTTTTCTGATGCAAAGCTGAACTGTGCGCAAAGCGGCGCTGTGCACGGAACAAATAGGTTAGGAGAACAGTAGGGTTTGGAAAATACATGCAAGCAGATCTGAGTAGATTTATTACCTACCTCTGTGACTTTCTGAAGTTCACAACAGCATTCAGATTATATTATTTCCAAGCAAAGCATCATAATTTAGAGTTAAAAAAGAGCACTGTATATTTCTGGCTTAGCTCAGCATATTGTATTGTTTATACTAGCTACAGAGAATGCATTTTAATCCCTTTACAGAGAGCACGTCAGAGGCCAGGAACAGCCTTGTTGCCCAAATCTTTCCATGGGGATGTGAATTTTTCAAAGGGTTTTCAAAGCGCAGCTCATAGGCAATTAAAACGCCTGCGAGGGATGTCCTCACAAGTCCTTTCCAACATCTTTCCCAGCGGATCTTTGTTGGTTCTCCTGAGCGAGAGGGTCGGCCCCATGACAGAGGAGAGGAGGAGGAGGAGGATGGGAGCGTGCCCACGGGCTGCGTTCACCTCTGAAGAGACCTGGCATAGTGCTCAGCCTGGAGGCTGCCTTGTTTGTGACCACTTAGCATTATTTATGTTAAAACCCAAAGAGAAAGCTTGCTTTTCATTAAAGCCATTTACACATTTGTTCAGGGTGTCTAAATCAAAAGGTTAAATGTCCCAGGAGAAGGGAAAAGGGATGAGCTCTTGCCTGAGACAAGCTGTGCTTCCAAAACATGTTTTGGATAGTTAGAGTCCAGCTAGATTTTACAGGGAGAGCGAGGTACTGAACTCCTTGAACTTGCAGTGACACCGTTTACACCATCTGTTAGCACATTGTGCCCTTCCGTGCCTGAAAAGCAGAACATGAAAGCAGTGGGTCATGCACACAGCAGCTCCAGTGAGTACCTGGCCCTGTGTAACTGCTCAGCTTGATGATGGGCTTTCAGACACCTTCTTTCTGAGTCTCTGCCTATAGAGCCCATCCGTAATGGGCATGAAGGGGTAGTAGAAAACTGACCACTTGTGCTGAAAGGCTAAACAGCTGCAAAATCAAAAGGCAGATCAATGCTTCTTGCACCACTGGGTTTTGTAAAGGCCATGTTTGATCTGGGTCACACCTCAGTCTCTGCCTCCCCCTGCGCTGCCCAGCAGAGCATCCTGCGGCACCTGATCAGCCTGGGCTTGCAGGAGCAAACCCTGTGGCATCTGCAGTGCAACCTATGAGCAAGCACTTGCTAATATACCCCAATCACTGCTCCTGCAGGATGAAAGATGGAGACCCAGAGCCACCAAACCCAGGGCACACCCCCCCCGCTTCCTCAGGCTCCTTCAGCCAAGCCCACTGTAGACATGAAGCCCCCTTTGGGGTGGCAGCTGCAGCTTGCAAGAAAGATGCATCTACCTATGTTTAATGTCCTGCCCATCCTGTGTCCCGGATTAGAACCGTAGAGGCATTTATGCATATCCCAGATTCCCTTTATATTATTTACATATAAAATCTTGCATTTAAAGCACAGCATTTGGGTTGTAAAGTCAAACACTCAGACTTCAGGACAGCCAGACACAGTTGGCTGTATAACCCAAATCAGCTCCCCCTGGCAGGCAGGTATATGCTACAGTGCCGTCCCTCTGTCCCAGGGCTACCAACCTCTGCCAGGCCATGGGGTGGCAGTGGCCCTTCACTAGGCAGCTCCTCAGGCTTCTCCATGATCTTATCTCCCACAGCTTTCCTGTATGCTGTTCACCCTCCCTTCTCTGCTTTTCTGAGTTGTTCACTACCACCCTAGTACAAATATAAACACATTCATTATCTTCTCTCATCCTCCCCATCGGTCTGATAAAGGTCTAGACAAAGATTAAGAACAAAATACCCACTAATTCGGAGTGCCTGATATGAGACACATTGGACCTGTTTTCCAGAGAATGCAACTTTATAGCACTTAATATATCCAAAGACTTCAACTTCCATTGTGGCTGCAAGCGCTGAGTATTTCTGCTAATCACACTCAACTCTCACAAGCCAGAAAACAAATGTGCATCCCCCATCTGTGGTACCAAGTGATTCATTAGCATCATGTGAGTGCTGTGACAGAAACAGGGATCAAATTTGGGGCTCCAAGGCAACATTCAATTGCCTTAACCTTGAGACCATCCTCCCACTGACCTCACTCACTATCTGCCATTTAAATTCATTTGCAAATTTGGTAGGAATCCTACCACAGCATAACTCAGATCCTTTCCCCAGCAGGAACCACCCTGCTCATAGGTTCTTCAGAAAGTCAGATAAAATGTGATCACATAATCAGTGGCTATCTTTTAATTCATACACGTGAATACACATACACATACACAAAGCTGCCTGTATAACCTGCCAGGTCATTTTGTAATTCATAATTTTAGTATATAACATTTTGTAATCTCAATAAAATGTTCATCTAGCAGTGCATGCAATCATGGGCATGTGCAATTTCTTCTTTTAAATAGATCTAAGATATTCAAAATCTTTGTATAGCGTTTTACGTATGCCTCTCCTCTTTGTGTTGTAACCTCTAGCTCCACAGAGAAAACTGCACTTGGTAGCAGTAGCAGACAGCCGTCTTCTCCATGGATCTCATATACTTGGGGGTGAGACCCACACTCTGCTAGCAGGTTTTGTGGTTACTTTTTGAGAGCAGAGGAAAGAGACGTTTCCAGGGTGTGATTGAGTAGATGCAAGCTCTGCTGCTTGGTCTCTCTGTGCCTGAGCGCTTCTCTCCCATCCTTTCTTACCTATGTCAGACATGTCTTTATTTCTAACTTTCAGGGGCGAGGAGGGTTGTTTGTCTGCTTGCTTGCTTGCTTTGCCAGTCAGTTCTGGTCGTCTTCATAGGATCTTTTCATAAATTAGGTGGCAGGGATCTCTGGACAGTTACATCTTGGGCAGTGACTATTGTGAATGGGTGAGAGATGCCTTGACTCAGCCTCATTCAGATTCCCCAGCCAGCAACCTAGTGAGTTTAGCTGAAAGTTTTGGACATGGCCTAAAGTTAGAAGCAACTTGAAGGGATCAGGGCACCTCTGAATAAGTCCAAGCAGAAGTGGGCCTCTCTGCTGCATGCAGGTCCCTCTCCCACCACTTGCTGCCGGCATTCATGCTGTGGACCCTGGCCCAGCCAGGCTGGCAGCACAAGCCAGACACGTCTATCCAAGGAGGACAGTATGAAATCATAAAGCTGTTTCAGGGGGATACAGAAGAAAAGGACCACTGTAAAGCTGTCAGATGTCTTCAGTAAATAACAAATCAGACTAACTCCAAAGGCAGTTTCATGGCTGCTCATTATTGCCAACTTACTACCCACAATAGCCCACCGAGTTTCTTTCTTTCACTTCATATTTCCTAGTTTCCATTTCATTTATACACTTGCCAGCTCTTCATACCAGCAGTTCCAATAAAAGTCTAGAAATTGTTCATCACCCAGTGAATGCATGCTGCATTATTCCTAAGCCCATCAGGTGCTGACATACTTCACTCACCAGCATATTCCCCCTGTGCTGCTTCCTGCCTGCCCAGCTACCCAAGCAAGCTTCGCACATAGTCAAGGACCACCGAGACATCATTAATTCTCCAGCAGAGATTATTTGGAAAGGCAAGCTGACACCGTTAATACCTACTGTGCCAGGTTTCGGCAGCTTCTGCATTATCCATCATGCCCTGATCCCAGGAGCCTTGCCCAAACGGAGCCTGCCATGACCCTGGCCTGGCATTTCCCCTAGTCCTCATACTACCAATTACCAGACTTCATTGGACAAACTCAGCTACTAGGCAAAATCCTGAAGTGCTGGGCTCTGGCCTGCTTCAAGTCAGAGCTCTCAGTTAAAGTCCTGGCTCTTTCAGTGTCCTCAGTTCCACCACCCAACTACAAGGAGGTGGTCGTTGTTGGTACAACCTTTCCTCTTTTCTATCCAGAGGATGACCCTCCCAGCTAGTACATCTCCCACATGGTACTGCCATTAAAAGCTGTTGAGCTAAAAAGAAGCACAATTCATCTCAGTGATGTGCTTTTTTTAAAAAAAACACCAGATTATACAAAGGAGTAAAGCTTTCTTTCCTTTTACAGTTACGCTTACAGTTAAGAGGGTAGTTTCTGTACCAGAAATTTGGTACGGAGTCAGTATATTGCTTTATTTGTTACATGCAATGTGGTGATTCAGTAGTGACAGTTGCACCTCCAAGGCTTACTCTTGAAAGGAATCAATCATGTTTGAAATGCAGCCGAAATGCAGCCTAGCTGGAAACCGTCTCCCACTCCCCCCCAAAATTATCAGACCTTCCCAGTGTTTCAGCTGTCATGAGTTACACTGACTTGCTCAGCAATGAGGCATGAGGGTTTTTCTTTTTCTTTTTCTTTTTCTTTTTTCCTTTTTCTTTTTTTCACTTCTGGGTACCTTTGAGATCAGTGGGAATAAGAACAGAGTCACCAACTCTCCCCAGAGCCTGGGTCAGCTGAGCAGACAGCACTGCGGTAAGGGCAGAGGCTGCTCCCCCAGCAAGGCTGGTGCACCGACCCTCTGGGACCAAACCATTCTTTGTCAGCTTCATGGAGCTGAAACTGGGATCTCTGAAAGCCCTATGGGTCTCTGCAGCTATTCCTGAACATCTTTATAAAGCATGATTTAGTCGTTTTTCCCCACCACTTCTACTCTCTTTTTTGGATAAGGTAAAACTCGGTAACTTTAAATAAACAAAAAAAGTCAAATAGGCCCCAAGTACCTGAAAAAAAGCAAAAAACTGCATGTGTTCTGAATTCCTCACTGTTAGGCTATTTGGAAAAGTCTTTCAATACTGCAGTAACGATACGTTTAACTCTGCCCTTTCCCTTTGCAGTACAGCATTATTATAACATTTTTGAACACCTTATGGACCACCCACAAGCAAAAAGAGCAGTGACTGCGTGGCCAGTACAATGCCTTGAATGTGACGTTTCCTTGGGGATTTAAAGGACAATAAGAAAACAGTTTGTTGGTCTGTATTTTGACTGGAATAGCTTTTGATCACTCAGACGAGTCTGTTCTGCTTGAGAGACGCCAGTCTTCTCTGAAGCAAATCAGTCCCACAAACACCGAAGTCAAATGGGGGAACTGTTAAGTACAGAAAGTACCTGAAAGTACTGTTACATCCTGTTACAGTACCTGTTACATCCTCATGCAACAGCTCTGATTATGCTGCAATATTCTCATATCCATTGCAAAAGTTGTTCTGGAAGAGTTGAAGGTAAAAGAAAAGAACACAACATCTTGAAGGAAAGAGGAATGCAGATTCCCAGATTTCGTTTTAACTATGCTTCCCCTCCTAGCACAAGGGCATGTGGTAGGAGCACTACCATTTATTTTGCATGGCTACCGTTTCTTTTTCGTGTAGCCCCTTCAGCATCCCAGAAAAAAAAAAAAGAGAGAGAATAGTAATAGGGAAAAGAGTGGCTAATCAGGGGGTATGTTTTGTTCATCTTATTCAGGGCAACAAGTCAGGTCCCTTGGAACATGCTCTAAAAGACAAGCCAATGAGTGTCTCTCTGAAATAAACGGAGGAAATCTATTTAAAACCTTGCAAGCTGTTTACAGGAATTATAACTTCATCAGTTATTGATGCCACCTTCCTATCCACTGTCTAACACTCCATTCAGGCTTCCTCCTCTTACAATAATACAAGAGTGGTATTTCATATCTATGAAGTTATTATTAGGCAAATAATTTTGCTGTGAAAGTGGACTGCAGCTGTAAAACTGCTACCTCACTGCTTCAGTTGTGAAAACAACTGCTGTTCTGGATCAGTTTTGCTAGTGTCAAGCCCTTGAGATTGTCCCAGACTGGTGAGAATCTTACACTGTTTGATCCTGCCCACTTTTCCCAGTTTGACAGAGCTCTTCCAGCTGAGTTATCCATCCAGGTACAGATGGCAGCAGTGAAGAAGATCTGATAGTGGCTCTCTTCCTTTCAGTTCCTACTGAAAGATCCCTCACATGAAAGGGCAGGAGAGGGTGTTGCAGTGATGCTAATGTAATTTTCTATGACATACAAAATTAAAGATCTTAACTTATGTTTGTTGTTATTAAAGAGGTTTAGCACTAGTTCCAGAAGAAAAAAAAAGGAGTCCCTATTTCAGAAGAGGTCTTGGATAACGTACGAGAGTTGGGAAGAAGGCCGCAAGAGTTATTCAGAATCGTGGAAAAGCGTGTCAAAGAATGGGAGCCGCTGAACACGACTGAACAAGACTGGCTGAGCTGATCAAATAGCTCACTGCTGCTGGAAGAGAAATCTGTCTCTCTCATGCGCCATCTTCAAATGAAAAAAAGAAAGTCTTCTGCTGGATAAGCTAGCTCAATTAGCTGTCTAGCAGATCAGGTGAGTGGAAAGAAGAAGATCTTTAAAAGGTATCTCAGCCGTGGAAGTGTCCTCAGGGGCTGAAACACTGAATATAAAGAAATTTCAGACTGGATTCAGGGTACATGTTCTAGCAATGATTTAAGTAAACATTAGAAGCTATTTGGGACTACTGGCGAATTAAGTAACCATTAGGTCTGACTTGGGACTATAGCAGATTCTTTATCACCTTAGTCTTAAAACCAGGGCTTTCTAAAGGACACACTATTAGCTGAAGAAAGAAGTTACAGTCTTGATGCAGAAACGACTGGACAAGGTTCTGGTTCTTCCCACATTATGATCATCTGGTATGAGTTTTTGTCTAACAGTTTATTCTGGCCTTAAAAGCAGAAAATGACATAACTCCAGAGCTAGGGCCAAATCCAGGTGTTACATTCCTGATTCCTCTATGGTTTCAAATGACTTTATCATTCTTCTCATTCTGTTCTGCAAAACACGGCTGGGTAGAGTCGCTCCTCATTGTTGAACAGCTGCCGCGTTTCATTCCAGAGGTGCACAAGGCCTATTAGCGGCTGAAGGTACTATTGTGTGTTGTTTATATATGCTGTGAGTAAGAGGCATATTACAACTTTAGCTAGAGTGACAAAGCAAAGACTTCAAAGCCATGTCAAACCCTAAAATGTATAATTTCTGAAAAGCTGTGGCTTTTTTATTTCCTTCCTTGCTCTTGAGCTCTGAAGTATAAGTTTTTTCACTGTGCCGTGGCAACGGCAACTTTCTCCTTATCATGTTGTTAAGTGACAGGATTTTTAAAAAAACCTATTATGAAGGAGTCATGATAAAAATGTCAGAAATTTGCATCATTTAGAGATTGTGACCAGAGAAAAGTTCAAAAGAAGGCCAAAGAATAGCAACAAGCCTACAGAGAAGAGCCTTTATAAAGGCAGTTACTCATGAAAGCTCTGCAGCACAATGAATGGTTCAGTATATTTTAAATTAGGTGTTTTTGCAAATATGATCACATCCGTGTGGCCTTCACTTTTCTGGGTACCAAGTAGGGTCACAGTGGGTTACGTGATTGTTCCTGCGTATCTTGGCAAGTTGGGTTTTCCAGTCCTGGCCAAACTCCACCCTGGACAAGTGTTGCCTTCATTTGCTGGCAGATCATTCAAGGGATCTTTTTATTCAAGTGACAGCTGAAAGGCATTAAATTCTACAGTAAATCATTTAACTGGAGCCTAGAATGTGTGAACACTGAACCACAAACTCTGACAGAAGAGAATCAGAATTTATTTTCTGTTTTGAACAGTTTTAACATTAATGGCCCAGTTCAACCACATATAACAAGCGTAATCTGTTCAGTTTTCAGCAAGGTCTTCAACTGGATATTATATACCTCTTTGGTGGTTTCCTATAATTATTTGAGGTTTCTTGCTTAGGATTTTTATTTTTAAAATGAATTTTATTCTCTTAAAAGGTGACAGAATGCTAGCTGTGGAAGACAAAGTCTATCCACACCACAGTTTAGCAGGAGCAGTAGCAAACCTCCTACACTTCTCCTGATCCCACCATGCAGAAATGAAGAATGAGGGAAGCCAATTCGGGATGAAAAGCAAAAAAAACATGACACTGTTCACACTCATCCTCAAATTCTCAACTCCCTGGGGAGTCTTTCTGGGTTCAAGAAATGCTTCCTTCTGAGAGTTTTATAAGAAAAATATATATATTCTTACGGGGGAAAAAAAAGTTGGTTTTGACAAATCAGCATTTCCTCCAAGAGCCATTTCATTGCAAAGTCCCAAGATGCTCTATTCAGTATCCTCATCCAGCATCCAGCATCCAGTCTGGCTGCGTATATGCTCAAAAAAGAACTAAAATGGAAAGCCATGTTCTGAAATCAAAGGGGACCAACCAAGACAAGGAGAAAGCCACAGGCTGAAGAAAAGCGAGCTCAGCAGGCAGAAGAAGACAGCTGTTAAGGGAAGATCTGCTGGGAGCATCCCAGGAGCTGAGAATGGGAGCTGAGAGCAAAGGCTGCTGCTGGCAAACCAGCCACAGCCGGCAGCAGGGACAATGTGCACTAATTTATTTACCCTGCACTGGACTGCCCCAGCAGTTTGGGAAGTGGAGAATTAATTATTTATTATAACCATGAACAGTTCTACACCCAGATAAAGCCCAGCTTTTCACCTATACAACCATCAGAGAGCAAGCCTTGGCTGTGGGAACATCTGACGTGCTATAGCCAGGTTAGTGTTTGGAGATGGGTAACGGCATTACTGCCAGAGCATGTGGCTGCCTGCAGAGCTGGGTTCCCCAGGGCCTCCTGTGGCAGTGGGAGATGTTGCCCTCGCGAGTGGCCAAAGCTATGCAGAGGCAAACACATCATCTTCTGCCCAGCAAAGGTGCTTCACAGCCGCCAGGCTGCCTGGCTCCTCCGCTGGCCTCATCCGCACCATCCACCTGCCCATTTCTCTGTCGTGACTGCCAAATGGGTAGAACATCCCATCCAAAGTCCCTGGGCTACCAAACTTATGGGATTAGCTATAAGAGGAACCAACTCCAAAGCTACAGCAAAGCTTGCAGCAACCATACGTCTCTAGGTCACCCATTTGAGGGGAAGAGTCTTACATGCATAGCAGCGTGTAAGCAGGGGGTCCCTCCCGCCTGGGATCCCCTGCCACTCCGCCTTTACCAGGCTTCTTTCAGTTGCATCCACTAGTGTGGCACAGTAAGCAGAGGCTTTGATTTTAACATTGCTGCTAATTTCACCACAGTCAGGATCCATGTACTGCTCTCATTCCTCCCATCAGCTACCCTGTGGCGTACAGACAGTCAGTGCCACCATGCTCCCAATGTGTACTGGGTAGCTGGGAAGATAAATGCTGTAGAAGCACCATCCTTAGCACCCTGGCGTGACCATGCTGGACTCGCCAGCAATCCTAACCTCTTTGTAGTCCCATGTGTTTCTTTTGTACTGCGCTTTCACCCTCATTATTTTCATCTCAGCACAGCAGTCCATGCTGGTGGGGAGTTTGTCTTGTTCATTTGAAGCGGGTTAATAAAATAAGAGCTATGAAAGAAACTAAAAGAAGTGCCACATCGCAGAGCTAAAGAGCAGAAGGACTCAGGAAGCTTCTGCCCCGTCTGTGAGCGTCTTTAGCGCTGTGAGCCACTGCCAGGCCGCCCTGCGGCTGCCCAGGGCTCCCATGACAGTGGAATTTCAGCCTTTTCGACTTTAAGCAGTTTGGATGGCTCCTATGTTTGAAGTTGCTGGAACTACATCAAACGGCCAAGAGCAAAGAATGCCGTTGAAGGATTTATTCAGCCTGGATATGAGTGTTACTGATGGGAGAAAAGGGAACAACAAAGATTTCTCAGCCACCATTGTGATCTCCCCATTTAAAAAATAAAAAAAAAAAAAGGTTCCTTTTTACTATCAAAACCATTTGGCTGAACGTTTTACTGCAGACCCAAAGTAAGTTCCAAATTGCCTCGGTTGCATAAATACCTCTTCCACCAGTGAGCGTTTGCAAAAGGAAAACATTTATAATTGAGTAGTAAACCTTACTAAGTGGCAATCATGTGATACAATACATTAAAAAGAAGCCAAATGTCAAACTTTCAAATTGAAAACCTACAGCTGGAAATATGAATTCCAAAACAACAAGCAAATTAAAATGCTACTGTAATTAAAATAATTAGTTTCACATTGGTATAATAATACATCTTTGTACAAGAGGTAATAAATTGTAACTTTTTTGCATGAGGAAGCAGATTTTTTTTAAAAGATCATTTTTCTTTAGTTCCTGTTCTGTTTTCCATATTTTATTCCCACTTCAGTGAAGAACACCAATCCAACATATTTTCATCTTTATCTTAAATTTAGGCAACTGAGTGTAATTCTGGAGAATTAATTATAACAAAGGAATTTAAAGGGGGGGATAGAACACTGTCATGAAATATGTGTTATTTTGTCTGTGCTGTCATAGGTTAAGATTCGAAAGGTTTCATACTTGATTCCTCTGTGACTTTGGAAAAAAACCCTGTTCAGAGGGGTTTCAGAGTGTTTATATCCTCTCTTTCAGGAAAACTCAGTAGAAAATCCGTTGAGGCCTGAGGACTGCTAAAGCATATTAGGTTTGAGATACACATTGTTCCATACAGGACTGGGGCTCTGCTGTTCTTTACAAAGAACAAGCTGAGAGAAAACAAAAAGACACATTTAAGACCAATATATACTGGTGTTGTTCAACACCCATAATGCCCCCTGACCTGGAGAGAGGACAAAACAACAAGAGCGCATGGGTGAAAGAAAATACTTGAGAAAAGTGACTCCCCTAAAGGGAAGGTATAGAGAAGACGGAGCCAGACTCCTCCAGGAGGAGCACAGTGATATACCATGAAAGGCAACAGGCATAAGCAGCAGCAAAGGATATTCCAGTTCAGTAAAAGGAAACAAAAAAAGAATTTGCCATGACAGTGCTCAAACACTAGCCCACGACCTCAGAGAGGCTGTGGTTTCTCCATCCTCGGACATATTCACAACTTGCCTGGACACCGCCCTGGGCAGCCTGATGCAACTTCCAGGCTGGCCCTGCTCCAAGCAGAGCTTTGGACCAGGAGATCTGTAGAGGTCCCTTCCAACCTATGTTATTCTGTAAGTCTGTGATGGCCCACAGTGAAGGGACACATGTAAGATCACAAACAAGTAGGAACTGTACCTAATGTGTATGCTCTATTTCTGCATATGGTGTCAAGATAGGTTTGAGACAATAGATGAAATATTATCCAGTATTTATGTCAAAGAAGTGCAACAGGCATGATTTCCTCAGACCTCTGATTTCTTTTTTAAAGAGATAACACAGCCCAGGTCGGCTGGGATGCATAAGTAGGACAGGTAGTGCTCAAATCGAAACTTTTGCTCCATACCCATAACTGAAGACACTTGGAATTTGAGATAAGTCAGCCCTTTGGATGTGCATGTCCAAAAGACTTTTGGGGATGCCTTTGCACTTATAAGCACTGCTGTAAGTTTAAAGCACAATTTGCACTTGCTCTGCAGTGGTCGTAAACTCATCAGCCATTTATGATAGGCTTCGCACACAACCACACTGTGTAATGACCGTAACCCGGGGGACTGCAGCATTTCCTCAGGATCTGTTGCCACCTCCCTGCTGGACTCTGGGTCACAGAGCAGGAAAAGGTGGGAAGTGGATGGAGAGGGGATCAGGATGAGACAGCAGGGCAAAAATTTGCCTACCAAAGTGTAGAACACCTTCATTTTGTTTAAAAAAGGGATAGTGAAATCAAGGACTGATGGTTTGGGGATTTTTTTCTCCTGAGAACAGAAAGGAGAGGCCAAGCAGGACTGTATGTGAAAAGGGAAGAGTAGCAATGAGTCAAGGACAGGGCAAGTAGCAACCTTAAAAACCACCCCAAATGCTGCTGTCTCACTCTGACTGGTGGCCACTTACCTCTTATTTTCCTGCTCAGCACACAAAGCAAAAATCCTCTCCTTTCAGTGGTTTCTTTTTGCCTGGTGAGAACTAAAATACCTAAGTTTAAGTTAGTATTTCATGCTAGTTTGGAAATATGTCAGTTTTCTTGTGTGTGTGTAATATAAATACCTCCCACTGCAATTAGTGTCTGCTACAAGGGGAGGAACAGACTGCATCAACATTGCTTTTCTGCTGAAGTGCTGCTGCAGTTTCAGTTCATCTTATAAATGTGGCATTGTCTCCTAAAATTACATTACTAATTACAGCTAATACACCCAAGCCCGGATGAATGAAACTTTGATCTGGGCAGCACCCCTACGCAATCCCTCTGGCATGTAAATGGCAATTACACAACAAGGCTCAAATACAGTTTGAAAGTAAAGATGTAAGGCCAATTTATTTAGCACCCCTAGACTAAACAAGGTGCTTATTCCAGTGCCAGATTATGATTGACTGAGATTTACTCACAAAACATTTCCCACCGAGAATGTGCGACAAACTGCAATTATTACTAGTCTAGTTGGTTTTAAAAAAAAGCCCATCTTTAGCTGCTATTTTGGCTGGGCTGCCTGACCTTTAGAAATCGACTGCCAACTTCAGCAGCAGAACAGGCGAGGGGAGTAGGTGTGGGGTACAAAAACCAGAACAAGGCAAGCTAAGGGTATAGCAAGGAACAACAGAAAGGAAAAAGAAAGAGGAGAGAAAGGGAGAGAGAACACACTTGAAAGGGGCAAGGAAGAAAGGAGAAAATAAGAGCGATTAAAGGAACATAAGGACATAGGAAGTAAGCATAGAGAGGGGGGGAAAACAGATGTGACAAAATGAAGGCAACTGAGAAAGAGAATAGAGAAGACAGGTTAAAAAACAAAATGAAAAAGATTAGCCAAAGATAGTTGCCTTGACCACTTACCACACACGGGGAAGAGCTGGACCACATGCCTTCAGTTTCTGCAAGTAGCCAAGTTATGCTTCTTCTGTTGTAATCAAGCGCGTGAAATCCCATTTTCTCATATTAAACAGTAACAGGCAAGAGTTCAAAAGCAGAGATCTCCTCAGCACAGCTAAACCAGAAAGCACTTGCCACGTGGCACCTAGTCCTAAACGCTTCGTGTACTAGCTTTGCCACGTAAACCAACCTGAAAGAGCATGGGAAGACTTCACTTAAGAAAAAGTTCAGGGTCAGTAATTTAGCAATACAGCATCACAAAACTAAAGAGCTGCTTAGGAAGCCAGATGCAGAACAGATATACACATCTGATAAACAGGTATGTAGGGGGAAAACAGGTATATATTGGGGAAAAAAAATCAAAGAAATAGAATTTTTTAACTGCACAAAAACAGGGAAGATTTTTTTGTGCACTTCAGAGTTACAAGAGAGGATCACAAGCCAAATCACAATGGTGCTTTTTATCTTCTGTGATGGAAAGTAGATAGATACTACAGATATTTGGCTGATATATCGGTGGAGCTGAGGTAGATAGAAAAGAAAAACTGACAATCAATAAAAAAGTAGTCTGAAAGCATTTACAACTTTTTATTCTCTGAAGAGGCAGCAAAAATGTATTTAGAAGACACAAATCGCATCTTTCCCTTCTGCAGAAAAACCAAAAAAAACCCAAAGAACTATTGTGATAGGAAGACTGACATGAAAAAATAGAGAGATATACTCTGCTTGTCTTAACATGGAGGGTGATACAAAGCCAACTCCTTATTTTTTAATTCTTATTTACTCTTATTTTTAATTCAAGTCTTTAATTCAAGTCTTATTTTTATGATTTAATATCCACATTTAAACTTACCAAGATGAAGCGTACAGCTCTCAAATAAAATTCAGTTTTAACAGATGCAAATAGCAGAGTTATTAAAACATCAATTGAATAAAATTGTTTTTTGCAATAAGAATAATAATACATTTAATATAAAAATCTTAATGAAATTCAAGTCAAACAGAAGGCAGTTCAGTGGAACCCGAATGATGTTTTTAAGCAGGAACTAGAGACTAAACTGTGCAACAGTATAAAATCCTTTCAATGACTCACTCTAAGCTTATCTACTGGAATCCTGCATAAATATTCAAGGTAATTACTACTTAATCACTAAGTCATGCTGCCATGCGGGCCTAATTTGTTTTGAGAGAAATGAAAAATAGGAATTGTCTCTTCAGGCAACACATCAGGGCAGGAAACCCTAGGGGAAGTTCAGGTTCTTATTTGTGAGCATTATTTTTTTCAAGTTAAATCAATCAAGCCAAAATCACAAAGCAGATCTGACTGCACAATAACCTGGCCTCTTTCAATTCTTTGGAGTAGCAAGTAGGGTTTCTATCCATTTTCAGTCCCCACTCAGAACACCCTTTTCTTATAATTAGGAAAAATAGGAAATAATTTAAATACCTTAATACCTGAATAACAACTCCTGAAGTCGAAGGTTTCTTTCCATAGCCTTGTGTAGACTTTACAAGAACAAAGAAACCAAATACTTGTTAAGCCATAATGTTATGAGGCACCCTTTACAACTGGGTCCAGATCCAGCAGGGTTATACTACATTTACTTGTTCTGAGGGATTCATCACAGCCAGGAGCTAAGTGTGCACATGAAAATTCAACAGCTGGCTCTCATCTTTATGATTTTTTTAAAAACGTCTACCCCCTTTCCCTTGTTCTAAAAAAGCTTGCTAAAAAGCAGCACAGGCTTCTAACTCACCTTTTCCCCTGAGTGAATGAAAAGCCACCATAGGAGTTAAGGTCTTAAACTGAGACCATTATAACACAATCAAGTAATATCATGTTGCATGTGTTGACTTTGCCACCCCCTTAATTTTTAATAAGAACAGACTATACTGTGGTCGTCACGCTGAACTGAGGAGCACTGGGTTCAGTTCTCTGCTCTGATGCAAACTTGGACATGTGACCTTGGGCAAGGGACTTAATAAATCCCCATCAGTAAAATGAGGATAATAACCATATGACACATAGATGTGTCTATGTAGGCCTTGAACAAGCAAATTCTTAAAGTCTGTGACATCCTATGTAACAGTAGACATAAAGATGCCAGATAGCAAGAAGGTCAGAGTCTGACTAAAAACTGGTTTGAGAAGCATCTCTCTTCTGAAGCACAGTACCCAGGACGGCAGGACTTCCAGCATTACCACTTCAATGCAATAACAAACAATGCATCCTGTGGTCTTTTCCAAAGCCAGAAGCAAATGTTCCTGCAAAATATGCAATTAACAAGATGCTAAAATTGTTCTGTGGCTATGAAAGTGCTCAGAAACGTTCATTTTTAGCTTTCAGATTATTTGGATAGATTTTTCAAGGGACTAGGTAAAGATACTAGTCCTGAAAGAACCATTGTCAACTTTGAACTTGTGTGCCACCTTATTCCCATAGCTTTAAATCTCCTATAACGTTTAGATGCCCTCTTTTTGGTACTGGCAAAGCAGTCAAGATATTGTCATCAGATATGGTTTCACGACTGCTTAGGGTTCTTAGATACAGCCAAAGCCCAGAAGCCTAAAAGAAAGACTTCTAAACAAGAGAGGGCAACAGCGGTCAGTGTTCAGGCTGTACCTGAGACGTCACAGCACATGGAGCAGGTGCTAGTGGCTGCTCCATGCTATACAGGTATGATACAAACAGTTGTGGGCACAGGGATATGCAGGGCAACAAGACACTCGCTTTCAGCTGCTGGAAAAGGGGTTAACTAAGCACCTATGGTTGGGGTTAAAGACTAGATGCATAACAGATTTAGAAAGGGATCTGCAAAAGGAATATGGCACTTGGCACCCAAGAGTCAAGGAAATTCCTAACAGAGTAGGGCCCCTGGTACTCTAGACAAGCTTCCTGAGCTTAAAACTCAGAATGAGTTTCATCAGAAAGATGAAGGAAGATGCTTTCCTGATGCGCAGATGACTCATAAGTGCTTGAAAAAGCATGTACATTGTTTTTATGGATTTCACCTGTAAGCATCCAGTTCTGAGGCTTGTAGTCATGCGTAGTGCAGAGTTCAGCACTCTGCACTTTCAGAAGGGAGCAGGTGTCTACGGCTCAGTGGCTGGGAATGGGCAGAACTAGGCTTCAGTACCTCTCCTAAGGAGTCCTTGTGTTGTTTATCCAATGAGCAGTTCACCTAAAAAGGAGAACCAATGTTAGAAAAGGAAAGCAAACTCTGGGACCGTCTCTTCCCAGGAAAGGCCCCCAGTCACCAGTCCACACACACTTTTAGACCCTGTTTCTACATCATTGTATCTTGAATTCCTTGTTGTATTATGATCCAAGCTTACATACATATCTCTAACCTCGCAGGTGAATGCTTTAACCACCAGATTTTATAATAATGAGAAAGGACAGCCACAACTGTTTTTGGAAATCATAGGTTTAAAAGCTCATCTAGCAAAGAGAGGAAGAAAAGCCAAGTGCTCCACTTTCTGGGCTGCTTCCTTAATTATAGAACCACTGTAGTTTAGGCAGGGACCATGTTTTATAAGAAGGAAGCACTGATCAGTTCTTCCAAAGACAGCTTGTAGGCACTTCAGCTGAAAGAACCGGTTCAGGCTTTTTGCCGTATGTGAATGAAACTACCTTTTGAAACCATAGGTGTTGCATTCGGATAGCTTCCTGGTCAGCCCGTTGGCTATTGTGGATCTTCTGAGGGTCCTGGGCACTCAAGGAGCCAGGGAAGCTGGTCCTGGGATCTAGGTTCTGCTCTAGTGCAGAAAAGCTGCCTTGCATTGTCCTCCTTTCAAGCAGCTAAATCTTCTTTAAGTCTTATCTCAGGTATGTCCATGCAGGAGGAGAGCATTTGTTGCTGAGAATCAGAAGTAGAGATAACTATCTCTGGCCAACCATGACAAGTTAATAATGTTCACCCTGACATCACCCTGCTGGCGCTGGGGACTTCTTGTTGAATAGACAAATACCTGAAAATTACCATCTTAGATGTCTAGCTTTATTCCCATGCTCAGTCATGGACCAGAACTGCCTGATGCTGAAAGTCCCAGCAGGTTCTCAGGGAGTGTTCCAATACAAAGCCCTGCTGAGCCGCACATAAATCACTTTTTAAACCCAGCTATTGTTCCTGCAGATAATATCGCTTTTGCCACTCCTTTTTGTGTCTGTCTGGGGATTCCTGAGAATACAGCGCCTAGAAAAGAAAGAGAAGAAGCTCCAAATTTTCTCCAGGTCCCCGGGAATGTTTCCTGTAATTTAGTTCTTCCCCTAGAGCGAGAAGTCCCTCTCTGCTTATATGTGCATATGATAAACATATGGTTAGTTAGGGAAAAAGGCTTAGCTTTTCTTCCTCTTAAATCACTCTTTCAATGATTTTTTCACAGAACATAAAGAAGTTTATTTTTATCTCTATTTTAAAACTCAAATCCAACGGGACATCATATAAGATGCAGCTTTGCTAAAATCTGGGAGGAAAGGGTTTCTCTCTGGAGAAGAAAGCTTTGCATAAAATGTTTTTCTTCCATCTCTCCCCACCCCTCTCAATCTTTACCAACTGTTTAGAATGAGAAAATACCAGGGCTTTGACTTGGTCATTCTAGCTTTCCACTTGATCCAGGTCCTGTCAGCTATTTACTCCTGAAAGTCTACCTGGCCCAGCTGTGACCAATTTAACAACTAATAACCAGCCAAAAGCATTAGAGCAGCTTTATCAAGATTTCATTCTTGACGATTTTGCTCTATAATAGACCCAGCAGGACCCAGGGTTTACTGTAGCCTACTCTTCTAAGATAAGAGTGTTTTAGAAAAAGCAGTTCAAAAATAAATGAGTAATTTCTTAGATACAGAAACTGTAGAGGAGATTCTGCACTCTGCTGCTTACATGGCTGTTGAATGAGAGAGACTTAATGTTGGTTCCCTGTCACCGTTTTGAGATGGTGCCATTGCATGCTACCAGCTAAGGAGAGAGACGTTTCTGAACTAGAAAAGTGCAGGAAGAAGTCAGAGATCTCCAAGTAGCCTTGCCTGGAAAGAAAAGCAGACAGACAATGGAGAGAGCATTCCTGAATTATCGTGCCAGTAGGTTAGATACAGCAGGTAAGATTCTTTTTGCTCATCTTTGAACCGCCTCCATCCTCAGTGATGAGAAGATAAATACTTAGTTTACCAACTTTTTCTTAATTTTCTTTATAAGAGGAAACTAGAAGAGGAACTATTTTTGTAATCAGGCTTTTCCCCTCTCTACCCTCAAAAAAAAAAGGAAGAAGAAGAAGGAAGAAAGAAATTGTGATCTGTATAAATAGTCTGATTTCTTGCTGCTAGTGAGTAGCAGATACAGAAACCATTTTCCTTGCCCACAGTCATAATGAGTTTGAAAAACTTAATAATGGCAGCAGTGCTTCTTTTAAAAGTAATGATCCAGTTGTGAAGGCATGGCAGCTGCACCTTTTTGTCAGTGATTTTGGGGATTTTTCCACCTTTGCAAACCTAACATTACTTTTTATAGCTGCAGTTGCTGACTCTACACAGTAACTAAGCATTACTGTTTGGCATGGCAGCACTGAGAACAAGGAGATGCACCCATTTCGTCTGTTTATTTTTAAAGCTTCCTCGTTCTTGCTGTTTTTGTGGGTTCAAGGACTGTAGGTCCGTCAGCAGATAAAGAGGGCTTTCCTGATTGCTGAAGGCAGGCTCTAACAGCTGCTCTGTCCAGAGGGAAGGAAAGCTATGTTAAAGGAATAAAAAAAGACACCACAATTGTTAGCTATTTGCTAGTATGTTTAGGCAATGAGATCAGAGTGGTCAAGCTGAAGAAAAGTTTGCTCAGTTCTGATTAAGAGAAACAAAAAGCTTCTGGCACATAGGTTTTCATCTTGCAGTAAATCAAAGTAGTCTCTCATGAACAAAGCCCTTTTTATATTTTACAAACTATAAAACACTCCAGTGGGTGTTTACTTGTAAATGACAAACAAAATGACATGCAGATTTCACAGTACATTGGAAAACACTGGTCAGAAGTTAGTTTATATTCAAAAGCAGTTGTTGTAAAGTTGATTGTGTAACATGCTGATCTTTAACAGCAAACATCTGCTTATTCTTCTCAGACATTTATTTTCCCACTTTTCTTCTAACAAAATGCTTTGAATACTGGATAATGAAAGGATCTCCACGCCATGTAGAATATTCATGCATATAAAGTCAATGTGCAAGCATTTTCCAGACACATCACATGAAAGTTCATATGGTTTTACTACCAACAACGTACCCCAGAGCTGAGAGATACGTCTGCCACAAAGCATAGGTAAACAGAACTTCATTTTCATGTCTGTATTTCAAAAGATTATTCTTTAAACCATTCCAAGTTGTCTGTAACCATTGGGATATCGTCTACAATGAAAAAATGATGAGAAATATTTGCTTCCAAACATGACTCTCTAAGGCTGGAAATCAACAACACACATTGATTGCAGGTAAAAGCCATTTGCCAAGACATATTCTAAAAGGACATTCTCACTGTATACCTGAAAACCGCAGGTATAAATGTCCACATTATCAAATGTCCCTTCTACCTTTGTTCTGCTTCTTCTGAACATGAGGAAAAACTTTTTCACTGGGAGGGTGACAGAATAATGGAATAGGTTTCCCAGAGAGCTTGTGGAGTTTCCATCCTTGGAGATATTCAAAAGCCTTCTATGGGCTGTAGGTTCAAAATGCAACTCTCTTCATCTGACTGATACCCACTGAAACCTAGAAAATAGAGCAAAGCCCAAACAGGGTATGTCCTTTATATAATTAGGTTAAGAGGAGTTGGAGCTGTCTGGTTTGAAGAGCTGTGTAATTGTGGTGTCAGTACAGCTCAAAAATTAAAACAAAAAAAGGAATGAGCTTCAGGGAAGTCACCCACTGGGAATATTACTTGACCCCTGTGCTGACCATTACTCATTTCAGATGGATGTATTCAAATGGATGTATTTCAGATGGATGGGTGCATTAGAATTAACATACTGCACTTTTCAGAAGAGAAACCCACAGTAGCCCTTCAGCAGCTGTAGCAGTGGGAGCTGGGGACACTTTAAAAGCAACATTTTCAGTCCTCAAGGGAGGAGGAAGTGCCCTGTGCTACTCAACAATGATGTGAATGGATGAGTAAAAGCCACAACCAGGGAGGCCCTTCTAGCTGCCAACCACAGGAATGGCTGGAAGCAGGGCTTCTAGCAGCTGGATGTGCTGGGCCAAATCAGTTTGGGCACTGCACTGAGCGAAAATAAGAAAATAGTGGCATCCTCGCTGATTTATCCCTGGTAGGAGGATAGGGAACAAGTGTGACTCTGCCATCAATAAATGATAGGTCTCATCTCGCTTGATGTTAGATAGTGAGCTAAATTTATGCTAGTGACCACATGCTCCCTTTCTAGTCCATGGAGCACTTTGCTGGAGCAACTGCTCTGTTTGTTTGTTTAGGATGCTGTAGAAGTGCCTGATTCTCTCCCTTAATTAGAGGTGGCATCTAGAAGACTATCTTAGTTACAAACATCTACACTGGTCAGTTGAGATCCTTCTAAAGCAAACTGCCAGTGAGCAGAAGTTCAGAGTGTTTGGGTGCCTTGGCTAGGAACCTAACCATATCTTTCCAGCAGGTATGAATCATATGGCTGGGGAAGAATCAAATATTTCTGGGAAACAATATGTTGTGGGTTTTATATATAATACAGGTAATAAAAGAGTCATTAAGCACTGCATATTCTCCGCCTAGTCTGCATTTTCAGTGGCATCTACTACAGCATTCACCCCAGCAGTCTCATCCTGTAATAGAGCTATTGAATGGTATGAGTAGTGGAGGAAGTGCATAGCTGAAGGCACAGCTGAAGGCAAAAGGACTGGTGGAAGAACAGGCATGGGTGCTGCTGAGTGTATGTACTAACTAAAGAGGCATAGTACTGTTGGATAGGAGCTTGGAGCAGAGGGGCTCACTTGTTCCCAACAACTGCCTAAAATACATTTCTCTGCAGTGCACTCCACTTTAAAACAGTAAGGTAGGAGGGACTGTGAAGATAAGGCATTTTACTTGATGGTCAAGGTGGAGAACTGCACAGTGGAACAGGACTGTGAAGAGGAGAGAGAAGCTGCAGAAAAACAGGACTAAGAACAAATGAACAGGCAGTGGATCTTCCTCTTCTCCTACCAACCAGGAGAGTTTCTCCTCTCACCCTCTGTCACATGCTAAGACATCTCAGTCTCCACTCTGAAAGGCTGGTCACCATACCCATAACAGCTCTCAAGTACTAGAATATCGTCATTACGAACAGCGTCACATTAGATCATTACTGAAGAAACAGGGCACCTTTTCAATAAAGTGAGCACGGCTCTACTTTGCATTGTCACCCATTCGGTCAGACTGCAGTCAGGATGCTTTCCTGACCGAAGGGACTGTGACACTGAGGTGAAGAGAGAATCATTGGGAAAGGACCTTATCCATGAGGTAAGACACAGAAATTTCACATGCTTCAAAACTGCTGCAAGTCCCAGAATAATTCTTATCATGCTGTGTTGGCTAAAATAAGGATCACACAGAGACTGCATCCTGCAGGTGCTCTGGTACACTATTACCTGTTCAGCCAACAAAAGTGCTGGATTTGCAAAGGTCTGGGTGCCTCAGGATGCAGGAAGGAACATTCTGAAAGTCTAATTAGGCAATTAATTCCCATTGCCTACTTGCATATTTAGCATGCAGGTATCTTTAAAAACCTGTCCCCACAGAAATTAAATCTTTTTTTAGGACTTAGTATTTTGCCAGTCTGTTAGATGGGATTGTTTGACACTAACTCTCGTGCCCAGGGCTGTGACAATATTGAATGTAGGAAGTTAAATGCCATGTTATGGGCATGAATTTTTTCAAAGGCAACAGGGTACTAAAATCATTATCCAAAGCAAGGTTCACTCAGATGGAGCTCAGAGGAAAAGGGTAGAGGAAAGTGCCTCCCCAGTTTCACAATATTTGCATTTCTTCTTTTATTTGAGCCTTCTGCTCACTTTGTTGGTGCAAACAGAAAATTCACATCCCTGGCCTTGGTAACGGCTCCGTTTAGGCCAATCTCAGCATCACCAACCCTTAGCACAAGCAGACAATCCTAGATTTTATGCAGACTTAGAGATCTTTTCATGCAGAAACAGCTTGCAAGGCTGAGGAATTTTACCATGCTAATGTGCCACAACTTTGTACCCATTCTGCAGGTATCAGATTTCTTAGGACCCCTGTTTTCTCCCAGTAGAGACTGCTGCTAAGTTCAGACACAGAACTGACATGGCGTATGAGTGAGTTGGGACCACAAAAGGAACATCATCTTACACTTTTCAACACTGACGAACTCCTGAGGACAACACATTCAGCTCTCATCATGTTCTCATTCTTCTGCAAGTAAAGCTGAGCTAGGAGAAAATGGTCTGTAAAGTTTGTTGTCTTTCTTAAATAAGTGAAAATCTGGAGTCTTTGCTGGAACTTCCCTGCAATATTTCTTTTGGTATTGATAACTACTTGGTATTGATAGACATGTGGTAATCTTACTGCTTCAAAGGATGCCCCGCTCCTGAATATGAGGAAGCACTGGTGACACAAACGAACCTTTGCCATATCTTAAGGATATTCCTCTTAACTTTCTTCTCCTACAGAACATTCTCTGCTTTTTCAGGTATATTTTTTCGATCGGAGCTGCTCTTAAAATATGGCAGACTTCCAGTAAGATAAATGCAATCTGATCCCTGTTATTTATAGATATTCACACAGCAGCAGTTCAAATGTTGAGGCTGATCAAGCCCTTACCATTCCTTTTGAAGTTTATGGCAGATGAAGATACTGAAACTTTTTGAAAATGTGGACGTATTTATCCCTGAAACCTCAGAGGCACTTCCCTGGAACACAGTTAATAATACAGAGATAAATGACAAACTAAAATCAAGAAGCAGCATTCCTGGATGCTATGACAAGAGTTTGTTGTAGGTTCTGAGAAAAATTTTTCATCTCTCAATAGGCATGGCCAAATTCTAGAGATACAACTGGGGATTTGATTTCCTGTAGAAATCAGTGAAATTAGACATCTAAATACATACGTGGACCTGGCATAGAGATATATGAAGAGTTTCCCAATCTGGCTAAAATCCTGAGGGCCTCCACTAGATTATATAGCAGCTTCAGCCTTCCAAGCTCATGCTGTGAACTGCATTGGCCTTTACTCAACCCCCCAGCCAGGGAACCCCTGGAAGAAGAGACACAGTTGTCATGCCTGCCTCTGAAAACACAAGGACAGTGCTGAAAAGACTGGTCCTGAGCAGTTTATTCAATGTGACATAGGAAGCAGGGGTAGCACAACCAACAGAGAAGCCAACCAATCTTTAATCACAATACCTATTTGCAAAACCTTTGCTATTTCCTCTCCAGCATGTAGCAGGCATAGCCCAAACACAGTCACCTTATACACGAGGTCCTGTGGAGACAAACAAATAGTACTTGATCTGGAAATAAAAACTACCACCACAAGTTGGGACTTAGATCCTATTCTGAAGAAAGCAGCTCTGTTTCCCTGTCTCAGCCTGAGCCGTCTCACCCTAAGGTTCCCATTCCCTGCAAATGGCTTTTACTAGGCTGTCACCATAGGGATTCCCAGCAAGAACACAGATGACTTCCAGGCAAGCTAACTCAGTACAAGTCACTCTCTTTTCTTTAGCACAGGTAAGTGCAGTTGTGCCTAATGCCCACTATGGAGAATTTCTAGTCCTTTTAAAAGAAGTAGGAGCATAATCCAACTTTAGTTGTTCCAGTGAGTTTCCAGTGGGCCTCACAGATGAGGTGTGTTAAGCCCCTGTGAGAGTGTATAGATCTACATACATACGTACTTTCCACTTAGTTAATGTATTTTCTGTAACAATACTTCCTGCCTCACAGGACTTTGGGGAGAGATTGTAGAACTACTTTAAGGAGAAGGTGTTAACATCTCTTCCTAAACAGAGAGGACAAATGTCTTTCTAGCTGATAAGACAAAACAAACAAAATTTGAAGTTATCACAAGCCATTAGGAGCAAACCTGAGGAGCCTAAGTTGCATACCTCCACTGGAGCAGCCACTGAACACAGTCTAACACATTTATTCTTACTCAGCCCTTCTGAAGTTGGAAAAACACTATTTTTTCCATTTATACAGACAGGGCAAAGCAAGGAACACAGACTTACTGAAATATTAGCTCCTGTGGAGAGCCTGGTCCCCCTTAGCACCCTCTATACTAAGTGAACGGCGAAGTTTCTTACAGGCTGAAGTGCAGAGCACCTGAGTTAAGCTTGGCTTGGTGCCTGGAGGTACCCATCCCTTTTCATCATCAATGCTGACGGTGCACAGGGAACCACATGGATTGGTACGAGAAATTTAGTGGGTTCAGTTTCCCCTGTACCGAATTTCCTTCAGGTCAGATTTTTCTGGCGAATCTGGAACTTGGTCAGTGTCTTCACCAGCATTAGGCAATTCCATAATGCTGAGTTATCCTTGCTTTCTAGAGAAAAGCTCACCCAGAGTAATATGAATGTAGAGCCACACGGTTCCCTAAAACTACACTTCATTAGGAGGCAAAAGCAGGGCACACCCAGGAGTGTTGCTCAGTGAAATCCATTTCTCTTAAGTCTAATATTGCATCACAGAAATTCGCCATAGTAAGGGGGCACTGTTAATGCAAATCTCATTTGTATATGTTTTTCAGAACTATCTATTTTCTGTGAGTAATGTCTGCTGTTGTACATCTTTCCAGTGCTTTTTGAGGCTTTCCTATTCCCAGTAGAAAAAACTCCATGCCTTATCTTCTCCGTTACAAGCATTTTTCAGGGCTAAGGGATAACCAAATGTACACGAATCTGAGTGCTGACTGGATATTGCTAATCTAACCACAATTCCCACTGATGTCAATGAAAGCTTGAAGTATTAACCCAGTGCAGGATTTGTGTATATCAGTAAAACCGGCTAGTGCTAAGCAGATTAAGTGGTTAGCCTGAAATATCTCTCTGACCCTGACGTTCACATTAACATCAGACTTGTGCAGGTATCATGTACAGTCTTGATAGACAGGCATCTGAGCCCATACAAGGATATCATTGTAGGTTTAAGACTTAAAGATCTATTTTAGCCACAGTGCCCCATCTGAGACCGAGACTGTGTTAAGTGATGTACCAACACACAGTCAAAGAACCAATGTCTACAGTCCATGGCAGTGCACTGTGAACCTTGCAAAAGTGTGAAACAGCCTTCTTATAGCCCGTGCACCCCACAGAAACCACACTATTGGTGAAATTTGACACCTGGGTCTCATCTTAACACAGCTGAGATGCAGATGGGGTGCCTACCCAAACCCAAGAGTTAAGAAGCACTCTACATTCATCAGTTAAAATGGAGCAAGAAAACCCATTCTCAGGGTGCACATTAACCCAATCAACAAAGATCTTTGTCTCTGCAGGCTGACTTGCTTCATGTCATGCAACGAATCATGTACAGAAACAGAAGAATCCAGCTCTTAGCCTTACTTATCTGCTCAATTCTGATGTCCTATTTTATCTGTGCCATACCAGTGCATGATCCTGACTGCTCTCCTTCCTTCTGCACTGTGCAAGGTTCAGCTACAATGTTAAAGTATTAATTCCACTGTCCTTAGCACAAGTGCTATTATTTGTTGCTACTTGCTATAGAGAAAGTCAAACAGTTAAACATAGCTTGAAAATTGAAAGGATGACTTTCTCTAAGTTTGGGAATAGAGAATATTGTAAATATGTAAACAAGGAACAGGATAAAAAATTGTGGTAAGAAAGGTTAATTCTAAAAAAAAATGTATTGTCCTTGCTTGACTTTCTAGGTGACCACCAGATTGAAGAGTAAATGTTGTAAAATTTAGAAAATTAAAACTGGGGATGGAGAACATTTTCCATTTGTTTGTTCTGTCTGTTACAATTATGCTGTGGTTTGTGAATCATAAATCATGGAGTAGAAATGCAGCTACACTAGCTGAATTATACAAACTCTGTCTGGCACATAAATTTCCTGTAATCCATTTGTATCCTATGGTGGAGCTAATATGCCCACCTGCTTATTCTCTAGTCAGTAAACACAGAACAGGTGAAATAAGAAGGAAATTTAAATGAGATCAAAAGATATGTTCAAAAGAATGGTTTAAGCCATCTGGAGTTCTTCAGAACTGCCAGTCACAAATACAAGACCTGCTGGAATTTTAAGTGGAATTTCTTGCTTCCCTTTCTTTTCAAGCTGGAGGAAGTTCAAATGAACACTCAGCTAACAGTTGGCACTTTCTTTGTAGGAAGGTTCATTGTTCTGAGAGGTTAGGTCAGACATACACTTCAAGGATGCCAAGATTCAAACCCTAAAAGGTTACTGCTTTTGTCTAGGGAGCTCTTCAACACAGAAAAAGTGGATTACTCTCTATTTTTCCATTGTTTCTTAACATACTTTAACTTGTCCTACATCTTTCTTTAACTGAAGCAGAACAAATCTAGGAAGGCCACAGGAATATTTGTTTGGCTTTTTGTTTGGAAAGTCTCTTTGTTTAAAAGAAGCAAAATAAATAAAATAAGCCACAGCCCTTTGATTTCAGAGAGACTGGTCTGGCTACACAGTAAGCAAAGAAGCTGTGGACTGCCTTGCTATGATTGGAATAATGTGTTCAATTCCCTGACAGAATGAACAGGATTAGAAATCTAAAGGAAATAGATACACATGTTCAGTCCTAAAATTCATAACTGCAATTACAGGGATCCAAGTACTTCAAACAAACATCCAACAGCATTTGTATATGAAGAAGGAACATTCTCCCCTCTTCTTCTCTCCAGGCTTTTAAAATAAGTTTGGCAAAGGGATGCTTAATGCAACACATTTAAGATTCAAAAATGGTTTCAGCTCTATCCTTCAGGTGAACTCATTATCACAAGCATTGCATTCTGAAACATTAGCCCCTGGGAAATAGAGATGTTTCTCTAGAGAAGCTACTGGGAAATGTACTCCACGGGCATGCATTTCTTGTTTTGGAGAAGGAACATGGCATTTTGCAGAAATCTGGAGTAGGAGGAGGGGTTGGGTAATTCTTGCGGGTTGCCTAAGGAAGGCATGTGGCTTATGAAGCATGTTTGTCTTTTTATCTAACTGCTAAGATGCCCCAAAGCTAAGGTAGTTCTTCTTAAGTACTTCTACAATGAATTTCAACTGTATCTGGATGGACCTATGTTTGACACAGAATTTGCCTCCCATGTAGGCTTCATGGAAGCAAGACCTCCACTCCCTCCTCTGAAGAGTGGCTTTTGGCCACTCATGAACATATCAGGAGAGAAAAGTACATCTTTAAAAGAGAATTCAAGCTTGCATTTCCCCATGTTATGGAAACCATGGCCATAGCTGGGTCCCTATCTGCTCAGCCAGTGCCTGCAAGACCTACCACAGCGCTTGGTAAAGGCAGTGCCTGGCTAAAACTGAATCCAGTATTGTGCTCCAAAAGGCAACGTAGAACCCATAGGCAGCAGCACTGCAGACATTGTGACAGCGTGGACATGCAGAATGGGGTCCCAAAGCACACACCTCTTTCCTGTTTCCAAGGACAGCATAGATACCATGTTTAGTCTATATTTATTTTGGCCTTAAAACATGAAGGCTGATGTTTGCATGGGATATTAGAAATATTTCATTATAACAGTGTCTCAGTGTCTCTGAAGTGGAGACCACATTATGGAAGAACTCATAAAGGAAAGCAAAGTAAAAAAACTCTTTTATGTCTCCAAGAGAGACTTAAATACACACATTTCTATCATAAATGAAGCCCACAATAACCTGTATGTGCTGAGCAGTGTTTCATAGCCTAGGAAGTAATAAATTCAGTTACAGAAATCCAGTATATCAACCACACACATTCCTAGAAAACAGATATTTTCCTCTTTAGAATGTATATTGTAAATCCACATAGACTTTCACTAGAACACACAAAGATTTTATTTTAGCAGTAGAGTGAATTAAAAAAGATCTTGCTGCTTTAAAATGCCTCCTGTTCTGCAGGATTCTTTTTTGTTTTTAAACAGAAAATCTATGTGCACCAGTGGCATTCACCTGGCAATTGAGAAATCATCTTGCTAAAAACAAAGATCTACAAGAGCAAGTTCTTCAGGAAGTTCTCTACTCCCTGCTACTAAAAACTATACTAATACATACTAAAACATGAATATAATGAACATGAATATAATTGCAAAATGAACCAACTACATCCTCTAATGTTCTGTAAAAGATAAAATAGTAACAAATGAGAATTAAAGGGAGACTAAACAATATTTCAGTCAATAAACAAGGAGCTAGTGAAGTAACGGAGCGCTTGTGGCAGGAGCACTCAACTATAGCTGGGTAGAAACAATAACAGATAATACGCATTTGAACAACACCAACGGTAAATGCTGCAGGTTGAACACAAACACCAGTATCAATTTTGTACTGATTCTTCAGCATTCTCATGCTCACTGAGACATCATTGTCATTTCTTTTCCAGAACTCTAACATGTTTAACTTCAGTGTTAAATGGTAAGAAGTTCAGAATTACTTTTGTTCTCCATGTTTTGCCTTAAAGGAGAAGATCCATTAGTTGCAACTCAGAATTCACTACAGCTTACTGTAGAGAGACTTACTTACCCTTCATCCAGTCTGAGGCAGGATAGGAGGGGAACGAGAAAATGAAGTCAGGGGAGTAGAGCAGATATTAGCCTGAGAAGCACCAGGTATTCATGACATCTCACCTGAGTGGAAGGTGCTTTTAGGATCTCTTTGCCTGGGGCAGGAATTCTAGGGAGAAGAGCCTACGGCGGGGGGGGGGGGGGGGGGGGGGGGGGGACAGAAGGGTGGGATGCCAGCTAAAGGGAGAAAGGAGATTGTTTGTGTTTGTTTGGATACTGACATCTTAGAAAGGGCAGGTTTCACACAGGATGTACAACCACCCCCCAGCTTCTTCTGAACTATAGGGTAGATTCTTTGTGGGGGCCATGGAGAGACAAGGACCTGCACAACAGACTCCCCCCCCCCACTCCCGGTTGCAGCAAGCCACATGAAGTGGTGGCAGCTCAGAAGAACATAGGAGGTGCATCCCCTGGATACAGCCTGGGGCAATACCCTCTTGCTCCTGCCTTTGTGCCAGGTGGGGTGGGTCGTAAGTGCTCTGCCAGGGGAAGCTAAGGGGATCAAGGTGTGTGAGACTGAGTGGTGAATTACAGCGGATATAGAGAAAACTTGATTTCTGAAGGCCTAAGAGAGATACCTAGCGCCAGATACTCTGCCAAAGACTACTTAGGCTGGCTTACCTCACCTCGTGGAACCACAGTCAAACAATTCAGTGTTTCAGAAGAAGCAGCAGCTCTTCCCCATTTTCCCTTTGTCTTCAGCTGTCCTCAGACAGATGCTGCTCTTCCTAATTTCTCTTGGTGCTTGTTGGGTCAGCCTGTGATCTTATTTAGTTTACTAATCCAGCAAAAACAGTGGACTGTTCTGTTGGGTTAGTGAGTTGTTTCAGTTCACAGATGAGTCTGTCATGCACTAGCCTGGCTCTTAAAGAGGGATAAACAGAGAAGAAAAGACTGAGAGTCTGTATCTTTCGCCATTGGTGAGCCAACTGATGAACCTCTATGTCTGCGAAAAAGCTATCCAAGATGGACTACACAGAAGATATAGAACTGCAGTTCTCTCACTAACGGGATTGAAAGAGTTCATAATTTTCAAATGAAAGAGGAAAACTTCCAGCAACCTTGCTGGACACCTGCACATGGAGAGATGCAGATTGTGTGTAAAAATGAAAACTTCTTCACAGTTTGTCTTAACGATTCAGAAAGTAGACTTACCGCTCCTGGTTTGGCACGGTATCCATAGAGGAGTCTACCTATTGGTAGCCCTAAGGTTCCTCTTTCAATAACTTCAGAGGATTTCTGGGGACTAGAGATCCTGAAAATCTACCCCTTTATGTCTAGTGTGTTTTGCTTTGCACAAGCAAATCCAGAGACCTACAAAAGTATATCGGGCTTTGTTGGCTACAGAGAAAAACTTGATATCTAGTTTTAACAAAGTGCAGATGATTAAAAAAAATATTTTGTATTACATCCAATTAATATCATTTCCACAGCAAAAGAACTCAAGTTTTCGCTAAGTCAGAGGTCTGAATGATGATTGACTCCTACAGGACCTATCTACAATATTCAGGAAGGAGAAAATAAATGTTTTAAGAGTCTCATGCTGCAAATATGAACTTTTCCTTCATTTCTGAGAATCATAGACAATAGCTGAGTTCAAATATTATATCCAACATGGGAAGGATTTATATTTAGCTCTCCTGTTGACATAGGAACCATTCACAGAACTAGGAGTTAGTGGCAGTTTAGGTGCCAGCAATCATGATTTGATTACCTTTGTTTTGTGCAAGTAGAACAGAGTCCAAACCAGTAAACTATATACATCCTTGGGGCTTGAAAAGGGCCAACTTTCTACCAAGCTGAAAACAACTGACTCAAGTCAGTTGGGAGATGACTCTAAACAGAAAAATGTTAATTAGGAGATGTTTAAGAACATTTTACTAGATGCTAAGAAAGCCACAATACCACAATTGGGAAAGAAGGCTGTGCTGGTTACAAAATAACCTGACTTAGAAGGAAAGCAAAAGAAACTAAAAACATTTTTTGAAAAAGAAGAAACACAAGAAAGGAGACATTGATAACAATGAATACAGATTAGGAACTATGAACTGTAAAAAACTGATAAGACAAACAAAAATGCACAGATAGAGTTTCATGGCTGGCATATTTAAGACTAAAAAAGGAGTTTCCTTAGTGGACCAAAACAGAAAGGATTCCTGACTATGGTGGCATTTTATTACTGAAGAAAAATGGTGGCACTGCTGCTTTAAAGAGTGATGTATTCATTATTTGGGAAAAGAGCAACTGTTTCCTAACTCCTTTATAAACACATTCAGCCTTGAAGATGTAAAGCTGACCATATCTAGATTTAAATCCTCCCATATCTTTTCTTGTCTGTGTTTTCCCTTTTCCACACTAAACCAGGCAGGCTCAGTTCCCTTCAACCTTCTACCTCAGTCTCACGCTGTAGGCTGCTAAGGGGTCACATCTCCACCATTCTCTAAGGACAGCGTTGACACACTGCAGAGAGCAGTGTCCAAGAGGTGATACAGCACCCAGCTGGCCAAACCTTTGCTACACAGAGAACATCTTGGCTTTAGGGCACAGGCAGACATTTTTTCCCAGATCCCCAGGAGCAGCTGACAGTACGCAGAGCACCACCTTCTTCCCATCATTAGTGCCTGCTCTGTCATGGTTGCTACCCCTCCACCTCTGCCAGCACACAGCACACAGAAGAGCCCCTTAATCCTTACAGTGCAAAGACAGCCAGAGTAGATCAAACCCTCTACTCTTTAGCACAAGGCAAGGTCATTGCCTTTGCACAGAAGCAGAGCCTGAGCACCACCGTGTTCCACAGAGGCATTGCTCTCTTGGGCAATGTTTTTCACCTGAGCTAAGTCATGTCTTAACTGCTCCAGGCTTTACAAAGTGACAATTCACTTTAAAGCACCTTGTTCATATGACAGGAAAGCAAAACATAAGGCTAACTCTTTGCCTTACTCACACAGGCTTCATTTTAGCTTTTGGAAAATTCAGCTGAATTTAGTCAGCACCCTTTCAAAGGAAAGCTAAGTCCTCAGCAATGGTACTGACACCGTTTCTCGTCTAGCTCCAGGTGAAGCCAGGAGAGCTACTAGAGCTCCCCAGGTCCATCTGTCCTTTCCTTGCTAGTGTGGGATGTATATCCCTCCTTGGAGAAGGTAGTATAGTTAATACTGAGCCACACAGGCCAGCAGAAAATAGACCCTGCTCTCATTTTTGTATGATATTTTTAGTTTGGATGACAAAGGTAAGAGCACTGCTGTAACAGAGCACAGATGGCAGCAGGGCCACTATTTTGCCCTGTATTACTAGCAACTGGTTAAGATGTTAGAGCAGTATCAAGGGAGCATGGTACAGCATAAGTGAGTTAGAAACTAGATAAATTAAATGTAAATGAAGATAGGAGAATCACTCTCAAATGACTCTCCAGTTCTGCAAGGATCTGTACTTAACCTCATTTAAGTTAACATTTTTTCAACAATGACTAAAAAAAAAAAAGAAAGAAAGAAAAAAGGAAGCTGAGAGTCTTAGAAACCATACAGACAGCAACAGCCATTATCTAAGTCCTACGAGCAGTCACTAAATCTTAGCTGCCAGTAAATGTTGTAGATGACAACATTTCTTCCAGTAAAATGCTGTTTCAGGTTTCAAAGTCACATAAACCTGAAGTCCTGATTTACAAGACAGCAGAATTCACAGGGCAGATGAGGAAACAAGTGCCTCTTTGGCTTACGGGACCTCCTCAGGACACATCCCTGGAAATTAGGCTTCACAGAAAAAGAAGGCTGGGTGGATTTGTGAGTGTGGTCTGCTCTAATTCAAAGAAGAAAGGCTTATGAGTATGTTAGACAGGGAACCAGACAGGATTATGACAGTAGTCTCTTCTAGTCTTATAATACAGGGCAGAGAATAACAAACAGTTCATACAGCTTTACCTCTCCGTAGAATAACTCACTGCAATTTTATTTTAACATTCTGTATCTGACTGTAACAGATTTTCAGGATCCCATATAGCTTACACTCAGAAATATTTCCCCAGAAAAATAGAGAAATATTCTCTGTTTCCCCAGACAATCGCTTTTCCTTTTTCTCTCTGGCTTCCCCACCTCGTTCTACCAAGCAAAATGCCCTTTATTCTTTTTGTTAAAGCTTTGAAATTTGGAAAGAGGAGATCAAAGAAAAAATATCCTTGAGTTTGGACTAAACTTAACAGAAGACTGAGCAGGCATATTGGACACTATAAATAGATGACATCGCTGGAGGCTCAGTGTCTCAAGAAAAGTAAATACCTCAGCACTGCTGCCTATCTCCTATTCAGTCTTCTTTCTAAATTGGGTTTGTAAATCAACATATAATAAAGAAAATATTTCAAAAATTTTGGAGGGAAGAAGGAAAGGAAAATTTTCAAGACAAGCTAATTTTTTATGCTTGCATGGAAGCGAAGGGATTCAATGTAGTTAACCTGGACTAAATACACAAAACAGTCATTGTTTTAAACTCACAGAATCACAGCCTACGGATAAAAATCCAAATCAGGTGTGCTATGAACAGAATGGCAAAACCTCAGAAAACGATAAGCACCATCCCAGAGGTACATGGACGACAATAATCTCCACTAATACTTAGCAGGAATAAACCCAGTAAAGCTCTGGCTTTGAAAACAGTTTAGCTGATCATCACTGTTCTCTTCTTGGAAGGATTTTGAATGGGATCCTACACTTCTGGCACCTGCAAAACTGTCATTTGCTCCAGTGGAAGTTCTCTCTCCTCAAGTAATGCATAATTTAGCTGTTTTTTAAAACCTTAGGGATGAAGTGTAAAAGAGGTCAGTCAGTAAGACACATGACTACTCCTTTCTTGGTAACAGACAGACTTTCTAAAGTGGAAAAGTCACAATTACGTACCATTCACGCTACTCATTAACATTTAACAAAGAGTAAAGAGTAATTCAATTATGCCATTGGCATTGTTTACATAGTTTCAAGGACACTGAAAGCATGAAGAAAAATACTGTTGTTGGTTTTATGTGGGGAGCCCCTCGTCAAGCACTCTCCTTTTCTACCATGCCTGGAACTCCCCCGGAAATCAGCAGGGGACATCTGCCTAGTAAGAAGCAGAATCAAAATCTCAAGCCAAAATCTCTGTCCTCTACTGGATAATTCAGAGGAGAGAATTTTGCCCTTAATCTGTCAGACATCCTGGTCTTCTCAGGACCTTCACAATTTTATGACAAGGAGGATTTTCATTTGTTCCAATCAGGAATTTTCAACTGAATTTTAAAGAAAAAGTGGAAACATACTACAGTAAAATACTAAAGAGATGAGAACAATCCAAGCTAAGGTAAATGAGGTAAAGCTAGAAGAGAAATAAGCCTGAAACTTTCTGTTTTCAGGAAATTGCACACAACAGAACAATCTGTGCACAACTTAAATTTCAAAGGCCAGGGATTGTAACAATAGATTTTTGTTGAGACATGCTCAGGAGAAATCAGTTTATTCGTATAAGATTCAGGACCATCTAGATATTGTGAAACAGTGGAAGATTAAAACTAATACGTCAAAAGCATGACTGAGCGCAGAACACTCAGAGAAAGGGCACACTTTAGCATGTATTCAATTATGTGTTTTTAAAGTAAATAAACAGATATAAAATTGATAGTTCCAGCTTTAGTACCCGAGCAGCAAAATGTATAATCCATCAGACACTGGAAGGAACAAAATCCCACAGTTATTACAAAATGGTAAAAATCTCTGAAGGACAGTGCCACTTATGGACAGTTTAGAGGTTACCATCTTATACCCAAGAGAGAGCTTTTTGTTTTGAATTGGCTGTTGCAAAGAAACATTTCTTAAGGTTGTATGTGAGCTTGGAAATGATCATGTCTGAGTTCTGCTTCTTGTTGCCTTTAGCTCACTATGTCATACTGATCAAGTCAATTAACTTCTCTATACCTATGTCTCTCAAAATATAAAACATCAGTAATTTAAATCTTTGTAATCTCCAGACTGCACTGTAAATTCTTTGATTGTCATTTGCCACCAATATCAGCCTGCCATAATGAAATTCAAATTTCATTGATCCTTCTTGATGCCACAGCACACTATAGCTGTAGCAATAACAGTAAGGATATCAATCATGATATACAGAGGTCTATACATTCTCCATCTGTGGAATTCCTTAGCAAAAAAAGGCTGTTCATTGATCTTCAGAGTAGCTCAGGTAACTGTAATACTAGTAAGCACGAGGACGCCTTTCAAGGATGACTGCCTGAAATTAGAAAGACCCTGAAACAATCTTTCCAGCACAGAACCCTCAGGAATATCTATCTCTATAAGAGGCGTTGTTTGCCTCTTATACAACAATGTATCACAAATACTGGTAAAGGCCAGTTATTGTAACTGGTTAATGAGAAGATTGACTAAGCAATAGTGTTAACAGCATGAGTGGCTTCCTCCCTCCCTCCCTCAGCTCTTTCCTTCAGTGTTGCTATCTTATCTATTGTTATATTATACACTTGTTATGTATTATTTACTTAATTATTTAATTACAGGTTTCTATCCACACTTACTATTAGTCATAATACCGACGTCACACATGACAAGGTAACACATGGTGGCAGGAGCTGAGCTTGAAACAGAAGAGTACAGCTAAAAATGGAGAACTAGGAGAAAAGATAGTGGGTATAAAACATGAAACTGAAAGCTCCAAAGAAAACAGAAATCTTTACAAATGCAGCAGATAACTTTAGGGGTTCAAAGAACAAGAACTCCAAGAAGCTGTTCTTCAGCTTCTGAAGAAGAGAAGTGCAAAATAGCTAACTTCACAGTGATTCGGGTCAGAAGCAAGAGATTTAATGACAGAACATAAATTCATATATGCAGCTCTACTGGATTAGCCCAAGGGTTCCCCGGGCCCAGTCTACAGGAATGGCTAGATAAGCCTATGAAGGAGTTTGATAACAGGGCAAACACACTGATATTTCTCTGTTATAGCTTCCCAGTGATCAGCAGCCCTTGAGACAAAGGTGACATCTGCAGGTTAAGTAAGCAGGAGAAAGTAAGCCTATCTACACACTCTGCTATACAGATTTGAATAGTGTTGTACTCCCAGAAAGAATAAAACTTTCAAAAGACTGCTGTTTTGTAAGGGATGGAAATTTGACATCTTTATCTGAATCTGAGCTTTTGATTCAAATATGCATAACGGGAATTAGAATGGGAATCAAAGAACAAACCCCAGGAAAAAAATTTGGAAGTAGAACCTGACCTAGTCTTAGGAAAAGCCACTTGCAATTACTGTACCTGGAGGTTTGAAAGGCCAACTTGAAAAGTTTTTCAGAGAAAGCTAGAAACAGTTGCAGGGCACTGGACTAACAAACCATTGATTCATAGAGACATGCAGAGCCAAAGTAAAAATAAAAAAATTCAAGCAGAATTTTTCAAGAAACAAAGTGGAGATTGCACAAACTAAGGGAACAGAAACAATTCTAGGCAATATCCAGTCTTTGGAAGAGCTATTGTTTTTCCAAGAGACAAAACTTGCTTTCAAATATCTATAGAAAAGGACTGACTATACCTAAAAAGAAGCCAAACTATCCTCTGCACAGTGCAGTAGCATTACCTGTAGAAACTGTTCAGGAGATTATTTCTTCTAGTAACTATTAGGTCATCTGGAATATCAATGAGACCTGTTTTTTTCATAAATTAGACACTGATGTACAAGATAACATGACAGTAAAAGGTCACGCAAAACATCTCAGCTGTGAAGTACTAAACCAGTAGAATTCAATCATAGATGAGAAAATCACTCCTACCGAGAGTATGTGTAAGTGTATAATGAAGACAAAAGAAAAAACGTCAAGATTTTTCTCACGAATAGATCAGCTGCTCCAAAGTTTTAAATTTGTCAGCCATGAGGGTCCATAGAGATTCCTGTCCATAGGAAGACAAGAGCCCAGAGAGACTGAACAAATAAATGGAGTAAAAATAAGGACCAAGTATGAAAACAGTGAAGGAAAAGCCAGATTTGGGGGAAGATGCAGGGGAAAATATCACCTTATCCCTCAGAAGTAGGGTTGGGGGGGAGGATGTCACCTTATCCCTCAGAAGTAGGGGTGGGGGGGAGGATGTCACTTACCCCAAGCCACTTATCGCCACAAAGTCCCTCAGGTACTCTGGAGGGGTGGGCAGGAAATCACATGGGTGCTGAGCTGAGCACCAGAGCAGCCACTTTCTGTCTCTGCATGTCCAAGACCGGTTGGTGGAGGGTCAAACCTCCTTTCTGTTTGAGATAAGGGTCTAGACATCCACTAATGAGAGCAGAAAGGTGGCAAGGTTATCTGAAATATAAACTGAGGTAGGCTCAATCTTCTTCTACAGATAGAACATATAGGGGGTGCTTAAAATCTAAAGGCAAGTGCACCTTACAGAGTGAAAAGAGCCTTTACATCTAATCTAAGCAGTTAATGGAAATAAGCTTGGTTTTCTCTTAATTTTTCTCTGTGTGTTCTAAAAGCTTTGCAATTATGCTGTTTGTATTTCAATTTTTGTACTTCTGTTTCTTATTTTCCACTTCCCACATCCTGGCTTGTGTGAGTGTGACTTTGGAGCATGGTAAATAGCAAGGCTACCCCTTCTACAGATGTGGCGGTCATGAGATGTTTCCATAGTGCCCAACATAACCACATGTTTTCTACAAAGCCATGCAGGAAACAAAATGCTCCTCTCCTTCTCTGCATGAATATTTGGGCATTAGTAATGTGGCAAGGGGAGAGAGGGATAGAAGTGTCTTTCAGGGACAAATGTTATTCAGGTAAGCATCCTGGCAAAGGGAGTACTTGAATTCAGACGGTGCTAGGAGAATATGCGTCACTAAAATGCAGCAAGAAGTTTTCTGGACAGCTGGGTATTTTCCTACCCATGGTACTGGGTCAAATTTCTTTAAAGCTGATTCCTAAAGGATACTTTCTGAGATTATGAGGCCATTGCACCTGTCCACCTGATACGGCTCCCATGCATGGCAACAGGACATAAACAATGTAGAACACATCAGGAATTTGTTCTCAGAGCACTGACAAAAATCAACGGCTAAATCCACTGCTCTGTATCAAGTTCTTCACTGCATGAAACATGACCCCCTCTGATGTAAAGTTAAGGGAGCTTTCGGTGTCTTAGGAGATTAACCTAACAGAAAACATATGAATATTATGCTCACGACTTAGTGTGTTGATCCTCTTTCCTGAGAGATGTAGAAATCCTTCCTAATACTCGAAAGAGTCAAGTGCAAATCTCACGCTGATAAGAGATGTCCCAGGGGAATGTAGTTAATAAAAGCCCATCTCTTTGATGCTTTGTCCTACAGTTTGCTCACAGCTTTGGCACAGTTTGATGTGAACTTCAGAAAACATAAGGTCTTTCCAGAAAACAGGAGGCCATCTATAAATCCCTCAGAAAAACTTCAGCTTTAGTTCTATGTAACCAAGACACCATAGCTACATAGTAGAAGTTCATTTTAAAAAATAAAAAAAAAGAACTTTTGAACTTATATAGACTAACGTTCAGAAAAAGAGGAATGGAAAGGGAAGCTGTACTGGGTTCTGTTCCAGCCATGATTTGACACCTGAAGATTCATCTGATGTGATGCAATACAAAAGTGCTTTTGGAGGCACCTCAAAGCAGCATGAGATTAGCCTTGCTGCTGGCTGGGTAACCTGCCAGCTCTTCTTGGACCAGAGGGTGGGAACTTCTGGTCTAGCTCCTTACAGTGGGTCCTTATAGTGCATTTTCTAGGACATATATCTGAAGGAAGTTGGGGCTCCATGATTTGTTATTCTGAGGTGCTTAGGAATAAGGCAGCCATTCTAGAGAGGGGAGAGAGAGAAGCTCACAGGATCTACAAAGTCATGTAACAGGGAGCTATGACTGCCCTGAACAATAGTGGTGGAGGATAAATATCCTCAGAGCATCCCTAGATGTATGCCCCTGCCAAAGAACCCCCCAGCAAAAAAAGAATACATGTTCAGACAACAAAGACACTCTGGTTCAGCCAGCTCTGGGTCTAGGTGCCTGACAGGGCTCAATAGACAAGCAAAACAGAGGAACATGTGGAAAAACTGAGTAATTTTTTGTCCTTTTATTATTATTATTATTATTATTCTTTGGATGCATTTTCCTTCCTTCCCATTTCTCCAATATGGAGTTTCTGCAGTACTTCTATATTGCAGGACACCTGCTTCTCTGGCTTAAACTTTCCTCACCTTCCCTGCTTAAGTTCCAGCCACGTCTTGCAATAGCTTTTCTTCTCTCCTGTTTCAGTAGTATTCCAAGCAGTTTGTTAATCAAGCGGAATCACTGTGCTGGTAAATTTCCTTTTGGTGCCATTGTGAAATATCGAATAACATCAGAGATTTTCTCTAAACCGTACAAATAATTGGTTCCAAGTCAGAAAGCATTCTAAGCAACCTGAGACGCTTGTGAGCATGAAAGAAAAAGTGATAGATTACTTTCTGCTGAAGTCACAGCAAACAGTTGACAGAAGACGTTCCTTTCTCAATGGCTTATTGCAGATAGGAAGGGTAAAAATTACTGCAAAATGAGAGCTTATATACCTACTCTTCCTCAAGCCAAAAGTCACTCTATCCCTTCAGGGCTTCTCTGTCCTTTAATGACTTCCTTGTTTATTTAATCTGTGTATTGTATTCTTGCCAATTGCATCTCATTTTGCACATGTCCAAGTAGCCGAACTTGCAATTTTGGTTCAGTTCTGCTTTTGTTAGAAACAACAACAACAAATAACAAAAAGCACTAGCGTTCTCTAAGAAGGACAAAGATCTGCCTTAGGTTTCAGCTGCATCAGTGTAGATACTCCGTAGGCAACTGACATTTTTGTTGCACTTAGCTGTTACCCTCCAGTTAGCAAAAGCCAGAGGCCAGCCTGTTCTGTGGGTAGCTTATTGCTCAAAACAATCTGTTTATAGAAAGGCACTTGTGTATTGTGTGCCAAATGGAGAGAAGGACAAGTGGTCATGGAACTCCTCCTCCTCCTTGAACAGTGAAGTTGTGAGAGTAAAAAAACCTCAACGCTTCTCCAAAAAGGAAAATGCCAGAAGATTAGGGTGTTCCAAGTCAACTGAGGAGGTTTTTTTATAAAGCAGGACATGCGATTTGAGTTAGATCACTTAATGTAAATATTTAAAAAATAGAAACTAAAAATCACAATATTTCATTAAAAACGTGAGCATGAAGTGTTGTCAACACCTTTAGCTTTTTTTTCTTTATTTCACTTTCAGTACATCTAGCATAATCCATCCAAAATGTTTCAACCCCCTTTCTTATGAAATACTGGTCTACTTTTTCCTGTCATCTCTATACCTTACTCTCTGGTATCAAACTGATCTCGTTTCATTCAGTGCTATACTTTTATACATACATAATCTGTTAGTGATTAATGTGCCAGTGGACAGGGCTCAAAAACATACTGCCCAGATCCCCCCCCCCCCTTTTTTAACAAGTATTAGAAATCTGTGCAGCATTACACAGACTTTCCCCTATATAGCTCCTAAGCTTTCCTACAGTGAGATCTGTGCCTGCCAGAAAAAGGGATTTTTGTTCATCAGCCTGATTACGCTTTTCCGTTTAGCTCTCACCAGTAGCAAATGATACTCCAATTTCTTCTAAAATTTCTACAGTTCAGAACTCTGGTCGCAGACTAAAACTTGATGTGGTAGCTCAGGGTGGTCCAGCTGCCACCAGGGCTGGATCCCAGTTCTGGAGTACCCTTTCCCCACAGGCTATGTCAGGCTATGATGGTGGCAGTTCCTGGCTGGCTTGGCAGTGATGGGATGCTCCTCCCCCACAAATCTTCTTCCTTCCTTCATTGCCCTGCACAGCCTCCGGTGGCACCTACTGTACTGTCTAGGCTGTGGGTCTAAGCCACCAAAGGATGTTGTGAGGATAAAGCCAGGGAGCCAGCTTTCCTGTACTTCAGCCTTAAACTCTTATCTTCCAAAGAAAACAGCAACGCAGTAAGTAGATGGAAGCGTCCCACAGACCAGTAGTCATAACTGAAGACCTACGCAGAACCTCCAGCTCAAGCTGTGAACTTGGCCTGATTAAAAGAGACACTATGACCAGGGAGAAGAGTCAAGAGACAGCTTACCCTCAGGTCTCAGCTCCCTTTGACAGTCCCAAGAATATTCCAAACAGTAGTGGAAAAAGGAGTCCATCCTTCTTCTTCTGAGACCATAATTTGAAGGCAGGCAAGGACCTAAGCTGACATCCGCTTCACATCCAGAAGGGGGCTTAACTTCAAACAAGAGAGTGTAAAGCAAGCAAACTAAAAATCTACATTGCAGCAATATTGCATATGATTTCAAAAGCCAAAAAGAGAGGCTGGAAATACAGCTCAGACAACATACTCATATTGCAACACTTATTCTGAGAGTAGTAACTTGGGGATTACAATGTACGAGGCAATGTCCATCTCTGCATGGGAGTAGTGAGCAAAACAACATCGAGAATACATTTCATCTGTAACGACCTGCATATGCGAAGGGCAGAGCTTGAAAATGATGTGGACACATGTTCTTTCTGACAGAAAAACAGCAACAGCAAGCAGGACTTATCTCTGTTCTGTGATCCTGGATGGAGTTTAAAAGCTGGTGAATAATCAAGATGCATCTTAGCAATCCCATTTCCAATTAGTCAGTCCATTGTACTAGAAAACGAGAAGATAAAAGAAGGATTTTTTTTTTATTCCTACACAGATGGGATGGCTCTTTTCATCATCTTCAAAGTACCTTCATCAAAGCTTTCCATTTTCTCCAACAAAACCTGACAGCAGAACACACCTCAGAAAGAAAAAAATCTATATCTCATTCATTTACTATTCAGACAGTTTTGACTGCAGCAAAGTCTCAATGCCTACATCTTGTCTGAGCCCACCATTTGCCCATCAGTATAAACCTAGATCGAGTGATTTTAAAGGTCAACTTGTGCCTAGCTCTGCAGCAACGTTAGCTGTTTAGTAATCCCCTCGAATGACTTCTATTTTACTGAAGTGATTCCAGTGAGCCCAGGAACGCAGGCTGGGAGGTGTACTTCACCTGCAGAGCACCGCTTGCCACGCAGCGGGGAGGAGAAGCGCCGTGCCCAGCTCCCAGGCTGGAGCTTTGCTCCCACCTCCTTCCGCCGTCCACACTCTCCGGCTCGTCTTACTCTGAGAAAAGTTGCCTCCATGAGGCAGGTTTGCCCGCTGCTGGCTGTATTTACTTGCTGCTGGGAGTTTGAATCATCACTGGTTTTCAAGGGCAGCACCATTCTTCGCGACACCAAAATGCTCAGGAACCGTACTTCCAGCCTCCGAAAGCATCCGGATTAAAATAATGTTAATAACTTTGGGGTGACCCTTCTGATGTCTAAACTTTTGGCAACAACTTTTTCGAGCTCTTCCTCACACATAAGAGAGCTGGAGACACTTTGTTCCTGTTTTGGTTATGTAAAGAAAACTGAGCTGCCTTTTTTTTTCCTGGTAATAGCCTGATATTAGCAGCTGAGCTTCCAAAAAAACCCCACCCCAAGACAGTGACTTAATATCTAACTGTGAGAGCTTTGTAACATAAAAGACCAACAAATCTGATAGGGAGAAAAATGAGAGACATGAAGAAAATAAAAAGTAAAGTTGTGGCTGGTTCCTAGCAGTAGCGGAGGTGTCAAAAACAGCCTTGTTTGTTGCCAGATGGTGCACTCAGATTACTGTAGTCTCTTGGAAGAGAGATAAATCATACAGCTGTTTCCATAATTCCCCCGGGAAGCCTGGAGACATGCTGCAAATCTTGTGCAGGAGCAAGAAGAAATAAATATGAGAAGGAAAGCTGAAAAAAATGAAACATCACAGCTGGGTCAGGTACCACTGTGCAGGTTTTTTACCAGCTATGAAAAATGCTATTGATCCACTCGGAGAGGAAGGAAGGAGGGAAAAAGGATGGAAGGAAGGAAGGAAAAAAAATTCCTGAGTATGTTACTTTTGTGTAAATATTAAGCAGAATAATCCACTAAGGTTCCTTCGAAACCTTTAGGAAACCATACCTGATGTCTTTGTGGTGCAAGAGATGTAAGGTCGCTGCAGCTTCTGCAGGGCCGGTTTACGCTCGGCTTCGATAGATTTAGCTGAAAAGGCAGAATGGCTTCCCACGACGGACGCCCGCGGAGGAGGTGCCGCGAGGCAGAGGCGTGAGCGGCTGCCCGCTCGCCTTCCCTCCCGCGGGCCTCGCAGGCCCTTCTGCCAGGCGCCATTTTGTGCTGCCTCGGGGCAGGCGCCGCCATTTTGTGCCCCCGTGGGGCAGGCGCCGCCATGTCCGTGGCTCCTCGCGGGGAGCCCTCATGGAGCCGGCAGCCTTGGGGGCAGCCCTGCCTGCGCCTGCTCAGCTGGCGCCTTCCCCGGCAGCCGGGCGTTTGTTGGAATTAATTTATTAAATATAACAGGGCCCAGGGAAGAAGCGCAAAAAGCCGGTCACCTGAAAGACGCCCTGCGGACAATAACCTCCGCCTGCCCCTGCCCCTGCCAAGCAGCCGGCTGGCTGAGCCTCCACCAGCTCCCTTTGAACCCCCAGCGCTGGTTATTTTTTAATGCTGCTCTTGGCAAAGGGAGGCTCGATTTTACCACCAGTTCTGCATTCGTGTTCCCCCGATGGTCATTTGTTTTTAGGTTTTGCCCAGTGAATCAAAGGCAGATCCCAAACTACCCTGAAGAGCCGTGCGGCCTAATACAGCTTAAAGGACAATTGCTGTCTTTCAGAGCAATTTCCAGGGTTTCAAAACTGATTTATCTCTGCAGTAGAGCAAGAAAGAAACTCCTTTCAGAGACTCTCTCACTATAAGAGCTTTCCAGATCAGGTTTTTCACTAAGGCCTAAGTATTTCTGTGAACTGCATCGATGTGGAGAGCTCTGTGTACTCAAAAAAAAATCACATGATCAAAAATACTCTGCCGGCCCTAACAGCGGTGGCATTGACCTGTTTGTCACTGAGAGCCTGCGGGAGGACGTAAGCCAAAAGCAGGAGATTTATGTGCGAGGTAATTCCTTTCCTGGGGATCACACGGGCTTATGGGCTCAATGGTCTGGCTAGCAGTATTAAGATAAGCAACACTGCATGGTAACCGGCTAATAGGTGAGCACGGTAAAAAAACAAATCACCTGCCCATCAGAACGGCGTAGTTACGGCTTCGTTCTGTTTCCAGTTCACTTTTTTCCTGATACTGAATTTCATCAAATCCCGACCTTGCAGGCGTTGTGTCTGCAGTGCACTGGCTGCTGAGAGCTGCGCAGGGCTTCGCAGACCGGAGGGCATTGCCTTCGTTGCGGCTGCTGGAGGTGTCGTCGCTTCCTAGCATCCCGCCAAGAGTGCGATGCTTAGTGCAAACTTCCCATGGCATTAATTCAAGCAGCCCTTGATGCTCACTGTACAGAATGGTAATACCTGTAAGGTAACAAATATAACAGTTAAATGCCTGATGCACTGTGTGTCCCTGAAGGAAAAAAAACACACACACACAAATCTGTATATTCAAAATATGGACTAGAAAAAAGTAGCCTCTTTTTCATACCCTTTCTTATCCATCCATGCTGTCTTTTCCAAGCCCCATCTCAGTCTCAGTAGCCACTTCATTTTGCCCAGTGTAAAGCACAGTCAGTCCTTCCCTTAGCCAAAGCTGCCCAGATCTTGCCCAGATTTTGCCCAGACTGGCAAATAGAAATGGAGAAGCAAACTGGGCCATGATGGGTTATGCTAAATGCAGGACATACATGTGTTAAATTATTTCATTGGCACCTAGAGTATTTGGATTCATTTCTTCATTAATCTAAATAAAGAAACCCTAGGTAGAGATTATTCCCTGCACGCTGGTTCTCTCCCCTTTTTCTATAATTACTGTATAACGTAAAATCTAAACACACACAGGTGCTGGAATCTAGGTCACCTTCTCCCATCTGAATGCTCCAGTCACCAGGATAGGGCTTTTCTGGTTTGCAGCCTTTCCAGAAGATGCACAGACCCATCTGTAGCTATTCTTTTAAACAGCAAGACTGTTGCCTGTAATTTTAGAAGAGCTCGACATCTTCCTCCCCCTTCACCCTCAGGAAGCCACAGCCCACAAGATGAACTCCTTCGGTACAGAGTCACGTTCCAGCTCCCTGGAATGTGACTTCGGGTCTGCACAGTGTTGCCACCTCAAGAGGAGGCACAGAAAAATGCCACTTACGTACCCCAAAATAGGCGATAGCCCAATAGTTAAGACATTCTGTGTCAGGATGGGAGGTGTTGAGAGGAACTGCTCAGGGACACTGATCATGGACATCCCCGGGTGAGAACACCAGGCTGTAGGTTACCATAGAAAGTAAAACAAACTCTGAGAATAAAAGCAATTTTGGAAATGATGGCTTTCTTTGAAGCATATCTCAAAATGAAGGTTGAAAACAACCAGCTGCTGAATTTCCCCTGACATTTTTGGACTAATCACATTAGTGAGAGCTAAAGGCATATCTTGATGTGATGGCCAAAATGAGGCACATCAAGATTTGCTCTGTGTTGAGATTCATTACCAAATGGCAAGCAGCAGCTCTAGCTGTGCCAGCCAAACCCCAGAGTCAATCAGAGTCAGTTTTTCAGCTTGATTTGACTAGATTTTTGCTCACATGTGGATTTGTCGAGGGACACAGAGGTGTCATAAGCCAAAGCAGAGCTCTAGCTGCTCTGGGAGCGCGGGAGCCACGTAGGGGACTTTTACAGAGTGTCTGGGCCTCTGTTGCTAGGCAGTAGCTGAGCAAGGGGGGTTATATTTCTTTTTAAACATCTTAATAACATCTTGGTCCTGTTCTGAGAGCCTAAGCCCTTAGAGGGATCTAGGGTGTTTGCTTTCAAATGACCCCCATTCAGCTGGCGCTTTTCCCTTTGCAGTGAACGGGACAGTGTGCGTTCAGTAAGCCTGTGTCAAGCCTGTGTGTCTCTGCAGGTGTCTGTTCACTAATGTTTGCAAAGCATACTCCTGAAATATTAACCTGTAAATCTAGGCTCAGCTCATTTAGCTAGGATGCTGGCAAAGGATGCATCTGGGGTACACGTGGACCTGAGAAGTCAGTTCTGATTGTGGGGGACAGGCAGATGGACAGTAAATTCCAGCTCTCGGTAGGAGCAAGTAATTCTTCAAAGCACAGGATCCTAGAGACCCAAAGTTTCTCATCAAAATCCAGAAGTTTGAAAAACACTCAGGGATTCAACAGTAAGGTCCTTAAGGCAGTGAGCTGGCAAGTGCCTGAGAGAAGGTACTCATTAGTTTTGTTAGGTTTTGTTTTCATAGTAGTTTCAAAAAAAGGATTTTTTTTTTCCTCTTAACCTTTAGAGTGGAGCAGCTCAGCTACATTATTTATTCTAGAAACGTACCAGAGGCAGGACCACAGCTGAGTCCGTTGGGCAGTATCTGGCAGTCATTGCTAACCCACTCCTAAGACAAAATAAATCTCTACAAAGCACGCAGTGAATCTAGCAAGCTTCCTTCACCTGCTTGCAGCCTAAATGGAGTTTGCCAGCTCATCCTCCAGAGATTAAAAAAAATGGTTCTGCCTCTAATTAAGTAAGAGTCTTTGCAGTGCTTTACCGTTTCCAAAGATACACCGTTAGGCTGTCTGTGCGCTCACTGTGCTCGAGGTTAGCAAACTTACTAAGAGGAGTCAAATAGAGCAGAGGGACTGCACCCTGAGAACAAAGGTGAATGGCTTGGAAACTGTTCCACACCTGATCAAAGATGAAAAAAATTTCCCAAAAACTAAGATTATGGCTCTTTTTCCTTCCCTACAAATTGCAGCTTTTTAGCAGCATAGCTGGTTTTGTGTGGAGCAACAGTGGCATCTAGTGATCACACCTAGAAGATCGCTGAAGATTTACATGAACACAGAAAGAGACAGTATGGGCTAAGGGCAGAGGAAATAGCACAGATCTACTGTTGGCAGTGTCTGCAAACCCGGTCTGCGCATACTGGATCTCTGTCAGTTAGCAACATTTTATCTTCACAGGCATTTTTTTAGCATTTTTACTGCCAATGCTATTATGCCTTGCAAACTGTAACAGTAAAATCTCTTACCAACTCTGTCTTTCTGTTATACCGCCCTCGAGGGTTGAGCAGCAGCGTTGGACAGTTTGCCTCTCACACGATGACAAAAGAAGCTGCTCTTCAGCATTAAGGGAGCCCACATTTCCCAGTCTGGAAGGAAATTAGTGACTCAGCGCTGGCTAGCAGGGATGGAGAACGTGGCAGCCAACACCAAGTCATCTGCCCCTCTGTGGAGCAGACAATAGCCCTTCTATTCGCGCTGAAGAAAGGCCTCTTCTCCAAGAGTGCCGAGGGCCAGACAGTGAGCAGTATTGTTGTAGCTGGGTGAAAAGTTTACTAGTGCAGCAGAAACATAGTGTAAAACATTACTATATACAGTAATCTTGAGTTCAAAGGGGCAGGATGTCTAATATAACTGACTGGTAGTGTGAGAAAGACAAAGCAATCAATTTTGCTTCTGCGTTTTGGTGCAGATAAAACAGAGCAACAGGTCTCTGTTTGAAAGAAAAATTGGAAACAGTTTTATGAAGAGATGTCACTGGGAGAGTAAAGAAAATGCAATTACATTGCATTAAATGTTTCCAGTTCTGAAACAATTATAAGATAACTGATAACACTTTTGATCCCTGGAATGGCAAGTTCAGATCTCATACAGCTTCACTCAGCTCTCCTCTCCCTTGAGTGAGTGTCACTAATTGCAGGCAAGCTATAAATCCACAGTCTGTCCAAAAAAGTTTTGAACCTGTGTTGAATGGCCACTAAAGATTTTATCTCCTTTTCCTAAGAACAGGCTTGCCCGCTTGTCACTGGCCAAACTTGCCCATTCCTCTAGCCCCTCTGGAGTGTATTTGCAGTGACTAGCTCCTGCCTTTGGCTCTAGGCTGGTGTTTGTACCTGCGTGTCATTTGGAAAAGCCACTGGAATCTGTAGGAATGAAAAGCATCATGTGTACATACACGGGTAGGTTCACGTGGCAGAGAAACTATTATTGACAGAGAGCAGTAGAAGCATAGAAACGCCTATTAGGTGTGTCCTAATAGGGCTGAAAAGCTGGTTTGGAACTACCACCTGCATTTCCTTAACCACAGCGCAGCTCATCTGAAGCACTGCCTTTAAATCAGGAGTCTCAGCCCGTTTCTAAGGCTTTCAGGCTGAGGGGTGGGCTCCTGGTTCACTCCAACTGCCTAGCCTTTTTGGAGGACTCCCTGTGGCCGATATCATAGCATTTGCCAGGCAAGGGGAGTCCAGAGGCCTGTGAGCCTAAAGGGGAGGAACAACAGCACAGGTCAAAGTGGTAGCAGAGCCAGCAGAGAGGCAAACCAGCATGCAGCAGAAATTTATTTGTGAGAGAAAGTCTGTCCTTTCCTCCTACTGAAGCGGTGTAGCAGATTCATGCCCTTCGTGGTCATTGCATCAGCTGTGCTACCGCCACCACTTTTCCATCTAATTTCCCCCCTTTTTAGCATTCTCTGCCCTTCCAGGATCTCACACAATGACAATGAGAAATAACTGGGAGCTTTACCTATGGATTACTTGGAGTTTGATGGGCTGCTAGTCTCCTTTTCCCCCACAAGTGACTCGATACTTTTTCTCACACCACACCCTACATCCACAGTAACATATGTGACACTGAACACCATGTCCTGTTCTCCATTAAACCCTTCCGTAGTCCTTACCCCCACTGACTGTTGTGCCCATCCTTGGCCTCCTCATTTGCTGTCCTCTAGTTTTGTGTCATACCTCTGCTTTCTTAAATATACTGTAAATAGAGATTGGAAGATATATTTTTCACTATTTTTCACTATTACACTATTTTATTGGTTTAAAACCTAAAGAAACTGGTGAGATGGGTATGCATATATGGAAACACCATCTCACTATTGCAACCTCTGTGGACTCCCCCTTCCCACACCATTACATTTGGATGTTGCCATCTCTTGGTCTGCAATGTCTGGCCAAACCAGAGGCCCCCGCAACCAGAAGTCTGGATTTTCAGCAGCCCTGCAAGCACCACAAACGTCCGTCTTCTCCTCCACAAATAATTCAGAGTTTTATGCCCACTGAGTTTCACTTACCTTTCAGGTGCAAACAAGAAAGAGAGGGAGTATGATCTGTAGCCTTTCTGAGGAATGCTATTTGAATCTCATGTGAGTTATTTTCAGAAGAGAGATAATTTTGGAGTTCACTGAGTGTGTATGTGTCAGAGCGTATGTGGGAGTTTCCACGGAGTACTTTGCAGCAAAAAGACTATTCAAAGGGTAGTGTTAAAAAAGGCCTAAGTAAATTCGTTGCAACAGCTACTGCTTCAGACACACATTGTCTGGTGTTTATTATTCTTTTCATTCCTGGCCATGTCTCTATTTTTTTTTTTCATGTGAGGGAGGAAATTCCGATACTAAACCACCATTTCTGGTCCCTGCTGTGCATTCAGCTACCCAGACCAGCACCTCCCCAGTTTGATATGGATCCGCACATGAGCCACCGGCCTGGCCATCTACCCACCACAGTGCGATGTGCATAACACAGACAAAATCAGATGGCTGAAGGCTGGGAAGTTGCCTCGGGGGAAGGCTGTCGATACACCATGTTCCTACAGAACTCCTTCCCTAGGGATTTCCTACTGTTAGTGATCAGAAGCAGGATCCTGGGCTAAGCAGACCACCATGGCTGTTCTTATATTCTTGTAAACTCTCGCCAGATCCAGAATCAATGAGCGTGAACAAGATTTGAGAGTTCACAAAGGGAAGGAACAACCCAAATGTGGAGAGAAACAATTGCAAAAACTATTGACTACTGTGATGTAGAAAGTGTCTCTGTCTCTCTCCTGCTCCAGTATTCAAGATATGAGGCACTGTGGGAAGACTCTCCCCATGTTACTAACAATCTTAACAGATGTCAGAAAGACAACAAATGATAAGGAAAAAATGTATGTGCCCTTGAGAGAAAGGAGGGAGATGGCAACAGATCACACAGCAGCCATTTACCAGCCTGGCAGTGCCTGCTGCTGACAAAACGGATGCAGAGGATCAAATCCCAAGTACTACAGTGCATATGTGGTGCATATGTTCACAAAATCCTGCGCAAACGGATATAAACTGTGCTCTGAGTGGACACAAGCTTGCAAAGTCTTTGGGCTGAGCTGCCTGGAGAAGCTAGCTCTGCATTGCAGAGCTGTAGATAGCACAACAAGCTTTGCCCATGGTTACTTGGCCACCTCCATCCAGCTATAGCCTGTACCTGCCTGATAGCAGCACTTATTAGCTTAGTTATAGGGCAGTATAAGCATAGCTATAGCCTCTCCCCATAGTTGGCTTGTGCCCATCTGACTCACAGCACAGGCCAAGCAAAGCCAGGTGTGCCTGCAAAACAACTACGGTCTTATCCTGGCTAGGATTCAAGCGTTCACTCCCTTTTACGTCCCTTTTGCTGGGAGTGATCACCGGGCTGCAAAGTGGGTGAACTACATTACATGATTCAGCTCCCCACTGACGTCAGCCAAGTAACGGTCACTTTCAGCACGTGAAGGATGAAAAAGTAGGACAGTGAGGGAAAAAACAAAGTCCTTTCTTCTGCCAAGGATGTAGGGGAATTATTTTGGAAAAGATTTTTTTTATCATTTAAGAAATGACCTTCTGTAGCCATAGGAACTAGGCAAGACCTGTTTAGCACAATGGAATCTATATCCCATTTCTTGTTTTATTTTCCTTTTTGCACTATGAGTTATATTTACCTGCTAGTTGATATTTAAATAAACTAGTTGGCATACATCTCAATTATTTCATTATTTGCAGATATGCACTGAAGAAGCAAGCGTACAAGCAGCCAAACAGAGCAGAGAGAGCACAGTTCTTGCATAGTTTTCTCACTGAGATACAGGGCATATTTTCCTCATTGCTGAATACAGATTCAGAGCCTGCATTGAAATGAATGCAACCTAAAGGGAGCCACACACTGACCATCTGATCCTTTGATTTGCTGTTTATTAAAAAAACAATCTAAAAGAAGAACAGACAGGAGAAGCTTGTTTTCCCTTAAAATTCCTTGCACCTTTTGAGCTCCCTTCCCCAAAACACCCACAGGTGCTCCTACCCTCCTCCCAACCTTGCCATTCACATATATTTCCTCCCACAGCACTACTTCCTGCTGATTTGTAGTAAGACAATACGGTTTGATATGGTTTTATCAGAGAAAGACTTGGAACAGTTTTTGGTTTTTCTTTAAACTTGTGGTGAGCCAATGCTGCCTTGCGTTGTGTGTTAGATTAAGCGTATCAGAAACTGCATCTTGCGTGCTGAGGGAGTCTGGGTCCAGTCACTGACTAGCCTGAAATGATCTTACACTGCAAACTCAAATGACCTCCAATTCTGTGTCTTAAATCTTGTTAAATACTTTATGTTGGCCCAAGTGCTTCACAAAAAATAATTGAGCTCCTCATCAGAGCTGAGCAGGCAGATTTTCCTGCTGTAGCTTTCATTCACCACTTTTAAGATATCTCAAATTCCAGCTAATGCAAACCATAAAGGCTCTGCTCTTTGCGGGGAGGGGGGAGGTAGCCACAACACCCCACGTGCACTCTGACGCTGTGTTGAATCCACCTTTCCCACCCATGACCCTCCCAGACATGTACATCATCCCAAGGATGCCAAACTGTCACCAAGCAGGGCGAAAGCAGAGGTGTCAAAGTAGAGCAGTTTCTGGGTGTTTGAGGAACCAGTCACAAAACCAGTTCCTGCTGGCTGACAACACATGGGCTAGAGGTGCTAGTCTGCAGATCTCAAAGCACTCACAGGGCTCCATGCAGAGCCACCACTTTGAACACATCTTTCTCCAAAAAAAAGTGAGCAAAACTGGAGTGAACAAAGCATTGACAAGGGATGTGTCCCATTAAGATGAATTTTCATCTCTTCATGCTTCAGTGGCTGTCAGTGGAGCTCATGTCAGATGATGACTTTGGCTCCTTGCCACTTAGTCAGGTGACTATTGTCTGTGGATGGGCACTCATTGCCAAAAGGTGAAGTAAAACTACAAAATGGTGAAACCACCTACATTATTTCCATGTAAATAATTTCATGCGACGTAAAGTGCATTTTATAAAAGTTCCAATCAGATTAAAAGTCTCTTTAAAATTTTCAGCTTGAACTTTTACCTGAAATGGAAATACAATTGTAAAGGCTGTATTTTATTTCAGCTTAAAATAACCTTTTGTTGCCTTTCTAGCAAACATTTATATTAATTTGGACGCATTCTAGTAAGATTTTTGATAAGGATACAAAATTATAGTTTCTCTAGCTGCACTTGTGGATGAAATCAACTATTTGCTGCCTGCAATTCTGAAAAACTGATTTCTTCTATCAAAAAAAAGTATAGGCAACATTGAATAATCTCAGAATAGCTTCAGACCTGTTTCCACTTGCAGGACTGTAAGTATCCTTGCAACAGAATCAAATGCCCGTCCCTGGAGAGCTTCTATTTGATGATGTGGAAAAGCATTCTCATAAACAAACATCAGTCTGACCCTAATGAAGTAGTTTCTCCTGAATAGACTGCAGGAGCTTAAAAAAACAAACACCACCACATTCATTTGGTCCTGTGGAGGCCTCAGGGAGAACAAAATGCAGAGGTTTATACAAGGGAGATTCCTACCACTACAGTTCCCAAGGTCCTCAGAGTTGCAAAGCCACTCTTCCAAACTCTGCTGCATCCCCACACCTCATTTGCCAAAAAGATTCTCTAGCAAAAAATTAATTAGAAACTTCTATGGAGTTTCCTGGACCTCTTCTGAACATCTCTCCTCAGTATCAAGTGATGAAGTTGCTTTTACTGTATGTTGAGCAGACACATTTCTTTGGTCTTATGGGGAATATCTGGGTTATTGAGCAACTGAGGTAATTCTAGTTAGGGGAGACAAGAACATTGAATGTTGTCTTAGAGAAAAGAAATTTTCCCATAGCAAACTAATGCAGAGTTGCTGTGACTCCTTCTCCTCAGTCTGAACAGTCCAAGTACAGGCCCTTCAGAGCGTACTCATTGATACTGAGTAGGTCTAAATCTCTAGGATTAGTATTTTATCAGCATTTCTTTCCCCAGACCAGTATCTGTGCAGAGCTTGCTAACTTTTCATTATGTAATCACATCTTAATGTGTTGGAAATTCATGCACTTGTGACATTTTATCAGCTTTTTTCAGAATGACAGTCCTTTTATTTTCACTGGTTCAGTATACAGGTGCACAGTACACTAACGCTAGGTAAAAACAAGGAGATTGATTCACAATGAAATTTTGAAAAGAAGTGCATTTCCTCTGAATCAAAGTAGAAACGACTCTTACACGCTCCATAATCAGTGACTAAATTCTACATTATTTTAAATTTACTCATTGCTACGAATAATCATTACTGACAACACTACTGTGATCTGAAAATAAGGCAGGGGCAAGATCTGATCTACATGTGTTTCAAATTTATAATGTTCATACTTGTATATTATTTTATATCCATACACTTGTATAAAACACAATAATAAAATAAAGTTGTCCCCACAACAATAAACAGGGTATATTGTACAGCTTATAATTTATGGCATACAGTAAAACTGATGTCACATCCTATAGATTTTATGGCACAAATTAATAAATAGATGATATATTAACTTGTAAATTTAACCAAAGAAAAAAAAAAGGAGATATTACATACAGTGGGACTGATTCATCAGTACTGCTTTTTTCCCAGATTAGTGTCTCGGCAGTTTTGCATCACGGTAAACTTGTCAGTAATAAGGTAAAGAACCACAGTCAGTATGTACTATATGGCAGAGCTATAGTATTTTAAGAGCAACCTGAATTTCTGGAATTTGAGTGCTTGAGTTTGTAACCCTGAAGTTGAATTACCCACATTTAGTGCCTCTGCCTGCCTGTTTTAATATATATAGAAAAAAAATCTGTTATTTGTCTTATGATGTTAACCAGCTTTGAAGAACTTCTAAGTAAGACACATATCAAAAACATAGGCTTCTGAGAAAACGTAATGAGAAATTTAAAAAAGGGATTCAGTCAGAAGTAGAAATTCAGCTTATAGCTTAGCCAGCGCTGTTTCACAACAAACTAGAACCAAGTGAGGGAACCCATGGCAGTCCAGTGGATCCAATCCATTTATACAGTGGCTGATATGCTGACTTTTAATGATAAGTGGCACCCAAAGTGCCACTTATAGGGTCTATTTATAGGGTTGAAAATCCTAAACTACTTCGGAACATTCATATATTTTACATACTGCCAAGCAGGCAAATATTTAATTAATTATAAAAATGGCTGTTATCTAGATACTAGCTTTTAAGTCCACTGTAACCAGAATGTGTCATAATGCTCAAACAAATATACATATATACCTAATTTAGCAGTGCTGAAACTCTCCAGCAGTTATATGTAATAGAAAAATAGCAAGCCAGTGTTGTGGGCAGACTTATTCTCACAGTCTGTTATTTTTATGCTTGCTGACTACATTTATAAACTACAATATCATCAGAGGACTGCCATGGGAAGAAAAGCATGAAATGCTGTTCAAGAATGTCCAAAGCCAGATGGCCCAGTAGGTGAGTGGTAATATTCGACACTGAAAGTGATACTTTCAATTGCTAGGGCCGCTTGTGCTTCCGTTAGTTGTGGCTTCTCCAGCTACTCACAGAGCATGATGACGAGGTCTAATAAAGAAGCTGCACAACAGCCATAAAAAGTGCTTTTTGGATAGGTTTTACTGCAACAGATGGGCAATTTGTCCTTAGAGCTTTGACAGAGACAGGAGGTAGCCATGGGGGGCTGAAAGGTTAAAGGCAGCTGGCAGTTTTACATCTGGATTAGATTTAAAGAAACAGTATGCTTCACACTGTAAATCAATGTTTATTTTACCACGGAACCATCAGAATCTACAACAGGGTGCCAGAGTGCGTCTTCTCTAATCTATTCCATACCACACAGGGGCACAACTTTCAAAGACATACATTTATACCTCTGGTAACCACTTTTGTCCCCATTACTTTAATTAAAGTTTAGAAACTCTTTGGGACACAAATATACACGCATACATGAAAAAAAAAAAAAACACATTTTTTTGTTGCTGTCAGAAATAGGAAGTACCAGGTAGTACGTCACCGTTTCCTGGTCCCACTGTTGCCACTGACAGACTTACTGAAACTTCTACTCATTTGTGGAAAGTGTACAGTTGGCGTTCTTTCAGTGGGGCCATACAGCCCTAAATTCCTGGCTGTGGCTGACTTTCGAAGAGGCTTGACACTGGGAAAAGGGTTGAAGACTTGCAACTTCGGGTTACCGGGCTGGGGAGATTTACCCAGGTTTCCACTGTCACTGGATGAAGCAGAGGACTCAGATAAACGTGTTTGGCAAGACTGACTGGATGTTGACTCAGCATCAGCTTTGCTATCTGAGGCGAGTTCCAGCGCTTCTAGTTTTAGCTGAACCACTGACATGTTTGCGTTGGTGTCCTTAGAGACCGGCTCAGCACACTGTCTATCAGCTTTTTGGGGAGTCCTGTCATCCAAACCACCACCTTCTCTTTCTCCAAAATCAGAATGTGAGGAAGTCTCCTCCTTGGCACCAGGACTATTTGTTTTACAGCTCTCACTCTGCTCATCTATCAGTCCAACGGTATCCCCATAGCCCAGCTGGCCTTTGGCCCTAGCAATATTCTTTCGATGAACTCGTATGTGAGTGCGCCATGGAGAGTTCAGTTTGGTTTTAAGATCTTCTTGGGGAATGGGAGACATTTTCCCTGTAGCGTGACTTGGGATGTGAATGACAGCATTCTTGAGAGACCTGTTATTCGACTTCATCTTCTTTCCTAAAAGAAGGTGGTTTATCACCGGGGAGTAGTTTACCTGAGAAGGGAGAAGGCTGGTAACTGGCCCTTTGTCTGAAAGAAAGTGTTTGAAAGAAACATAGTGTTGTTAAGATCAAAACAAATTACTAAGAATCTGCCACCAAAGACTATTTTGATGCCTTTCCTGAGGTATAGCAAAGGTCTGTAGGACTGACTCTAGTAAAATCACTGAATTGCTCTTACATCTTGGAGTCAAACACAAAGCTGAAACTTGTGCGATAAAGTTTTCCTGTCTCCCTCGCTGCTTCTCACCCATGGGTAAGTCCTGAGCCAGACATGCTATGAAAACAAAGGGTATCAAAAAACAGCTCTGCAATTTTTGGAATTGCAAGAGCGAGCACAACAGGAAACTGGGTAGTCACACAACGCACTTGCATATCCATTGCAGTGCAATCCTTGCATTAGGTATAATCCTGCACAAGTTTTTTGCTGTTAATGGTATACTTGCTGTAACCAAAAGTTTAACGTTAATACTAGCCTTGGATCTTCCCTCTCCTTTATTTCTCTTCCAGCTGTAAGAAGCCATTCAGTCCCTACATGAGGTCAGTCACATAAGCCTCTCCATGAGGCCTGCTGGTCTGAAGAATGAGCCAATGTATTTTCAAATGGGTGAAACCACACCAGCTCATTTCCATTAGGTCCTCTGATTAAACCACAGCAATAGACTCAGAATTAGGTGACAGTTTGATTAAACCACAAACTTGGCCATTAATCATGATTAGTAAATTAGAAAGGTTTTTTGGCAATCCTTAGGAGTCAACATCTCACTGTTTGCACTATTTCAGCATGGCTACTGCCTTTGTTCAAAGCAGACACCTTGCCACTATTGAAAAAAAATTCCTTATAAATCAACTTAGCGTTCATGAAAAGTTGCAGCTGCATGGACTCAAATGCTCCAGGTAGGATGGGTTTAGCAAATCTAGGAGAGGAATAAACTTCTCTGCAGTGATCCATCTGCAGGGTTCCATGCTGACTTGGTAAGATGACTCGTAAGTGGGAAGGAACGAGTGGGGTGGGCTGTTTTCAGCTTGCACACCTGTTAAAATCTTCAGCTCCTCTGCTCATGCTAACCCTGGTGTTGCCCAGTTTGCCAGCTGTGGAAGTAGACTTTGTAACACAGACTGCAACATGAACTGATCTCCACCTCAATTCTCACACCAGTGTTATTAGAGCTAGATAGACTGTTAGCTGCAACAGGAAATTGGAGCCAGCTCTGTAATCTGCCATGCCCTGATGAACTCAGGAGAGTTAGGATGATATGTACCAGCTAGGAATCTACCTGCTCCTTGATCTAAAGTGTACTCATTTCACTTTTTACAATGCATCAGTATGTCAACTCCAAGAACGCCAAAGATTTAAATTTTTTAATCAGAGAGATCAACGCAATGTACCCAGATAGCAAATACATCTTTAAATACCATTGTTCAGCTGGTCCCTGGGACCCAAAAAGATCCCAGGGTCGTCACCTTCAGATCCTGACAAAAGAAAAACAAAAACATCACCTTTTCATTTACAATTTGTGTGTATGAAGTGGCATCCACTTTATTACACATGTGTTGTATAGGCTATCCTCTTTTGCTTTCTCTATTTGGTTAAATGTTAAAGAACATTATTTGCCTTGTCTCCTATCATGAAGTCAGCTTGTAAAAAATCAGTAAGTAAAGCATGTTTTAATATATTACCTGCTCTGATATACACATGGTGAACTTGCTGTTGCTGCTTCTTCTTTATCCTGGAATATTGCTTTTTCAGTGCATTAATATCAGTGGTCATACGCTCCATCATCATGCTGTTAAAAGCAGCATGATATTCACTTCGGCAAGAGTCTATTGCTCCTGGACTTAGTTCTGCAATATTACTGGAGCCCAGACTTTGCTCTTCATTCTGGTCTGCATAAAGTGGGAATAAAATGAAGATGAGGAATACATCAGCACACTCAAGAGTTCCTCCGATTACCTGCAAGGGAAGTGCATGCCTGATTTCTGCTGTCTTATTTACCTATAGCCTTTTGATGAAATCAGCTGCTATTATAACGTGCAAATTTAACACAGCTGTCATATTTTAATAAAAAGTATTCTATTTCTTTATATTATTATATTAAATATTATCATATAAACATTTTTAAAGAGAGTACAAAACCAGTTAACCTAACAATGGAGCGTGTGGAAATTCACTTTATAAATCACCTGAAAATACGCCAGCCTTCCCTAAAGTAATTCAAAAATTATTAGAGACTCTCAGGTGGTCAAAGAAGAGGCTACCACTCCAAGTTATAAAATACATTACAGTCAAGCAGGCACGGGGTTAAAAACTGACCTAGTGAAACTGAGTGAGAGTAAGAAGAGGCAATAATGGCTCCATAGGGACAAAGCTGCTAGTGGCAACGGAAAGGATGGGTGCAGAGCAGCTGAGGAGGAGGCTTCTCTGATCCAACAGCTGCAGAGCAACAGAGGCAGTGTAATTTATTTTCACAGCTGTCTTTGGTGCACCACCAAACTGGCACTCCAGGGTCAAGGGGTAATTCTTTTTCAAGGAATGTTTGTTTGTCTTTGGCTTAGTTTGCAATAGCAGCTTGATGTTCTAAGTGCTAGCTTGAAGCAGCAGGCAGAGTCCCTCAGGAAGGGAAAACAAAACATCACAACATCAAGAGGAGAATTCCAGCATGTAGGTTATAGGTCTCGGCAAAACCAAGCCACGAGAACGATGATGCGTAACCAGGTAACAGTGACTGCTAACATCCATCTGCCTTTTTCTAACTACAGCTATTCTGTTTGCAGGCAGAGCCTCTGAAGATCCAATGAACAATGCTGCCCTTACCCTGAACATCACTGAAAGCAAGCAATATTACCAGCTACCTGTGAGAGACACGTAAAAATCTATCTTTTCTTGTAAGCCCTTCTCTGAAAGTGCTGCACCTGTGAGAGAAGCTGTTGAGTAAGAATCCTCCCCCAGGGCATGATAAAATCAGTCTCCAAAGTCACTATTTCACAGACACTGATGCGAGTTAGCAAACAATCTACTTTTCTCAAATGTATCAGAATTTTACTCTGCTTACTGAGCTTGCACAGTTGAATGTACAATTCTGCCAGAAACTTTCTTTCAATGTGGAAGGATGTGAAAAAATGGTAACATTTTGTCAGAACACCTTAAACCGTACACAATTTAAAAAATAAAAAAGAAATTTGACACACCCAGAATACACAACAGTCTGAAGGTTTGGCCAAAAGCAAGGTGAGGCGGCCTGCAGAATTCAGTTGCTGTTTCACCACTGATAGGTTCCAATACTATTCAAGCATATGCTAATAAAAGTCAAGGATATTTATTAAATATACACTCTTCAGAAGATGCTAACTACCTAACAGCTGTCTTGGAAATTAGCAACAGGTAGGGGTTTTTGTTATATGCTTGCTTCTTTTTTGTGACTGGGGAACATTGTGGGGTTGGTTTTCTAAACATTACTAAGGCAAATTTTTACCCAATTTACTCTACAATACAGCCTTCAAGCTAAGCTTGGAAGGCATCTTTGCGGACTGCAGAGCAAGCCATGTGACATCTGTTGTAATCTCTATGTGAATTTAAAATATAATCTTCATAGCAGCTTTCACAGTTGAAGCTACAGATGATTTCTGCAAGGTCATACAGATCTAACTAGATTTTTCAAAATCAACTGAAGCGCCTTTACCTTTGATCTGTTTTTGGTACTTCTGGAGCTCTGGTACCAAAAACCCACTTAATGGTCCAAGACAGCCAATTCCATTGGCGATAGAGTCTTCGTCATCTGGGTCATTCTCCTCATCGCTGTCTCTGGTTCTGCCGAGCCGCCTGTCAAATGAGAACATAAGGGAAATAGGAAAGAAAGACATTCTTAAATATGATCACCAGCAAACAGCTTCATCTTCAGGTGCATATAAGGGAAGATGCCATCTGCCACTATCTACCTGAGATAAATAATGACCCTATATGCTATAAACAGTGCAGTTCAAACTTACCCGGAAAGTGAAGTTGATTTTACTGCAGCAGGGAAAGGAGTAATGTTGTATGTGTATTTCTCCCTTAATTCTGCCAACTGTGGGAAGGGAAACTGAGCCATGGTATAAACAGTCTAGGAAAAAAAAAATGCAAAATTGTCCTTTTAAGCAACGGACCCACAAAAAATTCTCCCTGAACAGATTTTCATAGTCTTACAGGACTAAAGGCTACACATTCTCATATGCCCTAAGAAAATGTAAATGGCCTAGTTATATGACGCAATCAATACTTCTTGTAGTAAAAATAAAGAATGATTCACTAGAAAAAGACCTGGCTCAGAGTAAAGAATATATGATAACATGAGAGGTAGCACAGGAGCATGCGCCTGTGAAATAGGTCTTTATGTCTGAGAAAGACCTCAGGTGGAAAGAGGATAATCAGAAAAATATATTGTTTATGGAAATAAGGATCCCTACAAGACTGTTAATTTTCCACAACAGAAGAATGTAAGGTCTTTTTCAGCTACTGTCCTTATGTAATAATCATTCTCCTAATAATCATCCGCTCCTTGCCAGCACTCTGCAAACCCTCCTCCTCCAGTTACGATTTTACTTATACGAAGGCATTACTGAGTTTTCTGGAATCTTCCAGAAGACCTACTTTTCTGCCCAAGTGCTCAACAAGATACTGACATTATCAGAAATAGCGGAGCAGATCCTCACTTGATGTAGACTGCTACTGATCTATTAAAACCAATAGCATTATGCCAGCTGAGCCCCAAGAGTTTCTGTGATGGAAATCACTTCCTCAGCACAAAAGCTATAGTCAAACAGGAAGGACTTTACATTATCCACCTAACTTTTCTCCTCTCACAGTTTAAAGGAAAATAATAAAAAAACACAAAGACTTGTTCTATGATGAATAAAGAAACCTCTCTGCAGTACTCTGAATTCAACACAGCAGTCCTTAGAACATAAAACCAGACTAATCAAAAAAAAAAAAAAGACTTTAATATATTTTATTTATTTCAGCACCCAGAGACAGAGAAGACAAATAGTTGCAAATGCATTTACTTTAGCATTATTTTTGCTTTAAGTCATTTTGTAATAATGGAATGTGTATCACCAGCTGACCTAGCATAAAGACAGATCATATTCATGGCAATACCATTGCTGATTTCTTCCTACAAATTTACTAGACTTCTTTTCCTGTTTTCACACTTACAACTATTCAGGACTTTCAAAAAATTGACACACAGTTCATTTGGAGTCTTGATGCCAAAAGGAAAAAGAAAAAACAGCTGAAACAGCTTCTCAGAGCTTCTTTGAAAATCATAGCTTTTCCCCTATTTTGAAAATTAAATGTCTTCTGAAAGACAGCAACTTAAACATTTCTCATTAGCTGTGACAGGAAATCTTTTTTCTTGTGCTATAAAGTCCGTGACATTTTCATTTGAAGGCAAATGGTCTCAATTAAGATGAAAGGAAATTCTGAACAATTTCTACATAATCCGTTCACGAGCAGTGCCTTGTCTGGGCTAAGCACACTAAGAAAGTCACAAAAACGGAGTCAGTGCTGGACCCTTCCTGACAGGAGGAGAAAAGAAATGCTTCTCAGTTGCAATGATGCAGGCAATTAGGAGCAGGAGGAACATTCCCGGCTGGAGCAGGCACAGGGCAACAGCACAGCTGAATAGGTTTCTGCATGAAAAAGCTTTTATACCTTGAGGTATGCACAGACTGTAAGGCAGGGAGAATGCCTTCAGAAACCCAGAGCATGCACTGAAGCTTCATCTCTCCATGAAACTACAATGCTGCTGTGAAAGACAAATATTCTCTGGGGCCTGAACAGTGATATCCTGGCAGTTTACCAGACCAAGGAATTTTATGATCTGAAGAAAGACCCACCTCCGGCCCAACATGTCTGCCTGTTTGTTTGATCTCCATCACACTTTCCTGTTTTTTTGCCATATGTCTCAACTTTCCCCCTTCATGGAGCAGAGGTGTGTCTGGTACTTATTTCTACTCTTTATGTCAACAGCCTTTCCAGGTAACTTGTTCCATATGCTAGTAACCCTTTATGTGAAACAGTCAACCTGGAGTCCTCCTTTTACTCCTTGCACCTACTGGTTTAGATTATGCTTTCAGCTTTTGCATGTCTCCAATCTGTGTCTTTTCCAGATCCTGTGCAATTTCTTCTATTTAGTGTACACACTTTTAACTTAATTACTTGTTATCAGATTAAGCTAAAGGCTTGCACTTGCCATCTGGCTAAGAGACCCACAAAAAAAATTTATCCTGGTGCAAGTTCCACTGAAAAGTCAAAAATTATGACAATCGACACCTGTGATTTCCTCCTTTCAGCAATGTTTCAGAGTCTAAGAATCTTGTTCCCAGTTTGTATGTGGCTTTGGATACCACTTGGTTAATTTTGGTGAAACCGTGCTAGTGGGGAACACCTACAAATAGTAAGCCTGATACAGCCAAACTCATTCACTTATTTATGGCCATAAGGGACAGATTCTGGAAACATTAAAAACAAAACCAAAAAAGCCTCTGTTCTGACCTTAAGTAAATAGCTATTTGTCAATCTTCTGCCTTACTCTGAAAATGCAAAGCCATTTATGCCCTCAGCAAAATACTCTACAAAAGTGATGGGCTAGGACTTCCAAAAGAGGGTAAGCAATTTTGCTTTTCCAGATAGCTCACAAACACTTCGCTCAACTGCAGTCCCACACTGGTTGAGAGCTTTTCTATCTCTCTTTTCACTAGGAAAATCAAAACAAAAAACAAACAAAACAATCTCCCTCCCTCCTCCAAAAAAGTTAATGACGAATACACTCAAATCAGGATAATAGTGTCTACATGAGACAGTCTAAAAATGTTACGATAACAGAGAGGTATTAATCCCTATTCCTCTCCACCACAGTAAACACACAGGGATTCCTCTCCTTTTCCTGTTTTCTTCTCATCTCCTTCACATTCGGATGTTTTTTAGTGTACAAACTGAACTAATTTAGTTGCTTATAAAAATGCTTGCTTTCTGAGAAGGCACGAAAGCATGTACTCATAAACCAGCACAGAGTGTTGAGAATATCTGTGGACACCTGGCGTACAGCCTTCTGTCTCCACGTTAAAACCAAAGGGGTTTATTAAAAGGCCAATAAAATAACCTTACTGAATACCGTATTTGTTTAGCTTCTAGTCCTGAACGCATACTCGGCCTAGCATCTGAAGTGTACAGCACTAACCCTTATTTACCTTAATTATTTAATCTGAAAAAGGGGTGAAGCTGTTGCCTTGCTCCTCCAATCCCTCCATGTTCTCCTCAGCATAACTTTATAAGAACTCTTGCCATTTAAGGGCCAAATTTGCAAAAGCTTTAAGCCCTCCAGAGTTTTAGAGTTTTTAAGACTCTTTAAGAAAAGAAGAGTTTTTAAATGATGAACGTGTACCAAGCATACATGCTGGTGAAGAGAACGAGGGCAAGAGTTCCTTTGATCTAATTTAGACGTCTGTCCTATCAACACTTGCTCCTGAGGCATGGGCCAAGCCCCCTCTAACTCCCATCAAAAGAAACAGGCCTTTTAGAGCACAATTTGTTTCCTGGTGGCCTAGAAGTGCCTGTAACTATTCACTGTCTTAAGTGAAGACACAGGTAGCTCAGATGTAAATATCACTGTCATGCCACTCTAAAGAAAAGTGAGATGACCGCGACCACTTCACCAATATGTGTGGGAAAGGCAAACTAGGATATTAACCCTTTCCTACAGTTGAGCCACCTTGGAAAAAAGGAATCAGGCATGAGTACCCTGCTCTATTGATTTTGAAAAAAAAAAAAAGGAACATTTTGAAAACAAAGCAGCCTAAACATTAATCTCTGGCTGATTCCTCTGGAAAAGCTTAAAACAATATATAAAAATGATGCTTTCAAGCAGCCTGGATCCTTTTGTTAATGCACTGTTTCACGTTTCTCTATTTTTTTTCTCCAACACAGAGAGCAAATAGTTCAAATTCAGCCAGGGACATGGGGAGGGATTCATCTCCCCTCATGGCCAACACCTACATTGCCTAATTCTCTTCACTGAGGGTAAAGGGAGTCTACAGTGAGCAGCTCGGATGGAGATGGCTACACTGCCAGTGCCTGCCTTTTACCTGATGAATGCTCTCTCAACTATTGGGTGGTTTCTTTGACTGAGCAGACACATGGAAAACAGACACATCCTTCTACTTTGCAAAAAAACTTTATATCTACTACACCACCTCCATACCAGTGCCAGTGACATCCTACCCTAACACTCCTATAAGTGGCACACAGTACACATGTACAACATGAATACACATATACTTTGCACTAAGTGTTTCTCGGTTTTTGCTGAAGCACAGAAAGACTGCTAAGTTATTATATTCATATATAATAGTTGCAACAGTTCAGAAAGAATCCTTCCAGCCCTGCAGTCTGTAAGCTACCTACGATTCATCTTCCATTATACACAACAGGGAAGAAGGAAATCCAGCACTCAATCACTTAAGCACACTTCAGCTTTCCCGATATTATTTCTTGTGACAAATGCCACATCTTGCTTTCGTATTGCACTTGAGGCCAGGAACAGAAATATAATGCATATGAGAAGGCATCAGCTTGTGCTGCCCTCCTCACACTTCCTCAACATCTAAACTATCTTGTGAGGAACCATAACATCCACTTCAAAAGCATGTGGGTGCCTCTGACCAGCTGCATTTCAAAGGAAAACAAAGCCACCTTGCTGACCTCTCCTATCCCTAGAACTCTCTCATTAGACAACCCTCCCTCCCCCCAAAAAAAATTCTGAAAGCAATCCTCTACTTTAGGGCAATATTTCATCAGACTATGGAAGTGTATTATCCCAGACAGCCAACACATATTGCTTTCAGTAATGGGTACACCACTTAGAGTAACACAGCTCACTTGCCAACTATTATAATAGACACATCCAACTTCATATTCTGAGACCAGAATTTTTTTTGTCCCCTTAAGGCAGGTCAAAAATTTCAGGTGAATTATTTGCTTCTGTATTTTCACCCACTTAATCACCATACTCTAACTCATCGAAAATAAAATTCCAGGAGTGTAGCATGAAGTCTTCACTAATCACCTAAGTAGACAACACCTCAAGGATATTAGAAAAAAAATGCATGCGTAAATCAATAACATAGCTCTGCAACACTAAAAGTCCTTTTTCCCAGAACAATGTAATCTTTGTTCTTACACAATGACGTAAGCTTTAAGAATCCAGTGAGTGCAATTATCTACAAATGTCTTTGTTTATAGTTCACTGACGACTGTTCATGGCTTTCTTTTAATTCATGAAGGGTTTTTTCCCTTTACAGTTGATAAACTCTAGCCTCCCACAGTGTCTGCAGAATGAAAAGGACACTCTGTAATGAATAACTAGCAAAAAAAAAAAAAAACAAAAGAAAACAAAAGAACACCCTACAAATAAGAGGCAGAATCTTTTACTAGTCATATTTTAAGTAACGCCAGTTGGGCACTATATCACAACAAACTTTCAGCTGTCAGTATGGCATCCAGTTTTTATCAAATGGAGCCTAGCAGTTTTCTACGCTTCATGTATAAGATAAGATTTCAGCTTTAATTGCAGGTCATCTATTCGTTCCACTGACATGTTAGTTTAACCTAGTTACCTTATTTTTTATTCTTGGGAGAGTTTAGGTTTCTGCAGTACCTGAATAAAAAGCATACTTCTTTAGAAATCAGTGTCCAAAGAATGCACAGAATACATAAACAATAATTATTATCACATTTACTCACCTGCATGAGTTCATTGCTGTCAATTAGACTGTCTTCCAGCATCTCCTGGGTCAGCTTGCCCATGGTACTGTAAAACTCATCTGCGGTTTCACAACACTCTATTTGCCTACATCAAAATACATGTTAGGTTTTTGTTTTATTTTTACATATGATTATACACTTCCAAACCAAATTTGAACTTTCTGCAGTCATAAAATACGCACTTCTATTAGTCACTCCAAGTTCACTGCAATCCTGCCCATGATTTCAAATAATAAAATCATGCACATCATATTAGAAATACTGATGCAGTAAAAGAATGGACTGAGCACAACTTACTGGCCTGACTGCCCATGATAAAGGATTCATGCATGTACGGCCAAGTTCTTCATCCTGCTCCTTTCACTTCTACAACTTGAGAACTGATAAATCTTGCCTCCTACTAATAAAAGGGAGTTTTCCCATCAGCTCAAAAAAAGAAGTATAAGGATTTATTGATTGCCTCACCACGCGTCCCTCACTGGGCACCAGCTAGCTGATTTCACTGGCTGAATTGCCTTTCTGCCAAATAGGAACATTTTGTTTGGCCAAGAAACATTCCAGTGGAGAAAATTAATATGTGTACATATATATATATATAATTGTATTCAATAGAATTGTGCTCACGTAACACAGAATATAGGAAAATTCTCTCATATCCTGCACACCTATGAACACTGTTTCCAAATTGTCTTTATTTTGAGAGATCCAAGCATTTTTTACGTTTGTTTACGTTTCTGAAAACATAAAATCGCTCACAGTGTGTCAGCTAAAGGAAGAGCAGAATGAGTAATAGGCTTTTGTGACCGGCTGTGGGACACACCTTAGGTCAGTCAGTAAACATCCTCTCCCATGAAAGGAAAAATTTGTTTTACTTCAGTCCCAATCAAGTGTAATGCTGGCCAGAAGAGAAATCTATCACCTCAGAAATACTAAAAATTAGTCTGAGCTTTAAAGCCTTGTGTCATCACACAGGATTCAGTGCAATAAGCGTCTCTTGCCAAATCAAGACTACAACATCTTGCACAGACATGCGAAAAACAAGACTGGGCTGCTCTTTTGTACATACGTGCCTACGAGTTGGTCAGTTCAGCTGTATATATTATAAGCCATTGTGTCAGAGCTTGATCAAAGGATACACTGGCCTGATCCAATTAGAAAAGCTTTTGAACTTAAGGCTCCCTTCTTCAGATCTCTCAGAATAAAAATTAATCTTATTCCCACCAGTTTTTCTGAGAACCTTTGTCTGACCTTCAAATAACAAAACCAATTAAAGATAGAGACGAGGAAGCAAAAAAGAGTAATAAACCACTGATCAGCTAGTTAAAATTAATAATTTCTTTGCACTTACAACAACTTCCACTCTAATATACCAATATATTTTGCAAATATTCATTTAACTTTACAGCACCTTCAAGGGGAAAATAAATATTATTATCCTCATTCTGTGGATTAGATGTTTATAGGCTTAAAAAGACTAACCTACAACTTTGCAATAAATCTAGAATAAATTAAAGTAATCCACATTTTCTTAATGTGGTTTGGGTGTCTTAAAGCTATACATAAATTAATTTTTCCTTCCTAAAAATATCCTTAAAGGAAAGGAGCATACATTCTTTGGCAGGAAATCTAGCTCTAATAGTTCTAGAAAGATCTACTAGGATGGATCTTCCATTGGAAAAAATCGTAGTTCAGGAATCACTTTGGCTGAAATCATTGTTTTGAGGAAATTTATTGAATGACCTATTATTAATCTAAACTTCATCTAAGCTTTAACTCAGGAATTTCAAATGAAATGTCTTGTTTGTAAGACAGGGCTTGAGATCCATTTTGCCATTAGCTTTTGGTCTAAAATGTAAGCCTAGGAACGTGACTTGCGAAAAAGAAAAATATAGGCTGGAAAAGTAAATTGCTTTTCTTCTCTAGACTTCACCAGAACAGAGAGGCATCACACTAACAGCTACTTAAAAAAGGAGCTCTAAAATTGCTCTCTGTTCCTTAAGACAGCAGTGATTCTGTCCAGGTAGCTGACTTGAAGAAAAATAAACAAATTGAGAACACCACCACAATCCCAACAGGTGTAAAGGTGGACACAGAATTTTTTCATGGCCTTTGGCATATAGTATCTTAAAGTTTTGGACTTTAAGTCTCCATGCCACCAATTTCAGTCTGGTAACATGAAAACATCCAGAAACACTGCTGAAGAAATCAGGTAAATACAGGAAAACCTCCAGCACACAGAGCTACCTCTAGTCTGTAAAATCAGGATTTACAGGATTCACTAATGGCATTTTTCCCATTGCTCCTAGTACACTGGGGAAAGTAGGACGCAGTGTCCTGAGACTGCCTAACTATGAAAAGATGACCATGATTTTCAGTTGAACAGCTGCTTGCAGCAGAACAGGATTTCTCTGCCATGGCCAGGCCCAAAATGCACTAACTTGAGGCAATCTCCATCTGGATAATACTGCCATTGAATATCTGCTGCTCCAACTCCCGTTCCCCAGGTGACACCACTATGTATTACAGTTGAGTTTCCTCAAAATACACTCTACCGTGAAAGGCAGTCCTTTGATCTTTCTATCAGGAAGACTTTCTTCTTTCACTCAGCAAGCAGCTCTAGGTTTCTTCCTGACTGTGTACAATCACGTTGTACAAGAATCCACTTCTGGCTACAGGAATCTTTATGGTTTTGACCCTTGCTATTTTTCTTCCTATGCTACTGCACACATGAATTACAGGAGGTATTCCTAAAACTAAAACACACTTGTTCTTACAGATCCTTTGTATTACCTATTTGTGACCTGGACCACTCAAAGAACTGAACATATTGTAGCCTCCTACTGTAAAATTACAGCTGCTGGAATGACCAAAAAAAGTACACTGCCTTTTTCCTTAAGGATTAGGAGACAAAATATCTCTTGATCTACCTTAAGTAGAATACTACCAACCTACCTAAATGGTAGTTAGGAAACTACCATTGAACTTTGGAGCTACTACTGAAACCCTAACATACTTTAGCTAAAAGAATGATCGAGCAGTGAAAAAAAATGTAATGGGTATATTGCCAATTATCATGGAAATTTACTGCTTATCTTCCCAAATACTTTTAGTGTCTTATGAACTCCCATTTCACTTTTGCAACGCCCCTATTTTTAACCTGCCCCTTCCTTAAGTCTCTTTCCCTCAAAACACAAGCATAACAGAACCTCCCACATTTTAAGAAAAGCACTTCTCACCCCTTTTTCATGTCTAGAAAGATATTTATGAAAAGTATGAAGATCATGAGACTGATCGTTGTCTCAGGTTTCACTTCTCTAAATCCCTCCTGTACTACTACAGCATTTAGTGGAGGAGAACTAAATGAAATCACAATCTCCTCCCAGCAAAAACATAGTGCCTAGTCTTCTTTCACTTCCTCATCTCATGTGATAACATTAACCACGAACCTACTGAATTTCAATCCTTGTTCAGTTTTTGTGACCTGTCTTCTTCTGCATCTCTGGTCATCACACCACTGTCGATTTCTGTTAAGCATCCCCAAATCTGTCCTGAAGCCACATCATCTCCCGCTCCTCCCATATAATAATTATGGAGGTATGCAATGTGATTAGCTTGCTCACGTGGTCATATTCTTATAGATGATTTCCTCACTCTGATCCTCCCAATTTTTGTAATCCATATGCTTTATTTTTGTCCTGATTAGATTTTACAGTAAATTCTTCAAAGCAGTGACTTTCGGTTTTATCATATTATGAGTCAGAACATTTATAATTTCAGCTTATAATTGCACAGAGATTCAGTGCAATAGGACGTTTTATCTAGAGCATAGCATAAAGTGCTAACACACAATGGGATTACATCTAGCTTAATCCTAATGTAAATGATTCATGAAAGTTTATTTCATTAATTGAAGAAATAAAGGTCTTAAGCAATTATTATTCTAATTATTATTCTTCAGATTAAAAATCAAATATACTAAATGAGTCTCCCGAAATGTTACTGGCCTGTGCTGCTAAATTATTCTGAAAGAAAAAAGAAAAGAAACCTTCAAGGACAGATCTGAATGTAAACTCCCAGTAGTTCAGTCTCAGGAAAAAAAAAAAAAGGGAAGGTGAGCATTAGTAGGTGTCACAAGAAAAATTTGAGGTAGTTGCTGATGTCAACTGAAAAAAGTTTCCAGCTGAACTTTAACAACTGCTTGGCCTGTAAAAGCCCACACTTCCGACTGAAGTCTGTGACAAAATTCTTATTTCTCCAGGAAGACTGTTCACTCTTTTTGGAAAGCAAATATTTGCTATGACAACAGAGACAGTTAAGAAGAACTAATAATCTCTTATCTTTTGTCATGTGTAGCAGGTTTCTGAAGCCATAAAAGATTTTAATAGAAAGTTGGCTAGAACATTGCTTAGAAGCAGAGAATTTCAGGAAAACTTGTTAGTAGAACTTAACAGAAAATAAGCATGAAATACTAAATCATTCTTTTAATAACATTTAACTCTTTTATCAGATAGAGCCAGTGGGCTCAAATCCTTAAGTCCCTCTGCCTGGAAGATGAAAATAAGGGAAATAACATCCCTAGCTTCAGGTACCCAAATAAGCCAGCCAGTCACCCTCAAGCCTTTCTGAATTTCTTGCCAGAGAGTATTTACTATCTCCATCAGAGTTCTCTGTACTTGAAAGTCTAATCAGTATTTTAGCATAGCATGAAGACATTATGCACAGACAATGCAAATAACTGGAGACATTTGCTGAAGGGTCAATTTATTATCAAGCCCATCTTTCTGCAATCACGATGTTCTCCAGTACATGTTTTTCAAGACACCGTAGAGACACTTCATACAGCTTTTTCAAAGCAGAAATATTCTCCTGAAAGACCACATCTTGTTTAGAATTGAAAACATGCTCTTCAGAACAACATATAAGTTATATACATTACTCATATTAAAAAGAAAATCAGATAAAAATGATCACTTACTCTCCCAACTTTGCCCAGATAGCCAGGGCTACTCTCAGTATAATTTCAGAGCCCTCAAAGAATACTGAATCCCAGATCTTCAGAACTGTATGGTTAGGCAGGCAAGTGGCAAAGAGGGTTAGAAACCATTGCATTGTGAAGACGTTTGTAAGTGGGGGTTCATAGCCTCCTGAAAAAAAAAAATCCTTAAAGTCATTCGGATCTTACTGTTATTTTACAAGGAGTATAAACTGATGCAGTTCTACATGCCAAAATCTACCAGTCATTCTAGCACCTCTGTTATTGCTCAAAGCCTTTTCAGGCTGCAGCTGTCCAAAGAGGAGCTGAGAACAAGAGCAATGGAAAAAGTGACATACCGAGTCAGCTTTCATTCTGCTGCACTGCAGAAAGCTCTAAGCAGCAGCGTTGGGAGTGGAGATGTCTGTTAACTCTGGAAAACACTGTCACACATTTTTGTATTGGAAAGATTGTTTTTCCTTCCCCAAAGCCACAAGAGCTAAAAGCTTTTTTTTTTTTTTTTTTAAAAAAAAAAGCTGTTTTTCTGCAGAAGCTAATGGGAAGAAAAAAGTCTTTAGCTGCATGAAGGTGACTGTCCTGTCAAGTCTTATCTATTGTATTAAAATCTCAATATACTGTCTTTGCTGAGCTTCTGCCAACCTAGCAGAAGTGGCTGTAACATATTCAGTTTTCTGCAATGTAAAGCAGTAGGCTTTCTAATAGTTTCAGACAAGATTTATTATTTCAGCCTGAAAACCTGAAATACTACATTCTTGTTATGCTCAGAGTGCTTTACGCATCCGAGTGCCAACTGATGGCTAGAAGACCGTGACCCAAAGAGGCTGCTGCCTGCAAAAAGGCTTTCTAACAGCAAATGCTTACTTGATGCCTTTTGCTTTCACACAGATTGATTGAGAACAGTTAGGAGATTCTTTATTTACTACTCCAATATGGTAGTAGATCTTTTCTAAGATGAAACTCAGGGTGCATTTAACTTCCAGACTGAAAAAAAACAAACCAAACCAAAACAAAACAAAAACAACACAATCTCCCCCCTCAAAAAACCTCAGCTGTATCTTGTTAAACAATTAAGTCTGGAAGAAATGCTGAAATCCTGAAATGCAAAGTGCAAAGCCAGCTTTCAGGTAGCAACACAGGAAGTGCTGGTTGGTATCTGTGTATTGCTAGGCATCCAGGTGAAGAAATAAAAACCAGTCAGCATTCACTCTCACATTGTAACTCTTCCCAACACAACTACGTAGGTTCTAGCAACTACAAGCAGCAAGCAGCTAGGCAGATAACTCGAGCTAAGCCAAGAAGCATCCCTTGCAAGGTAGCCCTTGTACTAAGCTTTGTTATGGTGCTGTCACTCCGTGTTTTATGTCCTTGTCAACAAAATTCTGTTTGCAGTCAACTGTTGAACCAAAGAGTCTCCCTATTTATTTTTCCTGAGAGTGCTGCCAATTTGTTAAGCTTATCAATAACGGAAACAGTCTTCTTTCACTTTTAACAATTTAAAATATATATTCCAAGCTACGTACTTATGTAAATATTTAAAATATTGTATTTTTAGACCGCTGTTGAAATGAAACAATAGCAAGAAGGAATTTAATAGCATTATCTGTTGAACCGACCTCCACTTTCTCTGTTAGCAGCTCTTTGCAGGGTGTCTAAGTGCTGGGACAGTTCAGGAAGTTTCATTCTTAAAAGATCTCGGAAAACAGCCATATCCACAGACAGAGCCCGGAGATTATTGACAAAGTAGCTATCAGGAAGTACTTTATCAATTAGGTAAATCATGATCTGTAAGAAAGGTAAGCATAAGTGTAGGACTTAACAATGCCTGTTATTTTCTAGGAATAATGGGGGAAAAAAACCTGTATATAATCCTAAAATCCTCTGTTACTGAACTATGGCTTTGAGCCAGTGGTGACACATGCCTCTGGTGTCTCCATTTACGTGGACTCTGAGCCCTGGGAAAAGCAATATCATTTTAAGCATCCACAGGCAATCCAGGTATCCACAAACCATCAAGGCACAGAAGGTAAGACAGCTTCTTGAAGCTGTTTGGACTTTATGGACCATTAATGACTGAAATCGATTTCCCAGTGAATTACGCCCAACTCCCAGACTCTGCAATAACCTAAGCATAGTTTTCCCCATTGCTCCAGTCCTGAGGGGACTCTGGCTTGCAGCTTTACAGGCAACAGACTCTGCAGCTTTTATAAAGTCACTCATCGCTTGCTTTAGACAAATGCAGTGACTACAGTAACAGAACACCCCTATGTGCCTCCCACCTCAGCACTCCAGAGGGTTCTTCAGCCCTCGGTGACTCCAGAAACCGCTCAAAACCCCTCTTTCTCTCTCATCCCTCCTTGCAAACCAGTATCTTTCTTCCTTAGCTTGCCCTGAAGTTGAAAATGACACAAAAAATGACAAAAGCCTGTTCCTTCATTCCTCTCTTGCCTTGACATTCTTCGTCTCTAAGATCATTTGTATCTCTCAGGTTCAAAGTGGTGCGAACTTCCAATTCCCAATTCCACTGCCCCCTCCTTTTTTTTTTTTTTTTTTTGCGCTTCTGGGGAAATTCAAACCCTTCGAAGCTCAATCCAACTCACGCACTAAGGTTGGAAAAAAATGACTTTATTTTGGATTGACATTTTTGCCAGCTAGGATTCATTTTGGTGCTAACAGCCTTCACTGATATACCTCTCCAGAACTGGGCATGCTGGTGCTATTCCATTGTTTCCATAGTATCTCCATAGTACACTACAATAAAAGACAACCCTAACATATAAGGATGCCCACGTTTCTTATAATTAGTTTGGACTTCGTAAACTTTACGCAGTCAGATTTCCTGTACCATCACAATATGTCTCAGGAGGTTCTGGACAGTACACGATTACAATAAAATATGATATGATTATAGTTGAAAACACTGATGAAATTTTTAGCAAGAATTATTCAAAGGAAATTTCCTCTATGATATAAAGTAGGCATATTGTAGTATTTTCTTACTATTATAGGTAGCTCTGTAGAATGAAGTATTATATACCTACTAGCTGGACTGCACTTCCAAAAGCTTTATATTTTAGGAGCTCTGAATGAACTTAAGTATTTAGCATACTTAACACTGTCTAAGGCAAAAGAAATAACTCAGTATCTCAAAAGCCACACTCATCTTCTATTAATTTGACCCCAACTCACATGTATGAGCAAGTTTATTTAAGGAAACTTGCACATGACTTTGGCAAGCCTTAAACCATGTCCTGTATTCATCTATTAAGCTGGACTTCAATTTCGTGACATACAAAGTTTATGAAGACTCTTTTTAATTGGAACAGAAAATGTCTAAGAAATCAACACTGGAATGAATAATGTAGCTCAGACAGTACCCTCAAAGCTATTTATTCCCATTTTAAATCATATTTACCTTGTGTTCTCCTAGCAATTTGCTTAAAAATGCAGCAGATTTTTAGCTGCCTCACAGAAGCTGTTAATCAAACTGGAGCTGCCTATGCAGTTTTGGGGAAGTATGGGCGTTATGGGATGACCTCTTTCAAAGTCAGTAGGTGTGTTCTCATTTTTTTTTTTTAAAGTCAAGCTCCACTTCTTACTGATTTAAATGTTAACAGTTGTAATATTCAAACTGTCTACTTTAGCTTAAACAGGATAACAAACAATCCATAGATATGAACCCGCATATCCCTTTGAGTCCTGCTCCTTTAAGCTGCCTACAAATCCATGCATTGGTTTATTCTAAAATTCACTAACTAAAAGCAATTCTTAATAATACAACCAAAAAATTTTACTCACTTTCAGGGCATCCCCTTCATTGCCCTCCATTACTTCCAGAATGAGTGCAGCTAGTATGTTAAAACCTTGACAATAGCCAACAGATTTATTCCATCTGGCATAAGCCAGCAGAACTCTTTTCAATACCACTCGATCTTGCTCTGCCTCCTGGCCACAGTAAGAACTGCAACCAGTTCGGTGAAGGTCCTTCAAAGAAGAAGAAAAAAGCAGAAAAGAAAAGAAAAAGAAAAAGATATGCATTTGCCTTTCCCCTTTAGCTCTCCTGCCTATCTCAGCTTTCCTTCCCCCTCCACCCTTCCAACAGGTACTGCCAAAGTTGATGAGAATGTTTTTTTTTCATTTGAAAACCTTTAGCTTCCTGAAGAAGTGAAATAGGTTGAGCAAGGTATTAAACAAACAAGTTACCTAAAAGATGTTCATATGAAGTTGCCACAGAAGACATTAGAAGATATCTACACTTCAAAGAGGCAAAAACATAAGAGCCGCATATTTCTTTTTAAAAATCTTCCTCCACAGAATGCTGTTTTCTCTGCATTTTATAGATTTTCAGAAGTCAGGCTTCAGAAAAATGTATTCTGCATATCTTAAACAGAAGCCTAAGGGAAGAATTTTTCTGTTTCCAAATCACTTTCATTGCATGGGACAACCATTACAACATGAGCTGTGTCAGCAGAATATCATTATTTGTTAACATTGCACAACATGGAATGAAGGATTAGAGCGGATGCTCATATGCAACTGACATTAACAGCAGCAATTTCAAGGTGTGAAGCTAGATACAGAATTTCTAGTAAGCATTTGCCAATGACCATCCTCTCCAAAACTTTGTTTTAAAAACCATTTTTTCAGTTTTTGACTGAAACATGCTTGATATTACCATTGCATTCTTTGAAGTGGCAATTTGTGTTAGAAAAAGAATACAGACAAAACGCTTCTTTTAAGATGACCAAATGAAAAAGAGCAACTGTTTGTATCAAAGCATAAAAGAACTACCAGGTTACTAAGGTTTCAAAGCATAAGAAAAAAACCAAAAATGATATTCAGGAGATTTTAAGAGATTTGTGAGTGAAAGGCAAAACACGTACTACAGTTTTTATTATCTCATGAGTAATATCTATAGCCTGAAATTGCCAAGTACTGGTGACAATTGTAATAACCAGGACCACAAAGTACTTTCCTCTGTGTACTCTAATTACAGTGACTACCGAACATAAACAATCTCTCCTACGTAAATAGGCCAAGATTGAAGGCACACCACAATACGAATCTGTTAAGCTCTTCCCCAAAAGGGGCCATCACTATAAACATAAAATGGCGGTCAGTTGAGAAAAATACATAGACAAAGATGTTTCACTACTGTAAAATAACTGAAAATATGCTCAGTAACTATATTATAATACTTTTTAATCCCAGCAAATATTTGCATTTATTTATAAAATACAGAGAAGAGGAAGAACTCTTATGTACCTTTGTATCCAGAAAAATTGGGCAAAAGTTTTCTAGGAATAGCATTTTTTTTCAGTAAACACCCACCAGATGAATGCAGAAGGAGGACTAAAAAAGCAGAAGAAATAATATTGGTGGGCCAAGGAAAATTAAGCTATAATTTGTGCCAATGCAGAAGCAGAGAGAAAAATAAATCCAAACTATGTTTCTTCAAAAAAATCTTCACTTTTCATAAAAAAAAAAAAATTAGTTAACTACCTTTACTATCTGGATGCCCATGGAGTCATCATCAGGATTACTTCTTTCATTGAATGTGAAACGCATTGTTTTATCCCAGTCAATGGCTATACTGTGTAAGTATTGATCAGCTAGGGTCAGCCAAACCTAGAAACATACAAAGCAAGTCAACAAAACACATTATTTCTCAGGTAGAATATGAGCAGTTTATATGTACGATTAGATGAACCTCAACAGCTCTAGCCATATGTGGTCTGCTCCTAGACTTGAATTACGCAAAAGAGAATTATATTTAAAAAAATTCTGAACAATAAAAGTCATATCTTGCTCCCTAAAACAGAAGTGAAGGAAACAGTCAGCATTAAGTGAACTGTGAACTTCTTAGAAAGATGCAAGTCCATTGTCAGAAAATGAATTCACATTAGCCCTCCAAGATTGTCATCCATCCTCCTGGCCAGGTCAGCCCTTCTAACCCTTCTAACCTCATAACCAGAAAAGAGTTTTATAAAAAGGTAATACACTCCCCCCCCCCAAGGTTTTCCTCAAACTCTACCATGGATCCATCTCCTGGAAAATCCACAAGAGAAATCCAGTAGTGCTTCTTTCTCCCACAGGTCTCTTCTGTTCAACATTGCAGAAGAGGTAGGTGGTGTCCACCCAAAGTACTACTTATATCAGAGTAAGTTACTCTGCTGGCACTAAACTGTTGGCACTACAGGTAGTCTGGAACACAGACATTTTGATTACCTAATAATCACCAAAACAAATTTACATATGCATATTCAAGTTAAAAATTTGACCTTCATTAAACGTTTGAATCATGAAAGAGACATGAGAGACCGTACAATGACAACAGCTAACAGTGGTGAAGGACTTCTCTCTTCAGGAAATTGAAAGAAATCACGAAAGCAAGTGGGAGAAGTTTTATATTAGCTGTTAACCCGCTCAAGTGAGGAAAGCGATTCAGACACTTCCCACAGATATAAACACTTAGATAGTTGCATGCTGAAGGAATTTATAGACAGCTCACAAAATCACAGATTTCCTGCATTTAAACATCCCTTCCTACGCTTTCGCAAAGCCTCCTGTGCAGGGGAATGTCACTGTGCTCTGCCTCCAAACAGCCTTTGGCGCTGCTGTCACCCTAGTGATGTTGTTTCACTGGATTCTTTACTTCTGCCAGCCCCAGAGAACAAATGTTACATGCCACAGCTGTAATGCAGATGTCATCCTGCCCCTTCTGTTGCTAGCAAAACAGAAAATCACCCATGCTGCCAACACATCAAATACTTCATTCTGGTGGCAATCTTCAAATGACTGGGAAACCAGGCAATAGTGTGAAAAGGCCTCATCCCTTTTTCTTAACACTGTTCCCCTGGTTAGTGTTATGTGGTCATGTGTGAGCAATCATATAGGGATGGGCTGGATGAGGAGGACAAGTGAGGGGAGAGACATCTGCCACTCATGCACCACAGAAAAATTGAAAGGGCACTTCTGAGAGACTTATGGAGTATGGAAAGCAAACTTTACAGGACGGAAAAGGCTGCTCAATGGATATAATGATTCACTGGAGTCGCAGATTAAAAACAGAATGGCAGTGGTGTGAAGAAAATGAAGCCCCTATAATTCTTCCATTTCTTTCCCCCAATTTGTAAACTGACTGAACAGTTCAGGCTGGAAAGATAGCAAGAAGAAAACAGGAAAGGAAAATGATCCAAGGCATCAAAAATATATTGAGCTACATATATTTAATATAGCTTTAAAAAATCCTCATCTTAGTAAAACTGCATTTTTAAAACTGAGATCACATTTCCCATTTAGTTTTTACAAAAGACAAATATATACACCTTTTTTTTTTTTAATACTAGGGAACATCAAATATTGTTAAAGCAAGCGATCAAGTAAAACTAGTGTAATCCCACTAGACCCTTTCCTACAACACTAACTCAGCATAATTTCACATTAATGGCACTTTCTACCACTCTATATCACTCCTGAATTCTCCTGTCTAAGCAATCTGCCTTTTCTCTGTCAAAACTTTCTATGAACACTCTTGCCAGCACTAGCATTTTTCAATTTCACCTACATAAGTATGACAGTCTACATTGGAGATTTGCTCTCCTTTTCAGTTGCTCTTCAGCTGCTGGGCAGCTTCATCAGTGCAATTTCTTGAGACTGACAGAATAAAGCAATAATATCTGCACCGGAATAAACTACCTAAGTCTCAGGCAGAAAGAACCTCACTGGTGCAAACATCATCTTTACTTGTCTCCTTGGTCTCTCTAGCTGCCCTATGAGGTGATCATTGAAGAATGCTAACCGTGAAGAATCCCCGGTACAAATTAAATTTAAAACTCTAAAATATTTGTTGAAAAACACTGGTAATATTGATGGTGTTCATCTCTCTCCCTCTTGTGAGAAACCCACAAGGTGACATGCACCACAAAATATACAGAACTACCTACCTTTCTCCGCCATTCTTTTGGTATGCCTGTTGGCAATCTGGCCACTGCTTTGAGTGCATCATGCCACTAAAAGCAAAGACATTCAAAAAGGGTAAAAATATGCCATTAGCTCAATGCAACAACATGTTAAAATCTACACCACCTCAGACATGGACATTCACTTCATTTCACTGCCCACATTTCAGACTTTAATTGCTTAATCTATTTTCAGGAAAAATATAGATTAATTAAGGATATAATAAAAATTTAATACTCTAGGATACAAAGACTTATGAGGTTTCTTAGAATACAAAGAAAGACTATTGCAGTTTCCAAATACTAACTGAACAACTCTTTCTGCAATCAGAAATAATATACAAATGATGGTGGAGCAATGGACTTTTGAAATAGGGTAAGTATCTTTATTGAAAAGAACCCAGTCTTTCAAGTCCAGAGAAAAATGAATTAAATTACCTGCTGAAAACCATTCTGACCTAAAGATGGCTCAAGAGTGAATTTCAATTTGGTATCAACCCCTAGAAACAAAGAGGGAAAAGATAAATGATCATGATTTTAATTTAGTTCAGAAAGAAAAAAATAATTCAAATAACACACGATTTCAACTACATTTGTTTGAATGACTACATTTCAACCTGTTTCTGTCAAGTTTTGTCTGCGCAGTGAATTCAAGGCATATGTTAAAAATTATATAAACAACATGTCTTTAAAATGTCATAATCTGCTCTTCACTCTTCTGCTGTAGTTCAGCATGATTCCTTTCACTAAAAATCATGTAGTTCACTGTATTCTAAAGGTAATATCTGAACATTGCAAGCTGCCATATGCACCCACAGAAAAAGCGTATACAGAGACAAAGAGTTTCTTTCCATCTGTTTCAGCTCCCTGATGTTAAAACACTTCATACTCATTTCTAATTCTGACATGTTAAAATTATTTTATTGCTCAGGATACTAAATATATTATAATTCCTCTGGATACAAACCACGTTTGGTCAGTGTTTACATTTAAACTTAGATGTTATTTTCACCATACAAGCAAAGGATGTTAATTGTTATGTAGATTGTTAGCAGGGATGCTTTGAAACATAATATTACATAAAATATTAGGATCTCAAGTCTGGCCTACATAGGATCTCAACTGCAGCATCTGGACATGCATAACAAGAATAATAGTAACATTTTTAATTGGATTAAGAATTACAGAGTTCTTTAGTCCCTCGAACGTCGCTGTCCAAAGCGCAGGTGCTGAACACTGCATTTCTCCAGTTTTCTGGCATAAAGGCGGTCTTTGTTTTTCCTCCATAATTTAATATGACGTATTGCTTCATTTTTAGAATATTACGCATAGCTTCTGCTCTTCCTAAAATAGCAAGCCTAACATTTTTGAATATATATTTTAACAGCCATATAAAAAGAACTTTAATCCTGCAAGGTGTTAAGTATATTAAATCCATGCAAATCAACTCTCCAGTAATACTTAGTGCTTTGGAAGACTAAGCCTATGAATCTGACAAAAAACGAAACTGTAGTGGCATTTGCTAGTGTTCAAATGTTAAACATCTGTCAGCATTTGCATACTGAATTGGTGATAAGTAAATTAAAACCTAGCTGCCAGATTAATAGAAAGACAAAGCCTTATCCTTCAAGGCTGAGGGGCAGGGGAAGGGGGAAGAGAAAGAAAAGACAAGCAAAATAAAAATCTAATATTGCTTAGAGCATTTTAGAATCACAACACTGCAACTTGGGGAGTGGTGCTGTTATTTCCCTGTCTCAGATTTTAAAAAAATGCTTGTCAAATCTAGGAATATAAGAGCGTCAAAACATAATGCAAATGTCTTGAACAAAATTCGAGGATTAACAGTTATTCCTGGAAGTAAGTGTTCATTAGTATTCCACCACAGGACTCCAAGGCACTCAGCAGGGATTCCTAATAGATAAATCTCTTAATAATAATTCAAAGCAATGTAATAATGCCAGTAACGTACCAAGACAAAATCATATCACATTTGCTACAAATGTGAAAAAGTAAGTCTCCTTCCCAAGCAGTCTAGTGGTAAGTACTGGATAACCCAAATATCAAAACAAAGACATCATGCCCAAAACTCCCTTTGTTAAGGTAACATAATTGACATGCTATCTAACACTGCCGGGTAGCAAAGAAGCAATAACCTTCCAAAATAATCACGTATTTGTTTCCAACACAACAGCCAAATATTGAGCACTTCACAGTTTTCCAAGATTTTAAGACCCCAGAAACAACTTCTCTCTTTGTCTTATAAACGCATAAGAAAACTGCAAACACAGACACCCGGGTATACACAAGAGCAAGCATGGTCAGATATTATCTCAGAGTAAAGTAGAATTATCTGTCATTCACATGAACATTATGACCAGGAACCTCACACCAGGTAGCAGATGGCTATAACTCTCTTGATTAAATGAGACTGAAATGAGACTCTTGGATCTCAGTCCATAAAGGCTTATCAAATCAGGGCAGAGAATTAAAAGGGTGTGAAAATTACTAGAAATAAGAATGGCATCATATGGTAACGCTAGGCTACATGGCTGGGTATCTCTCTACAGTACAGTGAGGAACCTCTCAGTCAGGCCACGAATCATAATGTCTTGTAGAAGCCACAGAGCCTATGTCCCCTTATTTGTTCCCAATCCCAGTTATATATCCAGAAATATGTCCAAAATCACATGACATGATGCTTTTGATCAGATCACGTGACAGGGGAGAGAAACAGGGAGCGAGCCAGAGACCATATGGGATGGCACCTCATTCCTGTTCATGTAATGCTTTGACGTATTTAGATTTCCTAAAACCAAAAAATTAGGACAGTGTTCAACAAAAATACTGTACGTAAACATAAAACGAAGCTGCAAGACAGACAATACAGACTGAGATGTTTACTTTTATGTAAGATTTCAAGGGCAAGACAGGTTGGGAAGGCTATCCTTCTAGGGACACCTTGAGACAAAGTTCAGCACATATATCCCTGGGACATCTGCAGGAAGGTGACCAGTGAGTTGGTAGCACTGCATTGCCTGTTATTTCTTTCCAGCACAGAAATCTTGCAATGCGCAGCTTCTGCATCCGCCACTGAATTTGTCCCTGCACTTCAGAGCTTCCCCGAGGAAATCAACGTCTATCCCCAATTGGTTCCCAAACCTTTCTACCCCCATCATTTCCCTTCTCCTAATGACTATCCCAGTCCTGCACATTTCTCCTTTTGCACTCAGTTCTATTATCATTTTCATCCTGCCCACTCTGGCCTGGACCGTCACCAGCCTTTCCCCAGGCCTCCTTTCACATATAATTTTCCCTATACTTCCAATCATGTGCTACATCTTACCAGTGACTCCATTTAATCCTGCATTCAGTTGCCTTCTCCCTACACACTGACCTAGACTCCCCCAACTCTCCAATCCCTTCTTGCCCCCTAAGCACCCCACACCTATCCAATCCTGCCACAGATCTTCTGCACCCATTTTCACTGGATTTGCCCCTTCTTATACATTATCTATTTCTGGGCGCCACCTTCCTCTCCATTACAAAAGCACATACTCTTTCTAAAAGAGACTCCTGACCCCATGGGGCCTCGTAGGAATTTTTGTTTCCAGCTCCTCTGCATAGACAGCCTGGCAGAAACGAACCATATATGCAGCAATAGCTCCTGCTCTCATGAACTATAGGCTCTGTCAGTAGAATTCAGACCTTTTAGATCAAGCCAGCCAGGCTATAGTGACATTTGACATATTAAGCATCACCTCCAGGTCATACACTTTCAACTAACACGTCATACACTTTCAACTAACACTTCATGCCTTAAAAAAATTATTAACCCTTGTAGGCAGGAATTTGTTGGGAGTGCACATGAATTAATTTTTTTCACAAATACAAACACACGTGAAGGTATTGGATATCTTTGTCGCTAGCCAAATTACTGAAGGGTAGAAGAATGCCAAAATACAGCCTGTTCTGTGCCCTTGCAACCAGGTCACCAAACACAAGTGCAGAAAAGCTATCTGAAGTAAAAACAGGCCCATCAGCCTTCCCACATAAAACACACTATAACTGCTGAAAACAAAAGCCTAAAAGGGGGAAGACCATCCTGTCCACCTGGGATTCTCACCCCTAGCCGTGTTCCATTGCACGACCAAAATGTAACGCATAACAAGCCACAAGGGCAGAGAAAAATACTGTGGCCAGCCAAGTACCTGGCTAAAGGAATCAAATCCCCACTCCTCAGATATATTAAACAGCTCTACTTGCACAACAGGATGCAACTAAAGTCTGAGAATTTTTCAGAAATACTAGAATGGAAGACTGTAGGAAGATTACCTGTTTTAACACATGCATATGAACTATAGAGCCATAGCTTCCAACTTATAAAGCACATCACTGTAGGTTCTTGGCTGTACTTAAAAGCTGCTGCTGAACCTCTCCCATGGAAAGTCAATAAATATTTTATTGAAAACAAATAAGGAAAAAGGCCTAAAGCAGCCTCCTGCTGCAGTGGGAATCAGAACCTGGAAAAGGAAAAAAAAAGGTAACATAAAATGCTACCTTATTGTTGCTTCTTGTTTGAGAATTAGAAAGATTCACAGTCTTACCCTGTAATTTATCTCTAAATGTATGTGTTCATCTGCAAAACAAGAATAAAAGTAATATTCTGAGTAATCCTGCATGGACTCACTTCTCTCAACAGCTACAGCTCACTAGGAAGTATCAAAGCACATCCAAAATCTACAGTCCACAGAAACTTCTCAATATAAACAGAGAGCAGATACAGATCACTAAGAATATCTGAAGGAAACTTCATTAAGCTTATTTTTAAAAAGTCTCATTAAAAGCTCCATCTCCATCACCACATGGAAACATGTATCCTGAATGATGTTACTGTATTCACTTACAAGTGAGGAATACGGAAACCCCAAACTAATGGGATTTCCTAGCCATAGGACTATGGCATTCATGGTTACACCTCCTATCACCTCTTCTAGTCTTCCTGAGAGTATAAGAATGTCATTACCCAGGTAACATCATTATCCGGAATATCAGAAGACTGGAGGGAGCAGAAGTCAGAGAGGATTATGAGTCAGGAAGCTCCTTTGATAACAGCAACCCAAAGAACCTATACCAGAATGTTATTATTCATAAGGTCTCAGATACAAAGTTCTCTGTCAGTGTCAGAGACTATCCAGAACTAATCTCAAGCACAGCAGTAGTCAGCATTAAGTGATTCCTAAAGCTGACTTGCATTTGAGTGTCTGACACACATGCAGCTAGTACAATGGGGAAACTGCATCTTACATATTTCTGTGCATTGCTCTAGGTTTTTATGTGTGTTAACAGACCTCAGGTTTATACATTTTTATATACCTAGGATTAGGCAGAAGATCAACAACGTTTTAGCTACTAGCGATGGCTCAGACATTATGAATTGAATTTAGATTTCCGATACTTCATAAAAGCAAAACGATCCAACATTTTGATAGCAAGCGACCAAGATCTAGCATCCAGTAACTACCCTCACGGGTGCTTTTGCTGGGAGCAAATCTCCCTAGAGCAAATACACGTTACTGACTGACCACCTGGTCCCCAAAAGATTTTAACATAGAAGTAGGGTCCAGAAAAAATAAAATAGCTGCAAAATCGATGCCTTCCCCTTTAAGAAAACCATCTCCGTGAATGTAGACAATACCCTGGCACAGACAAAGGCTGGGTGGGACGAGGCGGGCCCTGCAAGCCTAGAGCCGACGCGGTTAGCGGGGAAAGGCCTGAGCAGACTGAGCTTTACAGCAGCCAGGGAGCAGAGGGCGGCGAGGGGCCGCCAGGGCACCGCGGGGCTCTGCCAGCCGCGCCGCCGGCCCCTTCGCCCGACGCGCTGCCGCAGGCCGGGGAGCACGGCCGGGGCCATTTGCCCGGAGCCGGGGCGGCCGCGGCCGCCGCCCCCCCGGACGCAGCCTGCCCGCCGCCAGCGGCTCCTACCCGGGGGGTGCGTCTGCCGCCGGCCGCCTGCTCGGAGCCGAGCCGCTCCCGGTGGCGCGGGCAGGAAGCAGCCCGGGCCGCGGCCGCCCGCCGCCGCCATCCCCCGCGGGCTGTCCGCGGATTACGGGATTACGGCGCAGGGGTCAGCGGGGCGCAAAGGCGGGCGCCGCTTCCCGCGGGCGGCCGCGGGGATGCGACCTGCCCGCTCGGGGCCCCGCCGCTACCTGGCTCCAAGGTGCAGAGCAGCCGCGGCGCCGTCCGGGAGATGCAGCTGCGCTTCTTGAGCACGTTGCTGAGGATGGTGCCCACGCCGCCGCCGCCGCTGCCCGGCCGCTTGGCGCATCTGCCGCCGCGCCGCAGCGAGCCCGTGAGCCGGTCCTGCCGCATGGGTGGCCGCGGGGCCCGGCGGGCGCTGCCGCCGCCGCTGGACAAAACGACCGTCCGCACCTCCTGCGGGCCTAGGGCAGCCGGCGGGGCAGGGCGGGAGGCATGGCGAGGGCGGCGCGGCCGCGGCTCTCTTCGCTAGCGGTATCTGCAGTGCAGAGACGGCAAAGTCGAGGTGCAGAAGAGGAGAGGGAGGAAAAAAGGGGAGAGAGAAAAAAAGGAGTTGCTCCCGCCCACAAGCCTAGCATCACTGCCTGAAAATCCAGCAGCCTTTCCCCCTCCTCCCTCAGCCCCACCTGGGAGGCGGCGAGCTGAAGGGCGCAGTAGCTCGGCTCAGCCCCCCGCCAGCCAGGCGGCCCCCGAGCTCGCCCGCTCCGCCGGGGAGCCCCGGCGCGGACCGCGGAGCAAGGGCAGAAGGCAGCTGCTGCATCCTTCCTGCCTTCTCCCCTCGCTGCGTGCTCCGCCAGGCCCCCCGCGGCAGGTCCTGCGGCCCGGGCTGCGCAGGGGCGGCCCCGGGCAGCCAGCAGGCCGCAGGCCGCTTCCCTGGCTCTCACTCTTCAGCACAGAGATTTTGCACAGCCTCAAACTAACAGCTGTTTCTCTGCGGCCGAATCGGAACCTCACGTATTACTAATGACAACGTGCCACGTACTAAACGCTTCAAAAAAGAAATTCTGCCCAACAGCATTTTATCAGGTGCATTTTCAAGCGCTACGCTTTGACCTAGCAGCAACTTAAAGAGGGCGTGATGCAAAATTTCACTTTAAAATCAGCGGTTCGACTGACAAGAAAGAAGAGTATTTGAAACAACGATAGCTTTTACAATCTAAACCACTCGGGGCTTCTGTGGAAAAATAGATTTATCATGTCACATTAGTCAGACTCAAAGCTCAAGATACCAGGAGTCTACCTACCAATATCTGTAGCTTAGAAACAGCAATTTGCTCCTTTATTAAGAGATGTTTTCATTATTACCCACATTATAAAGATATGAGAAAACTGGCTACAGATAAGCAGTGAAGCCAATCATGCAAAAGATGCATGAAATAAAACACAGAAGCAAGGCTTTTAAGAAAAAAAAAATGAATTATAGCTATCTTTACAAGTTATTGTTAACTTTTCAGAGAGGTGTGATTTTGATCATACTCCTTTAAATATCTGGTTCAGTTTTGGAAAAAAATCACTACATTTAAGCTGCTAGCTTGCACTCTGAATAGATAATTAAGTCTGTGTGTTGGCGGTTCTTTTTTTAAACAAAGGTTACACTTCTCTACTGATGTAGATGATGCAGAATAACTTTATGTCAGTGCTATCTGGAGATGATGATTTAGTGGTTAAAGGATCAAATTTGAAATGAATTAATCTCCCTGGGTGTACAGATCGTACCAATGGGACTGCAACAGAAATATTTAAACACAGAAATAACCACGTAACCTAATATTTTTTTCTCTTTTTCTCTTCTTGGAGTGGCATATACACATCATTCTTTCATCATTTCAGGAATGGCTAATTCGACACCATACGCCTTTGGCCAAAGTCGCAGCATCCATAGCCAAAGTTTTGGGACCTGCCGTAAGCAGCTGATCTTGTTCAACCATTCAGTGAATCAGTCGTCCCACAAAACTGAGCATAAGCGTGTGTTACCTTCAATTTTCAAACAATTACAAATCAGGTCTAAGAAAGATGTCAATATTTAACTGGTTAGGATAACCAGCTGTTTTGGTGGAACCAAACTGAGAATCCAGTGTCCTCATTACTGCTATTTCTCCTCCTTGTCATCTTGTCACCCTATGGGAAAACTGGAAACAGAAATAAGACAATAATTCTGTGATTCAGGACATGGCTATTTTTAAGGACAGGCGAGGCATTACGGACCCTTGCCTACATGTCAGACAACTAATGCAACACTGCTCTTAAGAAAAATGCAGCAACAAACTGCAGTCTCCAGCAGGAAACAAAATGAAGAAGTCAAGCAATACTTAGGGGTTTGATGATTCAGTGGATCATTAGCACAAATGGTTTTAGAGACGTGAATAAGCCTCTCACCAAGCATACATATACATATTTTAAGATAAGGAGCCTAGCTTCTAGAAAAATGGATGGCACTGCTTTTTTAACTACTGATCAGGCAAAGCTTCTAATTTGCCAGTGGCAAGACTTGCTCTGTACCGCTCCCTGGACTTGCAGACATCTAAGCATGCTACTGTATGGCAGCAGCTTGTATAAGTGCCATAATCACCACTGTTATGCTGTAAACAGTCTTCAGCGGCAGGGGAAATTTCAAAGTGTGTTGGCACTACAGTTCACATAGACAAATCACCATAGCTGCAAGTTGGTGAAAAGGGAACAGTTTGCAGGCTTGGACCCAAAAATGTCACCAGCCAGCATGAATCCCGTTTGATCCACCAAGGCACAGAGGTCCACAAGGTCTCACCTACAACTACTGCCAAGACAGATGGTGCTCAGCGAGAGAGGATTTTAAAATCAAAGAGTTTTGGGTAGCCCAGATTCTTCAATTCCAGATATTTAGTAATTACCAATCTGAGACTTTGAGTCTTTTCCCTGTCATTCCCTGCTATTCCTTCCCACACCACACAGTCACCTTCTAACAAAACTTTTCCTCTTCTCTTAGTATCTCTTTGCAGTCTTATCAGCACCTGCTAAATATGCCTTTTTAAGGCCTGAGCGTACTCTATAAAAGATACTAGATCACAAGTATAACTTGCTCGATCATTATCAGTCTTATGCTGATTGTTCCTACAATCACTGCTAGTTTTTGACTAGGTTTTGACATAAAGAAACCAGCTCCATTTACCTTAAACCTCCCTGTTCCTCAGCCCATTTCTATTTTGTTTGCTTTGTAGCAATAAGGCAAAAGATGATCTGGAAAACGAACATAAGCAGATAGTGCGGTGGCAGGAACAGCAGCAGAAATGGGGCTGCATAGGAATCTTGCTATTAAAGAACAGGACATTTCTCTTTTTTACATGGAGCTTTAACTACCCAAATGCAGGACTACTGGAAGGTACTCTTCATTGGTTCTCTTCTGATATGTGCAAAGACGACTGAACATAATCAAAAGAGTAAAAATGGTAAGACATTTCAGTTGGGTCACTATTTCTCATGAGCTCCACATCCTTTCTTTATTTCATACAAAAGCATACAGACCTTCTGTAGCTATGATTCACATTGCAACATCTCAGTAAAAAGGTAAACACTGAAAGTTTGGGGAGAGAGCCCATTTACCATGCTTTTGGAAACCTATGTTAGCAAAAATGCTAAAAGCAACATGTACTTGTGATCTTTAATTAAAAACTTTTCTTTTAGAGGACAAATATTTAGAATCTCACGCCTTTCTTAAAATTTGATGAAAAATCTTTTAGTACCTACAGGTATTTGGGTAGATACATTTGAAAACAGGATCTGCACTATACTGTGTGCACACACATACATGAGAGGAAAGGCCAGCTCTGGGAAAGTTCAAATTTAAGCAGTCAAGACAACAAAAGGCAGGAAGGTTTAAGAACACCTTGCCTCATGCAAGAAGTCAAACAGAAGACAATAGAGCACCTTCCTGACCTCTAAACTGGAAGTGCATTTAACATTAAGTTACATATTATGCCTTAAACGTGATTTACGCTAACACTCTCTTGATTAAATAACAATCACTTTTATCTATTATCCATAGTTACCACAATAAAGCAGCTATTTAAAAAACAGACTATATTGTAACAGCAGCATGTTTTATCCCAAAGCATTTTAGAAATGACATAGAGGCAGTATCCCTATACCAGCTGCTGGAACAGCAGACAATTATTAGACAGCATGTCTGTATCAATAGAATGAGGGAAAAAATTATATCGCAATCACAAGGCAAAGCCTATTGCATTAACCACATCACAGGGCCATGGTCTGCTAAGCTCCAGAGTTCTGTATACTACCTTTAAGAGTCCACAAACTGTAATCAGGAAATGTAATCCCATTACCACTTGGCTTCAGTTAGCGCTATAGAAGTTAGCAGATCAAAAAATTTTAAACTCGTACCAACACATACTCTGATGCGCATGCTAGTTCCTCAGGAACTTCAAAGAGAAAAGATTTCACTTTCAAAATTCACTTTTTGTTTTGACAAAAATGGTGTATAACAGAAAATACACTGAATGAAAAGTGTCTGCTTTGGAAGGAAGGAAGACTAAGGCAGTCTGAGATTCTCCCAGGAGGCAAAACTATTTTAAATACAACATTTAGTCCATTAAGCTATCTGTTCCACTGGAGCCTAAAAATCCTATCCTACCCATTTCTATATTAGTTCTATTATTAAACATCCCTCCTGCCAAAAACAATCCCATTTCTTTTTGCTTGATCCTAAAAGCCTCTCCCTCTCATCTAGCACAGGCTTCTTAACAAAGCTGAAGTTAATACTTAAACATTTCATCACGACTTCACACTATGAGGTAATAACAAGCATGACGCACCAGGAGTCTCACACTTCTCCAACACACAAGATGGAGCTGCATCTGACAGCTTGAAAAGAGACCTCTGGCATGTTGGGTCCTCTGACACTGAAGGGGCGTGGATGCTAGAGTGTGTCTCCTTGAACAGAAGCGCCCAGAAGTTGTCATAGCCCAGCACTCCTCCCACCTCCGTTTGCAAGTAGAGCTTCATCTCCTGCATTGGTAATACCGCTCTGCAGACTCTCTTCATGACTTGCTACATCACACACCGCAGGTCAGCAGATGCTTTGATCTGTCAGCCTGCCATGACTATTCTGTGGGCCATCTAGCACAAAAGAGCCTGTAGCAATGTTTTGCATGGCCACAGTTGCATCAGCATGCAAGAAGAGAGTCTACTCTAAGAGTGGACCCATCTGTATTATACAGGAAGATAAGCATGATTTTGGACTGATAGATGAAATTCTGCCACCTAGCTAGCTTCTGCTGCCAAACAATCACTCCAGTCTTCAAAAAGGGCAAGGAGGAGCCAGGAAACTACAGGCTTGTCAGCCTCACCTCCATCCCTGCAAAGGTGATGGAACAGCTCATCCTGGAGGCCATCACTAAACATCTGGAGGACAAGAAGGTGATCAGGAGTAGTCAGCATGGATTCACCAAAGGGAAATCATGCTTGACCAATCTGACAGCCTTCTATGACAGAATGACTGGCTGGGTAGATGAGGGCAGAGCAGTGGATGTTGTCTCCCTGGACTTCAGCAAGGCCTTTGACACTGTCTCCCATCACATCCTCCTAGGTAAACTCAGGAAGTGTGGGCTAGATGAGTGGGCGGTGAGGTGGCTTGAGAACTGGCTGGATGGCCGAGCTCAGAGGGTTGTGGTCAGTGGCACAAAGTCTAGTTGGAGGCCTGTAGCTAGTGGTGTCCCCTAGGGGTCAGTCCTGGGTCCAGTCTTGTTCAATATATTCCTCAATAACCTGGAGGAAGGGACAGAGTGCACCCTCAGCAAGTTTGCTGATGATACTAAACTGGGAGGAGAGGCTGACACACCAGAAGACTGTGCTGCCATTCCGAGGGACCTGGACAGGCTGGAGAGCTGGGCGGAGAGGAACCATGATTCATGAACTTCTGGAACTTCAGGAACTTCTGATTCATGAAGTTCAACAAAGGCAAGTGCAAGGTCCTGCACCTAGGCAGGAAGAACCCCATGCAGCAGGACAGGCTGGCAGCTGACCTGCTGGAAAGCAGCTCTGCAGAGAAGGACCTGGGAGTGCTGGTGGACAACAAGTTAACCATGAGCCAGCAATGTGCCCTTGTGGCCAGGAAGGCCAATGGGATCCTGGGGTGCATTAGGCAGAGTGCTGCCAGCAGGTCGAGGGAGGTGATCCTGCCCCTCTCCTCAGCCCTGGTGAGGCCTCACCTGGAGTCCTGTGTCCACTTCTGGGCTCCCCAGTACAAGAGAGACATGGCACTACTGGAGAGAATCCAACAGAGGGCTACCAAGATGATGAGTGGACTGAAGTATCTCTCCTATGAAGAAAGGCTGCGAGAGCTGGGCCTGTTCAGCCTGGAGAAGAGAAGACTGAGAGGCGATCTCATCAACATGCACAAGTATCTGGAGGGGGGGGGAGTGTCAAGAGGATGGGGCCCGCCTCTTCTCCGTGGTGCCCAGCAACAGGACAAGAGGCAATGGGCAGAAACTGAACCACAGGAAGTTCCACCTAAACCTGAGAAAAAACTTCTTCACTGTGAGGGTGACAGAGCACTGGCACAGGTTGCCCAGAGAGGCAGTGGAGTCTCCTTCGCTGGAGATATTCAAAACCCGTCTGGATGTGATCCTGGGCAATATGCTCTAGAGGTCCCTGCTTGAGCAGGGAAGTTGGACTAGATGATCTCCAGAGGTCCCTTCCAACCTAAACGATTCTGTGATTCTGTGATATTGGTAAACATGATGGACAGCAGTTGTAATATAGGAGCTGCTATGGTGTTTCTGTGAGCTTCATGGCAAAGATGAGTTTGAAGGGACACACCTGAAGCAGGGCAAACAGGCAGCATGAGGTCAGCAAGAGGGATGAGGGATTAGGTTTTAATCATCAACTCAAGTTCAACTAAACACCTACAAGAAAATACGGACATGTGGGAAAGTAAGAGGTGCTTGTTTTAAAACCTGTTAAGTAGGGGATGGAGGTAGGAAGCATTAACTAACCTTGAATACTGACTATGAATTGACAAATAACGTGACAGAGAAGAATAGGTTGAGGAGAGCTTTGTATATTAAAGTAATGAGAGCAAGACATTGACTATATCTCCGTTGACTGTAAGGGAAGCATCAGCACCTAGCACACGTAAATACTTACATACAAACACTGAAACATAGGTGTATTCATCTCAAATTGAAGTCCATTATTGCATTTAATTATCTGTACACATATATATACACAGTCTTCCAAAAGAACATAAGTACATGCAGGGGAAAGAGTGTTGGCAGAAGTTTTCTATGCCCCAAATGCATCCAACTACCGTCAATCTGAGAAAAATGATAGATAAACTGGTAAAAGGATTTTCTCATGCTGTTAAATTATAGGGGAAAAAATTCAACAACAGCATCCAGGTTTCTTTTTTTTTCCCCATTAGATTCAACTTTTAAATAAATTTTGAAGTCTGAATTGCTCTTGGAGCTTCACAGTGTTCTATGTTGTTCTCATTAAGAAAATACAGAAAACAGTATGGAAATCTATTTATTTCATATATCTCCTTTATGGGCTGAATATAACAGTAAAGCAGATCATATACAATTACATTTCTCTTTCCAAAGTTGACATTTGCACCTTATGAGCAAGGTGAAAAGCCATGCTATGCAGGGATTGCCATAGTAACAACATACTTTAGACTTTATGCTACCATTTACTATAGCAGCAGTTAACAACTGGAACAAAAGTCACAGTAGTACTTATATACCCAGTAAAATATATACAGAGGGCATTTTAAATATACAGTAATGAATTGGAGTCTCAGAGAGTAAATGCATCTTTTTGCGAGAGAAATTCTCCTTCTCCACTGAAGCATAGAACTAAAAATACTCTTTTAGAAATAAGCATGTTAAGAAAAATCTTTGAGGTGGCACTACATAAAAATATTGCTAAAAACCATAAATATAAAAGTTAAGAAATGTTCCTTTCTCTTGCTAAATGATAGAAAGTAAATGCACATCTTAGCTATTCACATCCCAGAATCCTGCTTAAATGCCATGTGGTTATTTTAAAAAATAAATCACAGGCTTACAGAAAAACTAGAGCAACATACGAAAAAAAAGAATACTAAAAACTATTCCTTTGACAGGTATGATTTGTGGTCATGTTTAAGACAATATTTGCAGAAGGACAGAGATCACAGTGCATTGCAGGTTCCCAGCTCTACGACAGAGCTCTTATTCCCTTATTAGAATTTGATTATTTGCTTAGCAGCTAGCATAGAAATTGAATTTTACAGCGTAGTTTGCTAGCTTGATTGGTCTGAACTGCTATTTGAGAAATAGCAAGGTTTTAATCCCCCTAACATAACTAATGAAAGCAAAAAAAAAAACCACTGTGCCCCCAAGATGAGATTTATCCACAGGCAGAACAACTTCAAAAGATCATAGATTGAAAAGCAGTCCCCAAAGTTAGAGACCCGATGAACCACAGAGCACCTTTGCATTGGTCTGGGAAACGCTATAACGGACGATGCTTATACATAAAAGCTTTTACATATCTTTTATTACTGACTTCGCAGTAATCCTAAGGACATCTGTTAAGGACCAGGATCAGACTGTACAAGGCTTTCTAAAGACATGCTGCAAAAATACCTCAGTCCTGCACTGCTCAGAAATAACACAACCCCTTTTCCAGCACAGATCCCAGTACATATAGCCCCCACAGACATAACTCAGATGCAGGGGAACAGAAAGAAAACTGTACAAGAGACTCTTGACACAGTGGCTGTGGAGGGGAATGAGGTTCACTCCAACATAAGCTAATATAAGCCCCATTGATCTCTTAGGACCACAAATCTTGACACTCTCTGACCACACATACTTCAGTCCCTGTTTGCAGATGCCTCTAGTTCACCAATTAAATGGAAACTTCCCAATGAACTTTGTGTGTAAATGAAGCTTTTGCAGCCCTAAGTCCCTCCAGACCACATTATCCCCTTCTCCTCCTCTGTGGGCCATAGCCTCATGGAGCACATTCTACAAGCGCTGGAAGAGAGAGCAACTAACCTAAAAGCAAACAAAACTAGAAATACCACCTCCCGCTCTGTGAAGAAAGAAAGTAAGGAACATTAAACGCTTAAGCAAGTTTGACAGAGACAGATTTTTATTGGAATACATAAGTAAGCTGAAGAGGAGAAAATTGCTGTCACGACAGCATTACTATTCCAAGCTTTTTTACTCAACAATTAAATGACGTTTCAGTTCATAACCCACTCTCATAGGTTAAGTTTACTGAACTGAATGCAGTTAAGATTAATCAACGGCTTATTTGACAGCTACAAAAGCATTTAAGTGTGAATTTTGGTGACAGCAAAGGCAAAAACTAAAAATCAGAACTGCAAAGTTCTATATCTAGCTCTGGTTGTTTATTTACTACTACACAGTCTGGGACAACTCACGTCATTCCTCTGAACTTGTGCTTCTCCTCCCAGCCTTTGACTGGTCTCATCTCATTAAAAGTGCTTTTCAGAGTCTCTTACTCTGCATTTGTCCAGTGACAAGTGCATCAGGTTCCTGACTTCAGTAGGCATCTCTAAATACATCTCTATAAATGTAAATTCCTCAATTTAGAATTTTCTTTAAAATGATGAGCTGTGAACACCAATTACCTCCCCATTCTGACTTGGGGAGGTAACTGGTGCACCAATGCTTTTTCTTTCAGGGTCCTAAAAGGCCCAACAGCTATTGCAGCCAACCACCATTAGACCAGATGCAAAATTAACAGTAACATGTTAAAAAGATACATAAAACTGTTAGAACTCTATGATGCCTAATGCAACCTGAGGACCAAGCAGAAAAGTTCATGCTCTATATTTTGGTAGTATGTGAGGTATAGATGGCAGGGAAAATATTATAATGACTGGTACCAGGTTGCTGTGATTTTAGGAAGGCAATTATAATTATAGGCAGCTAAGTCTGTAAGCTTTTTCACTGTTGACAAAAGGTAAAAAGAGGTTTCTAATTTTTGCTAAGATAGAGATAAATAATGGGTTTGTGTCTTTTTTTTTAAGGAAAAGTTCTGGTAAGATGATGTAACATGGAGAGGCAACATGGACTTAACATCCTTTGCAAACTTCAGTTGTACCTGAGGAGCACTCATTCACTGCTCAGCAAGTCAAATTGGGTTATTAACTCCAGAGGGCAAAACATTCAGACTAAAATGAGAACCTTTGATTATCATTCTCCAGAGTTGCATTAGAACAGAATTATGAATAGCAGTATTGATCTGAGCGGACAAAGTTTGCAACCCACTTTTCTCACATCTTGTTTTCAAATGTCAAGCCTGTCACACAAAGCTGCAAAAATGTGGTTGCTCGCACTGCCTGATGCTCCATAAATTAGTCTATTCCTAGCACTAATTACCACAAGCAGCTGTTATCCTCCATTACATCTTCAGTATCCAGGAAATCTTTTCTTCAAAGAGTAACTCAACCAAAGAATGCTTAGTGTGTGCCACATTCAGAGATAAAATGCATCTAAATTATTTAAAGGCCATGTAGCCTGTTGGGCAGTTTCAATGAAGCCCTATTAACCCTCCTGCAAGTGCACAATGGTGAAAATGCTATTACTTCACTTGGTAAAAAAGAAAGGTTATTTGTACTGAAATATGGTCCATAAAAGAATAAAACAGGAAGTAGTGCTAAGCTAGACAAGCAGAAAAGACTACATGTACAGTCTAACTGCACAACTCTCTCTCAGTCTACTTCCACATATAAAAGCATGTCACAGAAAGATTAAAGATTAATGACATGATGTTATAGTTACAGAGCTCAGACAGATGCCCATCCTACGAGCTTATTCACACAAACCCTTACAACTTAATCGTCCAATATTTGCCATGGATGCCACGGGTTTTCACTACCTGCAGGAATCAGAGCAGGATCTGTCATTGGTTCAGAAATACCTAAAGGATTTGTGAGATATGAACACTGGAAATCTCCCACGGGCATTCCTCGCACATCATCTTTTGCAGTACCCCCTGTACAGCCAGCTTTCTATCAAATTCCTATATAAAGCAACGAATTCTTAGGTTATCTCCCAGACACCGACAAAATCTTGCAGCAAAGAGCAGGACTACTTTTGATTCTGTCTCTGATGGTGTTGCACAGAGCAGAGCATTGAGCACTTTGCTGAGAAGGTGCACAGCCCAGCTGCATGCTCCACTCCACCCCTGCCCTGCTGACACGCGCTCTGCCCCAGGCAGACCTCACTGGAACACAGCAGGATGATAAGCTCAGTTTCACACTAATCCTGAACCTACACAGAAATCAGTATCACAACTCATTTAACCAAAATAATTCAGGGAATAACACTAGTGAACTAACCAATCCCTACTAATGATTAGGTATCCATCTCAATGACTACAAATGACCAGAGGAAACAGTATAGACTGGCTAGAGAAAACTCTGTTGACTGGCTGAGTTATTTCTGAGGTCACAACTAGCTTAAGACGGACTGTAAATAAAGAACAGGATATTTCAACTTCCTTATTGTCAGCAGACAACAGGATCCTTCCTCCTTCAGGCAGCTACAATGCCTCCTCAGTTTGAGTTGATCAAAAATCGTCTCCTGACGTTACTGCAGTACTAGAGAAACAACATGTCGCTGATTTGAGAATCACCTTGCTCTGGCGAATTTGTATATAAGCATTATGCGATAAGTAATAATAGGAGAAAAAGACATAGGCAATAATCTGCCATCACTTTAATTCGCATTTTTAAGACTCAGCAAGTGTTTTACATAACGAGTACTATATTCAATGCATCAACTTTTCATGGCACAGCTGTTGTGAAAAGCATAATTCTGTGGACTCCAAATTCTACATGCATCAAGAAACTAATCCTGTAAAGTCAGCTCAGTAATAGTACTAGTAATATGGTTATAAGGAAGGCTACAGAAAAGCAGGTAAGTAGTCAGCACCTGAGTTTTATGTATATATAAAATATACACTATCTCTGATATAGCACTAATTCAACCATTTCACTGTTCATATTTATGGCATCCTACACCAGATGTGGCAAGACAAGAATTTGGTAGCAATTCTGCAATCTATACATTCATATGCTGAAGAATCTGCATTTTCTGTCACAAACCTGGCTTAGATTCAGCAGTAAGATTACTGCTTACAGAAGGATTTACTGAATTCACTGTTCAGATCCATGGTAAGCAATGAAATCCTACTTCTGTAAGAAAAACTTACTTTACATTGTATGCACATTCAGCTGTTAATATCCCATCAATTTCTGCATAATACATAAAAACATCATAGAACTATTTTGAGGGAGAAAGGGAGAAAACTGAAGACTTTATATAAGCAGTAGCTAACGGTTTTGCCACCTTAGGCGGCGACTGCAGGATGAAAGGGTCTCTTTCACCCCATCACAGTCAACAAGGACCACTTACAGAATGTGCCTAGGTGGCACAGTTTAGACAGATCAAGTTAGCCCCACTTGACGCTCACCCCAGAGGTCTGCCATCTCCTAAGACAAGTATTCAAAGTGGGAGGAGGAGGAGGACAGAGGATGCAGGGATATGGTTCTGAATTTAGCAGGGTCCACAGCTTACAGAGAAGTCAGACATCAGGGCTGGTGGACCAGGGTCTCCCTGCTCTCACCATGTCCACACTCCTTTGGGTAGAGAACTGCTGTCTCCCACAGGATGAGCTGCTGCACTCGGTAGCTACCTGTCTGGCACAATGCACCATCAGGCAGCCAATTCACAGCTTCTTGCTTCTGTTTGAGACACGTCTGGGGCTAAAACTGGGGCTCTACAGGCAGGAGAGAAGAGGAATCCAAAGGCCATCTCCTCTCAGATTATCCGAGCTCAGCTGCTCTTTTCACTTAGCTCCCATCTGGCTCTGAATTCCTGGCATCTCCCTTTCCTGGGAAAAATCATACCCCTCAAGAGGCAGCAGCTCCTAGGTCTCACTAAACTGAAAAAGCAGCAGCAGCAAGCTAGGAGGTAGTACCCCTCTCAAGGAAGTAACTGTTTCCAAGTCAGCTGGCTCCACAGTGTCCCCAAAAATATATCGGCAGCAGTGATCCCAACTCTGAATGCAGCCAATTTTCCATTAGAAGCAGCAGCAGAACAGCAATTAAAACAAGAAGGTGGCAGTAAAGTACATTCTTACATCCCCTGCTGATACTGAGCACTGCTTAGTATATGTGTAAGTGGTGAAGTGCCTAGATCCTGTTAAGACTCCCAAGGTTTCTCACAACAGCAATCCAAACTCTGGATCCTGCCACTAGTCTAAGTAACAGCTAAGACCGTATGCTTAGGTAAACCTTAAAGCAATTTAGCGGATGGAGCCATGATAAAAGCCATTTTTGAGAACTGTATAAGTTTTAGCTGATGATGGAATACAAAATGGCATTTGTTAGAATGGGGCAGAAGATAAATATCTCCAATGGAGGTAAGAAACTTCAGTGGGGAAAGTTAGGGACAGAGAAGCATACTAGAGAGCATCTGATACAGAAAAATATTTATTATAATTCCAAAAGAGGCAGAAGGAAAACATACAACTTCAAAATGAATTTTGCCTCTTCAGCTCCCTACACCAGCCATGCAATCCCAGCGCAGAGCAACCAGTCAATGAACTGCAGAGGTGGCCGGCTACGTATTCCCAGGAAAATCACTAGTAAAGTTAGTTGGAAACATTTCAACAGAAAGCGCTATCATAAAAAACATTGGCTTCTGAAGGGCAAAGACCTTCATTGCAGAACATTATATTTGATGAAAACATTTCTAGAAGCTAAAAGAGTAATTCAATTTTGATTCTTTTCAGAATAAAGATTTTAACTTCTTACTTTAGAACAGCTCATTATTTACCATGAAATGAAAAAGGGTGAGAAATGTCAAAGTCTGAACAAAGCAGTTTAGTTCAAAATGCAAGTCCTCAGAATTTTGCTTCATAAGCAATTGATTTTTGGAAGTGGGTGTTTCATTTCATGTTGGAACAAGAGATTGTTGTTGTATTCTTAAAGCAGAACTTCCCTCAGAATGAGCATTACAGGTTTTGTACTGCTCTAAGCACTAGTTTTTGCCATCTTTTGAATTTGATGCTCTGCAAGTGTGCAGACCACAGGAACTTTTTAATCAGATACAATCAAATCAGATGGTAAAGCTGAACTCTCACTTAAAAGAAAAAAGATAACTTCCTTTTAACACTAGAAGAACAAAGAACTTTTATTCTTCAGAGATCACTTTGGGTCTAAGATCAGTTTCTTGACTCCCAAGATGAAGTAAGTTGTCTGTCAGTGTTCAATCACACAATTTGCCAAGTTCATAATGAAAATGATTGGACAGTTTGCTAATTTAAAATCTGTATTACAGTTTTGTTTTTTACAGTGGAGAATATCAGCAAGAGAAAATAGCACAGTCAGCTGAAGCATTTTTAATTAGCCAGCCAAGGGTTTTAGCACAGAGCTGATCCTTTCCATGTGGATAACCTCTGCAGCGGCATAAAAATCTTACGACACCAAACCCTCAGTGACATTTAAGAACAAAACTTGCTGTCCTTACAAAGCATCAACATCTTGTTGCTCCATGTTCCACTCTTTCAGTATTGTGTTTGACAACACTCACTGTCCTCTTCCTTTTCCCTACACTGACCCAAATCCGTAATACCTGATCTAATTTACATTAGCAAATACAAAACATAACACACAACTACTCTTTGCAACATTACTCCATGACCTGGTGCACAGAGATGAATGATGCTGTTTGTAGTCCTCCTCCTCCTCCAGCCTAGTGCTGAAGGTACATGCAAGTAATCCTTCTCAGTTCAGGCTCCCATTGCAATGGAATAAACTTTCAGGTTTGCTGGAATCTTGCCTGGCTGAAGCTGAATGAAATACAAAATTAAATACCATTTGATTATTATAAGAGCATATACACAATTATAGCTGGCTTTCTAAAGGTTATCTGGTGATATTTTAAAGCATCACACCATTTATTAATAATGCGAGATAACACTGAGCAAGTCAATTAAGGTCATACCTTTATCTAGAGTCATTTTTCCCCATGCACAGCCTAAACCCAAGGGAAGGTGAACTTTACCATCCAGCTTGGAAGAACTGCAACCCACTGGCCAACACAGCTTACAGACCAAGAGCACAGCTACAGTCCCCACTGCACCAAGCTCAGGCATCTGTCCTAGCTCAACTTCTACCTAAATACAGGTTCTGCACCTCCCCTTTTCTGGCTACCTCATTACTTCACTCCCTGCAAACCAGCACAACACACAGAACGAATTACAAAATCCTTGATTACCAGTCCTCAGCCCACCTCCACATCTTGAGTCATAAGTAATATAGAAAGCCTTTCCTCTACGCAGCATAACTAACAGTTTGCTGACAACAGCACTAAATAAAAATCAATAGTGACATTGCATTTAGTTTGTACTCATGGCTACAGGGAGGCAACTGACTGTAAAGAAAATTCAGCTGGGGGAAAGAGAAGAGAATGCTTTGAGGCTGACTGGCTTTGGTAACAGTTTACCAAACAATGAAAGATGATTATCGCATTTTCAAGCTTATGATTCCATTTCTTTCCATTTTTCCTTTCCCGCAGAAACGCTTGCAGGAACAAAAGATCAGGCAGAACTCAATTAAGAACCACTCATTAGGAAAACCTAAAACCAACCACAGGCAGCATTTCTTAGGCAGGCGTTTCAAAAAGCTACAGTATCAATTTAAATTATGAAATTCATTAACACCCATGAAGGGTAAAGACGAGTAATATAACCAAGCACATAAATGGGGTAGTAGAGAAAACTACTCAGCTGAAACATACAGCCCCTTGAGTCATTTGAGGATGACTCATAAGAAGTCAGACTCCATGAGAAGCAAATCACCTATTTTAACTGCACCAGAAGAGGTATGTATTTTTGACAGATCAATTAAATAGTTTGTGCTATAAAAAGGTACTGAAGCAGATCCACCTGGCTTCAAATATTGGTGCTACTGAGTTCAATTTAAAATGTATTACTCTAACATCTGGAAAACGAGACATGCTTTTCCAGATGAATGATCTGCTTCACACCAACTCGGGAATCTAATCTTGTCACAGCAAGTACACAATAGTTTCTCTTTTAATTGTAAATGCAACAATGGAAATTGCACAGATACTAGTGCTTTTTTATTCTTAATACAGAACATCCTCTCCTCTAATATGTATTTCAGACTTTTGAGTAAGGAACATGAACATAATATCAAACCCAACTTTAAAATTTGGCCACTGATTTATCGTACTGGAGATTCAGGTTTTGTTGGTGGTGGTGGAGGTGGTTTTTCTTCAAAGGAGAAAATGCCACAGGAGCAGCATTCACTGAATATCTCAGTTGTTTTTTTTTTTTTTTTTAAATAAGGAATGAAAAGAAATTAAATCACATCACAGCAGAGATGTTCTGTGGTAAATCACATACATACAACTGCAAGAGTACCTTAAACTCCTGGGATATGAGATGGAAGAGATAAGTCAGTCACACGCATAACTTCACCTGGATAAATTACTATGCATGTACACAAGTGTTAGCCTCAGGTTAAGAAAGACATCTGATCCACAGTGACAGTCAAATCAACATTAGCTGTAGGATGTCTTAAAAATTGGATTGTGAACTACATTAAAAGTCCACAGCATATTGTATTATGTTTTATTAAAGCTGTACAACACTTTTCATTGTAGTATCTTCAGCTTCTTATATCTTTATCAGACTTTCACCCTATGAACTAAAATTTGCATGAATGGCTGCCTTGGTCTTGTAATACTCAGGGAGCCAGAGAGATTGAGAAAACAGGTGAGCAGATAACTAGTGCATGCAGACTAAGAGACTTAGAAAAGAACAAGGAAAAATATGAGAAAAAAAGACCAAATATGATGTGAGGAAAACTCAAAGACAGAGTAGTCTGACCAAGTGGCAGTGGCAGACACTGCAAGATAGGCAAGGTAGACAAGACATAGGGAGGGGGAAACAGAACAGGGCTGAGAAGTCCAATATTTAAAAAACTGGGATCAAGTGAGAAAAGGTAACAACAAATTAGGAAGGGGCAGGGGAGGGCACAAATGGGAGATGGAACAGGACATACAGACGAGGCAGGCTGAAGCTAAAGAGACATACTTCGGAGGAAGGGATGGAGCGAGGAGAGAGGAAATGGAAGGTAAGCACACAAGCACCTTTGCTTGTCTAGACCGCGCTTATCCACACACATTGGATGAAGATGATCTTGCCCAGCCCCCCCGCAACCAACGCATAAAATTACAGTATTAGACAGGGCTTTCCCAGTTTCCCTGAGGGAGTACCCACAGCCTGCTAGGAGAGTTGATGCTACATTGATGACACCAGGTTCTCAGGAGGTCAAGAAATGGGCAAGGAGTTCATAGCAGTCTCCTACCAGGGGAATGTTACCCTTCCTCCAGGACCACACAGCGTACCTCTTTGGGACCACATCATCCCAGTCACTGCTGGCTTTCTGTGCAAATAAGAGCTACTCAGAGATCACAAACAGTGCTACTAAGTATATGAGCAAACATCTGAATTTCTATAGTTAGACTCCAAATTATTCAGCCCCCACAGTCAGGAGCTTCTGAATAAGCCATTACGTCCACAGTCACGTGGGAGTTATTGATCTCAATTATAAATAAGCTGTTTGTCACCATTTGTTCAGCTGCTTCATATAAGGAACCAAACACTTTTTGTGAACAACGTTTATTTACCAGTCTGTGCCTGATTTTTAATCATTTCATCTAGTTATTGTCTGACCACATTTGTGAGGGACTTCTAACTTCACATTTAAAGAAAGGATAATGAAAGCCATCAACCTATGATAATCAAAGAGATAAACCTCAACTTCTGCATGAAAAAAAATATTCTGTCTCCCTCTGCTGGCTCTGCACTAAATCAAACCAGGAGGCTGGGGGGGCAGGGGGGCTGCAATGTTTATAGTCATCCTAGAGATTTCTATAAGGGATTCAGTGATGAAATAGCAGAAGAGTATATTTACCTTTAATCTCAGTTTCTAAACCAGTATTACAACAGAGTATATTAAATGTCTTTTTAAACACAGCAAGAGACACATTTAAAATTATAGCTACATAGAAACTTTCACAAAGAAATTTCATTAATTTGGGTGCTACTAAAAGTATTTTTTCATTAAAAAAAATCAAGAGACTATTATTGAGTGTTCTCTTGATATAACTTCAACCTATTTTATAATGAATCAGATTTAAGCATCCCTGCTTGCAACCAGCTGGCTGAGCCATAACCATGTTGCTGGATGATTTTACTTATAGATAATACATGCATTTTTTATTAAAATGACAAAAGATCAAAATTTGCAATTCAGTGAAATTCTAGTTTGCAATTTGATCACTCAAATTAAATTTAGTAATATAAGCAAGCTGTCCCTATATAAAAACAGGGAGAAAAGAATGAGATGTCTTTTACATACTGTTTGGATGATAGCTGCAAAAGTAATGGACAAAAATTATTTTTACTGATACACACACTTTGGTTTATTTTTTACTGAATTATGCTTTTCCCCAAATGATACAAGTATAATTAGTGTGTTAAGCTCTCTGCTTGCTAGGATGGATTTGAAATAGTTCACAATGCTCCAGAACAGCTTGATTCTTGTTATTATAAATAAATCAAAATTGCAAGAGTAAGAGATATGCGCACCTTGAAGCCGTATTTGGTACCAGGCCATCACTGTGATTTCTCTCTTACTGATTTACTTCACCAGAGTTTAAAATGTGTAGTGTAATAGACATTTTAAAAACAAAATTGGTCAGCCATGTATCTTACAAATCAAAAGTACAGTGCACTGTACTGCTCCTAGCGCACATCCAGTAGAGTAATTTATCCATCGTCCAACAGAGCCAGAGCCGTTATACTTCTGGCCAAAACGCACTTCACTCTGCAGTGAATTTTGTTTTCCATGGTAATACTTATCTGTAAGCAAAATATATGTCAGCTAACAGTGATAAGGATTGATAACATCAAGAAAAACACAGGAGGTTCTGAAGTCCATGCTGACAGAGCCCAGCACCAGCAGGTACCCAGTGCCTCTTTGCTCTTCCAGCAGTTAAAATCCTGCGCACACTGCGCTGGGTATTGTGCCGTGCCTCTTCAGTACACTGAGCAGAGACCAAGAGCCAGTACAGCTGGAAAACTGACCCGTGGAGGGTTTTCTGTGTGGTTTGCGGAACTTTAAGATATTAAACTTGAGAGTTCTGTCAAGTCTTTGCCTGTTTATTTTTTGTAGAGGACAAAACTAATGCATGATATATATTTCATCACAAAATAAGGGGTCAAATCTACCAGCACTGCAATAACTCCCTAAATAACTGAAATTGCCACAAGGAGCTAATTTGTCAGGCAGTGTTTAATAAAGGGTCTAACATAAAAAGCCAGAATTCAGCACCAAGACAGGATTTCCATTTGCTTTGAAACAGTATTGTTTGCAATTGTTCTGTACAGCTTATGTAAAGGGAGCATTCAAGCATCTGAATGTGATCTTAATGTTAATTTAAGATTAAAATGCCGTCTCTACATTAAGACTTCACTACTGCCACATTGGTAATTGTTTTTCTTCATATATACTATTAACATATCATGGAACTCAGTATAAACCAGCTAAAGAATCACTGTATTGTTATAGATTTTGACATTTAAAAGTTATTTTCATGATAACACAACTCCGTAGAGTTGTAGTTTACCACTAAGAAATTAATTTTAAAAAGGAAATTAATTTTAAAAAGGAAAATATGTAACAACTTTTCCTTAGCGATCTGGAAGTCTTGATCAGATTACTACCGGTTATCATAATGCTAACGCTGTACACAAAAGCACATTATAGAGCTTTCTGGCATGTAACATAACTTGGCAAATATACATTTTCATCAGAAAAAAAACTTTCAATAGTAATAAATTTCTGCAAATTAATATATTAAATTTTTAAATGAGAGGGTAGTCTATAGAAATACCAGTTTCCAAGGGCTTTAGTCAACAGAAAAGCTCAATTACATTTCAGTTATTTTCCATGTGATTTTTTTCATGTCCCATCACAGTAACTGTTCTTTTTTTAAAAGTTAGAAGAGGAGACAACAGATGTTTCCACTGTTAGCATAATAGTTCTGCTGAGATTTTAGGACTTAACTACATATTCAGCAGCTATACTTCTTAAGCCAGAAATCACCTTTTCCTAGGCACTCATTCCTGTTTCACCACCTTCTGCATCATGCACAGAACTGAATCAGAGAACCGCTACAAAAAGGATTTATCCTTTAATTAGATCACCTCTCCAATTTGGTTCATTATATACCATGCAGGGGTTCCTATCACTACAATACAGATGTTACAAATACAAGAATAAGTGCTTGGAAGGAGGAAGGCCAGTTCGGCCTGCCTTTGGACAGCTGTTCATCAAGTTGTGCCTCAAACACACGAGCACCAGGGAACGCAAAGTTGAACAACCTACATCAGAGGTTTATTGCAACGTTCTCTGTATAGTGCTAGTGTAGGATACAAACACAATCTCAATCTACTGCAAAGCAACTGAAGTCATCAGGAGTCCTTCAACCAGTTCCAGTGGCTTTGGATCAGATCTTAGAGTAAGAAATAAGTTTTAGTTGTCCTAGGATATATATCTATTTAGATTTCCCAAGATATAGACTGGAAACCAGCACTAGGTAAATACTTTTTATTATTAATAAAAATATCTGAAGAGATTTAACATACAAACTTATACAAAGTCTTCAGAAATCTACATACACATGCATGGATATTAGGCAATAAACTGCGTTACAGTAAAACTTCAGCTGCCATCTCAGTTGTTACGAGCATATTTAGAGCATAATGCTTCTTTCCATCAATCTAAGCATAAGAAGAGGTATCCAAAATATGGAAAACCACATTCATATTTAGGACAAAATGCCATATCCCTTGGAGTCAATAGGATTTTACCCGACTAAGGTAGTCACGGAGGTTCAGATCATCAGAATTTACAGCCAAAACCTCTAAATACTTTAGCACATGCAAAATTCAAATAGTATAATTTAAAATGAGACTACAGTGTATGTTTAAGTGTTCACAGTACTGAGGACTCAATTATCAAGCTGATGTTTAGGAGGAAAAAAGAGTAAGTGAGAAGAAGAAATATGGTAAGTAGTGCTTATCAGACAAGAACTTTCATGCTCAGTTTTAAGTAGAATGAAAGAGTGCTTATAAATACTTGAAAATTAAGCTTCACAGTAATAGACAATCCTTTAACTAAACTACATTAGCATATGCCACTACAGTAAGTTTTTTAATAAAATTTTTACATGCACCTCAAAGCTACTACAGGCATGTTGTGATGAGGCCATGCTTTATTTACTGTACCTGAACATTTCTGTACCTGTCACGCTGCATGTTAATGAAAAAATAAGATAGGGAATGTTAGGTTATTTTCATATATCCTTTCTAAAGGTATAATTTCTATTTATTTTTACTAACAATATGACATTCAATTTCACGTTAATAGAACTAACAAAAGCACTTCAGTGTATCTTTAGCTGATGACTTTGCCAAGTCAAATAAAAAGGTTTCATTTTGTCGGAACAAAAGATTAAACAATTAAAGAGCAACATTTCTCTTCTTTCCCATGCAGTCCTTTTGAAATTCCCCAGAAACATAGATGCTGATAAAAGAGGTCTGAGGAAAGTGAGTTTGTTTTACTACTATGCCTCACCTTGAATCCATTCAGTAGAAAGGAGTCACACACTGTTAATAGTATTCTGGGAAGATAATTATATATGCTGTCTATAGCTTCCAATTAGAAGCATTTCCACTTTTAGTATCTCCCTTATGCCATACAGAAATTTACAGTTAAACACAACACGCATACCAAAAAAATTCAGTTCGAGAATTCCTGCATGTAAAAGCTGGAAAGCTTAGCAGACAATCTACAGTAAGAAGTACCTCATCAACATATAGATCTGAGGCTACTACAGCACATCTACCCAATTGCTTAGACCAAACTGTACTTCATCTGTTCCCAGGCACACACCGCAGACATCATGGAAGCCAGTCATATGTAAATAACGGCATAACCTGACCTCTTGGTTTTAAAAATAATTTAGAGATCACATATAATCAAATGTGAGGGCTTAATTGAACTACAGCCCACATTAATGAAATAAACTACTTACACTAATACACACGTACACAGAACAGTACTTACGTCGTTTCTGGGAAACCGCCTGTAAACAAGCGGTGACAATATCACAGTTCTTCTGGACTTTATGTACAAGTCTGTCTTTCTGCTTCAGAAGACGAAGCAACTTTGCTGACTGAATAGAAATTCTGTAATTCAGTTCTTGTTTTATAGTTGTCAGTTCATCAACATCTGCCAATAAGCAGAGAAAATTACTTCAGTCCAGGCTAAAACATATGTAAATAGCTTATCGAAATTGATATGTATGGGGACTTGCCCCACAGACATTTACAGAAACAAACTTTCCACAAATTAGTAGTTCTATTGAACAATATAGTTCCCAGTTATAAGCATTTTCAGGATCTGAGCCAGTCTTTTAATTTTCTTTTAAACTGAAGTACTTATTGCACAGTGTATGAATATTAATAATTATACTGCTATAAATTGGAAACATGATGACAGATGTAGCCATAACGTACCCACTGGTTATGCTGCTATTGATATAACTTGAACTTTCTGGAAGCTGCCTGTGGAAAACACTCACGAGGAGCAAGCAAATGCTAACAGAGGAATACGTTTAAGAAGCTGGCCGCAAGGTTAGAAATGCAATTCCAGGATGAGTTCTAAGTGGAAAACTCTTTCCAATAAGAGGGAAACTAGATGACTTCGACTACTGAAGCTGTAGCTTCAATTATTTCCACTGGTCAGTCAAAGTGCCACCAGAGCTCACCAGAAAGACGCAGCTTGCTTCTAATACGCTGTTCTCCCTCATGTGGTGATCTTCCGGTTCAGAAAGAAAGGGAGTTGGGGGGCAGGGGAGGAGGGAAGGAGAAGATGTCTTCAGTCTGTTACATTTTTGAGTCTCTCCTCTGTTTTCAAAGCAGCACACCTCACCTGTGAAAGCTTGGGTTTTGCCTATCAGATGCTGACCTCTTCAGCTTTTCTCTATACTAGCCTGCTACTTTTGTTCCTTAATGCTAAATTCTCAAATCCTATCACTTTCACTCCAGTCGTGCCTCCCTGATGCTGCAAGGAAAGCAATCAAAAACCCATACTTTGGCAATCTGGCCCAGTGAAGAAAAGGTTTATGCACCCAGAAAAGAAAAGCTGCTATTAGTGAGAAGGAGAACAGTTCAGCTCATAAAGCCAATTTTTTCCAAAAGTTCTGGAACACTTAAAGAAAAGAACAAAGTAGAATGAGATGTTCATAAATCACAGGATGGTAGAGAACCCAAAACGACTGCAGGGAGGGTAGCCACTGTTAAGACAATCCTGTATTTCGCACCTTCTACTAATTTCAGCACCCACTGCTCACTCAGTGCCCACCAATCACCAGTACCTGCCAAGGGGATTTTAGAACCACATCTATGGATTTTAAGAGTAAAAAAATTAGACTGTATTCCTATTAACTTGTGCAGTCATCACCAAAGGAGTGAGCAGGATTTTATTCTTTCATATCCATCCCAGTTAGTTGTCTCTGTAACAACAACTGTATATCCTTGCAGCAAAATTCATGAGTTCGGATTCCAAAAAAAAAAAAAAAAAAGATATTCCAAAACAAGCAAATCTCTTGTTGAGACGCAAGTCTGGACACACAGAATAATACGACCTACATCTTGTAACATCATCTCATTCAGAAGCCAAACACAGAAGCAGAAAAAGCTATTTGTACAGGCCAGAAAAACAGGCAAGTTTATTCATTTCCTGCTTTTTTTTTTTTCCCCTCATCAAAAGCAAAAATGATTTAACATCAGGAGACAAGAGACTTTTGTACAGTTCTCCTAATCGGGCCGGTTGGAGTTGTAAATCATATCCTTTCATGAGTGTTCAGTGTCACATCTGCTTGGTTTCATTAGAATTGTTGGATAGTTTCATTTTGGTTAGTTGACCATTGCATTTATATTTTCTATTAAAAATTGTTTTTCCCCCTAGAACACTTGGGTTTATCTGCAAATAAACTAACTGATAATTGTAAAGCTCAAGTCTCCCAGAAATAAAAGGACCTGAAACCTAACTAAGTCTTATGACATAACACGTGTAGCATCTGTTCTAGCTTAAGAAAATACGGACTAAGCATATGATCGTGCACATTTATACTGTCTGTACAAAAGTTTGTTTCCTGAGGGTGTGCTCTGTCCAGAAATGCCTAATATCAAGATCAAGAAATCTTTCAGGAAAGAGAAAACTGGCCACTATTTAACACTTAAGAGCGAAGAAACCCACTGAGCCTACACAGTCACAGCAGCTTTGTGGCTTCCCTCACAGGAACCCCAACAGCGGGTGACACCCTTTCTGCTCCTGCTGCACCCGAAGCGCAACAGCAAGAGAACAGCACACTAGGCATGACTTTTAACAAGGTACTGGCTGGCTCCTTCCCAAGGAAGCAAGCTGCGCAGGGGAAACCGGGGAAGAGACAGACCTGCATTTAAAGATTGAGGTGACAGAGCATGTGCGTAACGTGCTCTTCCCCCAAGCAAGGACTACACCCTTTGAGCAAGGCTCCCTTGCACGGTCAGAGGAAGGGAAAGAGGAGACAGAGCAGTAACTTCCAGCCCAGACGGCGGCACAAAGCGGCCACAGGCCCCGCAGGATGCAACCCTCGCCCAGGGCAGCGGTGGCGAGGCCAGCGGTACCTTTCAGCCGCAGGTAGTTGATGTGGCTCGGCCGTTGCTGCAGCTCCCGGAAGACGCGGGAGCGGGCGCTGCCCGACGGGGCGGCCGCCTCAGCGCTGCCGTCGGCGCGGTACAGCTCGGTGAGCAGCCCGCTCACCAGCAATGAGGTGCGGCTGGCCCGGCGGCGGCTGCCGCTAGGACCCTCCTCATCCTCTTCTTCTTCCTCATCGTCGTCATCCTCCTCGGCCAGGCTGTCGGCACTGCTCCCCGCCCGGCCCAGCGCTGGCTCCATCTTCCCCGGCCGCCGGCGGCAGCGTAGAGTTCCGGGTTCGGCCCGTTCCACAGAGAGCGAAGGGGAGGGGGGGAAGAGCCCAAGCCGGCAGGACGCTCCTCCGCAGGCAGCAGTAGCCTCGCACAGCCCCACTCCCTCCCCCCCCCCCACACACCTCGCGGCGTGGTAGAGGCCGCCCGCGCGGTGCCCAGGCTGGAGGTGGGGGGGGGCAGCCGTTGCACCTGCTGGGGGGGGGGGGAGGGAGGTCGCCCCGCCCCGCCCGGGACGTGTCGCGGCCGTTGGCCAACGGACACCCGGCGTGGCCGGGGCCGGAGCGCTGAGCCACGCAAAACGTCCGAGGTGCTGACGGTGACGATCATTTCCCGGTTGTGCGTCTACCCAGAGGAAAGGTCACGGCTGTCTTTGTGTTTATCCCGTTCCTGTTATCTCGCCGGTTATGTAACGCGTTCCTGAGTCACGGTCCGGTTGTTTGTCCGTGCTTTGTGCCTCAGAGGAAGGCGAAAAAAAGGGCACGAAGAAACGTAGGACGTAATTCTAGTGAGACAACTATGAGACTGTAGCATACTAACGTAAGCAAGTCACTATGAGACACAGTAAAAAACAGACTTGATAATAGGATTTTTATTATCACCAGAGTTAGATGCACCTAGGATTTGGCTGTGGCAACCACCTTGCTACCAAATCATACAACCTGAATCCTGTGTATTATGCTGAGTAATACCACCGCTATTACAACCACCTTTCCCTAATACGCTGTGTGATTGTACCATGAGATAGCTATGCACAGACCAATCCTTTGTTAGTGAGCCTGCTCCAGTCCCACTGAAATCAGATGGCTTCTTTTTCCAGTTTCTCCCTTCCAGCAGATCAGGAACTATATAGATCCAGCTCTTCTTTTAAAAAGAAAAAAAAGCTGTACCAACTTATTTTAATTTAGTGGTCTCCTCCATACAGGTTTTATCTTCACGCTCAAGAACGTGAAACTTCTTCCCTACTGGAATCTTGCACAGGATCGAGGCAATAGGATTCAGAGCTGAGGAAGATGCTGTTAATTCACTGAGACCCTCTGCTCACTCTGGAAGGTCTACTGGTGTCATTCACTGGTCACACACTTCCTGGCTGCGTGTGCTAAATTCCTCACGAATATATGAAGTTCCCGGCATTCGCATTTCTCTAGCGAACTCCCCTCTGATCACACTCCTTGTCCTTTTCTCCCTTTTGGTTTTCCTCTGTATCAGTAAGATACTTTCCTTCCGGCTGAGGATTCGTTAGCTATGACATTAGCTAGTGACCAGACTGATAAGAGAGACAGACTGATAAGGCTGACTTTGCAAACTCTGCTAATTAGTAAAAGGCATTTGATAGCAGCCTGCAATATTTTGAAATAACAAACGAGGACCAAAACAAAGCATCGTATTGGTCGTTGTCATAGATGTCGCTCACAGCAGTCAGTCCATCCGGAAAGCAATAGGACGGTGTGAGAGCCGGGAAAGCCGCGGCGGGCGAGGGCGCAAGCGAGGCCCGAACCGAAACACTGAGACGCCGCCGCCACCGCCGCCGCCGCCGCCGCCGCCGCCGCCGCCGCCGCCGCCGCCGCCGCCGCCGCCACGCGCGCGCGCGCGAGCCCGCCGCATGGCAACGGCGTCCCCGGCGGGGAAGGGCGGGGCGGGGCAGGAGGGGGCGGGGCCGGCGGGAGCGCGCGGGGGGCGGGGCAGGGAGGACCGGCGCGGGGAACGGCGGGGGGCGGGGCCGCTCCTCTCCGCGGCGGCCGCCCGGGCCACGTGACACCCCCCCCCCCCCCGCCCGGCCGCTCTCCCTGGTCATATGCCGGGGGCGGAGCGGGCCCGGGCGCTGCTTCTCCGCGCTCCGCTCTCAGCTGCGCCGGTGTCGTGGGGGGCGAGAGGCAGCGAGTCCGTCGGTCTCTGTGTCGGCGCGATGTCCCCCGCGGCGGCGGCTGTGGCGCGGGGACTGGCGCTGGCCGCGCTGCTGGTGCTGTGCCCGGCGGCTGCGGCGGCGCGGAGGCCCAACGTGGTGCTCATCCTCACCGACGACCAGGATGTCTGCCTGGGCGGCATGGTAACCGCCGCCGGCCCCTGCTCCCCTCCCTCTCCCCGGGGCGCTGACGGGGGCCCGGCGGGTGAGCGGCGGCGGCCGCCGCCCCTCCGTGCGCGGGGGCCGCGGCCGTTAGGGGTGCGGCGGCCCCGCGTGCCCGGAGGGGAGCGGGCCGAGGCGCCGCGAAGCCGCCGCGGGCGGGCGCGTTGGGGCCGGCGGCGGCGCTTCGCCCCGCGCGGGGGGCGCTGCGCGAGGCCTCGGCGCCGCCGAGTGCGTGCTCGCGGCCCTGCCTGCTGGGGCAGGCCTGCCGCTTCCTCCCGCCGGCGGCCGCTGGGCTCGCAGCCTCCCGCCTGTGGGGCCGGGGAGGTGTGCCGGCGGCTTGGAAAGGGCCGGGCGGGCGGTGCTCCCGTCTGGGGATGGAAAACGTGGTATCTAGGGCTCTTCAAATAGCTGTGGAAATGGTCTTTTACCTGGTGCCAGGCAAAGTTCTGCTTTCGGGCGCTTGTGTTACACCAGCGTTTTCAAAAAGAGGCTGAAATAAAGTATCGTGGTGGGCTTTGCCTGGGAAGCTAGAAGCAAAGTTTCTCTGCAAAGAAACAGGCTTGAGCTGGAGTCAGTCAAGACTAGGACTCTGTAGCTGCAGGTAGTTGCTGAATGTCTGTGTACTTCTGCTCTAGTAGGCTTGCTTGCACAACCACTGTGCATTGCTGCGGTCACATGCAGTCGTAGCAAAAATACACTTAAGAATGACTTGCCTGGACACTACCTAGAAACTATGGTGACAGATCTTTTAGCTAGTTGTAGCGATAGCTTCAAGTTTACTACTTTAGCTATGCACGTAAAGACACTACCTAATTTTATTTTTGGTACCTTTTTTCCAGACCCCTCTAAAGAAAACCAATGCCCTCATTGCACAGATGGGAATAACCTTCTTAAATGCAGTAAGTTTTGCATTAACTCTTTGAACTGCTGAGGTATATGTGTCTGTACAGTTTACGTTTTGGGTAATCAGAAAATCTCAAAATTGTAGAGTACTTTGTGAAATAATTGCCACAATGTTTTTTTAAATCCAATCTCTATCTAGTTCCAGGTCTTGACATGAATATAGCTCAAGGTCGTATTCAGAGTCTGAGAGAGAAAATTTGACTTCCTGAAAGTAGTTGTGCTAATTTCCTGGAGCAGTAAAGTAAAACTGAATAGTCTAAATAGTTTTATAATGAACTGAAGTGCTAGAAGTAGTTACTTTAGTTTTTAGTCTTAACTTTATAATTGCTGAAAATCTGCTTCACTCTTCTTTTTCTAGTGTATTATTATGGCTATAATAATGGAACGAATCAAGTGGCACACAGTATTTTAATAGATACTTGTTGCTGTATATGAACTGCATCTAATTGGTAATGTGGGGGGGGGGAAGGGAGACCGTATGCTGCAGAAACCTAAAGCCAGTTTCATGTGCAGCTTTTCATCAGTGAAAATATTTGAGATGTAATTCTGTGTGCCCAAAAAAGAGTATAGTTTTTGAAGATTTTTAAAGTTGCTGAACTCTGAGCCTATTATCTAATACTTCAAAACTTCAATTTTGGGGGAAAAATTGTTTTGCACTATCAGTCTTACCTTTTTAATCCTGTCTTTCCAGTATGTTCCCAGTGCACTTTGCTGTCCCAGTCGAGCTAGCATTTTAACAGGAAAATACCCACATAATCATCATGTTGTCAATAACACTCTGGAAGGAAACTGTAGCAGCAAATCATGGCAGAAGATCCAAGAGCCATATACCTTCCCAGCACTACTCAAAACTATGTGTGGCTATCAAACGTTCTTTGCTGGAAAGTATTTGAATGAGGTATATTTTTACTGTGATGCACTTCACTTGCCTTTTGCACCTTTCCGAAATATTCAGTGGCTTTAAGTTTGTAAATGAATATGGATTCTCCAAAATATTTAAAATGGTATGGATCAGAGATTCCCTCTACTGAGGTAGGATAAATGAGATACAACGTTTAAATCCTCAACTGAACTTGCTTAAAATCAGGTTCTGTAAGTGCCTGAACGTTTTTTAAAAGTTAACTGTGAAAACATGATGGAATCCAAAGTTGAAGGTTTTTTGTTTTGTTTTTAAGTTCAGCTTTATTAATTGCTAGAGGTGATGATTTTAATGATGGTAACAAATGGATAGAGAACTAGCATGTGGTTTGTATGAAGAACACCATCAGGCCAGCCCTAGACTAGGCAAGCTGTTAGAATAACGTTACTTAAAGAAAAATATGCTTGTCTCAATATTCCCAATTGATATTTCCCCTTAAAAAGAAGATTGAATGTTTTCTTCTTAGCAGTTAATACATTATTTTAAATATTAAAGTCTTGTTGAGGCAAATTGATTGGGAGAAGAGAAATTGTTAGACTGCTCTACAGATGTTACCCAGCATTTTATTGCTGAATCACTTGCGTGGTGGTATTTGTTTGTTTTGTTAAACTAATTTATAGTTTATAGTACTTCATGGTGGGCTTTTAAAATTCAGCACTGATAAACCTCTGAAATTAGGCATGCCTCTTGCATGATGGAATTTCATTTGGAGCTAGATGAGTTAAAGTTCTTAACAGCAGTATTTTGTCAGCATTTTTTGGTGGAAAATGCTGGCGTTACAATAGAATAGCTGAATATGAATATTCATAGCCAGGCACAGATCTGTCTCTGCTGGTGTTACTGAGGCAGCTAGGGGAAGAGAAGGTTATTTTGCTGCTTTTGAGCATCCCTTGACTCAGCATAGTCCTCTGTCCCTGTAGTTAGGGGAACCATGTAGGTCGGAGGGGGTAGCCCTGAGAAGCAGTGTTGTGTCGCTCTGAGGCCCCCTCTGTTTTGAATTTGGCACTGATTTAGCAGCCACTTTCCCTTTTGCTGGCTTAAAGGCTGGCTGTTGTAGATCATCTGGCACTAAGATGACAGAGGCTAGCATTGTTTAAAGTTCAAGCCACCTCTTCAGGCAGGATGCTGGAGACTGTTGGTTTATGCAAAATTTTCTTGTGTGCTAACAGTTCAGAAGATACTAAACCTAAGACACGCATATGGCTTTTGATCACCTCTAATTACATGATGATATACCATATGTTCTGTAGGATCTCTGCGTATTTTCACGTGCAGAGTAAAACAGGAAATAGCGTTCGCCAATAGAATTTAAATTTTAAGCTTTCAGTCACCTTCCTTCTAGTTATTCTGCTCCCTTTAACAGGCTGTACATCTGTCTTATATGGGTATTTGGGTTTTTCCATTCTGAAGTGGAATTTGGCTTAATGGTGTTTCTGACTGGTGTTGAGTAAAGCACATGAATGTGAAACATAACTCCTGGCTTTTATTCATCATATTTGAAATGATGAGTCATCATCTACTTTTTTTCCTTTCAGTATGGAGCAGAGGATGCAGGGGGAGTAGGCCATGTACCTCCTGGATGGAGTTTCTGGTATGCTTTGGTATGTGGCTGTTGTTTTTAAAAATATTTAATTTAGGTTGCTTTGCAGTCTAACTTATGTTCCAATTTTGCTGATCATGACATTGCAGGCAAAGAGCATCTAAGAACTTAATGCAAAATATCTTTCATTTTTGCCTCTATTGCATATACATTCTTTCTTTTTTTTTTTTTTTTATGAAGGCTACCCCTACTAAGATGTCCGGGGGAAAAACTCTGACTTGTAAAGCCAAAAAAAGTATAACATAACACTAAAACACATGACATTGCTGAAGACCAGTTGTGAGAAGTTTGTGGTTTGGTTATGACAATACTTACATTTGACAAATACTTGCTGGCTGTTCATGTTGACTGTTCCAAGAAATCAATATGCATGTTGCTTTTTATAAGTGTATATATATGACTCTCTTCTTTTCACAGGAGAAAAATTCAAAGTACTACAACTATACTCTCTCAGTGAATGGTAAAGCGCGAAGGCACGGTGAGAACTACAGTGTAGATTACCTTACCGACGTACTGGTAAGAAGTAACACTGCGATACAGAAGCTGCTCATGACGGGATAATACCTCATGCTGGGGGGGTGGGGTTGGGGGGGGCAGAAGGCAGTTTATTAGGCTGCATTTGTTCATAAATACTACATGTCATAGTGGTGGGGGTTCACCAGCAAAACTAGATTCCAGATATATTGAAAGATGAAGTGGGCTGAGAGGTTAATGTTGACTTCTGTGGCACATGAGGAACATGATGCATGTAGGCACCCCAATATTACAATGCTAGATATCTGAGCATTCAGGAGCACTATTTTTTTCAGGCTTCTCACCTGAGTAATAATTTTTAATAATAAATTATTAATTAATAATTAATAATTTATTATTAATTGTTATCTTTATTAATTAATAGTTTGTTTCATTATTTATTAATAATTAATTAATAGCTTATTTCAAGACATAAGGGTGCTTCACTCCAATACATAACTTCTATAACAGATACAAATCGGACCAAGATTTCAATGGGAAGTTTGGCACTTGAAAGTAACTTTACATCGTGTTTTGTTTGTTAGCTATTACATTGTATCAGTATCTTATCTGTAATTACATCAAACTGAAAACTTGGAAATATAAAAGGCTAATCAATCCTGTAAAAGCAATGTATGGGCTGTGCTGAAATATGTAGCAGACCAGGGACGTTTTTAGCCTCTTTACCTTCTTACAGTTAAGACAGATAAAAAGGGCATAAAATAATTAAAAGAAAACTGCAAGAGTTACTTAGCTTTTTTTCTGCTTTATGAGTCTGTTTAGCAAGTAGTATTAGTGGTGGTGGGGCACACTCATTTGTGCACGTGCTCTCTCTTCCCCTCTACCCCCCCTCCCCCCCAAATAACATGCTGTACCAGCACTTAGAAAAATTCTTTGCTAATGATGAGAAATGACTGCTTATCATGCAGTCAATTCATAATCTTCCACTGAAACTCTTAACGAGTTTCATTGCCAGTGGGTTCTTTAACATAGAGACAGCTGCTTACTAGGAACTGAACTGATTGATGTTTCTTAGGACACTGAACAGCTGTCTGCTTTAAATTTAGATTTTTACACTGGCCTAGGCTAGATTGGAATTGATAGGATAGTCTCACTTCTGACTTATTACTGGTATTGTATTTGTCTTTTTTGATCTTTCAGCAGCTCATAAACATTTTGACCAATAGTTCATTGCTACGTAAACCACTAATTTGTGGTGAGTTGCCTACTGATGAAGCAGCATTACAATAATTTTCAGTGTGTTGCATTCTGTGTTCAGTGTATAGTTAGCAAATAGGTATTTAGCATTTCAAAGCTGGTGCTTGAGTTTAAGCAACTTGATGTGCAGTAATAGCCATGCCCATACTGGCACATCTGCAGTGATAGAGGATGACCAGGAACACGAATAAATTGCTGATGAGAAGTTTGCTGTGTTGCACAAGCTCCCTTCTCCTGACTGAGGGCATCTGCATAATTAAGTCTAATGCTGAGAATCTGGATCTGTCTACTGTGGTCCTGACATGCTACAGTTTAATCTCCTAACAAAATCTAAGTTGACTAGTTCTACATACTTCCCCACTTCTTCCTGATTTCTGAAGACCTTTGCATAGTTCTTATCTTTCAAGTCTGTCATCGTATAACTGAAGCCCAGTCCCAGTTGCTTAGGTGAACAAGTTGAGGGGAGGAAGGAAGAGGAGTTCCTACTGGGTTTTGTATTATGGGGAATTCCTAGTGTATTGTCTCTTGCAGAGGAAGAAGAGGAAATAGAGTGGGAAATGCTAATCAGACAGGAAAGGAGAATGTGATACTTGAATAGTGAAGAACTGATCTGGAAGCGCTAACTTTGAAGTCTTTAACTGCAAAGACCAACCAAGGGAAAGCTAAACTGTAACAACTCACCATCTCTTCCAACTTGCCACTTGAAATTGTGTATAGGCTGAAGTGAAAATGAGTGTGCAATAGGGAGTGGGATCTAGAACTATACTTTGTTGGAACTTCCAGCTTCACCAGTAGAAATGTGGCACCTACTGGAAGCTGGGAGTTAGCTACAGAATGAGCGTGTTATAAACACTGGAGCTGAAAAATCTTTTTAGAACAATTACCACTTTAGATGACAACCAAAACTGCCCAACTGATTTGTCAGGCAGGAGGCTGTATCTGAGAGCCTCAGAAGGACTTGAGACTGTATTAAACAAGAATTATCTTTTTCTTTTACTCAGTAAAGAGAAAGTTTAGGTGGATTTTGTAGATAGTCAAGAATAGGCAGAACAGGATGAAAAGCTGGAGTCATCTTTTACAACATTTTTATGAACTTTCCAGATCTAAATAATGTAAAGGTCCAAAGCAGAATACTGTTCAGAAATGTGGGATGGAGAACTTGTTTAACATGAACACTTGAGATCAATTTATCATAAGCTGCTATTTCGGATGTAGATGTGCAAGCAGTAAGTTTCTAAAATAGTTTAAACGTTCCCAGTGCTATCAAGCTCTAAATAAAATAGTTACGCATGTCAAGTTTGGATTTCAAGTACTCCTTTCTTTCCTTTGATGTTACAACTCTTTTTTTTTTTTTTTCCCCCCCCCCTCCCTCCTCCAACAAAACTGCTTGTAGGCAAATATGTCTTTGGACTTCTTGGAGTATAAATCAAATTTTGAACCCTTCTTTATGATGATCTCCACCCCAGCACCGCACTCACCTTGGATAGCTGCTCCACAGTATAAAAAGAGTTTTCAGAATGTCAGTGCACCAAGAAACAGCAATTTTAACATTCATGGAAAGGTAAGCTAACTGGAAAGAATCTACATAGATTTTCACGTGTTCATGAGAGCAGTAAATTAACCTGACTTGCATATTAAGTTTAAATGGTGAGAGGAATAAGATAATACCATGACTACAGGTTGTTTAGTTATGTTAAATGCATAAGGCTGATTATTGTGACATTGAGAATTTTGCATGCTAGTATCCTGAAAATAAAAAGAAATTGGTGGAGAAAATTATATGCAGTACAACAGAAATAATGATTGACAAATGGAGCAAAGGCTAATTCCTTGGCCAATTTCCAGATCTTTCTGAAGCGCTTCAAAAGTTCTTTAATTACCCTCCAGTATGTTTAAGAGAACACATAGGTAGTGAACTGTGTAAAGCTTCAGGAGAAGAATGAGAAGAATCCTTCCTTCCCATGCAGGTTTGCTCAGATGGGCAGGATTGTCTGTTATTTGAGTTCATGGAAAAGCTGCCCCTAGTTTACAGGCTTATCAGGCTGACCAGAGGACTTTCTGAAATCATGAGCCACAAGGCCCAGGGTCAGAAAGGACTTTGAGAACTTGTCTTTCGTTTGTTGAAATAATCAGACTTGCTGAGCCTAATGTTAGAAACATTTAGACATATTTGTAACAGGGCAGTGCCTTCTACTGCCAATTAACTTAGCCACATAATGTCCAGCTCAAACTAATCAGCTGCAACTTACTGCCTATAACGTAAAAGTGAAGGTCACAAACGCTTAATCTAGTAAGGTATTTAACTTACAGGGTTCTATATGCTTTTGTCCAATTAATTTCAAATATAGACTTCTCTACTGTTCAGCGTTCAACTGATTCACTTCAGGATTTACTACCTATCTTCAGTATAAGGGATGTCACTGCCTGAATGCCTGCCTGGAGCCCAGTGGTATATCTTTGAGGTCACTGTGACTCATGTAGTCCAGGGTGAGACTTTTTTTTTCCTGAAGATCATAGCTTGTGGAGTGACTGTATGCTTATCAGCATGATGTAAAATCATGAATGAAGGGGGAGGAAAGGCTGCAAGTAGTAAAGAACGAAACTTAATGGGTTGGGCCAAAGTGTCTATGCTAGGGAGGGGGAATTGGAATCTTTTTCCATGAAAGGATTCCTAACTGTGTCTTAGGGTCCATTACTGTAATAACCAAATGATTTTAAAATAATGAGCTAGAAATAATTTGACCAGTGAAGTCAGCAGCTAGCAAAAAAATACAGCATAGGAGTTTCTTTATGTGGAGCAAAGGCAAAAGCTCTGCATATGCCTACGTAATACAAGGCAAAATGACAGACTTAATGTTTGGTAGTTAATATCTTTGGATACAGAACTGTAATAGGTTTCACAGTAGGAACAGACTAACATTACTCCTCTTACTAGAGACAAAATAGCTATGATTGTTGACAGTCTGCTTTCTTTTAATTGGCAGCGTGTGGTCCTGAAGCCTAGGTCATCTTGGAGCTTCCCTCTTTTTCTAGGGCAAGCACAATTCTACAGCAGTAATAAACGTGCGTTCAGGCCCAGACCCTCAAGTCATTGGATGTTGTAATGCTTGCTAGGCAGCCTTGCATTGTACAGTCTTGATTTCCTGAACTAATTGCCTAGCTTCCTAGCATAGTGTGTGGGCAAGGGGTATTAAAAGGAGCCAACCAAGGGGAATCTGCATAAAGAGTAGATTGAAGTTCTTGTCAGGCTCTGGCCAGTTGTGAGCACTCTAATCTCTGCTTAAGATCCTCAGCTATGACCTATCACTTGGTATAAGTAGCTGCCTTATTTCCAAAGCAGGGCTGTTTGTACACCAGAGGAGTGGTAAAACTAAACTCTTCTGAGACACAAGTTGACCAAGATACATGTCACATGTTTTTTCTTGTATGGGTTGTTTTGCCTGCAAGATTAGAGCACAGCTGCGTTCAGATCTTGCTGGCTAGATACAGTATCCTGTCTCAAGGTCTCCCAGATTATCTTTGAAAGCAGGATACAGGCAGACAGGAGGACTTGGTGGACAGCTTTTTTTTCCTGTCTGGTGAAAGAAACTTGACAGGGACAGGCAAGGACCAGATTTGAGGACTCTGCATCAGTATCAAGTTTGCTTAAGTCCACAAAGGTGTCCAGGTGCTGTGTGAAGTTCCTGGATCTTCAGAGAAAGCTAGAAAGAGCAAAGTACTCCAGAACAAGAGGAAGATTCTACTTCATTAGATGGCTTATCAGTCTGACACAGTCCAGCTGTGCTTTGGGGAAGGCCCCTCCTGAGCACCCTTCCAGTGAAAGGTGTGCGGGTGAGGTTGCCAGCCTCTTTGTTCTTTGAAGAACTGCTGAGCTGGGGATGGGGTGTGTGAGGTAGCTTCTGTTACCTTTCCCTCCCCACCAATAGGTGATGAGTGCTAGGTGTTTGGTCTTGATCATCTGGGCAGCTTTCTTGCTGAGGTAGACTTGGCATTTCTCCGGAGAATTATTTTACAATTGCCATAAAAGTAAGATCTGAATGTAACTGAATTAAAATAAACTAGGCCTGAAAGTAATTCTCTATACCAGAAATCTTTCCTTCACTCTGCAAAAGTGGAGAGCAAGGAAACTAAGAAACTGAGTCACTTCATTGTGAGTCCTGAAAGCCTGACCCCTTTCAGAGTCAGTCTTGTGACAGGAGGGAAATTGCGTAACTAGAGGCTCTACAGAGAAAGCGTCCCAACCAAATATAGGCTGGAGCTGAGGATGATGAGTGGATGCAACTCAAATGATCTCTGACTTATTATTAAATGAAAAAACAAAGTTGCACTGACCTTTCCTTTATTCCACTCTCCACTAATATTAATCTGAAGTTGTCTACAATAGACCTTTCCATGTATCTGCACAGTGGCTGGCTCAGTTCAGACTGGTGCTTTAGGATGTGCAAATACATCATTTTTCATGAGTTAAACTGTCTTGACTGCTTTTTTGGGGGAGGAGGGGGAAGGAGGGAAGGGAAGGGCTGTTTCTAAAAATTGGGGATGAGGCTCGAAGATACAACCCTTGAGTAAAACAAACTTTTTGAGTAAAAAAAATCCAAATGAAAGTGTAGTATTTCTGCTCCCCTCTATAGCCTCCAGCCCTGAGTTCACGGGCTACCGTGATCTAATTAAGCACTATCCAAATTATGGAGATCTTTAGTAGTGCTGTTACTCTTAATGCAGGAGTTCCTACCCCACCTCTTTATTTATGTTGGGATGCTCACAAACCTGTCTCAGTCCTAAAGGAACCCCACTTTGATAACTAAGTCCAATCTTGTAATGCTGCTTAATCCTTCAGGGGTGTGTTTTTTTGCTTTTTTTTTTTCCTCCAGTCAGACCTCTACCAGGCTCCTTCCTGGATTTTTGGTAGCTATAGATAGAACTGGGAGAGCCATCCCCAGGTCCTTTCACAAATTTCTTCCTAGGCTGCTTTGAAAAGATCCACAGCTATTGTCTTCTCACCAAGGGCCGAGTATACTGGAGATATATTCTACTCTTAGTTCTTTACATAGACTGAAAGGGAAGACTGGCGTCTGGCCAGTTTGATAGCGTTACCTAGCTATTTACAGGAAGCATGCAGATGTTTCACCCTAAACAAGATTTCTGTTGTAGTCAGCCTAACAAAGGTTGGAAATCAGCACAAAACTGTTCTTGTACTTCTCTGCTGCACTAATCTTTTTTTGTCTTTTTTCTCTTCAGAACAAGCACTGGTTAATTCGACAAGCAAAGACTCCAATGACTAACTCTTCAATACAGTTTCTTGATGATGCTTATAGAAAGAGGTAGGGATCTCTCTTGATTCCAAAGACTCCTACTATCAGAACTCAGGTATTTTTTTTAAAGGGGCTGTAGTAAGTCTGACAACAGGTATCAAGTTACCTGTAATAGCTTTCTAGGATATGTCTTGTGACAGACCTTGCTTTCAGTTCACTTTTGCAAACTTTCAGTTGACTTTGGAAGTCTTTTGCTCACAAATGTTGCTATTATTTATCATAAAGACCAGTCATGCTGAGTTTCTTTACTGTCTCTCTGACTTTCCACGTACAACAGATTTTCACAAAACATATGCTTCTTCAGAGGCACTTAAATTGATCTTATTTGATGAATATCACAGAAGAATTTGGAATTCATCTGCCAGCTGGTCTGTTCTGTTAATCTTACCTCTTGGTCAGTGCTGCTCTTAGATGGGACTACCTGTAATAGCTGACTGGCCGAGGAGGATGGGGTTTTTTGTTTTTGTTTTTTTTCCCTCTTTTTTTTTAAGAGATTGCAGGTTGGGGGGTGAAGTGAAGGTACAGTTAATCTCTTATTTTGTGTGTGTGTGTGTGTGTAAAGGGGATATTGGTTTATATTGTAGGACTATTTTCTGTAAAAGTTCTGAAACAGACATTAACCTAACTTTAAATGTTAAACTGCGTTTTGGGCAGTTGTCACATGTTAGCTTGTCACTTTGGAGATGGAAGACCAAGTTGTTTTTTTCAGGCACTTGCTTTATAAAACATTTAAGTAAAATAATGCAATACAATTTTAAATAAAGCTTGAAGATAGTGGGGCCCGAGAATTGAATAACTTAGTTTAATTCAGCATAATACTAGACAGTGGAGGCTTATTATTGGCTTATCAGAAGCAGTCACTTGTCTCAACAGCAGATCCCATGACACAGGATAGAATAACTAGTAGCTGTTCAAGGCCTTTACATACACCACAATAATGGACCCTGATACTGAAAGAGTAATAAAAAATATCCGATTTAGTTTTCAAGCAGAAAAGATCCCCTATAGATAGATAAACTCATACCATGCTTGTGTTTAATATGAAAAACTAGGTACAAAGAAGTAAAAACAAGTGACCTTGCAGGAGATCACTCTGACTCTTTGCTGCTTGTATTGCTTCAAAGCTGTTCTTGGCTGCCTCCAGATAAGGTTACAAGTAATCGGCATTTTGACCTTTCTCAGACACTACAGAATAAAATCAACAAAAAATGAAGACAAACAGTCTATTTCTATCTTAAATTGCAGTGTCAAACAGTACAGTATAGTAATCTATCCAGTTTGTTTTCAGAATACATAAAGTCTGCTTACAGTGTGTACACTGCTGATTTAAAGCATAATATGAATGCTAACAGCATTCATAATTATTCTAAATTTTAATACTCTAGTATGAGTTATTTTTGTTTCTGTATAGGTGGCAAACTCTGCTGTCAGTAGATGACCTGATAGAGAAGTTAGTGAAGAAACTGGAATTCCATGGAGAGTTAGATAACACTTACATCTTTTACACATCAGACAACGGCTTTCATACTGGTAAGATGTTCATCGCTTACTGAAAAATCTGCAGACGATCTGGGAGTTGCTTAACTTGTCACCCTCATGACCGCTCCAGAAAATGGAGACAACAGTTACGGAAAACCATAGATGTGAGAAGTACTGATTTGAGTTGCAACACATTCTTGCATTGCAATTTTTTTTATTGTTCATTGAGCATTAATCTCTTCCACTGTATCGTGGTATATGTAAAATTCCACTGTATCGTGGTATATGTAAAATTCCACTGTATCGTGGTATATGTAAAATTATGACAGAAAGGGAGGAAAGATTTGTGTTTCATAGAGTTGCTATGAAAGAGTTGACCAGTAAAAATCTGTCTCAAAGAGCTGTCTTTGTATCATGTTCCACAACCGAAAAAGCCACATCTAAGCTGTTAAATCGTGTAAAACGTGGCTTGTACTTCCAGGTTCTTATTTCACTTCCTCCCACTTTGTTAATGTAGTTATTGTCAAGAAGCCCTTCTGACTTCTTAAAACTGGTTCTTGGAAATTATATGGAGTAATGCAAAACTCTTATTTTTTTATATAGACATATATTTATATGTCTATATATATATAAAGATAAAATGATGTATTTATTTAACCTGAAACAAACCATTTAACTTTCTTCCTCTTTCTGATTTTGTTGAATAGGTCAGTTCTCATTGCCAATAGACAAACGGCAGTTGTATGAGTTTGATATCAAAGTTCCTTTGCTAGTTCGAGGACCAGGGATAAAACCAAATCAGACAAACAAGGTAAGATGAGAAATGAAGACAAAATACTGATTTGCTTTTAATATTGTTTCATGGTTACCAGCTTTAGGTGTAACTTATGCTCCTGCACATACATATATTAATAAAAAATCTGTAGGGTCATACAAGATACAAAGACCTCATTTTTAAAAAAGCTATGCGCCCTCACCCTTGACCAGTAAATTGACAGAATTGCAAGCTACAGAAATAAACGAGGTGGGGAGATTACATAAGCTTTTCAAATTTAAAACAAAAAAATAGTATTTCTTGAGAATATTACAGGTTCCATTAGCCTATAAAGTTGAAATTAAATGCTGTTTAGATGTACCTGAAATTACAACTACTTAAGATAAAGAAGTCTTATTACATCTGCTAGGTTTCAGTCTTGAACTAACTGTTTCCCTCATCCTACAGATGCTTGTTGCAAACATTGATTTGGGTCCCACTATTCTGGATATTGCAGGGTATGACCTGAACAAGACTCAGATGGATGGGATGTCGCTACTGCCACTGTTGGTAAGTGGGCAGACAGGGATAGTAACTAGTAATTCTTATAAGGGTTATTCTTTAAAGTGAATACTACTTCCTTCACTGGAATAGGTGGACTTGCAGTCCATATTGTCCCCTTGACAGCAGCTTCACCTAGCGTTTTCCTAGTGAAAAAGCAGATATGCTGTTTAAATGCAAGTGTATTTTGAAAAGCTCTGCAACCTCAGGATCTCTTAGTAATACAAAGCTATGTCATCCTTTGGCTAATCCTGCCATTTGTAATCATTTCTGTTCTGAAGGCTGTATGTTGTTTCCACCTTATGCCCTCCTTCCTCTTTTGATTAGGACTTCTCAGTATACATATAAGACAAAAGCAGACTGTGCTTGCTTAAAACTTCTGTTTGCCTCAGTTCTAAGCAGAACCAGTGCTTCCCCCTAAACTCTCTGGCAAAACTTAGGTAGTTTCATAAAGTAAACCTGACCTTTCCAAGAAGTGAGCAGAAGCCTATTTAAATAAAGCTGCTTGTAGCTGATCCTTTTAGTTCTAATTAAATTTAGTCTATAAATTGAAGGCAGATTACTTGGAAACGTAGGAGATCATCCAGACTTAAAACAGTGCTTTGCTATTAAAACCTTGTATCCAAGCCTTAAGCTGTTCTGTAGCTGGAAGCAGGTAAAAGGCAGCTAGTTTAAATTCTGTCAGAATCAAAACTCTGGAACTCATTCTGTTATTGTACGTGCCTGTAATGGTGTTGTATGTTAACTTACAGCTTTTTTTTCCCTCCCTCTAGCTTTTAAATTGTAGCTACAAACAGAGCTGCTTAAAACTTAGTTGCTGCTTAAAACTGTTTCTTTTCTTATGCCAAGGCTATCTTTTTCCATCCATTGTGGTAGTTTGATTTAAAAACTAAAGAGAAACAGCCTACAGAGAGATCTTGTCTATAATATGGTGGTATCTGGCCACATGGCTCCTATTTTATCTTACTGTGTGATTCTTTATGAATCAAAGCTAGTACTCTAGTATACCTTCTCATCAAGGTTTAGTTTTTTTGGACTGGATCTCTGCCCTCCAGTTACACAAGGCATTCCAACCAAAGACTGAGTATTATTTTAAGACTGACTCAAATTGGAGACCGTGACTCAAACTGCTGTGTAATGAATGAAAAGCTTTTGCTATTCCAGGCATGGAAAACTTCTTCTGTTTCACAGTGCAATAAATAATAAGCCATATTAACTTCCTGTCCTAGAGAGGAGACAAAAATGTGACATGGAGATCAGACTTCTTAGTGGAGTACCAAGGAGAAGGATACAACGGCAGTGATCCTACCTGCCCTGGCCTAGGACCTGGTGTTACAGTAAGCAGAACAAAATTTGTTAATATTAGAAAACAGCTGCTGAGTTAACTCTGTTTGTTCTATGGCCTAACCTAGTTCTAGAAATAAGTTTCTAGAGACGAGTTTTTAGCATCGTGATTTGTAAGAGCTAGCTCTGTAGCTGCTGTACAGCAAAAACTGAGACACCCAACCATACGAAACGAATATGTCTGCATACTGTATAGAACACAATCACCCTTTCAATGGGAATCTGTAAAGGCCTCCAGAGCAGAGAATTATCCAGAAAGATGCGGGCTCGGGGAAACGGGTGGCAGTGATATAGTGTTCCTTATAAACCTCTGATGGCCTTGTCGCACAGTTCTTATCTGCAGTTATTACTCAAGTCACTAGCTATGCTCTGAAAATCAAAGGATGTTTGCTTTAAGTAAAGCATCCCTTTGATGTTGTTGTCTTAGTAGTCTGTTTTTGCTGTTCCTTTTGGGGTACTTGTATTTTGTCTGGGAAGCTAATGTATTATGATGAGAGTCGATTAGCAACGCTTTCTCAAATTTAGAAGAGCTATTTTTCTTTAAAATCTCTAGTGAGACTCCTGTTTTCTAAGACTTTGGTATTCAGCAATTAACTGCAGGTGGTTTGAGCTGTTACAGACTTTAGGGAAAGGATTACTAGTTTCCTTTTTTCTTCTGAAGTATTTGTTCACTGCTTTCTTCACAGCACTGTTTCCCAGACTGTGTCTGTGAAGATTCCTATAACAACACATATGCTTGTGTAAGGACACTGTCAACTTCCTGGGATCTGCAGTACTGTGAATTTGATGACCGGGAGGTAATTCTTTGTCTCACTAACAGATGTTAACTCGTCACAACTATGCTAGGCACTGTCTGCAGTCCTATCTGTTCTCAAGGTTTGCATAAAGTACTGCGAAAAGCAGATTAGCATTGCTTGCAGGATAAACAGTAAAGTGTTTAACTACTGATGAGAATGTTTGACCAAAACTCTGTGGTGGTGTGTTTTTTTTAAAAAAAAAAAAAAAAAAAAAAGGTGGTGGGGGGGGAGAAGGGGAATAGCCTAAACTGTGATAATTGCCTTCTGGTCATTAGTCGGCTAGCAGCCTCATGGAAAGCTGTACTAGGGCTGCCTTCAGTTCTGCCTTATCCTGATTCCATGTAGCAGATTCTTTTGTACTACAAATATATTTGTTACATAGTACCTCTGCTGCTGCTCCTCTTATATTCAGTTGCACCTCTCTTCCTTGGAAAGAACTGAAGTTTCAGACTAATCATTTCTCCTCTACTTGTCATGTGCTTGCCTGTTCTGGTAAAACAAGTATTTAAGTTACAAATTTAAGAAAGAGCCTCTAACCTTAGCTTAAGTTGTTTGGGTATATGGGACGTAATACCCCCCTGCAGAAGCAGCTCAGATCTCCCTAATGAGGCACCAGCTTATGCACAAAACGGAAGTGTTAAAGGGCTGATCTTATTTGTGCCTTTTTGTACACAGTTGCTCCTAAAAAGCGTATCAAGTTTGAAGCAACTACTTGGGCCGCAAATTTGATCAATCACCCTGTGACTAGATATATAGTAAATGCATAAATCAGGTGTTTGTAACTACAGCATGTAGTTATGTGACAGCATGCAAAGCACTTTCTAACAGCTTACAGTAAACTTAGAACTTATAGCAGAAGAGTAAATCCAATAACTTGGCTGTTTCAGGAAGACAAGAAGACTGTAGAGGTGACTAAGATGCTGATTAACAGACTGCCCTCTCCTTCCATTTGCTGACAACTTATGAAGAAGCAGAAGGAGTGCTATATCTTTCTCTGTAAAAGCAGACTCCAAAGCTGATCTCAGCAGATGTCATGTCATCTTTTTTTCCTGTCAGAGATAGAGCTGCTGCACTTCTGGGTTACCCAGTTTACCTGGGTCAGCTAAATTAGGACTAATAGTATCAGGAAGATGCAGGAATGTGGATTTTAAAACTTTGTACTGAACTTTATGAGAGAGCTTGCAATCAAAGCCTCTGCTGACATGTCTTTAAGTTAGATGCGAACCAGCCAGCTTTAACCAACATCTGCTGCAAATGCACCTACTGCAGCACAGACAAAACCTTAGCTGAATTCTTGATATGCTTGCCCAGTATTTGTCCTACAGAACGGTTCAAAGAGTTATTCTACCAAAAACTGAATCGGCCTTAAAATCTTCCAAGCAAACCTCCTAGTTCTCAAAGTACACAATAATAAAAAGCTTTCTTCTAGTAGGATTGCATGTTTGTATTCAGCGTATTTTGTATGTATAGTTAAGACATGTCTGAGTTGTACAGGTGTATGTACACAACAAGCATACAATGGTGACATGATGGTAATGAAGCTGTGTATCTGTTGAGATCAATTAATGAAATGACAGCCAGTTTCTCTATGGTCTTTTGCTTTGGATTTGTGAGCTTTAAGGCAGGGTCTATTTATCTGTCAGAAAAACGTCTACTACACAGCAGACTAAGTGTGGGGAGGAGGGAGGGGAGGGGTTGTGTGAAGAGTGGAGGGGAGTAAAAAGTCTTCCGATGATACTATGCTATAACAAAACATAACCTTTACCTACAAAATTCCCTGCCTTTGACCACTTAGCCATCAGGACCAAATATAGCTTGTGTACAGAGTGCTGCGATGTAACGTTTGATATTGTTTGTTGCCATAAACTGTTCTTAATGTTAATTAGCGTTCAACACTTAATACACTAAATGAACTTTCTTCTGTTAAACAGGTGTTTGTTGAAGTATATAACTTAACTGCAGATCCACACCAGATCAATAATATTGCTAAAACAATAGATCAAGAAATTCTAGAAAAGATGAACTATCGGTTAATGATGCTGCAGTCCTGTTCAGGAGCAACGTGCCGTACACCTGGCGTCTTTGATCCCGGGTAAACACTGTTTCAACTCATTAAAATACTTTTAAGTATAACCACATATTTTTAGAAAAAATAATCTTCCAGGGAAGGTATTTATGATGGAATAGAACATCACTGGCATATACACTTTTGTTTAATAGGGATGATTTCTTGATCCTTGAATAGTAGATCTTGAATAGAGGAGCTTACAGCTATACTGAGTAGTCAACAGACAAGCAACTTCAGGTTTGCCTGCAAATAAAGAGTTCTGCATATTTCTGCAGGCAGGAATTTTCTAAATACTTGCTCTGATTATTTCTGGAGATGCGGTTAGCAAAGACTATTTACTGCAGGACCCAAGCTGTATGTAGTATAGTCAACACTTGTAAGTAAATTCCACTTCTTACCTTAAAACTCAGTAATCAATTGGTCTGAAGCCCTTTTCTCTTAGAGCATTTAAAATGTCCTTTCAGTTGTGCTACGTGGATTTGTAGTGTGAGGCAGCAGAACATTCTATCAGAATGCACCTCCTGAATACTTATGTATAATAAGTATGGTGTTAGTATGGTGTAGCTAGTATCATCAGCTAGTACATCACCTCCTTAGTTCTGTATCGTTATGACTCATCTGTTGCAATACATAGAACGTCCCCACTGTATGCTATCAAAAAAAAAGTATTCATGTAGCATTGTGCCAGCTATTCTAGAAATATGCTATTTCTAGAAGTAGTTACTGCAGACTAATTGTAACTCACACAGATTGTTTCCTTTTATAGGTACAGGTTTGACCCACGCCTCATGTTCAGCAATCATGGTGTTCGGGCTCGCAGGTTTTCTGCACAGTCCTTATAAAGCATTTAAGAGCTTCTTGTGATCAGCTCCCACTGACCAGTTTTTCCAGTGACTGCAGCAGGTCTGTCTCTTAACTTTCATTGATCACAGCTGGAAGATTATTAATGGGCTGTTCAAACCCAGTTTGGAAGAAAAACCCTTGTCTTTAGCTGGCTGCCTTGTGCAATATGTATATTTACAGCTGAACTGTAATTCTAAACTGTCAGACATAACTAATCTGTCTTGCTCAGATATTTGGTTACCACCTTTGTCTTTCAAGTACGTTTTCATATCACGGGCACAGAGGTGACCTATGGCCTCTGAATCTGAACACAGTTTATCTTGTTCTTTAAGAAAAAAAAAATCAATAAATGCATATTTGAATCCGGTTAGATAGGCAGGTGCTATTGCACAGAAATGCTCACCCATATTCACACCCTGTCATACGGACTTTCTTAACGGCTAGGTTTAATTATTGGTTTCCTGTACTGAGCTCAAAGCTGTTAACGGCAATAGCAAACTAGCCCAAAATAGCATAGGAAGGCACTAGTCAAAACTGTAGGATCTGACTGGCAAGCGTCTTGTGCAGAATTAAAGTCAGTATGCTAAATACCTTCTTTTCTTTCGACAAGACCACTTCAAATAATAACAATGCATTTTGTAGATCTGCTTTGGTAGCTTGTAAACAAGAATGTGATTTCAAACTCATTCTAGTTTGAAATGCTAGAAGAGGTTAACACATACTACTGAAACTTTCAAGCTTAGGGTTTTAGGTTGCTTAGTGAGTTATCAAAACAGTGCTGACACTAACAAGAATTCAAATAAGTGTGTCTGTTTTGAGCTGATTTTAATTATGTTTCAATACATGAACAGGAATACTAAAAGTCAAAAACAAGGTACCACAATACAGTTGATCTTTCTCTAACCTCCAAATGTCTCCAGCTGCCTAACATCTTAAGCCAATTAGATGCTTGAAGTTAAATTATTTTGAGAGCAAACTAGATTTAAAAAAAAAAAAAACACACAATTTCTGCTGGGCAATAGTAAGAGGGCTATTTTAGGCTGTTTAAGTGCTTCACAGATTTGCTTTTTGGTTGAGACATAACTACTCAACCTGCAGTAAGTGGCCTTCGCACCAAAGGACTGCAAGCCAGACTTCTGATTGCAGTACATGATCATTTGTTTTGCCTTTGGAAGGGTGATGTCATCTTTTCAACCTTCTGGTTAGCCTCATCTGAAATACAGCCCATCAGGTGAAGCCTTCTACCAAGTAAACATGAAGTAGGCAACAAAGTATGACTCCTTCCAAATCTATGAAGGTACATACTCCAGCGCATACACCCACAAACTGGATAAAAGCAATGCTATATTAAGATCAGTTGAATTTTCCTCGCTTTTACTTCTAAAGGATAGATGTTGGTCTTCACGTAGCTTAGAGTTGTAAAACTTCTGTGATGGTATACAGGTTAGATATTTTCAGAGATTTTTGTCTCAAATCTAGCTCATTGTTTTGATCTCTAGAGTGACCAAACATCTGGAGGAAAAAAAAAATTAGCTTGAAAGGGAACTCTTCAGCTGAAGTATCTGTATAAATGCTGACAGTCTTGGTTACTGTCTGTCTAGTTGCATGCTTTCAGATACTCAGGATTTGGGTTTTTTCCTCCACTACAATCATAGCTTTATCCTGTTCTGTTTATTGAGCTTTTGTATTGCCCATCAATATCTGTCAGACTCTGGCTTCTCTTTAAAAATGAAACCAAAGTTGTTTTTTCATGCTCTCAAGTGTTTGTGGTTGCACACTGAGCTAAGCCTGAGGTTCATTTAAGTAGTGTTTTGCTCTCATATATTTAGCAACTTAAACTTGTTCTCTGCTTAAGCTCTTTTTGGTAGCTGTGTAGAGGCTGGAGTGAAATACACTTATAGGTGCAAGTTAAACCCTCAACAGTTCTATCGAATCTAAGAAATGACATGACAAACTTCTACTTAAGTTTCCGTGCAAGTTATCTGTGTCATGATGCTTCTTAAGAGGGGGGGAAAAAATGTTTGGGTACAAATGTATAGCTTGATTAATTTAGCACTCTCCCTTCTTAAAATGATCTAAGCCATAGCAAGCAAAATTTTTTTAAATGACTTATCGATTAAGTATTAGGCAGCACGTATGAAAGTTAACTGAACAGAATCAATATAGAATATTCAGTAAGTGGGATCAGAGAAAGCATTTTACCCAGACTAACAGTTTTGATATCTGCATACCTGTAAAGCATTCAGTCTGTAACAAGACTGAGTATCCTACCTTCTTTCACACACAGTGTCAGAGAACCACACTATACCTGCAATCTGTCACAGGTAATAAATGTCATACTAAACTCAATTTCAGAATAAAATTATTCAGTCCTACTTACCAAAAGAGAATAGCCGTTCAGCAAAAGCATGTAGTTGAAGGAAGAATGGGAACAAACAGCTGTGTGGCTTCCACTGCTTTTAGAAGTTTGTTGCAACTTATCTGCGATCTCTTTCCAAGAAGCAGTTAATTCCATGGGTATTTATTTTTACAGCACTGAATGGGCAGTATTAATTCTTATCCTTGATGATTAAAAGAATATTATGAAGGAACTTTAACTTGCAGCCAGATATAATTCCCAAATAAGTGATTTTAAAACTAAATGGTCTTCCTAGATTTTGATTTGATACATGATTTGATGGTGGCTGTGTATGTACCTTGTTACTGGAGGCATTTGTATTAAAGGAAGGGCCCTTACAGGTGCAGAGTTAGGCGTAAGTGAAACGTGTGGGGTTTTTTGGTTTGGTTTTTGGATTTTTTTTTAATTATCATTTTAGTTCTCACCTCTAGTTCTGATGTTCTGATCTAGTAAAGCAGATACTATACAGTGAGAAATACAGTTACTAGATTCCTTTATTATATTAACCTAAAATGAAAACCTTACTCAGTATCATTACTTCAGCCTAAGTGAATACAGCTAACTACATGCTTACCCAGCCTAGACCCAAAGAACTGGCATTCTTGTATTTTGGGAGTAAATACATAAAACACAAGCACGCATGCACACAAAGCAGGTATAAAATCTGTTCAAACTATCACATTTAAAACTGTTCTATTACACAAATGAAATATGGTATTTGATTATAACTAAACAATTGTCATTTTTTTATGGATTCAATTAAAGTGTATCTTATTTGTATTACTCTTCTCTGTATGGGAGCATACTTTGCTGTAGCATGTTGTGAGCATACTTAATTTCTGCTCTGTTTTGAACATCTGTTTAGAAAGTGCCCTTCCAGAGGACCCTGTTCACTGCTGCACTTTTGGGGAAAGACAAAATAAACTGCCTATAAAACTTTTGATCTTTCTGTTACTGAACTAAAGTTAAACCTTTCCAAAGGATCAAGCTAAGAGACTGGACTCCTAATTTATAAGCCTGTTCTCTGCCTGTTGCACTGTTACATACTTGCCACTAGTGAACTTCCTTTCCTTATAGTCACAGTTACTGGACTGACCTGCAGTTGATCCCTCTGTAGAGTATCTAGCAAAATACAACATGACTAATTTGCATTAGGGAAAAAAAATAGGCAAATAGGACAAAGTTTAAATGCAAGCTGTGTATGTTCAAATATACTTTCCTGGAAACGGATATGGAAAACAAGAAAAAGACAATGGAGAACTACTGTTTATAACTAAAAGCAGTATGTTTTCCGCCTCTGTAAAGGAGGAACAAGGGTTCTTCCGAAATATGAACTGGAGCTAAGAATAAAATATACAGTACTCACCTCAACACCCTATTAGAGTTGAATTCCTTGGACAACTCTGCAACTGTTTAAAAACATAGCTACTTACATCTAACCTATTTACAGCTGAGGCTTTCCCAGGCTTTTAAAACAAGCATTTCTGTGCTCCATTGCTGTTTAGCCATTTGGTATTAATTTCAATTCTACCTCTTCAGTGCTGCAGCAGCCCTCTGCTAAGTAGAGAAAATACTTAATAGCTGCTTGAAGGAATACTACTGTTTTTCTTTTGAGGCACCAGCTTATGAAAACGTGCAAGTCTACTGTAGCACCACAAGAAAAGGCAGTTCTGTATTACCTAGGTACATCTTCCCATTGTGTTCAAAGACATCACTGACTGTCCAAGTGATGCTACCATCAGGGTCGTGGAAGCTTTCCACGATGTCTCCTTTGTCATTAATTTCCAAAAACAAGCCATGCTTATGAAGAAAAATGTTGTAGAATGATAGAGGGGTCACCTGTTTTAGAAAAATAAACATATATTGTTAACATGTCATTCAAAGGGGGGAAAAAAAGAGTATGAATAGGAAGAAACAGAGTTGTTAATTTACTGCTTTCCAGATGTTGCGCTGGTCAGATTCAGCTGTCATTTATATCTTTTGATGATATCTACTGGACTATGTCTAAAGCTGGCAGCCTAGTAATAGCTCATTAATCTTAAAGTATAGTCAGTGTCTGCTCGCTGAAGAAGGTGTGAGTATTGCTTGAATCTATCTGAGCGGCCAACCATTTTCTAAAATCAGGAATAAGAGGGAGGTGATAGAGTGCAACTCACGCTCCTACTTCTGTTTTTCTTGTACAAGCTCTAGGGAAAAGACAGCATAGTTCCTAAAACAAGTACCATGTTTAGTCATAACTAACCACATGATTCCTGCAGGACCAGAATTACGTTCTCTTGGCTTTCTTTGTGAAGAGTTTGATTCCTACAGCAAAAGCCCTTTATTTTGCAGAAAGGGTTCTTTACCTGCTTTGAAAAAATACGATGTTGCTATAAACAAAAGGATCAGAGCTTGCAAAATAGGGAATGTTTTTGTCAAAACTGATTATTCTGCCTTACAGAGGGGTTGTTCTCAGTCTTACCACAATAATAAAACTGCTGTGGTTTAAAAATGTAAAAAGAAATCAATCCTCAAAAACACTAGTCTGCAGATATTCCAGAAGAGCCTAGGTTTATAGGTGTTGGGATGCTGGCTGGTAAAATCAAGCAATGTTTCTTAGATTTCCTAATGAAAAATAACAAGTAAGTTCCTTGGTACTGTTCATGCCTTAAAAGATTAACGTTTCTGTAAGGAAAAACTCCCAGTGACGCCAATAATTAAGTGACACTACACACTGTCCAAGTTACCTTTGCAATAAATCTCTTCAGGAATGGATAAGGTCCTAAAGCATCCAGAAAAGGAGAAAAGAAACTAGGAAAGCGAGCAGTAGATATTCCAACTCTGTATAAGCCTTTGTCTGATAATCTGATGTTGTCTGGATATCCCGGGAGGTTGTCCACAAAAACTTCTGTTTCTCCTGCATTAGCTCCACTCACCCAATAGCTGCCAAAAAAGTGAATTCAGTAAGTTAGTTACGGGGGGGGGGGGCCAGTGCAAAATACACCAAGCTTAACAGCATGGAAGACATGTCATTTTGTGATTCATACAAGGAATTGCTCAAAATTAGAGGAAGGGACTCTGCAGGAAGTAGTAAGGGCCAAGAAGGACTAAATTTGAATAGCAATGATGATTTGTCAATAAGCTTTCTATATGTAAAATAAACAGTACCCCCAAAAAAGGATCACATAGTGTTGCAACTCATAGAAAATGTGCCTGTTGTTAAATGAAGACTAATATTGTATTTGGCATCGTTTTTGTAGAAAGGGAACCTACTGCGTTTCTTTAGAGTTACTATAAAATGTAAAATTATAAAGCATTACAAAAACATGGATTCCCTTTAAAATGGGAAAAATGTGATATTATGCTGATGGGTGTAATCATGTAATGATATTTGCCCTTTGAGGTCTGTTTTAGGCAGTTAAGCTATAACTGTAATACAGACTGAGGGAATTGGAGACCAATACATCAGTAAATAGGTAGAAAAAAAATTTAGCAGTGGATAGAGCACCTGTTCATGTCTAGCTAGATTTAACTAAAACCTGAAATCCTTGCCTTAGGAAAAAAAAACTTTTAAGACTAAGTTTCCACTAGTAACCATGTTAACTGCATATCTTCCATTTAAATTCTAGAAAAGTGAGGAAAAACAGAAAAATAAGAAAACATGAAAATCATGTCTGCAAATTGATTAAAAATAGGCTATATATATTACTAGGTAATATTTTATATTCAGGAGGAGAAAAATGTTAACATACCGTATGATTCTGCATATGCTGGTTTCCGCTATTAATATGTAATCTTCATGGGGAGACAGTGTAATGCCATTTGCCATGTACAAGCCACTGAGCACTGTTCTCGCCGTTCTCGTTACAGGATCATAGGTCAAGAGGCGTCCAAGATGGTTTGTTTCTATTACCTTAACCAATACATCTAGTGAAAAATTAGCCTACCACAATACCTGGTTTCAATTAGAAAATATTTAGAAGTTTTATTAACCTAATTTAGGCAAAAGCAGATCTTACAGATGGCAGTGTCATCGTTATAAAAAATAGTAAGTTCACAACACTAAAGGTGCAACCTACTTTGTTCACCTTTTACAACAGTGAATTCCCAGACTGATCACAGCATTCTCAAAAAACCCAGGCAAGGGGTGGGTACAAAGCCTACAATTCAAAATTTGCTCTTCCATAGTTCCTCCTTTAGCAAACTGTTAAGGCCTATGAAGCTTCTATTACAACTGCAACTACAATTACAACAACTTTTTCCAAAGAACAACTACAACTTTTTCAAAATAAAACTGGAAAGAGTCCACGAATGTTTTTCTAAAGCAAGTAAAGAGCTGACGTTTTACTTCAGAGATAAAATAATTATGGTAAGTCTACTGCTAAAAAATCTGCAGGATAACTTTGGTGTATATATATATGTATAAATAAGCCTTTATGTTTGGTTTTTGTACTGGCAGCACCTTGTCAACACTGAACTACTAAATGGCAAAGATGAGTTAGGCATGATGCACAATCAAACAGTAACTCTGATAGCTTAAGAAACAGAAGGCTACACACAAGTGATTTCAGCTATTCTTTTTTTTTTTTTTTGTCCTTTAATAACCTGCATCTCAATAACCTGTCCCTTCTTCGTGCTTTAAAAAAATTATATATTCATGTTTTCATGCAATGCTTCTCCTGGCCAAATTTTATCCAGAATTCTCTGTAGAGATAAGACTCAACAGGAACTTTATCTCTGTGACCTCACTGAATTTCAACTTTACAAACAGTCTTTTCTGCATAAAGTTTTGTTTAAAGAATATGACTACACAGAAAAGATACCTTCAGGTACACCAGCAATGAGCTACCTTGCTTTTATTGCAGAATAAAAGCATGCTTGTAGACACAGAGGAACTAACATGCTATAAAAAAAAAATACAGATTATAGCATATCACATGACAATTTCTTTGAGTAGCCATACCCTGATTTTTTTTTCTTTTTTTCTTCAGAAGAGCAGCTACAGAACAGCACAACCCATGCTCTGCCTCAGGGCCTGAACATGCTGCCTTCATAGCATGCTTGGCTGAAACACAAAAGCACAAGAGAGGAAACTTGTCTCCTCTGTTCCTTAGTACCCAGTGCTACCAGTACAAAATTTAACACTTAAGCTTCCTGAACAAATGGCTAAGAAGAGTAGCTCTTCTGACCTCGTATTTGTGATGCCGCCTCTCCCACTTGCTACTTGAATCCGTAAAATAAATCAAATTTTTCTTTGATATTTCTAATCCATTTAGGAACTTGAAAGGAATTCCATCCACACCTAGTTAATAAAAACAATGACTAAAATAAGTAGAAATTCACCAAGTGTTCCAAATGGTTCAGATCCACACAAGTTTAAGACTTTCGCCATTTCCAGTCCAAATCTTGTAGTTAATGCTATCCTAAATTTTTCCCAAGCTAAAAGCCAAGCTCCAAATGACTTTCATTTGCAGGGAAAGATAAGTCACATCATTGCAATTCAATGTGACACGCACCAAACCAAAAACCCTTGACATACATTTTTGCTTTTGTTTTGTTTGATTTTTTTTAAAATAAATCTTAAAAATGTAAAGCATGTACAGTCAATGAGCTTTCAATCAATCATAGTCCCCATTATCACTAGTACTGATCTCAAATGATTGAAGTGCCTTGATTTTCCAATTTATATACATATATGAAGATAAAAAATGAGCTCAATCTACTTTCTCACTGACTGTAGCATCACCTTGTTCACTCGATAGCAGGAGGGTTTTTTCTCCTGTCCTTGGACTGACTTTGAACAGGCCAAAATAAGAATCTGCCACAATCAAGTTACCATCCCGATCTATTCGGACTCCATGAGGCCGGCCACATTTTGGTTCATAATCTGGAGTTCCTGTAATACAAATAGGAAAATGTATAAGACTAAGAGGCTGACAAAACAAAAATACCAAAATGTAAAGTCTGAAAAGCACTAAACTATCCTCCTTGAATAAATCAGATCCTTAAAAGCTTCCTTCAACTTTCTCTAAAAGTACCTCGCAAAGGAAGGAAACAACAGGATAATGTCTGCCTAGTCATCTCTGTTTCTTCTGTTACTTTAAAAAAATTTGCTCCCAACACTCAAAGAAATTCAGCACTACTCTATTTTCCCCCTACTACTTTAAAGATGACTGCAGAATTGGTAGGATTAGAAAATCAGTAAAACAAAACTGCCTAGCTGAGGGAAAAGAAATCTCTCCTCAGTTATTTATTTTTAAAGCTGCTGTTTAAATTCTATCAACAAGAAAAAGATGGGATAAAACTTCTTTTAGGAAAGATTTAACTCACTGCTTCCCTTCAGCTGAGGGTCCTAAGTTCCGAAAGTCACCTGAGAGTCCTGTAAGTGTTCCTCAGGTAAAACTATAGAAACCAGGTGTACCATGTTTAGTATTTTTATAGTAAATAAATTTTCCTGTGAGCACTGAAATCAATGCATCTTGATATGCACTATGATACTTCACCAAGGAAGGGACTACGTATGTAACAGCTCATCAGAGGGGTAACACATCAGTAACACAAGCTGACTGACTGTTTGCCAGCTGACAAAAAGTTAAGAGCTGAGTTCTGGTCTCACTGTGAATGGATCGCTCATTTTAGTCTCTCAGTTTCCATATGGTCAGTTATTTTCCTAAGACTCAAAAAAGTTCAGGAATCTGTGAGACTTGTTTCAAATTCAGTTGAGGTTACCCAATAGCACAGAGACTCCAAGGACAGGGAAAGCACCTACAAAACTGTCATAAATTCAGGAAGCCAGGCGAACACCAACCAACTGTTTTAACGGCTTTTCAGGCCTGCCTGATTCATCAAAAAAGCAATGGGATAAAAGGGTGTTTTTCACCCTTGCTTCAATGTTTGTCTCCCTCCGTTATAAATGAAAAAGGGAAATTCAACCTTGCAGTCCAGTTAGTGATGATGGTACCAGGACACTATTCTTCTGTCTCTCCCATTCGTTTGTAAGATCTGAAGTGTTTCTAAAACATGTTTTGATCTTGAGGCAGGAAAATAACAGGATAAATTGTGTCTTTAGAACACGCTCAAAAAGCTTTATATACATGGGCTTATATAAATTGTTATTCTTTATTTAAATGGAAATCCATGACGAGTCTATCCAAATCACTCTCAGGGACTACATGAGTGTGCCATTAAGCCTTAATACTGCCTATATTAGGAAAATTTGAATATGTAATTCATCTTAAGTAGAGCTGGTCAGCACCAAAACAATGAAGCTGTAGTACAGACAAGCCCCACAAAAGAGATTCTTAAAAAACAATTCTAGAGTAAAAGTCCAACTGGTTAATGAAGGAGGGCCTTGGTGGTACCTAACTGTAGAAACCAGTGGAAAAATTCCATTAAGGCAGTAGTAGGTTTGGGGGGTTTTCTTGGGGTTTTTTTTTGTTTGTTTGTTTGTTTTACAATTTTGCATGAAAGAATCAGAAAATGTTAGCAGTAGGTAAGAGGAAATTTCAATTTTCATTCAATGTTGTTCATACAAACAAATTAGTTGTCATTTTCACATAAAAATCATCACTTACCACATTCAGGCATATTCTGCCCCATTTGAGTAATGAAATGCAACTGGTCACCACTGATCATCCACAGTTTCCCATCCACAGTACCAGTGTAGAGATTACCTTAAAATTTAGGTATTTTAAAACATTGTTTTAAAAGGGACCAAAGCAAGTAAAACATACTATATAAGAAGGATAGTGCTCATTATTGTGATCCCTTCTTTCTCTCTCTCAACTTCCATATTTATATACAAACCAACATACAGCTTGCTTTTGAGTTATTTTCATAAAGCAGAAGGAAGAGCAGAAGGACAATCTGAGATTAGCAAAAATCTGAGTTGTTCATATGTTTATTTTAAGTAAACACCGCACATAAACAGCTATCTTTAGACTTTTCTGGGTTAGCAGAGAAGGACTGCACCCATTCTTTGGGTTATCAAGGACCAGACTGCACAGATTCACATACTGGCCATCAGTATCAATGAAAGCATCAAAGCTCATGCAATCTACTTTTCCTCCTGAGGGTCCTGCAATGTTAGCAGCTAGCCATAATGTTTTCCTTTTGCCTCCTGAACATTATAATGAATAATTCAATACAAGAAAATAATCCTGCTTCTACAACATCAAAATCCTAAGCAAAAAAAAAAAAAGTTTTTAAGTTGTGATGTTTTGCTTTCTTTTTTTAGCCATCAAAATAATACCAAAAATGCATATGTTTGCAATAGCTCTGCTAAGCTCTGTTTTTACTGTATGCCTGCTTAGTAATTGCTTTTTCCCCTGCTTTTAAAATATATGAATTAACAAGGCAAAACATCACCGAACATTTTCAAATCTTAGGACATTGTAACTCAAAAAACTTCCATACAGAATATCCAAGGAGAATCACTACTAGTGATTAAGCCACACCTTCCAAAAATAAAGCTGGTACCTCCGTAATCTTTGGCTTAGTCCAGGCTCTGAAATAGTCCAGGGCACATGACTAATCCTAGACTTACTGTTCAACAAAATACACTTTTAGCATACAGCTTGTTAACTGTCTGGAAACATTCCTCTGATATGCCTGTGATTACGGAGACTGAGGTAAAAAAGACATTATTTTGTTTACAGGTGAACTGCATCTTCAGCCTAGCCTTGTTTACATTTAAAAATGTATACTTGGCAACAGGCATTAACAGATACTGCATAAAAGATACACTGCCTTTCTGATATAATATTCATTAAGACCATGGATTCTAACTTTGTCCAGTGAGCACTTACACCAGAGCTTATAAACAGATATAAAAATGTTTAGCATCTACTCACTCACATCCATGGAAAAATACTAGGAGCTGATAGGACAGATTCTCAAGATATCAGCTGTCAGATCTAGATTAAAAAAATTGTCTAGGATTACTGGCATACAGAGGGCACCTGTTTATCCAAAGGGAGAGCTTCAGAGCCACTGTTCAACACAGTAATTTTGCCTGGGAAAAAATAAAGACTGGACTTTGCTGTCATCAAATATACTGGCATTCTAATGCCTCCCTAGGCATGCTGGACACAGCTGAAATTTCAGCTCACATACCAGATTCCATATTTGAAGTGAAAAATCTTAGACTTGTACCACTATTTCCTGTCATGCTATGCACTAAGCTACCATGCCATATTTAAATTTATATAGAAAGTACAAGGGGGTTTTAAACTTGACTTCTCTTATGAGTATTTGTAGTAAACTAAAGACAAAATATTATCTATTCTAGTTATTACCCATCATAACCCATCTTAACACATATGGAAAACAGCCTAAATCAGGCAACACCACAACAGTGACTACAGTCTTGGTCATATTGTATGATATCAACAGACGGAACCCAATCTCCTAAAATATCCTTAAAATTAGGGAATTTCCATGGTGGAATTAACACAATAAAAAGAAAAACCATCATCAAAACAATATTTGATACAGCCTCATAGAACAGGTTAGATTTGGCAACATGGAGCATTTGCAGGGCTAGCAAAGCCCTCATACTTAAAATATACTCTGCAAAACTCCAGTCATCAGCACTATACTTCCTGGAAGTTTTAAAGGAGGAGAAAGAGAACAAAAAGTGTGATAAAAAGACCATTTAAAATACGACTCTTGAGGAAAGGAGGAAGGAAATGGCTTTAAGAAACCAGTTAGCCATTTGCTAGGAATGAGTGCCTCAAAGTAAACAGCTGAGCTAAAGGTCCCTCCTGGTCCCATGCTGCTATGACTGAAAAAAAATTTAACTTCAGCTTGCACAATGGCAAACAAGAGCATTCCAGATGATTACCTCTTACCTCTGTGGAACACTGCACAAAACAATGCCTTTCAGATAAACATGTCCTGGGCTATTCAATATTTCATTGAAAAATATCATAAAACTAGCACCAGCAGTAAAAGAAGGTATTTGAACTGCCTGGCTCAAACTGCTCTGGATTTTGGAGCTGCCAATTGCTCAGTACTGACTTCAGAGGGAATCTATGTTATCCACTTCACATCAGGAAAAAAATAATCCTCCAAAACTGGCAAGTGCTGAGTCCACAGCACTAAACTGTTGTCCTAAACAGAAGATCACAGCATGCCTCCTCCATTTTACTTGAGCTCTCATCCCAGTCCCTACTTTATCTACACTCTGGGTAAGCCAGGTTGTTGTAAAGATGCAAAAGATGCCATGCTGCTAGTTACCTCTTCAGCCCTCTGCTTCCCATCATCTGTATGGTTCCTGCACCTAACATTTTGCCACCTCACAGCTGCCAGACAATCAAGATGAATTATGTGGTTAGCTAAGTGGAGGATTTACATTACACTAAAAAGTTCTTTCATATTCCAACCTGGTCTAAAAATATGTTTTTTGAGAATACACAAAGTCTAAAACAACTCAGTGTGCCTTCCCACTTTGGCTCTGTTGAATAACAACTTTTGAAGTAAGATTGTGCTGAACCTGGTAACGGACTGCATGCAGCAAAATAACACTGCTATTGGAGGCCTGAAATGGAAAAAAAATAAAGTCAAGCTTGCAACTAGCTCTGTATCAAAAGCCTAAGCTTATTCTCACATTTGGAAGAATACCCACAAAAATATTTAGTCGGTTTTGCACCTTTAAAGAATATGCAATTTTATAACTTTTAAAAATTGTACTTTGATACAAATTCTATGCATTGGCAATTTGTGGGTCTGCTTTTTAATACAGCAGCAGGACATTTGCTGCATCTTTGCAAGCATCAGACAATAAAACATTCTGGAGTATTTCCTGAGAAATGTCTACCCCTGTAAAGATATGGAAGAACATACAATTATTTTAATATTCTTGGAGCGTTCATTTAGCAAACATTCCTATTTCTCTTTCTTTGGCTTTAAACTCACTAAGTCCTTTATTTTAATAACTTGACGAAGCAGATGTATCTGGTTATTTTACCCATTTGTAAGTTATCTACTTGCCTTCATCATCAACAGTAAAAGACTCAGGACCTTTCAGTTGTCCCGTAAAGATTCTCTGTCCACTCTGAAGCTTTTTATTCACTTGCAATGATCCAACTAGGGCAGGAGGTGGCTTTTCAAATCTGCACCAAATGAATTATTTATAAATAAGATTCAAGAAACAAGACAACACTGGACTATAAAACTATTTTAAGGGAAAATAACAGGACTTTATTCCAGAGTGATAAGTAACAAAGTATCTTCTTTCTCAAAGGAATTCATTAAAAATACTACATCAGAAAAAATTAACAACTTTGTGGAGTTTGCAGGCACAGACTAAAAAGAACAGACATTTGAAAAGAAATCAATACACAAGCAAAACTGCCATCATCTTGAATAAGTTTTATTCCCAAACATGACTCTGAGATCTACTAACAATCTGTCTACACATATGTACGAATACTGCATTAGTCACCACCGTTTCACAATAAAATAATTTCTTTAAAAAAGTGCATATATTTTCTCACTTTTAAGGGATACACATGCATGCTTTGCCCCTGCAGGATGAAAGGTATAGGAAAAGTTTTGGAAACGCAGATATTGCCTGACCAACGCAAGCATGCCATTGAGCTGAGAAATAAAATTAAGCAGGGGAACCTACATGAACGGTTCTGGATCAATAGGAGACGGTAAAAAGTAAATGCTCGCAAAGGCTGCAATGACTGCAACTGGAAAACCCCACGCTGGGAACCTGGCAGGGAAATAAAACAATCGTATAGTCACGCACATACAGCAAGAGGGCGGGAAGGGAAGAAGAGAGTGTTCCCCCCCCCTTTTTTTTTTCCCTCAAAAGTTAAAAAATTTCATGACTAAAAATTAAGCCTGAAAGCAACCCCTTGCCTGCTCCCTGCCACGGAAAGGGCTGGCCCACCACTGGAGCTCATCTGATCCCCGCAGGAGTGATCCAGTCACTGAAGCAACAAAGAAGAAACACAAAAACCCAAAAACCGAGATTTCCCGGGCGAAGTTACGTTTCCAGCGTTATGTAACTGCCGTAAAGCGCCCACGCACGCAAGCTCCCTTACCCGCGCCACCTCCATGTCGCCCCCTACGCGCCGCCGCCGCCGCGCCCTCCCGCTCCCGCCTCAGCGCTTACATGGCGTCCCGGCACCCAGGCTGGGCGCTCGAAGCCCCGACGACGGCGGCTCCCCGCGCCAGCGGCCCTTGCTCGCCTCAACCGCCACCCGCCCCCTCATGGCGGCGGCCGCGCCCCCTCGCCCGCCCACCGGTGGGGCGCGGGGCGAGGTGGTGGAAAAGGCATGCAAAAGGCTTTTTTTGTTGTTCCCCCCCCCCCCATTAAAAAAAAAAACCTGATAGTGGAATAAATCAGCAAATAAAATGATGGCCGCCTCCTCCTCCTCCGCACGTTCAGCACTGGAGACTTCCTGATGGAGATGCTGGAGACGACCAGCCACGAGCTGCCTTTACGCAGAGGTTAAAGGGCAGGTGAATTTTAAAGATAGTATCTCATCTTACACAGATGAGGCCATCTAACGTTTCTGGGCATTCAGGTACGACTAGCAACCACGCTCGCTTCTTCTGGAGAAAGGAAACGGATAAAACGAGGCCAATGTTTTAGGTGAATTCTAAAGTGCTTTTCTGTTAAGTCTTCATTTTGGATAGGTTTTCTAAACATAAAATTAAGAATCTGAGGAAGCATGTTGTTAAAGCTCTACCACCGGATGTGCAGAATTACTTGCTTTGCTACACAGAGGAAGAGGAGTACCTGTTTAGTGTTAAAAAGCCACAAGTTTTAATTGTCATTTTAATCAGTAGAAGTCAGTATCATTAACGCTATGGCTCAAAACAAGAATTAAAAAAAAAGTATTTTACCTCTGCTACTTTATTAAATCATGATTAAAATCAGTGGGCTATGTCAGTGCAGCCTTAGGGGGAGGGGAGAGGGATGTGTGTTTGCATTTGCAGATGCATATAAACATGCCAATATGGATAGATTTTATCCATATTTGTTGCAAAATTAAAAGTAAATTTGCAAAATTAAAAGTAACACTTTAAAAGCTAGTCTGCTTTCACAGTAATTTTACAGGAAAAATTTTAGGCTGAGTCTTCTGTGATTTTATATTTAAGATCATTTATCTGTCTGTTTATTCAGTGCTTAAAAAGGGAAACAATTTCTTAATCGCGTTTCAGTCATGTATTAAAATAGCACCTTAGGAACATGAATTACTTTTTGTGTACTCTTCATTTACCTTTTCAAACAACTGGGATAGCAAAACTGACAAGCATTGCAACTTTCTGACTCCAGGAACGGTAAAAAAAACCTGTAAAAACACCACTGAAAAGCGTGTCATTAAAACTGCCATTTTCTATTGAATTTTAAAGAAAATGCCAGTGGAAATATTTCTACTACTTGTGTGTTCCAGGTCGGCTCTTCAGAAAAAAAGCTAAGTTTTGAACTACGTACCAGGTCTGTGTATTCTTTACAGACTCTTAAGCTGTTGTTTAAATAGCTTTTATTAACTGCCACCACCAGATACCTATTCCTAAGAACGTTAACACTAGGGAGGCCTTGCAGGAGCTCTTATTTATTTTTTCTTGCTTTATTTGAGAAGATTGATTGGTTAAGTTTTTCGGTGTTATTCTATGTCAAAATCAGGAGCCAAATTAAAACACAACTCTGTACTTCCAGTATACAAATATGATTAGGACACAGGCATACATATAGCTAGAAGTTATCTGTTGTTCCATACAAACTTTAGTTTATACTTAAGGCAAGCTGTATCGCATTACGTGATGTACTGTTATGAAGAAGTCTCATTCAGTATTGAAGTGATCACAGCACGAACTTCAGATAATAGAGTGAAGCATGGAAAATAAAAACACACCGCATAGCTAAGTACTGCCAACTTCAACTTTAATAATGGAACCATCACTTGCCATTTCAATAATAACTTTAAGGGGAATACAAACTTCCCTATAAAAATAAAAACTAAACTTGTCAAAATTATAAATAGTTTAATGTTTGTTTGTTTTTAAAAGACATACATTTTAATGTTTCCCTGCACCCCCCCCCCATATCATTTAATCATTCTGGTACCATCATATAATGAAATGAAAACAGTTTTGCAACAGAGCTTTCATAGTTCAATTTGATGCTAAAATAAAAAGAGAAAAACTGGCCAGGCATGACCATTTCTTTTAAACTAAAGCTGTTGTCATCGCCAGTGTGTAAAAAAAATTAATAACAACAAACCCCGCACATGACATCTTACAATAATTAACCGTGGACTAAGATAAAATTAAAATATAGTAAGTTTGTTTTTGGTCATTCCCCCTCCCCCTCCAATCAAAACTTGTAGTGCATACAACACTGATTGAGGTTTTTGGCTAAAGTAAATGCAAATGTGCCCACTTAAGAAGACTGATAGTTTAGTTCAAGTAAAAACAAAATTCACATATTTATATACTCCACTTTTAGACTCAAACAGTGTTTAAATCTGAGCAACAAATGGTTCAACATTAACAGCGATTATGTAATGATTATGGGCAGATACATAAATTAAGTAGATCTTAAGAGAATACCCATCAACATGCTGCTGTAATTCATAGAAAAACAAACTCTTAACAAAACATAAAAGCATTCCCTGAACCATTATAAAGTGTCTCACTTGAAGATAATGTTACTAACTCACACATGCACTACAATGTTACATGTGAAATTAAAACAAACAAGATATGCCATATATATACTTTATAGTTAGTCCTACTTTTAATTTCTCTTAACACTTTAACACATTATGATTGTCTCATTAAGTTTTCTAATCCTTTCTGCAAAAAAGAAAACTGAAGAGCTTTTTTTTTTTTTTTTAAAAAAATGTCTGTTACTGAGGAAAGGAAACAAAGGCACAATTAACATCAAATTAAGAGGAAGAACAGAAGCATCTTGGAGTTTCACACAGTATCCATTAGATGTCACCAAAGTGTTAACAATTCCTTGGGAATTTACAAAGAAAGTCCTAAAAAAAAAAAAAAACCTGCTGCTCTTATATCTTTAGCACTATTTCTTTTTAACTCATTAGCTTCCCTTCTGGCATAATGACTAAAGGTATCAGTTACTCAAATCTGCCTCATGCTTCTATTGCACACCCACTTCTTTGGTTTCTTTTGAACGTGCTTTTTTAGATAAATAACTCTGAAAAAACAATAATTACATTTACAGAAAAGTAAAAAGTTTTTACTTGCTACATTTTTCCTACTTTTAAATCAAGTAAATCAGCAGTCTACAGAATTTGATAATCAGTTGTTCAATTAAGAATTTTAAAACCATTAGGAAAAAACCCTCTGAATTACTAAAAGCAAAACTTACTAAGCTCAGTCACCAACACAGTCGAGTTCTAATTTCACGCTAAGCTGGGAACATGAATAAGAAATTCTACTTTCTTTGCCCGACTGAGCCTTTAGCAAACAAGGAAGCAGAGGAAGCTATTTTTGTCTTTCAAATATAAGTTGTCCACCCTAAAAATGGATCACTGAGCCAGAGGAAAGATCTGACTTACGATAAAGACCAATGCATCTGTAGTTACAGTTTGAACCTAAACACTCCGTTACCACGAGCTGGGTACTTCTCACGGAGTTATCCAAGACTAGTCATTGTCCGCATTTCAGAATTCAAGTAAACAGCCACTTGCTAGCTTTGCTGCACTTCTTGACCCCCCACTATGCATTTAGGAAAAGGCTTCTCCAATAATGACCTGTATGTGCAGCTCCACTTCCATTCTTATTTGGTTTTCCCCTCTCATTCCTTCCCATTATGTTTATTAATTATTTCTTTTCCAGTGTGGATTTATGCAATTTAAAAAACCCTAAAAACTTATTCACAATATTATAACATCCTAAAACTTTACTCATGTAAAATTAGTATTTTAACTTTCCTGTGTATAAATACTATTTCCATTTAAAACCAGTCCTTCTTTGTCAGCTGTTACAGTCCTTCCTCAGCTCTCACCTTCTTTTCAACTTTCTCTTTACCTTCTTCAGAAAGACTACTTTAAAGCCTTCCACAAATTTCACAGAACAAGCCATAAAATCTCACATGCCTTCCACCTATAACAGTTTTCTCAAAAATTACACAGTAACTATTTGAAAACAGAAAGGTAGTGCAAATCAATTTTATCTCAAAGATAGTGCTCCAACTGATTCTCATCCAGATAGTTTTATTCATTTTTAACTGATCAATTTGCACATCCTTACTTGTAAAGCTACCATTAAAGCAAAGAAGAAAAAAAAAAATCTTATTTCATAGCATCCTAGAAAATTGATTACAGTTTCACAGCTTGCACCAAGATAACTTGGAAAACTCTCTAAGCACATAGAGGGTTGCAAACTGATGTACAAACATGCAGAATCCCTTACTTATGGGTGCAAGATGCTAAGTGACCTGGCTTAGGGAACTAAGTCTATAGCGAAATTCAGGTACCCTGGCATCACAAAACAAGTCTTCTGAATAAAGAAAACTACTCTTTGCTGCTCTTTGTACATTGGGTTTGGCATGCTATATGGCATTTGGTAGCGTGCATTTTTCCTGAGTGTACTTTGGCCCTCTTTTAACCAGGTTTCCACACCCCACCAAGGGCTTCTTCAAGTTTGTCTCTGTAAGCTGCATAACGCTTCTTTAAGATTTGTAGTTGCTCATCTTCCTCTTTGTCCAGTATACGCAAGAAGTTTTGTAGTTCAGGAAGACTAAAAGCTTCCCACTGGAAAGAAAAAGAAAAAAAAAGATGAATGAGGTGAACAAGAAACACACGAGTAATTTATACATACAGTACAAACAAAATATTTGTCTGTTTAAACAAAAATCTAGCCACTCAAAACAGGTTAGAACTCAAAACAGCATCAGACACCCTCCTTGCAAATCTCATGGATCTGAAAACATTTCCTCTTCTAAACTGTTTTTTGTTCTCTAAGCAACAATGGGTCAGTCTAACTACAGATGAAGCGTTTATAAAAGGCACAAAATAAACACCATGAGGAAAAAAAATAGAAAAAACTTCTCCCATTTTAACGTACTACACAAAACAAGTTGAAGGCATTACTTATCAGGCATTTACTTTTTAAATTGATGAACACTCCTTAACACGAAAGACAAGAAACAAAAACCTTGAACTATTGTTAAGCAGTTTCACTTGCACAGTAGTAACCATGGTCCTATACTGTCTGCAACAGCCAACTAGATGACAACTAACGTAATTGTGTTTGGAAAGTGAAGATTCCTATGAAACCTGCAACCTGGCCACATCTTGTGTTTATACTAGTTTCTGTTCTAACATGTTTTGACAACTAATGAAATAGAAAGGATGTAATGCACTGGATAATGTCTTTCCAGATACTGCATTTTTCACCTTTCCTAACTATTCTAACTTTAAGCATTAAATATTGGGTAGCTTTTGTACTGAATTTACCTTTACTATTTTATTTCTAAATTAAGCTTGACACTCAATACCATTTGGATCTTTGTGATCCAAATTACGTGTTTTTTTTACATGTTATTGAGGTAGAAGGATTTATAAGGGGAAAAAAATTGAATGAACAGTTTTGTGGACAGTTTATTTATTTATTTCAAAATAAATAACTAACCAAATAGGACATGCCGAGAATTTAAAAGCAAGGTATAAACAGATTTATTGTTGCTTTTGGTTGACATGTCCCCATTGTGTACGCTGCACACATACACAAAAACGGACCCTCATATCAACACAGATCAAACAGGAGCCCATTCATCCATGAATAGAAACAGAACAACCCCCGCCTCCCCACCAAAAAAGCAAAGCATGAGCGTAACATACCATAACTTCTCCAGTTTCATGCTCACGTAGAACAAAACTAAGCATTTCTGTTCTGGGGCCTGCCACCAAACGCAGATAGAGCGGATGTTCTCGGTCTGAGAGCTTGCATGTATAAACTGCAGGAGAAGAATGACAGTAGTTATCATCTTTAGAAATAATATATTTCAAGTGTTTTGAATGATTAATACTAGCTAATGTTAGAAATTTTAAAAGACATGCATCTGTAGCCACAAAATTTACACATTCTGGACACTGTTTTTGCATAGATGCTTTAGGACAAACGTTTGGACAAAATGTTTTAGGCGAAGCTGAGCACAACACCGATGGTAACAGTGCAACAGTGCATTCAAATATGGATGAAATGACCTGTCAACAGAGCACAATATCTGAACACATGCAGGAAAGAAGAGAAAATACAACACAGATCTGTTGCTATAAATAAGCGTTTAGAAGATCAAAGCCGTAGTATCACCATTCTGAAACCTTTTCACTTGAGTTCTCATATACAAAGTCTAGAAGACAACTCTGCCTGCCTCCCTGATGTGATTGGCATGACTGACAGCCAGAAATGTCTTAGCACCTGACTGCTGGCAACATCCACTGAAGAAGCTGGATTTTAAGTGCAAGAACATGAAGTTGGCAAAATGCATTTTTCACTAAATTATTAGTTTTTGCATCTTTTGGTATTTTAAACCATAACATTTACCAAACTTAACACCAGTCAGTGCAGGGAGAGTCATGTGCACCAAGTGGCACTTAAGAACACAATGCAAAGATTGGGCACATGCCTGTGATGCTAATCATCTGATCAGCTGTCTACCACTGCATGGATTTCAGGCATTAGTTACACTGCAGTTTCTCTTTCTAATCTGTCCTGTAATTTAATCTCACAAACCTGCAATATATCAGTCTATCTCAAGTCTTAGGGCTCAACAGGGTGGTATCTTAAATGAAATGTAGTGGACTGCAAGGCACAGGAGATCAGTGTACATGATTTAATGGGCACTCCTGCCTTCAGCTCTGTGAAATTTCCCCAATTAGTTTACACTCATACACATATGACCTTTCACAAGAAACAGATGAGGCAGCCTGAATATGAGAGACGAGAGCAAGATTGTCACCTTCTTTTATTTGAATTTTTCCACCCTGTTTATTTCAGGCATTCCCATAGCACAACTCCCATCCCTGACCATTGCACCATCAAAATGCCACACTTCATCTTCTACCTTGGTCTTCCTTGTGACAGCGTTTATAAAGTGCAAACTTCGCAGGGTTGTCAGCTACCAAAAACTTCTTGAGCAAGGCCTCAATAACTTCACGCACAGTATTGGTGCTGCTTATGTGAAGTGTATTCACATAGCCATTTGGCAAGTAAAAAGCAGTTTCGTTATTGCTGTGAATACATCTTCCTTGGTTCAGGGAAGACTGCACAGTGATAGGTCTGCATAGTTCCATCTGAACTTTGATGAAGCCAGTGTAAATCCCATTCGAGTTCTACGGTAGGAAGACAAGTATCAGACAGTTAAAATTAATAATGACCAATTATGACATATTTTTAGTGGAGAGGACAGATTATATAATGTTCACAGTGAACAGAATTAAAATACCATTGTAATACGTAAGATCCCATAGGAAAGATGCTGCTTTACTAATTCAGACATTTATTCTTTCTGCTATTGCTGCCAAAAAATAATTCCTCTTTTAATAATTACAGCTGAATTCTAAGACTTAAGATGCCATCAGGCAAAAGGTACTATGAACCAATGATAAGTTTTCACGTTGGGAAAGAACTATGAAGCAGAAAAGACCACATACACGCTTCTTATTAACCATCAATTTTATGCACAAATACAGCAATTATCTCCCCACATTTCACCTGTGTTTGTCAAATTAGTCTAAGGGATTTAGATGGTCAAATGCTGTTGCAATTCAAGGAGCAGCAGAATAAATGCTAATCTAATTGACATTTCAAATTATTTATTCCAATTGCTTCTGAAAAAGAAAATAGCAAAAACTAGTCAAACATTACTGAGGTAGAGGACACTAGGCAACCTGGGTTTAGGCACAGAAAGCCCTGACCATATGAAAATACATAACAAAAATACGTTCAGTAGGTAGTTGTGCCTATAGGGTTTAAGACATAATGGATTTTCTAAATTTGCTTATACCTAAAGCATTAGAAAAACCTAGACAAAGACTCAATTACAGTTTGCTAGGCAGGTAAACGTGAATCTTATTAGAATGGTCTGGAGCAGGCTGGACTGAGTCCCAGACTAGGTCCACAATCCTTGGAAAAATCTACACAGGCATTCCATTGCCTATGTTATTTGGGGGGGGGGGGAGGGGTCTCATCATGCTGAAAAGCTGTAAGACTATTCTGAAAATTAAGGCTCCTACAGCAAATATTGTATGTTTTAACTTTTCCCATTGGTTGAATATCTTTACCAGAGAGATACTTGACAAACATTTCTTTATCCAAAAAGTATAAACATGCCTTCATGTTTACCTGCTAAGGGGTTTTCACCTAACAAATGTGTCAATTGTGAATTTATTTTAAAGGCATTAACATTTCAAATCACATATAGATTTGTTTCTACTACAGTTTCTTTCATTCCATGTAAAAAAGCTAAATGGACTACAAACATTTCAGACACAAGATCCAATTTCCAGATCTAAGAGCCTACAAAGTCATCAAGCCACACACACTTTCATATGTAAGATGCTAAGAATAAAATGATTCATAGTACACTACAAAGACTTCCAAGTCCATGTTCCTATTATAAATTACAGGAATTTTATGCAAATCTTACCAAGGTCATCTTCAGTTTATCAGTGACAGATGAGTTATAGCTTTGTATCTTCTCTTTAACTTCTTCTTTACTGAGATAAACATGAGGTTCTCTCTCCTTCTGAACATCCTTCAACAGAAACAAAACAGACAACAGTCTTAGAAAACAAAATAAAAACTAATTCATATGGCTTTGGATGTGAGCATTCTTAGTCCAAACGATAATTATTTCACAGAGGCTCGACATACAGTAATTATCTGTACAGCAGCAGAAAGGTCTAACAAGCCAGGCAAATCTAATGAAACACTGGAACTGAATGGAGACAGTTAAATCAACACGCCCAAAAACACTTGTGTCATTTTTTTTTGCCAACTATTTTCATTCAACTATTTATCAGCAGAATGTAAAACAGCTCAGCTCATTTCATGGCTGGATTTGTTCATGTCAGTGCTATGCAATATTGTTAAGAATACAGTTACAAATTTCATGAAATATTACTTATGGCACAAACGGCGAACTATTTCTAAACAGACAAAGAATATGTACAAGAATAGCAGCACGTATTAACAAGTGACACCAACAATCCCCAAGCATGCCAACAATGTAAGAGCATCTCTCCGTTCCAACATGACAGCATGTCACACACAGGGTCATTGACTGCTACGTGAACCCTCACAAGTTAAGTCTCTAACCGTACCACATTACACCAAATTCATGTTTTTTCAATGGGGAAGACCCTACTGGATTTTTCAGCTGCTGTTTTTATGAGCTTGCTACAGATTTTACATGCAGCAGTAAAACCAATCCCTGGAGTTGGATTTTATCCAAACAAACATTTGTTCCCAATCCACATTACTCCAGCAAACTAGCGTTATAAATACACTCCAATTTCTACCACTAGCACAAATGCCTTATATAGTAGGAAAGTGTTTCAGCTCTCAACTTTAATGATTTAAGATACCACTTAGAAAGGGAGACTTGGAAGGCTTGGAGCCTTCAGGGTACCTCTGAATACAGGAATACACAGTCACTGTATGAACAAACTGCCAAGTGACAGCATTTCAGTCTGTCATTACAAGCATATCCTAGTGGAGCTCATCCTAAGAAAGGATTTCCTTGACTGCAGCAGCCACTCCAAAACCACAGCGAGTCCTGTACAGCTCTTGGCACATCTCACAGGCACTTCACTCCGCCAGAACTAACCCCAAAGACTGGGGGGGGAAATACATCTGGTGTGGAACTGTAAGTTTCCATTTGTCAGAAAGAATCTGCAAAAATTGTTTCTGCCTTCTAACTTAAAACCAGCTAGTTTTAGCTCTTTTGGGCTTGGCTTTGCTTTTCCTATATGGTATTTTGCTAAATGATATGCTGGAGCTGACTTTCCCAGAGCTATAAAAAGGTAGGCGAGGTCCAAATGGAGAACTGGAAGCCAGAAACCCTGAATTCCTATCTGGACTCAAATACTAATTTTCTGCATAATTCAGAATGCATAGCTTTATGTAACAGATTAGGAAACTCGAGCAAAAAGGAATACCTGCAAAGTACAGCTCCGTGATTAATTCCTTAAGCACAACTCTTACTGTGATTCTGTAGCATCTTGTGCAGCAGCCAGCTCCACTGCAAGCATACATTATCAATCTATTACAAAATACCAAATTAATAAATGTTTTCAGAATCCAAGTCGTCTTTCTCACTAGAGAAATTAAGCTTTCTTGTCCTCTGTTTTTCAGCGCGCCCCAGAACTACCACAATAACTGCAAATATAACTTCATCTAAACTTTTCAGTTTATCTCCTCAGAGGCTCCGATAGCTTTGTCGCCTTCTATTTGGGACCAGCTGAATGGATAAAAACGGAAGAGGCACAGAGAAATCAAGCCAAGCAGTATTTTTTTCTCTGAAATTACAGTAAATGCTATTGCATTTAAAATATTCACAGTAAGAGTCCAGAAAGGAGAGCACTCCAAATGCTGACTTCAAATCATGTTGTGCGGTGGGCTGAGGAAACCTTAGCAGTGGATGCTAGAGGGACACAGAGCAATCTGCAATCCTCTAACCATAAGAATGTGTCAGAGCATCTCTAAGATGAACTTAGAACTTACTGAAGAACCCAAGCTCTAACTTGGAAGAATCCTTGTAGCTGCAGCCAAGCCCTCCTACATGAATACCAGTCAAAACTCATCTTCCTGAGACTCAAGCAGGTTGGGGAGTTCATGCCTCCAATCTGCTAGCACTAACGACACTGAACTTCCAGTAATGACACCTCAGTTTGAGTATCTGTAATTATTCCATTGCTGATCGTTCAAGGGTAGCTCTCGCCTACCCTCCTGGAGCTGACTGTCCTCACGAGTACTGAAGTCGTCCACAACATCCACTACTATCAACAGAAACCACTAACCAGGAAAGAGGAACAAAACATTGACCACCTTTCCTACGCATAAAGCCTCAACCTGTGTTTCACAAACATCTCAGCTTTTGTGCAACTCAAGGTCTTATCTGGCAAAAATTACTTTTAATAACTGGAGATTACAAAAAGAATCTATTATTTTTAATGGCACAGGGTAAGTTCACAAGGCTAACAGCTAGAAAACATCCTGTGCACATAAAAAAGAAGAAAATTTAGTAAAAAAAAAAAATTAGTAAGTATGAACAGACAGCAAGTAACTTTCTCCTCCTATTTTCATATACAAGAGTTTTCATATATGTTTTTGCTCCAAAAAAGTTACGTTTTCTAACAAAGTGATAGCAACTCGCTTTAGTAAGAACGGACATGACCCACTGTGATCCAGCTAGTCCTGTGGACTGCCAGGGAAGCAGGCACTACAAGGGAAGCCCAAGCATGACAGGTACCTAAGACGGTTCATTTCTGCTGGACAATGTCTCAGAGTCCTCTGAGCACAGGTACCTCTGTAACGTGTACTGGAGGGTACAGAGCCAAACGCTAAAGAGGCTCCTGATGGAGCCAAACGTGTTTGCAAGAGTGGGTTTGAGGCTGCTGGAGCTGATGGGAACAGTGGCAAAGTAAAGTGACAGCACATGGTGGTGGTAAACTGGAGGCAGTAGCTCCACCAGGCCAGCAGCGTGGGGATCAGGGAATGGGCCCACTGAGGTTCAGAGTAACACCCACCTCCTCAGGTGGGGCTCAGCCACAGAACTTCCCACCAACTGGCACCGCTGGGGGCACCACTATCCCTTCCTTTAGCCAGATGTGACTCCCTGATTGAACATACCATTGGAATTTCTGGCATCCTGCATTAACAGCAGAGGCCAGGGAATTTTGGCAAAGTCTAGTTTAGCACACAGAAAACGTAGACCCCTGTTTATGCAACAGCTTAGAGAACTTCATTCTGTAGTATACCAGCAACAAATGTAGCTATAACTCATTTTCTAAACAACCAAAGCCTCAAATATTATTTTAACAGCATGTAGAGATGTAGAGTATGCAAAACTGAACCAAAAAAAAAAGGGAGGCAGGGAAGGGAGAACTACCAGGATTAAAACATTAGCATTTCTAAGAATGGACTCACCCCTTGAAAACAAAACAAAAAAGCAAGAACTCCACACAACAGACAGAATCCCTGTGTACCTCAGTCATCATTTTCACCCCCATCCATCACCCCTGACCATCAAGACCCCAGATTGTGACTGAACAGTGGAGGAGATCTGTTACAAGGAAAAGCGACTCCATCCCAACAGGAAACCTAAGCCCTCCGAGAACTCTATGAGTGAATCTAGGGATATTCCTGTCCACTTCCAAACAAAAGCTCAGAAAACTCCAGCTGCGTGCATATCACGGGATGTACTTCAACTAAGCAAATGAGAAGTCCTTGCTAGCTAGACACCTGTGCCTATAAAGAATCACACTGCTGTCAAACAGAGTGAAGAGAATAAATCCCACATGACTGTTGTCAGGAGAAACAGTCAATGAAAAAAATATCTCACTGAATTTAGTATGAACAAGAAAGCCTCAGCCCACTATAATTCACTAGGTCAGTTGTTCTTGGTGAATACCGTTAAATAGCACACCCAGATTTGAGGCACCTGTGTATTTTGGTCTTCCTAATTATACTTTACCAACCCACAAAATGAACTTACTGACAAGATGGCATACAACTTTTCCCCAACAGCCCTGTAGCTGAATTGCTCTTGATTTACAGCAGCACCTAGCTTTCTCTATTACAGCTTTAGCCATGCTCTGAGTTAAAATGAATAAATGGATCTTCTTTGATCAATGTACTTAAAAGGTGGAGGAGGGGGGAATTTGGCAAAAATCTTGTTTCCACAATTCTCTTCGTTCCTATTGAATTAGTCACCTCATAACAGCATCTACTAAAGGAAGTCCTCTGCTAACTTTGCTTAGGTTCAGCAGATCAACTCCACTTTGTTATCTCAGTAGAGATATCTCTCATCTGTAGAAAACCCCAAGTCATCCAATACAACAACAGAGTAACAGTACTAATTAACTAATCTGCACCATGCTTTGCAATATGCTTGTATCACACAGTTTGGAAATGGCTGCTAAGTGGTTGAAACCATACTTTCTCAGAGCGGGACTACTGAGAAAGCAGCTACTCCAGCCTCAACTGTTCTGTGAAGCTGGAGGAAGCAAAGGACACTTCAGAGGTAATAAGATTTAGGTGTTCCTCTGACAGTTCTGCCTGGTCCGGTGAAAGAAGAAGTCACTTTATGTTATCCAGTGCTCAGGCACCACAGGCCTTTTCCACGGGGGCACTCCTGTGACCAACGCATCGCTCCGTGATCCCTGGCACTACTCCCCACAGGTGGTGCGCGGCAGACACGCAAAGACATGCTGTACATGCAGCTAGCCATGTCCTTCCCGCGCCAGCTCAGAGGCAGCGGATTCATCTCTGACTCCCAGTTAAATGTCCAGCATGCATGCCTTGCACAATACCCAGCATACAGATTTGGGATGATCTTTCTTCTAGAAGTAGTGCTGGTGATGAGTTTCCTAAGTGCAGGTCCCTGTTTACATCACAGGAGGAGTGAAGTGTCCGCGCAGGCAGCACAGCTACCCACGCTGTGCCCTCTTCTCTCAGACACGTTCTAGACCCAGATGCTGCTACGCTTAGCGAGGGCACTTTTGGGTGCCTTTTTGGCTGACTGGTGTTTGAAAAAGGAAGTTTCTGTATAAAAACAATACACAAACGTTTCAGTGTTGCTTTGTTCAAAGCACCAAACCTGAGTTAGGTAGAGCTTCCCCACTGCCAAGGGTTAACCGAGTCACAAGACAACGCTCTCAGTAAGGGCTGCCATGATGTCATCCTTTCTGCCTCCTAGCCCAGTCAAGAAAGTGTATTTTCCTCATCAGAACTCTTGGTCTCCTTCCATTCCCCGTTTCTCATGGTATCTGGTATTTCCTCAGCCCACATGGATGTGGAAGATTATTTTTTATCTTCAGAAGACAGCTGAACGCATCAGAACCTGTGTGGGTGCTGTCTTCGGGTCCAAAACACCAGCTATTAACTTCCTGTGAAAATCACGCTGTGCTTTCCAACATTTATAGCACCCACCACTGATGGCCATTTGCAGTAAAACCACTCCTCAGGTCACCCAGAGCAGCATTTCATTCTCACACAAAATTCCTAAGCAACAGCTGCCAGAGGGAAGAAAACGAGGCAAGTGGTTTCATTTCCCCAAGGAGAACAGTAGCTGTTTTTTCATTAAAACTCATGAGGCAATACTTCTTCACAGTTGAGCTTCCTCAAGAGCAGAAAATGTTGTGGGGGGGATTTTCCCCTCTTATCCTCTCCGCACTTCTCCCCCCACCCCTCCTACATCTCATTTATTGTATCGTAATATGTTTAGAGAAAAGGCACTCTTTTTAAATTTATGCCCAGTCCAAGGCCCCCAGAGGCTAGTTCAGTATGGATCCTCAAGGAACACAACTAAAATTATACAGATTCTAATTCAAATGAACTGCAAATCAAGTTGTAGTCCCAGAGAAGAAGAATCACACCAGATTTGGGACTTTTATAAAGTCCAGGTCCTACAGTTGCTGCCAAAGGCCAGCCTTGCATGCAGTAACAACGTGCTAACCCGAACAGCTAGCAAGCTGCTGTGGAATTAAGCTAGCAAACAGTTGCACAAGCATCAAAAAGAGATGCCCGTTTTCCTCAGGAGCTCTGACTTGAGGCAGATGCACAGCTACCCCAAACTGCCACTAAAGGCTTTTATTTAGGAAGGATACAAGAAGATCTCTCTCCTCTATCTAATCTCCTACTTTCACAAAACTTCTAGAAATATAGTAAAGGTAAACGTATGCCAGGAATGTATTAAAGTGTTTTTGTAGGAAATCTAAGGAATCAAAGACCTGTGGGAGCTTCAAGCCGACTATTAAGCACTGTCAGTCCCAACCCCCTGCTCTCACACTTCTTATTCATCCCACACAAAGTGACCCTTGATTCAGACATAGCAATGTATACATTCTGATCTTGCTGTAAGTAGCGACCAGGAATCATTTTTCAGGTGAAGCGCTGAGACTTTGACAAAGGAGAAATGCCGCCTAACTGCTCTCTCTCTTTTATATATATTCACATATACATATTTATTTAAAGACACAGTTAATGCATCTTACTTAAATCCTTTCTTTAACACAAACATGATGTAACTAATAGTGCTATCATGACCACAAAAAAGCCAAAATTTTGGGAGTAGAAAACACAAGAGGAAGAACGCAGAGAGGGACCTCTGATCTCTGTGAAGTTATTGCTACTTCCACAAGAAAGAATGCTTGGTTTTCTTAGAACCTGCCAGCACTCCCATAGGAAACAAAGAAATCGAAACCTTGCACTTAAATTACTTTGAAACAAACATCTTGCTTTTTCCTCATCCTAAGAGAGCAGAACAGCTTTGTCAGCAACTGCAACTCTTCCTTCCACCCAGGGCACGTCAGTCCCCAGAAGATGCACCCTCCTTTCGTTTGAAAGCTTGAGAATCACCAGATAGAGATACTGGAAATGTCCATCCACAAATAGTCATTCAGAGACACCAGTAGACAAAAAAAGTAGAACAGAGACAAATAAAAAGGGGGAATATTAGCTAATAAGCCTTAACAGGAAAAAAAAGCAGCTCCAAGCTCTGCACCTCCGTCCTCCTGTGGCTGCAGCCTGAAGCGTTTGTGTCCTCTTTAGCAGGCTGAGGATTTTCTTTGGGTCAGGGAAAAGGGAAATTTCTGACAGGATGGGTGAGGGCAGAATAACTCCTGCAAATTTTTTTTTCCCCACTCCAGCATATTCCCACTCCCAAGTCAGTGGCATACAGGGTAGGGAAGCAGTCTATAACACACTGAAGCAGGCATGGCTCACCTGAGCCTTAAGCAATGGCCATGGCAGCCAGGACGAGCTGGAGAGCAACCTGCACCACGTGCTCCTAAGGCAGGGAGGAAGAAATACCCCGCGGGTCAGGTACGGATCCGGCTACCCTGCGATTCTGCCTTCGACAGCAGCAGAAACGACGGCTATTTAGGGAGAACACGTGAGCCTGTCTGCTTTCTGCAGCTTAGCCCTGGCATTCCCAACTGTTGCAGCAGGAATGTGGTGGGTACCTCCCTGCCTAGTCCTTTCAGTATCCATTTATGGACTGGGTGCCTATGCAGGCACAGAAACCCTTTCTGAACCTGCCAATACCATCCATCTCCTGACCTCCTGTGGCAGCCAGTTCCTGAAATTCACTGCTGCAGTTTAGAAGTACTGTCATCTGTTTTAAAATCTAGTAAGATAACTTCCATTAAGCACATTGGGTGCCCCCTAATTCTAATATAGCAGGATGTGGTGACCCAGAGTTGCACATTCAGCTTATCCACCACCTCTGTGATTTTTTTTTTTTTTAAACCATGATCATACACTTCCTTTTCTCCTCTCTGAAGTGAAGAGCCCTAGCTTCTTTAGTCTTTCCTCCTAAGCAAGCTGCTCCATGCTCTTGATCGTTTTAGTGAAGGGCTACTAACTGCAGCATGGCCCTCTTGAAACAGGGTAACCACAACTGCAGGCAGAGCTCATGACGTGGGTGTACCAAAGCCTGGGTGCTCTTCATTCACCAATATGAAAACTGCACATGGGCAGAAAATCTGTAACTAAAATACCTGTAACGCAACTTGGTCTTTTCCCAGGGCACTTTCAGAGTGGTCAGAGAAATGCTGGGTTAGTTATACATGGATATCATTTTTGGCAAAATTTTGCATGGTACAGGCATTCCAATGAATAATTACTTGTTACTTTCAGACCATTTTCAGTTTTTGCTGACTACCACTACACCATGTGGGCTGGCATACTTACGAAAGCACTGAATGACAAAGAGTGAAGTGAAGTGTTATCTTTCCTTCCTGACCTCCCCGAGGTAAACACTCACGTGTTTACATGGTGAATATTTTTAAGCAGCAGAGAAACAAACCAAAACTTCTCTTTATTCCTTTTAACAAATTGTTTTCCTTCCAACAGAGACAATATGAACATAGCTAACGTTCAGACACTATGAAATGAATGCTAGAAAAATGAATCTATTTGTTGGTAACATTAAATGAAACTTAAGCAGCAATGTTAAGTTTATCATGACCTCACCTCTGAAAACCCCTGGTTACAAACCCGGTCATACCCTATATGGCTGTACTTTTAACTACTGGCATGCAACCCAGTTTTTAAAAGTCAGTCATCTGTTTAGAGTCTGAAAACCAACTGTATGAAGTATAGTATCTGAGGCCTGGCATCAGATTTTATCCCCAAAGACACAGCAGATTGTAGATTTGTACTCTTTTTCATTTTCTGATACGTTTTAAAAGCAATACATTACATGATTTTAAGTAACATTTCACAGCTATTTCAGTTTTGCAAATTTAAATTAAACTAGATTTAAGAACCAAAAACAAACAACAAGTTCTTTCCGGTATCACCTGCAGAAAATGTGAGTTGTGATAACTAGCTATTTAAGTAGGTAAGGGACTTAATGAAGTAGAATGAATTAGTACCCTCTTTGCAATCTGCACATCAAAATCTAGCTTTTAGCAGACACAGTTATACCATGTCATTAGGAAACAAGCTTATACGAGATATTATCTAGAAATCTAATTAATATATCTTGAAAAGAAGGTTAAGTATTGTTGGAAGCCTGAGTTATTCAGCCAGTTAGCAATCGGACACTTCAGTAATATTAGGACCCCGGGTCATTACACCACAGTACTTGGATGTGAAACTGAAATGCAAGAACCCAACATGCCCAATCTAACAAAAAGCTGAAAAACGTTGCTTGCAAAGACAAACACCTTGGCTTTCAAATGTGTTTTTCTCCATTTTGCATCAAAATCAGAACTGGAAACCAACCAGCAGAGAAGTACAACGCAGGAAGAGCAAGCCACGTGCTGAACAAAGAAAATGACAGGCAGTTTTTGCCCCACGAGTATTGCCTGCGCTTCTCAAATCCGGGACAAGCTGTCATGCGCCTTGTCTGAGCAGAAGCTGGGTATTGTGCAGGACTTTTACCATGTACCGACTCCATTTTTTCCTGTAGTCAAACCCAGGAGGCAAACACTAGTCTAAGCGATTCAAAGACTATGTCATCAAATTTTTGTTAAGCCGTCCGACAAAACCTGCTTACGTCAAGAAGAAGGTAACTACTTTCTACCAGGCCTCACTTTAGGTTGTGTGCTAGAAACAGTCAGTCTGTACACGGTCGAGGTTCCACCAACCACAACAATTTTTGTTTGGATTTGTTCTCCCTGAAGGGAAAAAAAAAAAAAACTCTTCAAAATTGCACAGTAAGAATTTTGATCTTGGAAACATTATGTAATACATTGGCTCTCCTGATACAGCACAACCCTGATAAACTGTTTCCCTGACTACAGATACCTAGAACAAAAACAATGTTATTTAAAAAGATAAAGAGTCTTCTCAAGCAAATACTGATTATGAGAGTAAGTTCCTTGCTGAGAAAGGTACAAGTTCCCTAAATGCTTTGGAGAAGTTACAGGATCTCTTTTGGTCAATCTGGTGCTGACCTCATATTTGAAACTTTCCAAAGGAAAAGCCCCTCCTCTACCACACACACTTCTCAAAAAAGTCCACAAAACTTAACAAGCACAATTATTTATTTTTCAAATAACATTTGCACTTTTAAAGGCCACAAAAATTTATGTCATTTATAAGTCATTAAAAAAGCTTAATTAGAAGCAATTTTTGGTATATTAAAAAGTATACATCCTCTAAGCCAAAAAGCCCATGTATTTTCTTAATGTTGAATATTATCATAGTAGAGACATATTTGCTTTCATAAGCATTTTCAGTCAATTTACATAGTTTGCTGCTTTACAGAGGTACACCTAATGCTAAGAGCTAAAAACTACCCCATCTAAAACACAATGTTTTCCCACAACTGCAGCTCTTCTTCAATAGAACAAGCTAGTTTTTCATGAAATAGTCCACAGGAAATATTTTTACACCAATACTAGCTATCTCATTGCATTTTGTATGATTAACACTCTCCTGAACTTCCACAGAAATATGAAAAGAGGAACCAATCTCTTCAAAGTAGTTACCAGTCTCTTCAAAGAAGCATCCAAATTAAATGTTTTACATAACGCAAACAAAAGGATACACCCCTGCAGTCTAGCTGGCATCTAGGATTTCTTTCTTCTCACCACCTTGCAGATGGTGAATTCAGTCAAGGGGTTCAGCTGAGAAGACAGCGAAGCCAAGAGCGAGTCTCTGAACCCTGATCACCTAGCCCCAGGCCACAACCCACAAGTCCACTTCCCAAGGGACTGCAAGCTCACACTTACAATGGTACCTGATCCTCGGGCACTTGCACTGTGAGGCAACTCATTCTGCAAGATTATGTCCTGAATAAAACCCATATAGCAATGAAAATATGCTTTCTGAGGTGTTGTTAATCTCTTGTTTTTCTGTACTTTGTTTTTATTACTCGCACGTACATTTAAACAGGATACCCGGCACTTCATTTGCAAGCAGAGTGGGACTGAGAGAAGGACAAATTTCTGAACAATTTAGATGTTCTTTAAAAAGAAAGACAAAAAAACACCACTAGCATTACAAAATGGAAAACTGTCACAAACTGTGACCCGACTCAACACTTTTTGTAAAAATATATTTGCTGAATAGGTGTTGGCTGCCTAGTTTTGATATGAACATGTTCTCCAGAATACACACACATTTATTTCTCACAAATGAATCTGGATGCCTCAAGTTTTAGATACTCAGGCTGGGACAATTTTAAGCGCTTACTTACTGCCTGCTTCTCTGCTAACCGTTACCACCACCTCAGAAACCAGTATGTGTCAAATTCTCAGCCATCACAGTCGTCTTCTAGTAACAGACCTACTACCAGGCCATGAAGACTTTTACATATCCAGCAGGATTCCTTTCTTAATTAGGATGAACACAGTATTTGTTCTGTTTACTATAATGGAGGTGAAAAGGAACGGGATTAAAAAAAAACGAAAACAAAACAATTAGCAAAGGAAAGTCTTTGCTGGTTTTTGTGGGTTTTTTCAGATAAGAAAAATTACATCACAGCTTATATAAATAACCATTAATCAAGTCTGCAGTGTAAGACAATTACAGTGCAATAAACACTTTACCACACAGCTTCCAAGTTATACAAACGCTGTGCTAGCCTGGTGCCATCTATCAGTGGACAGTTTATGCTACTAATAACTGCAGTGGTGACATGGGAACCTTGCTCCTTCTCCGTCAGCTCACAATTTCCATCTTCGGGCAGACAACTCTGTAGTAGTGAGTTATTGCAGCAATTGCTCTGCAATTCTAAGTCAGATTTTTTTTTTTTAATGCCATCAGTAGAGTATTACAGTATTAGTATAATACCATGCTAGCATTACTCAGATCAACATCAGCAGAACAGAGCGGAGAGAGAACAGAGCAGGAGGTCACAACGGGTAGGCTTTCAAGGGAGGTGTGAACAGAAGACGTTAAAACATGGTTAATGAACGTGTCACTGGAAAAGCTGGATAAACAATTTTTTCTTCTGAGGAAAGGTCAAGAGAATAACACTAAGGCTGCACTGGAGAAAAGGGCTTGCTTGCTTACAACCTGATTCTATGGCCCAAGTCCAAAGTCAAGTTATTTTGCCATGCTGGAGAATGGCCACCAGGAAACCTGAGAAGAGGGAAAAAAATTACATGCTTTGTTCTTTAGCAGCAAATGGGAGAATGTGTTGACTTTACAACCAGAAAGTTCAAAAGTTGCTTTCTTCTTTCCAAACAGCTATTTCCCTGCTTTTATGGGCAGGAAGCTACAGGCACAAGGAAACACTGCTGCAACTCCACCTTTCCTTAGGCCCAACTTAACGTTTTCAGGAAATGTAATCATGAAGCTCCTGAAGACGTGGGATCTGTTACAGCTGATACACATTTCAGGTGGAACAGGAAGACAGACTACTAGAGTTTATCCAAAAGTTTAAAAAAAAAAACAAAAAACAAAAAAAACAGAACACATTTGCTAATGTTAAAGAGAATAGTTTGTTCAGGTGGATTAAGTACCCCCCCCCCACACACACACACACACTCTAGCAGACACTCTCAAAGGAAAGGATAGATTAAAAAGATGGGTCACCTTACAGAGGGGCATGGGATAACTTGAAAAAACAGTAGAATCAAAGTTCCTTTAAATAGCAAATTCCACAGAACAGAGCCACAAATGAATTAACTTTTAAATAAAAGCCCCTAAAATATCATTGTTAACATTTAGGATAGAATTTTCTGTTAAAATAGCAGGAAAATCTAACTCACTAGGGAGAATCTTGTTGATTCAAGGTTGGGGGCGGGGTGGAACTTGTCCCAGTCTTGGGACAAAAAGCTAGCAACCTGATGCAAACTCTATTTTGACAGAGGACAACAAAATGAAAGCATCAAAAACAAAAATCATCTTACTGGAAACACAGCACTTGCTTTAAATATATTTATAGTATATATACACACACACAGTGTGTGTGTGTCCGTATGCATATATGTGTATGTATATAAAATTTAAACTTGTAAAGTTACTAAATTATACCACAAACTGGCCATATTAGAAGTCTATCAAACTCAGCAGCCATTCTTAGTATACAAATACACACTTGTACACCAAAACTATATGGGGAAAGCTGTAAGGGGAAATGCTTCAATAAGAGTTTGAAAAAAATGAGAACTCATTTATGACTTCTGACAAGCACAAAAGCATTCGTCCTGTAGACAGACCGATCGGTAGGTATCCCCTGATTCTTCCACTGAGAATATGTAATACAGGTACCCTAGCACAGCCTCTCAAACTGCAGACTTACCATATATGAAGGACCTCAGCTTCACATACTTCAAAAAATATCATTACTGTTTTAGTTCAAAAAGTTTGTCCTTTGTTCCAAACTCATATGGGCAATTTGGCTAGAATACTGAAATTTCAAACTTCTCTCAGCTGCTCCTTCATGTAACCTGTATTGTGGAAATGCTTCAAATTAGCGAACAAGATAGATGCATGGAAAAAAACTCTCCTGTCATCCCTAATTGCAGGGGGGTGAGAGGGGTGGCTGGAAGAGGAGCACACAGTTGTTTCTGTGCAGCGCTCTTGGCCAGCCGATACCACAATCTAATGCAAGACCTGCGAACAGAAGACAGTGGAAGCATGCAGAGAAGGTATTTGTTTTTCTATTTGAAGAGGCATGCATTTAGCATCCAAACAACGATTTCCATCTCAATGGACTGTATGTGGGATGCTGAAAGTTAAGCAACACAGTAAAAAGTGTCATTTTTACACATAAATTACAAGGCATTCTTGGGCTTCAGGTAAAGATGGCAGAACCCGGTCCTTGATTATTAAGATAAATTATTAGTAAATCCTAATGAAATCAGTCCAGTTACTCACGCAATCCTAATTCATTAGGATTATTAGGGTTACTCATTAGTAAACCCTAATGAAATAAGCAGAGTTAACTCACATAGCAAAGGCACTATAAACATACCAAGATGACACACACTGATGTACATGTGTACATGCACACAGAGAAAAGGTATGTTAAAAAAACAACAACCAAACAAACATGGTTAACAACACAGTACGGAAACACTAAACACATTTACTACGTGTTTTTAATCAAATGTGTTTATAATTCAAAGTGGGAAGGAGCCAGCCACAGATGGCTGTAGTGTTACAGAATCAGCATTTCATAAAATGAGCGAAGAGAATCTAAACAAGCAAATTTCAAAGGATGCAAGCGATCTTAAAAGAAGATAATTCTGTGGGGAGTACAATCTGAGATGTCACCACATCTCTCAGTTTTGCTTCAGTAAACTGCATTTTATATCTAATTTCTCAAGCTAGTGCATTTTACTAATTTACGTTACTGGAAAATTAACAAGTAAAGAACCCAAAACATACTACAGGCTTAACCAGACTAGGAAATGCCACACTTCCATTAAGTCATAACAAGCTTACTCCTATCCTAAGGAAAGACATTGCTCAAAAACAGCAACTTCAGGAGAGCAAGTTCTCCCTTCTTTGGGCTCCTCAGTACTTTCACACTGCCACATAATTGCACTAGAAATGGAGCACACCTACTTCCAGCCTCCCTCCTCCTCCCTCTCCCACACAGACGCTCAAGTTACAGATCTTACAGCCCATATCCAAGAGAGCTGAGGTGTCTGATCTAGGGACACAGCTTCCCAAAACACCCCCACATCTGACCGAGGTAGGCACTACCATGTTTTGTACCACAGGCTGCTTCCACCGCTGGAGCGCTAGTTGGGTGCCTGTAGTTATGACGGATGAAACTGGGCAAGAAATACTCACTTTTTCCACCAGGATTAATCATACTGAGTGATAAATACCTAGTTGCACTCATATCTTGTTCAGAACATCTCAGGAGTCCATTAGTAATCACCGCTCGTTTTCCCTGCCCACGCAAAGGACCTGTATCCAATCTGATTCTAAACTGCTTTGAATGGAATGCCTTTGCATGTAAATACATAGGCATACTGCTGTCAAGAAAGTCATATTTTTATTTTAGTTACTTCAGATGTTGCCAATAAAATAGGTAACAGTAATTCTCACTGCAGAAGTGGATTTTTTTAATGTAATAATAATACATAATAGGAAAATGACCAACTGACTGCTGTAATTGATACTCTGTGATCTTGTGAGTAGGGACACCGACTTCCAAGAGGCATTGGAGCTCCAGACATCCGTGGTATCTTGTGAATAGCCCATGAATTGCAGTTATCAAATACACTCGTATTTTTTATGACTGCTCATAATCTGGGCTCCTACCCCTTCTGGAATTTCTTGGCAAACTACTACTGGTTAAGAGAATAATTTGTCAGCACAACTGGAGATTCCTGGGAATACTTTGCAAAGCAGCAGTAAACAGTAGGCTTAGCAAACCTTTATAAAAGGTTACACATAACTTGGTATCTTAAAACATCCTCTCAAACAGATATCTGAGACTTACGGTAAACTTAAACACAAGAATGCTGAGATTATGGGGGCAGAGATAATGTTGCCTAGTTATCAGGAATGCTGGCAATAGGACACTAGATTTTAGCATTAACTTTTCTAGCATTGCAAGATCTTCCAGCTCCGACTGCTTCAGCCCAAAAAAGTACCCCTACAGAAAGGGGTACCACTGCCTTCTATCATCACAATAGTTGTTTACAAAGCATGATGTCTGCCCATGACCAAAATCTCCCTGATATTTACTATCTTGATCCAACAGCTTAAGTGACTGTGTGCCTGGTTGCTCTGGAAACCAAGGTAACTGGAATACAAATCCAGCACAGCAAGATTAAAAACTAAGAATTTATATAAGGAAGAGGAGCCGGGAGAGCACAGCAACCGTTGTTTAGATTTAGAAATTATATAGCACACAACACTCCCCCACGTCCAAACAAGCTGAGAAACTCCTAACATCCAGCTTTCTTATTAGACTCAAGAGCCATAAAAAGGCTGCCAAGGGACACCTGGCCCCTTAAGAGGCCTCTAATTTACTTTCTCTGCAGCTGGATAATGGGGAAACAGTATCTTCCACTTTAGCACTCAAATCAGGAATGACGGGCCATTTCAGATTTTCCTGTGAATACACATGTAATTTTAAGGAGAACAGGTTTAATCTAGCAGTCTTTAATTACATGCTTTGGCAGTAAAGTGCTAACCATAGAGTTATTAAAAAATGCTTTCTAGACACAAATATAGTACATATCCAAGCGTCAAATTTGCAACAGTAACTTGAAAACAGATTATTTAAGCAGAACAGAAACTATTAGCTCCATGAATGAAACTGAGTACACAAATATGTACTGACAAAAACTGCAGCAGAGAGCAATAGCCATTTTTTCAGTTGATCAAAACTTTGATCAACTTTGATGCCTGAGCTGAGGTTCACAATACTACACATTAAGACGACATTTTTCCCCCCCTCTCAAAACCTCAGTCAAAACTGCTCAATCACAGCAAACCAAGAGATTATAGGGAAAGAGTTGTTTTGTCTGTGATAAAAATTCTGATGTGTGCCTTTGGAGCAGCTGTAACAGGTTGGATAGCTAAAGAGTCCAGAAGGATAAGTGTGAATGAGTGGGGAAAAGTAATGCAGGAACTATAGGATCAAGGAGATAAGTAAAGCAATGTTTTCTTACGGTTGCTTTACTCAAGGACCACCTACAGTTAAGAAAACCTAAACGCATAGATCTTTTGGAGCGTTGTTATACTTGTTTTCACTGACAACCAAATAAAACGTAAGAATAAACTCACTCATTTACAGTTCAGCAACATCATTGTGTTTCTCCACACAAGATTGTTTTGCTCACACGTTTGCAAAAGCAGGCATTTTGAGTGTTTTCTGGCAATACTTTCAACCAAGCAGCCATGGCTGAGGTGGGGAAAAAACCCTGGCCTGCAAGATGCCTTCCTGCAGAAACTGGAAGGAGTCCAGAGCAGGAGGCAGGGATGGCAGGAAGAGGCTCTCTCCCTCTCTCTCAAGTAAATACAGCTCTGTGGAAATGGGTGTCATCCCCTGCCCTGAAATGGAGTTATAAGTACAAAATAGTCACAGATGATCACTAACGGCAGGTTCTTTGCTTGTAGGGGGTCTGACCTGAGACCTGATAGTAATTAGGATTTGCCGAGTAGTGAACATCTGCAATCAAAGTAAACACAAGGAGGTTCTTCTATGCGTTCTCTGTAATCATATCAGAACGGCAGATCTCATCAGATCAGCAGACTTTTTTTTTTTTTTTTTTTAATTACATAGACAAGGGGTTCAGATTTAGGTCAAAACACCTGAATAGGCTCCTACATTCCCATCTGGCCAAGAGAGCGAGACAGGAGGAGCAGCGGCTCATAGGTTAAACCCAAGTGCCAGGCAGCATAGCTGAGAAATCCTAGTGCATGCGAGACGCCTATGCAGGGCTGGCCGCTATGCCAAAGGGCTGGCCGGATACCTGCACCCCTGGAGAGACCTGGCAAGACACACATCCCTAGAGGGGAATACCTAAAGGGAAAGCAGACACCTAGATAGAGTTAGGCAACCAAATCTCAGCCTACACATTGATTTGGCAGTGAGGTGAACAGCCCTAAGCTCAGCTGCCAGCACTGACAGTGCAATACTTGCATTCAGACTCCTCTGTGCAGGTGTTTCCATCCAGAGCTGAATACCTACCCCAATGATGCTAGTAAGAGACAGACTCAGGAAACAGAGCAGAAAAACAAGGGGATTTTTACCACGTAACACATAGGTAAGCTATAGATTTCCATGCTACAGGATACCAGATGCTAAAAGTTTACATAGGTTCAAAAGCAACTATATTAACTCTCGGAAGAAAATAACCCGAACTGTAAGTCACTACAGACTGGAAAAACACTCGTACAATGATGTTTGGACAATTTGCCCTCTTCCTCCGCTCTTCCCCTGGCACCTGCCTGATGGCAATTGCCAGACAGGATACTCGTCCAGACAGACATTTCTTTTGACTTCAAATAGGTAACAATACACTCCCTATGTTTCAGCTTCCAGCACTGAATGGGAATATCATCACTGCAATCAGAGAGAAACAAATCGCGGGTCCCAAACCTAAGCCCAGCTAACCAAGGTGACTGGCAGACGACATCAGCACAGATCCTGGGACAAATAGCTATGAATGACGTAATCCAACTCCAACACAAAAGCGACTGCTTAAAACCAGAAACATGAGTAGTAGTGCACTTGCAGATGGGGAGAAGCTGTTAACATGTTATTATTGGAAGGCATGTTCACAAACATTTGTGAAATATCACAGGAAAAAAAAATCATATGTTGAAGTGATTTAATTTTTCTTTTAAAGCAAACTTTGAGTATTGTGCAAGAAACATATGGCCTTATGCCACATATTCAATAATAAAAAGGGGAGAGACTCATCAAGATTAGCATCATCCTTTCTGCGTACTGGCTGAGGCGAAGACTCTGTGGGAGGGATGCTGGCAAGCAATAATGCAATTAAAAACTGTAGCTTAACCCAGAGAGACAAGGAGGAATAACTCTGGCATTTGCAAACTAGTGACAACCTGACTTAGTAATTCATTTCTTTTTTTAAATAAACAAACACTCACTTTCATGTGGTCATCTCTACTAAGAATTATTTTATTACCTAGAAAGCCCAATCCAGAATTCAAGTTCCATGGAGCTAGGATTCATCAAAAAAAAGTATGAAGGCCGAGATGTTTTCAGATTAGAACAGTTATACTTAACTTTATACAACCGTGCCCTGGCTTATCCGTACACATAAATTTACATGTGTATATATACACCTAACCAAGAATTTCTTAAATTCTACATACATACATAATTGTTTTAAACAGATTTTTTTTTCCAAGAGCTTCCCTCTTGAGGGAAGAGGTTATTTAGCTTTTTGCATGAATGGTGTTAATATTTTAACGCTTTACTATAAAGTTTTGTTCAGTTATTGCTTACATAGTTGCTTCTGATTAAATACTGTTATAGTAATCACTTTCTTCTCCTTCCTAATGTGTTCCTCTGTTCCTTCTCAGTACTGCATTAGTGCTTCCTCCAACCACCAGACAAGATGGTCACCACCTGAAGTTTAGTTAGACCATTCCATTTCTCCGTCTCTCTATTTCAGTTTCATGAACAATTTGTCAGTACAGGCCTTGAATCTGAGGTCGTAGCATTTTACTATTAAAAATACCCTCAATTTGTTTCAGAGTTCTATCTGAAGGCCCAGAAAGAAGCTAGGTATACAAGCTTTCTCCTGTCCTACCAAAGGAAAATTGGTTTCTTTTAGAAAACTTTTTAGAGAATCACTGTTCAGAGATCTCAGTTACACACACACACACACCCCCCGCCAAGACAGACCTTTACACAGAAAGGAAGCCTGGCATTCCAAATAACATGGCCAGCTTCATAGGAGCCAGCTCTCGTTTCAACCCAAGAGGCAGATATGAAATTATTACAGCTGGCTTTCATTCTGACAGGTCAAGAGATATCTGCAAATATTACACACGTATGGAACATGAGAATTAATCTATCTGGCCAGGGCAAAAAAAGAAACAAGAATTACCCCCTCTGTTAACAACCTTCAAGGCAGACAGATCCATATTTCCTAAAACCTGCCACTCAACTGGAGCAAGCGTCAGTAGCCTTCAGAGGTGCCACTTCTGCCTGAATATTGAGAAAGGAAGGAGGAGAAAAGTGGGAAGTCCACAACACATATAACCTTACCTTAGTAGAGCTATCAAATAAAGACTGACTTAAAAGAAATATTAGTCAAACTGTCATCCCTTGCTGCAAGGGGGAAAGAAAAACACATTTAAAGGATAATAAAGAAAGTACAGGCAGATAGGGTATCTGGTCAAGAGTTCAAAACTGCATTCAGGTTTCATGGGGTAATCAGATACTGCATGGACCCAGCATAACGGGATACCCTTCCTGAGCAAACAGAAAATCACTGGCTGGAAGCTAAACAGGGCAGCATCTGTGGTCCTTGGTACTGGAAGGACCAAAACCTGACTTGTGAGGTAACTTGCAGTCAATTCTTCAAATATATAGCCTGCAGTCAGTCAGCAGAACTAAATCCCTTCTTGCAAGGCAGGTATTTTCCTCACTGAAATGAATACTAGTGAGAGAAGACAGTGCAGATTCTACAACATATATTGTATATGTTAAAAATACAAACATACTCTGTAAAAACCCATTTGGATACTTGTCATTTACAACAATTCCCTAAGCTGGGTAATAAAAATAATTTTACTGGTAGAGACAAAGAGCTATGTCTAGCACCACAGAAAAAGGAAACTGAAGTTCCTATGACCTTTCACTTGGAGCTGCAACACAAAACAAACAAAAAAAGCAAAAATAAAAAACCCCAAGTCAACCCGCCTTTGTTCATTTTCACATTTTTTCCAGAAACTTCCATCGATGAGGAAGCTGGAGGGAAAAGAAAGTTGTTTGAAAGTACTATGTGAATAAGAACCACCTTAAAAAAATCCCACCCACCATCTGTTGCAATTTATAGCAGAGACATATTCAAGCATGCACACCCCCCCCCCCCCACCCTGGCATGCTACTCCTCTCTCTGGCCCCCTCTTGTATGATTCAGGGAATTCTGCCTTGAGCAGCACGAACTCATAGCTACGTCCCAGGGAGTTAGATAAGAAGATATGAGTCTTCCTGCATCTTCTGAAGTCAGTGAGCACCTCGGCATTTTGCAAGTTTTGCCCCTACCCTGATTTTGCTACTATCCCAGTTTTGCTGCTGTGCCGCAGGAAACCCTTGGCCTGAGGCATGCATGGGAGGAGATGGACTATTAACTCATCCTGAATGCCAAAAAAGGAAGAAGGGGGGCTAAAGAAGGGGGCTATGCCATCAGGAGAACGCTGCTCCAAGCAACTGCTAGCAGGTCAGAACGGCAATGCCTACCACCAGCAGGAAGGAGAAACTGAAATATTTTTTTTTCCCCCAAAAAGCAAGGCTCTGAAGGACATTTCATAGCCACCCTCAGTCAGCTAGTAGACAGCTCTACACCCACCTGCTCAGAGCAGGACTGGGAAAGCCCAAGTACAGGTGGGTTAAACCTGTGATATGGCTGCACCAACACAGTAAGAGAAATGAGGCTCCTGCCACTTCTGGTTGCAAAACAAACAAAACTAGTAGCCTCCTACACAGGACTTCTGAAAGACAGACGTTCTGAGTGTAAATTAGCGTATCACCTGTGGAAGACTGTGGGTTAAAAAGAGAGTGCACATGAACCTCATACTCCCCATGGAGGTCTCCTTGTTGGGTAGGTAAGATAGATATAATGGCACTTGGGGTGAAGAAAGCAGCTACAGAGAATACTCAGGAGAGCAAGAACCTGCCTGGGAGGCAGGAGTGGGATGGGAAGCAGGCAGCACGTAGCTGCTATTTGACAGGGAAAAGGAGCGGCTGTAGGAGGTACCAGAGATGCTAAAGATCCAGTAAGCAGTATGGCACGGACAGAATGGATGGACTGAGCTGCAGATACGCACCCAGGCCGAGTCAGTGCACTGGAACAGAAAAGACCAGGGAGTGCTCAAGCAGGGCGGCCGTCCTGCAGCAGGCAGCTGCTGCACCCGAGAAACATGAGATTAAAGTCATCACAGGGAGCAAAACACAGTCGAGCAGGGCTGGCTGAAGGTAACTGGGAAGGAAGGGGCACGAAGAAAAGATACAAGCTGCTGCCGTGAGTGGGAGGCAAACGCAGTTACGGTTCGTAAGTCACTAGCACTTCCCAGCACAAGAGCTTCAGCATCACGGGGGCTCGTGCAATAAGTGAGCAATGGCCACGGTCGATCACGTCAAACAAACCCGTTTTCTACCAACATCAAGCCCTCACAGACCTCCATGCACAGGTGAAGAAACATTTTAAAGGAGTAGTCTGAAAAGGCATTTATGTTGGATCCTGCTATGCTGGATACTCCAGGACGTACCAGATGCTTCTCCTCAACTCAGTTTCAGGATTTGCTATGAGAGAAGGCAAAGGCTTAGCGTGCTGCCTTCCTGACTTTTGGCTCTCTGGACTCCAAAGCTTATCCCAGCCAAGGCTCTGCCTTTCCTTGCAACTTACCCTGCTGCCTGGTTTAGCATAATGTCTTTTGATCTCCATCCAGCAGCTGCTGTCTTCCTGCCCCATCCTGGGGCAGTCTGGGAGTGCACAGAAGGAGGTAGCTATAGCAGCCTGCAAAAACATCACTGCAATTCACGCTGCATAACAAGGGAAAAAGGAAAAGGAGAAAAAGAAGAGCAGACTGCAACTTGTCAACAGACTGGTAAGTCAAGTAGTGCAGCTTGCTCAGTCATACAGTACACTGGGTAAAGAGAAAACCGGAGGCAGTAAAGCTTGGTGACCTAGGAGCATTGGGAAAAACAGCACAGTTGGTTGCCACTAACTAACGGGGACTGAGATGTGTCTCTCTCCTCACTTGGGGAAGCCAAGCGGAAAAAAAAGAAGTAATTTTCTAGAGTTGAAAAGTTAAGGGGATCAAAAGTGCATGTCAAAAGCAATGGAAAGCAGATTCTTCTGCTACAGAGGTGCACTTTAATTCATCCAAGATCCTCAAAGGTCTGGAAGCAGCCATTACTTCTAGAATCCACATACCTACTCAGAGCTATCAGGTGTCACTGACTAACTTCAAATTAAAGCACATGAAAAATCAAAAACAAGGTTGTTCCTATTCCTACATATAAACCCAGATTTTAAAAAGGCAGTGCCGCCAAGTGTTTTATTTAAAAGTACCTATCACAATAGCTAAGACCTTTTAGGAAGAGTGTTTGTTAAAGAATATTTAAGTGTAGTATTAAATTGAGGCTTACAGACATCAAATGCTATTTCCAAATTACCTCTCATTTCAACATCATATTCAATAGGTGAGTATATGAAAAAGGCTTTTTGAACTTCAAGAATCTGAGGCCTGATTTTCATAACTGTGAAGTGCTTGCAGTTGTCATCAACCCCTTCTGAAGGTGTAGGACTACAGAGAGCTTACACTAAAGAAAAAAAAAATCCTTTAATTCTTTCCACAGAAGACAAGCCAGTAACAACAAAACTTTCTTGCACAGCAAAGTCCAAAAAGACTATGAATTTATACGTTAGTGTTTAAAAACTGATCTTTATGTTTAATAAATGGTTAGACTTCAACAATAAAATGAGGTTACTTTCTTACTAGATGCCATCTGCAGTGGTAAAAGTGAATCATGAACATATGGAAAACACTACATGGTAGTTTTGCCTTTTGTGATTTAAAATGCATTTTTGTGATTAAAATGAAAAAGACAGGTTTCTTGCCATTTTCAATATGTTACCAATTCTCAGTTTAATTTTGCTAAAATAATTCCTTTTCAGCCTGACACTCGAGAGTAGCCAATAAGGAAGACTGGTGGCACTTACAAGAATCGATGTTCTTGCTTATGAGATGACAAGTATTTTAATGGACCCATTAAATATGTTTTAGAATATCAATTCAGACTTGCAATGCAATTCACTTTTCAAAGAGAAACCCTTAGCCATTAGACCTTTCCAGAAGACAAACAATGCCTTCAGATTTGAAGCTGTGCTTCCAAGTTAATATTCCCCAAAAACAAATAATTCAAAATTGAAGCTACAATTTATTTTCTTAATGTTCAAGACTTAAGAGCAGTAGGTAGTACTATATGGTGTAATACATCACTTTAAACCACCATCTAAAAAGAATTTTTTTTCTACATTGTATAGTCAATCCTCTACTATAGGGAGGTAGAAGAAGAGCCTGGATTTATCTGGGTAATGGAAAGAGAGGGGAAGCACTGCTAGCAGACAGCACGATGCGAAAACACGTAAGCAGTTCCATGCTCTGACATGGCTGGTATTGAACTACTGCTCTAAGTTCTGCTGAACCAAAGTCAGCTCCCTCACAAGCATGAAGGCATCCCTGCCAGCACATGCCACTGCAAAGGGCTCCAGCGCAGAATTTGTTCCACGTGGAGCGGTTTAGCCTACTTTCCACACCCAAACCAACAGGCCCTCTCAAACCCCAACAGAAGTCATCTTGCCTAGCAAGATTAAGGCTCTAAACAGATACACGCTTTTCTGCTGAGAGACATGCTCAAGCAGCCCCTCTTCCACTTTTTCCTGGATGAGTGGTCATACTGAGCTCCCTGATCTTATATACTACAGCTGCTCCAACAGCTGTATCGGCACAAGCGAGGGTAGAGGGAACCAGCGCTGCACTGGGCATGCAGCGTTGCACCAAAAACAATTCATGTCACACCACATTCTTATTGGCTGTAGGGAGCAAACACTAAAGCATAACCATGTAGATAGACTTGGTCAAACAAAAGTGTGAAGTTTTCCTAGGTGGTGTGCCACAAGCTAACAACTTGCTGCTCAAGGACAGATGGGGTATTTCACTCCCCTGCCCTATAGCCTGACATCTCTGCTCTGTCAGATGATGCTCTCTCATCATCTGTTTCTGGGTTTTTGGTTCGTTGCTTCTTAAATGCAGAATATGAAAGCCATTTCCAAGCAGAACTGGAAAGACAACGTGCCCTAATTTTCACTGGAATCCTTAACATAGCTGTGTTCTCTGAGGAAAGTCTGTATCCAATGAGACCACGTCTTTAAATGCCACCTGAGAAAACTACTGAGTAAGGCAAAACTTCAGTATACACAAAGTTAAATCTAAGGGTCAGATCCAGAAAGGGATTCACTTTCCACATGTCATTTGCATAGGTATCGAAAGATGATTTGTTCACTATCAATGAAGCTATTTGTGAAAGTGCATCATATTGATTATAGATGCAAAATTGTTTTATTCTATTGTTCTCAACTTCAGAGAGTTTGAAGGTCTCAAAAACAGCACTCTAGTAGGAAAGCACTGCAGGCACCAGGATTGGGACTGCTTGTCTCATCAACAGGAGATAGCTCAAGAGCCCAAACAGTAAGGGATGAAACCTACTGCAGTAGCTCTAGAGAGCCTGTGCATGGCCAGTCCTTTTCCAGACTTGCAAGCCTGCCTTAACAGGAGGAGTACTTGTAATTACTAAGGCCAGAGTTACTAGGTATGCCTGAACAAACAGCAGAAAGCCTCAGAAAGTCAACATGCACCTTCAACTTGGACTCCTCCTCAATTTTTTTTTCTACTCAGATCTGACTGACAACCTCATAGATGGCCTCTGCACCAGAGCAGAGTCAAGCCTCTGTGGTTGTGCCCACTCCACTCTGTAACACTTCTGCAAGCAGAAGACACATTTCCTCTGTAACCAAAGCCAGCTGACACAATGAACTGTCAGTTCTCCAGCAAGGGACAACTGTCATCTCCATCAGATAAGCATCGTCCAAATTTTGATGGGGGGGAGGAGAGAAGGGGGGCTGCACTAAAGAAAAATCGTCTTATGGAAAAAGGCTACTTGAAGTGACATAAATGGCCACGTGCCCTTTATGATACTAAAGAATTGCTGAGATCAGTTTTACGCATTCCAAAATTTTAATACACACACTCAGAACGGTATACACTTAATGAATTTAAATACAGCCTCACACATTCAGTCTGACTAGTAACATTAAAACCAACTGCTGTTGGAAACAAATCATGGAAAACGCTTATCCAGTAAGTATTTCAAAAGCACAGAACTGCAAACGTCTCACCGCCCTTCCGCATTCAGAAGTAGCATTTCCTTTATTTACCCTTCTAATTAGACTTAATGTTTAAAATTTCCTATTGTGCTTCATGCATTTGCTATAAATCATTTGTTTATGAACCATCCTGCAGTATGAACCATGTTTCTTTAAAGTACCACTGTCATCTTATGCAACTGATCAGCTTTGACAATAAAGCAACACATCCTTAATGTAAAAGGAAGCATGGCTATAAAAGGAAAGCATGCAGAAGATACTGAAAGTCAGTTGAATGGCTAACTTGAATATCCTGCTATTTTATTCAAAACTATTTTCTTGCTTTAAGGTATTCTTACAGATACTACAAATACTCAAGCTTCCCTCAACAGCCTCTCAAGTTTACTGATACCTTACCTTATTTTTAATTATACTCTAAGAATCTCACACACTTCCTACCAACTTGCTGCTAAGAACAAACATTGCCATTTGCATGGCTCACCTCAGATGTGTAATCGGGCTTCATAAATACAAAGAACTCAAAGGAGCCCTGTTTTCCAAAGATGAAGGCGATAAAAGCAGTAAAGAAAAACAACCTATGAGAGCAACCTTTGCTCGGATATATAGTCTCTATTGCATATGACTAGGTCATAAATACACTTCCAATCAACAAACCTCCCTCCCCCTCTTAAAATACAGAAGATTGCATCAAACGGAAGGACGTTCTGCGTATTTGTTTATAAGTCACAAAGTTCTCAATCCTGACCTCCTTATAGCAATTGCTGAGTTAAAAAAAAGTATGTGGGGAGGAATAAAGTTTATTCAGGTCAGACAACTGCAAAAAACAAGATATTCCTTTCCCTTCACTTTATAGGAAAGGGACTAATGTAAGTAAGATGAAGACAGATTTGATCTGTTTTTCCTAACAAAGGATTTTCTAAGGTTTGCTTTGTCTGGAGGTAAGCAGTCTGGTAAAGAGCCCTTCAATTTCTGCCATATAGGGAAAAACGGGCCTACATGCACCGTTTTTCACAGGAAGTATTCATGGCTCACTTAAAGTACTGATTAGTGGTTGTTTAAGATGTTACAGAATTAGTTCTACAGAAGCTAGAGAGTTTGTTTCCAAAACAAACAAAACATCCACGCATGCCTAAACGCCACTCCTTATTGGAAATCATCTCCAATATCTCAAAAGCTAATTCCATATCAAAGTATGTAATGAAAAGCCAGACTGTCTGCTTTAAAAGAAAGCTAAATCCTTTGAGGTTTGAAAGTTCATTAAAGACGTATCTGTCCATTTTCACCTTTGCCTACTTTCCGCTAACCATTCAGGTCACGAGAGGTGCAGAATCCTGCCTGAACCCCAAATGGGCGTGCTGCTGAGGACAGCTGACCCAGGAGCTTCCTGGCCAAAAATACCTCTTTGAAGAGAGTCCTGTAACTCTTCACTCTAGAAAAGCAAGGACTGAAAGGCAGAACCGGGGTAAAAGTAGAAAGCTGAAGCATCAGGCACTCCAGAGGGAAAGGAGGTAATCTCTGTGCTCCAGTAAACATACAGAAGCCTAGGGAAAAGGTAGGCAAGCCTGGGAGCATTCACAGCCCCTCGGTACTTAAAACGCTAAAGCAGGCTGCCTTTGCCAGCCAGGCAGGCTCTCCACTGTCATAGGGAAGAACTAGAAATTCATCAAACAACTGTATAAGGAAGTATCTAAACACACATAGGATGCTTGCTGCTCTCTGGACAAACAGAACTGACAACAGTACAGTCCTGAGTCAGCAGCAATGCACTGCTGATACAAGACAGTTCACTGTCCTTCCTGACGTGGAGCAAGGTGCCACCACACCAGCAGGAAAGCAGAGGAAGGGCAGCAGGAGCTACAGGCCAAAACCTACACTTACAGCAAAACTCCTGCAACAGTCCCCTGTGGTAAAGAGCCTAAGCTAGCTGCGTTCTGGACTGTTGCAGGCTGTAGGAACATGGTGTTATTTACTGAACTTTCCAAAATTTTCAGGTCCTTTGTTCTAGAAAAACAAGGTTGTTCTAAAAACCTTTTCTGACTCAAATGACCCAAGGTCAGGGACAGCATTAACTCCAATTAACACTGGAAGTTCTTCCAGTAGCCTCTGAAAGGGTAATGAAAAAAAAATAAGTGGTTTTGCATGCCAAGGAACTAATGAAGCCTGGTTTCCTATGGTCTCACGTACAATCTGCTTGTAAACTAACTTGCACAAGACTTTCACATGGATGGCTACAAAAGTGCAAGTTCCAACCGATGTTCTTTTTCACTCATACGGATTATAAAGTCTCTCTTTCACAGATTCCCTGATGTCTCATATGCCATCCGCTCACACTGCTGCCTTTCTTCTGGTCGGAGCACTAACAGGACCTGTCTCTGCAAGACCTGCTTACTACTTAACTCAAACCTGTAGAAACTTCAGTATCTGCATGTCCCCCATCCCACTGTGAGATCTAGCCAACACGTTCTAAGCTTAGAAGAGACAAAGGAAAGACTGTCAAAATCTTGCTTCTGTAGGAAACAGGGCTAAAAATGGACAGCCAATACAGTCTTGAGATCCTAGCACCAGTGACAGAACTAGATAGCTTTTGTTTATTTAAGTTACACTTTCACTGGATTAACTGATTCCGAAGCAGCTACATACCACAGTTGAAAACATTGAGACACAGTGTAAAGATACTTTTATTTCTGCCACCCATGCTTATACTTGGTCTATGTGCAAGCAGCTTTCAGCTTCTCCAGACATCAACCAAACTCTTTGCACATACACTACATATCCATTAAGTCACAAAATGTTCTAATAGCAATAAAAAAAAAAAAAAGAGTTTAACAGGTTCAGAAACACCATTTCTGAAAGAGCTGCTTGCCACTGTTACATCATTAACGTGAACACAGGAAGAGCACAAATCAAATTCCTCATGCACCTTTATTTGAATACTTATACAATTTACAAAAACAAAAAACAATTTTATTTCTCTCAGTGATTTTAGTTTTACCTTCAGGGGTGAAGGTCACCCCTGAAGATGACAGGTCACCCTGAAAAGGAGCGAGTCATATCATTAACACAGAACATTTTCAAATTAAAAGAAAAAAGACATCATCTAGGTTCAGGGCGAAAGAACAAACAGGAATCAAAGAACAAGACCTCCTTGAAAAGGCAGTTTTGAACTTTGCAGCAAAGGGAGAGAGAATTTGAAACAGGACAGAGCTATGATTGCATGGGCATTTGCTAAGTAGGTCTGTGTATTCTGTCGTGCAGAATAATAAAAAACTCAAGAGATAAGCACTTCAGCCTGTATAGTGCTTGGACACCTTCCCAGAATTCAGGTCATAAGCAAGCAATGAAGGGTGCCAGAGCAAACACTTCCATGCAACTGGTCTGCATCTGCCTGTCTAGCCAAAAGTTAAATGATGCACTGTTTTTTACTGACAGAAAGGCAGTGCAAAATTACAGTTAGCGGGCAGCAGCTTTGTGAGTTTCAGTCACTCGCTTCCACACATTATCACCGTGTGTCAACACCCACGTTCTGAATACTGCTATACTTAATATACACTTAATGCACTCCAATGTGTTAGCTTAAAAAAAACATACATCTCCTGGCTTCTACGTTTATTTTCAAAACTGTTCTTTAAAGGAGGACAGCCAAAGCATCTTGAAGTCTGCTGGAGAGAGTCATCTGGATTCCAGCCTAGCCATATTCTGATAAAAGAGTTTCAAGTTCAGTCTCAAACTACATCCAAACTCTAAAGAATATTTCTTTCATCCTGCAAAGCAAGGTGAGAAACTAACATTAGATCATCATTGCTAGTATTCAACAGTGACAAACGTGCAACAGTCTATCCATTATCAGCAGCCATCTTCAAATCTTCCACAGAACAGCAGCCAATAAGGGATTTACAGTTAATAATTACCCAACATACTGCTGCTTATGAATAGGTTTGCTTAACAGATGTCTGGTAAGCGGTATTAGTAAACATTTTCTGAAAAGCACGTGTGTGAGATGAGGTACTGTTTTGCGATGTCTTCAGGCATCACAGATCCACAGAAAGAAATTTAAAAGGACAGACAAAATAATAAAGGTTGAATTGATGGTATCAGCTCAAAGCCAGTCCAGCCAGTCTTGACAAGCAAAGAAAACAAAACAGGAGGTAGAGGAAAAGATGACCAAAAAAACACCACACGCCCCACAGAGCTTTCCCAGTACACAAGCTGCTCCTGTAAGTGCTGCTGTCTGCAGAGCACAGACCCACGGTCCTTCTTAGGACAGGTCACCATTCCTCTTCCCTGCACCACTCCAGGGTGCCCACCAACTCACACCTGCTAGGCTACAATGCACACCACAATCTCCACCCAGCCACCAGCCTTGCTGAGTTTAACTGTCCACAGTGTCCAGTTGCCACCTGAACTTCTGCTCCAGTTCCCTGTAGGTGCTCTGGGCCCTCCTGCTCAGTGCTGTTCAGCTCTTTGGACACCTCTCACCCTGAGAAGGCCGTGCCTGCCCAGCTCCTGGCACCCCAACCAGCACACACCTGAATGACCGGAGCCACAACCTCCTCCCAGCAGCACGTCCTTCACCCACACAGAAATCTCCCAGGGAATCGCCCCTCTTCCCAAGCAGCTCAGTTCCACAGATGCCTTACCCTAACTGCATGCCGGAGCTCTCTCAAGGGGAAGGAAATTGGCCTTTTCCCCAAAGCCGCAGCAGCACGCCCCTGCCAGGCTCCCCGTTAGCGTTGGGGCATTGCTTGGGGAAGAGCACGCTCAAGAGGAAGCTCAGTCGGGCAGCTGCCGCCACGTACACAGGCTAGTGCGCTCTAGCTCTCGTCTCTACTCACACCATCCCCTTTGCTCTTGCAAAGGTTTTCACTCTCCACAGAGTTGCTACAAGGCTAGAAACTGAGCTAGCACAGGAAGATGGGGAGCCAGGAAAAGGAAGAAGGAAGAGGCAAAGGCCCAGCAATTTCCCCTGTGTCCCCACACCCTGACCAAGCCACGAAGTGTCCCCACAGGACCACACCCACACCTTGCCCCTCAGAGCTGCTGATGGTCACAGCTCCACTTTTCAGCTCTCAAACAGAACCGAAACTCATTTTATATCATATGAAATATTTATATCAACTTCAGAGTTGTCCCACTGCACCACATTCATCTAAGAGCTGAGTTTAGAGACTATTAAAAAAAATGAGATACAGCCCTCAAACTGCCAAGCACTTTCAGCTCTAAGAGACATCATTTAGGCTCTGGGCCATCTGTTCTTGCAGGCGTTACCTAGTCCACTGTTAACAGTCCGTACTTGTTCTCTATTTGTTTTAACAAAATACCCAAAGCAGATTGATGTATTTGTAAAAGAAATATGAGGGAACAAGGAAAGGAGGGAATTTCTACATATCTCATGCAGTAAGAACTACCACAGTAATAAATAAATTAAAAAAAAAAAATTAATCTTCCAAATAAAGTATCATTCTGCACATTTTAAACTTAATATTTTTATTACACTGATAACATACACAATTACAATATTTCTCATGACCCTGACTAGTCTAGGACTACTCAGCTGAGTCCTGTCCTATTTTTTCCACCTTCAGAAAAAGTGATGTTGCCTTACAGTTTGATCAAGAGCTTATCCGGTGATGCTCTCCCTCTTTGAAATGGGCAGAATACATGAATACATGCGTCAGGAGTCAGGATGCTCAAATATCCCCATTTTATGATTAGAGAAAGGGAGAAGGACTATAAAGCCAGTCTTCTCTCTTTTCAGAGATCCAACAGGAGAGCAAGATCTCCTGCAAAGAGGAGCCTCCTCTTCTCTTGCTGTAGGTTCTTCTTCATCAGCATTTCTCTTATGTCTTCCATCCAGTAACCAAGAACAAATGATTCCTCCCCTCCCCCAGAGCAGCTGTGGTGCCCCAAAAGCTGCCCATAGTCACACTTGTGAAGACAGCACTAATCATCATGCCATAATCAACAGAAGTCTAAAGTAATAAAGTGGAACTCATAGGCAGTGATTACCACAGGCAGGTGGCTTCAGCTGTAAAATTTTGTATGAAGTCACATGAAAATAGATACTGACGACACTTTTGCCAAGCAGATTAAAATCTTCTCAACCTTCCACCAAAACCGGGAAGTAGGAAAACCTACTTGTAGTTTTAAAAAGCAAACAAAAAACCCAAGATACTTGATTTCTATTAATAGGCTTATGACTACAGCGGAAATTCTTATAAATTCTTGATACTGAAGATACTCAAGGCACAGGAAAGAGTACAACAGAGTGATGTTACTTTTTGGTGTGGCATGACATTTAAAATACATTTCAATATATTTAAAACAGTGCCCTCGATTTTATTCTCTAAAAAAATGAACTGGCTTATAAAACCTGTTAAGGGAACAATCAAGGGATGAAGAATAGGTGAATAGGAATAAGTGCTAGAAATATACAAGTGATACATTTATTTTTTAAATCAGCAATCTGCAAGCAAATCCAAAGTTTACATTGCAGGCCTATTTAGCGCACTACTTTCTATCACACCCTAAAATGTGAACAGTTTTTCCCATGGAGTAAACTCTACTGCTTTCTCTTTGCTCATCTCCTTTCAGTAAAATTATTCATGGAAGAAGAAAAAAAACAAAAACAACCCCCACACTCTGCACCTTCAGCCTACCTGTAGCATTCCTATTGAGCAACCAGTTAGGAAGTCTGTCCAAAAGCTCTTAAGGCACGTTTTCACTGCACAGTCTGCTGAGGCTGTTCCGCCGAGCGACCCCCAAGTGCGGCTCCATGAGGTAAACCAACCCCAGACAGGGCTGCTCTGGTGCCACGATCCCTACCTGCACACTCCTCCATCCACTCTGGCACTGGTACTGCTCCTCATGCAACCACACAGAGAGCTGCTTCAAGGGAGGGATCTGGCTAAAACTCACCTAATTAGTTTAAACTAAAGCTGCAGTGAAGCCACACCCATGCTCTAAAATAACTTTAGACCTGCAGCATCCACGCTGTAGGGGTGTTGCTAAGACATTACAGGGCACAACCCATGGAAGCAGGACAAACTGTGAAGTCTTTTCATGTTCTGTCTTGTGAGACATTTGTTCCCCTGGGTTGGTGGAATAAATCTAGGATGTTGAAGAGCTGGCTATTCTCAGCACCCTTTACAAAATAGCCAAACAAAAGCATACGCCGAGTTGCATTTTGACATAAACTATATCCTGTGAGCCAGCTTAAGTTTCATTCACCACATTTTCACCACAAAATCTTGTATATGAACACTGCAACAAAAATGGAAATGGAAAAGTGATTTACGGCAGTTATGAATCCTGAAGAAAAGACTGTATTGAATTACAGATAACCTGTGTTAATAAACAGTCTAATAACTAAGGGGCATAATAACTTATATCAGATTTAGAAGACTTGTTTGTGAGAATGCAGTCACAGAACCATACAGAAACCGGAGAAGAGCAAAGAGGCAATAGAGCAAGCACTACCCAGGGATGTAAGTCTTCATGCATGCCTGAAAGAAAATGGGATCCAACTCTGGCTTAAAATTTCAGTAGGTCATTCCCACCAAACTTCAACCTTTTTTGCTTGTTTGGGGAGTGGTTTTGTCTTAAGTATTGCAAACAGTCAGATCAAAGGAATACAAAACGTTTGGACTTGGATGGGAAGGTAAAGTTGAGGCCCACTTGGCAGCATATACTTAGGGGACAGGGTAGAGTGAGAAAGGATCCCTGGAAGTACAAAAAAAGCCGTTCCTTCCTAGATCCATGGAATGGCACCACATTTCTGCTGACTGCACCTAGCACGTTGTTCCATGCAATGCTTCATACCTCCGAGATAATGAAATACCAACGCTAGTGCTAGCCATACTACTTCTAATAATAATACTGCTTTACTGTCTTTTGTTTCTGCCACCATAATTACTACCATATTGTGAAACTATTTGCTGAAAGATGATTTCTTCTTCTGTATCTTCAAGATCTCTATCTCCAAAGATCAAAAAAAAATAGTCTATTGCTTACAGAAGCAGTTTAAATCCAGACGTAACATATGGAGCATCTATCCCAAATTCTCCACACACTGCTCTATCCCATTGTAAAAACATTATAAGCTTTATTACATATTACAAGACTTTTCTGATGTCAGCCATAAAGGCCTAGACAAAACTATCCTCATTTTAACACAGAACCCTTGATTTACATTGAAAAGCAACAAAAAACACCAAGGGTGGCATACTAGCATCTTTAGCACTCACTTCACCAAGCTGCTTCAAAAGCTACTTTGAGCTGTGAATTACAAAGAAGCTTGCCAGGCCTCCAGTCAACTTTGGCTGTCAAAGGAAAATCACTAGGTTTTCTATTACTTTTTTTTTTCCCCCTCCCCCCAACACCAGGCTATTTTCACACAACATGTCATTTTATCATTTCATGATGCAAGCACCTGCTTCACTGAAGGTCTATTATCTTCATATCTCAAAAGCTACATCTTCATATTCCAGTGGTAAATAAAATTTTACAAATGCCTCAGGGAAGAAATCACAAATTATTAAAATCAAATATGCTTTGAAGAATATTTGGGGTCTGGTTTTGGTGGTGGGGAAAGATGTTCCTTTCATTTTTTTAATTAAATCAGCTGTGAGTTTTAAAGTTCAGAGCACTAGAAAATACTTTGATGTTTCACTTCATAAAACCATCAACCTTTTAGCACAGTATAAACAATCATGTTCCCCCATCTTGAGATAAGCTTCATGCTAAGTGAACATGTAACTGAATCAAAAGCAGCTGTCAGCTTAGACAGGCCTGTCAACTCTAGTCGTAAAACAAAATAACTTGTGACATAATTCTACTAATATCTATATTATTAAAAAAAACCATTACTAGGCAGATGCATGCTGTAAACAGAAGACATATAGAAAGGTACTAAGGGCGTTTCATAATTTCTGTTCTACTTGAATAATCTGTAACTTATTCTTTGATATTCACATTCAAGCATGTCTCCCAAGACTGAGAGGCCTTAAGAAGCAATGGAAAAACAGAATGGATATCTGAAATGCCAAAAGTCTTCCTACAATCATTACAATAGAAGTCTCAGAATAGTCTCTGAAGTTCAACAAGCAGCAGGACTCTTCTCTTAATGTGTTGCCTTGAGAAGACAATTGAGTCTTTCCTGGAATTTAACTCAGCTGATGAAACATTCAATTTAAAAAACACACACACACACACACACACTCATTCCCACTGCTGCCATTAAGACGCACAGTAATGGCAACTGGAGAGCAAGCCAGAGTCCCCATGGGAATAAGCCAAAACAACAGGGTGCTGCCAATTATTCTACTGACTGAAAACCCCTTTCCCAAATTCATCTCAGGCACAGGTGAGCGCAAGGCATTTTGTGACAAAACACAGGATTAACCTCCCAGGAACCTCACTGTAATTCTGTGATCAAAGGGAAGCCAGGCTGATTTGCATTACAACACCTGCTGTATTTCAAACAAACTTAACTGACAGCTGGGCATTTCAATACCATAACCATTTTATAGACAAGCTTATTCTTATTCATAACCTGAGACAGGTGTATACCAGGAATTATTTCTCCTCTATTTTATAACACATCTGCCACTACAGTATCAAGGCAACTATAACTGTGCTATGACTTAATAAACAAAAGAGAGGAAATCCTGATAGAATATGCTGTATCGGCAACTAAACCACTTCATATTTCACTTCCAATGACTTTAAAAAGTGTCACTGGTTTTCCTCCTCCCTTAAGTTTTCATGTTTATTTGGGATAACATTGCATATGCTTTGATCAGGTTTAAAATGGGAGAACTGTCTCCTGGCTAGTTAGCACCCAGCCTAATCCAGAATTTAAAAGCCCACCATATTAAGTGAATGAGCTATCTGCTTCATTTTACAAAAATGCAAGAATTCAGAACCAGGCTGACAAAAAGCCCGAAATCCCACAGCCAAAGCCCACCTCACACCACCCTCTTGAAGTCAGCAGAGACATGAACTAGTTTTGATAAAGGCGTTCTCCTTTTTTTAAATCTCTAATAATATAGTCTATTGAATATTTTCTTGAGAACACAAGTTGAAACTACAGCACAAAATTAAAAATCTTGTAAAAATATCTACGTCATTACACTTCGGTTAAAGAAAGATGGTCAAGGCAAGCTGAATTTTGCCAACATTATTCTTTTCTAAAAAATGATAACAATACCGCTTATACAAATAAGTGACCAACCAAAGTTCAGAGAAGAGGATCATATGCTCAGCTGAACACTAATACATTTTTTCAGATTCTATAAAAACAACTTGCTCCCATGAAGGCCAAGTCAGATCCCTAAGCAATACTTTACAGCAGAGACGGAAGGTATTAGATTTGTCAGCAATTCTGTTGTGAAGTACATCAGTGCAAACGAGTCTCAAAAGACCGCAAAGAATAAGCAGGTTCTCAGGTGGGCAGGACCTTGAAGAAGGGACGCACACAAAAAGGCAGTGCATTCAGTATAGGAATAGTTCATTACACACTGTCAGTAATGGAGCCCTGATGAAAACATCAGGGGAGAAGCACAACACAGAAGTGAGAAATAAGGGAACTTAAAGGCAATTCTTCACGAAATTAATTCAACCTTAGATTGAATGAGAACAGAAAAATGCAGTCGAAAACAATGTGATGATCTAATTCAGAGGTTTATCTGACCGCTGTCCAGAAGTACTTACTGTCTCTTCAGAGAGCCAAATGTACATAGTCTCTTTTCTTGCCATTCAATGCTATATTAAGTGTTGATTTCCCATGTAAATAACCAATACTGGATTATTAAGTAGAAATGGATGATCCAATCCTCAAGCTCCAAGACGGTCCACCCCATAAGAGTATCTCATCTAGCTATTTTGAATCCATCAACTTAGATCCTGAGATCCACTTCTCAGGCTCTAACAGTAGTTAAACGGTTTTCAGTAGAGAAAGAGAAGATTAAGACTTTTGTCATTAGTCATCATCCTAAGCTGCATATTCTTTGAAGGGGAAAAAAAAAAAGAGTGCTCTTAATTTAAGAACTAGAGGATCCCCAAAGATAAAGCTAGAGACTCTCGGGATTTGGTTTACTTTTACCTGACCTGATAACTCAGGCTAGAACTATAAACTGCCCTTTCTATTAGATTTTTATATCAAATTTAGCTTAAAGATTTGCAAACACTTACATACATAAAACAAGATTTTAGAGTTCAAGGTTACAGCTTACGCAGACGCTGCATTTAAAAAAATGCTGTGTTATTTCAGGCTCGCCACAGGCTGGGAACGTTATGACAAGAGAAGGATTTCCTTAATGAAAGATTAAGTTCTCCTTTAAAAAGTATAATTGTCTTCTGTTGATTATATAGGAGTCTGATTACTGTTAGCATCAGGTTGCCTGCACAAGTGATGTTCCCATGATTATGCGTCTGGTATTCTTCCAGTACCAGCCTTTGTATATGGGCGCCTGATGCACCAACTGCTCCAGGTATGAACTTCTTATTAAACCGTCCATTTCTGTACAGGACATTAGACAATATTGCCTGGTGCACAAATACGTATAGACCACATTTTAGCCTGCACATGCAGCAGAACATAGACAACCCTTTGTCTTTCAGGAGCTCAGACTAAAAGGAGGAAGATAATCTGAGTCACAAATCCACTTCCCATCTTAAAGGGGGCCTTTACTGTACCACACATGCAACCATAATAATTTACTCTAATTTGTTCTCAGAGGCAGACAAGTGATCCACTTGTCATCCTGCAAGAAATGCTGCCAGTCTAAGCAAAACCCTTCTTCCTCCTTCCTTCCCTAATCATCAAAAATAAAAGCAACTCCCATCTCAAGCCTTCAGCTGCAAGGGCACAACTGTCAGGTCCGCACCTTGCGGTGAGTCAAGGATTTCAGCAGTTTCGGGAGCACCACCCATTATGACATTCGCCTGTTTTTCCTCATGAAACCACAGCCACCGCACTGGTATAACCTTTGGATCACAGGTGTCTCTGCTGCTGGAAACAAGGAACTTGCATATTTGGCAGAGGATTAAAATGAACTCTGCTTCTCCTTATATTTCTGTTCCTTGGTATTCATTACTCAGGTTAAACAGTCTGAACTGATAGAGTCAGAAAGGCTTCTGAGGAAGCCCTCTCTCCTCACTGCTTTCTAAACTTAAAAACACATGAACACTAACAAAAAAACACATATATTGAATACACTCTAGGCAGGTCATGAGCCAGCATAGCAAGGGGATCCGCTCCTGCAGCTTGCTGCACCATGTACCTGCTGGGTGTTTTAGGCATAGCCTCGGTCACAGAATCACAGAACGGTTGAGGTTGGAAGGGACCTCTGGAGATCATCTAGTCCAACCTCCCTGCTCAAGCAGGGACCTCTAGAGCACGTCGCACAGGATCACATCCAGGCAAAGTTTTGAATATCTCCAGCAAAGGAGACTCCACTACCTCTCTGGGCAACCTGTGCCAGTGCTCTGTCACCCTCACAGTGAAGAAGTTTTTCCTCATGTTCACATGGAACTTCCTGCATTTCAGTTTATGCCTGTTGCCTCTTGTCCTGTCGCTGGGCACCACGGAGAAGAGGCTGACCCCATCCTCTCGACACCCTCCCTTCAGATACTTGTACACATTGATGAGATCGCCTCTCAGTTTTCTCTTCTCCAGGCTGAACAGGCCCAGCTCTCGCAGCCTCTCCTCATAGCAGAGATGCTCCAGTCCCCTCATCATCTTGGTAGCCCTCCGCTGCACTCTCTCCAGGAGTGCCATGTCTCTCTTGTACTAGGGAGCCCAGAACTGGACACTGCACTCCAGATGATCCTCCCCCTCTCCTCAGCCCTGGTGAGGCCTCACCTCCCTCCACCTGCTGGCAATACTCTGCCTAATGCACCCCAGGATCCCATTGGCCTTCTTGGCCACAAGGGCACGCTGCTGGCTCATGGTTAACTTGTTGTCCACCAGCACTCCCAGGTCCTTCTCTGCAGAGCTGCTTTCCAGCAGGTCAGCTGCCAGCCTGTCCTGCTGCATGGGGTTCTTCCTGCCTAGATGCAGGACCCTGCACTTGCCTTTGTGGAACTTCAGGAGGTTCCTCTCCAGCCTCTCCGGGTCCCTCGGAATGGCAGCACAGCCTTCTGGTGTGTCAGCCTCTCCTCCCAGTTTAGTATCATCAGCAAACTTGCTGAGGGTGCACTCTGTCTCTTCCTCCAGGTCATCGATGAATACATTGAACAAGACTGGACCCAGGACTGACCCCTGGGGGACACCACTAGCTACAGGCCTCCAACTAGACTTCGTGCCACTGACCACAACTCTCTGAGCTCGGCCATCCAGCCAGTTTTCAATCAACTGTTACACATCATTTTTGCTATTGCTGGCAAGCTAACCAGAGCCACAAAAAAACAACAACAACAACAACAACTCATCACTTACTTTATAAAGGGTAACACAAGGCATCTGTATATGCCTATATTACAGAATTTCATGCACATCAATAATAACATTTTTTTTAAAAAAAAATCATAGTATAGTAGTTCAAAGAACAACTATCGCAAAAAAAAAAAACAAAAAAACCCTCAAAACACTTACGCTGATCTAACAACAACATTGAATCCTGAACTTACTTATTTCAGACATTGGGACAAACAATGAAGGTCAATTATCCCATTATGCAACATGGAACCATCATACTTTTAGTCTTTTATGCACTGCCAAAGAAGATGCCAGTTTCTATGTACATAAGCATTAGGGGTCACACTGAAATTCTTAGTTCAGTTGCTACAATTTATATGGCTTTACCAGATACTTCTCAAACAGACCATGAAGACATTCAGTAATTAAATGGCTGGTTCAGAACAAAATGATTTCCGTAATCTTAGCTTATGTGTCTAAGTGAACACGTGAAATCAATCCACTGGTGAAGGCACTGAGAATAAGTCCTCTACAATAAAAGTTATTATCTATCAATAAGGTGTTAAGCTATTTTTGCAGTGTCAACAAATTTATTCTGTCCCAAACTTTGCTTCAAAAGGGACAAGCCAAATCATGAGATCCTCTGCTTTGCTGGCAGTAAGATTAAGTGCTGAGTTATTAAGCAAATAATTATCATCTTCAGTCACAGCAGAATTTGATTTTCAATTTTTATTACTACTAATAAGGCTTTAAAGAGATAATATTGATTGGGTACTGCAGATATGTAATACAGACACTAGGTACCATGAGGGAAAGTATAGCATAGTTAAGACTATGCACTTGAGCATACCTAAGATCAATTAAAATCCAGAAAACAAAAAAAGAAATGCTAATTATGGGCCACAGGGATAACTAAAATATTACAGAGAGTAACCCGTTTTGTAATCTGTTGCTAAACGTTCAGCCACTGCTTTTCTATTTTATTCTTGTATATAATTTCTGAAAGAAATGCATTTGCAGACACCATTTTCCACAGTTACTTATCATGGGCGCACCAAAATTTCTTTGGTAAAGCAGAGAACCAGAGAGAGAACCTGACAATAAAATACAGTAAGTACTCCTCAATGAGCAGCATTATTTTAATACTTGATGTTTCCTCTAAGAGGCAGATGAACTACTACTTCTTTTACTATTATTTTCAGGACAGCACAGATTCCTCCTTATGAAGGAACACAAATTCCTCTCCAGCGCACACACACACAGATGAATAACTAGAAAATGATCTTAATTGCTACATAAATCACATGCGGCTACTTAACATAGCCTGCATAACATGTCTGCATAGGAAGTTGTCTTGTCAAAACTGTCTGCAGTATTTCTTCAACCTTGTAAAAGAGCCAGGATGCCAAAGGAGAAAACAAAAGCAATTACTCATCCTAAGTCAATTAATACCTCTCTGGGGTCCAAAGATGTGTGCTCTTTATTACAGGCACCTAAAAACATAAAACCTTAACAATACTGTAGTTAGGTCACTACAGTGCTGAAACTGACCTGGACGGAAGCACCCTGCACTAACTTCAGGCATAAAAAGGCATTCCCCTAAAGTCAGGGTGTTACACTGGTTTTAGGAATTTTGTAAATATGAAAGCACCATTACTTTTACCTCTGAGGAAAAGCACAGTATGTGTTAAAAGAGTTCTGTCCTGATGTGCATAGCCTGTTGAAGTCATCAGAGACTTAGCTTTCTGTCAATAAAAGGAGAGTTTAACTACAGGAATCTATCATTCCAATTTATTTCTTCCTGAAACTCACGTCGCTTGGCTTGGTTCACAAGTATATTGGCACAGGCAGATGCTGCATTACAGATCTATTGCTTCATCCAAAATCCTCTGTTAATCAGTTTACTTAGAACTGTTAATCCAATACCAGTGTCACTGGCTCTTTAAATGACGGACAAAAAGGCAGCATTCATATTTACTTCAGTTTTACCTCGTATTTTTGTTCCTGCAGTAGCTAAATATTAGCCAGCAAGTTCCTCTAAGATGGCTGTTCTGATGTTGTTCTCCTATTGTCTATAGCAGAAATAAGAAATTATGAAAAGGAGGTACTAATCCCCCTTCATTCCTCATATAGCTTTAAAAACAAACACACACACGTATATACACACAGCTCCCCCCCTCAAAAAACTCACCTACTCACTCCATTCAGATAATCCTGAGCTCACATGCTCTGCAGAGCATTTTTGTGAGTTCACCAGACTCCTCAACCTAAACAAAACTCCTCATGTCTTACATGTATATTCATATGAGTCTAAACAAGAATCTAAGTTTAAACATTTTGGACCATAAGATATATAGGTCGCTAATAACTGCCACTAAAGTCAGAAGGTAAAAGCTCCAACAGTTCCGCCTTTTTGCCTTAGCACTTAGATAAGGCCCAAAGGATTATCCCAAACTCAATTACATTACTGAAATTTAAATCTCAAAATATCCATGCATACCAGGCACTCCTGAACTTAACAGTAATAAGTTTAGCTACTGTACTCCAAAGCCCAAAAGGGGACTCCAATCTTTTTTTCCCCCCCAAGCAAAAAAGACAAGAAATATTAGGGATTATTCAGTGATATTCAAGTGAACCTCAGTAACAAAGCCAGTAACACATTACCGGTGCTCCAAACTTCATGCTAATGGTGAAACAACTGCCTGAGATATGCCTAATATGGTATTAATATAGTAGACTACAGAACAAAGTGAAAAGATAAAAAGTTAATAATTGCCTAGTCTGAATACTACCTGCCAAGTTGCTGCACTCAGGACACTTAAATTGCTGAATGTTAACATCACTCAATAGATGTTTTAGTGGCTTAAACATCTCTTGGGACAGTACATTAATCCAGCTCTTCCAAAGAGATTTCTTAATCTTTGTGTATTAGTACTTCCCATCTCATATATAAAAACATAAGCTTGGTTATTAGGTAAGTCCCCAAAATACAAATCAATGTTTATCCAAAAAAATTGTCATGATAATCAGCGTACACCAAGTTGTAATTTTCCTCTGTACAAGGATCATAAATGCTGTCTCGTCTTTGCAAGTTGCTAGGAATCAGTAGGTGATTTCGAGTTCAAATTCAAACAGCTACGCTCTACACTACTTACAGACAAACTTCACATCAAGCACTCCAGGAGAAGAACAAGGCAGAAACACAGAAGAGAAATAAAAGGTATGCTAGTTTACTCTGACAGTGACATGGGCTTAAAATAGACACAATCTACCATGCTCATTCCTGCAAGTGGTAACTTTCAATTATTTCAGCTGCAACAATGTTTATCCCATAACATTCACTGACTGCTAGAGATTTAAAATAAAAATGAAATGTTGTACTTGGTATTTTTAGTTTTATTTTTAATAAGCTTCATGACTACATGTCAAACAAATTAACCTTTTTGGCTCCAAACAAAGCCTATAATTAGAATCCTCATTTGTTCTGGTAGTCAGGAGAGCCATTTTCTCTGGGGAATGTTACTGAGAGGAAACAAGAGTCGTAACCGACAAACTACATGAAACTTTTTAATAGTGGACATTAACACAAAACTTAGGCTAACTAAAGTGAAATAGTTACATATAGCATTGTAACCTCAGAAACAGATTTCTTCAAAAATAAAATTCCTTTGGTTATCTTCCTCTCTGTGAAATGCTTCAAGTCATAGTGCAAATGCTTGTGGAATAGTCCTTAAAAAGGGGTTCTGCACACAAAAGTTCCTAATTTTTCCCCACCTACACCAGCTCACCCATTAAAAACGCTACACCTTTCTCTACAAACCACCTCTTCTGCCAAGAGAATAAGAGACCTCCCTGAGACTAGTTAGGGATGAGACTTTCACCCACTGCCTTTCATCTCTTCCCTTCATACCTCCACCACTCTCCTATTCCCTGTTTCATTTCCTCTGTTTTTATTGATGTCCTCTCCCAACCTGCCAGCCACCTACCACTGAAACACAGAAGATGCAGTATGAAAAACAGTGACATAGCAGGGTACAGCCTCTTGCAACACAGTACCCTGCAGGGGAAGGAACCGAAAAGGATCTTCATGGTCTGGAGGCCACGAAGACCAAGACCAACAAAGAGAAGAGAGGAGGAAAGATCTGACTTCAAAAGAGGAAGGATCAAATTTGGAAGTGAGGAAATGAGAATGTTCTGAGGAGCAGAAGGAAAGCGTGCATGTCCGGAAATCACCAACAGAAACCCCTATGTTTTTCTTGCAAGCACTTTTACAGCCTAAATGAAATAACCAAAAACAGAGCATGAAAAATATGATTTTTTTCTTTAATTATAATAGCAATATCCAAGTGTTACACTTCCTGGCTCAAATCTCCTTTATATCAGGCTTCAAACACACTTTCTGTGCAAACTATTCAAAACTTCTGATGCTGCATACAAGCCTCAAAATTTGCCCTCTGATAACTGAGATCCCCTGATCTTCACAGCACTTTCAGTTTCTGAAGCAGTGTTTCCCCCAAGTACAGTATTGTCCTCTCCCCACACCAGACCATCACACATGGGGGCAGTCACAGAACGAGATCTCTCAGTTGTTGCCCATAGCCTTATTTCATGTTTCTAACTGTTCTAGTTCCCAGGGGGTTTAAAAAACAAACAAACAAACAAACAAACAACAACAACAAAAAACACAGAGCAGACAGAGCCAAGCCCAGGGCTGTCCCCATGTGTTTGGAGCGCTGGAGGGAAGACAGGAACTTGAGGAGGTTGAGCACTAAGCCAGATGCCAATGCCAGTGCTCAAAAAGCACCATTTACCAAGCTCTGTAAGAAAGGAAAGGGGCAAGGATGAGGTTTTACATCAGCATTGTTCAAAGCAGACGAATACAGGGAATTGGCATACGGAAGGAAAGTGTAAAAAAATACACACAGGAAGATGAGTATTCCTCCAACATATGGTAGGGCTTGCAGGAGCAGGCATGACTGTTTTCACTTTTCCTGAAAGGATGGGGGTTGACGGGAAGAAAGAGGCAGAGAAAGGGGTCAGCTTTCAAAAGTTTATAGAACAACATCTCCTTATGGTATTTTCTCTACAGGGAATGGAGGATTTCCAAAGACTCGATCATACAGAAGCACAGGTCGGATCTTCTAAAAGCGTATGCACAGGAATAACTTTACCTTACATAAGTAGTCACATCAGCAGGACAAAAATATTTACAGTTCCTCTTTCTTCATCTATTAAATGAGTCATTGAAAACATGCAGTAGAGCCACACTGAGCTTAATCTAGTCTCTAACACTTGAATTTTACAACAGCCACAGGTGATACACGGAATGTTAAACAAAACTGAACTTTTGTGAACCACAACGCAGCATAAAGCAACCTGCATTTTATGCACTTTGCCCTGAGTCTGAAGTATTCCTTGCTTAATTTCCCTTTCACAAAATTATTTTGGATTAACCATCCATATCATTTTTATTAGACAAAAATACGCGAAAATTATGTTTATTGCCTAATGAATCCCAGATTCCATTTACTTCTTTCCTCCCCCTTGTCATTTTACTGACAGGAGGTAGGGGCAGTGATGGAACATGTAAAAGTCACCTATTCTAAAACATAAACATTAAAAGGAGATTGTTATTGGGAAGGGGGAAAAATAGACAATGAATGTGTCATTTGAAACATGAATGTCTATTTAAGTGTGAGATCTATTAGCTTCAAGATTGCCTTCAACCAAATGAAGCCACGTACATTGGATCACTAAACTCAACTTGCCCTGGAATAAAAGCATTTTTCTCAGGGGGCTTCTAGGAGGAGGAGGGGCTTGGCAGCCCGTTGCACTTCCAATAGAAGCGATTCCCTGCCCTCTACAAGCTCAGAGAAAAAGCATCAGAACTCCCCAGGAAGAAGGCCCTGCGAACTGCACACCACACCACAGCCCTGCAACACCACAGTGCCCATCCTACGCTATAATGGCTTCTATGCTGCCGTTTTTCAGAAGTGGTAGAATAGAGAGAAAGAGACAAGTTCATCTCTTTAAATACCCTACCGAAGATTAGGCTTCACAGACAAAGCCAAAAGGTACTATTATGAGATTTTTACATTAGAATCGGTATTGTTCCATTTATACTGTCTTAGCTGTATAAACGGAGGTATTTAGGTAAGTTGTCTCCTCTCCCCCCTCCCCGTTTAAACAGAAGACAAGTATTCACCAAGCTACTGCATTTCCTTTTTTCCTTCTTAAAGACTTAAGTGTGCCAAAGGTACCTGTGCTCATTTCTTTGGAAATCTAGACAAAATAAGTCAAAGAGCTATTACTGTGTTTGTCTGTAAGCACAGTTACAAGCTGAAGATCTAACCCTTTTTTTTTTTTTTAAACCAGTGAGAAAGGGGGAAGAGCGAGCTAAGACTGAGCAATACAAGTAATTGCCAACCCTTAAGTCTTCTGCAAGCAAAAGCCACACTGCAAAACTTATTATCTGTATAGTTGAGAAAGACAAGGAAACAATAACTAATAGCTCCAGTCTTTTCTCTTAGCTCAGGGGACATAGTATACATTTTTTGCCTAAACCTCAAATACAAACCAAAAGCAACGTCCTCATACATACAAAGAGTCTTATTATGATTGTTATTGCTGGAAGGGTAAACTCACTCTTGCTGGCCGCATGACTGTTGAAATCTACATTCAGCATTGTTTGGGGGATTTTTTCTTTCCTTTGTAACTCAGCAGCACAGCTCAAGTAGTAGTAACTTTATGACTAGAAACATTTAGCTGTGTGTTTTTGAGTTTTTGATGCTGCAGAGTCAGCGACACAGTGAATTTATTCCAGGCAACCCAATATGTATTTACACATGTACGCTGCAGCAACTCACTACAGTATTCCACTGGGGAACATTATTAGAGCAGGATATCAAATGTTAAGCCCCCCTCGTCCCTCCACCCCCCCCCGATACACTTCATTGGAGCAGTTAACATCACACTAAGCAACTTATATGCTTGCACAATCTACTACTTACATAACTAGCAAGTAGTAAGACAACTCATATAACAGTATTATAAAGACACAAGTATGTTTTTAGGACCTGAATCAAGATCTAGGCCTTCTAACATCTCCTTAGCCTGGAAGCAGTTAGCTGTCTTTGTACACGGTACTGTAACAGGGTAGTCTTCCTCTTTAAGGGCCAGGTGGTAGCCAACCCTGGCCAAATAGGTTAGCATATGCAGTTCAAGGACACTCGACAGGGCTCGCCAAATCCCATAGCGTCACTCAGATTAGCGGGAAGTTGATGCACAAAATGAACGAGAAAAAGAATACCTCTGAGGAGGGGTACAGTGAGAAGCATCCACGCGAAGCAGCAAAGAAAAACTGGTTCCAGACAATTTGCACAGGGCACCCAAGCTCAGATGCGGGGAAACAGTGAGCCCAGACTCCCTGCCTAACTGGACAGAGGAGGTTAAAGATCAAGAAAGCTCCATGCACTTCTCTGAAGGGGAGCAGGAATTATCTGAAGGGCAGTTAGAGGGTTTAAGTTTTAAACAAATCTCAAATGGGGAATAACAGTCGGAGAACCTTGGAGAAACGAAGGTCAACTTTCCACAGCACAATATGACCTAAAAGAAACAGCAAAGATGAGCCTTGACAAGACCACAAGGTGACCAGAGGGCATCCCAGGTATCCAGGCTTCATCAAGCAACTTTTAACTAGGTCTCCACAGTAGTAGTATTACTAACACCAAAGTGCAGTGGAGAAATGCCATCAATAATTTGTACAAAGAATTAGAAAGAGAAAAGCTAAAATCAATGGGGGTAGCAGGGGAAGGGCTAGTATAAAGAAAACAGACTCAACAGCTTACAGGTTTCCAAAGACTAAAAAAAAAAAAAACCTATCTCTAGAAACAGATCATGTGCTTCAGGAAGAGAGAAAAGTGAGAGGGCTGGACTGCTTAGTTCAAGAAACACAAAGTTTACCCTACGTGGTTTAACCACTGTTTAACCCATCTGACAGACGATTATTCTGTTTTGTATCGCTGAAGTGATCTTTGCTGCTAGGAGAGACTGGCTGGTTTCGGTATAGTTTGAAGGCTTCCTGAATACACTACTACCAAAACTTCTCACTGGTCGTGCAACCTGGTAGATCCTTCACTAACATTTCAATGCTGGCCACAAAGGGGTTTTGTTTTCCTAAATCGGTTCTTCACTTCAAAGTCCACTTGCAACCGATTTCCTCAGCTTGAATTTTTAACCCAAGATACTTAAACACCACTTACGGCCTTTCTCTGCCAACAAAACGGCTGAAAAGGCTGTCATGCATCTCAAAACTAGTGCTAAAACAAATGAGAACGAAGACGCCTGCTCTACCGAAAAGGAGGGCTGAAAGCACAGCTGATAAGCACAGCTGATAGCAGGATTACTCACTACCAGAAACGTGTGATTTTTAATCAAATCCCCAGCCTGCCAGAAACTGGGGCGAAGATCTGCCATTTAGTTCTTTCGGCTAGGTTTTCAACAGGTGACAACGAGCCACTTTCCGCAAAAGAAGAATAAAATCTAAGCAGAATCTAAAACCCGTAATAAAGCGCTACTTTACAGCGACCGTCAACCCCCTATCTGCGTGGCTCCCTCTGGGTCACGCTCCTGCGACCAAAGCCAAACCGCCGGGCTCAAATCCCAGCCTGGGGCTCCCCGCCATACCAGCTAGCGCCCAGAGGGCTCCTGCCGCCTTTTCCCCCGGCCCGCTCCCACCGACGTTTCGCCTCCGGGGCGAGCACCGGAGCCGAGGCCACGGCCTCGCTTCGGGGCAGCCCGGCGATGCCCAGCCCGGTCCGGTCCGGTCGGGTCGGGTCTGTCCGCCGGCGCAGGCAGCCCTCCCCCCCCTCCCGCCGCAGCGCCTCGCGCCCCGCTCGGCCGTTACGGCCCCGCCCCAACGGCCGGCAGCGCGCGCGGCCGGGCCGGCGGGCAGGGCGCCGCTCGTGCGCGGGGGCAGCGGCGGCGGCGGGAGGGGGGAGGGGGAAGCGCACACGTGGAGGGAGGCCCCGGCGCGGGCCGGGCTGAGGCGGCCGCGGCTGCCCCGCTCCCCGGCGCGGCGCGGCGCGGCACTCACTTGGGAGGCAGCCCTGGTCTTGCCCGGGGGCCGCCTGAAGAAGGAGGTGCGGGCGGTGAAGAAGTACTCCTCGGACTCCTCCTCCTCCAGGCTGCTGTAGCCGCTGCTCATGCTGCTGGTCCAGGTCATCGGCGGCGGCGCCGGCTGCGGCTGCTGCTGGGGCCCGGCGGCGGAGAGCGCCGTCCCGGCCGCCGCATGGGGCCCCGCCGCGGCCGCTCCTCTCCCAGCGCCGCCGGGCCAGGAGGAGGAGGAGAGGGGGGAGGAGCTGCCCGGGCCGCTTGCCTCGCCCGGCCCGGGTGGGTGCGCCGCAGCCGGCCCGGCCCCTTCCCTCCGGCCCGCCCGCGCTTCCTGCAGCGCAAGTTTCCGCGGGGCAGCGAGGGAACCTTGAACTGGCGCTGGTGGTGTGGGCGGCCGGCCTCTCCTCATGTGATCAGGCCCGCAGCCGATGGAGTAAATGGGACTCGTGGCCGAGGAGCGCAGCTTATGCAGCTGCAGCAGACGGGGTGAGAGAAGTACGCAGACAGCAAGAACAGCGAGAACTGGAACTGGGAAACGTATTTTAAAACACAAAAGTTCTCCTGGGCTGCAGGGCACAAATCAACCTCAGTTATGGACGGGGGAAATGACAGCGAATCCCCAAAGGCCAAGTCACTCCATATTTATCTGCTTCGGAGTTTCTCACATATTCCGCTAGTCTATCTAGGGGTGGTCACCGTCAGAGACAGGATGCTGGGCTTAAGGTACAGCTTCCTGCGACTACACTGTTGCCCAAAAAGCAGCCTTGCCCTTCCTCCACGCCCTCAGCGCTGTGTTCCTGGTGTCTCCCTGCATCTGTCCTGGTGATCCCGGTCGGTGGTGATGGTGACTCAGACCGGCCACAGGAGCCCGAGCAAACCCCGAGGCTGAAGGCACAGCGGGGAAGGAGAGCAGCCTACCCCTTCAGCAGCAGCATTGCCTTAGATTAAACAGATTTGAAATTCCGTCTTTACTGAGCGGTGGTCAGATCCAATATGTCCGTTCCCGTGGTCTGGATATGCAGCCACAGATTTATCTGGCTACGTCTCCTACTCCTTCCCTCTACCGTCTCCATCTCACTGGCCCCGTACAAACTCCTAAACCGCTGCATGTGGCTCTTCCTGTTCCCACTCTTAAATGAGGATTGCGTCCCTGTCTGTCCATCAGGCACTCTTCCCCCACCAGTATCCATATAGTCCGCTGTATATATTGATAAAGTCACCTCAACATCAGCAAAACAACTCACACTGAGAACTAAGAACAGCTATTCACTTGGAGGAGAGATGTGTTTTAATCCTTGTTTTCTTATCGACTCTTGAGTCTCCCAGGTCTTTGTGTTGAGTTTGGCATCTGTCATACTAGGAAGGTAGCATAGCTTTTAAAAAGCAAGTCATTGAATTTAACAGTGTGAATGAGTCACACATGAGTCATCTTGACCCTACTTGTTGGTAATGCCAAGCTTCATGGTATTCAAGATAGATTTAAATTGAATGCCAAGTTATTTGAATGCAACTAAAAGAGTATTAACATGCTTGCTTTAGACAAATGAGCTTTGTGTTACCTGGTTTGCAAAGACCGGCCTCGTGCCAAAAGGAAGTACCACTAGAGATCTCCTGGGCTTGCCTCTGAACCTACTTAAGACCCAGTAACCTCAGTTTACAAAGTTTTTGGATGTAAAGCCCCTAACAGTGACCATGATTTAAGATGATTAAGGTTTTAAAGTGACTTGGGTGCACTGCAAAATGGGATTTGTGTTTCCAAACGACATAGGTGTTTTTAAATGTTATTGGACTGGCTCCCCAGCAACAAAAGGCGTTGTGTGTTTGCATAGCTTGTTTGCTTAGCTTCAGCCTCAAAACTGATAGGCTGTGGGTGGACCATGGCGCTGGCAGGGAGGATCATTAAGACAATAAGCTGCTGCAAGGGAACTTCAGTCCATCTGTGCAATATCAAATGTAAGTCTTGGGCTCGAATTTGTACGTTCTCTGGCAGCAAAGGCATAATATTTACCTTGTCTGTAAAGAATTATTTACACTGATATCACTGAAAGATTTAAAGTGTAATTTCCTCCTGTTTCAACAAAAGCTGGTGGAAAAATATATGTCTATGTTCTTCATGATATATCTTCCAGTTAGTTCAGTCCTCAAATGTAGCTCCGTTTTTAAACCTGCTAACTTTGACAGGGTCCTCTTAACTTTTTGAGACATGATTCGGAATCAAAAAATCCCTTTGAAGATATGAACAGATGTGCGATCTTTCAGTTTTGTTTTGCATGGTGCTTGTAAACAAGATACCAAAATTCTGTCAAATATTTCACAAGGCTGATATTTAAAGAGTAATTGGTACTGCTACACTACTATACTTCAGGTGTATTTTTTCTAATGAATTTTAAAGTAATCCAGGTCATCTCAGAGCTTGTAGCTGGGCTAAGTGTTGTACATTGTAGTCAGAGCTGAAAGACTCTCAACTGAGGTATCTTCCAGGAAACTTGTATAAACTAATGATAACTCTACCGACTGCGTTATTGGGACAGTAATTCAACTCAATGAAGTTCAGATAAAGTCTGCTTATTTATCAGGCCTATATTTTATTTATGATAGCACCAATAAGCACAGATTTTCCTTCATTAAGCACAGCCATATGTTGTCACTTGAGATACTACTACCTGGTCCACTCTAAACACAGGCTACGTTATAATGAATATCATGTGCCCACTAAAATTTCAAGAAGCTTTAAAAGGAAAAATAACTCCCCCTTGGACATTTCCTTTCAGCTTCCATCTGTCAGTAATTACTGTTCTTTTACATTATATCATAGACTGGGTTGATGTTACGCGTCAAGGCGCTCTCACTGGGAGCTGCAAGGGGCTCTATTCTCTGCTGGTAGGACTCAAAAGGGCTACGTAACACACTGATGCGGGGCTTACACTTCCCCTCTGGATTTTACTGTTCCCCTCAACAGCGTATTTTTTAAGGTCTCCGTCCTCAAATACTTTTCCTCCCTCTTGAATGCCTTTCTTAATCTCACCTAAGCAAGATCGGTCCAAGGCTTTGCATTTGCTTATTAGGGACTGTGTTAAACCTCGAGACTACCAGGCTTGGATTATTTTTGGTCCACTCTGACAGGCGTCTTAATTACAAATAACACTGCGTAGTGAACACAGCCACATACAAGATAAAGTTAATAATATACATTCTGAGAGCATACTTGTTCTTATGGAGAATTAATGAAGCATTAGGTAAAAATAATGAATTTCAAAGCCAAGAAAGGTGGCACAGGATGAAGATTTAAAAACATATACAAGGACTAGCAGGCTGTCAATCAGTCATTCAGCGATATAAAAATTCAATCCAGTGAAGAAGTAAGCTGGCAACCAGTTATCATATGATCACACAGGCAACTGGCAAGAAGATGGAGATACATTTTTTTAAGAGCGATTACATTCAAATAGCAAGTCATTCTACTAATGCACCTGTGAAGAAAATGAGAAGAAACTTTTTTGGTTTTTTAATAAAGCTTGATGACACAGAAATATAAATTCGGAATATTTTTAAACTATAGCCCGCCCAAGCCAGTTAAAAGTAGTGACTCAAGTAATCTGACCAAAAATAGTAATGGGCACTCTGTGTTCCAAAAAAAAAAAAAATTCTCATGCTTAAACTCTTAATAAAAGGCAATCACAGGCAAAGATGAACCATGTGATTTATAGCTATTTGTTATGTAAGGGGGAAAAACAATATTAAAAATCATTATTACATTCAGGGCTAAAATTCAGCTTTACATTACTTTGTGGTTTTGGAGAGTCACTCCAGAGAAACGAAACAGCAAGTATAGCTTCCAGAAAAGTGAAAATTAAAGATGAACTTCTACAATGGGAAAACGGGTGTGAATAACTTGATTAATCTGGTAAGGATTTGGACTTTCAACTACTGTAACTGAAGCAACCCTTAGAATCAGATACCAAATTTAATAAAGGTGGACAGCTTTACAGGGTCTTGCAGCTTCATTTGTCTAGTTGTGTTAAAACAGTTGATCGCTGCTTTCTATAGCAACCTTTTAGGTATTTGAGGACTATTATTGTTTCCCCCATTCTTCTCTTTTTCAGACTAAACACAGAGACAACTGATAAAACATCGTATAGCGTTTACATTAATTCCATCAGCAACTGCATGGTGTTTACATGTTTCTAAAACATGCCCTCAGCCCTCTGACACAGAAACTCAAAGAACTCATTAAAACGGCAAATTTACTAAACAGTCACTCGGCTAGTAGCACTGCTTTGACTCTCCAGGCCCACCATGCTCAGTTCTGTCCCCCAGCCTTTGTCTTTTCTCCAGGTTTTCATCCAAGTGTATCAAAAGACACTGTATCAAAGGAGCAGGAAAGCTAAAAGCAAGATACAGCACAGGCTTGGAGGGTCCTGTAACATTTAAGATTAAGTTTCTACTTAAGTAAAAACAGTAGCATGGAAATCTCAAGAGAATCTCACTCAGTCTTTTTAGCCACAAGGATAATAAGGAATTAAGTGCATGCCTACATTTCAGATGTTTTTCAAAACCTATTAGCCTATGAAATACTAGTGCCTGACCTCAGTATCAGGGAAAAAGCAGATGGCTTGGCAGGTCTCACAGTCAGGCTAGATGCAGCCTCAGGGCTGAGGGAGGTGTCCACGTCTTCCCTCCTTTTCTATTTCCCCCCCAATTTGGTGGCCAGGCAAGGTCAGCCTGCGAGGGTGTTTAGATGCTCCGGCAAGAGGGACCTGTGGTGGCCGCGCGGCTCCCGGGCTGCTGGCAGCAATGTCTGGCAGGGTCAGCGCACTGAAGGGAAGCAGGACCTGGGCTGCAGGAGGGACAGGGTCAACCCGGGGACTGAACTTCCTTATCCCCTGCCCCCTCCCAGTAACTGTGCGTTGCTTTCAGCACTGGCTTGCAAGAATTTCATAAGTGACCCTAGCAGTATTTGTAATTTTAATTATTGAGTATTTGCAAGATGCCCCTAGCTCCGTGCTGCTTCAGGAGCTCTTTGGGTCCCTTTGGGAACCTTGCCGTTCTCGCTCTCTATTTTCTGTCTTTCATACATCTTTGCATGTACAGTCTCTGATCCCATTAAGGCTTAACTATGTACATAGTTTTATGTGTGATTAGTCCCTATGGTACATACTACATCTTAAAATAAGCTCAGGAGTGAAACTAGTACGTTTCATACCTAGTAGCACTTTGGATTTGGCTTGTTTGTAACATTTTACGATGAAATATAATTATTCCGTGATGTTCATGATGCAAATTATGTTTGCATAGCAAAGAGAATCCCAAAGGCAAGTTGCAGAGGAAGAAATACAGAGTGTGTGACAGAATACCCCTTTAAAATCAAGACTAAATAAAGTAGGGATCATGTGTTTTTATTTTTTCTAAATTCCAGCTGAAAACAGTGGTAATTTCAAATGATCAGAGCAAAGTAATAAAGTTGAAATACAACCATCACAGAACAGCCACTCAGGCCTGTAGTTTCCTTAGACCAGCAAACTTTCTGTTTACTCTTTTCTTCCATTTGTCTTGAATTAATAGCTCAGGTCTGTTTAGTACCATTGGCAGCAGTGACAATTACACTTTGATTCACTCTCAGCAACTTGTTAATTCAAACAAGGTCGTTCCAGCCACACAGACATATGAGTGCAGACTGAAAACAAACAGGAGCCAGCTAAACAGCCTCTCCATTTCCTCGTGAAAAAATGTGATGGGGACATATACTTGCTATGACAGATACAACCATAGCCAGCCTTAGCAGGAATCCTTCTTCAGCTCCTGAAATTCTTAATTCTGCTCAACCCTTAGGACCCTTCGGTGCAGATCTTTCATCCAAAATGCTCAAAATGAAAGGGATGCCTGGAAACTAGAAATGATCTGTGTACTCTCTTTCTTACTCACATGTTCACACACTTGCAGTCATACGCTAAATCCACAGTGTGGATCTGTCAGCGTAACTGGACACAAGCCAATAGATGCCAGGGCAAGCTCACTTCCTCTGCCCCATCTTGGAGTTTTGTTGCTTGGAGCTGTCAGGTTTACATTATCTTGAAGGCAAATTAAAAAGGGGATAGAAAGAGGAAGTTGTGCTTGTCTCTTTTTTTATGATGCTGCAAACATGTGGCCACCTACCACATGCACAGTCTTGCTGAAGCCATAGAGCTACTCAATTTTAAACATGCTTATAGTTTGGAGGATTGGGAACCTTGTCTTGATTCCAGCCTAGAGTAAGAAAGATACAGCTGTGTCCTTCTTGACAGTATTGGAATTACCATCATCTCTATGTTAGACTTTGACAGCTTCCCAGAATATTCAAGAAATAACCCTTTTTATCTCAAAAGGATTTGAATGTCATTGGACCCAAGTTACCAATGTGACACAAGACTGACCAGTGCCAGATTGCAAGTATGAGTCTCACCTGGGGAATATTTATGGGGTTTGAAGACGCTGCCAGGGAATCTGGCCTTGGCATGCAGGAAGGGCACCAGCCTGCCACCGCAATGTCCTGCCCTCATCCCAAATCCACTGGGACCGACTGAAAGACTCCCATTGACTTTGGCAGGATGTGGATGAAGGTCAGAAAGCAATCCTTTGCTAAGTGTGTGTGTGTGTGGTTTTTTCCGGGTTTAATATTTGCTTGAAAAATGTATTTGCATTCCACTTAGGCATAAGTACTCTCTAAAATTGAGACATTTGCTAGTAATGTTTCTTTCTTTCAGTCCTGTTGACTATAAACAGAATTATTAAACAGGTATTTCCTCGTCACAGATATAAAAAGGTAGATTTTACAATAAAAGTGATGAAGAAATATTTCATATGTCTGTCATATGGTTAATGAGAGGGTTTCAAAGAGCTGTGCAAATATACTGAAGCAAGCTTTGCCATACTCCTCACTCTCATTTCAAAGGCTGGGTTTCTGTGGCACAGACAGATCAGCAGATGTGCCAATATTAGCAACAGCTCAAAGCTGAAAGCAATGTTATTACATTTGGAGATCTGTTCCCCTTGGCATTGGCCTTTTTAGCTTGTGCTGCAGCCAACCCTAGCAATGTCAGCCCACAAGGCTGTCAGCATCCAGATGTAGCTCGAGAGCCCCGACTCATCCTCCCTTGTACAATCCCACTGGTGGGAATAGTCAAGCTCAAGGGTAAGTAAAGACTGACATAAAGAAAGCTCAGAGGTCTAAGGAGTGCTGTCATCTAATTCTCTGTAAGCACCAGGCCTTGCCAGGATGAGTGGTAGAGCCGCTACACGAGAAAATACAATCCTAAGGAAAAATTCTGTAATAAAGTGTACAGAAAACAGACATTCTCCTACTTTTAATTCTCTTCCTAATTGCTAGCAGTATGTAAAAATACTTGGGGCAATAAAATTAACTAGGACCTTCTGTTTTAACTATAGAAACCACAACTGTGGAAGCTCAGCATGCTTCTGAATACCAGGAAAATGTGAGCCCTAATGCACTGTAGCTGCAATCTGATTCCCAGCATCTGTCCTAAAACCAGTAAATTGGTGGGGGAAGGGGCCTTCTGATCAGGGAATCAAGTTCGCATTGTCATTTCCCAGACAAAGAACAAGAAATTCTCATGTCAGACTATGTAAGGGAGGTCATTTTGTTCCGTTTAAAAATAAGTCTAATTGTGATACGTAGTAGAAACTCCCCGGAGACTGTCCACGCAAGTTTAGGACTTCCTAGTAAATAATCTTGACAACGGTCCGTAAACCCAGATATCCCAGAAAGACATTAGGGTTTGACAAGGCAACAGGTCTGAAAATGTGCTGCTGAAAGCTTGTCTGCTCCTTCCAATCTTCCCTTCGCCGCCATCCGACAAGATTAGCCGTGAAGTCCCGTGCCCCACACCTGCGAGCCAGCCCTGTCAGCTGCAACGCTGGGGTTTATAACGTGGCAGTCCAGCTCATGCGTTGACGTGTGCTCACGTGCTCACCAGCTCACGGGCCCAGCAGGCAACAGAGGAGCTGCCAGCTGCTAAAGCAAGGTAATGATTTTTTTTTTCTGTACCTCTCCAATGCTGCACAAGATTAACATGTTTTGACCTTCTCAGCAGGATGTAACCACCTTTGAAAATGTTGCCCTAAACCTGGCTTTTAGCTGTATCTCGCTAACTCCTTTCGCATTTGGTCCGTGTCCCGTTCACCAGCCTAAGGGGTTCCCGATTCCCACATTTGCTGACTTGCTCTTCCTCCTCCTCTGCAAGAGTATCACTGTGGGAAAAAAAGTGGAAGGGCAGTTTAAAGAGGGGCCACGAATGCAGGGGCTGGAAACAATGGAAGTGAGAGATATGCCAATAGGCCACAATAAAAACCAAAAAAGAAAGGGAACATTTTGAAATAGGAACCTGATTTTTCTATTCAGAATTTCTGGAAATCCCAGAAATTCTCATCAGAACAAATGACCAGATTTCTGGGTAGAAAACCAGCACACGCGTAGGAAAGCTGGGGTGTATGATTCTAATTCTGAGGAAAGAGTTGGAAAAAAAGATACCAAACAATTAAGAGGGAGATTATGGGAAAAGTAGAATACATGAAAGGACAGCTAAAGAGCGCGTATGTATTAGGCTTGTGAAGATACTGCAGAACTAGAAAATAGAAAAGCAAGAAAGAAAAATATGGTGCTGGGTTTTTTTCCCCTTCAAAACTGTGGAAAGATGTACAAAGCATCTTGAATCCATAATTTAGCAGCTTTAAAATCAGCTTCCTGGCTTCAGATACAGAGGGAAGAGGAAAGGAGGAAATCTATGTCTTTCATTAATGAGAAGCCCAGCAGAGCCACAGACGGCACCGATCTGGTCCTGAGGTGAGAGGCTTCCTGCTTTTGTACAGCGCCAGCCCTCCTCCGCCTCCATTTTACCACTCAGCCCTAGCAACAGCGCTTTGGGAAACAAAAATGACCAGAGGAAGAAACAACATTTACATGCAGCAGGGGCACCTTCACAGCCTGGGGGAAAGAAGAAGGGAGATGGGGAGGCCCAGGAGGAGCTCCTCGCGCAGCATTTGCTGTGCGCAGCCTTCGCTGCCCCCACGGCTGGTCCGCTACGGGCTGAGAGGTCAGAGCCCAACCCTGGGCTGATGCAGCGTCAAGACGACACTGTTTATTTTTATCTTCTTCATTCATGAAAACGCCCTGCTTTATGACTGCCTGTTCCAACCCAAGGCGGCCTCCCGCACGCCTGCGTGCATGCCACCACCGAGACCCTCACTCTTTCTCTAGTCCCCCACGTAGGTGCATCAGACAGAGGTTGCAAAGGAGATTGTCATTCTGGCATTTCATATACTTTTGCCTGTCATATACTTTTGCCTGTTTGTTATAGATAGCCTTTTATATGCAGTACGTACATAATGCTCTATGACATAGGATTTATAGGACTTAGGCCTACGCTGTCAAATAATTTAGCTTCTCAGTTGGCTCCCAGGCGTGGTGCTCTGACAACCTACGTTAGCTGTTAGTTCATTTCTGGGCCCTCTTTCAGAGTCAATCGACACACTCCCTTCGACACGCGACCCAGTTATGTTTCCAGGGATAGTTCGTTCCAGACATCGCTCGTCTCGGCAGTACGGACCATGCTGCCTTCCTCTGCTCTTCACCATCCTCTCGTGCTCTCCCCACGGGCATCGTGCCTGGCCTGAGGCCGAGGATCGCTCGCTGCGGTGGAGGCCTTCAGCGATGCAGACACATAGCCACGACCGGCTTACAAGCCGTGCTACACCTACAGATCTTTTTTCAACCTTATCTTTAAAAGCAAAATATTTAATTAATTTAATTTTACAGTTACTGCTTATTTTTATATTGTTTATAATGTTATCCTTGTTTTGTAAAATCAGGGGAAAAAAACTATTCTTACAAACTTTTCTTGGCTAATTATTCTTCACAGTGATTTGGAAAGCAAGGATCCAAAATTTTAATGCTGTTTTAATGTGGCTGGAGAGAAACGGCGGAATAACATGTAAAAACAGGTTTTACATTGGAGTGCTTTTAAATGTGAAATTTTGCCAACTGCAAGATGTAACAAAATCTATAGAGATCCTACACAGAACCAATGTCTCTGGTATTTTCCCACCACACTAATGTCCAAATCCTGATGTCATGACCAAAGACTGATTTTCTTAAGACTTTAAAGAGGTGTAAACTGTTAGCTTCTGGAAACTGAATTAAAATCTTAGTTGTAAACTAAGGAAACCCAAAGAGATTGTTATAAAATCACTTGTGATTGTTATCCAATCCCTTTTCTTCAAACATGGTCATGGACTCACTACAGAGAAGTATTATTTACATACCACTGTTTGAGAAATCCGATGGGTTTAAGTTATACATGGGAACGAGGCCTTTACAAAAGAACAGTTTGTATTTCAGCATTGCCTTTCTAGGATGGCTTGCGTCTTATAGAAACGTCTTTAAAAATCATTGAAAATATTATGTCCAAAGGAAAACTAGGGGGGGAAGGGAGCCAGCGGAGCATCTAACTCAAGCTGTTTTGCAACCTATAACTGCAGCAGCATTCAGTACAAAGCATTTGCTATATTTTCTACTTAAAAGCCAACTGTTATTTTAAATGAAAATGGTTTTGTATGTGCTGCACCATTACATTACACAGACAGAGAAGTCCACGCTAATTAGCTGTTTACCTCTGTGCTTTACCACAGCACATAAGTTATAATCAGAGGAAGGAAACTCCTAGGAGCGCTGAAGGCTTTTAATTGTTTCGGAGTGCAGCTGGTTTGAATTACAGCAAATCAACACTGCTCAAGGTCAATTCATAGTTCAGCAAGAGCTGCTTCACCAAGCGAAGTTAGTTTGTTTACACCTCCTCTGAAGAAGGTTTAACTGCTTGGTTACTTATTTTATCGATGTTTCTAGGCTTAAGAAACACTGCAACAGGTGAAACTGAAGGCACCTAGGTTGCCACAGCCATTTCTTTTATATCTTGTACCACAGCACTGGGCAATTTTTAGAGCAGCTAAATATAGCTTTTTTCCTACATTTGAATGCTGTACTTCAACATGTTTTCTTTTCTATTACTGACATAAAAAGGCTCTCTACAGACTCATGAAAACATCTCCTACAACTCTGATTTTCTTTACTGGGTTGAGATTTGCCACACAACCAACACAACTAGAGATCGAGGTCTGACATGAGTGTTTGCTCTTGCCGTTGCCCTTGCTATCAATCTGATCTGCCCTCTCCCAGAGGTTCCTGGTCCCTCTGCAAAGATGGCTCAGCTGTTCATGAAGCAGCTGCCGAGCTGCCTCAATTGAAAGCTTAGCATGTTAGGATAAACTGGAACCAATTTTGATTTTTTTTTTTTTTAATAACACTAGACTGAGATTTGCCACAGTAGAGCAGCTGCTTCATTAGCTGAGCCATCCCTCAGGGGGAAACGGAGCTCCCTGAGAGGCAAATGGGTGGGCAGCCGGCGTGCAAACTGCTGTAGTGATACCAAGGTAAGATGTCACTGCTCAGAAGTTGGAGACTTCCATGATGGGGGGAGGAACACAAAGTGCTTTGGGGCACAAAGCACCGCCCTGAGTAATTCAGGAGCACTTTCTACTGCCCTGTACCAGCCAAATCCAAGACCTATTCTGGTAGCTGCTATTACAAAGGCAATCCTACCGATACCGACTGTTAGAAAACTGCATTAGGCAAAAACAACGTATGATTTGTGTTTTTAAAAGAAGAGTCTGTGTGTCTCATACATTATCTTTGAGTTCTGACGATCAGTGATTATTACTGCCAATGGTACATTGTCTCTATCATTCATCTTCTCTCTCTCCTTCCCCAGCTGCAGTGTCAGACCCCCATGCGACCCCAGGGCAGCCCTGTGTCTCCCCTCCTGCACTTGGCATCTGGAGTGCCAGACCTAGAGGGAAACCACAGCAATGGCCAAAGGGAGGTGCTGGTTGTGTGACTCAACAGATCTGCAGACGTGTGCCTCTGCCCATATGTGCAGGCAACTCTATACTCCGGGTGCTCCTCTCCTCCCCTGATATGTGACCAAATTAGTGGAGTCACAGGGTAATTGGAAGGTCTGCTGTACCTCAAGGATAGAAAGCAATCAGTGAACATGCAGTCAATCTGCAGACCTCAAAATGTGTCAGATGCATCACAGAATGCAACCTCACAGCACAACTATGCTAAAGAGCTCCCACTCTTTGCTGTACGTATAAAGGCATCTACCTACTTTTCACTTGGATCTGAAAGTCTTTTTAAAAACTCTCAGTTTTGAAGATCTACTTTTAAATTAATTTAGGAAAACTCTGCAAAACTTTTTAAAAGAGGCTTGTGGCTGGGCTGGGAGGATGTGAGAGACAGAGGCACACCAGCACCGCTGCTATGTCATATGTCAGAATTTTACATCCGCTTCTGGGAAGCAACCTCGTGCCCTAACCCCCCACGCCGTGCCACACGCTCAGCGGGTGGCACTTGCCATGTGGCCTTAACATCTGCACCCGGATCTGCCCTTTGGGAAGGATCTGCCTCTCAGCACTTGGCTGCTTTCCGAGGCCTCTCTGCTACTCCTCGGGATGGCTGACAGTGGTCGCAGCCACGCTATAATCTGGCAGATACCCTTACAAGGAAACCTAGTGCTACTTTCCCCTCCTCAGTGGGAGCATGGTAGGCATATCCACCACTGTAGATCTATCAACTAGCTTTATGGGGTTCATTTCAAATAACTTTGGGAAGCAAATGGCAGCATGTGCTCTAGTTCTCATTCTTCACATAGATAATAAGCTAAGGTGCATTTAGGAGGCAGCGTGTAAAGTTCTTCTAGCTCCTAACTTGGACAAGGGATTGCAGGCATCTGGGCCAGACTGCGCACGGCTGCCAAAACGAAGCAGACGGATGGGAGCACAGCAAACTCTCTCCGATATCCTTGCCAGCAGATTCTGCAGGTCAGCTATTGAAATTATTTTCAGATCAGCATATTTTAAGTTTTGAATGCAGCCTTTTTCAAAAGGCCAAAGCAAAAGTGTTTGTAAAGAAGTGGGTGTTCTTGGAGAAAAGTAATTTCCTAAAGAATCCATTTCCTAATTAAAACAGCAGAAAGGTGGACCGTTTTCCTAAAACTGGCACAGAGGGCATATCTGTGACACGGAGATAATTACTGGAAGTAACTGAAGTGAAACTGCCAAATCTGACTACAGCAGAATTGCCAGAGATTTTCCCCTCCTTAATTGCAGCCAAAAACCACAGGTGACTTAAAAGAAATGAAAGTGTGAGGAAGAGTGTGGAATGACCAGGAAATACTGCTCTTATGCACTTTGCTTTAACACAATATAGAGGACTGGTCTATGAAATGCTGCCACAGACCTTAGCATTATGGGCAATTGCCAGCTAATCTTAAAATTCTAGTAGCCTGGGGATGGATGGGATCCAGACATGCACGTTTCCCTCGCCTCAGAGGCCCCATGCCTGCTAACCTCTCTTTCTGGTGCCAGAGGTGGGGGTAGCTCCTGTCCCCAGCTTCAGGAATGCTCTGGGACAAACTGTGCTGACTCTCCAGCAGAAAATCTCAGTCTAAACAAGGATCAAAAATATCGTTTGAGGATTTAAAAAAAGACAGTTAATAAGTATTTACAAACTGTTGGTGAAACTGAATCTGTTGCTGCAAAACTCTGATCTCATTGGCTCCACTTGACCCTGTATTTCCTTTTTCAACGTATAAGCTAATGCAGTGGTCTTCATCCTAAAGAGTGAGGTTGCCCCAGGGAGGTCCAAACTGTGTGATGGGAGGTAGAGGGAGAGAAGAAGAAAAAAATGTGCATGGGTTTTGTCTGCCCCCTTTGTCCCTTTTTTGTTCTCCTCTTCCTCTATATTTTAGGAGAAGGTCTGTCTTCTCTGCTGCCCCACTGCCTGGGGCTACTCTTTCTGCCAGGATACAAGAAGGCAGCACAGGACTAGGAGTTGGTGGAGAAGGGATGCAAATGGGCTGGGGGAGGAGGTGGGGGATGCTCACATGGGATGAGATACATTACTTATGTCCTTAGCTACATCTGTTAATTGTGGGGAAAAATTTAAAGGACTCAGTAAAATCATAGTTCACAAATGCACACAAATTCCTTTCCGCAGATTGCCGATTCTTTAACAAATTCAGGCATATTCCATGATAAATCACTCTGCAGTGCTTGATTTCAGTACAACAGAAGTATGGGTAAGGCATAAACAAATTAAAAACCTATAAGGTTTTCAGAATGTAACTCTACTTGCTATTGATACACAACCGTGCCACATAGTACATTTATCTGCCCTCAGTGCAATTATGAGCAGCAGATAGGCAAACAACCTTACTCACAGTGCTAGTTTCCAAAAACTTCAGTTGTTTCTGATTCCTCAAACTGACTCTTCAAACTGAGACATTTTTGAGGTAGAATAAAATATCAGGTTTGCATTACATGAGCACCTTCCTCTCCCTCGAAAAAGGAAGAAAGGAAAGCAGGAGGGGAGACACTAAAAATTAAATCAGCACATCTGAAAACTATGGCCAAATTGACTTGCTGAAGGCCATATCTAATCAGTCATTAGTAGAGCAAGGCCTTCAAGTCTGGCTCCTCACTCCCAGTTTCATGCTCTTAATTCCTACCTCCAACAAATTGCTTTATAATAATCCTAAGACCTTTCTGATTAGTCATATATGCAGATAAAGGAACCTCTCTCCAAGGTTACAGTAAAGGAAAATATTAATCAGGATAGCAAAAGGAAGAAGGTTGAGGGGAAAGGACAGTGCAAATGGAAATCTCAGAGTGGAGCATGTACTGAGAGCAACCTTTCTCCGAACACATCGTGGGAAATGTAAAAGTAGTGGGCAGCCTTGCTGTACACAAGTCTTCTATCCTCGACAAAAATGTTGCAGAATAGTTTGATAAGGTCATTGTGATACAAAAGCTTAGTGAAATCAAGACAACGTAATTTCATCCTAAAGTCAACTAGGTGAGGGTCAGCCCCAGATAGGATAGGTAGTGCTGACCTCATCCTGCTGCCCCGGTGCTTTGTTCCCACTTAGGATTTTAAAGCAAGATAATCACTGACCGTATTTATCTTGTTGTAAACAAACATTCTGTCAGAGAAGACAAAGCCTTAGGAGGGGATTGACCATGGCTACCTAGACACTTGCAAGCACTGGCAGAGAAAGACTGAGACGCATGGGATATGATTTAGGCAAAGCAAATGATTTTAGCTTACGGAATTGACAGCAGCACATTGACAGGCAAAATATCTTAAATGGGCATCTGCAGCCCTCCACTAGTTTGTGGGACTAGATGTAACATATGTGTTAGAAAATCTCTTGGGGGTCCACCAATGAATGTTTTGCTCTCCAAGGTAACGGGAAGATGAAGAATTTTTCATTTTCTCTGAGGGGACCCCTTGGATGACCAAAAGAGGCAGGCACGCAGAGACCTACTGGGTTTATCTTCTTGGGGCACTGTCTGCCTCCCAAGCAGCAGGGCTCCAGGGCCTTCCAGGCCAGTGGCTCTGCCAAAACTCTCACCTAGAGGAGGCCCCTTAATTAAAAACAGGGTTACAGAGAAGAGAGTTAATAGAAGATGCAGGATGCTGTATAGGTTTTACAGGGAAAACAATATACCTTCCCATCCTCACTTCATGACTTTGGATTGTTGCCTCTCCCTACCAACTCCTGACTTTGCAGGTGGTCCAGCTCTGCACCAAGATGGGAAATGTAATGGAAGTAGCTGCATCCCACAGCCCACACATACACAGAGGAAAATATTCATCTAGGTTTCTCTTCATCAGTCCAGCTGAGGAATGTCTGGAGGTTACACATGAAACGTTTGCAGAGATAAGATACAGAAGACATGCTTAATGAAAGAGATGTTTCAACTAATTACTGTTTTACTTGTTAAGTGAATATGTCACACCTTCTCATATATAATTTCTTCCTTTTTCCGTCCTGGTGATAGGTGAGTTTCTTTTCTCAGCAAGACAAAACAGACATAGATGCAAAAGAAAAAGGAGTCATAAGACATTCAAATGACAGAAGTAAAAGTCTATCAAGATGCAAAACCAACCTCTGTATCAAAAATCTGATACAGAAGATCACAACCATAATGTAAGGCGTCTATCTTCAATAAGGTGACAAAAGGACTTTATCTGATTTTTGAAAGGGTTGCTATATCATTTGTGAAATAAACATTGAATGAAATAAAAAATGAGTAGCTGTTCACCAGCATATTATTTTTAGAACAAACCAAACCTAAAAAGCTTGTAGGAGTCTAAATTGTGTAGCTCTGTCTCTGTGTTTGGAGGAAACAGCACAACAGCCTTTTGGAGCTGGGCGCCTTCCTTCTCATGGCAGTAACAGACCAGAAAGCCCCAGGAACCAGAGGTGAAGTATCCCCAGTAGGACCTATGCTGTGGGAATGGAGGCTTACAATAGGCTAGATAAAAGCGGAGAATGCAACATGACAAAGTAAACATAGCCTGAGCTCTCTCACAATTGCTGTGAGGACCCAGCACTTTCTGGTCCAGCTAAAGTCAGCTACTTCTTTATGCTTTGGGTGAGAAAAAAGACCACTCCCCAGAAGTTTAAATAGTATGAGTCCATTGCCACTGCTTTTAAGTGACACAGTGACTGGTGACAGTTTCCTTCCTCCTAATAAATATGTTGAAGCATTAACCTGAACTACACAGCTGAATTTGTACATGCTCATACACATTATTTGTAGTGTAAACAAGAAATACATATGCTCTTATTCACATTTCCTGTGGAACAGACTGACATGAGACAATATATACAAGAATGGAGCTTCATTGTAGATCAAGAGCATTGGAAGAACAAGGGCAGCCATCTAGCGCACGTGCCAAGCCAGTGAGAAACAGAGTTTATGGAAACAAGAGGGCTTCTCTGTCCACAGTTTGGCAAGAAATGCACAAGTTTGGCAAGAAATAAGGAGAAGGACCATCAGGACAAAGACTGAGAGCAGGGCACCAAGGAAAAGCCCAGAGGGCAGCTTCCAAGCAGTGTCCTCGTTGGAGGAAGTTGTGAGTCAGTAAGCAAAAATGCTCATGTTGTTTGACTCCTTTTGGGAAATGAGGCTTTACACTCCTCTGTGATAAACAGGACTTCATCAAAACAATACAGGGCTCTCTCTGTTCTCTACCTGTTTTTCTAACAGTTGTCTGTGGGACTGATGGTTGGCAAACTACTTGGACCAAAGAACGGGAACAGACATTTTCATATCTTCACCTAGCAATGTTATCATTAAAAATAATCAAAAACAGCTCCCCACCTTCCTTCCCCACCAGGGAAGGTTTTGCATCATGCTTTTCCTACACTGAGTCAAAAGGCAGCAGCAAGCCCTTCTCTGTAAACTTCCAACAGCTGCTAACACCACAAGTCAACAAAAGAAGCCTGATACCTTTAAAAAAAGAAAAAAAAAGAAAAAAAGAAAAAAAAGAAAAAAAAAGGTGACGCTCCAAGACTATTTTAGCCAAGCTGGATGAGAATGTGGGAGGCAAGTTTCACAACAATCCTGATTTTTTTTTTTAATCAACTCTCCCTGCCACCTTGTTATTTGCTTAGGCCAGGTCTACAGGGCGTGAATTCCATAGTCTGCGATCACTATTCCAGGCCAGCCTGCTGCCCAAACACCCAAATGCAAAACAAAATCAGTCTTGTGAATGAGAGCAGTAGAAAGCGAATGACAGTAAACATTTTTTTGAACTCTCATTGCATTCGGAAACCAGTCACCCCTGTGGTTTAGTAGGTGAAGACAGCCCTGCCACGGCTGCTGGTAATTCCATTTTGGTCAAGGTGTTTTATGGACGTAAAGCAAAACCTCAGGCAGTCTGTGAAGGGAGGAATGAAAGCCTCTGTCACCCTATTTACCAGCCCATCCATCTCCTCCCTAGTGGAAGGGGAATTTAGTTGTTTGTCTGTCATCTATTTCATATTGACTTTTGGGCAAAGGCAGTGCTGGGAATGCACAGGAACGGAGACTTGCAGGGACTGGCTCTGACCCCACACTTTCCAGTCTCCCAACCAGTGGGAAATTTATTTGCATGCTTGGAGAGTCACAGTATTTGTTTTCAGTTCACTAAGGCACTCAAGACACTACCATAGTTGGTGGTTTATCACCAAGCAACTGGGCAATTTACACGTACAATCATATAACATATGACATATAACGGCAAATTACTTCTCTTCAAGGACTTTCATGCACATTTTTATGCAGGCAGCCAAAATCGATTTGCCTATATACACCCCATCAAAAACAATTCTCCTAGCGACTGTTGTCCTGATCTGCACTTTGAAAACCCACCCTAAAGATAATAAAGAAACTGTACTCTGATCTCTTTACTTCAAACTACCATAAACCCAACCTGCAGGATGCCAGCTGGTTGCCAGTTCCCCCCATGCGCAGGCAGAGCCTGGCCACCCCTCGCATTGGCATGCAGCTATTACCATGTTATACAATGTGCACAACACACAAAACTGAATATTTTAGAGGATCGGTTCCCCTTGAACTTTTTCTCCAACAAGCCCAGGCAATGGTTTCCGAATATTAGAGAACCACCTGGAACTTGCAGCACATGCAGTTCTATATTGACGATATTTCATTTCTAATGTGATCATCTGTGCTCTGCTGGGTGTGCTGAGATACTGTGAAGATATTCATCACTTGGAATTAGCAAGAAAAGTGCCACAATTAAAAAAATACAGTTAGCATTTTACACAAAGTATACAGCACAATATTGATAGCACAAACTGGAAGGGATGTGGGAAAAAGGTTGTGGTAAGTATAGCCTGTACTAGAAATAAATGATGGAAGAATAACATTGATCTCATACTATAATGATAACTGACAATATTTCAGGTTGAAGCTGGTCACATTATTAGGGAAGCACTGCTTATTGTCTTCTCAGGAGACTATACGAATGACTTGAATATGAAAACATGTGACTTAAAAAGCAAAAGTGTATTTTAAGTGTTCCATTAGTCTAATAGCAGTATTTCCCTGTAATTTGAAACCTTGCCTGCTTCTTTTATATACCTAGAAAGACAGAGCTGTTTGATTGGAGTTGATTTGGTTGCTAAACAACCAATAATTGATCTCCCTAATTGATCTTCATTGGATTTCAACAATGCATTGTTCAAACAGTGCACTTGCTACCTTCCTGTTTGAAAGGCCAGGCCTGTATATTATAATCCAAGTACTTTAAAGGGAAAATAAATTCTTATGAAAAGGCTTAAAGATAGATAAAGATATGAACAGGTGTGATTTTAAAATATTTTTTTAAACCATAATGCTCAACAACATGAACATCAGTCTTTACTCTGACTGCATCTGTGGTACGTCAAACTCCCATCAGGTGCCAATAAGCTGAAGTTTGCTCTGTTAAATACATGAATTCCAGTATTATGTTATTGGCTGTATGATGATACAGGTCCATTCACCATGTTCCTGACCCAATCTCATTGGGCTTCGAGCAAATCGAAGCTTCATATTCACCAGCATTCCCCAGAATGCCTATATTTAACAAAAATCCTGTGCATGAGATGAGTTACTTGGGAAGGAGTACAGAGATTTTTGACCAATTTAAAGCTCCTTAAGCCCCCTTGATGCATCATACTTACTATACATGCACTCTGCAGTGAGTCTATAAAGATTCAGCATGGGATAGCCAAGATTTCTGGATGCCTGGAAACCTAGGTAAAGCACAACCCCTGACTGAGGTGCCAGGCACCTGGAAATCCCAGACAATCATAAAAAAATCCTCTCAAATTCTGACTAAATAAAAATGCCGCATGGGAAAATGAGACATTTCCAAGAAACCTGAATTTGTAGTAATTCTAGCAAAAGGTTCTTGCTGACACTTTCTGACAAGAGATGGGAAACCCCTGACCCACTGGCTGGAAAGAGATCATCAGAACGAAATATGGTAACTTGTTTTCCGCCACTTTTTTAAGTGAGGTTCCTCAGGAGATCAGTAGGAAGGCAGCTGAGGGCTGTAAGGACTGTTCTGGCAGCAGAATGAACATATAACTTTACGGCAGAGCTCAGGGCTTAAAGCAACTGTGGCTACAGAGAGGATATATGCACACAGTCAAAGCCAGACTGAAGTCCTCCTTTGAAGCTAAAGCTGGTCAGAGATTATTCCCTGCCCCCTGGTGGAAAATGTAGATGAAAGAAAAAGAAAAATCTAATTTGTTTTAAAATTGTTTGTGTAAAATATTACAATTTTCATCAAAAGATAGAAAACCACAAATGTCAAAAAAGTGCCATTTCCTGGAGAAAGAGTATTTTCATGAAAAAAAGCATACCGTCAAAGATCCAGTTTTCAATGAAAAAATCTCTCTCTTTGTTTAAATGCCTCTTTTGGATGAGCCCTATCCAGTCTACACTAGCAAACCTGACTGACTATTTCATGATCCCTACTCCAGAGAATATGGCTGCAGCTACATTAAATAACTTCAAATATCTGATATAGTAAATTAGACCTTTTTTAGAAGTTGTAATGCATCTAAAATTCAAAGATTTTAAGCTAGTATTGTGTGAAGCAGTATTTGTAATTTGTGAAGGGTGGGTGCAGATGGTGCTGAATGAAGAATTATTGTGGATGCCTCTTAAAATACTTTTTGAAAGCTTGTGACTAGTTTCTAGCCTATATAATTAATCAAGGCTTTTTTCTATGCAAAGTGGATTTTTCTAAAAGTAGTCTGAGCAATATACTCAATTGGAACTGAAATCAGCTCCAGATTTAAAACCACTCCCAGTCACAAACAAAAATGAAATTATGTGTAGCCTGCCAAAATGAACGTCATTCAGTGTTCCTCTTTTCCCTTCAACTACCACCAAGCATAATCAAGTTTAATAGAGATTTTAAATACACAAATCATAAAAACCATGCACATTGTTCAGAGTATAAGCTGCAACTGCGAACTAACATGGGAGAGCAATCAACAGCTCAACAGTAGCTTTTGTTAATATTCAAGAGATATGAACATCTCCCTGGTGATATTTTGTTCTGTATTGCCAAGTTTTTTTTCCCAAATGGGATATTTTTGAATTCTGATGTCAAACCACCTCACCTCTGGGTAGGAAGAACTGAAATTACTTTCAGTAATTACATTTAGATTATAAACCCAGTGCTCATCCAGATCCCAAAGCTTCCATTGTTGCACTCTGAGATACTATCAGGCTTCTTCACAGAAGGTCCATGCACTCTGAAGCAATCGTGGGAAAAATGGGGATGTTATTATCCAAGCCAGCTGGGACATCCTCTGTTCCCTTCTATATTTTACCAAGTGCCTAAGGTCTTGTACAAACATGATCTACAACCACCCTCTGTCTTTGGAAAGCTTGAGTGCAGTGGGACCTGCTTAGGAAGCCATGTCTTCTTACAGGAGAGAAGAAACTGTATTCACAGGTCACACAGAACAAATCAATAAATTTGATCTCTCTGGAGGAAAAAGCAAGGTAGAAATAAAACCCCACATAATTACTTTGATACTTCCTAGACTTGCAGAAGCCCTCCGCAGCATCAGTAGTTGTTGCTCCTGAGACAGGGCGGTCTGGTACCAGAGGGCAGGATTACTGGAAAGGGACCCTATTGGGCTCCATTCATTCCTCTTTGCCCATTCCCAGAGGAAACTGGCAGCTTTTTCCTCAGGTTTCTGAGAGCTCTGTTGCAATATCACAACGAACTTACTTAGCTCCTTCACCTCCTCTGTTTAATGAAGCCTCTTCAGAAGGGAAACATTTAAGGCCACAGAATCAGCAGGACCCATCCCTCTTCACCTGAGCCATATATTTCTGTCATCAAGCACTTGCAGTACATGTGAAATTGTGACAGTTTCATTTACAAGTATTTAACTCCACAGTCTTGCTATTCTTTCAACATAGGTCCATAATGGAATTTTCCTAGACCTTTTTATAACGAAGAATATATCTGTTTATATAGAAGAGAGCTCAAACATTAGGGCTTTCAGGCTCCAAAGGCTTGTAACCTGACTGACAGCAGGTCTATATTCCAGATTTTGAAACAAGCTCTGCTGCAATCCAGGCACCCCTAGGTCATTATAGCAGTACAAAGTGCAGTTTGTATCACCTGGATCATTGCCAGGCCAGTGTAAAATGGTCTTAGGCGTTACAGAGTTAACATTTGTCTGTCATTATACTTAAAGCAGTCATCTCCCTGTGTGGATGAAGATACGTAAGTATAAAGTTGCCACGTCCCTTCACAGAGAAAGAACTAAACCATACCAGGAGGTATGAGAACTCCAGTATAACTCTGTAAGAACTCCAGTATAACTACCTTCAGCTAGTGCTTTGCCCACATAACATTATTCGGTTTTAAAAAACAGTACACCTGAAAACAAAATGGTTATCTCAACAGAAAAAAGAAGTGCACAGAGCCTAAGACTAAAGCCTATTAGAAAGGTATTCCTCTCCTTAAATATTATTACGTTCCAGCAGTTCTCTGTAATCCCTTCACATTTTCAATGCACACTCACTGTAGGGACAGGATATCCACAAACGCATGAATAGCAAGTCTTTGCAGCTGTGCATTTTACTAGCGTAGCAAAGAAGCTTGTGCAATATGAACTGCTTTTGCATACCATGTGATTTTCAAAGTCACGATGCAGATAGATAAAGCAAAAGTTGGCTTCACTGGAACCCTTACCAGTTTGCTCTTCACTGGGGACTGCTCTATGCCAAATGTCTTATTAGCAAATAATGTGGTGCAATAGGAGCAGGTCTGTATAGCAGAAGAGCTGGTGCTGAGGACCCGAAGTCCTCAACATACACACTTCAAACCCTTGCTTCAGATGACCTCTGTTCTAGTTCTGTGGACTGGATGCCCAGTAGTGGCTGGAGCACGCTAGCTGCACAATTTAGGGAATAATTTGGTTTCTCTCAAAAGAAATCAACTTTGTGCACTCCAAGGCTGCTCGCTGATATGAAGCAAAGCAAGGTAAGTGAGGTCAACTGGGAGATTCGCTTCAAAAGCACACTTCTGAGACTAACTAAAACCGTACAGACTCAACCCCATCCACTAGAGCTGTTCAGAATAAGAATACAAGAATAATTTTACAAAGGAAAAATATTCAGCCTTTTCCCCATCATCCATCTCCTTGATTATCTTATACTAAACACCTACTCAGTTGCCTATGTGAGAAGGAGAGGGAGATAAAAACTTCAAATAGAAACAAAAAATCACCTTTGGGCTGAGACTAGCTCCAGAAAATTTTAGCACAGAAGGGAAAAGCGATTTTGAAAAGGCAGCTGAGGTAAGAGTTACATTTCAATAACAATAACATGTAAAAGCTCTTGTAAAAGATGTTTCCATTCAGAGATCTTAAAATGATTTTTAAAAATCGTAACTTCTTTATAACCTAATGAATCCTAAGTGCTAGAAAGACAGAGTGGTATGAGCAGTAGGAGTAGAGCAAGGAGTGAGCTCAAACATCGTGGCATCCAGCGGCAGCTGTGGGAGCGCTGGGCACGCAGCATAACCGTGCGCAACGAAAGTACCTTCACTGGGTATGAAGCATTTCAGTTTTTGTGCAGGTAAGTGACTGTTGCTTCAAAATCAATGGGTGATGAATGCTGAAAATAGCATGTGAACTGTCACCTATGTGTATCAATTGTCAGGCATACACCAACCCAGGAAGCTAGTGAGGAAAAACGAGCTTTGCTGGCAACTGTCGCCCACAGCAACCAGCCAAATTGTGACTTCTTCCAACAGAAAGCAATCAATAGAAAAGGATGGTATTTCTCTGAGACAATCTTGTGGCATACAAACAAATGCACATTAAATCCTGCTTTCCTGAGGGTTAAACAACAAGAAATATCTTCCTTGCTCAGTATTCAGAGCTGCTCTATCTAAAGAAAATACTAGTTCTTTCCTATATCTCTTGCACGATCAAGTGTGTCTTTTTGACTATAAATGGCTTTTAATGGCCTTCTCTTTCTGGTCCTGGGATACTTTCTTGCTCATACTCACCCCTAATCCCAAAACTTGTGTTGTTGCGCCTCCCTCCCTAGCCCTGCCACTCCTCCTTTCAGCATCTGGGTTATTCCCAGTCACTCTCCTGCAATGGCAAGTCATGAGGAGCACATGAGAGACAACGAGACAAGATGACGTGTCCTCAGTCACACTTTGGGTGACAAGACGTGTCCTCAGTCATACTTTGGGTGACGGGAACAAGCACCTCCCCCCAGCAAATAAATGCTGCAATTGCAGAGCAAATTCTGCACTGCTGGGGGCACCCTCAGCAAGGACATGGAGGAATATTTTGTGCCCTATCAGAAGCTTCTACTGGTCAGGTGTAAATTTTCATAGAGTTGAAATCTGGCTAAGTTTGAGTGGACTTTCATGGATGACAAAAGTAAAGGTAGTTGAAAAAGCAAAAGGTGTGAGCTAATTCCTTTTAGCAAGCACTCAAGACGTACACGGTTCATTATCGCTGCAGGAGCAGCTCTGCTTTTCAGAGGATTTCTGCACTTCTGCCTGCAGAAATGTGCTGCTTTGGCCTGGTCTCTGAACGAAGCAGGGCAGGGGAAGGGCCCTGGCGCTGAAAAGCAAGCAGTGACACTACACAGAAGGTTAAGGAAGGAAAAGAAGAGGCACACTGTGACCACTTGGAGCTGCTGGGGAATCCAGGCAAGGACATTTGAAATTATCCTGCAAAGGATTTGATGAGAACTGGGGGATTAGCACTAAACTCAGACAATACTGGTATGATCTTTAATAGCAACAAATAGCCAAGACCTCAGTTTTATTTGCCCCCCAGTGGGTACTACATTTGGCAGCACAGGACATCTGGGTCATCAGTTCACCCCATGAGCGGCTTTACCTGATGGCTGAATCTATCGAATGGGGAGCTGCAGCCACACGTCTCTCCCTGGCCATGCACGGCTGCTCTCACCCCACAGTGACCTCGTTCAGGAAGCCAGACCAGCAGGAAAAATATTCACTTTTTTGTGGGATTGCTTTTCAGCTAGTGTAGCTGAAAACTGATGGGGGCAGGAGTGCCCCAGCTGGCAGCGGCCCGCTGTAGCTTGACCCACCCATACCGTAAACCACAGTGTTAGGTGGGAAATTGAGTTTTGCTGGCCAAGTGGTAAGTGAGACATCATTCCCGAGCAGCTGGGCAAAGCAGGCAGACCACACTTAGTTATACAGCTGACACGAGAAAGCGGTAATTACGTAAATGCAAGATCTCTTACCTGACCGTTGTTGTTAGATCGATCTAAGGGGTGACACGTAGCGAGGCAGTCCATTAATTTCCCATTCCGCCGGCAGCCCAGGTGCACCAGATCCCGGCAGTGAGCGTGACAGGTATACTTGCAATCTGCAAGACGCACACAGACAAGAAAGCGGAAGAAATGTTTAGAAAAGGAGCTGCTGCAGGCAGAGCCTTAGGAGGGAGACGCGTGCCGATTTGCTGCGCGATCGCAGAGAAACTATTTCCTACCTCTTGATTGAACCTCCCTGCCTGTAATACAGATAATAATGGTTACAAACTATAACAATAGTTACAAATTATCCCAGATGTGGGATCGCTGGAGCACAGCTGACAGCGCCTGTCACACCTTCCTGTGTCACATTGACACAATCGCAAGGATGCAATTCTCCAGTTAGATCAGAGCTGCCTCGGTACTAACTTTTTGCAAAGAGTCTGTGCCGGATGCTACTAATTCGCTATTGTAACGTACGCGCTAAAGGGACCGTTTCCGGAAGAGACACAACAGTTCTGTTCTTCAGATAAAAAGTTCTACATAAGTACAATCACTGTTACATGGTTGTACGTGTTTTAAACTTGAGGGTCTCTTAAGAATATGCACATGAATACTGAAAACTGAATGAGAAATTTATCTGAAGTTATCATTAATCTGCTAAGCCACAAAGCCACCTTCAGGGACAGTTCAGAAATTTCACTTTCTGGCTAGCAAAAACCAACAGGAATGACTATTAGAAACACAAATTAATGACATCAGACACAGATGACCCCATCTCTACTCCCAAATTAGATGATTCATATGACTTCCATTTTCTGATTTCATATGTAAGAAGCACTTAATGGTATTTGTAGAAATAACCTGTATTTACCTCTGAAGCCTTGCTGTTTTCCTACGTAAGTTCGGTAGAGTTCATTACACCACTTTTGTCTAGCACTGAATGTGACTTTCTATTTTTAGACTCTGTTTTAAATTGTTTGTAGTTTTGCCAAAGAGTAACCGCTTGTACTTGAAGTTTCCATCCTGGGGACTGTCAGGCTGTTTGGTTTAGAACATTTAGCTAAAACAACTCAGCCATTTCTAAGAATGAGTTTAGGAGGAAATGCTTTGATTTTCCCAAACTAAACTATTCTCATAAATACATTTTTGTTACAAAGCCGTACACCTTCCTGGGTTAGAGCAAAAGTTTGAATTCTGGATGTGCTTTTTGTTCCTTTGTCAGCCTTTGAAAAATCTCAGTTCCCTACATGTTTGCTCAGAGTCCCATTTCAGTTCCTGAAGAATGAATTCTTCAAGGTTCCCATTTACGATGAATACTTTTCAGCACAGTGTTTTGAGGCCAGGGAGCAGAGTTTCTCCTGCAATGGCGCTCTGCCTGGCTGTGGACTGGACCTCCAATCTTTACTGTAAGATTCTTGTATGGGCAGATCATCCAAAAGTGAAAACGTGATGTGGATCAGGTGTAAGCATACAATCACATTTCTGCTCAATGAGCCAGAGTGCTTGATACAGAATTTATGCTAGATTCACACTAATGTAGCATGAAATACATTTTATTTGGCACAAAGCCTGCCAATACAAAGCCAACCTGTTAAAATGTTTTGAACGTGTGACCCAGCAGAGAGAGCCTATCCTGGATCAGCACTCTGTACCACACAACTGTGACATTTCTGACCCAGTAGACTTAAACCAGACTGACTATATCAGTCTCATCACATCACATCCCAAGTCAAACTCTTCTTTGGACATCAGCAAATACCTACCAGCTATGCATGGGGCAAGAAGAATCTTGCTGTAGTATAAATCAAGATTAGATACAGGAAGAAGGCTCTACCTCTCAAAAACCTTTATTATACATAATGCAGACTTTGGAAAATATGACGCAAAATAGGCAGAAGATTGCGGGGGAAAAAAAAGGATGATGAAGGCAGCTGAATGGTGCCCGGGTTGCTGTTCCTTCACTCTTGTGTGTCATTGGCAAGTCATCATGCCAAACTGCTCGCAGTTGCTGACTAATGTCTCACCTACTGGGTGCCTTAATCTGATTTGCAGAAAACATGGAGCATTCCCAGCTGCAAATTCTCCAGGGAGGGGTGGCTTACTATAGCTATAATTCCCTCCCACCATGGGTGGAATGGCATGTGGCGCACCGCACAACACACATGCTGCGAGATGTCGAGCTGCGGAGCGACCGCTCCACCACTCTCCTGTTGCACCTCGCTGCCTCCTCTGAGCAGTCAGGTCCTCGCTCTTTCAAACTGGCCTCCCAAAATAAATGACTGCTTCTAGCTTAGACTCCTCTGTGGCTCTGTTGTGTGTGTACAGCGCAGGGATTATCTTTCAGACTGCTCGCTCACCTCATAGGAGCTCTTGAAGAAAAAGGACGCTCTTATTTGTGAAGCCTTTGAGGGAAAAGAGTAATTTCGTATTTAGGAAGGCACCTAGTAAGATGAAGTTGAAAAGCATTATCCGTACGCTACAACATTAAACAAAATACTGCCCTGTTGTTCATTCAGTCAGCGTGCAGGGTAGCACTGCCTGTCCTGCATGCCGCAGGAGGCACAACGCTCCGTGGGAAAAGCAGGATGTGAACACATAATTAAAAATGACATTGTAACACATGTGCAGAAGAAGGCCAAATGAAAGTAACACCTGAATTTCTTAATTTTTCTTAACTTCTGAGTTCTTTACTTGGCAAATTTAGTTATCTTTTAATAGTTTTTTTCTCTTGGTTTCTTACAAAAATATTTAAGAGATTGCATCACTTGTCTACCTTTCCATCCTTCCCCTGCAAATCTGAAAGAGTTCACCAATTTCAACCAAATATGACCTAAGAGATATTTAAGATCATATCAGTTTTAGGAAAATTACCTCCTGGGTAAGGGAGGGAGACCCACACTAATCCTCACACTCAGGGAAAGGCAGGCAAAACTCAGTCATGATACAACTGTTTGACAGTGTCTGGACAACCAGTTGCTACCTGTCATCTCCTGGCCTGTGAGGAGGTTACAGGGAACGGGGATAGCTAAGGGAAGGATTTAAGGGACAAAAGCCACAAATCTGTAAGAAATCAGGTTTCATTAGTTCAACAACTTTTTTTGGATGGTTATGTGAACATCTAAACATAGCATGCACCAATGCTAAAGACTCATTTTCCTAAAAAAATAATAGGAAAAATCTGCTAGTTAAACAAAGACAGGATTGCTAATTGAATTAGAAAACATTTTCTCTCAATGTTATTTTCTTTGTCATTTATATTAATTTTAATTTGTTTGTCTATAATGTCATTTGTAAGACAAGCCCATAATTTCCTCCCAGCTATTAGAGACATAATTGCAAAAAATGTAAAAGCTTCATCTCTGAAACCCCAGTTAACAATTTTGATCATAAACTAGATTTTAATATACTGCACATAAGTTCAATGAACACAACAAAAAAAACCAATAGTTTATTTAGAACACTAATAATTACAGTTGTTTATCTATGTATTTTTTAAAAATAACTTTTATTACATTCGTGGCGGTGCTTCACAAACATGTAGATAGCATCAAATTAAAAATAATATCCTCTTTTTTAGGTGATTCCTTACTGGAACTAGCCCAAAATTGCCATGAGTTCAAAAATTACCTATTATTCTGCAAATGCTGTTTTGGTAGATGGCATATTGCTTGGAAAGTCATCAGAACCAGGTGTTCTTTTCTCATGTGGTCTGAAATGAATTCCGGCTTTTGAAATTTAAAGCTTTGGGGTATTGGGGACTGTTGATAAAAGCATTCACTGACATTTAGAAATGCTAATAGGTTTATTTTACTTATTCTAAAACTGTCTTATACACTTAAGTTATTTACAAAAGTGATGCATATAGAATATGCGTAACATTTACTGCATCACTGGTACATACAAAGTATATCTGTATTTATGAAACATGCAAATACTATATTTTAAAAGTTGTGTTGTCAACTACTGAGATATACTCTAAAACCTTATTATTTCAGATTTTATTGCAACATTGGCTTGACTAGAGTAATTAAAAAAAAAAAAAAAACCTCGGTAAATTTTAAAATGACATGAAATCAAAACTACTCATACTCTGCCTTCATGAGGGTGAACTGTAAGGCTCCAGTACATTCATTTTATGTGAATAGTCCCTACCTGATGCTTGGGTTTTCTTCACCTGAAACTTGATTTTGCTTGATAGCTTGTAAATAGCTGTTCCCATAACGGCTTTGCTCCAAGGCTGCACAGTAGAAAGCCAGCAACTGCACAGGGAGGCAGCTCAGCAGATGCGCTAGCAGCAGACCCCGGTAATTGAGCATCACTGAATCAGATGGAGGCAGGCAGAGGCTCAAGAGCAAAATCTCTCCATCCTGCTGTGGGCTTCTTCCTTGCCCAATAAATGTGCATGTTCATCACTGTGATGCCCAGGCAAATTTAACTTTCAAATAGCTATGCAAAAGGGTTGCTGTGCCTGAGCGACTGAAGCACAAGGGAAGTTCAAAGTCAAGTTTATATCAGACGTGTTTGTACTATTTTTTAGCTGCCATAAGCTGGAAAAGTCTTTATTTGAAAGTTTGAGGAGGGTACAAAATTTGGTTCTGCAACTGCTTGGGTTAGGAAGTTAGCCAGTAAAATCATCTTTACTGGACAGCCTGTGGCTTGGTTCCCAGCATCACAAGAGTGATTACTCCTGTAATAGCACTATGGAAAGTAGGCTTATAAAGCTTCTTGGAAAAATATTCAAACTATGTAAGGTGATTAATACTTTAATTCTTAACTGATACTCAGCCAGAAGGTCACAGAAGGAAGGAGGCTGATATTATTTCCATCCAGTAACATTTCTTCAGCAAGATAGAATTGCATTGTATTTCTCCAACATATTGACATCAGCATCTCATACTTCAGCTCATATCTTCCAAACTCCTGTAAAGTTGTATTGATCTACAAGAACCACTTTGCCAGCTGAGGTCTTCTAATTTACACCACTTCACTCTGCTTTCACCAGTTACACAGTCTAGGCCATGAGGCCTACCCTGGAAAGGTGTATCCCCTAGTAAGAGTCTGCTCTCGTTTTCCCAGGGCACAAAAAGATAATAAAACCGGCTTAACTTACTTCCAGGAAGCCAGCTACAAAAATCTCTAAAGCAGCTCCCTACCAGAGTGGCACACAGGGGCTGCATCAGACCAAAAGATGTGGCCACATGTGCCTTCTCCTTCAAGCAGAGTAATACTCTCCACTGAAAAGTGGCAGCTCTCCCTCATTCAATCCCCTCTTCCCACAGCTGTCGCAGCCCACTTGAAACTATTAGCAGGTAAGCATGAACAGCAAAGGAAGAAGGCTTGCAAAATGCTGGTGCCAAAGCTAGGCTGCAAGATTCATATTTAAATACATCCACAGAAGCGGAGGGATTATCAGAGGCAGTGGCACTCACTCCTTACAGAGAATTCAAATCAAATTGTGTGTGTTCAGTATCTTGGAAAAATCAAGCCGTTCTTATGCAAGTGTCACGGTCGGAAAGTTCCAGCCGCTGTATCAGTTTTTCCATCCTCTCTTCCCTCCTGCACTGCAGAACGCAGGAAACTACCAAGCAGCCGCCCTCTCCTTCCAGCACACAAACAAAGCAACAGCTGCGCAGAGCCACAAGCGGCAACGGATCCCCCTTCGGTCTTTCCTTGCACAGTAATAGCAAAGAACCTCATATGCTTTTATTCAGAAATGTAAGTGATGCTCACTCTTAGAGAAGCACTACACTAAACATAAAAGATCATTAACATCTGTAACATTGTAGTATCGAAAGGACAGTAGATTTGTAAGGTGTAAGGAAGAACATAGAAACCCATGAGACTTTGAACAGCGATGTCAAAGAAGCGAATGCAAGTGGAAGAATGCTAGTTGATAGAATAGGCTTAATAGTATAAATATGTTTTTCCTCAGCTTTGCTAAAATCTTCATCTTTTGCTTTCGTACTACTGGCAAATAAAAATTGGATTACAATCTTTGATTAGTCAAAAACAAACGAGTACCTCTCAGACTCATCCATCACTACATCTAACATATTCACACATTTTACTAGTTAAATCACAGACTTTAAAATGTTATTTGTGGTAAAACCCTAAAAATGAAGCTAAAAATCAGAGGAATATAGCTACAGATAAATGATTTCTCAAGAAAAGTCAAACCATGATCTATCCGTCATTTTAAAGAATTGCAGCTTTATTGACACCAATCAATGAAAGTCAGGATGTGATACACTACTCTTTATGTTGACTATTGACCAAGTGAACAGAATCATTTTGAACAGACAAAGAGAAAATCATACTGAAAAAGTAAAATGAGCCAAGGTACTAACTGTACCAATATTGTCCATTATAAAAGAGGATGTCTCGGGTATCAGAGCGAGTCTTAGGTTAAAATATGAATCGAATGCAAGTATGGCACTTTAAAATATGCTCAGTTTAATCAATTTCTATGAGGAGAAAAAGATGACATGTATATATGAGACAATGTTTTAATGACTGAGTATTTGAAAATAATGGTATTCTCATGAATTGAAATCTGAGGCTGGTGTTTGATTTATATCTTTGTTACTTCAGACCAACAAGAAGAATTACTTTGGATGCTGACTGGAGAAACTGAATTTCAAAGCTCGTTTTCAGAAAGAGCAAGAAATAACTTGTTATGAGATACTGAAAGTTTGGTTCCCATTTCTCCATAGGTCCTGCATTCTTACCAAACCGAAAAGAGCACCCCTGGAATTTTTGTGCTTTTGAACAGAAGCAAGAAACGATTAATATACGTTTACAAGAATTTTGCAAGGATCTCTTTCCTAGCAGTTGTTAGTTTTTTCTGGCTGCCCATTTGTTCAACCCCACATGCTAGCATTGTGCAACCCACATATTTACATAAGCATCAGACAAAACCGAATCTCTGTCAGGCTTGCAACGCCACCTGCAACTGTCAGCCCCATCCAGGGTCGGGAACTCTAGCTTGGGAACAGGATAAGCTCCTGTAACCAGCTATATTAGGGGCTACTCATGGTGGCTGAGATAAAATTAACCAGGGGGGCCCACAGCTGCAAAGTCATGTATTTGCATAGATTTGGACCTCAGCAGGATATGGGTGCGTGAACTCTAACACAGCAGTCCAGAATGTAGCCCAAAAGCTCAGCAAGGTTTTGTCTGTGAAGCATCTTACAAAGATAGAGTTTGGCTACCGCACATAAAAATAGCTCTATTACTGACCAGTTTAAGTTTCGGAGTTTTCAGACGACCGTTCCTCATCTAGGCAGGCAATAACCTGACTAAGCCACATCGAAAGGACATTATGTTTGCGAAGCAGGAGGGAGGCCCCAACTCCAGGGAGGCCCCAAGGAACAGATGAGGTATAAAAATCAGCAGCCTCCATGAACCTCTGCTTCTCTAATGTCCTTGCCTCCTGGGAGCACAGGGACCCCATCTCTGACCACCTGCATCAGGTAACCGTTGTCAGCTTATCAACTGCAAAACTGGACGGAGGAAAAGGCATTTTGGATTAAAGAAACAAAACTAGATTTTCTTCCATTTCTATCATTGGTATCTTTATAAACCTCTATAACCGTGTAGTCTATTTTGGGACTTTTAAAAACCTGTTTTCATCTGATCTTATCTTAACCTGGCTTGTGCTAGAGGGTTTGCTAGATAGTTGGCAAAGACCAAGACACATGATTTCTGTGGATATGGGCATCCTCAAAACAGGGGTAGTAAAACAGGCTAACCAGGGCGAACATCCTAAGACCCCAGCATACCTCAAGATGAGGAGGAGACATTGCCATCTAGCTGCACATTTAAGAACTAATAATGTAGGAGGCTGCACGGAAGAAGTGTCTTCAAGTGACCTCCATTAGTCGCGTGAACTTGCAACTAGCAGCCACAGAGAAAGCGCCCGACCTTTGAGGGAGCTTACAACACTAAGACTGTCTACTTGCTATACCAGTGATTGTAAAACACACCTAGGAGGTAAGATTAATGCCTACCTTCAGCTACTAAATTCTACAGCGGCTCTTAGATGCTTGCCTTTCAGCACCTGGCCCTAAGTGACGTAGGAACATAAATCCCATTGATTTACTCTAGAGCTATTAAAGTCAATCTCATTTCTTTGTAAAGCGCAGTTGTATTTTTATCAACATGACAAGTTCAGTCTCAGGTCCTCTCCCTCTTTCCAGTGCTTGCAAACAGGCTCTGGCTAACACTGGTCACAGGAGACTCTTTCACAAACCTGAGGTCCGGAATGATCAGCCTATAGACAAGCCTTTGCCCCTGGAAACTCCTATTCTCGTTGCAGATAGATAACATTCTGCATGCAATCCTCTTTACAACCACCATTCCTGCAAAACTGTAGCATCCAGTGTTTGCCAGACCACCCTGAAATAATCATATAATCCATTTGCAAACAGGATTGAATAGATTTACTTCATTCAGTCAAGGTAAGGGTTAAAATGTTCATTTGCAATAGTGGAAACAGTTTAAAAAACAAAAGCACAAGGCAAGATTATATTTACTAATCACCGTCTTCCTTATCTGTCTGAGCACCAGCGCTAGCTTGTGAGCTGGGCTGCTTCACCCTCCAGGCTACCCCAAGGCTTGCATGCCCTTGGCAGTTCTTCGATCTGCCTATTTCTGGGAGGGAGACAGGGGCACAGAGCTAAAAGCTCTCCTTCCCCAAAGTGGAATTCTTCCTTGCAAGGACTTGACACCACACTCGCTGGAATGAGCTGGGCACCAGAGCACCATGCAGCAGCGCGTCTGTGTGAAGGAGAGTAGATACTTCACTTCTCCTTCCTCCTGCTCTGGTCTCTTGCTATACACATCCGCTCTGTTCTGTAGTTAAAATTTCCAGGCTACAGCTTTACAACCCCCTGAAAAATCTGTGTGAACTGCACACCTTGAAAAACAGTCTCCTTAGGCTGAGAATACCCCTTTTGCTGTGAGCTTTGCCTAAACACCAAATGCGAAATGATGACATGGGGAATGGGGTGTTTCAATCGAGTAACCTGCACCCCGTGCACCCGGCTAGCTTTCTGCTGTGCCCTTCTGGGGACACTGTCGCGTTCTGCCAGAAACCTGAAGACTTAGCAAACCTTTGAACATACCATAACGTTGTGATCGCCTTGCTTCCCAAGGTGCCCAACACAAAAATTGCCAGACATGGCAAAGCTCAATCTGCTAATAAGTGCAAAGACTAATAAATTATACCCATACTTTGCAGCTAGCAAGAAGGGAATGAATAAATGAACAGCTCTCATTAATACTTTTCCGGAGATGAGCCCTCTTACAGCTGGCGCACTAACTGCTTCTTACAGCTGGCGCACAGATATTACCGTCTTCGCCTCTCCAACAGAGTCGGCGTGGGGAGGCTGAATTCTTCTGTAGAGTAACTTCAAACAAGGGATTATAAACCAAACTTAGTAGACATCTTGATATATCACCTTATCTGTGCTTTTATAACAGACTTGAGAGAGCGCTTTTGTACTGCCTGGCACACGTAACAGTGAAACGCGCACCTATCACATGGGGCTGAGGAGAGAGAACTCCAGTGAAAATTTTAGGAACTTGTAGAACAACGAACGTTATTTATCATGTTTGACAATGAGAAAACTAATACACCACAAAAGAGCTATATTTCTAGCTCAAGTGGAAAAAGACTATTTCTGGAACAGAAAACATAAACCTTTTCGTCTGTTTCTGACGTTAACAAGCTGGGGCGAAGTTAACTACAAAGAGAAAAAAGTGCTCTGTAGGTAAAATATAAGATTCAATCTGCAACTTAGAGTAATTTATGTACCAGTTGATTTCCCACAAAATCAGTAATTCCTCCTTTTATGCTGATTCCTGTGCGCCTGCAGTAACCGTGAGGCAGCTCTAAACGAGGCTGAGCGGCGCAGGGGAGCGGGCGAGGGGGCCGAGCGCGGGCGCAGGAGCGCCGGCAGCCCTGCGCTGTGCCATGCGTGCCACGGGGCAGGCTGGGGCCACACCAGCCCACGCCTGCTTCTCACTACCTTTCCCCATCTGCTAGGCGAGGCCAAGGAGCTAGAGAGGAGCCGCCGTGTTGCACCGAGCTCAGGGTCGCAGCAGCCACGTGGCAACGGAGCGCCAGACGGTAGTAAAACGGGAGCTACAGCCCCTTTCCACTGATAGATTTGCCCACGGGCGTGCGGAGCCTAACTGCAAACCTAACGCACTGTACATGCTGCCAAAAGTTTAAAAACAGTCTAGAACGTCTTTAAATTAAATTACATTTTCATATGGAGCTTGCAAAAACCTGCATACTGAAACCCTCTCCACCGAGAACGCGGAACCTGAATAAAATGCAGCTTGCTTAGATCAGTTTTTAACATCTGGCTTGCTTTCTGCGGCTGTCTCAGCAAATGCATTTAAAAATCCACCTTCGAGAGTACTGCAGGCACAAGATTTTACATTCGGTGAACATCTGTCCTTGGAACAAGTATACATTTCTGAACTGAAAATGTAATGGAAAATAATTGAAGCATTTATGTTTAAAAGTTCAAAAATTGGCCCAAATTATTTAGGTAATACTCATGCTGGTATTTTGGGACATCTCCTTGAACTGATTGTTAGCCTCTTTTCAACATTAAAAACTTCGAAAAATGGGGAAAAAAAACCTTTCCACATCAAAAAAAAAAAAAAAAAAGTCAACCGTTTGTTCTGTATGCAAATCCAACAAAAAAATAGCTGGTTCTTGAAAGCATTTACTCCAGTGCCCTCTATTGCTGAACACCTCTAACAGCTAGCATAAAGGTAATTCACAAATCAGTATTTTCTTTTGGTTTTCCAACAAGAAAGAATTGGAATTAAAAGTATGGCTTAGGCTTAGCGACCTGCATTGCCAAGGAGCTGTGAGTTAATGACCAGATTTGAGTTAATACACTCCCTTTTTTTAGGGGAATTAATAGTACAATAGAGGCAACATTTTCAGGTCATGAAGTGGATTATAGAAAAGAGCTCCTGAGAACTCAGGAGACAACTGATTTATCTGACCAGAAAATTGGGAGTTCATTCGGAATCTCTACTGAAGGATCAATGTTCACTCTATTACCAGAGATAAAATTATATTCTGGCAGGACAAAAGCCAGACCTTTAACCGAAAGATTACTTTCAATGAAATCTAAATACTTGAACTTTCTGCTAATAAAGCCTGGAGTCTGCTATGTTTAAATATGAGATGGGGAAAAAGTGGAATCAAACCTGCCAACTTAAATGAAGCTTAACATAATAACGCTTGTGCTTGTTCAGAAGAACGACAGAGTATTATGTATTAATCATCTCTAATACTGAGCATAGTCCAATTCTGAGCATGATCTTGCAAGCTGCATCCAAGGTTGATCTATATTTACTGGATGTATCAGGCTATAGTGTTACATTATCCCTTTAAAACAGGTAATTCCACCCTACTAATTTATTAATTTTCCTCTTCATAAGTGACCAATCCACAGCTTTTATTTCAGATACCTGGGTCATCATTCCCACCCTGACTGCAGACCTTGAAGCAGAAGGCTTGCAGAGGTGCTTACTTTAATATACACAGTTGTTCATCCTCTGGTCTTCCTGTTTGCTTCCTACTAGTCTCCAGGGGAGCACAAGGAAGCAGTGGGGAGCAGCTCCTACTGTTTGACACTGGCAAAGGAAAGAAGTGTGGTAGCAGTAAAACAGAAAGTAGAATTAAATCTTCCAAAGTACTTCAAAAAATTCTCAGAAGAACAAACCCACACACGGCACAGGTTGTTATAGCTTTGTTATAGCTGTGACAGGTGATACTGACAGCTGTCACACGGTGAGGACGTTCACATCTGTAATCCTGATCCATGCAGGGGTTGGGTCTGTGAGATGAAGTTTAGTTTCTTGAACAGAATTTTTACTCATATTTATTACAGGTTTATAAAGATCTTAATAAATCAAAGGAAGCAAATCAGGATTTTCCTTTGGAAGGGAGGCAGAGTAGCGAAGGAGATTTGCCTTGTTCCACACATAACTGTTAGAGTCAGGGAGAACGGAGTTTAGTGGGATGCCGCATGTCTCATCTAATTATCTGAGAGACGGAATAAAACAACACATTGATGCAATTTGCAAAAGACACATAACTCGTAAGAGTTGTGAACAGTAACTACAATAGAGAAAAACATACTATAGTTTACACCACTCTTTTAGTGTCCACTAACAGAGTGCATCTCCCTTGGAAAAATACAAACTCACAAATGAGTGGAGAATTACACAGAAATCAATTATAGTGAGAGAGGCTTTGGTTTTCTCCAGTCTTTACCACCATTGCACTTGAAAAGCACAGGAATAGATGGACTGGATTAGACCAAAGGTTCATCCAGGCCAGGATCCTGTCTCAGGTAGAGCCTACCAGCAGATGCTTAGAGAAAATGTATGAGAAAAAGGTGAATTTTGAGTGCTATTCCCTCTTATGCCCTCCTAGGCTCTGGTAATCTACAGTTTAAAACAAACAAATGAGCCAGAGGCTGTAACTGCATCTTTTTATTTAATATCCCTTGATGGATCTTTCCCCCATGAATTTATCTAATCCCTTCTTGAATACATTTATACTTCTAGTCTCCCAAACATCCTGTGCCAATGAGTTTCACAATTTAATTATGTGTATGTGTGTGTGTGTGTGTGTGTGTGTATGTGAAAGAGGAGTTTGTTTGAAGCCTCTTGTTTGACCATTTTATGGCATGCCCCTGAGTTTTTATGCTATGAGAAACAGTAAATAACTGTGCTTTTTTCAATTCTCTGTGCTGTCCATATTTGTTCAGTAGCATGTTCTTAGTCAGTTGCCTCCTATACAAATCAGAAAGCCCTGAAGTGTGGGCACAATAGTTTTATATAGCATAAGAAGTTTTCTGAGTTTTCATTCTATTTTTTTTTCCTAATACTTCTATATATTCAGTTGCTTTTTACCCTGAACATTGAGATGAGTTTCTTCAGAGAACCTTCCAAGTGGGTAAAAGCTAAATTAGAAGCCACTGCTCTGTGTGTGCTGTCCGAGTGTTTTCCCTCATAGGTATTAGTTAATATTTATCAGCACAGAATGTTGTTTCTCTGTCCAGTCACTCGGTATGATAAGATTCTTCTGCAACCTTCTGCAGTACACTTAAAACTATCCTGAAGACCTGTAAACATGACACCCCACAGCTATCCTCTTGGTTAATAAATATAGTGTGCAGTATGGATCCCTGCACAGTTTCCTCTAGAATTAGGTAAGCGCACTTTTATGCAAATAATACAAGAAAAATTATATATATCCTTAAAATAAAAAGAAATAGAAAAAGCACATATATAGATGATTTTTTTAAAAGGATCTTTAAATACTTCCATTAATAATCTATGTATACTTATATAAACATTGGGCACAGGTGCTATTCAACAACGATTAAAAACATTCAAATCAACAGCTCTGAACTGTCCGAAGTAGCTGAACACATATAACAGTAAAGACTGCACCCAACCCTACTACAAACAGAAAACCTACATGTATGGTCTGATCATAAACGGCCATTGTCTCTTACCTGCTTCTGCTTCCAACCTGTTGAAGTAGTATATGCATCTCTAGCATTATATAAAGAGCAGCCATGAACTAGACATTCAGGAAAAAAACAGATAAAGCAATCAGGAAAAGTTGGATCAGAAGTTTCGGTTACCCACCTCAGCAGGTCCCTATAAGATATGCACTTGGGTCACTGTATTTAGGGCCCAGAACAGCCATCTGCAGCCACCAGTTCACCTTGTCTGCAATCACATTAGGTTTCAACAGAACTGATTTCTATCCAATCTAGTTTCCACTGAGCCAGCTCTGAACGTGTCTGCCTGTTCCTTATCCCAAATACAGCTAATTAATCCTTGAAATGATATTCCTTTGGAGGCAACCATGTCATCCACCTATTTGGAGTTAAATGCTCCAGGGAAACAGTTTCTGAATGTCCCTACACTCCATTTATCACTGAGGTCAGGCAAAAACTCTCTCCTTGATTCTCTCCCCTGAGTACCCTGCAAGTACACTAAGCCCTGGCTTGGCCTGACTATCTACCCCACTACCATGCATTACTCCTACTCAGAGAGCTTCTTCTGCCAGCAGCTGATCCTAAGAGAACTGGGGCCGCAGCAAACTCTGGGCGACAGCAAGGGTGTCCCTTTTTACTAAAACGATGGGGGACGTACAGGCACTCACTGGATAGTTGCAGGCATCCACATGGGAGACACGGAGCTGACTATGCAGGCTGTAGAGGTCTCACATGCCACCGTCCCGTGTGCACAGGGAGGCAGCAGATGGTGTGCTGGGGGCACTGCAAGACCCAAAGCTGTGCAGCAGACAGATCTCCATGGCTCATGCTGCCCCGTCCCAGCCCCTCACAGCAGAGACACACGCAGAGTGCACAGCCACGAGAGCACAACCCCTTTACAGCCCCCAGGGCTGGCCAAGAGAGCCTCGCCACCCCCCTTAAGTACCTCATCTTAGTCATCCGTGAAGTTTTGTTTGAAAAAGCACAGCATGAATTAGCTCTGCAATTTCAGACTCACCAATCTGTGCCCTGTGAGTGGGTACAGTCCAGGTTGATGCCAGCAGTAAGCAGGTCCTGACACCGAATACAGATCAGTGCGGGAACCAGGAGCCAAGAAGCCTGTCAATGCTGTCAGGAATAGCGACCCCTGCATACTTACGACACAATCCCGAAAATAAATAACCATATCCATTACAAACTGGAACTGTGCACACAGCAAGCCAGTCTCTTCCCTGTGGTGTGAGTTTACAGCCATGAGCTCCTTAAGTATTAATTGGCTCACACCTATCCAAGCACCAATTAAACATGAACTATGGGACAATACTGCCATTCGTTTGATGGTTGCCTCTCTACACCCTCCACACCACCTCTTTGGAGTAGAGAAAACAGAGATCTGTAACTGTAAAGATGGTCCTCTTTCCTCGTAACAGACACTAATTTCAAACACTTCTGCAACTGTGTTTCGACAAGAACACAGAAATACAGTGATATTATCTGTTCATTCGTTTCCCAGCTACATATTCCCATAAATGCTGGGTAAGAATCTGCTACTTCTACATACCCAAAGTATTCCCAGAAAAGCACAATTTAAAAGGTTATGTAAGAATATGTGTGCGTACAGTATATGCCACAATATTTTAACTGGCCAAATGTAAAAAATAAGAAATTAATTCACAAATATTTTAAACTAAACCTCTTTAAGTTGACATATCACAATAAAATTATTTTTTGCTATTACTCTGTGTCTTACAGATTTCTCTTTTTGGCTGAACACATTTTGGAGAGACAGTTCAAAAGTTGACTTTTCTTTTTGTGTTTGCAGAGAATTTTAAACCTATAAGTGTATTCTTTCAGCAGGAAGCCAAATGAAGGGATAGCACTATATTTCTGCCCTGGTTTCCATAGATTTTGCAGAATATTCATTCTTACATACACATGATTTTATGATGGATGCTTGACCATTCTGGCCAAAAATCCTTCAAAATCAATTAAAATAATCTATTAACTTTAATGTTAGAGAAGGCCTAAGAGAGTAACGCACTAGAGCAGAAAAGTTACACAAAGTCCCCACCAACAGTGCAATAATCAACTTATGACTACATGAGGGATCCAGTTAGCTTAAGATTCTGTCAATAAATTCCCACTTCTGCCCTCGGAAAGACCTTCCTACGTACCCAGTAGGCCAGCAGCTCAAGCTGTAAGAGCTCTTACTAGCTGGGAGCTTAGAATAAGGCTAAGTTGGTAGGATTTGGTGAGAATATAAGGCTATGCAAAATCATCCATCTGATACTGCCTTAATTTACTTTATTTATTTCTTATAATAGCTTCAAAGCAAGCAGGGTTTGCTACTGGGACACTTCAGTCAAAGTAAAAAATGATTGCAAACATTACACTTTTCATGTTTTCCACAGGATATAATGGGATGCTTTTTTGATGAACAGGTCTAAAATCTGTTTTTCTTCTGTATAAGGCTAAAAAACATCATAGAGGTTTAAATCAACGCAGATCATAAGCTTGTCTCTGCCAGTGCTGTGTTTCAGAAGAAACGGCAAGAAGCAACACCACTTGTGGGATCTGAACCACAAAATTATCTCAGACTAATCCCTAATTATTAAAAATTAGTTTGAGCACTGAAACAAAAAGATTTCTGTCTCTTTCAAAGCTTTTCTTGTAAGCTTTACTGTCATGATATTGACTATTCTTATCCTTCCAGATCCTCTTTAAACCTTGTTACATTCCTGACCTCAGCAGCATCCTCTGGTAATGAGTTCTACAATTTAATTATATGTTGAACAACAACAACAAAAAAAATGCTTTGAATTTGTCACCTCTCACATGTACCCTTACTCTTCTGCTGTGAAACAGACATGCTATGAAACAGAGCACAGGAGTTATATCTATTTTGTCTTTTCTGATCATTGTTTTCTATACCCTTATCATGGCCCTTTATGATAACTTTTTCTAATTCCTTTACGTTTCTCCCTGACTTCTAATTATGCACTTTATGATGATAAAACTTGTTGTCACATGACCTGTCAGCACAAATTCTATAAAGACATTGTAGGAAAAAATCTAAACATATTCAAAGAAATAAAACTTACAGAGCCGTAAATAATACATCCTTCAGGTTAGAGGTCTTGTAAAATGTTACATATCCTTGACTAAACTAAATGCTCTTAAAACATTAGCAGCTACATTTAGTATATTCTGAACCACAGCTAAAGTCTATTATTTTGTTCCTTCAGCAAGTAATTGTACCAAGAAGTGACTGAGCACCACCCTAGAATTTTCCTCCTAAAAGAAGCTTTTTGAATTATGCCCCCAACATAGAAAACTGTGCCTAACTTCTACAATATTTACAGTGCTATTTAGAAATGAGTATGTCAGAGGAAGGCAATTGTTCATGGCCAAAAGTCCCAAAGTATCCATCCACGTAGAGGCTGGAAAACTAAGGACTTTTAGGAACAGAAACCGAATTATGCTTTGATAGATCTTGTAAAAGTAGCCTTATCAAATGCAGCTTTCTGATTACAATTACCTACAAGAGTCCTAAATTCACTGTCATACATAAACACTAATTTTGTGCTTCAGCAGATGTTGTTGCTGGGTCAGACAGAGAGGACAAGGATTTCTGAGACATGGAGGGATGGAAGCAGAACACAAGCAACAAGTCTGAGGCACTGTGCAGGGGCCTAGTGCCCATCTGTTGACGCAGACTCTCTGGGACACTCAAAATCTAATGAGAAGCATATTACAGCATGTAATCTTTACTTGTCCTAACATCAAAATCATGAAAGTTTCGCTGTTTTGTCTTTGAAGGAGTAATTTATTTGTTACAGCATAAGTGGCTAAAAATCATCAGTAGGTGATACCAAAAGCTTTAATTATTAGCTGGGTTCCTCACCGTGGAACGAGCCGAGCAATGCAGAATTATTCTGCTGGCTCATCCTGGCTGACCTAATCGGAGAGATTGTGTTAGAGTCAATACAGGAGCAAAAACCAGCAGAAAGACAAAGAGACAGGGAGAAAGAGCTTAAAACTCTAGTATCCTGGAGGCTAGGATGAATCTCTCTGTTTAGGAAGGTAAGTAGATGGTCAATAGTGCTTGCACCAGACTCATATGCTAGAGAATTCACTCAGAAACAGGATGGAAGGCCAACTGGGTTAATAGAGTTACAAACATGCGATGCTGCAGAGTTAAGGAAATGTGAGTAATTTCATAACGGGAGTAAATGAAAGTGAAAGAATCCCAGCAAAATTCCGGCCACTCATGTAAAGGTGAAATGTTCATGGATATCTGCGTAGCTACCGTTTCACACCACATACTGTCTTTGTTAAAACCAAACAGAAGTTCTCAGGCCAAATAGGAACCGTATCAGCTCCTTTGTGGCAGGAATGTAAGGACCTCAGCTTCCACTTTATTATAAATGCACTTGACAAGACTAGCTTCTATAAAGTTATAACAAGCTTGAGTTGAATTTTTGTAATTAAGTTTCTATTCAGATACAACTTTGTGCTAAAATGTCGGATTTCCACAATTTTGGTGACAATCACCTCATTCTATGGGTGGAAAAGGACGTGCAGGGCACTTCTGATACTATTCATAATTTTAACTCAAAAGAGATGGTCATATATACACTAAAATAAGGGTAGAAAGGAAAACTTATTCAACCCAGTAAGCGTAGTGGCAGGTAGGAGAACAAAATCTACAGAAAGTGTCATTTTAAAGGAGTATGACTCAGAGTTCACATTACTTCTTATTACAAATCATAGATGAAGTTAATCTTTTATAGCATTGAGGGAGAAGATAACTGGAAAATACAAGCATTTTCACGTATGACTAAGTCAGTAATTAGAGCTTTCAACAAAATTGATAATTTTTAGCCATTTATGCTTTAATAACAACAAAAGAGACACATGAATGATTTGATGTGCCATGAGGACTAGAGTTAACCCATATTTTGTTACATACTTTCAATCACAAAAGAAAACAGAGGTTAAAGAATTGTTTTAGTCGAGGAGAGTTTTGTCATGAATTCCAGTGAACTGTTTCCCTCTGGATATTTGAAAGCTGTGAACTTCACACAGGAAGAAGTCATTTAGGCATGTGGCAAAACAATGTTTCTATGATAGATTTCAAACAGACCAACTTGTCCTTCTTATTTCAGATTCACAAGTCTGTCATTTGGAGTACAACACTAAATAGCTCAGCTGCAAACTGACCCAAATCCTACTCTACACAAACTGATTTGGTATTAATGTTGTAATATTTGCAGAATTAACAAGTTCATCATTTCATTAAAACAGTCCTTGTCAAGAGCAGTACCGTCTTCTACAAGCAGTCTTTGAAGAATAACAAGATGAACTCAGCTTCTTAAGCCATGGGGAGGTCATACTTCTCCAAACTCCCTGGAATATGCCTCAACCCTGATCTTAATAGACACTTCTAAAGGCATAGGGCAGTCTTTCAGCTTCAAGGACGTTAATGAAAATTTTAATTAGAGGGATGCAAACGCTTCTCCACTAGCACTGCACAAGGATCAAAATACTGAACTGTCTTTAGAAGCAATGACTTTTTCTAACTGGTAAGTTGAGTGGTACTGCATTTCAGCCAGTAAAATCGAAATTAAGGGCAGTATATCATTGCCAAACACCAGCACCCTCCAAACTGCTCATGACTGTATGAACACTAAGTTCAAGTTCACTGAACAACGAGTTAAGTGCTTCAGTCAACTCACTGCATATAGCCTTCTAACTAAACTAAAAGGTAAGGCAATTCCAAATAATTTTCCGGTAGGTCTCCAAGTCATATCAGAGCTGCTATGTACATTCTTAAGGGAGAAACAAGGTATTAATCTCAGGTCTATAAAAATGGAACACCAAGTATCACCAACAGGAGTATTAATATGAATAAATTATAAGGCTGCAAGAGAATTCCTCATCTGAGCAACCCTAACTTTCTATTGCGTTTCCAAATTATTTTTACAGTTTTGTCTAGTGAGCCTCATAGAATGCAAAAATTTAAACAATGCTGGACTGGAAAAGTTACTCAGCATAATGGAAAGGAATTATTTTTTCCTTTGAATCCCCTTTTAGCAGGAAAAAACATCTTAAGAAACACAGCGACAGACTTACCAGCAGACTTCCAGAGAAGTTTTACTGTCCTCCTTCTTGAGCTGCTCCATGATTTAGGAAACCAGTAAAAAAACCGTGCTATCCTTCTCATGGTTTTGCTAAAATTGTTTCTTATTGCCATAGCTGAAAGTGCTCTACAGCGATGTCAAAAGCAGCAGAAACATGTATCCGGAATGGGAGAGGAAAGCCCACGAACACCCACACACTGTATGCTAGCTCTGAGCTCGGAGTCAGCCAGCACGTCTCAAGACCACCTGTTAGTCCTAAATCCCCTCCCTCCCAGTCACTCAGCTCAATGTCGTTTAGACCTCCCCTTTTATTACAAGAAGCAGCTATATTAATAGATGCTCTGGCTAAAGAAAGACTAACGCTTCAGAATCTTAACCTGGCACTGTGTTTTCAGTAATGCTAAAACAGGAAATGTTTTCCTCAGAAAGGTTTTGAAGGGCTCACTGTTCATCTCTAGCTACCTTTTCCAGTTTGTAAACAAATACATGCCAAAACTTACGGAATAACTCCCCTTTCAAAAGCTCTTTATTTTAATCAACAGGATATTCTCCAGAGAGAGGGTCTCAAAGATCTTCTTATGAAGTTCTTAGCAATAAATTTAACAGAGATTTCTATAGATAAACAGGGTTTTCAAAAAGCAACTTCTACTTTTAATGGATTGTAAGGCACACGTAAAAGTCTCATTATCCATTGCCACAATTTATTTAAGTCTAGCTTTCATTAATATATAGCTATCCAAATAAATTATTAGCCTCTCATACTGAGACCACATGCTTCAAACAAGATATATATTTAAATATAAATCCAGAGATGCTATGAATTAACGTAAGCCCCCCAAACATTTATCACAAATTCTAGCATTCACTTTCAAACAGCAACACTATGTAACCATTTCCCAAGCTTTGCAGGATCTGAACTATGTCACAAGGTTCTCTTCAGCTTCTCGCATCTTATTCAATTTTTTTCTTCTGCTAAACATGAACGGTAGAGAATACTGAAAATGAAGACGAATGATGTTACTAAACAAAGGTCCTTTTATATCAACCTTTAAACTACAGTAAGTAAGAGCTTTGTTACACTAGCTATGTTCACAGCGCACATTTAATAACTCTTCTAGAATTCACAATGTATTTTTCAAGGCTAAAATATGCGAAATATGTAACCCCGTTTTATGCACCAGGCATTTTTAACATACTGCCACTTCTCAAGATCAAGCTAGATAGATTGCATTTCCTTTAGTCAATATGTCTCTGAGACAAAATAAACATTTCCATTTATACTGTATCTGTCACAATTCTTCAGTCAGTGTCAATTAAAGAGCAGAAGTCAGGACTTAAGCTGCCAGACAAGTCTATTCTTCTAGCTCCGCCCCATCATACCAGTAGGCATTTAGCAGCAAAGTGACAGTTTTAGCACAAGCAGGAGGTCTGTCACCCAATTCAGCAAAGGCAACGATTGCAGTTAAAGGACCGACAGCTAATTTGCTTCTTTGAGGAAGTGACACAGTTTTGAATGATTTAACAGCATCTACCAATTACTGAATCAAATAACAAAGATATCACTAAAAATTATACATTAGAAAATCTAACGGAAATCAAGGTGACATGTAAAAAAACACTTGATATTTCAGACTAGAAATGAATGCATGTTAAGACTCCAGTTTTCCAGTTTGATGAAGAACCCACACAGATAAAAACTTTTTTAAACTTCAGCAACAGAACTTCGCTGTTATCTTGAGCAAGATAAAAACAGCACAGGAAGATTTTTCTAAATTACACAAGTATTTTATGAGGCTTAAAGAATAATCAATAAAACACACCAGAATTTAACACCATACATGGGTAAACTGACTTTGCTTATAAGAATAATAAACCTGTGGAGGTTTACACCTTACAGCACTTAGTGCTTTACTGGAATAAAAAAATACACACGAGCATAACATGTTACATATTACTTTAAGGCAAAGAGAACCCAATCTATACATAAAAATGTCAGTTAAATAAATCTAACAGTTATGCTGTACAGCAAACTAGCTAGCATGCACGAGAACACGAACCTGAATTCTAGCTGAACTGAACGGCAGCAGTAGTTAACTTAGCAATAACTTCATGAGTCCTCCATCACTTCGAAGGTTTTAGGCTCTAGTTAAACCAAAAAGTAAAATTAATGGATGATATTCCACAACTTGTATTACACAGGTCATCAGATTAGGAAACTGTGATGATTACAGTAGTTCCCGTTAACCTCAGCTTTCCGCTTTAGAATATGTGCCACTGTACTCTGCACAGTAATGGACCACTTGTCAGCCTGCATCAGCTTTAATCGGCTGGGCTAAGGAGAGTTCATATAACCCCTCCTAAGGCAGCTCTGCTTATGTTACATTGAAGCATTGACTGAGAGTTAGAGATCCACTGCATTTAGAAGGTACTACACAAGGCTAGATGTGTACCTTTCAATCTGCCCTGATGACAAGGTGGTGCAGAGAGGCTCTCCAAGGAGAGCAGAAGGACCTGAAATGTGATCAGAGCCACACTCTTGATCCCTGCCTCCCTTTAAGGAAAAAAGCTGTGTAAGGCTTTTTCTTGGAGCAGATATCAACCCCCAGGTCATTCTCTGCTGTCAGACCCGTGTGCTAGAGTGGGGGAGGAAGTTACTCTCCGCACTCCCTTCCCACCTTCCTGGGAAGGGAGGTAGACAGCTGTCCCCTCACTACGTGGACAGCCTCTGACCTTCTGCCTCCTCGCAGCGCTGCAAAGGTCAGATCACAGCAAGCCATAGGAAGGGCAGAAATAGCACATATAGGCTCCACGTATGTGGTGAGGTTCCTGAGTGCTCTCCAGCCACAGGCCCAGAGGTGTGACAAGGCTCCCCCATGAAACGAGCGCAGGGCAGGTACCCTGTTCTCTCAGCATCTGCCCCACAACCCTATTTCCACACAGAAACATGTGTACATAAGTAGGAAAGAGGCCCTGCAAGATCCTAACAGGCCCCCTAGGCCCAAAGGGGTGCACCTGGAATATATCTATGCAGCAGTGCAGATGTATCACTGGCTCCTCGTGACATAAAAAGCTATAAAGATTAGCTCTGAACAGAGCTGCATGGTGTTACAGTGGCTGCTTTATGCTAGCCCTACCCATGCTTACCGGTGAAGCCAAGTGGCGGAGGTGAGAAAATCAAAAAACCTTAACAAGCAACACACCCCAAAACCTCGCTGTTACGAAAAGTATTTTTAAACAGCGAACTGCAAACAACCAGTGGTGTCTGACTGGGAAAATCCTCTTGGAATTTGATAACTTAGTATAGTTTAATTATAGCTAATATAGTCTTTCTGTGTTAACCATTTGTTAGAGTAACACCATAGTGCTGAAACATCACAAAAATGAGGTCCAAGAATGAAGCTCCAAAACAACAGATCTTCAAGAACATGGTCAATGATGCTGGTTAGGGGACGGGTGCAGCATTTTCTCTCCTCAAAGGCAAAAGAAGAGCAGCTCTCCTCAGTGAGGAGCTATTACCACTTTTATTCCTCTCACCTCTCAGGCAGCAAATGACTGGGATAACCAAAGGATTTCAATTGCTTTGACTTATGCAGGACTTCTCCATTTAGTCTGGATTCAGGCACAAAGATCTCCATGCATCTATTCATAGTGGGAATTGTGCGTAGGAAAAGCTATACATTCTAAGGAATACTTGTTTGCCTGCATTAACAAATGGCCTGATTAGCTGAGCTCAAAACAAGTTTTTGCCTTCTTTGTAGGGATAACAATATATTTGGAAGGTCAGACAGTCTCCTTCCAATCTGTCACGTCGGCTTGTTGCACTGTGCTATATGCCACACCTACAGGCAGAGTTCAGTGGTGAAAAATATCCGCAGGCCAATCTTTTGAGAATACTGTCTATGCTGATGGCACTTGAGCTTCCAGAGAAAGAGGAAGAGGTTTCCCGATCTCCACGGACCACGTCTCTTCAGTCTTTGCCTGAGAGAGTTCTGAAATGGATCAAAAGATTTCAGCAACACCGAACTGGGTTTTACAGAGAAGCACTGCACCTATGCACTGGACACCATGTAATGCATGAAACATATTTAGCTGGAAATAAACACAAACTGTGACCTTCCTTCAACCCTGTTAATTATGCGTCAGAGTCAACTCCGAGGGAGGGGTCCTGCCTGACTAGTCCCTATGCTTCAGCACTACCGGATGGCGTTGGCATGACACTGTCAGGACATAGCATCACAGATTCTGTACTGAAACATAATTTATAATATCACTATGTGTGATAAAGCTATGCAGTTGCTAGGAAGCTTATAATGAACACAATATAATTACTAAGAGTACAGACACAAAAACTGCTGCATTTGTGTTTAGTTCAGCAAAACTAGCATAATACTTCCAATTTCCAGCTCAGCTGTTCATCCATTCCTAATCCAAATAAGGAGCTATATTTGTGAGCTTTCTAAAAAACCTTTTGATTCCTAGCAGCTGCACGTATACAAAAAGAAGGGACTAAAAATGAATCAGTGATTGGTAACTTTCTAAACTTTGCCTCAATTCAAAAGACGGAATCTGAAAACCTGTGGTATTCATACTAATGTAAAATACATTTGTTATTAGACCTGTTTGGAGTTTAAAAAGCATGCGTTATCTGCAGACAAGCTAATAAAGTTAAAACAGAATTGTATAAATACCTTTTTAGCTGTGAGATCAAAAGTATTTCACATTTGATACTCTGCTACTGAAGCTTTATTACCAGAAAGTAATATAAGTAACAAATAAATAAAGAAAATTGACAAGAGAAGGGAAAAAATGTTAGAAGATAGTTACAGTAAGAGAAAAAAAACCCTAAAAAACATAATGCAATCAAAACCTCACCTGACAATCACTACACATCAAACTAAACCACTACAAAATCTGTATCATTAGAAAATCTCATTCTACATCTTTTCTGCAACAAATCTATTCACCATAGAATTCTAAAATTTTAAGGAAAACAGTATGAAATGTGGATAAAACCCATCCAAAACAGAGAGAAAGCAAGTGAGCAGGAAATAAGCACGAGCAGTTTGTCTAGGCCCCCTTTCATGGGTCTAAGGAAATCTCTCTTTATGAGCAGTGTAGCTGAGATTTATCTAATTGAATACAGATGTCTGCAGCTGAGTTGGTTGTCAAGGCTCCCTTTAGAGTCAGCAGAAAAAGATCAGGGCCTCTGGGCACAATTCTCATCCTGCACTAAAGGTGTAAATATGTCAGATGAACTGTGCCCTGCAGTTTCTGAAAGAGCCAGGATGCCATGGCAGAAAGCAGATCAGAGGTTAGCAGGGTATTAGTCCTTCTTAGAGTTGGCTCACAACAGCTGTAGAGACAAGAAGCAGCATCCTATTGTTTCAATGGTACATGGAACATACCAAATCAAAATCCCTGAGGTTGTTCAAGTATGTCATCCCTGTCAGGGATGGAGGGTAGAAACCAAAATGACTGAATTCAGAGCAGAGAACTAAAAAACTTCAGTTCTAGTCTCAGAACTGTGTCACAAACGCACAAAAGCACTCCCTGGTATAACAGGATTTCAGTTCATTTCCTTCAGCCCTCAAGTGATATTTACTGAAAATAAAATACTTAATATAAATTCAGCCTATCAATCACGACTTAGGGTCCTCTGAAGTTAACTGCTTACTTCTTCTACAGACTATCTGTTGGGGAACTGGGTTTCTCCCACAAAAAAGAGAGAAGAAAACTTCTGTCTTACAACAGATCCAACAAGGCACATCCTGGATTCTACGGAAGAAAATCACAGTCACAAAATAGGTTTGCTCTGATCTATTAAGTCCTCATTTATACAATACATTATACTACTGTGAAATATTTTCACACATGGTTACATGGAAAAGAATATCTCTTTACATATTTCAATAATATTTACTCTTGATTCTCTTTAGCACAGTATATTAGGCGTATACTTATTCTACAGCTGTTTAGCACTGTTCCCTGTTTCGTTTTGAATACTTCAACCTGTCAAATCTGCAGTAATATACTTGATGTTCTTTTCCTGATGTTGGAAATGTGCAGAGGCAGGCAGGACTGGCAAGGACTGGCACAGTACTATGATGAAAATGAATATGTTAGAGAGCACATTGCTGCGGTGATATGGCTGAGCGCCATGACAATAATGGACTAATTCCTGGAGACTACTGCAGGTACTGCAAAATTAAATTTGAATATGGATTAAAAAAATAAATGCAGAAAAGTTGTTTACAGTAGAAATAACAGAGTGGTGTTAATTTTAGCTAGGTAACAGGTATTATACTAGTAGCAGTAAAACTATGAAAAATGATTGAATGGTGTTTAAAAAACTGGTTTCGTACATACTTTAGAATACAGAAAAAATAAAACTCAAGGCTAAAACTGGAGAGAAGATTCTGAGTTTTGTAACACAGCTTGACACATGGGATTTGACTCAGCGGATGACAGATCAACTTGCCTGTGGGCTTTGGGTGACTTTCTGCCAAAATTAGTAGATTTCTCACTGGGAGCTTGCATTGAACTACCTATAAAGGAAATCGGGTCGGGGCAGAAAAACAAAAAAAGGTGTTAAGCATTGCTAAAACAAACAGTTTGTTCATCCTAATTTAGTCTGTTTAAGACAAAAGTAACCTGATCTTTCTTTAGGGTACAATAAAGCAGGGATATCCTTCTTTAGATCTTTGCATGCTGTATGAACGACTACATGCTGTATGCACTTGAGATTAACCAGGATGCACCCTGTACATTTATTCTCTCCAGGAGAGCAGAAGGAAGTTTTCTATCCCCCATGCTTTATTTTAGCCATGGCAGCTATTAGGTAGAAGATAATGTTTAGAATTGGAGTGTAACAGAACAACGCACAAAAGAGATACTGCAGAGCTCATCTTTCATTGTAGCCCTTTATGCTTTTTCCTAAGCTCCTATACTCACTGTCAGGCTACTGAGCCCAAGACACTATAAATGATGCGCTCTTCTGATACTCTGCTGAGCAAAATCAAAAAGGCATTTGTCCGTATTCAGTACAGTGCAGAGAAAACAGACATGTCTAGCAGCTCATAATGCCATCCAGCCAAAAACAGCATCATTTTTTTTCTGTTGTGCAAACTGCTGACCTGCATTTAACTGTCTGGATAAAGAAATCCATCCAATCACACTAGAGTTTTCTGGTAAATGCTACTTAGCAACAGAAGGAATAGATGACCACGATCACTGGACAAGAACCGAGTTCTAATTTTGGCTTGGCCACTGACCTCCTATATAACCTTGAAAAACTCATTTCACCTCTTGGTGCTCTCATCTGTGTCTGTTTCACTCACAGCACTTCAGAGCGGGGACTGCTTCTTACTGTGCAGGCACACTGTCTCCCAAGGACTTAGTCTGGCTGAGAGCTCCTTTTGCTACTATAATGCAAAAACAAACAAACAAAAAACATATAAGCAAATATTTCAGAAAAAAATCTTAGGAAGGAACTATTTTATCAGTTAATCCAAAAATATATTAATCAGTAAAAACTTCAGCTTTATCTTTTTGCCCAGTGTATTTTTTGCACAGGTAGTGTTAATTCCCTAGAACTCCAGGACAAGCAATGCTAACTGCATGTTGAACTTTGAGCACGGTAATATTATATAAAATGGACTTCAGGATCCAGCAAGTTGTGCAAAGCTTTCAAGTGACAAGGCCAAGTATCTCCTTCTTTGGTCCCCCAATGCTTTCTAAGCAAGCAGAACATCAGGAGGTATCATGCCAGCAAGTAATGGTAACAATTGCATTAACTATTCAAGACCTTCCTTGCTTTGGTAAACAGAACATTGCTTTGATGTTCTGTTACACATCTTGAAGACATCCTAGGGTATGAACACTGCCGGCAGAAACACCTATTTTATCACTATTTCATTAGCAGACTCCTTTCTACTCCCATATGAGCTCCTAAATAGAGTGTTTATACAAAACCTAGCCTTATGGTATCTGGCTTCCTTCCACCTTGCACAGCATGTGACCAATGAAACATGCCTGGGCAGTGAAGACTCCTACGTATTTGTAACAGTCTTGCAGGAATCCCCTGCAGAGTGATTCCAAGGCATATGAGAAAAGACAAGCAGGAAACCCCATAGCATTTTCCGAGCCTTTCGATGTTAGCACCTGAATGTTACGGAGTGAATTTTTTATTTTTTCTCTTCGCTACTATGGAAATTGAATAATAGCTGCTTTTATTCTCTGTAGACTTACAGAGTCAGCATCTGAGATGCTCAAATTCTGAAGGACACCATCATTCGTAATTGACCATTCATGAGATGGTAAAGACAAGAACAAAGGAGATATTCAAAGAGTTAATCAAAGCCTCTACATATGACAGCGTGTCGCTTAGGTGCAGAAGGTGTTTCTCTAACCAGCAGACAAATATCAGAGGCCAAGAAAACAGGAGCCATAACAACCAATGAGCTGGAAGAGAAAGAGTTACTTTCTCTGCCGATGAGCGGAAAAATGGCCCATCACAGCCAGGGGAGCCCTGTTGTAGCTGAGGAGAACACAGAAATGCACTGGGACAAGCAGAGGAACTGACGGAGATAGCAAACTAGCAAGTATTACCGTTGAAAGCAAATTCCAGCAAAGCTACTTCTTGTTTTAAATTTCCACATCTGTTCCCTCTTTTCTGCACCAGGCACAGCAGCCTCCAGCTTCGCCAGCGCAGACTTGCCCTCTTTGGAGCAGCAGTTCACTTGGGCTCTTCCATGCCCCACAGGGAAACCAGGGCTTTCTGGGACCTGAGCTCCACTGGCACAATCCAAGCCTCAGGCTAGCACTCTGCCATCCAGCCCCTACAGATTCCAACAAATTTTGATAATTTGAGATTTAAAACAAAACAAAGAAAATTTTAAGAACTGTGTATCATAAGATAACTCTCTGTAAAAGGAATAGGAAATGAAAAAGGACTCTCACCTCCACTATTTCTAATCTCATCTACAGTTCTCACACTTAAGATAAAATTTGAAGATAAAATTGGAACTTGAATGGTTTTGGTAATTGAAGTAGTAACTCGAGATGTAGTTCTAGCAATTTAATCTCCTCATTACACATCATTAAATATGAACACATTCCTACTGCAGAGATAGCTGATAAAGTCTATCCTCTTTTTAAAAAACATTAAAATGTATGTTCCACACATTTGCCAAAGGAAAAAAATCCTTTTGAAGGAAAAAAATCTTTAATCCCTGTGTCTGCCCCCTCCTTCTGCATGTTACCTTCATTCTGTAAGAGGGAATCAATTTCTTTAATGTTGCTGTTAATTCAAATGCATTTAGGTAACACTTTAACTTGTCCCAAGGGCGGTTTTTTTTTTTCCACGCAGACTTAAAAAAGCCCTCTTGTAAGAGATAAGTATCAGACATTACAATGGAATCCCTCAGTCCTTTAACTGCACTAAAGCAGCAGTCATCTACTGAATATTCAGAGCCAGTATCAAAAGAGTATTTTTTTTTTTTTAAATGAAATGAGGCCCCTCATCAAAGGCTAGCCTGCAGTTCCAAAGTACCCATTTCTGATGGAAAAAAATCAGAAGCCCTGATAATCCCTGAAACTGTGCTATACTCTATACAACCAGGAGAAGGTTGCTAAAAAAAAGGAACTCTGAAAAATGGTTACAAAGATGTAATAGGTGATTCACTGAACAAAGCTGAGATGACATGAATAGTAGATCTGGGGGGAAGAGAGAACTTGCCATTGTATCTACTAACAAGGGCTTCTGCATCTGTGCAGGGCACCTTGCAACAGAATAGGCTTAGAGAACAGGCACAGAAAATAACACTACAAGGAAGGAAGGAATAGACTCAGAGACATAACTACAGACTGTCACTTAAAAGATATCCACTGACCTGATTCTCATTTCACCTTTAAGAAGACTCCACCAACCTGAATTCTGACAAAAGTGGTTTAGTTTTTCCTTTTAGCACAGAGGCAGCTTAACAATACTTGTGAATCTTTCTTTGGTTCTCAAAGTCCTTGCAGTATTTATGCCAATACATATGTTGCTACCTAGGTGACAGTCAGTCTTTAAGAGTCAGTCCATCAATGCCATGCTTTTAACAAGAATTATCTGTGAATTCCCAACCCAGCCCCATCACTTAATACTGAAAAGGAATGATCTGTTTTTCATGGTACCTCTAAATATCCTCTGTCTTCAGGAAGTTTGAAATGAAAGTCATAAATTCTGTAATTTCTCTATATTCGTGTAAGAGATTTTAAACTTGCCTAGAAGTGACTGTAGAGATGTGTGTATGTTATATGTAAACATACAAAATAACACACAACATGGGTAAAACTTCTGAAAAGGCCTCGTAACATTTCTATTTGGTTCAAAGAAAAAGTGCATCTACAATAAAAGTCTCAATAGTCAAGGTAAACGAATAATAATTAAGTCACGTAGTGCCCCTGCCACCAGTGTAAACTTTGTCCATTGACTACACCATATGGGCAATAAAACTGTTAAGAAACTGTATTCCAACACCTAGTAGCATAAAGGTAGACTTTCATCTAAAACCATTAGAAATGCCTCAATTTTCAAATGCCAAATGACAAGGCTAAACAAGAACTCCAGAGCTGCTACACTGCATAACATCACATAGCATGGAACCATCAATATACAGTATAAGAGATCGAAAGAAATTTTGAACACTAGAAAACCACTCTTCAGCTATAAATCCTTGCATTAGTTTAAATTAGAATAACCCAGGTTGCTTCTGCTTCAAATTAGTTTGCACGAGGAAGTCAGATCAGACGATGACATTCTGCATACTTAACAGTATCATCTCCAAAAACAGAAGTGAAAAGGTGAATGGCCAAGCCACTCTGCCCTGCTAAACCAATTAAGTCTCTCTTGAAAAGTAACCCAAAACAACAGCAAGAGCTCAGATACCACAAAGCATCTTTTTCAGAGGTATTTCATTACAGTTGGCTTTCTTCCTGGGCCGACATCCAGAAATACCAGCATTGCTTCAGTTTATTCCAAGTAACTTGTCTCTTTGATGTCTGAATTATATGCACCTTGTGCACTGCATTTGAACAGAAGATCATTGATCTCCTTGAACTCCTTTCTCCATTCCATATTTTTTCAATCTTTAGCTACTGCCTGACAATAAACTTCTGAATTATAAACAAAGATTTCAAAAAAATGAGAAAGACCCTTTACTCTGTAGCTCTTCATTCACTCCAGTGATATCGTGTTACTTTATTACATGTACCAAGCAGCGCACAAAACCCCAGAGATGATCACTGCCCCATTGTGAAATTACAAAAGCAAAATCTCTACTGAAGCTTGGCCACGTTAGGCTCCCCTTCTCTGCAGCAGGCAGGACAGAGGCGCCCAAAGCAGACCCCCTCTCCCATAAACACATTGCTGTTCTTTTCTCTAAAACAGGAATAAGTCTGCTCACCTGAATACTTCCAAACATTACTCTTCTGATGTGCTCTTTAGCCACTTCCCTATCCCAGATAGGATTTTATGCGCTTCTTATTTTTCTGGTTCTTATACCAAACCAAGCACCTCTAATTCTGATGTTGTTTGAAAGCAACAAATCAGAGAGAACTGACTTCAGTCACTTCTCAAATAGGAAAATATAAATATATAGAATACTTATATGTCTTCCTGGCTCAGAATCATCATGCCAATTTAGTATGAAGTTCCTTCTTTATCTGCAGTGGATCATCTGGAAGACGCTGTTGCATTCCGCTTTTTAGATGACATATAAAATGCAGGTCCTTACCACTTACAGCTTTTTGGAAACACGGAACTATTTTAGAATCTTTCAGCAAAAGAAGGGCACTCTTACATTTTGCTAGACAGCTTAAAAATCTTTGAAAGGTGCTTGCAGTTGTAACGTCAGCTGTAATTTTTCCTTCACAAGGGTTACCTAAAGTGTACCACCACAACGTTGTCTGTGGAGGCTGCCACAGTGGCCACAAACCTAGCTGTAGTCACTGTTGCATCCACCGCAGGATGCAAGGCCACTGTAGCCACATTTTAGAAGTTGGCTGCTTTTGTTACATCCTTGATACGTTTTTGGTCTGTTAGCTCTCTGAAGTGGGGAAGATCTTTTTCTTCTGTATTCATACACTCACACAAGAGCCCATGACTAAGGGTGCAGATTGACATCTAGTCACAGTGTTCATTTAGCAATTCCACTCTTGAGGGCACCCAGCATCTTGTTCCCCCAGGGCACTGGACTGCTCTGACAAGGCTACTGTTTTTGTTGCCCTGAGCCAATTTTTCAGCCAGATCAGTTCTTCAGTTTGGCTCACTGGTGTGCCTGCAAATGAGGAAAACCCAAGTTTTTTGCAGCAATCTTTGCACGTCTCAGCTATTGTTTCCTTTCATCTCCGTATCACTCTGCTGCTTTTAAATGTTATATTCATGCTAAGTTAGAACTGCTGAATGCTTCCTGTGCTAATTAAACAGTAATTTCAGAGAGCAGCTTGAAGTACCACAGCTCATAAAAATGGAGCCTGTTGTGGAGAAGAAGGAAAAATGCTATAAACTGTCACTGTTCTGAGAAAGCGTTACTGGAAGATATATAATCTAACATGAAATTTGAAATTCTTGTCACAGGAAATTTGATCAAAAAATCAAAAATACGATTTTAAGGTCTTCTTTCACATAATTATATTATATGTCCTCTCAGAACAAACAGTGCACTAACTTAAACAATAAATAAAAATTATGTTATTCTCACATCCAAAGCATTTACATTAAGATGAGGAAACTGTAAACATAGAGCTACATAAGATGAGCGTAACAGTGAGAATAGCACAATATCATAAGAGAAAACTTGTGCCTCAGCAGAGGACGATACGAGATTATTACACTTCCTTAAACTAGAACAAAACAGTAAGACAGAAAAGATTGACCTTTCTGTCCTACCTTGGGCTTCAAATATCTTCTGTTAAACAAAGGATCAGTGATGTAAATCAAAAGCAAATCACACATCTTAACATGTCATTCCACTAAGGATAGTGCTAGTTTATCCTTAATAATGTAATTTTAATTTTTTTTTTTGAACTGAAACTATGAAGAATGTGTCTCAGAGTTCTTAATGGGGAGATCTTTTTCCTTCATTACATTTTATGAAAGCACTGAAAACGAAACAAGATACGCAATGTTTTTAAGTGATATCAAAGCAGTCACAGCAGAAGTACTCAACAGATAGAGAGACAATTGCTCCCTTTGTCATGAGTTCTGTTCCTCTCTGTATCAATTTTTTTCTCTACGATTTCCCAGTAGTGCAAATGCTGCTGTAGTCCCAGCAAATAGTTATGACACAAAAACGGCAGGGATTACTCCTGCTGATTTTTCAGTACATGGTCACGAAGAAAAACATTAAGTCAACTTATTGGGAAAAACACCAACAACTCACTAAGGTTCCTCTTGTCCTATCACCACTGGTATAACAGCATGATAACCATACGCAGCAATATTGGAAGAAAAAGGTATAGTCACCAAAGCAAACACACCTGCTGGATAGCTCGATAAAATTCATCTTGAGATGACCACAAATGTGGCCAAATGCTTTTAAAACTGAGGGATGGCAAATGAGGATTTTTATTTACCAGGACTAGATTATATTTCCCTGTCATAAAGGGCAGGAGCCAGGAGATGAATGAAATCACTGTATTTCAGAGTATTTCTGTGAAAGAAAACAAACAGACAACTCAATTGTTTTCTACACAGTCAAAGACAAAGCCATCTTTGTCTGTTATCAATCAGACCCAAAGGTCCAAGAAGATATTTACTTGGTGGGTACATGATGCATACTTGAGACACTTAGTATCTCAAGACCGAGTAAGACACAAGGACGTTAAGAACGAGACAGTACAATTTCCATTAAACTTATGAAAGCATGCAAAACCCTCCAGAGTGCCACTAACCACACAGAGCTAGAACCTTCCTGCTGTACGTAAACCAAGCGTTTTCATCTGCATTACAGTATGTCCATGCTATTCCTTCTCACCAGTTTTATGGCATAAAGAACAAGGCTCAACAGCACCCAACAAACCCACAACCCACTATGTACCAACTTTTTTATTTGGGAAAAAAAGAAGTCCCTCCTTCAGGCCAGGAAAGAAATAAGACTCTAAAACCCCTAACAGTGATAGGGAGACACACGAGCAGTTTCCTACCCACGGCGACTTAATTCGTTGGGTAAAACTCAGGTGCCTCCAAGCTGGTGGCGTTCCTTCCGCAGAAGCACGGCGCCAAGCGCCAAAGGCCCGCGCTGAGGATGGAGGAAGCGGTGCTCAGCGGTCTTCAAGACCACCGTCTTGGAGACCCGCAGGCTGGGCCCGGCCGCAGTTTCTAAACCCAGAAGCGGGTGAGGCCGTGCTACGGCTGGGCCAGGCCACCACCTTTCCCACAGATGCTCTGCAGAACAAGCCCACGCCACCGAAGTTACCCAACTCCCAAAGCCTCCCACGCCTCCCACGCCGTTCTCAGTTAACCACCGCGACCCGCGTGGGGAGCGACCGCCCTCCGCCGCACCCCGCGGACCGGGCACGGCCGAGGCGCGTCGCAGCGCGGCGCCCGGCAGCCCGCAACGGCCGCGTCCTCCCCCCATCCTGGCTTCTCCCTCAGCGGGGCGGCGGCGGCCGGGCGGGGCCGGTCTGGGGCGGGGCTGCGGCGCTCACCCTCACAGCGCAGGCCCTGCGAGAAGACGAAGCGGCAGCAGAGGTCGCACCACGTTCCCGTCGCCGCCGCCGGGCTGAAGCGATGCCCCGGCCTGGCGGCTGCTGCTGCTGCTGCTTCCTCCTCCGGTGCCGCCGCCGCTTCGAAGACGGTCCGGACGTGGCGGGTCCGCGGCGGGCCCGGGCGCCGGCGGCCGTACACGGGGCTCGGGACGCCGGCGGGCGCGTCTAGCGGCAGGAACATCTCCCGTGCCGCCTCCTTGCGCGGCGGCTTCGCCCGCCGGTCCCCGCGGGCGAGGCTGCCCCCCGGCGGCGCCGCCGCCGCCGCCATGCCGAGCCCCCGGCCGCTGGGGTCGGGCCGGCGCCCTGCCTCTCCCCTGTGACAGCGGCGGCGCCTCCCGCAGCGGGCGCTGCGGGCTCTGGCAGCACGGCGGCGGGGGTGGGGGGGTGTCGCCCCCGCCGCGCCCCGCCCGTAACGGTCACTCGGGGCGGCAGGGCTGTGGGGGGGTGTCGCCCCCGCCGCGCCCCGCCCGTAACGGTCACTCGGGGCGGCTGCCGCCAGCCCTGCCGCCCTGTAACGGTGCCTGGGCGCGTGATGGACCTAACCCTCCTCACGTAAAACCGTTCGGGGAAGAAATAAAGGCGGCCCAAAGCTCTGAAATGCTCCAAGTTTTTACTCCCCCCACCCCCGCGCTCCACGGCAACATAAAGCAGGTGAACGGTTTAACTCGCGCTTTTCACCTCCAATTTTCAGCGCGTTTACCAGCAACGTTATGTATCATCGACAGAAGATATCCAGGAGGTAGGTTTTTACTATGGGAGATAATATAGTAGACTAGATCGCTACTTTGTTCCCCCCACCCCTCCCCAAGTTTCCACAGGAAGCGTTTTAGGAAAGTCCCTTACCTTGCAGAGAAAATAACAGCTATTAGCTCTCGCCTCGTCATGCCAGAAACGCTGTGCAAGACGTGCGAGGCATCGCGCTGGAGAAACGCAAGCAAGCGGTGAAGGCGGAGGGGCTGCCAGCAGACTGGATTTCAGCCCCGCAGAGCCATATTCTGCACCGCCAAACAAAATCTCTCTTTTGGTAGCACAGGAGCAGCCAGCCGATCACACAGCCAGGCATACAACTCAGATTTAGCAAACCTGCACCTTCAGAAAACGTTGCCCTTGAGCTTACTAGTACGTGGTTGTCACACATCCCAAGCATTAAAAATGCCTATTTTAATGCTGCCTTTCAGAGATCTTAAAATGGCATAAAATAAGCTTGCAGGAACCAGGATAGTTTCGTTGTAAGGCATTTTTTCTGCAGACTGTAAGGTATGCTCCTACCCCACTTAACCCTGCAACTGGCAGCGAGCTCCCCCAGATATCACCCGGGAAGCAGCGGGACAGCTGTGCCAGCGCTATGCGGCTCTGCCATGAGTTAGCAAATGCGCCTGCCAAGCCAGCTAATGCCTCGCACGGCTCAGCGCCTCTCAGAAGCCGAGCCGCGCTCCCCCTGGCACAGTGCTGCCCCACAGTCGGATAGGCCTGCTCATAACCGGCTCCGGAATTGCTTTAAAAAAAAAAAAAAAAGAGCACGTTATACACCATAGATATATTCAAGGAAGCAGGAGCACCCATCATGCTGGCACATGGGGCACTGACAAGAGATGGTGATGGATCTTCAGTGGATTTTGATTAAAATGATCTTTAATTACCCCAAGCAAATAGCCCAGGAAGTGTTTCCCACGGCTGAACAGTAGTGCCATAACCCATAACTTGATGGGAACTCCGTGAAAGCCTGGCTAGTTACATACTTAAACACTTGTGCAAGTTTTCTGGAGATGAATACAACCTTGAACAGCTACAGCATGCCCCTGTTTGTAGCACACCAACAGATCTACCTGTTGCTGTCTCTCTTCCTTGTCAGTATGAAGCAAAGTTCTCCAAAGCACATCTGTATGGACATCTACAAGCACCAAGACCATGCGCTGGGCTGGTACGGGTGTCACAAGGCTGAGTTGCAGCTCCAAGAGCACAGGTCCCACCAGCATCAGCTATCCTCCTCCAGGTCATCTCCTGTTCATTGGCTGAGGGGTACTACCCCTACTGGATTTGTGGTGAGTGGAACAAATAATCAAAGAAGCATGCGACAATTACTGTCTAGAGCACAGAAAATTAAAAGTAGAAGTGGAAAGGTTATACAGCCTTGCCTCTGGCTAAGTAGGCCACAGGAGCTCCCGCCCGTTAACCTGTTCCTAAAAATCTCTGGTTACAGATACTGCTCAGTTCCCATAGCAATCTGTTCTGGTACTTCACTCTATTTACTGTAAGAAAGTTTTTTTCCAAACTTCTAGTCTGTTTTTTTTGTTTGTTTGTTTCTTGCACTACAATTTACACTCAGGAGCCGTAGTCCTAGCACCACAGACATGCATAACTCAGGAGCTCACTCAGGAGCTGTAGTCCTAGCACCACAGACATGCATAACACTGATCTTCCGCAAGAACATTTAGATAAATGAAGACTTCCGCTCTCCCCTTCTTCCGATGTTCTCGTTTTTAAGCCAACTCCCATTTTTCCAGTCCTCCTCAGGTGAGTCTTTCAGATCCTACCCATTACTTTTCTCTCTGCCTTAGCCTGCACAGACCAGGGTGTGATTCTAACCCACCGATTTCCAAGTCCCTAGCTAGAAGCCATCATTGGTTCAGCTAACCCAATTTAGCTAACCAAATCAATTATTGTGCCATTCCTAGAAAATAAAGATTTAACATTAACAGCAAGCTATGCAACTGCTTTGTAGTAATTCTGTGCTTAATTTTACCCAAATAAATCTATGTAACTCCACGTTCCAGATCCTCCCCTTTCCAGGCTTCAAATTAAAAAAAAAAAAAAAACAAACCACCCTTCTGTTCAGCCTCTGTAATGCTTGTCATAACACTGTATCCAAAATTATTCTGTGATTACCACTTCTATCTACAGTAATCTTAACTACATTAGCACTGATTTAGCTCCACTCGTGGAACGTTTCATACAAAGTAGGGATTAGGAGTTTTATCGCTGTTAGAACTAATTTTGATCAGCATGCATTTCAGCCCAGTAGTTGGAAAATAATAATACTAGAAAGGATTAGTGGCCCTACCATATAGTCTATGTTAATGATTCTATTGTATGGGACACCTTCTGGACAACCGACTAAAGCAATCTAAACAGTAATTTGCTACTTCTGATTTCAGACTTTATATTTCATGTGAATTTAGGGGGAAATAAAAATCATAAAGCAACACTGAAATTAACAAAAAGTGAAATTATGAAAAGACTTAAAAAACTAGGTACACACCCTACAGTAAGTGGTTGATGATGTATTTATGCAATTAAGTCATTCACTCATGCATTTTCACAATTCATATGAAGACAGGTTTGTTCAAGTAACAGATAATTAATATACTAAACTAAACCCCCCAAAACAGTAAACCAGCTTCAGGAGGAAAGACCATATATTACTTTCTATTACTTCTTCTGGCAAGTCAGCGGAATGACTGACAGTATCAGGACACTCAGTTTGAACCAAACAGTTGCACAGTACAACGCGCTGCACTTCAACGTGAATAATATATTTGTTTCATAAGAAGGTAACCAGTAGATTACAAACTGGTTACTTCAAGTTCCTTAACCAGTGCTTAGTTAAAACTACTTTAGAAAAAGTAATTTTAACAAGGTTAAGATTACTGATGTATTTGACAACACTAAAACCAGCAATGTTTAAAATGAACATAATGTAAAGTAATATAAAACATTTTCAAACATATAAAAGAATGCCAACATATCCATATATTGCTACTACAACAAACTTTCCTTTTCAGACTGCTTCAGTATAAAGGAATTATATATGCCAACTAACACTCAGTTTCTTTCAAAATTAAGAACCTTTGAAATAATAAATGTTTTTTTTACAGAAGTAATGTTGAAAAAACACAACATTTATGTACAATTTAAGAGCCCAATTTTTTGAACAGCTATATATCTCTTTTGCTGACACTCAGTGAGACTATGGACATGAATAAATGAATGTACAACCAGGCATTAAAACATTCCAGTTAGACATGATTCAGGTACTTTGAAACAAATAATTAAAGAATGCCATGGCTAACCAAAGAAAAACATGCAACAGAACTGTTGCACTAGTTTTGCATAGCTACCTTTTTTTCAAAAAAGCTTGCAAAGTATGAAGCTCATCACATGGGTGTCTGAATTTCCTTTTAATATGTCATTCTCATCAAGAACACTGGAATGCAGGTGTCAGGGATTTCAAGTCAGTGAGTATCCTCATCTTTTAACAATGAAAGAACCAAGTACAAATTTCATAAGTTTCTATTTAAATATATTTTAAATACATTGGGTAAGTTTTGTATTTTGGGCAGAACGAATAAGCAGGGACTAAAAATCACAAAACTCTCTGATGCTATCAAAGGTTACCACCACTCCTTAAGTTTTACCTAGAAGTCTCACTGTTAATTATGAAAATATCCTGGAAACAGCTCTTCCTGTAGATGCAGTATAGCAATTTAAAGGGCTACTTGGATACCATTGACCATCTGTGGCCTGGTTTCCACACAGAAAGAATGAGAATACTAAATGAGTCCCGCAATATGAATATGCTCAACACCTTAAACAAAGATAAATGCTCTTGTGGCATTCACACAAAGCGTGGGACGTTTTGAGCCGTTTATGTTTTTTGCTTTCCTTTTCTTGTTTCCTCTCCTTTCATATACTTTGGAGCAGACTGTTTCATTCTCCATCTCTACAACCTAATCATGTAGTACTAAAAGTAATACCTATTTATAGTGGAAAATAAACATACATAGGGTTACTAAATTCTACCCCCCAAGTTCAGTATCTCAGTCATAAGTCAGCAGTGCATGTGATCTCTTTTCAGGATGTAGAAAAGATCTAGATTAGAATTTTCTAATATTAAATTACCATTCAAACATGATTCTATCCAGTTTACTGACTACTAAAAAAATTCCCATAACACAGATTTTTAACCTTTTTTTAATTTTTAAAGCCTGCAAACAGGATTCTGAAAAGGCTACTGTATTCTAAGATCCCCCTTCTCTTGTGGTGAACAACACAATTTCAGGGAAATTCTGAAAACTGCATACCCCACAAAAGGAATTTTTACATTTGATAGGACAACCTGGGGGACAAAGCTCCATATCAAGACCAGTCAAATAATTACAGACAACATGGCACCAAATATGGACAAGGACTTTAAAAAAAAAAAAAAAGCTGTGAATTTATTTCCCAAGTAGAAGTGAACCAACAGTTTGGACATGAAGGAAAAAGAAATGCATTTCCACTCTTTGTCTTATCTGTGCTTTTAGTTCCTATTTGTGTTTGTTTAAAGAGATCTGATTTAAGACAGTCTTTATGTTCGGTAAATGATGATCACTGTCACTCAACCAGAGGCCAAAACAATAGTGGTGATTAAAGGAAACCCAAAACACCTTTACAGACGATTCATAATTTGCAGAGTTCTGAAAGTTGCAATTCTCTTGTAGTAAAGAATTTACTGAATTCTGAAAAAGGGGCAATATTCAAACAAGCGTCAGTTCGTCAACAATACTTTTGTCTTTAGGATTTTGCCAGAGATCCTTCAATATGTAAGTTCCCTGCCAGAAGTAATTATCAGCTAACATTGACAAAAAAGATATATATATATATATATATTTCTTTTATATTTACATATTATACATATTTACATTTTTAATACTACAATTGCAGAGAAAAAACTGGGTACAGATTTATTATCTGTCTTTAAATGCTCCAACAGTATTTTTTCCCCTTTGAAAAATTTACAAGTCCTCTTCACGTCCTCTGATAGCTAGATACAGTCCACGTTCCGCAGGCCACCATCCATAGTCAAAGCACCGAATCTAAAATGGAAAAATAGTATATTCTTAGCTGATTAAATAGATTCACATCCCAACACACACACTTTTATCTAATTATTTTACATGAAAAGAAGATACAAGGAAGGACACGATGCTCTAAGTATAAGATGGAGGGGGGGGAGTTCAGCTTGAAGCTAAGCTCAGCTGTACCAACACTTTACCACAAAACTTTTAGTAGATTATTTTTTATCATCATCATTAGAAAACTGACCCAATGCTGACAGCTTCCATTTGCAATGGCTTCCTTAGAACCAAAAGTATTTCAGTATTTGCACAGAAAAAAGCAAAATCATTCTCTATGTGATAATGAAAACAGTCTCCCAGTATTGTGAGAAATACATCGGCCTGTGTCTCTTTGCTTTACAGAAGTACGCTGCAGACTGCATTCATTCAGACTGGTATAATTCCACAGTTGTTAAAAATGATATCTAAAAGTGAAGCGTTAAAAGGCCCCAGTAAATTGCTGCAAAAATACTGGGTTTAAATTCAGAATTAACCTCTCTGTACAACAGTTATTTCCACCAGCTAAACCGAAGTTACCTTAAGGAAGAATGACATGACTGTGGTGTCAGAGTGATTTTATGGTAATGTTTCAAGGTTTTGAAGAAAGCTTGTTATATCTCAGATCAGCAGTTCAAAAACACGTTTACTGACATCAAATACATTATACAATTGTTCCTTAATTTGCCTTCCGGATCTACAAAATGTTCCAAATTTAGACTGTTCCTAATATCAGCCAAAAAAGGAGAGAATGATTGCTTGCCTCTCCAAAATGTGATTGTTCTCAGCCAGCTCTTTAACAACCCCTTCCATTTCTTCTTTTAGTTTCTTCATACTGTAGTAACAAGAAGCAAAAGGAAGGTTACAGATTTTATGAGAACAGTTATCTACTACTACCATTCACCACCACAAAGCTTTCAGCAGCTTGTTATTGCATGCAAGAGAAGGGAAAGATACCAGGTTGGTTATTCAGTAAAAGCGATGGATGAGATATTAGTGTTGTACCCTACTAATTTCCAAATCTGTACCACTTCACAATATAAATTTTTTTCTGCAATAAATATAAAGCTCTTGCTCTTAATAGAGCAGTCACTTAACTGCTTTATAAGTGCAAAGCTTAAGTCAAACATAAAAAATTTTAATTCACCTGTATAATAGATATAGAATATTACATGAAGCCAATATAGAATATTACATGAAGCCAATATAGAATATTACATGAAGCCAATTAAGAAATTCTTACCCAAGAGTCATTTCCACTAATGTGTTTGAGCTTGGATAAACTGGATTCATTGCATGTTTCATCCCACTAGAAGCTGTAAACATTTTTTGTGGCAGAGCATCTTGTAACTACAGTAAATAAAAAGCAAATATAAATTACAAGGTAAGTTGTCACATGTATCTTGGTGTTCACCTTAAAATATTAAATTCTCCATTGCCACAATGCCTCATAAAATCATTACAGTGGCGAGCCATCTGATAGTCTGCAAATTCAGCTCATAATGGCAAGTTTTGTATTGACGTGACTTATAGTTCACTGATTTGTTCCATCTTCTTAACTGCCTTATATTTTGATAATAAACTCTCTGAAGGAGGGATTATCTGTCTGTTATGTTTGTTGATCTCCTAAGGCAGCGGAAGCCTAATCAATAACTGGCCATCTGTAGCGCTACCAAAACACAAACAAGTAAAACACTGTTTTCCACCGTTGTTCTACATCAATACATCTACATCTTCTACATCAATAGCTTCTACATCTATCAGCTGTTTTTCCTTCATTTATATTTTCTTAATGAAGAACAATAATTTTATTGCAAGAAAATGGCCTTTTGCACCCTGAGAATTATGTTTTTTGGTGATGTGAGGACACTGTATTAAGTTTGATGCTCACATGTCTCACTAACTAGGTTCCACAGGAAAGAACAGCTCTTCTCATTCTCTCAAATTTGAGGTAACTCTAATAGCTTGCATCCTGCAGAATTAATGTCCAAATGTTAGTAATGTTTTTATGCTTCATAGGGGTATTAAAATAATCCTCTAGGTGCTCAGATACTATTATGATAGGAATTCCACAGAACGTTTCTCAATGAATCCAAATCCACTCGCACAGATTTTTTTAGGCACCGCTAGGCCTACGAAAAGAAAAAAAGTCAGATTCAAAATCAGGCTGACTTCTATGCTACTCTTCCACTAGCAGTGAAGCTACTGCAGACCATACTGCAAATACTATATCCATGCACTCCTATATTTCAATGCAACTGCATTAGTGCAATTAAGTTTCACAATAAACAACAATACTGATACTAAACAACATGGAATAGAGCTTTTTAGTTTCTCAAGCACTTGGCATAATTTAGAAGCAATCTACCTCATTTATATAATCCTGGTATTTGGATACCTCTTCTTCAATATCAAAACACTGGTTGCTGAGAGCGAGTAACTGTTTCCTTATATGAAGCATTTTCCTAGAAAAAAATAAAGTTTTATTTTAAAAACTTCCTTTTAAAGAAGTGGTGCAGGCAACACTACCAAATACTAAATAAATATCTTACCTTGTCCAGTCCTCAGCCTTGTCCAGAAACGTATCATACTTGCTGACGCATTCATCTTTGAACAGAGCTACAGCTTTTGTAGCATGCAAATACAGCTTCTGCCTGCAACACAGGAACAACAGGAACAATGTTGTTATTCTGCTTTCAGCAGCCCATTCCTCTAATTCACTTTCTGAAACTCGAAGAACAGATACATGCACTTAAAACCCCTTCAGCCAACTTTCACTCATGTTGTTCTAATGCATGAGAACTCAGCTCACTGCATGAACTGACAGGTTATGTTTCAAAAATAGTCCCCGGCAAGGAGAAAATGTTTTATCTGTAGCATTTAGTTTCAATTACTTGCATATGAACAATTGGTCAAACGTCTTCTCCCAGGCAACGTTCCCACGTGCAAGTATATTTAAAGAAAAGAAATTCTAAACAGAAAGGACAGAAACTCTTACCATTTTTCATTTGTCCTGTGCAGACACTTGCAACCTTCATTACATGCAAGTAAATTTTTTGTGCTGAGTAATATACATGCAACAAAAATACTGGTTTTGTGTGTCAGCTTAAGTTTATGACAAGAGAAAAAAAGCAAGCAGCTAGAGATAAGGACAGGAAAACGAAACAAAACCCAACATTGGTTAGCACTGCAGACGGTAGTTCCACCGTAACTGCCCTGCCACGCTATGCATTGCGCTAAGAAGTGAAACTATGGCATTTAAAGTGTTCTGACACTGCAGTTTAACAACTGCTTCTGGTATTTCACTAAGTCTTGTGTGATAGCTACTGGTTAATCAAATGCTCGCTAGAGTGTGGCTAGTTTGTCATCAGGCATGCATACCTGTCATTCAACCAGGAAATATCTGATCCAAGTGCTGCTCCCTTGTCTATCTAGTAGTTAATATTACAAAGACCAGTCACTCTGGCTAACGGAACAAAGTTCTTAGATTTCATTTCTTAGATCAGCAGAGCTCAAGCTACAGCACTGCAGAACAGCAGGTACTTCACACAAACCACTGCAGTTTCTCTCTTGGGTCAATCAAGTAAAATTGGATGCAATTAGGATCTCAAAGGTGCCTAAACAATCCTGAGGAGACGCTTGAGGCAGAAAATACATCACTATTCAAAAGCATGGAAACGAAGCCTATTTGTTTAAAGTTTTTCACATACTAACGCAAGGACGCATTATGAGTGGTAAAAAAAAAAAGCCGTAAAAGCCCAGTTTGCCTGAGGGAGTGCAGCTTTAAAATGAGCTACACATTGTGTCCCTATGTTGGCCAGTTTTCCAATCATATCCTTAAGAACGTTAAGGTTGGAAATTCTCTCTTACGTCATTAAGTTCAGTTCCTTGCTATTGCAGGCAATCGTGTGTCCAACTCACTTTCAATTTATCAACATTTGACTTAAAATTAGTTAGGTTTCTTGCCCCTGTCCTTTATCTTAAGGGGAAGTCTCCTCTACTTGACAGTTACCCCATTTAGCTTTCTCTAGGGGAAATCAGATGACATGGTTGTGAGATTACCACTGACTTCTGCACCTTAGCCTTCTATCAGTAATTATCAATGAAGCTACTAGTGGTAGCAACAGCAAGCATTTTTAGAAAATGACACAAAGGGTGTCTAAGTTCCTATAGCAGCAAGCAGAGTCTAGAGAGCTATTCCATTGAGCAGGCACAAGGAGAACGACTCAGGTACCTAAAAACAGGCATCTAGCACCATTTGAGATGCACAAGGACATTCTGCCCTGCTTCCAGCTGTCCATCCAGCAAAGGTGCAAGTCTCCCATTTGTTTTATGTTGTACCTGTCAGTCCCATAAGCACGCTTAATATCTTGGGACACTGGGCATCTGCCTATGAGGAACTGAATTGAGCCTGAGACATCTACTGCAGGATGAGCAGAACAGCTCAACAGCTAGTCAGTAGAATCAGAAGGGCCTTAATGGGAGCGCAGACACCCGGGTTACAGACCGACACTTAATATAGGCACTTCTCAGGAGCAGCAAATTCTTCACAGGGGTGAGAACCGCATTCAAATTTTTATTTTACATACTGTATTTCCTGGATTAAGGAACTCTATAACGTAATTCAACTAACCCCTACTTTATTCATCGGAAGAAAATTATCTCTGCCTTAGTTACAAAGTCACTTCACTGCTATTGAGAGTTTTTCTCTCCCTAAGGCAAAAAAACCCCCCTAAAATAGTAACAATTTGTATTTCCTAAAGTACAGTTACGTCCAGATAAGGAACAGGTATTAACAGCTACATTTAAAAGGTGTATCAGCAGAGGAACTCCACTGCCAAAAAGCACCTCATTATAATTTGTTGGCGCTCCAAGTATTTACAATGTTTGCAGGAAATTAAAAATAAGTCCACGTCCTAAAGAGCTTACTATTTACAATTAACAATCACTGACAGAAGAGGTTGTTGCCAATAGCACTTGGAAGGACCTGAAAGCAACAAGGATGTTTCCTAAAAGTAACTTCAAAAACACTTACTTGTCAAACTTGTGAATTTGTTCTTCATTATAAGGAAGCCCTAGGATTAAAGCAGACAACCAAATATTACAGTTTGTTAACTGTATTTATATAAAACTCCAATAAAGTTACCCATTTTCTATATGGTTTCCTCCTCCTAACGCAGGTAAGGGGCAGCAATTTACTTTCTTCCAGTGTTGCTATTCACATTTCTGAGACTAACTAGTGTTTTATTCATCCAGGCTTTAAGACAGTACTCAACTGAGACAGCACTACAGACACATTCACTTTTGCTGTTTTCCCCACTGCTGCCATAAATAGCTTAGTAGATCAAAGACTGACCTGTCCTTTACATTATAATTCATGTTAAAAGTAAATCAAGTAAGTTACTTACTACGTTCTGCTTTGTCTTTTTTGAACTGATAATAAATATCTGTGATGGAACACAGCAGTGCCTGCAGCCTCTCTGGACTAGAATGACAACAGGAAGAAAATGATATACTTTATATATAAACTCAAGTACATATTAATGAGTTTTATGAACTGCAACTCAGTGCAGAATTCAATATATATTAAAACAATGAAACAGTTTCTTACTTTCTGTCTTTTGGATGCATGCCTTCCTGATTTGCCCAGGTATCAGCCAGTAAACCACCAGGAGAAAGTTTGTTTTTGATATCTTGAAGACTAGTTTCTATTGTGCCCTGAGAGCTGGAGAGCTACATAAGAGCAACAAAATTAAATTTTACCACTGGCTAAAGGGAAAAATTACTTCAGGCTTAAAACAGACCAAGTACCTTAGTACTATAAACTCATTTGTGTAACCGATATTCGTAAAGGAACATGCCCAGTCACATACAGAAAGTCTGCCTAAGCTTCTCTAAAAGCAGATAAAACATGGTATTATTAAAGAAAGAATCTTCTTTGAAGCTGGCATCCCACTAGTTAATATTTGTTTTCTTTCAGAGTTCTCAACAATAAGTTTCTGCCTTTCATATATCCTGTACTTGCTTCTACACTTGTTCTTTCAGTTTATTAAAAATTCATATGATTACTATTCATGTAACTCATAACAACTCTTATATTTCTTTCTCCCTCAATTCAAATAACCTCCAAAACAGAAGTGCATGAAGCACCTTTTGTTTTCTAGAATGGAGAACTTTATACTTTTTCTCATTTTCAATTTTTCCTTACTTGTCTGAAAACGTGATACAAATTTTAGAGCAGACCACTCTGAGGTGCGTGTACATGTATCACTTCAGAAAGCCAATGAGGTAGGTACAGTGTTCTTTCAGGAAAGGGAAAAAAAGCCTCAAACTAAAAGATATACTTATTATCTGTGTGACTGTGTATTTGGATTTTTCCTCTAGAAACACCTTTTTGGGAACGACACTAGTTTTGTAAGACACTTACACGCAACAGTTTCGCATGTATCTCTGAAATTTCATCCACTTCTGAGGTTTCCAGATTGATCTGCATTAAATTCTCGTATCTGACCACAAAAAAAAAGCATAATAATAAGAAAATAAATGAGAGCTGTGAATATACTCAACATTTTATTTGAATCTAAAGATTAACAGTAACTACCACTTCCTTTATATGAAATATAATATTTAGCCATCAACCATGAAAGACAAACAACCTCAGAGGCCAGAAATAACAAAGGAAATATTTTAGTTTTAAAAAGTCTTTGATTTTTTTCTTCTTCTGAGGTGTTTTGCTTTGGAAACTTATTGGAAAGGTTGAGTTACCAAAACCTTACAGGCTGGACTACTAGCACTACCTGTTCATACTGATACTTTCCATATGAGCATAATTCAAGTGCTAAACAGATTACTGAGGAGATTTTTAATGCTGAGTCTCAGGTAGTTTTTTTTTTTTCTTCTAAAAACACCATCAAAACAGCTCAGCTATTTTCAAAAAGATACATTCTTTGCTCAAGCTGAATACTGTTTACCTTTTCACATAAAAGCTCTGAATTCTCATGCTGTAAAGCACACCCTAGAGAAGGCATAGCTTTTCCAGAGGACACGCGTCCTTTACTAACTTCAGGAAAGTCTTCTGAAAGTAAATAAACTGAAAATTCTGCCTCTACATAAAAGGCTGAAACAACACATGCAAGCACATAAGAAGCAAATTTCTATTCACGAGTCCTACTCCAGTCCGCAAGCCAACAGTTTTTCTTCAAACTGCTGCTCTGAATTACAGAACAGCTGACGTTGGAAGGGACCTTTAAGGGTCATCTAGTCCAACCCCCTGCGCAAGCAGGGTCACCTAGAGCACGCTGCCCAGGATTGTGTCCAGCGTGCAGTGCCTGCAGTCCAGATGGCTTTTGAATATCTCTAAGGATGGAGGCTCCACAACCTCTCTGGGCAACCACTTCCAGTGCTCAGTCACCCTCAGTAAAAAAGCTTTTCTTTTATGTTCAGCCAGAGCCTCCTGTGTTTCAGTTTGTGCCCGTGGCCTCTTGTCCTGTCACTGAGCACCACGGAGAAGAGTCTGCTCCCATCCTCTTTATACCCTCCCTTCAGATATTTATACACATTGATAACATCCCCCCTCAGTCTTCTCCAGGCTGAAGTCCCAGCTCTCTCAGTCTTTCCTCATATAAGAGATGCTTTAGTCCCTTCATCATCTTAGTGGCCCATCACAGGACTCGCTCCAGTAGCTCCATACCTCTCTTATACCGGGGAGCCCAGAACTGGACCCAGCGCTCATGGTGCGGCCTCACCAGGGCTGAGCAGAGGGGAAAGATCGCCTCGCTCGACCTGCTGGAAATACTCTTCCTGATGCAGCCCAAGATACCATTGGCCTCCTTTGCCATAAGGGCACATTGCTGGCTCGGGGTCAACTTGTCCAGCAGGACTCCCAGGTCCTTCTCCACAGAGTTACTCTCCAGCAAGTCAGCCCCCGAGCCTGTACTGAAGCATGGGCTTATTCCTTCCCTTTATTGAACTTCATGAGGTAAATGAGATACTGTTGAATGCACTGGAGTTACAAACTGGAATCTAAAATAGAAAAATGATCTATTCTGAAATCTAAGTGGTCGCCTTCTGCTGCGTCCTCATAGAAAGGGGGAAGGAGCCATGTGAACCATATACAGAGCGAACAAGAACCAGTTCTGTCAACTAACAAACTGGTTCAAGGGAAAATTTGGATTACAGCCCTGATGATTTGTAACTAGGCTATCCAGGTATACTGCTGTTTAGCTAGTTATCAGCTTTGCTCGTTTCACCACTGATTTTTTTTTTTTTTTTTAAAGGAAGTATCTTCAAGCCCAGACCTGTCAAAGTTGCTACAAATGTGATTGACATGGATGCAGCAACTGTGACAAATCCTTGGTATCTTCAGATGCTATATGCAAGCTGTTCAATTTGCACATACATAGCAGCTCCAACATGGCTGAGATCTGCTGGAGCTATGCTACAAGCACAACAGCTCTGCATATGTGCATTAATCATCTTGTAGGCATCTAGATTTTCAGACCAGTCTGAAAGCAAGTTTAGAGAATCTTGTAACCCAAATAGCATTTAGAGGAGACTGGGAGTAGGTAGCACAGGGAAACAATTATCCATGGGAGAATCCTATGAAGAGGCAGGGTATAAGGATTGTATCACACTGTCTAAGAACAAAGCACCATAAAGAACCAGCTGATAGTAATTATAGAAAGGCTAAACAAAGACACTGTAAGGACATTTGAAAAGGTGCTGGGAAAGGTGAGTGACTGAGAACTGGATATTAAGTGGGACTGGGAGATGAAAATGAAAAAGGAAAGGAAAATACGAAACTTGGGCGGAGAATTTGGTGGTTCAACTCCATCTCCTGCAGACAGCATTTGATTGAAAGAGTCAGAGCAGAAGAATCTGCCTACTAGAAAATGTTTGCTTCCAGAGCTTGAAATGGATGATGAGAGAAATAAGCATCACCATTCTTCTGTGGTCTTGAATCTCAAAAGTCTTGTCTCTTTTATGCTACAAGATAGCAATTATTTAGTTGATCTTTAACGGGAGAGGGGACGGGGGAGAGGGACTTCTGTGCAGTTTACTTTTGGCCTCCTTATGTGCATGTACTGTGACAGTCAGAGAAAGGTTCACATACTATTCTTGCCAAAGGATCCATTTTATAGAGCTCTACCTCATTCATTAAAGATGAAAAGGGATTGCAATAAAAGCAAGAACAACATTTTAAGACAGCTGAAGGCTAGGCAAGTCATTTAAACCAGAATTTTCAGATTATAAGCTTTATTTCTTTTATTTTACAAATGCTTGATTTAGAACCAGTTTGATTTGCAAAAGCAAGCACTCATTGCTACAACTAAGGGAAACGGAAACTGTGTTTAAACATATAAACTAGTATGTAATAAAGCAACCTGAAAAATCATGGCCTGAGCATCTCCATTTGGCATCAAAAGTATCTGTGGATATTTCTGACCTTTATTTTTATGTGCTTACATTCACAAGTTGTACGGTGGGAACAGCATCTCAGAGAGATACTCATCTCACAGAGCTAGGGCTAATAAACACTGATGAGGATAATTACTTGTTGAACCACTGCTTAGTGAGGAATACTAAAGAAAAGCCAGATGAAGAAACTAATAATTCTGTTTGCAGAGTAAAAGTCTGAACAGCTTGCAGCAAATAAGCTGTTCACTATTCGACACGTGAGAGAAGGGAAAAAACGTTCAGCAACTTTCCTTTCAATATATCCTTAACAAGGGAGAGTTAACATAGAGGGTGGTGGTGGGGGGGTGGGGAGGAAACTCTATGCAAACATACAGGTAAGGACTAGTCACAACATAGATGCACAACAGCGAAACTGGTATTATGAGAGCAACCCTAATTTTTTTCCTATGTTTTTGACTTTACAGCCTTACTAGTGATCTCCTAATGCAAATTTATAGAAATATTTTACAGCTGCTGTATCTCCTATTTCAACATTAAAATGCCTTCCACGGAGAAGGTGCTAAGGTCTTAAAGCTGTGAAAGTGGCACTATTTAAATTCATACAAGCAAACAAGCATACAGGCATACAAGCAAACTAAGTGACAAAAGTACTATTGTAAGGAAAGCTACTAGATTCTCTGTCCAGACTTTACTATGGCTCCTAAAGTCAACAACAGCAAGTGAGCTGTGTCAGAGAGGGAAGGAGAAAAAGAATATACGCTACCCAATAGTAATTACCTCTTCTGACTAAGTTAAGGAGCAAAATTAACACTCAGATTTGAAAAAGATGAATATGAGAGCTGGTGCTTAAGTCACTGACATTAGCAAATTCATTCCAATTCCAATTTAATTTTTATATGCAAAAAAAATCTGTAAATAAACATAACTTAAAATACAGTTGTCATTAAAGACAAAGAAAAAAAAAATCAATGTATTCAGTGTAGTGCTTCTACTCACATTTTCTCAGCTCTCTCAATGTTTCTGCTGCAGAAATCCAGCTTGATGACAACCTCTGTCTTTCTATGAACCATTTCATTGTAATCATCCTTGATTATTTCCCTAGAAAAGTGAAGCACTAATCTATAACAAAAAGCATTCAACTGCCATCTTACCAGCAATCAGTAATACAGTAATACATCTGCAGTTATAAATGTTTGTAAGAATTACTATCATTTAGAATTGCGTTAGCAAAATCGTCACACACTCTTGTGCAAGCCACTCAACTTCTCCCTGTACAATACTGGAAATTATAATTAAACTCACCACAGGAGAACGTGAAATTGCAAATATATAAAAATTCTTATCAGACAAAAAGATCTTTGTTTCCTCAGCATCAGAAAAAAAAAGAAATATTTCAAGACTACTCGTTCAAGGAGAAAAGGAAACCTCCCAAGGTGCTGGAGGATCACAGAATTACGTATTGACAACCAAGACACATTTCAATTAAAACAATACATCATGCTCACTGAAATTCAGTCAACTGCTTACATTAGCCATCGTATTCCTTTTCGCATCAGTTCCTGGTAAAGCAGCAAAGAACTGGCAACTCTACAGGCGTAACATACGATACCTGTTACTGCCTGGTGGAAAAAATAAACAACGTTAGTACTAACTAGCATTCTCTTAACAACTGTTTCAAGTCAATTAATCACAACAAAGCAACACAGATTAATAAAAGAAACAGCAACACGAAGGTGGCAGTATAAAATGCATAACTCTGCCCAAACATTAGTGGGGAGATAACCAAACACTCATTACGGAGGCAGAGCTAGACGCGGTAATGAGTTTTTCCAGTTATGCTGGAATATCAGTTAGGGATGAAAATAAGTCTCTTATAAACAAGAATGACTCCACTTACTGTCTGGGTTTACTTCAATTTTCTGGCAAGTCACGAGTACATTTGTTCAGTAGTTCAGGTATTAAGCATATACATTAAATGAAAATCAAAAATTACACATTTCTAAATCCTAAGGCTAGGGCCTCTCTTCACTCACCTAGTTCCACGTACAGGCTTGCTGTACTATTTAGAAATTATAATTTAAAATATTTTAAGTAACTGATATCAACTGACAACTTTCTATGTAATAATTTGAAAGACTTCTGGTTTTCAGGAAAACATATGCTTTTAAGACTGCTCTGCCTGAACACAAGGCTCCTCAGCAACCATTATTTTATAGACATACTATCAATGATTGTCACAAAGTCAACCAGCAACGCACATTCAGTTCTTTTAGAATAATGACCAAAAAATTGTCATTATTTTGTCACTACTTTTCTCCCATAGAGCTTCTGAACACCTGCAAGAGAAGCAATTTAAAATCTACTCTCCTGTGGAGTCCTAGAGATTCCTCTCTGCTGAGAAAAAAAAATGAATTAATGTTTTTTTTCTCACGTTAAGTTTTTTTCACTATCTCGAGGGAACACAAATCTGTTGTGAACCTGGCTAACTCCAGGACTCTAAAACAGCTTAAGGCTGCTCCGTTCCCCACATCACTGCATCACATAGTAACAAAGCACTTGGACTTCAGAAGGCAGATTAAAAATATGTGTGTGTGTGTGTATATATATATATATTTTTTTTTTTATTTTTATATATATATATATATATATATATATATATATATATGTAAACAAAAATAATCTTTCCGGTGCATGGATTTCTCAGTAGATAATGTTTAATGACTTTTTCAGAAGTATGAATGGATAAAGTTAATGTTGGTCTAAACACTAACTCCTAAAAAAAGTAAGACAAGCTCCTTCAAATGGATAAAAAGGGAATCAAATAAACCTTACATGGAAAACACTTAACTTACTGAAAAATGTATTTAGAATGATTTAACTTCAGCTATTTGTATTTTTTATGGAACAAGATTATGAAAAACCATCAGTTAACTGACTTTGCTCTAAAATATTCATCTCCCCTTAGTAAGAAAGTTCAGTGAAAGTATCTTTTAAAACTGATGGTATTATTAGGAACACGTTCTCCACCAACTTAAGCAAAACTATTAACATAGTTATTAACTCAGAAAAATCTCTCCTTGATTGGAGGGGAAGTTTTGTTTAAGTAATGACTTGTGAAAGCAGTTCTTAGCTCTCTACTGTGTTTGATTTACAAAGCAAACAGTGAAATAAAGATGGGGAATTATATATTTTGGTGAGAAATAATATCACATTTAAGCAATTAATTAAATATTTTGTAAATAAAGGCTGGCTTTAGCAAAATACACTTGTGAAGCACTTGTTAACAAATATATACATCTCTATCAATCAGAATTCTCACTAGCATATTAACAATATTTTTATTAACACCGTTCATCTGAAAATTAAGTAGCTTTCGTTTCAGTATTGTTATCTGAGATGGCTATATAAAACAAAAGAATAACAACTCACTTTAGCCATAATGGCATCCCCATCCAAGTCATAACGTTGATGTACTTTAGGAAGTAAGACTGAAATATAAAACAAATATATCTGTATTTTCTTACTTTCAATAAGAGACTTAAAAAGTCTTAAGAAAATAATAAATACACTAGTATATTTGTTAGAAATACTTATTATTAGAACTCACAAACACAACCGAGTCAGGAGGCAGGAATGTGAAACGGATCCCATTTTGTTCCACTACCTACAACACCTCTATATGAGAAAGCATTAATGGGTATCACCCACCTCAGTATATCATCCTCCATTGCTCCCTAAGCCTCTGCTACTGGCAGCTTACAAAAGCAGGGCAAAAGGTAAGTCCCTGTCAGATTATCCCACCTTCCCACAACTTCCTGAGATCTGGTGAAATCTGTGTTTAACAAAACCCTTCATAGATTTTTTTTCCCCTGTCTTTCATTAACGGAATCTTTCTGAACCCATCAAAACCTTAAACTTCTACATCCTGCAACAAAATCTGCAGCTTAAGTATGCTTCGTGTAATGAAGCATCTCATCTTGACTGCTTTTGAATCTGTATATGACAAATGAATTTGATATCTCATGGTTCTTCTATTAGAAGAGAAAGTAAGCAAGCCTTATGCAGCTTCTACATGCTGCTCAGATGTCTATAAAAGTTGCATACTCTGCTTCTCCATCTCCCACCTCATCTCTTTCTTGGCTGAAAACTTCTAGTCTATTTAATCAGTTCTTTCATCATCCTTATTGCTTTTCTAGGAACATATTTTAATTATTCTCTACCTCATTTGAGAGAAGAGGGAAGAGGGCCTAGAACTGACCAGAAACTCAAAGTTTAAGGTGAAGGCACGCTGTAACTTCATGTAGATCCATTATAATGCTTTCTCTTTTGCTCATTGTCCATTCCTAACTTTGCCTGTGCCATTTTGACTACCACTGAACATGGAGCAGATGTCTCCACAGCACTGCCCATTAGAACTCCAAGGTTTTTTTCCTGAGTGGCCAGGCAGAGCAGTACCAGTGCAGAGCCCCTCACTAAGTTCAGATTGTTTCCTCTCTCCACCCTGTACGTTGTTTTTACCTGTAGGTACAGGCATATTCATCTCATCTGTTACTGCCAAGCATTTTAATATCATGTGGTCCTCCTACAAACCTTCATAACCAGATGCTGCCTTTATTGCTCTAAATAATTTTTTATCTTCAGCAAACTATCTCACTTCCTTTCTCTAGATCACTTCTGAATATGCTGCACAGCAGAGATTCCTGCAGGGTTGCACTAATGATCTCTCTACACTGAGAAAGTCATCTATTTGTATCTTTCAGCCCTATGTTTGTCCTCATGGGACAAACTCTCTTCCTTCTAATTTCATGGCTGTTTAGTTTCACTTAAGACTCTTGGGGGCACAACCTCACTGAATACCTTTAAAAAACCTAAGTAGCCAGCATCCACTGCATTGCCTTTGTTCACATGCTCATTGACCCTCCCAGAGCTATGGCAGGATATAAAAGCACTGTTGATCCTTCCTCACACTGCACATCTACTTGCACTCTTTCAGCACCTCTGGGTGAGTGCCAGCTGACCCTAGCAGTCACTAGGAATAGGACATACTGACAAAACCAACACCGCTCCTTCAACTTGAGGCTCATCCTCCAGCTTCTCTCTTATAAAGAGGGGCTCCAGCACAGGGACTTCTCTCAGCTTCTCCACAATGAGTGCAAATGTACAAACTTAATGCCATAGCAGACAAAAATAAATTATCTTTTTTAAGCAAAGGTAAGCTGCTAAGATCTCCTCTGTTAACAGAAAGACTAATCACATTAAATGGAAATAAAACAAACAAGCAAAACTTGAATTTCCACTCTGTGGGCAGTGGAACCACAGAACCAGCTCTGAATGACATTCTATAAAGTTCCTTTCAACTCATTCAGAATGAAATGCTTCAGAAATCTCAGAACTCCACATGCACCACTGCCTCTTAACAAAAAAAATGCTCATGTTCACAGCACCTGAATGTTACAAGCAGCCACTATTATTGTAAAAATATGCTGGATACTCATCATTTTCAAAAAACTGAACTGCTTGCTTACAGTCAAATACCAACAGAGATTATTTTTGAAACATCATGTCTACGATACACCAGACATGAAACCATAACTAAATAACCAAAACTATTTACAAAGGGTAACTCTAAGAAGGAGGATATGACAGCCACACACCTTCTTCGTAGATTAATCCAACAACATTCACAGCCTCCCTGCTTACTATAATGATAGGATTCTCCTCAGTAGTTCTGGGGAAGTGTTGTGCCAGTCTGCCAGGCTCTAGTACTAAACGCCGACCTTCATATATCAATTCTTGATTCTGAGATGGTATTTTTGTCTGTTTGTAGACCAATTCATGAAATATAGCAGCTCTGTAATACAAACAATATATTCATTACCAGTTAGATTCACTAAAATACAATAGCTTAGCAACTCATAGCTTTGTATTATTTAAATAAAACATGTCTTTTATTTCCGTCAAATTAAGAGTTGCTTTTAGACATAGAGCATTTAATTTATAAAAAGAATAAACAAACAAAAGCAGGACTGCCTAAGGCTGCAGCTTGCTCTGCTACAAAAATAAAAGGCTATTTCTTGCAAAACATCAAATTCTTCTCTATGCCTCTGATTTTCCACCAAAGCATAGTTTTGTAAACGTCTATGTAAACAAATCTGCTTTGGCTTGAAGTCTGAAGGTGAGCACAAACAGGCAACAGCAGATGAAGGAAGGGAGCATACTTCAATTTTCTTACAAATACCATTTTCTTAAAAGGAGAGGGTTGGTTTCCTCAAAGATAAAAAGCCAGTGTTTCACATGTGAAACAGCACACACCCCAAATTCAACCTGGATGCTAACAGGTGGACAGATTACCTCCTAGAACAACAGTGATCAGGAAGAACAAAGACACTTTGCTGTTCTATTTCCAGTACACAATGGATACAAGATACAGAAAATGATGATTAAAAAAAAAAATCACCACACTTAAACACACTAAGGGAAAGGACTGGTTTGTCTCTGATGCAGCACTAATACACTCCCATCTCTTAATATGGTAGCTTGCATTTAAATAATAATTAAGATAAATAATAACATAAAACTTAGAAAGTGAAGTTCAGACAGCAATTAGAGGTACAAACAAGATTTCTCTGCAAAAATAGTGCCTAGGCTCTCTCAAGATACAAATCAAAGAAAGGAAAAGAATAACTGGAAAAGGTCAGTGCTGTATCTACAACATTTGATGCAATGATTATATCTGCTCTCAGAGAATAATACATGCTGTGTATTATCTGTTATAAGGCAGAGAAAAGGCATTTATTTTTACATCAAACAGTAAACCAGACTTTACAGCTTTAACATCAGTGCTTGATGATCATAAAACAAACTCCAAATAACTCAGGATCCTAAATGTGCCACCTATAACTTCTCTTGGAAGCCGTGTAAGATTTTTATGCCAGACATGATGTACACGTTTTATATTTTTGATGACAAGATAAGCAAAACAGTTTTGAACACACTCTTTGAAAAACTATCTTGTAAAGAAATGTATTTAACAGTAGCATATCTGAACCTGGGCTGGGTTGTTAAAAGTCAAGCACTGTAAAATGTCCAAAGATTAGCAGGTTCTGTCACTGATTAAGACTAATATGAGTTGATTCAGCCTTCAATTATTATAGTAGAACTATTTTATTATCAACATACTTTTATGCACAGTGAATACAGCTGATTACAAGCTTACAGTTAGATAAACTGTCAAGGAAAGGCTAGTGAATTTGTAACATTGGTAATCCTGGGTTACAGTACTGTTTGACTGTATAAGAACAAGGAAATTAATATAGAGAAAGAATACTTACGTATTATAGCTGTGAATATAAATTTTGTGCAAGGTCATCTGCTGTAGTGAAAAGATGTGAATTATTATTCGGTGCAGCATGTCACTTGTCTCTGCAAAGAACTGGTCAAATCCCCAGCACTTTTCCTGGTCTGCTTCAAGAATATTTGCAAGGACAGGTGTGAGCAGTACTTGTAGACCCCTAGAGTACACCAGGAAGAGACATGAAAACTTGGATCTTCTCACGGGGTGACCAACTGCAATATTTCACTTGACTTCTCTCACGAATGCAAGTCTATCTTTTACATCTTGAACCACACTCCAGGTCTTTTTCCCCTCTCTGCTGAACGACAGAACGTTCAGTGATATTGCACACTGTTTTTCATTAATGGTAACACATACATTTTCTTCTTCCTTTTTAAGTCTGACTATCAAATATTCTTTCTTTGCTATCTGACAAACATTCATAGACACTGGAAAAATGGCAAGTAGTTTAAAAAGCTTACGTCACAAAGGTAGAATCATCTTCTACCGCTGCTGGGCAATAATCGGTTACCCAGCTCACTCTACATACCTATCACAGTTAATCACTTTGGAGCATGTTACTACCATTTATGGTTTGCTGGTTGAGCTGTTTGTGCGAGCACACTACACTGCTTTCAATCGAAATACACTGGCTTCGCAGAGACTTATTATTTAAATAGTTAACACTAATGGAACTCATCTTGATTGAGATAGGCTTAAATAAGTACTCCATGCATGCAGCTTAACTGGCAGATCAAGGCAGAATAATACCACGACATCTGGGAGCAGGGCAATGAGGAACAGCTAAGAACTGCAGCAAAGAAGAACGCGCAGTATTGTCTTATGGGCATCACCATTCTAGGAGAAGGGCCGTTTTAAGTTTCTTGCATTTCTACTTTGAGAATCCGAACTGCAGGGAACTTTCTGGATCCTACTCCTGTGCTATCACGCACAACTTCTTCATCCAAAGTCTTAATGCTATGCACACGTATCAGACTTGCATCCAGCCAGAAAGAACCGGTAACATTGTGAAGAGAGTGCCAACGGCTTAGAATCACACCAATGGCCCTATTATAGGTCAATGGATGCCAGGCTCGTAACTCACTTTAGTACTAAAGTCATAGCAACAAACGTTGTTCGAATGCTGCTTGAAAATATTACTATAAACAGACATTCAATTAAAAATATGCTTTCTTATTATTGATTCTTTACTGTACACAATAAGCAGAGAAAATAACTAAGCAGTATCATGAAAAATACTTACAAATTGCAAGTTCTGTATTGCAAGAGTTTTATATAAGCTTCTACTCTATACCCCTTATGAATCCAAGTATTTGGCTTTCAGGAAAGTTTGTTTTTACAGCCTGTTCATAGAACAATTTCTCTCTCCCTTCTCCATGAAAGGGAATAATAGCTCTGAATAAGCACTCAGCAAGGTACTTAAGAACATCTTTAAAATTAAAGTACTTAAGTAGTCCCAGGAAGATAAATACGTAAATGAGTTCCCAGGAAGATAAATACGTAAATGAGTTATGGGAATTTTTTTTTTTTAAGATAACATTGCCACCACATCCTTCATGTTATGATTGCTAAGGAAATTTGTTTAAAAAGGGACAATCATCCTTAAGATGCTGAAGGCTGGATTACATTGGTATGAAGATTTCAGTTTTTCCTTTACACATAGCTTTCCATTATGCATATCAGCAGGAATTATTCTTTATGTCCCAAATGGTCTGCATGGCCCCTCCTACTGAGTATTATGAAATATTAAGCCAAAATGTCAACAAATGAGATAGAATTTTCCAAGACGCTATGCAAACATGTTAAATGCACTTACGTGAATTGTTTTCTGGAAAAAAATGCAAGTCACTTTGAACTAACTTTTCTTATCATTTAATTCCTACTGCCTAATCTTTGTAATGTCGGAAGTCACACCCTTTTGCAAGAAAGAGGGGATGTCTGCTCAAGGTTTATATGAAGCACCACATGTCCATAACAAATCATTATACTCCTTTCTGAGGGTGGGTGGAGATTGGGATGGAGAAGAAATAATAATAATCTTTCTTCTACCCATACTACTTTATAATTTTAGGAGCTTATTTGTAAATTAGCAGTCATACAACTATATGGATAGTGTGGAAGAAAAATCATTTGATAACCTAGTGATACACTCTATAGATCTACTGAAAAGTTCAAGGAAAACAACTGCAGCAGCCAGAGCTCTGTTCCAAAGGCCTGGTACTGAGAGAACAACAGAAAAGCTCAACCAAGTAGCACTGAAACACTTGATGAGAGGTTCAAACTTACTTTGAAAGACTACAAGAAACAGGCATCTCCCAGCTCCACTCAATTGGTCCATTTTCTGCTTTCTGTATTCCAGAAATAGCACCAGAAGGCTTTCCAGTTATTATTTTATACCTGTCATGTATTACAAAAATAATAGAATCTTCAATTACTGCCTCTTACATACAGGTCTAGTAAACTAATCCTCAAAAGAGGATCAATAACGTTAAGTATGTATTCTTAAGTGAGTGCAAACATTAAGCTACTCTGTTGTTTAGGGGCAGTACAATAATTAGGGAATTTCATTGACAAGCTGACATACACAGGAGCGATGCTAAAATAGTGATCTTAATGAAAATGAAACAATATGGGCTGTGCTGGAGAGGCAATCTTGTCCACCTCAGATTTGACAAAAGTTTAGGAGACTTACCGTTCACTGGGTGGGCATAGAAAGTATTCTTGATAAAAGCATTTTATGGACTGCCTTAATTTATGAACAGATAAAATTCTTCTTCTAAATTACCTACATCACTTCCTTGTTTCTACGAGGTCCTTCAAAAGGTCGGAAAGGCAAACTCCCTGTTGCAGCATGGTAAAAGGTCACCCCTATGCTCCACAGATCAACTGTCGCTCCATATTTTTTCTGATGCTCTTTCCTCAAAACTGCTCGCTCATACATATCTGGATGCTAAAGAGAAAAAAAAAAACAGGTAAAAAGAACTTAGAATTCCTTTATAAACAGTATCAAGAACAAAAACCCAATCTACCATTTCAGAGCTGAATAACTATGCATTCTAAACCTTCGCTTCTTTAATCAAAAAGCAAAGTTAGCTTGAATCATAGAATTTGCTTAAGTTTTCACCACAAACATTATTCCAACAGTATCACAAAAGCGCTCACTACGTATATGATAGACACCTTTATTAAGGTTTCTCAATCGTATTTAAAAATTTTGCTAAAAATAGACTACTGGAATAAAACAACCCTAACGATGAGGAGAACACCAGTAATCCTTCAGATGATGTTGAAGCAACAGAACCTAAAGGTTTGCAAAAGGTCTACAGCAGAAGAGACTATCGGTCTTTTTAGGGGACGGGAGGAAGCAAATTATGTCGAAAATGTACTTGCATTGATGCTTCTCTGCCTGACCCAAGATGAAGAAGGTGGAAAGTTTCAGTCTGAATATTAATTTTTTTAATTAATTTTTGAGGGTTTGGATATGAATTCCCAACAGTCTGAACTTCATCTATTCAACTTCCATCATAAAAGGCCCCAGGCTTCATACATTTCTTCAACAGAAAGTAAAATCATACGGGCTTACTAAATACTCTTCTGTGCCATAGAGAGAAACAAATTGTTCATCATCTTCCAGTTCTCTTGCAGCACCAAAGTCTGTCAGTTTGTAAACAGATTGACCGTCTTCACCTATAACACGCATTATATTGCCTGGTTTGATGTCACGGTGCACTATTCCGTTCTCCCGGAGATGATTCATCCCAGCCACTTCAATAAAAAGCAATACAGAATTTAACATATGTATATGGACACACACTGCATAAGCACTGAAATGTAACTGAGGCTAAAAAGACCCACGTGTTTACTTCCTCTTGGGGAAAGGAGAATGTGAAAGGGCACCAGATTAACAAGACGACCAGAGAATATTCTGAGCATCTTTGCCTCTTCTTCTTTCCAACACCTAAATAACAGTACTTCTTGCTCTCAGAAACATCTTTCCCATAAAGAAACAGAGGAAATTTTTACAACCGCAAGCAGACATGGGTAAACCTCATTAATTCTCTATTTCTGAGATGAACAATCACAAGAGAACACTCCAATGCATAACAATCTTGAAACAGAAAAAATAAACTAACTAGTGTTTTAAGCAAAAATGGCTTCTTAATGCAGCCACTTACACCAGTATAAATAAAAGATCTGACTCGGTACGAGCGTGTTCATTTGTTAAATTAGCAGACAGTCATTCAAATGCCTTGTCTCTTGTTATTTTAAGATAAACAAAACTAGCATGAGTCTGTTTTAATCAATACATTAGATTAAAATGCAAAGTCTACATACCCACATCTCTCAAAACAATTAAGAACTCAGACTCCGGTAAACCAAAGGCATTAGACGGCTCTTCTAAAACGGTATATAAACTCCCACATGGACAAAATTCCATAACTAGCACTTTATGTCTAGTTGCTGTCTGGAAAACAATAAAAAAGTTCGTGAATAATGTAAAAACAGTATCAGAAATTATAGCCACAGGAGCTTATTTTCAACAACAAAAAATCAGTAGCTAGATTACAAGTCCCAGTCTGCTGGTCTTCTTTAAAGGAGGCGCAGACCAATTTTTACAGTGTTCCATTTATTCTAACTTTGAATGGGGAAAAAATTAAGAAAGCTTCCAGTTCTAGGTCCTTACAGAGCAGGTAACAGTGGAAAAACAAGAAACTGCAACAGGGAAGAGTAGACAGCAGCAATTCTCCTTCTTTCCTCTCAGTTTACTAATCTCTGCGTCTGGTCATTTCACCTAGCCAGTCTCAGTTCCAGCACTATCATTGTAATTCATACCTAGATAAAATTCTACATGTGCTATGTCATTATCTGAATTGGTTATAAAGCAAAACCACAAAATTGTCAGGATTACTGAAATGTCTCCAGTTTTCAAGCGTTTACTGTACTTGAACTACGTTCATCTTTTCTGCAACTATCCATCTTAGCAGTCTATGTTACATATTCATATATAAAAATAACTTTAAAATCCTAATTCAAGATAAAGCTTAGGACAGTAGCTTCTTCAGTCAGCTCTGAAGAATCAGAACCTGTGGTTAAACATTTTTTATTTCCAAAAAAGTCATTCATAGCAAAATGTAAAATTAAATGCAAAATTAAAAATGTACTTTATCCTTTATAACTGATGCTCTAAGCAAAAAGACAGTTACTGTGGTTACCACCATGCATCTCAGACCACAACAACAACAATACATTACCTCCTCTTCAATAGCAAACAATTTGACAATATTTTTATGATTCAGTTTCTTCAGTACTTCAAACTCTCGCATCTGAACATCCACAGGACGAAGGAAGCTTATACTGTTAAATACTTTGACGGCATACAAATCTCCAGTTTTCTGTTTGAAAAAATATTCAAGTTGCTAATTAAACAGAAGCATGAGACTGTAAGTGTACACATACCCATCATCCAAGTGTTTTGAGATCTTCTGATGTGTGCGCCAGCATACCCAGATTGGAAATGCTTCAAAATAGTATTTTGTGTTTAGTTGGAAATTAAGATGCTAATTAAAAAAAAAGTGATAGGTATGCATTGGTCTAGCTTAATACAGACTAGAAGTAAGGAGATTAACAGAAACTCAGTATAAACCCACAAAATCTAAAAAAAACCCCCCAAAACTAAGCATTTTAAAAAAAGAATAGCTAGCATAACAAAGGCCACATATTCCAAAATGACCCATAAACTCAGCTGAAAAATAGAAAGAGAAATTTTCAGCAAGAGGTAAGCCACTTGTACCAACTGGAGAGGCAGGCAGCTACTACAGCTAAGAATTTTGGCCTGCTCAAGTTAGGAGACAACTTCAGGAAGCTGAACATTGCCCTCTTTTTTCTTTATTGCTCTGTTTATATTGATAAAGTAATATTTTATTTTTTTAAATTAGGACAGTGTCAAGCACTACACATCATACGCAAAATCCTCAGTGGAATAAACAGGTACATAAACCGACTCAAACGTACCTAGTAAGTGTCAGGAGTGCAGCCAAGAACTTAATCAGAGATTAAAGTTCTTGACTGAGACTAAGCCTCAACTTTTTCATGCACCTACAACACCAGTTTAGCGTGCAACTCCGTTCCACACTAGGAATGAGTTTACATAAGAAGAATCTGTTGAACACAAGGCTGCTAAAGGACAAAGCTTTCCTGCATTCACACTTGGTTTGTTGTACAGCACACTTGTGTGCATCACTGGTGCCCAAGTACTGTCTTTTTCCCATTGACACCAAGCTGCAAGTTGTGTTCTCAGAGCAGCGAGGGTGATGAGAGGTGCAACCACGAAACCGTAACAAGCTTTTTCAGGGGAATCACACTGTGTTGAAATTCACTTGGCCAGAGAAGCGCACTACCTGTTAGCTATTGCTTAGCGTTTCCTTGTAGAGTTAAATGAGGAAAGTAGGGAACACTGTAGCTGATACTGAACTTCATATTGTTTTCACATACAGTATCATTGCTAAAAGGGAACTTTACTACCACAACTAGGCTTATCTTCATTTCGTGACACATAATGTGAAATTCATAGGAATGAAATAAATTTTAGCTCCTGAGGTTACAACACATGCAATAGCATAAAATTTATATGGCAAAATTGCTCAAAGATGCATTTTTTTGGTATTGATTAGTCAAGGCACGTGCCACCCAAGAAAGGTCTACAGACAGGTCCTCAACATGCATGAAACACTGACTTAATAATATATGGTCAGATATTAACAGCTGCTTCATTAGATACGATTTCATATCATAAATGAAATGTTCTTAAAATATTACCATAAAAATCACAGAAAACATGTTTTTAAAAGAACCGGAAAAATACCCAGAGAAGAGAATGTAACAATGACAAAAATAACAAGTCATGTTAAAGAAAAAAGAATTTTAATATGAATAATTTTAAGTCAGGAATTATTTTTTCCATAAAACTGAAAACTGAAGGAATGAAAATTTAACTTTAGCTCTTAGTATTTTAAAGGCTAATAATAATGTATTGTAAATATACAAACAAACCACCACCAATAACTGTACAGAACTCTAATTCAATGGATGAATCCATTCACAATTACAAACCACCTATGAATAGTTATAAAAACACATTTGCTTTAGGCCCAAATCTTGAACAGTTTTTCATGATTCCATGATGCTACTCATATGTGAAAACATTTTACTTTACGTGCTACCCAGATTAGTAATTCCTCACAAACCTTGTGTCGTCCACGAAAAACATTTGCAGTAGCTCCTTGTCCTAGAATGTCGGACAAGAGCCAGAGGTAATTTGAAGTGCTCTGCATCTTTGCTCTGGATTAGACAGTTTTCTTCTTGACCTTAAAAATAAAAGGTTAAATATACCCAATTATAATTTATTAAAATACATGACGGGGACTTTTAAAATTAAAAAAAATTAAATACTACTCCAAAGGCATAGTGAAGAAATTAAGAACAAATAAGCAGAGGAACGGGAGATGAAATAAACAATCAAAAATAAGCTCAGCACTAACAGAAGTTAAAACTAACATCTTTAACATCTCCCAGCATTTGAGGTCTTTACTCTTCAAATCCTGTTTGCAAAATTAGCTGGAAAAGTGAAAGCCTTATAATCATTGTTCTACTGTAAATATGTCTTTAAATGATACAGTAATGAAAATTACAGGAAAAACTGATAATCATGTGCACAAGATCTTCAGGCGAGCAGGACCTCTGTAACTGAATTCCATGATTCAGTATACATGACAAAAAACCCACAACATAAGAGATGGTGGCAGAGAAGTATATCTTTAAGATCCATTTGGCTCTGGAAGATAACTAAATAATAGAAGATACAATCATGCACTTCAGTACAACCACGGAAAAACTGGACTGAGTTCTTACAAAAAAACTAGTTTTACATGGGCTAGGTAATTAGTCATGAATATTTTCAACTCGTTAGAACCATCAATCACAACTAGAAGAAATTAAAGGACGTTTCTCCCTCATTTCTAAACTCTACTCTATGGCAGCCTGTGTTAATGGCAGTTACTGAAGGAATTAACAAGAAACAACTAATTGGTAGCAAAAAGAAAGTTAAAAAAAAAAAAGCCTTTCCAGTAACTACTGAAAGAAGAAACATGAAAACATTTCCTGTGCATGTTCATTACCAGAAGGTAGTCGGTACTTTTGAAGAACTCACTGGCTTATAAACCAAGCCCAAGCCAAAATCTCGCTCGACATTTACCACAGGGAAGCTGAGGAAGTTGCTCTGAGCTCAAGAGCACTGGCAAGCTGTCACGCTCTAAAGCGCCGGCCTCCTCGCTATTTCTATCGTACCCGCGCAACACAGCAAAGAGACAGAAATTTTCACATGATTTCACCTGAACACATTTCTATTTGTAGCAATTTCTGAGATTATACTTTCATTCAGCTACTTCCTCGTTATGCTGATGTGCAGTTTCTTATCAACCTGTTCCAAAACATCCGGCAATTATGTGTAAAATACAGAAAGCACAGATGCTACACAAAGACTTGACATTAGTCCAAAATAAAATTCAGGATGACACAGCAACAGCATTAAAAAATAACAACAACGAACCCCGCTAATTTCTTAATGCCTAGACAAGGGAAGGAAGGTTCTACTGAACCAACTGAACAAGACAGCACTTCTTAAACCAATTCATTGGGGAATCCGTAAACAGCTAGCTTGTTGCACAGTGACACCCTTTCAAGGCATTTAAATGCATTAAAAATAACTAAGAGGTACACCATGAGTTAAAAAACAAACAAACAAACAAACTTACGTTACTCCGTTAACTCTGCTAAGACAACTTACAATACTGAAATAACATAACTTCTCCCGATTGGCAATTACCATAGATGCCCAAGAACTGTATGATGCAGGCACAGAGGATAAGGAAGACATCTGCAAAGAAATTTAATATATAGCCCACTCTGAAAACCATTTGGAAAACGGTCTTTGAATAAACAAAAAAAAAATTTCATAATTAAAACCCCTAATTGTAACATGCCAGCTGGCACATTACAAGTCAATATGTGTTTTGCCACCTAGTTAGAAGCAACATTCATCACCTAATACCAAGACCCAGAAACGTAATGAATCCTTTCTAAGCAGGCAGCAAGTGTGAAGAAGGATCAAGTAAAGACCGAGTTCCTTTTCCTATGTCTATTAAAATCCTAAAAATCTTAGTAACCAATTGGAAACCGAATTATCATGTTGACTGAAGAGACAGACATGTCATAACTTATACACAAGATCAGCTCTCTTCCTACACCCTCTTGCTTTCGATTTAAATTTGCATCAAGATCAATGGGTGAAAAAACAACAAAAAAGACAAGGTTGTGACAGATGAGCTTGGATTTCATTCACTAGATTAAAAAAACTCAAACAAATAGTAAATCACTAACGTGTTCTCAAGATTCACATTTTCAGTAATAAAACTAAAAAGGTGTAATTATGCCAACGGTAACCCCAGGAACATATCCAGAGCCAAAATAAAGTCAGCATTGCACTATTACACTTTTCTGACAACATATTGTTTTTATAATAGTAATAAAGTCTCAGCCTTCAGTTTAAAGGCATAAAGTCTCCTTCAGCTTTTTCATCTTCAAATTACATTTAAAAAAAATCCAATAACTTCCATAATGTATTAGAACGCTTTACTTCTGTTTTCTCCTCTCTTCCCTTTCTGGATTCACAATATCTTTCTTTTCCTAGATTGACTCAGAACGGATCTTCTCTAAATACTCAGTATTTGTGGACATGTTTTTTTTTCTCCATGTCTCCCATTATCTTCCTAAACTCATTCACTCGCTAAGAGTTTCATATTCAAAGAAAAGATTCTAGATGGATGACTGGTCCTGTTAATAAATTTAATACTGAACTTTTTATTTCTTCATGCCTCTCTCCTGGTCATAAACGCTAATACTAGATGAGTCAAAAGTTCCACACTGAGACCTAAAGGTCTCTCTCCTACTTCTTTTTTTTTTTCTTTTGGATTTATTCTCCTCCATGACTCAGTAGTATTTCAAAGAATCAGGGGCAGGTTTTTAATATTGTTCTGCTTCTGACGACACCGCTTCTTTACTGGTCAGCGGCGGGGGACCGTAAGAGAAGAGGGCTGCATTGCTAACGTGGCTTTCCCCCCTCTCCCCAAACTCCTAACGCTGTAACGCAGAAGGAGCACGGGCTGCTTCTAATACGAAGTTCAACGTTATCTCGGGCATACCGGTTCAGCGTACGAGGCAGGCAGATCCCCTGTTAAGAGCTACCAAGCAGAAGTTCGCCAGGCGAGCAAGAACAGACGATTACGTTAAAACGAGGGCTGTTTCTGCCAACAGGCAAAGTCCTGTCTGCCACCAAAGCCGACAGCCGACAGGGAAGCTGCTGACGTTTCTAGTCAACGTTGTATTCGCGCTACAGGGTGTGGTAAACATGAAGGTTTTGCACTTTGCTGTACCCCCTCTCTAGAAAGGGGGAAGTTTCTTGCCCAGAGGCTCCCGCTGTCCTCACCCAGACCCTCTTCCGCCGCCTCAGGTCCGAAAGCTGGTACCCGAACCACGGAAACACCCCGGCCGCCCCCCCGCCCCCGCCCGCCACGCCGGGGGCTGCCGCCGCCGCCAAGGGCGACGAGCCCAGCTCCGCCTGCGACCCCGGCCGCTGCCCTCGCTGTCGCCAGCCCGGGAGGCCACGACACGGCCTGGTCCCCGCCAGCGAGGGCCGATCCGTACCCAAACGCCGTCCTGGAAAGCTGCGCAGAGCCGCAGAAACCGCCCGAGCCACCCGCCGCACGCTCACAAACGCGCCAGGAGGAAAACACGGGCTTCCGTGACCCGGCAGAGGTTTTATCTTCGCACCTCAGCACCCTCCCGGCGGCGAAGCTTTACGTTACCGGCAGGCAAAGGCTGGGCCAGCCGCGAAGCGCCCAGGCTCACCGGGGCGGCAGCAGAGCGGCTCCCCGGTGGCAGCGCGCCGGGGCCGCAGCCCGCGCCCCTCCGGCCCGTACAGGCCGCCCGGCCGCGGACTCCAGTCTCCCCCCCCACCGCCACCGCCACCGCAGCCCGCGGGGAAGGCGACCGCCTCGCCCAAACGGCGAGGAGCAGCAGCAGCAGCAGCCGGCCCCCGCCCTGCGCCCCCCGGCCCGGCCCCACGCACCGAGCCTCCTCGCACCCAGCCCTCCCGGCGCTTCCGGCTTCCTGAGGCGGCGCCGGGGTAGGCGGGCCGGGCTGCGCCGCGCCGCGCCGAGCGGGGGGAGGCAGCGCCTCGGCGCCTCCCTCGGCTCAGGGCCGCCCGCGCGGGGCGAGGCTGCCGGTACCGGGCGGCGGGAAGGCGGGAGCAGAGAGAGGCCGCCATCAGCCTCGAAGAAACGCCCTATAGAAAAGGTTCACGGCTTCTTTGGCCGTTTTAGCTGGTGCGGTGTTTAAAATCAGTATAGACAGCCGCTTCGGGGGAGGAATTTCTGGGTTTTTTGTTTGTTTGTTTTGCTGCGTAACTGGTTCAGCCGCGGTTTCGTTTCTGTTCCCTCGCTGCCTTCCCCGGGCAGGACGGAGTGGGCTTTGCCTGCGCTGGGTGGTCTGCGTCAGGTGCTGGCCCGTTGCTGCTTCGTCATGAGGTAATAACGGATGGTTCCCGCCTGCTGGGCGAATTTCAGTGTCACCCTTTTTTCATTACATCTCGGTGTTTTTCATACATTCACGCCCTCAGTTTTTCACTTCAAAACCTGGAAGAGTCTTTTTCGTTTTGTCTCCTGCCTTTTTTGTTTTTGTTTTTTTTTTTTTGGCCAGCCCTGTAATGTCACTGTTTTCAATAAATGGAAAGTCGCCTGTGCTGCTTTTATAAGATGCTGGTAATTTTGTGAGTTATGTATGATGTTACTTATGCATAAATACGGAGGGAAAATGGTCTAAAGAATCCCCCCCTTCCCCCCCCCCCAAGACTGTCCTTTTTCGGTTCATTTTCCATTTGGAATCTTCCCGAAGCTTAGAAACTTGTTTTCTTGAGTAATTGATGTATAACAAGACACCAACCTTTTGTTTACAGGTTTTGTTTGTTATTATTTCCACTTAGGCTTTGTCAGAATTCCAAAATTTCACTAGTTCAGTTGTTAGAGGCACTGAATTCTGTTTCGGTTTAGTGAAATTTATACATTTTCTGTTTAGTGAAACTGATACATTTACTTTGTTGGTGCCTTTTATACTGTTAATAAAAATGGTTAATTTATATTCCCTGTTCATTGTCATTTGAGGTTTTTTTAATAACGCTTCTGTATGACACGTGGAAGAGCTCCATGCCACATTTGCATTCGGTCCTTGCGCCTTTCAAAATCTTGCAGTACTCAGAAGTCCCATGGTTTATTTCTGCCGTTCCCCTCCTCTGTATCCAGTTATACGTGCCTGGGTTTTGTCATCAGCTGGACAGCTATGAGTCAGCTTTATATTCTTCAAGAATATTCATCAGATTGTTGGTATGGATCTTAGCAAAATCCCTCTCAAAATCCGAAAGACACCAATAAACTTTTCTTTGTACGCTGAATGTATGCTTGCATAATGCCCTTAGTGTGAAGATTGCTTCTACTTCTGAATAAAACCGGGCGGATCGTTGTCTCACTACGCTGATGCTTTTTGGAACCAACCGTCCTAAAATAGTGCTGAAATGAGAATCCTTCAGAGCGGAAGGGATCTCTGGAGGTCTCTCGTCCAACCTCCTGCTCAAAGCAGAGTCCAACCTCCTGCTCAAAGCAGAGTCAATACTCAATATATGGCTTAAAAGTGAATTATTTCATGCTATGCACCGAGTTTGGTATTAGTAATTTAAGTAAGCGTGTTCTGGCACCCAAGGACAGAGCATTTCCACTGCCGCAGCATTGTGCCCCGGGTCTGGCTGCCAGCCCTTCTCGCAGCACTTAACCAGGGCACGTGCTTTCCTCACATCTTGAATCCATAAAGATGATTCATGCATGTGGTCCATTTTCAATGACATTTGTAACCTAATCAGTGATCCTTACGCAAGGAGTATTTTGTCTAGCCGCCTTTCAATGTTTCACAAAACAGACCCCAAAAAGGTGAATGTCATCACAGCTGAGCTCTAGAAATTTTCGCTTGGCTTCCCCCCCGTTCTTTTAAATGTATTAGTACAACTTTTGGTGTTCCTCGCCTCTCTTGGATTCTCATTTCTGTTCACTGATTCAGCAGTCTGCGGTTGTTTACTACTGCATCTCTTCGTACTAGCAATATGGCTATGTGTATTACAGCTAAAGCTGGCATGTTGCACACAATCTTCTCTTGTACCGATATGAAAGCCAGGCACTTAGAAAATAAAAGGATATTGGGAGAAAAATCAGGTTGTTGGAACATAGGTGCTCCAGAAGAAAGTTGGGTAATTAGCATAATTGTATTGGAAATTACAGATAGTAGATACTTGCCAATAAAAAAATCAGATTGCATTATCTACGTTTGAAAACTTTTGATTGAAAAAAATCGCATCTTCACTGCACAGCAGTCTTACTAAAAGCAGCACTGCTAACTTTCCTGAGAAGTCAGGTGAAAATTCCCAAGCTCACTAAACATAGTATTTCTCATATCATTAAAGAATGTTCTAATTTTCTAGGAACCTAAAGAAAATAAGCTTTTGAGCCATCTTATAGTCAAATTGCCTGCTACACTCAATTTAAATATTTAGCGGGCATCACAGCTGAAACAGGATAAGCACGTTTATTAAGTAGTTCATTTCACTTCAGTTAGAACTGCCTTTCATAGCTGTAAATCATTTCAGCTTTTTTTCATTTCTACTGCAGTTACTCAGGGAGGGAAGGGAAACAATTCAACGATGTACAACAGCTCTTACTGTCTTTGCCTTTTTCCAGCTTGCCACCAGAGAATTCATTCCAAAGCTGTTCATAAATCTCACACATTACGATAAATGCTCACAAGAAGATTTTAGTCTAAAAGTATCTATGTATGTTAAATAGTCAACCAATTATACTCTTTGTCTTGTCCCACAGGTAAGAAGCAAGCTAGGAGAATTCAGTAGAACAGTGGCTAGTGCTGCTAGTCAAAAATATATATATCGAATTAAAATTTCCTGTTTCTACCAATTTTTTGAAATGTCTGGGATATAGAGAACAATGAACATAAGGAAAGACAGAGAAACAGAATGTGAGAAGGAAAAGCTTTCTTGCTAGAGCAACAAATGCAAAATCTGACAACCGGTCTCCGCAACCATCAGAGTAGGTGTCCTCCTACAATGTGCCTAATTCACATGACCTACAAATACCCACCTCAGAACAAATCAGAGTTATCCCCTGCCACGGCCCAGTAGAACCTGTGGACAAGTACAGCCCCCCGTGTCTGGATCAGAATGAATGTGAGCAATCAGTCGAGAACAGAAAAACCCACTGAGTAAGAAAACATTTCTCAGAGAATGATTACTCTGTCTCTTGACTTTCCACTTCTGATACTCCAGGAACTTAAAACAATCTTTGACTTGGCGGAAATGTATTTTCTAGCGCATTTTGTTTTTTCTCATATTTGCTAACACCACAATATTTCATAGATACTACCTGCCTCTTTCTCGCTATCCCTTCTGACTTTTATCACTTGTCCTCCTTGCACTACCACAAATTTCTGCTCTTTCCCTTGTGCTGGTGCGTGTCAGACCCTTCACAGCAGTTTCAGCATAGTAAATCAGTTTAAAATGGTTTCTTCTGTTATTTTCCTTCACTGTACTTTCTTTGGTCTCCTATTGGCTTAGCTTACTGAAATGGCTCAATTAAAGGTTCAATGGACCTATGTCACTGCAGTTACAGGGCCCCATAGCCAAGTGTTCCTGAAAGGCTCTTGCTCCCTCCTCCACCTCAGCTACACGGAACAGCCCGTTTCCTCAAATCAGCAGTAGTTCTTGTATCACTCCATGGTGAGATAGTTCAAGGCTGGAAAACTAAACCTCCAAAAAAGGTTGAAGAGCTTTCTAAATAGCTTTCAAAAAGCTATTCACCTATTTTGTAAGATTAGTTTTGCACCAGATACTGTCTTGTTATGGAGTCAGAGAAGTGCTAAGGCTGACTCAAGAGAGGGCATGGGGCAGACCGCCTCTCTGGACAGTAATTAGCTGTTGAAATGGCTTAGCTGCTCTGACAAACCACTCCCTGAGAGAAATTGTCCCGCCTCTACTTGCCTGAAATTCATTCGTTCTATTTTATACCTGGAAAACGGCTTGCAAGCTTGATAAGCCTGAAACCTGATCTGGCCTTAATAACTGTACCAGCTGGTAAATAAAAGATACCATCTGCAAACCATGCCTTGTATCTTTAATAAGGACTTGCAACTGTTTCCTACTTGCACATTTTATGCTGCAGTAGAAATTTATGTTGTGCACAAAAGATAAAGAGTTATTATTGTGATGATGGCTTATGCATTTTCAGTCTGGATAGGGGCATTTTGACCAGTGCAGGTGCACAACAAGGGTGTACGTCATAGAGGAAAGCTGCAGAAGGTTTTATTTGGTACGGACTTCAAGTCAGATGACCATCTATTGTCCGAGGAAGAAGAAAAACGTGTAAATGCCAACCTAAACTCTTAATCTCCTCTCTTTGTCTTTTCCCTCCTCTTCTACCCCGCAAAAGTGCTTTGCACTTGGTTTACAAGCACATTACGAAAAACATCTAAACACCTTGCCTGGAGAGGCCAGTTGATGTGCTCATCCAAATCTTTCTTTGGACATAACAAGTAAAGTGCAAAGATCTTGTCCAGTCCAGATTAAAAAAAGAAAAAAAGGAAAAAAAGTAGAAATCCATGTCTTCAAAGTGAAAATCTAAAAACTCATCAGTAGCCTTTCTAAACCCTGTCTGTTTGCAAAGGTAGTTACTAGGTAATTGCTACATGCCCACCACATAACCCAACGGGGATATAACCAGCTAGGGAGCCGCGATCTCTGCCCAGCTGAAGGGAATTGCACAGGAGTGATCTGCTAGTAGCCAGAACGAGCGCTGTTTATGTATTTACCTTTTTTGAATCCTTCAAGCTAAGGCAAATTAGTTTCTCAGAAGATACAGTCTACGTGACCATTCATCTGACAAGATGTTCTTTTAGTCATCTATGGAAGGTCAGAGTACAATTTACAATACAGCAAGGCTGCTGGCTGTCACAGAAAGCTCCTTCCTGCACCCACAGGCTCTCCACTTTATACCTGTTCTCACCTGACGCTACAGTGGCGGGCAGCTAAGGAGACACATTTTGATGGGGAAGTTTTCTGCCACTTTAACTTTCTGAATGGCTCATTATGAGCGTGACATGAACATGAAATTTGGCACAAAGGAAGCTACGTGAGGACAGTGGGTATGGGGAAGGAGGGGGCAGCCCCTTTTGGCAGTAGCCAGGCTTTACATTATTCCCCCGAGACTGTGATTTGATAACAGCTAAATTATTCTTTGTTACACAAATAGGACAGAGGCAATTGTACTAACAGAATTGTTAACTGTAGGCTTTTTCATGTTATTGCACAGCGCTGAAAATAGCAGTACTATCCTGCCTTCAGAAGTCTAAATGTTGTCTGTCAGACTAAGTCATCCCATTGCAACGACACTCGAGCAAAATCGTTTTTAATATATAGTAAAAAAAAAAATAAGGAAGGGCTTTTTTCACTCTCTTTTTTATTCATCTTGTAGTCTGATTAGTGAAAGTTTTCCTTTCCTCATGATAAAGCAGTGATAATTGCGAGGGAAGGAGACTGAACTAAACACAGGCACCCCTCTGTCAGGGAGCACCACACAACAGCTGCAGTGGTCAGGCCCCCTGAGCTGGGGCAGAGCAGAGAAGCACAGGCTTACACCACTATAGGAGAAAAATGAAAGTGATAGTGGACCTAAGGAACCTTAAGTGTACAAAAGCCAGGAACACAAATCCAATAGTGAGGAGCGACACTGACCTATCAAAGAACAGTAAAGGTAGAAGTAGGATGGAAAACAAAAGTAAGGCACCTCCTAAGCACCTTCTACTTTCCTCCTTCAATGAGGAGGGTGGGAAGGGCAGCAAGTATCCACAGTGATCACCAGTCTCCCCTCCTAGGTGGCGTTTTTAACCACCTCCCCATTTATTTTCCATTTAATGTAGACGAAGAACCTAGCACCATGCCCTCTGAAGAAATGCTCAATCTGATTATGCTAGAGCTAAGTCAGTTTGTCAGTATGAACATCTATTCTTGAGAGTCCTGTGCATAGGAAGACTCCTTTTTTTGTTCTCAAAAAAAAGTTATACAACAAAAAACAGAAAAGCAAAGAAAAACTGACGAAAAATGTGTTGACATAAAATTGCAAACAGGCACGTTGCTAAAATCTCTGTATAGATCATTGACGCTACTGGAGTATTTTAATGAATGCAACTCTTTCTTTCTCCCAGGATCTTCCACACACAAGACTGCAATACCACTGTTATCACGCACGGATCAGTAAAGTTGCCAAGTTTTGCTCAAATGTAACAGCCAAAAGACCACAGCACGTTGTGGCTTCTGAAGACTCAACCAAAATGATTCAAAGAGACTTAGTATTTCACTAGATAAAGTTTTATTTTTTGATTTAAAAAAAAGATAGAACCAGATGCGACTTTTAAATGAAATCATTTATTAAACCAATCTGTTTTATAGGAGGTATATATATATTTTTTATCATTTAGACAACTTCAATGAAATGACTATCTACAAAAATGGCTTTGATTGTTTTATTTTCATGTCACCATACATGAACAAATGAATTTTATGTCTTATGAAAACATTTTACTCAGTATCAAAAATGTACACATTTTAATAACCATTACTATGGTCCTAAGGGATTTTTACATTTAATTTCAAAAATAAGTCATTTTATTGCTGTATATGTTACAGCATAAGCTTAAATCATCCTATACATAATAAAAGTGTTGTGTAGGTATACAGGAAGTTTTTCATGTTGTCACATGCCTTCATGTTTGAGACAGAAGTGGGGCATTTGCGTTTCTTTCCTTTTTTTTTTTTTAAATGTAAAGTCTAAAACATGTACTGATGTGAGCACAAAGCAACATTTAAAAAGGAAAACAAGACCAGTCTGAATGGCACAAGAGTTAGCATTTTTATAAATTAACAACCAGAGTTCCTGATTATGGAAAGAGATACATGAGATTCCAGTACTTCCCTTAGGGCTTCGCTCTCTGGAAGAATACCTGTTAACAATTTACAAAAAACAACTTAAGACAGAGGAAGTGCACTTTAAACAGTCCAAATCTCAGAACTGTAAGACAGTTAGATACACCTAATTTTCTTTAGCATCCTGAATCACTGATCTCAAGGATGCGACTTGTGCTATTTTGATTACACTCCTCAAAACCTTCCAAATAAAGCGTATTGACATATTCTCTGCAAGTACAAACATCACCTTTTTGCTCTTTCAACTAAACAAACAACATAAGCCACACAAACACAAAGCTACTGAGGATATGACAAGGTGCTGAGGATAACAAGTGACCATTCCTCAGATGTAGCCTTTTTTTTTTTTTTTTTTTAATTGCTACTTCTTTCCAAATAACTACTTGTATTACTTGGAAATTCACAGTACCTAAAAGCTATAAAATCATTTTAGTCTGAAGTTAAAGCAGTCAATAATTACATTTTTTTTCAGGTCACTACCATGACTGAATTACATGACAAAATTCAGATTGAATTAAAGATTACTTAAAGAAACAAAAAATCCTTACCTTTAAGTAATTTTTAAAAACTTTAGCATCAGGCTGTTGAAGTGCTTGACAGAATTCCTGTAAGAGAGAATAATGAAATGCTAAATAGCTAAAAGAAGCAGAAGACAACCTGAGACATGTTAGGAGTACAAAAAAAACCCAACATCTTTTATTTAGCCATTGGTGTGTGTTTATTTTCCCTAACGCGTAACACCACCACAAACAACAACAGTAGCAGCATGTTGTGGCTAAAAAATTCATAACAGGCTATAAGAGGAAGACAAAATGCATTCTGGGTGAAAGAAATTTATGTTTTCAAATACAAGGTACTAAGTTCACACTTAGTTGAATAAAGACAAGCAGGACTGTCTAAGAGGACTGCAATCAAGGAGATTCTAAACAAACTTGTCCAGTAACTTTGGGTGACTTGAATTGAATACTTCAGATAAACATTTACACTTAAAGTAGTATACAGAACATGAATTGCATTAGATTACAGCAAAATGCATTAGATTACAGCAAAACACGTCTATTACTGTTGAAAAAAATTATAACCTTAGATCAAAAACCAGCACTGGGACAGATGAATAATACTTGATCTTTACACGTTTTTAATGCTACTTAAAAGCACTATCATTTAAGTCTTTTGCGTACAATTATATCCTAAAGCAACAAACCTCATTACTACAGTTTCCATATCTGGTGCAATTAAAATTTTATCAGTCAACAGCTAATGATTTCTTCCTGGTAACACAGGAAGCTTACCATATGTCTAGCTATGCTTAACATTGAGACAACAGTCAGGTATGAAAGATTTTGCTTTCGAGAACCCTCTCATACTGTCTATTACTCTGAAGTAAGTGGAGGAAAAACAAAGTTGTACAGCGTTTTGACAGCAGAGCCAGTGCTGTGGCCAGAATATCCATAGCAATGAACACAACCTTTATTTTTTACACTTTTTAATACTTTTTTTTTTTTTAAAATACATTCAACATTGTCACTTCGAGTTCTTATCGTAAGTATTCTGACGCTTTTTCCCCTCAAGTTAAAATGAATTAAGTAGAAATACAGCTTAGACGTGCACTGGACTCTTTTCTGCAAGGTATTCTTGCAGTAACTTCACTCCTTACACTAAAGGAATCATATTCTAGTATTACATATCAAAATAATCTTTTATTGAGGGGCAGTAGGAGACTAATTTTTCCTAAATACTTTTTGTTCCCATTTAAAGTTTCTGCTAGTTAGAATTTTCCTAGTGTTCTTTTAGGAAGTCTTACCTGAATTATTTCAGGAGCTACTTGCAAAGACGGCAGATATTCTTGCTGAAGATACTGAATGCATTCAGGACCCTAAGGAAAAGCAGTACACAATTTGTTCAAGTATATTTTTGTATATACTTCGGGGAACTCATAGCCTTACATTGTATGGTACAGAAGAAGAGTTTGAAAACAGATGGTCTATTTGACTATTTTACATAGAAGGGGTGCATATCAAATACTAAAACGTTCATATTATTTTCAGTTGTTAGTGAAGGGAAAGATTTATCTCAACCTTGGCATTAAGAATTCAGCATTTCAGTACCTTTTGTTACACAGAAGAAAAGGTTTTTGAGAAATAGCACTGAAATAAGAACTACAAAACAGCCAGTCAGTTTCTTGTGACGCTATGTAATTGGAGGTGGACAAATAGCATAAAATGGCACAACTCCCAAACCGTTGGAAGAAGCGGACAGATCTGTTTTGTCCAATATATTAGTATTTGTTTTCTTCATCTGCATTTATCAAATACCTCTCACAACAAGAGGTTTTACTGCACAGTGGTATACAAACAAGACCCAATACTTCTACACGAGGAAAATGAATCAACTGTTTCATTCAGGTGTAAGTTAGCCATAGAATTGGAAACTGGTATACAGTTCACAGGACAGGTATAAAAAGATTTCAGATTGTTCTGCTATAGTTGCATTGCTAGCGTTAATAAAAGTAGTATTTGTAATTTGAAGCATTTCATTTACCAAAGCTCTATTTCCTATGGATTTGTCCTCTTGCTGCTTTTGGGCATAAAGGAGCAAACGCTCAGGTGGCCTCCTCAATTAGAACACAATCTCTTTTCTGCCAGTTTACATAGAAATTTTAAGCTATTTATATTTGCAATTTTTTTTTTTTTTTAACTTGCATTTGACAGAGGGAGAAAAGTCAGTCAGCAGTTTCAAAAGTGTAGCAGAAACAGTAACAGGAACATAGAAACTGCATGATTTCCCATTAAATTGGAAATATGCTAAAATGTTAGTTGTTAACAAATGCAAAATTCCTTTTTCCCCTAAATATTTCTCAATCAAATCTCTTAGATACTGAAAGATACCTTTTTTTTTTTTTGCAGAAGTACTACAGAGTACCTCTCTAATTGCTCTTTTACATCAGTTAAAGTACTATACCGAAAAGCAGAATGACAATTCTTCAACTAAATTCAGTAACAATCCAGTGACCATATTTTCCTGTGAACTGTCAAGAGTTTGGATTCTATATTCCTGCACAGTATTATAGCCATCCTCTTAACTTAGAGACTGAATTACTATTCTATTTTTATATAAGTATTTCTAGAAATTGATAAAAGCACTATAGAAGCCTGTAAGAGTTATTCCCTGCTAAGTATTATGAAGCTTACCCTTTTGAGATGAATCGTTTTTAACGTCACTGCACATTCTGATAAAGCCTGTAACGTAATACATAACGTTAGACTGTTCAGTTAGCCTTTTGGTTAAGTATTTAAATCTTAAGCTGCTAACAAGGCCCTAAACGAGGGCTAGTTCAAGTCGTCATCGCCTCCTTTTCCCTCACACAATGCTAACTGAAATTCAACCATTGCTTCCAGTTTTCGCCCCGCTCTAACCAGAACAATCTGTCACAGCCGAACCCAACTACAGAACGGCCACCTGCATTTGCTTGCTTTCCCTGAAATTAATTCATAAATAATACCGGTCAATGCTAAACAGTCAAATCTGCAATTCTCTAGCTTGACTTTAGCCATAGATAAGCTACAGAATACAGTGTCACACTTCCAAAAATTAACATCCTAGTACCCCATTAAAAAAAATAAGGGCTTTTGTTTGTGAGACAAGCCAATCTTTGATACCACATGGGCACATCATTTATCTGTCCCGTACAAATGAAAGTAAAAATTCTGTAATACACACCAATACTGTCTGGGCATCTGCTAAATCAAACGTTTGCTTCAAAGGTGCTAAGAAACACGCAGGGACAATGTGCTTGTAGACAAAGTCTGCAAAACCTACTGGTCCATCTTTGCCTCCTGAAAAGAAAAATAACGTTCCTTATTTTATTCTTTCTCATGATTAGTAGCAGCTAAAAAAGGAATTATTAGAAGACAGTCTTACCCCAAAGCTCCACTAACTTAGAAAGAATAATAAAACAAGTTTTCTGTGCAATAGGATCCGGGTAATCCACTGCTCCTTGAATGACAGTGAACAATACTCGCTCCACATTCTGTGCACCTTAAACAGATTACAAATGAGCTTGTAATTTAAACCTGCATTTTAAGATGTTTCTGTACTTTTACACTATTGCATATCAGAAAAATACCACCCTGGAAGATACGTTTCAACTTCAAAATACTGTGCAAATATTGTTCAACTGTGCAAAAATAGTTTTTCTGCACAGATCTCATATTTTTGGAAAGCTTCCCCCAGGATACAAAACAACCCTTTCAGGCTATAATCCATTCCTTTTAATGATTTTAATGTTTTGTTTGCTTTCTGGTCTTTAATACACTCTAAGGTGAGGGGGCACACTGACTTTTTCTCTCTCTCTCTCTTTTTTTTTTTTAAAACACAAATACATGTTTTCTTCTGTCTAAACCCGGTACACTTAATCAAAACTCAGCAGTACTTCATTAGCTCACATGCGTTCTAACATATGCACAGATTATTATTTTTTTTTTTTAAATCATACTTCAAACTTCTAGGCTGCTTCCATACTTATTTCTGTTCAATTCCTTTAAAATGTCTTAGCTGACCACAAATGCCTCTTTCAAGAACGCTCTCACTACTTTTAACACCACTGTTTCCTTTCCCAAAGGTATTATCAGTGTTTTAGTGACAGAAGAAGGAGATCTGAGCTCCCTCTACTAGATGAGTCTAGTATACATTTGACATATACATTTGACTTTGAATTTCTGTTATGAAAAACAATAATTAACATTTTGGCACTAGCGGTGGGGAAAACCTGGTAACTATATATTTGAGAAGTCAAATGATGCCTTCTACCATAGATGACAAGATCAGGTGATAGTAACAAAAGAAATTAGGGAAGAAATTACGGACATATATTTCAGAAAGTGAATAATTCAGGATGAGATAAGAATATTATCAGCTGTGAGTGGTCTTGCCCAACAGTTTGAACATTCATACAAGTTTTGAGCATTGCTATCCGTTTTTAAATATCTTCTTGTAGAAAGGCATTTTATTAAACTCTGATTTGCAAATCAAATACGATGCTGCATGAGACACTAATGTTCTCCTTACAAGTTGAAAAAAAATCAATATTACTTGCATATGACCACTAGGAAGAATACGTCCATTATAGTCGGATTTTACAAACCCAAACTCTGTTGCTTAGACAGAAAAAGTTAAATACAGTATTTAGCCCGCTCCATCTTAACACAGTTAACAGTACTTGACAGGAACTAGGCTAATGATTTTAGTAGACAAATTTGTGGTTATATTACATGAGAATAGTTCAGTTTCTCAAAGGATTGCAGTGTGGTTACTTACCTTGATTAGCTATGACTTCACTCATTCCACTGCCGGTTACTGTCTGCAGAAAAGCAAAGTAACTCCTCCGTAACATTTGTTTCTCTAAAGCAGCAGACTGGTCATTTTCTTCTGCTGGAAGGAGCAATACTTCAAAAATAGCATGAAGTAGCGGCATAAACATCTGTTGCAGAAAAGGTGAAACCTGTGTCTGTGGAGATTGGAAAAGGGTATCAACTCATACAGTTACATCAACTGTTCCTTCACTGTCTACTCTGTAGAAAGATATTCCAATTAGAGGTCCAGATGCCAGATCTATCCAGGGAAATTATGGCTCTGTTTTACTGTTCACAAAATGTATTTCCCTTCACTTTTAACAGTTTTACTTTTGCACCCTACTGAAAGACTTATTTAAGCCCCTTTAAAGGGCTTCTTGACCTTTTCACATAGCAATCAATTTCCCATTCTATTTGTAACTGCACAAGGTTCTTGTGGCAGCTCTATGAAGTAAGCCAGTAGTAATAGCTTAGTAACTTAACATTGTAACGCCTTTGCATTTAAATTGTTTGAAACTAGGACTATGTAGCTCTCAAAGGCTGTACTTCAAGATCCTTTGCTGTTAAAAAAAAACACAAAAAAAACAAAAAAAAACAACCATCAGCTGATGATACCACTTCTACTTAATACATACCTTGTGCCTCTGTTTCAAGAACTCCAAAGTCTTTCCAAGGTTTAAAAACCTCCATATTTGTCGACCTGTTTTGTATAATACTACATTAAGCCTCAGTGTATGTTTTTGTGTAAGAATACTGCATCAAGTTCTTGTAAATCAGTGTTTCTCCCTATATGCACATCAGATGTTTCTATATACCTAACTATAAATCTCATCATAAAAAACAAGAAAATGTACTTCAAAACTTAGCAAACAGTTGAAATTATTAGGTTAGCACTTTTTTGAGCATAAAGTTAATTGTGCCAATAAAAAGAATAACATTTGGCTGTAAGTAGTACTTTAAGTATTAAAACGAAAGTCTAGAATCACACAGAATCACACAGAATCACAGAATGGTTTAGGTTGGAAGGGACCTCTGGATCGGGATCATCTAGTCCAACCCCCCTGCTCAAGCAGGGTCACCCACAGCACGCTGCCCAGGACCCTATGCAGATGGCTTTGGAATATCTCCAGCTAAGGTGATAAAGGAATATAAGTTTGAGACTAATCAAAGAAAAACACTCATTTAATTGATGCGTGCCCAGCAATGTACGACTGTGGGAGAAAACTGTTTCCTAGTCAGATTCGTAGAAATATACGTATTTATTAACTGCGAGGTAAGGTTCTGACACGTTCCACCCTCTTCTCTGCACTCAGAGAACAGCTATTAAGCAATGCTCTGCCTCCCAAAAGCAATATCATACCTTAAACTTAGCTGTTATTTGGTTTATAAGAGGAATGAATTCTTGAAGATCTTTCGCTTCACAATCTTTGAGCATGTGCTCAGAAGCAGAAGGAATGAATGGAAGAACTTCTTCCTCTAGGCAAATAATCATGCGGTGAAGGAAAGTGCGGACGCCACTTCTCAGAACTTCCTTCTGTAATGGACAACTAAGAGCTGGCAAAAATGTCTGTAAGCAGTCCAAATACACTTCAGAGCAGCCACACTGTTTTACAGTCTGCTTATTGCTGAAAGCCTTGCTGGTTCGGCTGTAAAAGCAATACACCAAGTTTACATAAGTTCACCTTCCAATATGACGGAGAAGCAGTAACATCTAGCATAACGTATGCTTTAAAACCCATGCACTAAACTAAAATATTACATTTCCTAAGATGGGAGGCAAATACTGGAAGTAACAATTACACGATATGAAGCAGGCTATACTTTGGTAGCTTTTGGAGATTTAAGTCTAACAATTCACAAGCAACATACTATCAAAAGAGCTTCAGACAATTCTTTGAGGAAGCTATTTCCTAAGGAATGAAATAGATGTCAGTTTGTTACAGACTTGCTCAATATTCTCTTTATCTACACCTCTAATAGACTTTTCTTAGAGCACTTAACTCATTTTCCGGGCTGCTATGGAAAATTCCACAACCAATAAAGATTTTCTAGGTCAATAAAGAACAGGTAGAAGCTCAACCCCTCCTTGCATGAAATTCTTTACGCTTCCCTTTTACTCAAACCAGAAACAGTCCGCACTGTACCTACCTAGCAAACCCAACAGCGTGATTCAGGCAGTCTGCCAGGGCCATCTGCCTGTCCTCATCTTGTGCCATCATCAGTTTTTCTAACAATACTTTAAACTTTTCCATTAATGGAGTCAACAAATTTCTCATTAGAACCTGTTTCCTTTCTGCAGAATATTCACTATTAACTATTAATACTCCAGCCGTTTCATAAATGAATAGTTGATCATCACTGCTCAAGAGAGCCTGGTAACCATTTTCCTAGAATGGAAGATAATAGACAGAAATTGCTAAACACATTCTTATGGAAGTCATCCGCTGATAAAAATTTAAAGATACTACTTTTTCTTTAATCACTGCATAAGTAATCTCTACAGAACAGTTACAACAATTTTCATCTTCTCCTACTTTGGTAGGAACATCAAAAATTCATAAAACATAAGAGGAACAACTATTTCTATACAGTTCATAGGGATTATCTTCTATGTACCCATCTCTAGCCTAGACTCCCAGAAACTCAAGTGAGCAGTTATTAAAATTAGGTACAAACAGAAGCATGCAAGTGATCTCTCATCAAAAAAGCAAGAGAATTATTTGTGTTTAAATATGTTAGTGTACTAAACTCACAATTCAGTAAATACTTTGGTAAACTGATGAATAAGTGCAAGTCTTACTTATTACAAAAAACCTGCTTTAAGTACTCACAGGAGGAGAAAGTTCCAGTAGGTCTTGTATTCTGTTCAGAACATCTTCAATAAAGGGATTCATTTGCTTACTGAAGTAAAAAATAAATATGCAACATTGTTTCAAATTGTATGTTTGTACAGAACTCACAGAGCGTTTTAAGTCATAAAGCTTGCTGCTAAACTATCTTTTCAATATAAAAGCCACCTTTTAAAAAAGTCAAAGTATTGCTGTAGAAACACCTGGGTTATGGATATGGTGCTTGTGGCAGGCCAAATAGATACAAGGCACAGTTGGAAATCAGTATTTCTTTCTCTCTCTCTCTTTTCTTTTTTTTTTTTTTTTTTTTTTAAATAAAACATGCTAAAATAGCCCCTCACTCATCTGAGTGAAGTACTTCCATTAACAGTTGAGAAAAAAAAACCTGAACCATTTGGAACCTGAACTGTCTCGAAGCTTCTCCTGCCTCTATATTCAAATACATGTGAAATCAGACCAACAGGATGAAGTTTTTTGAAGGGCTTTAAAAGACTGAGTTAACTCCATCTGCATAAGTTTTCTGCATATTGAGAACTTGGTTAGGGGTGGGAGGTGAGTTACTATTGTGAGTTTCCAGATCTGCACACTCTCAGCTGTGCTCACTGAACTGAGGAAAAGGAGGATAAACATTTATACTGTTCAGTGTTAACAGCTAACAGAAATAAGCTGAGCATATCAAGTTCTTTATGACAGATTTTTCCAGCGCGCTACCTTGGTATTTCAAAATAGGACATCTCCATTAGAACGCTGTTCGGATGTATTACTTTAGTGCAGTCCACTTAAAGCCCAGCCTGTTCCAATGATGCTGTAATGCACTGAATTCACCATAATACAGCCTTTCTGTACAATTTGGATGCAACATTTGTAACAGCTTTTACTCACTTAAGAGACTTGACAAATCTGGAAAAGAGGTAAGCTGTTCGGCTTCGCACTTTCGGACTCGCATGGCGAAGACCACGGTGATCTAAAAATGCCATCTGTAATCAAGAAAGTATTGCAGTCTTACAATCCCTGAATAAGGCTGGAATAACTAATCATGCAGCAATTTAAGCAAGTCAGCTTTCTCAGTGACATTCAGAACAGGAAAAAAGTTCTTGAAATTAAAGAAAGGCTTATCTAGTTGAAAGTGTAAATGAGAGGGAACTTACTAGAACAGTTGGAATGTGCTGAGGTTCAACAGCAAAGAATTTTTCATATCTAACCACTGTTTCAAAGAATTCCAGGGTCACTGATGTATGTTGATAGGCACTAACACCAGAAGTCACCAGCTACAGATAAAAGCATTAACAAGTTAGCACTTCAACCGTTTATAACATTAAACTACAATTTAGGAGACATACCAATAATTAAGATGAACCATTCAAACTGGAACGTTTTAGTCTGTCCTAGCATTTTAAAGTAGTTCCCACATCACACATACTTACTGTTCTCATCATATCTTGCAAAGCCGTAGCTTTTGTAACATCACCAGAGAAGTGAGCACCATGAGATACAGGAAGAGCCTCAGCCAACATATACAACAGTCTTATTGCTACTTCTACTTCCATAAACCGTGTAGTCTGCCAATTCCTACACAAAGGATAGGAAGATCATATTAGTCAATTGTAGCTTATGAAACAATCATCAGTTCTACAACGTCACTATGCTGCTTTCTTTCAAATACTCTTCAGACGCACAGCATAAAAAGGACAGACTGATTTTAACTACGCAAGTGAACGCTGTGAGACCTAAGCAACATTTCAGGATGTTTTTGAAAGACCTTATACATAGATGCATCTCTTCCATCCCAGCAGTACTGATTTCTCTTTACCAGTTTCAACTTGAAAGCTATAGATTTCTCCAGAAGCCTTTTTTAGGTATGAAAATAGCCTACTTTGAGGTGTGGATGAGCCATTCAGCTTCAGTTAAATCAGTCAATGACAACACTCTATTACCAGGTGCCTAACTAGGAGGAGGGCTGTATGTATACAAATAGGAATAACGTTAATTTATGTACATACAGAGCTCTCAGGATTGGTTCTGTCCTTTTTTTTCTGGTTTTTAAATAAAAAAACACTTCACTGTTGCTTCTTTTCCTCTGTCCAGCCTTTTTCCTCTGCTAGCAGTAATACATAAAATTATTTTACACATGTCATATGCATTCCCTTGAGAGATAAAGTAAACAAATGCATCTGACCAAGGGGCTGTTGTGCAGGTAAGTGACAGAGATCACGAGACATCTCCAGGAAAAAAAAAAAAAGCTCTCATTTAAGATTACATAAGGAAAGCTTTCTTCGTTATACAAAGTCAAGTTTATGATAAAGTTGTAACAAACTTATTCAAATCAATTGACTTCTCTTTGCCACATCATGCTTATGTTCAGTATGAAAAACCAGGAGAGTAAAAAGGCAAAAAAGCTAAGGACAGTATGTTCACATAAGAGCAAAACAAAGAAACAAGCAAAAAACTTACTGAAGTGTAGTGTTAAAAACTCTGCGGACAGATGCCAACAGCAGCTCTGGTGAGACCTGAGCAAGTCTGTCCAGCAATAGTTTCAACTGTTTTCTGTACTCTACAAACATTGCTTCATCTTCACCCTGCAAGAGAGTCACACAAAGGAGCCCATATTTTCAGGTTTAAATACATCCAGGACTGTTTTAGATAATCACACCCAGAAAAAACATGTACCATACAGAAACAGTTTACCAAGCTCAGAAAATTTGACAGTGCTCATCTTATGCTCCTGCAACATAACAGTAGGCTCTTTTATTGGTTGGTTGCAATTCAGTGATATGTTGACACCTACTGTGTTCAGTCCAGAAACGCACTGAAAAAGGCTTTTCAGACTGAACGTAAAGGCTAAAAGCAAATGAAAGAAAAATGTCTTGGCACAACCTTACCCACCTCTTGAAAATTGAGTCTTTCCTCATAAAGAAGTTCTTCCTCAGCCTCTAATTTAGTTTTAAAATTAAACTGACAGAAACATTTATCGTTGACTGCATAGAGTCCAAGTTAACTTTTTTTAGACTATACTTTCTTACCAGTTCAGAGCAAAAGTAAGTCTGCAGAACACATTCAATTATTATTGCTGGCTAACAGAGATACAAACACGTGAGAAAAGCGAAATCAAGACAATCAAATCAATCTCTTCCTCCTTTAGCCTATTTTTACAGAAGTCAGACCTCCTCCAGATGTTGCCAAGTAGCACCTCTAAGAGCTTCGTTACAGAATATATTCCTCAAATCTTTTGCATGACGTAGGAGTAATGCATGGAAACATGCAAACTCCCTCTGAATGAGCCAGCTCAATAACTATGCTTAGCCAACAGCACAACTACATTCGCCTAGGAATCGTTCTGTGCGAAATGCAGCCATAATTAACTCATTAACTGAACTGGCTTGGATAACACCCTTTACTGTATTGTTTCATACTACGCAGACACGCCCTTAGGTTAAAAAGCTTTCCACGCAGAAAAAAATACCATCGGAACTGATTTTTAAAGCGTGAGCAAGTTTTCTGCATGTAATTTAAGTTGCATTTCAGTCTGTTTGTTTACACATCAGAATACCTCATTTTCAAAATTGTATTCTTCATCATATGTCAACTTCTTCATAACAGCCAACATGATTGCCTGAGGTAAAGAAACAAACAGAACTATGAGTGCAGAAGCAGTCAAGTGATAAGAAGCAACACTTAAAAGCCTACAGTAAAGGAAACATTAAAGCTTGTGTTAAAATATTCACAAAAGTTTACGTTAATTCCATTTGAGCTACGAATTTCAGAGATGCAGCAGCAGTAAGAGTCCATATTAAAACAGATGCATTATATCCAAACAATACACAGAAGCCATTTCAGATACGCAGCACAGATGACTCAGCAGAGCGCTCAATTTTTGGCAGTATTATCTGGCTTTATTCCTTGCTTCTCATCTGTGCTGTTCAGTTCCACACTGAAAATAACAATTAAGATGACTGAATTAGATGGAGGACTCTCAGCTCTCAGGTTGTCTGAGATCCTATTTTAAACAGCCAGGTCAGCTTAGCCATAACTAACTTCTCTAACAGTTCAACATCCCTGAAAGGTTAATTTTTTGCCAGGTTAACAAACTGAATTGCTTCAGCAGCAGATCCAAGAATAACAGCTGGGACCAGTGTCCGAGAGAGGAGGAGAAGCAAAACCTTCCCCTTTTAGCAGCAGCAAGTCGTTAGATCAGTTCAAGCAACGATGTGCAATTTCACCTTTCGTAAGGACTAAAGACTTGATCTCTACTGAATCTCAAACTCTAGGTGTATCACTTTGATTTTACTAAGTATCAGAAATCAGATGATAGACTAAGAAATCAGATGACAGTCTGGCACAGTTAGCTAAAACAAATGTCTGCAAACCTACTATATTTTAATTTTCACTTCAAGTTAAACTGTTTTGGGAAACCTACAAAAATATATATTAGCTCTAAGTCTTCCAAAAGGACAGAAAACTACTCCAAACACTTAGAAGTGAATCAGAAACATACCATTTTTATGTCTATAATAACAATCAAGTGCTAGAAGTCCATGAGAAAAAATTAAGTAGCAATTGGCCATTACATAGTCATACTCCTATCACAGGGAATGAACTCACTGGATACTGGAGAAGACTCAGCAGAGCGATAACAGCTATTTGACCAGCTTTATAGACCACCTGATGCCTATACCTACCAGGTAAAAAACAAACTCAAACATCTGTCTTTTGATACTGGTTAAGTTCAGCAGGTGACAGCTTTTCATTCTAATTGTAGCAAATGAGAATGCTGCTGATCACGTCTGCAAAAACTTAATTAGCACTTGTGATTCTCTTCCAGCACTGGAACTTCTGAATGCAGGTTTCCATAAGATTCAGGTAAGTAATAAACAAGGGAATAAAGCAAAAACAAACAAACAAAACAACCCTCTCCCCCACACAAACAAAAAACTTCTGATAAATTAATCACGATCGCACGGTTTTCATTTTAAGTACAAAAGCCATAGCTTCTTTAACATCAAATTGGCAAGTTGGGCCAGTGAGTTAAACTTAGGTTACTGAAGTGAAATTATTGGTAATCTTGCAGAAACAGATACTCGTAACAGATTGATGAAGAACATAGTCTCATAGTAAGAGCATGATCAGGCTTTCCATTGATAACAAGAGTCCTGCATCAACTGTGGGAAGCCTCCGCTTCTCTGCAAGGAGCGAAATTAAAGAACTAAAAGAACTATAAAATGCCAATGCGATATGCTTGTAGCCAGAAATGCCTGGAAACGTGTACCTTTAAGAATTAAAGATGGGATCCTGCTAAAGGGGGGGGGGGGGGGGGAAGAGGGAGGAACCAACTTTGCAACTTGGACTGTTTCCAAACACTTTCTCATTATGAGTTAGATGAAAGAAGGAAGATTGATGTGACTGCTTCTCAGTTTAAAACAAATTTTTGAGAAGTATTCATCAAAATTAGGACGTACATATTAAGAATTGTAACAGGAAGTTCTTCAGTATGACAGCTAGTTTAAAAAAGAACCAAAGACTTAGGACAGTGCCACATTAAAAGTTTAGTGTCTTGTGCACTTCAGTGGTAGTCTGATTTTATCCAATTATGAAGAAGAGGGACAGAAGAAAAAACCAGAAGGTTCAGTGATGTTATGAAACTTTTCTATAATGTCAGTTCATCAGATTAAAACAGACACATTAAGCAAAACCAGATTAAGATTATCTGGACACAGCTAACTGAACTTAATTTCCTGTTAGAAGAACAAGTATAGAATTCAATTTTGTTTGTAAAGAAAAAGGAATCACAGTTTTCAGTCGTATCAGCCTGCAGAAGACCTGCAAAAAACCTAGCCAGTTCAAGATTTGATTTAGTGTGAAAGTGAGGAAGGTCCACAGAGAAGGACTGCGTTGTAGTAAACTTGTTTGGTTTATATCTCCAAGACTGGACACAAACCTTACTAAACTTAACATGTACAGCTGCTCATCCTAAGCACATTTGAATAGCATCTTTTTCATAAGTTTCACATATTATTGAAGGTTGAATTTATGACAACTCTTTCCATACTTCTTCCAGTCCCTTGGAAATACAGCAGGTTTTAATAAAGCTTTAGGGAAAACCTCCTCTTCTATCTTGATCTCAGAACAAAATATTAACAGCCTCTCCAGGAGCTTACCAAGATGGGCTTAAGATACTAGAGTTGTTTGGGAAGACTAGCACTAAAATAGCTTTCATCTTCATACAAGATTCAATACAGGCTTACTACTTAAAAGAAATAACTGAAGTTACTGGGTAGAAGAAGATGGAGCAGTTCATACTGTCCTTACTTTTAAGTTTTCCCTTTAATTATCGTCCACAGGCACATTTTAAGGCATATGAACACAAACATTATTTTTTTCAGTAAAACAAAAGTGCTGTCACACAACGTGTTCTGGAAATAAGAAACTCTACTCCAAATAAAGTTTTAATTCTTACCTCTACATTAGCTTTTTGTTGGTCTGAAAGTGCAGAAAGCTATAAACACAAATTTCAAATGTTATTTCTTGCATCATAAGTCTAATAGCAAGACACATTTGCTTTTCTTTAACAGCCATATGATCCGCAAGTATTCTTTCCACTTAACACAGGATTTAACCCAATTCCTTCAGATTTCTAAAAACTGTATAAATAGTATGCCCACAGCCAATAAAGTTACCCAATACTACTTGGTCTATTTTGCAGTCAGCTTGCACAAAGTATTTGCTTCATATAGTCCCAAAAAATCAAAGTAAATAAGTCCAAAAGTGATGTTACACTGAAGCCAGACATATTTACTTGTTTCAAGATGTGAAGGTAGTCATAGCAAAAGCCGATGATATTAGATGAGATGTCATCATCTTCATGAATGAGGAGCTGCAACATTAGGGCCACTTTTGCTTCAATAGCTTGCAGAGTGTCTTGAGCACTCTTTATATCACCATTTTTTACCAGTTTAGTCCAACTAGCTATCAGTGCTTGCCCCATCCCGTTGACCAGCTTAGAAAATCTGGCCAGAAAGTCCACGTCATCTTCCTGAAACAAAACAAGTCTGATTAAAAATAATAGCAGAGTTCAGATTTAAATGGCATGAGCTTACACACAGTATTGCCTGCGCTTAGTATGTACATAGGGTAACGCAAAGGCAACTTTTGTCTCCTAGGTGGATAGTATAATTGCCTGGTTCGTTTTCCCTATGGAACGGAGAGAGAAAAATTAAAGCAAAGTTAGAGCTGGCTGCCCTCCATCATGCAAAAGCAGACTGATTCATCTCTTCAGATTAGTTAGTTTCTCTTTTCACTTTACAGCAAAAAGTACGTTCAAAATTCTAGAGGAAGCATGTATCTACCGTAGATTAAGCTGCGTAAGAGGAAAAACACTTTGTGGGAAAATGTCAATGAGTTAACAGCTATAGTTCACTCCAGAAATACTGACAGTGAGCAGAAGTTATCAGTAATCCCTCTAAGGGTGAATGATTATTAAATACTTATGGCCTGCATTTGCAAAAAAACCCCTGACTGCAGTTGAGAAATATTGCTAGAACAACCACCCCAGAAACAGGCTTTGTCCCCTGCCAAAACTATACAAAAGTACAGGAATGCCATGCCTTCTTCAGAAAGACTGAGGTAAGATTATTAGAGGAATGATTCCTGAATTGGTTAATGAACATTTTCTGCATTCTAGTAGGCATACAAATTTGAAGAAAGCTTCACAATAAAGAATTCAACTGCCTTGCAATTGAAGAACTGGAGCCTTATAAGAACTATCTCCTCTTTCTCTATAGCAGGTAGCAAACAGCTGTCCCTCATGCACTTAAGCTGCACAGCAGAGTCTTTGGCTGGTAAGTATTTTCCCAGCTCACAGGAAAGAATTTCGAGCCTCCTGTGTGACGGTACAGTCATGCATAAGAGCATAAAACTTTAAGAAAGCTATCTTTCCTCTGCCTAATTATGTGCAGCTGGTCTAAGGTCTCATCCTAAAAAAAAAACCCACCACCAACTCTGCCTTGGCTGCAGTATTTGTACTTATGACAGAATCATTTAGAAGGGCACTGAAACACTGAAGAAGCATAAACAGCAAGCACAGTACACTAGGAGAGGAAAGGAGAAAGGGATTGCAATTGGAGAATACCTTGACTCAAGAAAGAAAAAGTTAGCGAGGACAAAGGAAATGGAGCGCGTTATATTTTAAAAGAATAACAACTACTAATAGCAAACTTAATTTAAATATCATAAAAGGGCTACAAATGTTTAGTATTGGTGCAAAGGCACAGACAATTTTCCCCTGCTTACGTAGAGTGATTTTTCAGTTTTCTGCTCATCTGCTTGTTTAAGAAGCGTTTGACTCACTCGTATTCAAAATCGATTTACAAACCTGATCAATACTGAAGAGGCCAGCAGACTGTAATACTTGACACAAAGATTCAACCAGTTTTGTTTTATCAATTGGGTCCATTCCCTTATTTACAATTTCAAACAAACAATCACAGGCTTCTTCCCGGAGAACTTCCACAGACATGTGACCTAGCAGCATATTTATAAACCTGGGAGAAAATTAGAAGTTGTTACTTTTTTATATTTATATATATATATATATATATATATAAATATATATTATTATATATATGCAGTAGCATCATATAAAAACTTGATATTATTTGTTCACATATTTACAACTTGGTTTTCCTTTTAACATTTTAAATTCTACTGTACTGATTAAAACTAGTATTTTATACATTTCACAGAGAATCTGGCAAACTGTGCATGTCTATTTTCACCATGGTATCAGCTTGGAAAGTCAAATGCTTTATTAAAAAAACAAAGATGCATGTATAATTAAAGTCTGTATTCAAAAAGGAGTTTTACTGTAGAATCATAGAAATACAATCAGCATGCTATTTTTACAAAGATACGCTCTCAAAAAACTCCTACCTTTCATTGGCTATCAGGCTCAAATCTATCCAAGATACATAAGCTCCAACGACTTCAAGGCACTGGCAGGTCAACTCTGAGTTGTTATACTGATAATTTTGTAAGATTTGGTACCACGATTCCACCAAACTTGGAATGCACTGTTCCCTCATTGTATCTTTCAATAAGGTGTTCCTACGAGCCTCCTATCAATACAGTAAAAGGATAAATTGATCTTGTCATAGAAAAAGATAAACTAGTAGCATTTTCCCGTCCTCTTCCAGATACTGTTTGTTCAAGCAAGATAAATAACAAACACAAGTCAGAAACCCCAGAAGAGTAGATTACTCCTACTTGCAAGGAAAAACAATCAATACCCTAGGTTTTCCTTTGCTTACTTTTTCTCCCATAATGCCCAAACACTGAAGAAAGGCTGACAAAGAGAAAAGTCCTCTAGAACATCAGATAGACTTTTGATGTCAGGATTCCTTAAAAGATGCACTAGTAGAAATTAAAATTTTAAAATGAGTCATTCTAACACTAAATTGGCTAATTCAATCCATTAGTTTTTGTTTCCTAGGTCTTCTCTGTGGACTGCAAGAGCACTTTAAGCAAAAAAAGTAATTAACTGAAAAGCATGAAACCACAAAGAGCATTAAATGACATATGGCTCTTGGATCTAAACCACCTAATGTGTCTAAGGTAGAGTTGCCATGGGGGGGGGGGGGGGAACTCTGCAAGTTTTCTGATCTAATTGAACTAGAGAACTCTTCTGAACTTTAAAGAAAATGATAATGCAAAGTTATAACTTGCCTCTGATGTATGAACAACATCGCGGTCTACCAGCTCAGCATCAACAGCCATCAGGATTCTGAGGTACATATCCACTCCTCGTGGATTAAGGTCAACTACTGATAGAATATCAAAAAAAAACTTGGGCCATTTTGTGAGATATTCAGTAACAAAAAGCAATGCAAAGACTTGCGCTGCTTTGTTGCGAATAAAAGTCTTCTCAGGCTGGGGATTCAGCATCTGGTAGAAACAAGACATTTTATTTATATATTCTTATTAAATTAGAGAAGTATTATTTATGCTTGTTGATTTCTGTACACTGATTAATATATTTCCTCCCCTCTCTTACTGGCCAAGATAAAAAAAAGCCTTATGTTTCCAATGATTTTGAAGAAAACTTAGCAAAATTTTAATGAAGTAGAGGCAACATTCTCTCTGGGTGATACAAAAGTCTTTTATTCAATAGTAGGACGTTACATGCATTATTTAAATAATAACAGCAAGTTTGTTAAGTTGATGGAAGGAATAAACAACAACTTGTAGAGAGCAAGATATGGTCCTCTTGTGGTTAACTTCTGCCTAAGTTAAATGTTGGTTTTAAGAACATTGAGATGTGCTTCTAAATCTCAACTTATCAGAGAAAGAAGGAATCTGTCACTATCAATTTCTCTCCCTCCTCTTTTTCCATAAAATCCCGCGAAAGGGGGCAATTTGCCACAAAGGGAAATTAAAAACAATTTTAATTCATTTCACAATGGTATTCAAGTATTATTTCAAGTTGTATTATAGCCTATTCTTACTGTTCAGCTTTGTACAAACAAGGCAGATATGAATTTCCAGTGCAGAATAAGTGAAATGACAGCTAGATAATGGTAGATATAGGCATGATCTGTATCAGCCCACTTGGTGGTTTTGCTGGTTGCAGACTCTTGGGTCCAGCTGACATTTACTGCAAGTCCAGCTACGGTAGCTAGTTCCAGTAAAAGGTAATGACAGTTTAGACTAGTAAAATGCAGGTCAACTGCTGTGAAGTGGAATCACACCTCCGCCCTTTTACCATGTAGGGAAGATGAACTTTCTTCAAAAGGTAGAAAGAGCGATTCCCCCCGCCCCCAACAACTGCCTCCAAAATTAACTTCAAACCGTATCAACACATACTATTTCATTCCATTAATTCTTGAGATGGAAGGAAATCAATTAGAGGAAACTTGATGAAAATCAGCAAAAATTAGAATACACTCACCAACCTTCCAAGATTACATACTTACAGTTTGGCTAAATGATGACTAACACGGAATCATTTATAACTTGACCATCATTGAAAGGTTACATTATAAAGGAGGGAGAGGGAAGGTTTATACACAGCATGAAGGTGACAGAGGGAAAGATTAGGACGTTTTGTCAGCAGTACGATTTACGTGATTCTGACAGATTAAGAAAACTAGAAAAAACTCTATTGGTCCTACGCTTACACAAGGAAGAGCATTCAATTTACTATTATAACATTAATAGAGGCATGGCCTGAGTATTCTTTTTGTTCATTTATGAACATCTGCTAGTGCTCTAATAGATAGGAGTTAGGCCGGGAGGGTCTTTAAAACAGGGTTGCTGCTCCTGTTCCAGACACCCCGGAACATGAAGAATCTGGATTAGCTCTCTGAAGGCAAACTTCTAATACTCCGTATTCGACACACAATGATTAAACAACCCCTCATTGTCTGACATAAAAGTTTCACAATCGGTAATAAAAAGTTCAAGTACAGACTTCTTTGCAACAGATAATTTAAAGAATTTCTAATGGTGATTAGCATGTTAAAAGCTTTTCACCATCAGACACTGAAGCTTTTCAGGAAGTTGCATTTAAACTCAAAGTACAGGTTGAACACTTAACCTGCGCTGAACACATTATGCTAGCCTACTAATGTAAGACTGCTGTGAAGGAACACACTTACCTGTGCTTGCAGCCATGTTATGAGCGTTTCCCTTATTAGCTGCTGCTGGACTTCAGTAAGTTCAGAATATCTGAAACAAAGGGTAACAAGATCAAAATATGACTTTGCTGCATGACAACTGTAACACTCCATAGGCACAAACTATTTTAATAGCTGCACTCCAGAGTAGTGTAAATGAAAGGTTCCTGAAAAAGGTATTTACACAGCTATTTGCATGTTACAGTTCTGAATCAAAGTCTTACAGAAAGAATAAGGAAAGATATTCTGCCCGTAATAATGAATCACACAGAGGCGTTAGTGCCTCCTATATTGGAGCAGAAGCTTGAAGTTTTACAGGAAGGCTGCCCCACTATCAGGGACATAACTTATTACCCTAATAAAAAATACACACGTTTGACTATAACCCACAGGGAGAGGAAAGAGACACTTCTATATAGTCAAGCTTGCTTAGTGCACTCTTCAAATATTCTGTCAACACTGAGCAGAAGCAAGTTCTTCAAGGTTTGCCTATAATGCATTTATTACCACAGATAAGTCAAAATTAAAAAGCAAGCAAGGAATTTGCATTTAGGTGATACATATACAAGTCTGCAGAATTTAGCATTATAACCAGCCCGCTTCAAATACTATCTGCACACCATGTTCCTTCCTAGGACTAGAGGAAAAAAAGACTCTCCCTGCAATTATTCCTCCAAGCTGCTCTCGGCTCTAGTACAGACCCCAACAGCTGCTGCTGCGGAATGGTGCCCCTTTCAGCCACCTATTTATTAAGGAGAAGAAAAAAAAAAAAAATTCCACCTTAAAACGCTAAGAGAAAGAAAATGATAAGCATGAGAACAAGGAAAGATGTACTGCAGGAAGCAGAGGACAGAACTGTAACAAGTGGAGGAAGGAAGACAATGAGGTAAAGCCAGGTAAATAAAACTTCACAAACTTAAATCTTTAATTTCTGCTCCAATACAGAATTGTAAAACCCACATGCAAAACACCTCATTGCTATCTAAAGTTTGATCCACATGTTCATTATATTGCAACCAGCCACGCCAATACCCAAAGAGGCAGACACCTCTGCCACGATCTGAAGGTCCAGGCCCAAAGTGCAGAACAACTGTAGTTCCATGCAAGGCAACCTATGATATTTCAAAGTAATTTTTTTCCTAAAATTATGATGCTATGTGAAGACTTTGGTGAAAAGACCACTTTCTCGCAACATCTCTGCCACGCTTATTGCATGAATAGGCCTTTGCCTAGGATGCTGTATTGATTATGGCTGTTACTTGCAGAATCCAATCTCTTTTCTGCAGAAATTGGCAAGGGTGCAGAGTAAGGTGCACTGCAGGTGGGAAGAGCTAAACAAGTGTAATGCCATCCTTAGTAACTGGCTCCATGTTGAGCCTTGCACAGGTTGGACTGAGAAGAGCATGATGTTAATAAAAAAAATGCTACTCTTCTCCCAAGAGAGGGTGAAGGAATACAAAGAAAAGTCCTGTGGGCTGAATTAAAGCCACCTCATCAATGACGCTGAGCTAATGGCTTGCGGAATCAAGGTTCTGAGAACTTTTATTCAGGAATGGTAGGAATGACAGATACCACTTTAAATCTTTGCAAACAGCACAGAAAATGGAAATACAGAAAATGGAAATAGCTTTACATAGTCAGTATCAAGAAAGACTACTTACTTGAACTTAATTTGATGTTCTAGAACTTGAAAGCAAAAGAATTTGATGTGATCATCACTAGAAGAGAAAAATACTTCTGTTACTTGTGGCAATATTGTGCACTTCTCTGGGGAAAAAAAAACATTCCCCAAATATCGCAGACAGGTGGTCTCTAGCAAACCTAGAATTGCTATACGTCAGAGAAAAAGCTATTGCTCTTACTTCAAAACAAAAGTGACAAATACTTAAGCAGTTCATATGTTATAAATGAACAGTTATTAAATTAGTATTTCTACTTCTTATTTTTCCTATATTCACCATTCACTGTTCTTTGATTTCTGCATTGAATATACAGCACTACAATAACTATTGTATCCTGCCTTAAAAACAAACAAACAAAAAACTATCAGGCTTCAATAATATGTTTGAGGGACCATCGGTACACTGGGTGAGAGTTGCACACTGTCTAAACAGCAAAACTAAAGACATACTGAGATACAGTTTAAGGAGGACTGCTCCACATGCTATTTATTTTAGACAGACTGAAAATTTTAACAATAATCAGCATGCATTTTAGTAAATACAAATTACAAAGTGTTCTTCAAGTTTGCATGTTTTGTAAAGCACTGCATACTCCGAGGCAGTCAGAGAAGTTTTGATAAATAACGTACAAAAAGCAGCAATCACTGTAAATCATTATCTGCTTATTGTTATTCAGGAGATACGTAGCTGAGATTCCTTCCGACCTGAATTACTCTACGATTCTATGATAAAGTAACAGCCTAGTGTTTGAGATCTAAATACATGCCTTCATGTAAACATACTAGCAACTACACAAGCTTTGCATCTGTTTCATGAAAAATGGGATGGCCTGCTCAGTAGGAGAGCGGGAACAATGAACTATTTTCAGGCTTACTGCATATAAAGCCCATATTTTCACAATTAAAAGATTCCTAGCATTCTCTCCCCCTCCCCAAAAAGATAGTACTTCTATAATATCAAGGCACTAGAACTCATTCTTTTTTCCTGGATTTCATAAAGCAGCAGTCTTTGAGCTACTAAACTAATATGGAGCTTTATTTATACATTGCTCCTCCCTGGAAGACATTATACACAAGTTATAGATGAACAGTGATACTAAAACTGTATGCATTGAATTCATTTTAATGTACAGCTTCCCAATTATCCAATTCACAGTTTGCCTGGCTATTATGCTGTAGAGCTAAAAATAAGTCGACCCACACATATTGCTAATGAAAATAAGCAACGATTCTTGGTTACATTACCTGTATATACTCTGAGCTAATGCTTCTGCACAGACTTGCCAAGCATCCTGAGATACCTTCAGCTGTTCAAAGTAGGCTAGTGCCTGCAAGCATCCAAAGATGTTTCATTCAAAACAACAACAACAAAAAACAAACCCCCTAAAACAAAAAAAAGAAACACTCCACAGCAAGACACGTCATTCACATCAGACACACAGTTAAACACCCTTCCCTCAAGAAGCATGAACTGTATGTGGATATATCCAAGTATTTATGGTTCCTTCACTACCATGTTGCAAGAGTATTTCTAAAAATGCTAATAGTAAAGGTGCCCATTTCCCTTTTACATCCAATATACACATTCTGCTACTTGAATATACAATTCATAGAATCGGAGTAGTTCAAGTTAGAATGGACTTCTGGAGACAGTTTAGTTCAAACTCCCAGCTCAAAGCAGGATCAGCTAGAGGAAGTTGCTTACTGACTCGTCTACTTGGTTTCTGAATATCTCCAAGGATGGAAGTTCAAGTCCAAGCTCAAATTTTTTTCCATATGTTCTAAGTAGAAAGTTATTTACATTTTTCACTGAAACGAATTCACTCTTCTTGTTGCACCACTCTGGCTGCACTCCACGTCACAAGCTCAAGAAACCTTCAAATACATGTTTCACTGATCACCTGCCAATTCTCTAGTTTATGAATCTATGAAAAAGACTAGAAAGACCTGTCCGTTTCTGCCAATTTGTACATGCTCAAGTTGCTTATCAGACCTTCTAAATAGCTTCTATTAACATTTAATTTAATCTAGCTGCTTTAAGATTTAGCACAGCCTGTTATAAAGCAAATGAAGTAATTTTTGAAACAGCAGATTGAAGACATCATTTCAATTCTATGAAAGTTTGTATTTCAAAGCTGTCTTTTTTCCCTTTTCTTTACTTCATAACTATTTCCATTCATCAGTTTCCCAAAGTAGTTATTCAGTGGATCGAATTAGTTATTAAAACAAGAATTAACTTCTTGGAGATAGTACTATTAGTTTCCTTATACTGAATAGTCTTATTAAAATGGTTTGATAGCCTCCTTTATATAAGCTACTTCTTACATGAATACTGAAATGTTAAGTCACCTTTTACTACAAAATATTTCAAAAGCATACAGGCTGCATGGTTAAGAGGTCAATAAATCTGTAAGCATCACATTTTATAGTGGCATTCTATTAACAAAACACTAAAAATTAATTATATCCATCCTTCCAAGCAGGGTAAGCACACACAAAAGACATATTTAACAGGCTCCTTTGCAACACTCAGATGTATCAAGCCATATTCTTGGATATTATCATCCTGAATTCTGAAAGATATTACTAGAGGTCATCGGGTAGACAGTCAAATCAATTTCATAAACTATATGCAGAAAATTCTGCTCTTTAAATAGTTGTGGAAATTTTGAAGACTTTTCATACAAGCATCTCTTATCTTTTTGTCAAGTTCTCACACCATGATTACTTTCATAAAATTACATTAGCTAATATAAGCTTCACTATAGTTAAAAATACACATTTCATTAAAAGACACTAAAGATACGTAAACACTCAAGCCCAAAAAACAGCTAAGAATTAGGACAACTGCAAGCAACTCTGTTTTCAGCGGATATTTTTAATTCTGGGGGAATCTACTTGAGGTGCTAAGCAACAAGCACAGAGAACTCAAAGGACTGAAAGTTGCAGCCCAGAGAAATAAATTCTCTGTACGTCAAGTACAATTTCATAGAAATGGTGACACACGCCCTTTAGCTTACATACATACTTCCTACATGACTTTCAGTTCAGTACACGCCACCACAATCCCTTTGTGTCAGTTAACCGAAGAACAACTCGTGGTCAAGAAAATATTAGATTTTTTTTCATTGAAACAGCACCCCCAGTTATTAAGAGAGATAAGGAAGTTAATTACGTACTCTTTGTCTGAAGTCTGCATCAGCATTTGGATTTAGCCCTAAAAGGGCTTGTTCATCCATCTTTGTTGCTATACTCTTTGTTTCCTATTCCTAACAGCTTTGCCCACTTCTTCTAGAGGGGAAACTACAATCATCTGAAAATACAGAAAGAAAAACTTTACTTGCTCATCATCACAACAGAACATAGTAGCACGATAGCAACAACCACAGCAGTTAGCACACAAAACACAAACATATAGTATTCGCCCCACCAAGACAACAACATGCATACTTCCACTACAGACATCAGAAATTTGAAGTCCTTCATTGACAGCAGAATTTGCCTAGAAAATAAACTGTTTTAAAGCAATAACCAAATTTAAACTTTTCATCTATTTGAGCTTTGTTCAAAAAAAAAAATTTTGTTATTAACACAGAAACGGCACAAAGTATGCTATTCACCTCAAAGGCTTGAGCTCAAATTTAAAGGGCAGAGAAAAGTTCAGCAAGATGTGACATAAGCATAAATCAGGTACTTTACAAGAATCCAGATGTCTACCATTTCACAAGGCTAGCAAGTGCAAAAATAAGCCACTCTACTCATCTCAAATATTGTTAGATGTTTCCTAAAACCATTTATAAAGTATTTCCCCTAGGGTAGCAAAACCATCGGGAGGTCTTTCTTCTAAAGCAAGCACACACAAGAGAAGTCTCACAGAAATTAACCACAAAATACTTCACACTGAGTTGTTAATCAAGTTACCTGTTTTTTATAACGGGTGCTAATTTACTAGTTTTTTTTTTTTTTTAAAGAAAATTCTGTGGAAAAAATATTAATCAAGCTGGACAAACGTTCTAAAGACATCATGTAGCTCTACAAGCCATTCGGCACTGCTCTGGATTAAATATACTGGATAAAAGGTTTTGTCAAACACCCATATGTTGTTAAACAGCAAAATCCAACAACAAAAAAATCCATCTATCCTTCAAAAAAAAAAATCTAGAATGGTAACATGGTTAATTAGGCCTGAAATAAGGCCTTATTCCATAAGTATGCAGAATGTGGGGGGAAAGGAAGATGACAGGCATGAGGAAGAGATGAAATGCAAAGGAACTGTGGTTAGAAACCGCCTACATGCCTACAGGTAGAACTTCCGATTTCTTAGTATTGCGTGTCTCGTGCGTGCTCCACTGTTCACCCTCCCCCTCTGCTAGAAAGGGGGCATGGTGACAACTGACAGCAAGCACGCAAAGGAAAGCCCAGCATTTACTAAGATAACAAACAGTCACTTCTATAAAACTCATTACAGAGTAAATTATAACAAAATATATCATACATAGAACTGAGTTCATACCAAAAAAATTGCAGGTTTTGACAGTATAGAAACCAGAAAATTCTCTATTCTGGAACAAAGTAATGATTTGTGGCAAACAAGCTTCACACACTGCCTTACAACACTCAGCAAGCCTGTTCAGGGTCAAAACCTTTAATCCCTAAAGTTGTTCTGCTGAGTCTCCTCCCTCTGTACCCTCCCCCCAACTTCTTAGCCCAAAACAGCCAGAAGATTAAAATAAAGTTAAAACGCTGAGGGGAAAATGCTTTTTTGACAGCATCTTTCAGTTAGGGTGTGGCCCACAGTTATACAAATAAAACTCCTAACATATACAAGCATATTTTCCTGATGATATCCCTATACCATCTGCTCAAAAGACTAACCTTCTACAGACTAGTGACAAGTTTTGCTGTTAAAAGTAACCTGACTCAAGGATGTATTCTCTTCACAGGTTCAGCTAACAACAATGCCACCCAATTCTAAATATCTTATATACGCTACATAAGCGCATTTAAAGTTTGATCTTCCACCACATGCTCTGTTCTAAGAGTTTCAGTTGGCTAGTCAACTCTAGAAGATAGTTAACGAAACAGCCATCTCAGAAGATCACTTCAAATACCATAACTCAATTAAAAAAAAAACAAGCTTTATTTAAAAATAGCTTCAACTAACATTAAGTAACATTAAGAATTAATATATAGCTGTGTAGAAAGTATGAAGTCTCATTTATGCGGAGTTGTTTTGCTCTTTGTTTTTAAACTGGTACACTATGTTTAGTAGTGATCTGATCTTACTACAAGTAGCAGAGCACGGTCCTTTACAGCAAGGTCATACAGGTATACATTCCTCTCACTAACACAGTCTATTCCCTTTCAAGTATCAAATACTTAAAAGGGCAGAGACCGCTTACAGGAAAAAGCTGCAGCAGCTTCTTCCTGGAACTCACGACCAAACTTCTATATGAAAGCAGCATTTTATACTTGCCTGGACTCCAAGAAGGTACACATTCATAGAAGTAATCTACTCAGGGACTATTTTATATTTTGCACAAGAAAATGGTGATTCAGAATCCATACCGAATTATCATGACAGGAAAAATATGAATTGAACTTCAAAAAAATATTCCCCCTCCCCTCCCAAGAGGAAGGTACAACGAAAGTGGTCACACTTCAAGTAGGAAGTACTGCTATTGCAAAAATACTAACACGGTCAGGGGTATGTAGACATGCCTTAACAATGAAAGCTTTCACAGCATTTTGACTATAGATGTTAATGGTTAGAACAATTAGTATTTAAAGAATCTCATTTACAGCACTGTTTTAGTCATATAGAACATTCTGATAGCACACAGGAAGCCAGCTACATACTTCATTTTGATTCCCTTAAATTTTCTCCCTAGTAAAATAAATAAAGTAAAAGATCATCTCTTGCATTCTTTTGAAGCTTGCCACAAGTCTTGAATATATTTACATCCTCTTAGGATCTGAAACCTTTACAATTACGTATACAAAGCATACTTAAAAGGAACATCTCTGTAATGGTTACTTATCAAACTTTTAAACTGGACTAGAAAGTTCTTCCTTTGGGGAGTAACAGATTAGGTCTTGATTTCAGGCATACTCTTACTGGCCAGAAATTCTCTGCGAGGACTCAAGTCTTCTTGCTCCCTCAAATTGTTCTTTAGAAGAGCCAAATCTCCGAAGGGCTCAAAAGCTCAGCCAGCGGAGATGATCGGGCACGCACATCCCACGGCTTCCAGCTCCGCAGCGAAGACACCAGAGCTGTAACTTAAACCTCTTCAATCCCTTCCTGGGGTCACGGCAGAGTGACAAAGCACTCCTCCTACGGCGTGCCGCCGCTGCAGCGCTGGGCGGCCGCGCACGCCGCTGCCTTTCAGCGTGCTGAGAGCAGCTGAGCAGGCAGGTACGTGGGCAGGGCCCTCCCCTCACGCTGCAGTTTAACAGCTTACGGCCACTTTCTCCCTCACCACAGGTATAAGAAGCAGGACACCGACCGAGACAGCTTCCGCACCAGCGTGCGTGCAAGAGCCCTGTAAGCTAAAGCTTAAGTAGAAAAGAAAAAGCCTGGTATTTTTGAGAAGAACCAGCCCCCCCACCCCCCCACCCCCAGCCCTGGCCGCCTCACAGCGATGCGGCAGGCCCGGGGCGGGGGGGTCGGGCAGCCAGGCAAGGCTGCGGCGCCCCCCTCCCCGCTTCCCTAACGGCTGCGGCGGCGGCGTCGGGCGGAGGCGAACCGGTAGGGCGGCTCGGGAGAGCCCGGCGCCAGCCAGGCAAGCGGCGGCGCCACCGCCCTGCCCGCCCCCCCGCGCCGGGCTGAGTCACCCCCTCACCGCGCGCCCCCCACCCCGGCCGTTACCTTCCCGGTCACTCCGCCATCACGGCGGCGCTGCCGGCTCCGACCCCCGCAGCTCCGAGGCCGCCACGAGCATAGGGAGCGGGCCAGGCCGCGCCGCCTCGGTTGGCGGCGAGAGAAGGAGGAGGCGGAGGCGGCCCGAGGGGAGGCGCCGCCGCCGCCCTCGCGCGTGCGAAACGGCCGCCCCGGGAAAGAAAAACGCCCCCACCCTTTGAGCCCGCCCGCCAGCAGCGGGGCGGCTAGCCACGCCGTCGGACTACAACTCCCGGCGTGCTCTGCGGCCCCCCCTCCGCGCCTGCGCGAAAAGGAGGGGCCAGCCACCCGACAAGGCAGCGACGAAGCTTTCCGCACTCACCTCCCCTCTGCCACCCGGCTGCGGGCCGCAGAGCATGCCGGGTTATACCGCCTCCCTGGCCGCGCGGCGGCCCCGCCCCGCCCCGCCCCGCCGCGGGGCCCCTCGGGAAAGCAGGGGCGGAGGCGGCCCGGCCCGCCCGAAGCGCGGGCAGCGGCTGCTAATGGCTGCTAATTACGCTCAGGCAGGCACGAAGGCAGCGTGGCGCCAGCTTCACCCACCGCTTTGGCTAGGCAGGATGCCATCGGCGAGGCGGGCAGGTGCAAGGTGGAAGTATTTTATGCGCACCCAAGAGGCACCGTGTATCTATCAAAAATGTATTTTTTCCCCTAAAACACGCTTTACCCGCTAGTCGTTAAAGATGAAGTTTTAACAGATAGCTACGAGATAGTCCTGCGTGTGGCTGTAAAGTCGCTTAATCGTAAATCAAGACTCATCTGCTCCATCCAGAAGCTCACTCTAGATCTTGAAGTTTTGTTTCGTTCTCCCTCCTTTGTATGTCATCAGCAATAAAGCTGAAAGTATTAGTAGCTGGTCATGTCACTGCATGTTAAGCTAAGACACAACATATTCCTTTGAAATGATGTTAGCATCCTAATTCTGACCAGAATAACTCGTTCAATAACTGGCACAAAAAGGGCCTAAGCTCCCATCCTACAAAAGCACCAGCACACACTCATCTTTAAGCAGACGAAGAATGCAACGGATCTGACTGCTACTAATGTCACATTGGTCTCTTTTCTGCAAATTTTTGTGCCACCATCAAATTTAGGAGTGTTTTAGCATGATTAAACGGGTGCATGTTTGTAAAATGAGACTTAAAAGAACAAACACAAAAGAAGTGCAGTAATAAGCATTTAGGAAATTATTTGCCTCGCCAGAGCAGTTTGTATTGTTAATAGTCTCTTTCAAGAAAAAAGAAAAGTTCCAAAGCTATGGAAGGACAATTTTCAAAACCATAGCCCACACAACATTTAAGGAGAGACCCTTACCCATCGTTACTGCAGAGCCATTTCTAATTAACAGTACACAGGAGTACAACCATTCAGGAAAAACTATAGGGAAAAGATACCACGTCAAAAACAAACCATAAAATATGGTAAACGATACCATACTAAAACATCATAAAAATATAAGATTGTAGCGCTGTTAGGGAATTCACATTCACTGCAGCTTGCAACCTCATTCTCTCACGGGATCGCCGGCCAAGGGCCACCTCTGGGCGCCGTGACCTGCTGCCTCCCCTGCCTCTCACGACGGCAGCACGGGGGGAGGCAGGACGTGAGTCACCTGCCCGCCTCGGACGCGGACACGCGCAACACGTGTTCGTGCCAAACCGGGCGACGGATCCGCCAAAAAAGTCATCGCCACCAAAAATCCAGCAGTGCCGAAGGGCACGGGGCGGCCCTGCGCGGGGCACGGCAACGGGGCAAGCCCACGCGCCGAGAGCCGCGCGCACCCGCGGCCGCCCTGACAAGGCGAGAGGGCCGCAGGGCTGCGCGGGGGTGGGGGAAGGGGGAAGGGAAGGACGAGGCCCCGCGGGCCCGGCGACCTCCCGCCGCCGCCGCCGCCGCCTCTCCGGCCACGCGGGCCCCCCGGCTCGCCCCGGAAGCAGCGCCGGGCGGCCGCTCGCGCAGACTGACGGCTGCCTCGCCCAATCACGCTCTGCCCGCAGCCAATGGGCGGAGAGGGTGCCGCGGGGGCGGGGCCTCCCGCGGGCGGGTGGAGGGACGCTCCTGCGCGTTAGCTCTTTCCTTTTCTGGGGGCCGCCGAGGAGGCAGCACCATGAAGGCGTCGGGCACCGTGAGTGAGGCCCCGCGGCCCGGGCGCGCCGCTGGTGGGGTCGCGGCGGCTGTCGGGAGCGCGGTGGCGAGGCCTTGCGGCGCTGGAGCAGGGCCTCCGGGGGCCGCGGCCCGGCCCGGAGGCGAGCAGCCAACATGGCGGCGGCGCCGCTCCTAGCCGGCGTGTGAGGAGGCCGCGGCGCCTCTGGCCGGGGATCGCGGCCCGGGCGGGCGGTTCCGCTCCGCTCCTCTTAGCGGGAGCCGGTGGCCTCTATCCTCGGCGGTCCCCCCTTGCTCCCGCGGCTGCGTTCTCGGGCGGAGGCGCGGCGCCTTGCGGGGGGCAGAGTGGGCCGGCGCGGGGGTCGCTCCGTCGCGGCGCTGTGGCGGGCGGCGAGCAGGAGGTTCACTGCGGCGCTGTCTCTCGTCCCCCTGCAGCTGCGGGAGTACAAGGTGGTCGGGCGCTGCCTGCCCACGCCGAAATGCCGGACTCCGCCTCTCTACCGGATGCGGATCTTCGCCCCCAACCATGTTGTCGCCAAATCCCGGTTCTGGTATTTCGTTTCCCAGCTGAAGAAGATGAAGAAGTCTTCTGGAGAGATTGTGTACTGTGGCCAGGTACGACATAGAAAAACCTGACACTCTTGGAGGCTTTTCAGGAATTCTGGCTCGTTTACGTAGAAGGCATTTAGATGAAATACTGTTACTAATGAAGTCGAACTCTTTTTTACCTTCAGCTACTGTGAAGCTGGGCAGCCCCCTGCAAGTGATTGCATGTGTCAAATGAACTAAAAAACTTAAATTCACAACATTCAGAATTCTGCTAAAATAGATCACTACTGCAGGTAGTGCTGTTGTCTGTTTTTTATGGTTGCTTCATTATGGCATATATCTCTTAGGAACCATCTGGACCTTCATAATCTTTGGAAAATAGATACTTGCTTGCATATACTCTCACATTTTGTTGCTTGGAGAACGTTCTTTTCCGTTTCCTTCAAAGATGATTTAACAGCTGAAATCTAAATGTATTTTTTCATTTCCACATTGAATTACCAGAGACTTCCCTGTACTATGATGGTATGGGGAAAGAGAGCAAATAGTTGTCTTGGACATTAAAGCTATCTGTATTGCTTTACATTACAGCTGTAACATGTTTATTCCTAAACTTGTAAAATGCTGATAATGTACTGTCTCTAACCATTTCTGTGCCCTTGTGTAATTCCAGGTATATGAGAAGTCCCCTCTGCGGGTAAAAAACTTTGGTATTTGGCTACGCTATGATTCTCGTAGTGGAACTCACAACATGTACAGGGAGTACAGGGATTTGACCACAGCTGGTGCTGTCACTCAGTGCTGTAAGTACATATAACCATTTGAGATAAAATGTTAGGACCGGTTTACGAGCAAAAGTTTAAATCCTAAACTGGTCGTAAAGCTTAAGTAGGAGTGCTGACTTGATCCATGATAAGGTAGCTTAAACACTGGAAAAATAAAGTGGTGGGAAGCTGCTGGAGAAACCCATAGATGTGTAGGTATAATGTATGTAGTATTTTGTTCGTTAGCACTCCTTAGGCAATTTCTGTAGCTGAAAATATTCCCACTTGATCTCGGTGTGACTCTTTACAGTTCTAATCATCAATTTTGCTATATAGGTGAAGAGTTTTGAGACTGTTAGGGGCTGTATATATTTCTTGTATTATACTTACTGTTAAAAATAATCAAAAATATTTTTCCAAGTCTTTTGAAAAGATTATTGCTGATACTATGTGGAACATACTAGGATCTGGCTTCTGGAGAGCTAGGTTTCCTAAACACTGTTTTTTCCCTAATTTGCATTGCTCAAAGATCTAGTAGTCTCAGTTCAGAGAGCATCACGGGTTGCTCTGATTTTTAGTCTGTTATCTAAAGGAGTTGAGAGAGAGATCATTTTTATAGCTGAGGCTGTTGACATTTGAATTCAGTGTTCAAAACACTGTAAAATGCACACAAAAACCCAAAGAATATTGTTCCCAGTAATGATGTTCTTGTCATGTGTGCAAATATTATATGTATCTTGTCGCCTTTCAACAGCTGAAGTGCTATTGAAAGTGAAATTTAAGGTTCTACATGTAACTTATAATACGTTCTTTTAATTAACATACTGTAGGACTACTTAAGAGGTCTGAGAACCTACTTAATTTGTCATTACGTAATGACTTTGATACCTTTATGCTCCAGACTGCTTTTGAAGGATAGGTTTTTAATGGGTGTTTTGCATCTTCACAGGAAGTACTGTAAGCTCAAGAATATTTAGCTAGCCATGTCTTATGTGCAAAATAGCTATTGACGTTGTGGTTTTAAGGTAGTGATTAAAAAAACAAAGCTAGGAACTGCAGTTCTCTTTCCTTGCATCTGCCTCTTGGAAGGCGAAGGGAGCGTTTGTTGAAATTCAGTTCTTATTTTTCCTGTAATGATATTTCAGTATTGATTCTGAATCACCATTTTCTTTTGCAAAACATAACAAGTCCCTGAGTAGATTACTTCTGTAAATGTGTACCTTCTTGAAATCGGGCAAGAATAAAATGACGTTCACGTAGAAGCTTGGTCATACGTTCCAGGAAGAAGCTGCTGCTGCTGCATGTTGATTCTCCGGTCAGTGCTTCAGACATCACTGACTAATAATACTCTTTCTGATATGCGGAGTTGCCTGAAAATTTGGAAAGTGGTGGACACAAAAAGATGGTATTAAAATTTTGAACTGGGAATGTCTTAAGTCATTTTAGGATTTATTTTTAATGAGTTCGGTTGTTACAGATCGTGATATGGGAGCCCGTCATCGTGCCCGTGCTCACTCTATTCAGATCATGAAAGTTGAGGAAATTGCTGCTAGCAAGTGCCGTAGACCAGCAGTCAAGCAGTTCCATGTAAGTGAAGTAACATGGCAGGAGAGCTGGCAAGAGCTCTCTTGCCTGGCACAGCTTCTTTTTGCAGACAAAAATAGGAAAGGAACCAAACTTGCATGTATAACTTGAAAACCATTTTATATCGTGATCAAGATTTTTAATGCTAGAACTACTTGAGAGAAAGTAAAATTGAAAAAGCATACCTTAAGTTACACTAAGCTTGCCTTTAACAGGAATTTCTTTCAATAAGAATTACACAATCAATGCATCTGTTGTTAGTTACCATGAAGCTTATCTAACCTGTGGATGTGTTACTTCTATACAAGTTATCAGTCAAAGCTTACCTGTTTACTGCAAATTATTTTCTATTATTCATCCATTAGCTCAATTAACGGAAAAACTTTTATTTCCTTACAGGACTCTAAAATCAAGTTCCCTCTGCCACACAGAGTTCTGCGTCGCCAGCACAAACCACGTTTCACCACCAAGAGACCAAATACATTCTTTTAAATACAAAAACACGCTGTCAACTCTGTTGTAATAAAGGTCTTATTTGAACCTTTGACTCTCAGTTTTCGTTTGGAAATTGTGCCCCTGGTGCTTAAGAATTCCTCTCTTCCCCCTTCTGCAAGTTTTCTGTAATCTGTCAGCAGCTTGCTTCTTATAGCTGTGATTGCCCTCAAATTGAGGCGACTGTAGTTCTGCTTTGTTGTGTTAGTAAAACAGTTCATTGTGCTTTGTAATCACAGCTGCTGTTAGGTGCTGATCTCTGGTACCAAAATGTACCAAAAATCAAGAAAACAAAACATCTTCATAACTCTTCAGGTCAGAATAAGCCTACTGTTGAATAACTATAAAATCCTATGTTCTTGCCCCTCAGGGCCTGTTGAGAGAGGAACTGAGGAAGAAAGATGGCATTTTGTGTGTATGCGGAACTTGAACTCTTCTTCAATTGCAAGAATAAAGAGCTTCTCATAGCTTCAGTTAAGCTGAAGTTTTAAGCATTTAAAGCCCAAACCTTTAGTTCTTGCTTGATCCTTTCCAAATATGTTGCATTCCATTCTAAATTAAATCGAGTACACATACAAAGACTGATGCCTGCCTCCAGGTAAAAGAAATGAAGAGCCATGTCAGACCTTTTTTTGTCAGTCCAGTTGGTCTGATAAGTAAGTGCTGCATGGGACCCCAGTCATTAGACTGACATGTGCAGTGTAATATTAGTCTAAACTCCTACATGATGTAGTTAAACTGCCTCAGACTAAAAGTCAATTTTCACATCTGGTGCCTATTTTAAATTGTAGTATGTTCTGATTGTTTCCTGCAATTTCAACTTGCTTTGAATGCTTGCTGGTCTGCTGTTCGCTTTGAACATTCAGCTTGAGAAAAGATACACTTTGAACTGCTAATGAAAATCTGAAAGGCTTTATAATGTCAACAAAAAAAAGAGCATGTTTTGTCCTACTTGAGTAAACACCACACTTAAGCTTGATGTGCCTACTGATTCAAAACAAGTATTTCCTAATGGATCAATTCTTATCTTGCTATTGTTATGTGACAAGGTTATATGTTCCTATAATTGTGCTGTTTTATGAACAATTCTAACGATGATCAGAATGAGTTGTTACAATATATGACAGGATCTGCTGCAGCATAGACATTAAGAAATGTGAGCTATTGTTCAAATTCACGATAAACATGGCTCTATAGTAAAGTACAAGTTCTCTTCTTTTGGGTAGGTCACCTCAATGACAGAAGATAAACCAAGCCAGGCTCTAGTTTTTAAGCATAATTACCTGAGCATTCCTGTACATGATACATCTTTGCCTGCCTCTAGTAATTCTGGATTTTATTTTTCAGTTAGACTATGTGGCCTATGGCTGCAGAAACACCAAAATGTATCTACCTGTATGTCACCCAAACACACAACCTTCTCGGCTTGCTGAACAAGAGGCTAGTAGCTCTTTAGTTTAATTAGCACATGGGTCTTGCCTAGAGTTACAGAACTGATGCTCTGTTCTGTCAACAGTTCAAAACAAAAGTAGATGTCAGTGAAGAGCAGAGAAATACTAGCCAGAGAGGAAACTGGGAATATTGCAATTTTGGGATAGCGGGAGTGTTGCAGCTCAACCACCAGAGGAATTGCCTGTTAAGCGCAAAGGACTAGGTCAGTAGACCATGGGGCTGTTCCACAAGAGCTGAAACGATCAGTGCTGCTGCAACTTCATTCTTTCCAGGGCCTCGTATTTCTGCTCGGCTTTGCATTGCACTCTTCACTTTCATGGTAAATCAACACAGGGAGTTGATCTGTCCAAAACTTAATCCAGATAAAAGGGGATTAATTTGAACAATTCACGATCTCTGAAATGGCTTACCAGCAGACTGCAGAAGTTCAAGTCTGATGCAAGGGAGGAGAAACTACAAACACACAGTATTTAGACAAGCTGGAGTACCCTGCAGGAGTTGACTGAAATCAGGTCCCACAAGGAGAGGTCAGAATAAGGTCGCCCACAAGCTCTTGTATTTTGGGTATATGGAATGGTGTTTAGGCAAGAGCACTCTAACATGAAAATGGGTTTCAGATTTGTTTCAGAAAAAACAACAGTTTTTAAGAGCAGACAGCTCATAATAGGCACCAGTGCTAGTACTGCCAATCTAAAATAAAACACGCTATGAACCTGGCCAACACACAAATAAATAGATATACCTATCTATTATATAGATATAATTATATATAATAATAATTATATATATATCTCCTAGATATAACTATATCTATTTATCCTAGATATACCTATATCTATATAAATAGATATATCAAATAGATATATATCTATTTGATATATAAATAGATATTTGATTCTTTGCATCTGCCTTCTGGCTTTAGAGCCTTTAGGACGCAGGGTTTCAAGATTTTCTTGGGAAAGATATTGCGAGAGCGCTCCATACTAAAACACTAAAAGCTTATGAAATCTGACAAACCTTTAGAAAATACTTGGCAAGGCCAAGTAATTCTGAACATAGCAAACACTGAATCATCAAAAAATTAGTGCAAATTCTCAAATGCAAACTCTTCTTCCATCTGAACTTGGGACAAGTATGCAGGATTTTGCCTAGTGTAACACAAAATGTCCCACCAGATGTGACTTGTTTGAATTCAATCTCTCTTGCTTAGCAGAAGGCACCCCTCCTCATAGTCTCAAATGTCTGAGGTTCATAGTAACATAAATTCAGAATTCAGTCATTTATAACTCAGCTATGGCTAGAATGTGGTAGATAACATGCCACCTGCACACAACAAGCTATGAATCCTGAATTGAGTAAGACAAAAATAATCATAGAATACTTTTATAGTTACCAATTTTAGAATTTTAACTTAGTGTGGGATCCTGAGATCCCATTTCCCATGTGCCATCTCTGTATTTATGTCCCCCTTTCCCACTGTAACTAGAATTGGATAGACATGTACTGAAATGACACCTTGATAAGTAATTTTCCACACAAAGTAATTTTTTTTTAAACTCATAATCTGCTCTTAGAAACCAAACATACCTCACTGCAGTGCTGAGGTAAGCAAAGACTGTCCTGAAGGCTGGAGCAAGCACATGTTCAGCAGGGCGAAAGGTGACAGGCTACTGTTTCTGGGGTAAAGATACTCAACCCCAGAAAATTTAGGGACAACTTCAGGATAGAGCAACGCACGACGGGAGCAGCTGCGCTGCCTCCTCCGGCCTCAGAAAAAAGCAGCCGGGGCGGGTGAACACTGACCCCTGCTCGGCCCAGGCCCGTCTCTTTCTCACAGGGGAAGACAACCCCACAAGGCTCCTAACCCCGCTCCACCTCCCAAGGCCACCGAAACGGGGCAACCCGCCGCCCCTCTAACGGCCGCCCCGCGCCCGCCCAACGCTCGTGCCACGTGACCCGCGCGCGCAGCCGCACGGCGGCGGCAGGCGGCCGGGGACTCGCGCCTCACGTGACACTGAGGGACACCCTCCCCCTCACCGCACAGGTCCCCCCCCCGTCACGTGACAAGGACGCGCGAGGAGGGGGCGTTGCGGCGAGAGCTCCTTCCCTCCCGCCCTCCCTGACTCACGTGACCGCGGCGTCGCACCCGGAAGCAGTGGCAGTTCGGGGGCGGCGGGAGGAGGAGGAGGAGGGGGGAGGAAGGAGCTGCTGCTGCTGCCGCCGCCGCCGCCGGGCGGGATGGGGGAGTCGATCCCGCTGGGCGCGCCGGTGCCGGTGGAGCAGGCTGTGCTGGAGACCTTCTTCTCCCACCTGGGCATCTTCTCGTACGACAAGGCCAAGGACAACGTGGAGAAGGAGCGCGAAGCCAACAAGAGCGCGGGTGCCAGCTGGCTCGCCCTGCTGGCGGGGCTGGCGCACCTGGCCGCCGCCGAGAAGGCCTACCACAGCATGACCTTCCTGGGCCAGAAGCTAGGTACCGCCGCCCCAACCGCCGCCGCCCCTCGCGCCCGCACCGCGGTGGGGGGGTGGGTGGCGACGGTTGCTCTCCGCAGGCGCCTGCCCGTTGGGCGCGCGCCGGCGGCTCCCCCTCGCGCGCTGTGCTCCAACGGCCGCCTCGCGCCCCCCTCCCCCCGCCTTCTCCCTTCCCCCGCCGCTCTTGCGGGCAAACGCAACGCGCTTGGGTCGTCGCACGCGGTGCGTGGGGCCAACGCAGAAACGGGCTATACCCTCCAGGCCACCCTTTCAGAACAAGTAAGCGTGCAGCCGCGGTGCAGTTTACACAATGGCTGTGCAAATCGATGCATCTCTGTTGACTAGTAAGCTACCTTCTTACGGTTCCTGAGATTTAGCCAGAAGCGTTTCTGTGCTGGGATGCTCTGGCTGAGAATCTGGTGAAGGTGAGCCCGGTGGGGTAACCAGGGCTAAAGCTTTTTCACTTTGCAGTTTCTAACTGCACGCATGTAAGCACATGTGTAAGCATGCAGCGCTGGGGATAGCCTCCTAAAAATTGTTATTTAGGTAGAGACTGCAGGATCTCTGTAAACTCTGGCCACAATCTCAGCTCCTTCCCACTTTCTTAGTCTGAATAGAAAAAACCCAAACTGGCACAGCACAGGTAATCATCAATGCTGCCCTCTGGGCAAAGCTGCTTATTTTTCTTTTGAACTAGGGAGTGGTACGGAAAATGGATCAAGGGATATAAGTCTGATATGCATCTTACTGATGCAGTAAAGCATCAGAATTCCCCTTTAGTGCTTCACATTATTTTACAGTAAGACCTTTACAGAAAACATTGTGTTTGTAAAGCTGAGATTAAAAAGTAAATGTGTTACTTGAAGAAAGGGTAGAACTGGCAACAGTAGGGACAAGGTTTTATTTGTTTATATACTTCACGAAAACAGCAATGGAAGATTCTTCATGTCTCCTGACCTAGGGGCTGCTTGTGGCCTTAGGAAGGTAGCTATTTCTTTGTAACAACCAATTCTCTGCTTTTCTGCCTGAAATTGCTAGTGTTGCTTTTGATCGTTATATGTGTAAGATGGGTGTGAAAAGTAGTATCCACCATTCCAACGTTTCTAAGCAGTTTCAAAGCAGAAACTAAATTTGGAATACCTTTAAAAGTTGTGCGGATTCAATCTCTGTGCTGTTTCAAAATTACCACATTTTATGCTGCTGCAGGTCATGAGTGAATTTATTAATAAAGTCTGTCTGTAAATTGAATTATTAAATAAAGGTAGTATCTTTGTACAGTCCTCCTTTGCTAGGATCAAATTTAAATATCTTATACTTTTACCCTCCACTGTTTTTTGAGTTCTTCATACTGTCAAGCAGGTAGAGAGGACCATCAACTTCTGTTTTTCTCAGTTTTTCGGGAACGTTAAATGTGGAAATTTTTTTTAGCTTTTTTAGTTATGGATTGACCTGTGCTGTGGGCTTTCTGAGGTAGACTGTGATTGTTTTCCCTTGGATTTTTAGTTTATATTCAGATTGTATGGGGCCTGGAAACCTTCAGTTCATAAATACAGATATGGTCATGTGGTTCCTATTTAAAGGTTGCTTTCCAAATGCGAGTGTTCCTTGTTTGAAGAGGTATTGTTAAGAGAAACCTCTTTAAAAGGCCTAGAGTTATTAATTAGCAATGGAGGCTATTAAAATTTCATGACGACTTGATTCTTTATCTTCCATAGATAACAATATTTCCAGGTCATGTATGATACCAGCAAAGTTAACTGGACGTTTGCTTTCTGAAGGATCATGCCGTAACTATGGCAGATATGAAGGAGTTAGGAATTTTGCTGCAGCCCTTGGCTAAAAATGAATAATGAGCCCTTGGCAAATGAGTGGAATTAAGTCAGTTACATAATATGCTTCTGAATATGTGTTAGGTATAATTTAATTCCGTTATTTACAAAATAATATACTGAACATTATTTCTTGATGGAAAAATACTGTGATCAAGCAACACTTGGGAACACCTAGTTAAAAACAAGTACAGTCATACACGGTTTTCCAGTACTGCTGTCTGTCTTTGCTGTCCCTGGATTTTGGTAATACCTCCATATTTATCTGAACAGGTGGTCAGTCATTCTTCAGCCGAAAGGACTCCATCCGAACCATCTACACATCTCTGCATAATGAGCTGAAGAAGGTGGTGGCGACGGGTCGCAATGCACTAGGAGGAACAGCTCCTCACTTGGAAGAGCTGCTTTCTCACCTGTCTGAACAGCTCTGTTTTTTTGTTCAGGCTCGGATGGAAATTGCTGACTTCTATGAAAAAATGTACACGCTCAGCACCCAAAAGTTCATTAACTCTGAGGAACTGGTAAACATTTTGGAATCCATCTTAAAGAAATACAGCTCAAGGTCAGTGCTTGTTTCTTGGCAGTAGGTACTCAGATATATGACAACCTTCAACAAATGAGGTTGAGGCTCAAAGCAAGCCCAATGACTTTGCCATCCTTTGATTGTTAAGCAGCTCAGCCCTTTGCATGAATTCATACCTGTTTTGGTGAGCAGCATCAGATACTGTAGCTCTCAAAATATGACTTTTCTGCAAAAAAAAAAAAAAAAAAAAAAAAGAGATTCTTTCTGCTGATCGTGATCTAGGAGCTACCTTCCCCATTCCGTAATTTATATCCAGCATATGAATATTCAGCAAAGAGGGAAGGGTCATTTTCCTCATAAGAGTTGAAAGAATTCTCTCACTGTTTCATGAGGGGCGAAGTGGAAGCAAGACTTAAAACCGTGTGAACTTCAGTAAAAATGGATGTAGAAATATTTATTTAAATGTGACCATTTTATTTTAGACCAGAATATATGTCTGCTTCTTTCATTATAAAAGTTGCATATTAGATTCAGTATAGGCCTATCTGCAGTTAAAAATCAAACTCATTTCACATTGGGTTTTTTATTTTGTTTGTTTTTAATAGCTGTCTGGCTGACTTAGAAGGGCTTTATGATGCTCTGAAATAAATTCTCTTGAGAGTTATTGCAGTGAGCAACAGGAGCACCTCTGAGTGTCTAGTCCCTGCCTTTATGATTTCTTGACATTCAGATTCAGCAGTTATATTTCAAGGATACTAGGATATTTCTAAATGATTCTAGGATAGATATTTTACTTAGAAAACATGGGAGCTTTGCAAGCGATGACATCTAAACAAGAAAAAGATTCTGAGGTAAATTTTACGGCTGACTTTTCACCAGACTAAAGTTCTACCTCTCTATTTTAAAAGCAAAATGAGGAAGCTCTTGTAAGAAGATAACTTTCAAATGCAATTTTTTTTCCCTATCTTTCATAAGCAAAAAAGTGGCTAGGAAGACATTTGGCCTGGATGTTCTGAGGTTTTGTTTTTTGTGAATATTAAACTAGATTTTTAAAGTGTGCACACAGGAAAAACCAAAATAAGTCATTGCTGCTTTCTGACATTCCACATCTAAGCACTGCAGCTGACTCACTTATTTTCAGAAATAGCTTAGGCGAATTGCTACATGACTGTGCTATTATGAAGTTAAAATAAGTCTAAATATTCTGCTAGTGATTTTTGGCAATTCATGGTCTGTGAATCCTTACAATGTTCAGGCTGTTTGTTCAGTGGAAAATGAAACTTATTGTTGTGTTAAATAATTGTGTTAAACTTATTGTGTTAAACATTCGTTAAAGAGTAAAGGGAGGTAAATTTGTTTAAAATTAATTTACATTGTACACTTTCTAACATTTTTCTGAGCAAGTGGTGAATCAACAGCAGTATTAAATCTGAAAACCAAAATTGATACTCTAACAAAGTGACTAGAGACTGCTATATGTGAAATGCTTTCCTGTGCTGTGTGAAAAATTTCACTGTCATTGTCTGTTCTTCTGATGTGTTAGTTTAATCTTTCAAAAAAAAAAAAAAAGGCAGTGTCTCCCAGGGAAAATAATGATCTTGCTTTGGGTTAATGAGCCATCTCTAAGATGCTCTTAAAGCTAATTCAGTAACTGCTCTGTACTCTTCCCCGGTAATGTACAGGATGCTTCTAAAAGAGAAGTGCGGATAATGGTATATTACTTTAGTCCAAATAGTTCTTTGTATTTCAGAATAGTTTCTAGTGGCTGCTATGTCAAAGTTCTCTGGCTGGAAGATATTTCATTATTATAGTCTGTAGACCCTCTCAGGTGAAAGGCCAAATAAACTCACCCTTATCCCATGTGTTCTCTTGGGAATATGTTCCTCACTGGTAGTTTAGGATGTGTACCATTATTTCAGTCAACAGTTCTAAGGCCAGACAGGATATTTGCTCTCTAGATAGTAGGTTTTGACCTTGATTTCTTTCTTTACATATGCAAATAAGCGTTCAGATAACATAGGGCAAACGTGCTTACTGGTAAAGGAATGGAAGAACTAATTGTCCATCAGTGATCAAATCATATTGCCTTTGTCTGAAAAATCAGAACTCTTGAACAGTTGAAAGCTATTTTGTTACTACTTATTGTCTGGTACTGGCTGTTTACAAGTCAGTGTTGCTGCTTCTCTGTATTTCTATAAGGTACAACTGGAAAAGCAACTTTCTGAATTTTTGAATTGTTGGTTTGGCTAGGATGTTAAATGAAATAATTTAAAGGATACTGCTGCTGATGCAGGTGCTGTTTTAAAGTGAGAAAGTAACTAGTAAGCCTATCCTCGTGTGTGTTTTTTTTAATGTTAAATGCTTTTTATCTTGTCAGCATTTTGTAAAAGTATGAGTTTTATAGAAGATGGAAAAAGCTGTAGAACAATGAGGCTTCTGTAAAGCCTGCAAAATATAACTTGAGCATCTCTCTGCTTTGGAGAACGATTGGGGAAAGAATTCAAAATTTCAATGCGTTCTTTAGTTCTTAACACTCTGTGGCTTACTGAAATAATATAAAAACCTGTCTGTTTTATGTGATTCCAAGCTTAGTCAGATGCTTCTGTTGTGAAAGTTAATTACTGAAGATATACATGGTACTTAACCTGTTAGTTTATTCTGCAACCATATCAAGCTTCTCAGCTGTGGCTGAGATGTGTATTTTTGGATTAAAACAGTTTAACAAATCCTGCTGTGCAATGAAACGTGAAAATAACTGAGCCATGAAGCAAAGTGGAAGTGGGAAGCTGTACATCATAGTGTTAATACAGGAGACTTGGCACTATTGCATTAGTATGAATTTTTTAGTTGCTTTTAAAGCTGAAGAGTAACCTTAGGTCAGTCTGACTGTAAGTGTGTTGAAACTTACATTGTACTAAGTGTATGCTTGATGGGAATATCTGGAAGAAATAATCTTCATAGTGGAACCCCCCCCCCCCCAAACATTTTTCTGCTGGATAGCAGAAGCACTGCAAATACGTAGTGTTGCTTATTAGCAGGATATTAGTTTTAATTGACACTTATTTTTTTTGGAAATTCAGATATGCTCTGGACTTGTCAACCCACCAAAACAGCCAGTAGTCACTGACTGCTTTGCTGTAGCAGGGAGGCATGAACCTTCCTGACAGAATATTGTGCACAGAAGGTGGCAGGTCACCTAACCTAGCTTGTTTACAGAACATGGTGCATCAGCTGATCTGCCTTACTCATCATTTAATTTTCTTTCAAATAAATTCAGATCTTAATAGCAAATCCTTTTAAGACTTGTATTGTGGCTGTCAAAAAAAGGGATGCTTAAAAATAACATCAGACAACTTTCGCAAGCCAAGAAATAATGTTTTTGCTAAGAGCTTGATGGAAAATCAAGGACAAAATAGTGAAAGGGGAGAGGAGAAAAACCCTAAAATTCTAGTTCTCTCTTCTGGACTGTAGCAAAATTAAATGCTTTGGTTCTGAACCAAATACTTCCAAAACTGATTGTATATATTGTGTTTTGGGAGCTGAGGGGGATAATGGAGTGGTTTTCACTTTGTCTGAAGATGAGCTGTTAAAGGTTGGGGGAACTGAGTATGAACTTCTCTGTTTTAAGGTAATATCAAGACCCAGGATATTTTTCTGAAAGGGACGAGATCTATCTACCTTTCCTTAAATAGAAAGGTCATATCGTCATATCTTGTCTTTGAACTATTGGTTGTTCTGTATTGGAGATGACATTAAAAGCCCTAAATGCCTATTATGGGAATCCTTTTACTAAAAAAGCCTCATTCTTAACTTTTAAAAGAATGAGTCTTCAGCAAAGTATTTAACTTTGGTAACCAGAACAGTTTTGCACAATTTTAATTAAAAGTGTATTTATTGCTGATGTTATAAACTTACAAGGGAAAGGGGCTTGTAGGCTGGATCTGACTTCTTGCCCCCCCCCCCTTCTTGTATTAGATAGAAAACATAGTGAAACGGTTAACCGTTCGCATCTTCTCTGCATACCAGCAAAACCTTTGAACACTTGCAGCCCCTTGAATGGGTGTGGTAGGCAGACTGGGGAAATCTGTGGCAATCCAATTGGTGCATGATTTCCTTGCTAAAAACATCATAAAGTTCCCGTGGAACATTGAAACTTTGAGTAGGAAAATGACGTTTTAAGCATTATGCTATTTTTTTTATTCCATCCTCTTATGTAGTAAGAAGTGACCAGGAATATCGTTTTCTTGAAAAGGAACAAATCTTGCCCTGTGAGTTCTGTACACGAGGCTATAATTAATCTTGAAGGAATAGCCTGTAATACAGGAGTTTCTATTGATGTTATCAGGCAGTTTAGAATATGAATTTTGCTACATGAACTGTATTTCCATGCAGTCTGCAAACACGAGGATGTGCAAGTGTTTTGTCCCTAAATAAGGGGAATTCTGAAATACAGATTTTCTGAGGGAAGAGAAAGCTACAGAATGCATCTATAAAATTCCATTTAATTAAGGTCTGTTCCATCCTTCTGTAATAGCACTTCTACCTTGTACATGAGATTTTTTTTCTTCTTTTTAGCATCTGTTAAACAAATTGAGAGCTGGTCTTGTCCTGAATTCTTAATGAGAGAGAAATTGGTCAGTAAAGCATCTTCATTGTCACATGATTAAATGCTGCCAAACATTTTTCCCCTTCCTTGCTTTTAGTACACCAAGGCTTAAGGTTTGAGAGCTGGTTCATTGGTGAATGCAGTTAATCGTGGTTCTATTGACTAATTTTCTATCACTGTTTCGTTGTGAATTAAAAAGGGTGTGTGGGGGGAAAGCTCAGCTTAGCTTCCCTCACAGCTTTCCTACACAGCCAGTGAACTGATAACGTTAGATAATTTTCTTGGTTTAACTAAATGTCTTACTGCTGTTCCAGAACCATCAAAACATATTTTATCACCAGGAGGAATGTAAAGTTGAAACAAAAACATCCGAATTTAAAGAGAAACGGTGCTTTAGTATTTCATGGATCGTGATAAACAGTGATTGTTTTTGGTCTGACCAAATATGACTCCCTTGCTTCGATTAAAAAATGAGTGGCAGGTGTTTTTTTTTTAAACATGAAGAATGCTGTATGTTAATGTTTATGCCAAAATTATGTTAAAAAGAATTGTCTTTAAATTGACAAGATTATTCTTTGTTTTATACTTTCGTCTGCTTTGATGTTTGGTTTTCTGGCTGTGAATTGATGTACTAACTGATGACTTCACTATTGTGTGTGTACAGCAGTTCTCATGTTTTGAATAATGTTATGTTTTCTAGATTTCATCACCCAATCCTCAGTCCTCTTGAAAGCAGTTTCCAACTGGAAGTAGATGTGCTTGCACATCTCTTAAAGGCTCAGGCTCAGATCTCAGAGTGGAAGTTCCTTCCATCCCTGGTCAACTTGCACAGTGCTCACACAAAACTACAGACTTGGGGCCAAATTTTTGAGAAACAGCGAGAGACCAAGAAGCATCTGTTTGGAGGGCAGTCTCAGAAGGCTGTACAACCTCCACACCTCTTCCTCTGGTTGATGAAACTCAAAAACATTCTCCTTGCCAAGTTTAGCTTTTACTTTCACGAGGCCCTCAGTCGACAAACAACAGCATCTGAAATGAAAACTTTGACTGCTAAAACAAATCCTGATTACTTTGGGAAAATTTCCAGTTTTATCCGGAAATACGATGCTGTCAATGTTTCCCTAATCTTTGACAATCGTGGATCAGAGAGTTTTCAGGGACATGGTTATCATCATCCTCATTCTTACAGGGAAGCCCCCAAAGGAGTGGATCAATACCCTGCAGTGGTGTCTCTGCCCAGTGACAGGCCTGTTATGCACTGGCCCAATGTAATCATGATTATGACTGATAGAACCTCTGACCTCAACAGTTTGGAGAAGGTGGTTCACTTCTATGATGACAAAGTCCAAAGCACATACTTTCTGACTCGTCCTGAACCTCATTTTACCATTGTAGTTATTTTTGAGTCCAAGAAGTCAGAGAGGGACTCTCATTTTATTTCTTTTCTCAATGAAATCTCTCATTCCCTAAAGAACTCCAAAGCTTTTGCAAGTTTGAAGCCTGGATCCAAAGGGTAAAATACATACTACTTGTAAGTTGTCACGGCAATGTTCTAGCCTTGGGGGGAGCTGTAGTTTTCACGGATTACATAAATTCATGATTCTGAGTCTAATTAAAAAGGAACCGTTATTTTTAATATGTTGTCAGTTCCTTTTTTTTTTTTTTTAAGCTAACAAGAAACTTGAAAAAATTATTTTGGGCACTGCTTAGTGGGACAATTTAATTGTGGGCTTCTAAACAGCCTCAATGGGATTTTTGTGTGGTTTTCAGTTCACAATATGAATTATCTTTTCAGTCCATAACTACTTTGCTCATGTCAAAATTGAATATATGCACTTTATCATAGTCTGCTCATTGACTGTCTTTTACAGAGTTCATTGAAAATGTGGTTAGGATGGAAGATACTATCTTTCAGAAAACTGCGTTACTTGACAGGATTTATATCTGGGAACTATATGCTGATACAAGGGAACATTAAAACATGCAAATCTGCATTGACACATATTAAAAAAAATGCATCACAGAAAGCATTCTTGTTAATTATAATTCAGTTTTCAAATGCTTTAAAAATGATAGTTGAGGTCTCTGACACTTCCATGTTAAACAGCAGTCTCTATTATGAGCAAGCTGTAAAGTATGAAGCTTTGTTATTTCTCCAAAATACAGATTTAGGCAAGTAAACCTGAAGCGTGGGTTGGAAGTACAGTATTCACAGGAGTGTTATGACACTGTGTCCAGTACTAATCTTGGCTTAGATTAAATTGCAGAAGGCAAGTTGAGGTTGAGCAGGTATCTTAGGAGGAACCTATCAGTGGGGAAAAAACAACAAAGCTCTTTCAAATTGTGCTTTTTTTCTCGCTACTTTTGCAAAGCAGTAGGAAATGTCCTTTTAAAGTAAAATATCCTGTAACTTGTGGTTACGGTCAACCTGAATTTGTTTTCAGATTTTTTTTTTATACACATTGTTTTTTCTTTCTGTTCAGGTTTGAATAATTTCACAATCAAGCCAAATTACTTTCAGAATTTAGATTTAAATAGTTATATAGCCTATGCAATGTATTTACCTCATTCTAAAGTCTCCCTCTCACCACTTTCCACACCTTAAGTCTACAAGTGAGAGTACAGTTTCTAGTTACTCTGCAAGTGCTCTATTTATTATGGAAACAATTATTTGCAAATATAATACAAGGGTTAAGTTGGCTGTACTGTAGCCTTATATTGTTTGATTCTTCTGAGCATTAGCTATGCCGTTCTACAAGCACTTTTGTGCAAATTCAGGAGGGACTAATATGGGTCTGACATGTGATGCGTAGACCCTTTGACACCCTTTAAGGTATAACAACAACAGATTTATTTTAAAAGGGAATTTAAGTTAAAATGGTGATTTCTCTTCTGCGTAGATTTGAAATGCAAAAGATAACTTAACAGACAGGACTTTTATTGATTCGCTTCCTCCCCCCACAAAAAGGTTATGGTAACTTGTCTTGTGTCTTGATACAAAGATCTTGATGCAATATATTTCTTTACAATCATGCAATCAAAACAATGAACAGAGCATAAGAGCTCGCTTCAGAGCATAAGCTCTGACTTCCTATTTTGTGCCAAACAGAGCCTTTCATGCTTTGCTATATGTTCCTCTGTTGTAAATATCTATGCCACTTCCTTTTATCTGAAGTCTTAACCTGACTGCAATATCACTCGTAAAGTTTTAAGACTGTTTTTTACCACTGGAAAATAGCAGGAGTTGCAGATACACCAGCAACTGGACAGCACCTAATTGTGATGGTGTTACATCTGCAGCTTGTGTTGCCCTTTTAACAGGACAGAAGGCTGCTAATGGCAGTATTGAGAGAGTTTGTATGTTTTCCCTCTTTGGGACAGTGACCTTGTAATAACATTGTGCTATTGACTTCCTCAGCCTAAATAACAGAAAAGAGGCTGTTACCAGAACTGGTTCCCAGTCTTCAGCAGTGTAATAAAGTGTTGCACAAATTCTGTCTGCTTCTACAGTATTTTTCTGTGATATTAACTGTGAAGGGGGGTGAGGAGGCTGGGGGAAGAGAATGTGTGGGTGCCAATACCTTCTTGCTGATTTCTGAGTTGCAGAGGACTGCATTATTTAAAAGGTTATATGTTGGAAGAGGTGAAGGCGAAAGCTGCTGCCCTGTGGAGCAGAGCTGCAGCCTTTACTAGTTTCTGAAACGGCTGCAGGCTGCAGCAGCTGTTTTTAGGGAGAAGGGGAAAAAGAGGACAACTCTCACAACAAACCGCTCCTGTCACTGTTTTTGAGTGGTTTTTGTGGGAATGAGGAAGGTATTCTGGGTGATGCTTACGTGCAGGAGGAGGTGAGAGTTGCTTCGCCCTTTCTGAGTGGCAGGGTTTTCTTCAGAGGATTTTGGGGAATGGGCCAGAGGGGCCATCTGGCTCGTGGGTAAGGATTTCTGTATATTTAGGCTGATGGAGAACCAACTGGAGCCATGCCTCTCATGGTGTGGAAGAAGAGAGGGAGTGGGAGAGAGGTGCAGACAAACTGTGGGAGAAAATGGGTGCTATCAGGTAGGAGAGGGGACCGAGACTGTGGAAAGCATGAGGAATGGCCCTCCCAGCAGTACTATGGGAGCTTTGTCTGGATGGGATCCCAGCTGTTTGCAAGGGAAAGTGATAAACCATTTGTATTTTGGAGCATAGGAAGCAAGTCGCTTCAAATCAAAGATTCTGCGTTCATATTGCGCAAATGCAAACGCTTCCCCCGCCCTCACCCCTGGCATGCAGGGAGAAAGCAAGCATTATGCATTAAGCCATTCCGACTAGTATACTGCACGCTTTGTCCTTAGGAGTTGCTCAGTTCTGTTCCTGCCATTTTATGGGTGTATGGAAAGCAGTGTCTTTTCTTGAACTTTGTGTATTGTTATATTAGGATAAGTGAATTGAGGCTATAATGCTAGTGGTTGAAATAAAGTGTTGAAAGGAGAAGATGAGTTCCTTTAATTACAGTAATGGTGTAATGGTGATTCTTTTTAAAAAGAATTAGGGTGGAGAAAAGCACATCAGATGAAACTTATTCTCACCTACAAAGCTCAGCGTTTGGCTTAATAAAAATAGCCAATTTTTATCTGGTCAGGAAAACAGAATGAAAATATATTGACGGAGATTGTAGCAAAAAAGTAAATATTTGCAAGTAGACATGTTTCACCTACTCATTTTCACCCATAAAAATGTCTTTAAATGATTTTAGAAAAGCGTCACGTTTGTTCACAGTTACTGAGTTAAAAATTTCCACTTGATTATATGTAAAACATGTAGATGCTAGTAAACTACCACATGGCGAAGCTTAGTTCCTTTACGTCATAGTCATGGAGCATGTAGTGCTCCAGCTGATGAGATGCAGGAAAGGGGATCAGGACAAGAGTAATTAAGCTCAAAGCCTTAAGTGAGTGCCATAAACATTCTTTAGCAATTGTGAACTTGACATCTAGCCTCTTTCTATTGTACTAATCCAGAATCCCACTTCTGAATTGCTCTTAATTTAGGAAGTGTTGCAGTGTGGTTATGTGGTATTGAATAAATATGGGCTTATAAATATTTTTTCTAAGTATGCAAGCTTGGGAGCCTAGAACAGTATTGACAGACATTATGAAATGTTGTGGGTCTGTCTCTGTATTTCAGAATTCTTTCCCTGAAGCTCTCCCTATAGGAACTCAGCCTTAAATTAATAGGAGATGGAGAGCGGAAAATGTAAGCCATAGGAGGAAGCTTGGGTGAAAGCCTCTGCAGAGGTGCTGCTGCAGATAAGTAAATATAACAGAATCTGTACTGGATAATTTTGCAGAGCTGAGATATGCTACGTCCAAAAACTATTGAGGGAGCTGACTACATGTGTGAGGAGTGAATATTTATAGATGTGTTAGTCCCTTTCAGGTATAAGACAGTTTCTTATCTGATGCCTTGAGGAGTTAACCTTTTAAGTGATGATGATGACGTAAAGGGGAGACCGAGTTCTCTACTGTATAAAATTGGCTAGGCCAGTAATGAAAATTCTGCATAATTAAGGGGGGAAAAACATGTGGAATCGACAAAGTTGATCAGAGACTCTGATCTGCCAGCTTTTCTTTTCTAGTTCCAATTTAAATAAGTAAGGTTGAACATACTAGTGTACTTTAAAAGTCTTATATAAAAGATTACTTCAAATGCAAGATGTAAAGATGTTTATGGCAAGAGAATGAGAGCCAATGCTTCCAGCCATATTTAAAAGTTTAAAACAGATATTGAGGTTTAATCTTCTTGGTACCTACTTAAGTTGCTTAGAATAGCAATGTAAAAGCTTATCTTGTAGCAAATTTCATATACCTCATCACTTAATTGAGTCCATGAGGATTTTGGCAGAACTTTTAATTTAGTATCGCAAATCCTGGAATGCAGATTTGACTGCAAAAAGTATTCTCAGATCTCTTACGTATTTTATATTTATGTCTTGTAAGGTGTTTTTTTTTTATTTCCTAAAATAAAACATCCTTCCTTTTCTACCCCTTGGCATGAAGACTTAACATAGGAAGTTGAAACTGTTAAGGAATACATGCAAAGTCATATATGTACAATGCACATACTCTTCAGGTTTTAATGACTTAAAAGTAAAGTACATTCCTGGTATCTGTCTGAAATACCAAAGCTCAATGTTTATCTAATTCACTTTATACATACATATATATTTACACACTATAAGTGGAAATAATTTTCTGGCCATCTCCCAGTGAACTATTGCTTTTTCCCCAGTGCAGCTCTGGTTCACTGTTTTTCATATATGAGTCCTTAGAGACACTTGTGCCCTTTCTAGTGATTGTTCTTTGTTTGAAATTGGTTATTTGGGGTTTCCTTTCTTACGTGTCTATAATGCCTGCTGCTGCGGATCCGTCTATTGCCTTTTACTGTAGTGGTTCCTAAACTTGTGACCAAGCTTCCACACCTCATTTGCCAAGTCTCATTTTTGTCACAATATCTGCTATAAGAACAGTGTCGCACGCTGTTGCTGGCCCTGGAGTTGCTGTTAGCTCTTTGATCGCTTCCAGAAGTGCTAGCACTAAGCTAACTAGCTTGGCTGACACGTTGGTGCTTCTGCTCTGCTTTCCCCTGAAGTCCCATTTTCAGACTCCCAGAAAAGTGAGCCAGCCCTGGGTGGAGACAGCAGAGGTTAAGCACTGCTTGTTTTTTTGGTCTCTGCCTGACCCTCAACAGTAGTAAGTTTGTGTCCTGCCTGTTGGGAACAACTGTTTTGCTGCTTGACTGAGATAGATAGGCTTTTGGCTGTGTTTGTGTAGAGGTAGAAGTCATTTATAGGAAAAGCAGCAGAGACCTCGAGAAATGAGAATATGGACAAAGGACAACGGTAGGGTAACGCTTGTCAGAACAAACACCCAAAATAAAGAAGTAAAATACATGATGGAATTGGACTTTAATTTCCTTTTCCTGTTATTGAAGGACAGATCTATAGTCTCCTTTGGATGATAAAGGGTACAGATTGTGTTGCCATAAAATTATTTAAGTACTCAATCATTTTTCTCCGGGAACTGCCCCTCTGCCTTTCTTATGTATGCCTTTCTTATGTATGTATGCTTTAAATACATTATTTAATTTATTTTTAAAATAGCTATTGGAGCTTTTGTGGGAGAGTTTGCCTGTTTGAGTTCCGTGAAAAAATAGGCATTCCTAAGTTTCAACCTAGCATTGCAGCTACTGGGTTTGTGGTAGAATTTAACAGAGTTTTCTACCTTGTGACTGGGACCTGAGGGCACCCCGGTCATGTATGGCAGCAATAAGAATAGAAAAGTGCATTAGAAGAGAAGGCAAGTCAGTACAAGATGCACTGGGGCAGATAATGAGAGCTCTAGGAAAGGCAGGTGGGGGAAAACAGAAGCAAAAGAACTGCAATGCAGACAGAACTTGAGCAGAAGGGTTTTGTTGGCCTCTCTGCATTGCTGGACTAATTTTACAGGAATCTATATACATTTTATGTCCTGCAAAACCTGCATTAAACCCTGCTTGTAGTAGCAGCTGCTTGTTTTATGTGACTACCTTAAAATAACCGCAGTATTTCTGAGATGGGAGTGTTCAATCTTTAGGTAGTGACCATCTTGGCAAAGCAGCTGCTTTTGGACAGATGATTAAGACTGGCTTTGCTATATGCCATTATTGACTGGTGGATAACTTGTTCTGAGTTAACATTCAGAGCATTGCAAAGTGTTGCTCTATTTGTGTAGGTCACTGCTAATCATATAAAATATTTAGTGGCATTATTTTTCTGGTGCATGCATCATTTGCTACAAAAGTCCTGAGAGTTTTCTTAGTGTGTGAAAGTCAAATTCCTCAGGTTAGGTGCATAAAGAATCAGCCCTGCCATGCTGAGGAGTTATGACCCCATATTGGGATCCACAGCTTTGAGTAAGACCTCTAAGTTTGCTATGGGGAGGATTAGGCACTGCAATGTGGTATTCTCAGTGGTCAGCGGCAAAGTGAGGACCAGCAGGAAGTGCTAAGAGAGGCCTGGTGAGTTCGAAGAGCCAGCTCTTGCAGAAGGTGGCTGGCTAACTGAGGGAATGACTGCAGCAGGGTGTCTGTGTCAAACTGAATTCCTGGTCTTGAATCTTCTCTTGGAGTTAGTCCTTTCAGAGAATACAGGCGGAGGAAACGTCGTCTCCCACAGTACTACATAGCCTGATGATCCCTTAAGCAGCTACTGAGAAAATGTTAGAGCCAGGTTCAGTGTTTTCTTTGACCAAGGGAATCCAACCTTACATCTCCCCTCTATATATTCATAGAAATGTTCTGGTCCCTGGACCAGAAACTCTGGGTATTTCCTTGCTCTTTTGGATGAAAATCAGACTTCCTCTCTCTGGCTTCTGCATTCACATTTTTGCTGGATGGTACCACAACCTCAGCCAGATGGAAGAGATTCACATTCAACACCAGGATGAGAGATTAAACTGGAGAAACTCAACTATTTCCTAGGTGGGTGCTGCAAATGGACAGTATCAAAAGAACCATCTCCTCAGTCAGGAGCAGTGGTGCCTGCTGCAGTCTGGGGTTACGTGTCCTCACAGCATACTTACTTGACCTGGTTCCTCAGGGACTGAGAGGGATGCTTGTTTGAGAACCTCATGGGGCTGTGCAAGACTCAGCATCTCACCTAGAAGTAAAACTCTAGGAACATAACAACAATTCACAGATGAAAACTTGGGTTTTGAAATCACACTTTTCACCTGAAGGCTCTATAATGCTTTTACAGTGGGGCAGCGAAGACTGGTCTTGTCCCTAGTGGTACAGCCTGCCTGTCTATCGGATGTCCCTCCTCCCAGGTAAAGTAGATGTGCCTGCTCTGGGAGATGCCAGCTTTTGTCAGAGAGATGGTATGAGGGATTGAGAGCACTAACAGGTTTAGCCTTCTGCTTCTAATTTGATGTTGTGAATCTGTCAGAATCATTTAAAAAGTCAGCCAGCTAAGGCCTGGTATAGGTGTAGAAGTTATTTTGTAGCGCTAACTTGAGTAAGGTGTCGGAAGTCTTTTGAAGACAAGATGTATAAATCGAGTAAAAATATCTTCCTCTTTTCTCCATGCGTATGTATTAGGAGAGAGCAATGGCAAATTATTTTAAATAGTCATTGGATAATAGATGTTTGGGAAAAGTATGTTCCTCATTTATTGTTACGTAAGCAGAGAATTAGTGGGATGAACCACATTGCGGCCCTGGCCCCAGGCCCCCAAGCAATTTATCTACGCTCTTTTGCCTGCAAATTCAATCTTCTTACATAGAGCAGATCAACTGTTTACCATGCTGAAGGTGCGTACAAAGCGTACTTTATATGCTGAAATTACACTTTGTACACAAGACAGCTTTGGTTGGAGAACTCCATAGTTCCATAATCTGAGTTTTTTCCGAAACAACAGTAATAAAGGACTTCATATTTGGAGGAAAGGGTGGTGCAGAATCCCCTATATTTCTTTGAAGGATATGAGCGTATACTCGTCCCCTATTCGATGCCCATATGGATCTGTCTCAAGACAACTGAACTGCTAACTGTACCTCACAGCAAGAAAAACAGTAGGCGAATTTCTAAAGTTGTGCATTACTCACTATCTATTAGATACAAAAATAGATGGACCTGAATCTTGGATCAGGCTAGTGGAATTTGTGGCACTATCTCATTTTTTGCTGCCCCTGTGGACTGAAATGATACCCTAAATCCGTTGATCCCTGAACATGCCAAGACTGCATTATCTAAATATGACTTGGGTGCCTCAGGTCCATCTCTAATTAGGAATGATTTGTTAAAATGATGGCTGCTAGATGAGGATCATTCTAGCCTTTTCTGTATTCTGTTTCTTCACCTGATCAAAGTAGTAAAAGAACAGTACAAGAAGCTTATTGGTGTTTTCCTAGTATGTCCAGCTAGTCAAGATGGAGGGATAAGTCCTGAAACTGAACTTCTTGCCGTATCTATCTGTAAAGTTGTCTACTGTTACATCTTCAGGGAGTTGATAGAATAATAATACATTAAAGCATAAACGTCATGCTTCATAGTACAGGTTACTCATGAAGCAATAAAGAACTTTTACCCAGTTGGAAGGTTATTCTGTGACTGTACATTATAGGGATTTTATTGTTTCATGCATTTCATGATAACCATTTCTTAGATACTTCTTTTTATAAGTTATTTCTAGAAACAAACCAGATAGAAATTTTTCCAAAGCAGGCATTCCTTAGAGACTGTGCATTGTAGGCACTACCTTCAGCTGAGGTAAGCCCCTAGCTGTTTATAATTTTTGTACCACTTCTTAATGCGTTAGACCAATAAGCTGAACTACGTTTTTGCTTCCGTACAATACAAAAACTGCCACTAGAGGGTGGTGTTAAATTAAAAAAAGTCATTTTTGAATCAGTTTCTTTTCAGGATAAAATAATTTATACTCTCCTGCACGTTTATAAACATGGGATACATTATATTGCTCTAGTTAGATTTATTTTAGTATTGTTGGCTTTTTTTCCCATCCAGTGATTTATGTGTTCTGTTTCAACTGTAAACAGCAATGACAAGTATCTAGTTTCATACCTTAATGTATATATGAATACTAAAATGATGTTTCATCTTCTTTGTGAGGTACTTCTTTTATTAAATTGCCAAAAAATCTGTAAGAAAGCTTTTATGATTTTTCTCTTGAAAAATACCCGTTGACTGAAAATTCCATTCCGTTGTAGAAAATAGGTTTTTTTTTTTCTCCTTCTTCCCTTTTTTTTTCTTCCTGAACAGCAGGAAGACTAAGTTGTTTTTTTACCAAGGTAGTGCAGCGTGATCTAAATAAGAACTTTGATTTTCAGTGTCAAAATCCACTTTGGAAATTTGCTAATGTCCAGTTGCAAGGTTACATATTCCAAACTCAAATCCAGTACTAGTCAAGATGTGGTCTTTGAGTGAAGAAAATGTGTCCAAGACTGCATCATTTTAAACAGGTTCCTGGAAAGGTTTTGCTTTTTTGTATGTATTGTTCTCTCTTTCTCTAACCTGAGAATTGCAGAAGTTGCCTGTCAAAGGGTGAAGGTGTGACAGCACCCAACTGGAGGTTCCCAAAGAGGTATCTTATGATCTCTGTCACTCTCTCCTTAGTGTGCACTGGTTAGCTTCTCCATAGAGGGCATTAATTTTGGGAGGAAAGGGCTTTTGAGGAGACAAGGGGAGCAAGCAAAAGGAGCCTCAGGCTAGTGATTAACTCTAAACACAAACTAGAGGGTTTTGATAGTCTACCTGAGGCAGAGCTACCATGGCTGGTATTGTTATAGCAGCGCTGGACATTTAAATGTAGCATTCGCTAAGGATAGAGGCTGCTGGAGGCTGAACGTGGGCACAGGGACCGGGCAGGCACCTGGTGCCTGGCTGGCTCCGGCGCTCGGGGCAGATCCTGCTGACCGTGTGGGACCCCGTGAGCCCTGCGGGAAGCTGCTGGGGCCACTGGGGTGCGAGGGCCGCAGGGAGCAGCTCGCTGGTCCCAGGGGCTCAGGTGGAGCTGGTGTGCCAGCAAGGGACCAGGGAAAGGATGCCCGGTTCACCTTCTGTCCCCAGTCTGTGGAGGAAAAAAAACCCCAGTAATAATTGTATTTATTCTTTTTTGTGTGTGCCAGGAGATATCAGGATGAAAAACGTTATCTAGCAGCTAACTGTTGGGCTTTGATGTATATCTGTGAAAGTTTTAATATGTGTTTTCCCTGTTGCTGTTTTACATCACCATACATGATGACAACTCTGCCAAAAAGCAGCAGCCTAGACTGAACTAGCATACTAAAATGATGATAATACAGGCTGTCGTGAGCACAGTAAACACATTCTTTCGACGTGACTGTGTTGCAGTCGTGGCTCTTCAGGGGACAGGACAGTGTCTTTGAACTGATATTGTGACTGTGTGCGGAGGATGCAAATGGGATGCGTAAAGCCACCCCGTAGCGCACCGGTTTAATAGAACAGATTTCCAGTGACTCATCGTGAAGACGAAAATTTTCCAGTCGCATTTAATCTTAGCCAGATAAATCCCCAGAGGAGAAGAGAAAAAAAAAAAAGTAAAATTCAGCCCCTTCACCAGTATGGTGAATTTGGGCTCTGAGAGCGAGGAAGAACTCGCCTGGCGCTGGGCTGGGGGCTTCTCGGCGTCTTCCCGGCGCAGAGGAGGTCAGGGTCGAACCGCGGGGGGCGGCGGGGGCCTGGCCCGGAGGAAGTTTCGCCACGCGCGGGGTGCTGGGCGAGCGGGCCATTCGGGTGCCCCTGCAGTTCCCGCGCCGGCGGGGACGTTCCCGCGGTGCCCTCGCCACCCGCCGAGCCCGAAGTGGTGGCACGCGGTGGCACGCGGCAACCCCTCCCCGGCACCTTTGGAGCCCAGAGAGATGTAGCTGGTTGCCATGGCAATGAGGGAGCAGGGGTTGTCATGGCGATGCAGCAGAATTTTTCCTCATGTTCCTCCTCCAAGAGGGTGACGGGTGTCTTTTTGGGGGTCTCTGAACCTGACCGTTTGCCTCGTGTCTTTTTCCGTGGTAGAAACATTCGCACTCATTGCAAATAGTGTATGGACTGGTCTTTTTGTACAGTTCTTTGGTTTTCTGAGGCCTGATGCTAAATTTTTATTTCCGAATTAGAAAGCTAAGGACACCTCTGGTAAGACATAAATTGCTATGCCTAACGTAATTATGTACGCTATTATATAAGATGTATTAATAAAAAATACTTCAGCTAGTGAGGCTGTTTCCAGAGACTTCTTTAATCCTGTGTGGGCTCTTCACATCTGTATGTGCACATAATACAATTTAATAGGACATTAGATGCCTATTTAAAAAATAATTTGAAGCTCGTCTGAAGTAAATTTTCTTCAGATATTCTCTTTTACTACAGAATAATGTATGTTCTGTCTTGGAAACACATCTTTGTTGCAGTATTACTTGAATTGCCTTTGCTCCATATTCCTTTTCAGGCTTTAAAAACAATATACTATTTTTTTTTCATTACTCATGAGCTTTGCATCAGTTTCCTCCTATGGTTTTTTTTTTTCATATAGGTCACCAACAGGACAAGTATACTGTATGTAAGTTATGTTGCTTTCAATGATCCTTTCCTTAGGAGAGCTGATATAACTCATAATTAGCCCTATAGAAACACATAGGATGACTATCAGCTGTGTTTTCTCAGTTGTGTAAGAAACTAAATTCCGAGACTGAAAAAGGACATTTTACAGAATGTGTATTTCTTTAGTTTGTTGGAACAAATCTAGGCTGAATTACTGCATGCTAGCTCTTCTGGAACATCAGGCATCTTTTTGGAAGTGTCCTGGTGTTCATTTATAATGAAACAGTAAATGTCCTTCACTTCTCTTTTTCCACTTTGGCTTAACTCATTTGTCAACGCACCCTCCCACCCCCCAATCCTACAACATGTAGTGTGTAGAGCATATTCAACTTTTGGTTTTATAAAGTTAAAATCACATCTGTGACTTGACTGAATATGATGGCTGTTTTTGAAAAACAGAACATTTTGTGCTTAATCTACTTTTAAAAATCCCTAAACCCTTCGTGACAGTTAAGTTTCTGTGCTAAATCATACACCTCAAAATGAAGCCTGAAAATAATATTAGCGTTGCTTCAAGGCAAGGAGTATATGCTGCTTTCATAAACTGTTATTTGCAGGCACCAGGGAGTCTGGCAAATGGAAAATCTGAATTTTGGCTGTACAAATTAATAGCACCAGTATTTCATAAATGTCTTAAATATTTTATTTTGGTCTGTGCCTTTTAGCAGATAAGTCTTGTGTCTGCTGGCACAACTCTATTTATTGCCAGGGAACATAAGAACAATATTGGCACAGAAATGTGCTGTTGGGATTTGGACCTGTACAGTGCTGGGTTGGCATCTGGATTATGCTTGAGGCTGAGTATCTTTGGATTTAGGAATGTAATCACAGTGATTTTTTTAAGTCTTTTTTTGTCTTAAGAACCCCTGATTACTGTGGACTTCAGCATGTGACTAATGTAAAGAGCACTCGTTGGCTCTAGATGCGGGAGTGCTTGTTCTAGTTCCTCTAAACAAAGTTCAATTTTAGAGCATCACTGTTGTCATCTAAAAATAATAGTTTCTTTTATTTTTTCCCTTGTTCATGGATTTCAAATTACTCCCATAAATGATGTTAAATTCATTGACCTAAGAATCTAAGTTTTCAGAAACCTACAGTGCTGTTGGCACCAACATGCTCGTTTAAGCACAAAAATGCAGCCTCTGGGTCAGGTAGATTCTCAGCTGCAAGTTGCTGGAAGTGGCCAGGCCAAGAGGCACGATGCCGGTGTGTGCTGGCCCTCTTTTTCCAAATTTCTGTGGATGTCTCTAGGGGCCCCTATTAGAGCCCGGGTACTGAGCTGGGCAGACCCCTTGTCAAACCCAGTGCAGCCTTTCTTGGGTCCTTGATGCAGGTTTGACAGAGCAATTAGTTTTATGTAAAACTGTGTAAAATACTGGGAAGGTGTTGCTCCCTCTCCGTAAAGATCTTGCAGGTGTGACACATCTGCTGCGTCGTCTTGAGTTCCTATGGGTTGTTGCTTTTGTTATTCTTTACAAAACATTCTGTGCTTATACTTACTTGAATCTTTCAAGTGCTGGAGTTAAATCCAGAAGCTTCTTGAATTGTCTCATCAAGACAAAAAATAATCACAGTGTGGGACAATGTCCAGTGCCCTTCTAGTCCTGCAGCTATTATATAAGCCCTGGAAACCATGCAACACCTCCCCAGCCCGTACCCCAGGATCTGCTGGGTTCTGCTCAGCCTGCATCTGATTGCATTAGTACAAGGTAGTATCATAGTGCAATTACAGATAAGTGAAATCATTATTATCTGTATGAGAGAATTCATAGGAACTTTATTTGGATGTTTATTCACGCATAAACTGTGATGTTAATTCAGAAATATCTCAGCTCAGTCCCAGATGAGGTGATGCCAATGAGCGAAGGTTTCTAATTTGTATTATTGTCCCACAGCTACTGCAGTGAGCGACTTTTGCCAAGTTACCTCAAGCAGCCTCATAGCACAGTGTTTTTTTGCCTTCCTTATCAGCGTTACTGGTGATTAAAAAAACCCTAGTTTTTGAAATCACAACTTTGGAGTTACTTTGGAATAGATTAGAAGATTTATGCCCAGACTTGCTGCGTATTCCCTGCCTCTGCCTTACAAAGAAAAGGTAAAATGTCTGTCAGCATATCTTGAGAATGGTGAATTCAACTGTTTTCAGCTCCTGAAAGACTGTAAAGCTCATTGAGACGAAAGGTAAAAGTTGAGGTCGTGGCTGGTAACTTCTCACAGCTGAGGCTTTTCACAGAATTAAAGGACTTGCAAGCCCACTGGTGAATACATTTGTGTTTTGTGACTACTGAGAGAGCTTTTCAGTGGTGTCAAACTACTAGATGCAGCCAGAAACTCCCCTTTTGGGAAGGGGAAACTTTTGGGAAAGTGTTTATTTGCAGGAACAGTACTGGTTGAGAAACTTGTTCAGCCCAGTTAGAAGGAGGGTTTATGAAATTGCTGCAGATATTTTAATACAAAGCTCTGATGAGTGAATGTTTATGTGAAAGATTTTTCTAAGACGTTCAACAAACTATCAGAGTTATTGGATGAGCAGAGGCGATCTTAAACAATAGTAAAACTCCCCTGAGCTCTACAGCGCTGGTTGCTTACCTGGCAAGGAGCGTGATGAGATCTTGCAGTATGCAGCAAAGGACCTACAAAGAGCTGCTGAAACAAACTGGCATTGTGGCCCAAGCCTTTTGCTCTCTGAATAAAGTCAAGCAAAAGACCGTGTGCTCTTGCTGTTCTGCCATGAATGTCGCAAAGAAGGGTGCTTGTGGAAAGTGCAAAGGAAATCTGGGAGGGAGAAGTCTGTATCCATGGGAAACCAACTGGAGTACTGGTAAACTGATTTTGATGGTGGGAAACATATGCGCTATGTTAAGGAGAATTTCGGCTTGCGACATTTTCACACTCAACCCACCTAAATATGTAAATGAATGTATATCACTAGTACACCTGGGGAGCGTGATCCCTATTTTACAAGTCTGTTGACTAGGAAAGGAGGTTAGGGAGTTTCACCCAAGCTGTGAAGAAGGGAGTTTCACCAGGCTCATGAGGGCCTCAGGAGGAGGCTGCTGCCTTCTGTCTTCCAGATTTGGGGGTAGAGAGGTGTGAAACCGTTCTGTCTGTAGCACCCGAAAGAGCAAAGCACAGCTATTGTCCTTATCCTCCCCGGGGTCCAAAAGTACCTGATTGCTCAATACGTGGGAGAAGTGAAAGAGGATGTTGTAGCAGTTTAATGAAGTGGCTGCTAAAAAATAGAGGGTTATTTCTCTATAAAACACTGTAAGAGCTCACCAAGGGATGCTTAATGTTAACACAGTCTTTAAAAAAAAAAAAAAGTAGTATCAAAACCATAACATCTAAAAAGTCAGTGGCTGTAGGAGATTTACATATCATGAATGATTTACAATTAGAACGTAAAAGAACAGAGTTTCCATGGTTTTCTGTGGTTTGTGTGACTTACAGGTAGCTAGGAGCTTTCGGTAGCCAACAGATAAGACCCTTTGAGTTTGGAGTAAGACTTGCCACTAACAGAAGTTTTATGAAAACCTCTGTTTATTTGATTTATCTGCTGCATATTTCAGTGGTTGAATTTATTCTCCTCAGGGTCCTGCTGAGCGAAGGGAGGGGTGTGCTTCTGGGGAAAATGAAAACATTTGGGTTTCAGTTCCCTCATATTGCTGAATTAAGATTCCCTAAATAAAACAAGCAGTTGCTAAATTTTTCATCTGTCTCTGTCGAACAGTAGTTCTTAGTCTTTACCTTTTCCTTTGCATTCTTAAATATTATTTTAATAGCCATATTTGCCCATCAACAGCCAAGTTTCATATTTGGTGTTTTGCCTAGTACCCCTGAGGATTTCTGTTCACAACTGGGCTGAAATGTCATAAAAATATTTTGTAGAATTGACCAGCAATTTTCCTGTAAAGTGTTATCCTATCTGGAAATGCGGATTTTTGAAAACTAAAATATTTCCTGAAAACATACATACCTCTTACCAATATTTCACTCCAGAAAGCATGCAGAAAAGTATTTTGCTTCTGTTAAAATGGGATTATTTTAAACAGGCAGTTATAATGAAATGCATTTATCTTGTAAGAGTGAAAGAATTATAACAAAGCATTTCAATTTTATAAAAGAACATTAAATTTCATTTAGGTTAGAGAGTTTTTCTTCCATTTTAATTATGAGAAGTATGTTGAAGCTTGTAGAATGTGCTGTGAAAAGGAAAAAGTGTTACGAGTTGTCTTTGTTGTCTCTCTCTGCAATGTTTAATGTGTTGTTTTATGTCTTGTATTACTGAGGTGTTCAGCTGTGCAAGAAATGATTTTTTTTAGTTTATGGTTGACCTTTGGATTGCTGAAATTTATTTGCTGTATGATATCTTTACAGTGCAGCCTTCTGTAATTTATAGTTTGGATATAAAGCACTTCAATAAAGATGCAATGTAGAGTTAATGTCTAATATATAGAATGAAAAATGCAGCTGTAATTCTTCAGTGTCTCTGGAAAGACTGTGGGACGCGTTGGCTTGATATTTGAGTGAGTTTGGAAGAGAGGGTGTCACTTTGGAAATAATTAGCCATATTTTAATAGAAACTAGTCAGGGGTTTGGACAGCTTATTTTGGAGTGTTTTTGCTTTATAAAAATCAAAATGGTGTATTTCAGAGCACAAGCCAGTAGGCTAAGTCCTACGCTTTCGTATAGGTTGCCTTGCTTGTTGCTTGGGCACGTGTAAGGTATTTCCCTCTTGCTCTGGCGTGCAACGCAGTAAGAGCCAAAAGCTCGGACCTCTCTCATGAAATGTGCATTCAGTGCTCGTTCAGAGGTAAACCCTACAGAAAACCCATGTACATTGTGAGCAACTATTATGAATTGAAGTAGGAATTTTTAATAACTCTGATACCCTCAGGCACAAACTAGAGCTTAAAATAAATTTCTTTATAATGAATACTGTCGGTACTGCATGTACCTAGCAGGACTGTTTGCTTTGGCTTCAGCAGGGTAGCTTTACGAATAGTCACCTCAGAAAACACGTATGCAGAAGTGTGAGCTCTCAGTTGGAGTGGGAGGTGAGGGAATGAATTTTGTAGTCCTTTTCTTTGCCTCTTTCTGTCTGGAGTTTTGCCTCCTTCTTCATTAAGACTTTTGTCCTTGGAAAGACATTCCCGTCTGCCAGACCTCCTGAATATGGTCCTTTCGGAAAAAGTTTCCTTCTCTTTCTAGTAAACCTTTCTCTGCCGTGGGCATCTCTGTGCTCGCTGCCCTTGAATTTCTCTGCCCTTGGAGACTTGCCCCAGCTGTTTCCTCTCCTGAGCAGCTCGGGGCTGCGATGTGGCTCACACACTGCCGTGGTTCATCTGGACTTAGGAAACGAGTCCGAAACCAGCAGCAGGGGACACGAGTTGTATTGAAGAAGCAAAAGAGGGAGTAAAGCTTTGCCTCGCAGCTTGGCTTCGCCTCCCGTCCCCGCTTGGCTACGGCCGACTCATTTCTTCCCCTTCAAAATACTTGGGAATCACGATTCGCTCTTCACTTCATCCCTTCCATTTTATCTCTTCTATTGCCTCCTCTTTTCCCCGGTTTTTCCTCCAGAATTTTCTTCGTTCCTCCCTCGTCTCCTTTCCACCCTTTATAGATTTTCCTGCCACGAGGGAGCCTCTGCCCCTCAGACCTCCACTTTCTGCTCGACCTCTGTGGCCCTCCCAGCAGCGCTTTCTCCTCCTCCTTTTGGGAAGAGGTAGAAGAATAGTGGCTCCTCTTCTTTGTATTTTTTTTTCTTTTTTCCTTTTTTCTTTTTTCTTCTTTCTTCTTTTTCTTTTTTATTTCCTATTTTCCCCCTTCCCCCCTTTTCCCCCTTCCCCCCTTTTTTCCCCTTTCCCCCTTTTTTCCCCTTTCCCCCTTTCTTCACCCCTGGGGGACCCCCCAGCCACAGAAGCTGCCCCTTCACCCAACCTGATGCAATTTTAAACCATGCAGCTAGTAAACGGCGAGAGAAGCAGCAGGCGGGCACACCAGCCGCGGTGCCCGCGTAGCTAGAGGTTCACCGGGAAAGCCCCGCGGTCCGTGGCGGGCACCACCATCGCCCTCCCTCCCTTCGCCGCCGTCCCTGAGCAGCCGTAGCCTGGAGCTGCTGTTTGTGCCTCGAGCAGCGGACACCAAAAAAATTGTCCTGGGAGCTGCTGTTATGAAGTTTATCCGGAATTCAAGTACTGCCTGTCATCTGAATTGCAGCAATTTTTCTGTCCTGATCTTCCAAGCGTTGGAGGAAACGGCCTGCAGCTTCCCTGGGCCTTCGCAGCTTCCTTCCCCTCGTCCTCGCGTCCGGGAGCGACCGCGCCGCTTCCCGGGCGGATGGGGGGAGACCCTGATGCAAAACGCCTCCTGCGCCTGTCGGACGTGGGGGAGTACTTCAGAGTCCGTTCACAGTCTTTCTTTTGGGAGGAGGGGGGACAACATGGAAAAGCCTTTCTAAGTAAGTGTGTAGTCACCAGAAAACCTGAGCGCTTTCATCAAAGATTTTCTTCCAGCTTCCGCACAAACGAGAATAATCTCCTTGGAAGCAGGTGCTGAGCAGTCAGCAGTGCTGCAAACAGAAAGTGCGGTCGGGAAACTTTGGTTTTCCTGGTAGGGGTTATACGGCAGCAAACACCAAAGCAGAAACAGTGACTGGGAATCTGGGGCTCTTGTGAGTTGCCTCTTTAGCAAAGTTTTCTGCTTCAGAAATGCAAACAGGACATTTCCCAGAATCTCAACGTTTGCAAGGTTTTGCCTTTCATTTTATACCTCTTCCCCGAAAATTTGTGTTGGGGAGATGTCAGAAATTGCTGCCAGGGTGGAGGCGGGTGAAGGGAGCGCTGGGCTCGTGTGCGGGCTGGGAAGCGAAGGAAGGAAGGAGGGAAAACGCAAGTGTGGGGTGGGAGGGGGGATGCGGGAGGATGAGGATGGGGAAGGCCAGCAGTGAGTCTGGGTAGAGGCCGCTCAGTGGGCACTGGCTTTGCCTTCTCGCTGTTGCATTAGAAAGTGACTTCTTCCCCCAGCCTTTCTGTTTCCTTTCCGTTTTTCCCTGAGAGGGAATGTGGAGATTAAGAAGGAAAAAATCCTGAACCTCAGCGGTTATAAAGGAGTAGCTGTGTCAGTCTCTGGCTTTGCCAGCCAAAATAAGTGTGTCCTGTCTTCAGCGCACCTTGCATGCAGGTGCACCTCTGGAATTTTTTCTTCTTTTGCATTGGTATTTATACATCTTGATGTGCTGTATTTTCGTTTGTGTATGTGTTTGGATGGGCAGGCATTATCCTGTGAGATACAGGTTATCTCTCTCTCTAACAAATCTACTCCGCTACTAAAAATAGTTATACTGCAGCTAGCAGTAGACATTTATCCAGAATGTGAATGCCTCGTGAATGATGAAGAGACGAAGAGAGTTCTGTCTTCTTAATTGATAATGGGTCAAGTCCTATTCTCAATTACGGCGTATTTTTACCACTCCAACAAAATAACTAGGCTTATTGTCCTGTTACCAATGTTCTTTCTATCATCTGAAGAGCATCCCATGTTCTGGTCCTTCCCCACTTAACATTTGCCTTCCGCAGAGTGGGACACCTGTATCTATTAAATACTTACGGCCAGGAAGGGGCTGTTCAGGGTTTCTTCACCATAGTTTATGGCTGCAGAGCTCACAGACATGAAGAAAACCATTTCCAGGAGATGAGAATTGAATGACAAATGCTCGAGGAGAGAAGAGCACCTATCTTACTTCAGCACTATCTTGACAGAAGCTAGGAACAAACCAGATTATCTCTGACTGTTATTCACTGTAGTACAAGCAACACTGAAAAATATTCCTGCACATAAGCTTAATGACAAAATGATTTATATTTCCTTTCGCAAAATTGCCCTGCCTTGTTCTGGGGGGCTTCCTGCCATATACAAATGTGCATTTTCTGCCTAATGTTTTTATTTGATACTGGGATCCTTCCTTTAATCAGCCGAGACATAACTGCTCCTAGTACTTGGAACAAGCAGATGTCTTACAGGCACGGATGAAACCTGAGCCACTGCTGGTGCTAAAGGCTTTCGCGTGTGGTTTTAGTAAACAAGAAGAGCCTCAGGGACAACCTCTGCCGCTCGAGTGGCTTCCTAGGGGTTTCACAGGTTGCATGTTTACCTCCAGTCCTCCTCTGAGCGAGCAAGGCGTGGGCTGACTCCGGCAGCACTTGAGTCCCATTTTATTCTAGACCACCACATCCGGGATTTGTACGGTATCGTGGTAAAGGTACAGATTTGGTTGCTCTGATGCATTTAGATTGCTGGAAGTGAAAAAAAAAAATCTCACTGAGGTTATGATGACCAGAGCTGTCAGTGGAGCTGGCTGCAAGCTCGGTTGGAGCTCCAGCGGACAGGAGTAACGCCATCACCCAGCACCACGCGTGCAAACATGTCCTGTTTCTCAGTTAATTTGCAGCAGCAGCTGGCAACTATTTGGAAATTTGTAAAAGGCCTGAGGCAGCCATTTTTTTGTTGTCTCAAAAAAATGAAAATATTGAGGAAAAACTGAAATATTTGCAGGAACTGCCTTCTCATCAAAATTTAACTAAAAATGACAAGCACATTAAGTGTAACTGGATTATTCTATGAATAACGTTGCTGGATATATTTATGAAAAAGCTATATTTTCTTTAAAGTAAAAATAAATATACCTGATATTAGAGGTGGAACTGTAGTGCAAACAAAAATTACCTGTAAATATTTGAGACTATTGATATACCCTTAAAATAGGAAAAAGTAAAGGTACTGAAACAGCAGTTACCAGTAATATTTACTTGTAAACAGAAAATCAAGTTTTCTCTATAGAGGTCAAAACTAGTACCTAATATTATAATGCAGATACAGAAAAAACTTAGGTTTATATAGGAAAACTTGTAAACTGACTGCTGCTTCACTGTACATGTGAGTTACAATGAATACACAGGATTGTACGAATCCTGTGCACAGGATTATAATAATTAGTCATGGATATACACAGCTATGAACAGCATCTAGGTCTACAGTACATAAGAAATTTAATTGTCCCTAAACTTCTAGTATTTGATGAAGTACATTTTTATTACTTAGAGCAGTTTGAAGGATTGAGGTATAACAGCAACGTCACTGTAATCATTGCCCTGACTCATTGTCCCAGAGGCACGGCGATATTTTGGATAAACGCTTCTTCTTGGGCTCTCACCAAAAATTCCCCTTTCATTCCTGAGTCCTGCTATTTGAGGGGGGAAAGTTGTCGGCCATTTTTTGTTTGTTCTGGCCATTGGATCTCTAATTGCAGCTTTCTCGCACCCAAACCGAAAGGAGCTGAGGAGATTGTGATGCCCCTTGCTGTTCCTTGTGCCGGGCCTTGGGTTTCTTCTGGGCTTGGCTAAGTACCTAAACACCAAAAGAGAGGTAAAAATCCAGACTGTGTTACTGTGCTGCTGATTACCTGCTGCTTTCCTCCCCGCCGTGAGCTTAACCCTCGTGGCCTTGCTTCAGGCAGCGATTTCCACGAGTGCGGTGATCGCAGCTGGAGCGCAAAAACCAAACAAGGAACAGCTTCTGGATAACTCGCCCTACCACGTAACAGCATCTGCAGTCAGCTTGGAGATCTCAAGTAGCCAGATGCTACCCACACTGCCGCCGGGGCTGCGGAAGAGCAGGGAGGCCGCCGTCGCGCGGGGTGGTCGCAGCAGCGAAGATCGATCGCTGGAAAATGGCACAGCCCCATTGCCGTCGCCGGCCCTCCTGGCGCGCACCCGCAGGGACGCCGTTTCCCCCAGCTGCCTGCCTTCCTGCGCTTCCTTAGCCAGAACTGCAACACGCGGCAGGAATTCCCCAGTGAACCTTTGCTTTGAGTGATGATGAATAGTGCACCCATATATATGTATATATATTTAATTTTAGAAGGAGAATGGAAGAACATTCACAATTTACTATGTGATTTAGTGGCCTTTGACCGGCAGTGTTTCAGTCTCTGATTGGAATCTTTTATATAAACCGATTTGGTTCAGAATAAATTCAACTTAACCATCACATAAGTCTTATGTTGCTTTTCATAGCCAAAAAAAAAAAAAAAAGTCTTGACAATAGGTCTGAAATTAATTTTTGACAAGTTCTTGGAGCAGTGTTCAAGAAAAGCCAATTAAAAAGCTTAGAAAACTGTCAAAGTGAAATTCTGCTCAGATGTGAGAGTAGTGGTGGAAAACTATTGTAGTCACCTTGCTGATTTTCAACTGTCGTGTTAATGTGCCTTGGTAATGGGCAGTTCTGAAAATGCTCTAGGAAGGAAAAAAAAAACAATTAAACTGAGCCTGTGTATCGCACTGGTCAGTGAATCATTTTACAATATTCAGCATGATTTCTTGGTCAAAGTTGGGAGGGAATTTTAGATGTTTTCTGCCTGTAGCACACTTAAAATTCATTGTTCATGACTGTGGTAACAATCTCCATATTAATGCTATTTCATTGCACTCAAAAAGTCACTGTTAGAAAAATGACTAGTTCAATGACTGCTTTATTCCCCTATAGAGCAGAGTAGGTTTCGGTCATTTGACTCTCCTGGAAAGTAATTCAGTCAGATGAATGGAAATTACTTCTTTACGTTGCATGGTCAGTGTTTATAGATTCAAATGTGTGAATATGAAAATGCACGTAGGTGACATTAAGCAAGGAATCAATATGCTCCACGGAAATAAGACCAGTATTTGGTTTGGGTTTATCTGTGCTGCCATACTGAGTGTATCCGGTATTGATCTTAGCCCCACAGGTGTGTGACCTCCTTCAAACAGCGTAGTTTGTCTTTCTTCATATTTTAGGGCTGAATTTGTTTTGCTTTGTACTTTCCACTGTTATTCCATTACTTCACTATTGGAAAAAAATCAATACAAGTTGTTAATAAAAAAAAAATTCAAACCCCAAAAGCTACTCTCTGCCTTGCAGTGCGTAACTCTGGATCTGCTGGGGAGTCGCAACCGCGTGAGTAGGGCTACGCTGTCCTTGGGCAGCTGTGGCCCGCAGACACAGTTCGCTTCAGAGCTGGGCACAAAAACTGAGCGTCAGCTATTTTTATTGGCACATATGTGCTGAGAACGGTGCAAGAACAAAACTCTGACTTGTCTGATTCAGTTGTACCCGGTTTGGAGTACGCTATTTAATCCCTTGGTCAGTGCCAAATTCTGCATGTCCCCTTCTAGTCCCTGGACCTGCTGGCTCTAACAGTGTTTGTCTTGGGGCAAGAGGGCAGGGGACTGTATTGGTCTTTTTTCCCCTTTAAGTCTAACTGGGCACCTTCGTATAAGTTTTGTCCTCCTGTCCGGCTGGTACCTCCTCATGGTGCATCACATCGCCTGGGCTCTGACCTGCCTTATTATTATTATTTTTTTTTTGGTTTTCTTCTCCCTCCACCAGTGTTGCCCTTGTTGATTGCCATCACCCCAATACGACAGCCGGACTAAGTGCAAACGCAATACTGTTGTAGGGTTGCCATTTTGCCAGGAGCCGGGGCTGGGGCAGGTGGAGAGGGGTGACGGGGAGGAGGTGGGTGTCACTTCCGGTGTCGCTCCGGCGCGGGGTGCCGCCAGGGGCAGCGAGCCCTGGGGGCGACAGAGGTGGGGGGGCTGCAGCCCCGGCGTAAGCAGCTCGGCTGTGCTGGGCCCCCTCGCCGGGAAACTTGGTCCCGCAGCGTCTGCTGGAGCTGTCGTGCGGGGGGAGGCTGGCAACGCTAGGCACGCGTCACGCGCTGCGCCAGCGCGGCTCGCTCTGAGGGCCTCTGAAGGGAGCGGCTCCTCCAGGTCTTTTTCACCCAAGGCAAAGTCAATGTCTATTGTACTTAAATTTCTCTATGGCTAAACATGACCGTTCGCCGGACGCAGGTGGGCCCCTCTGGGCCCGGCAGCTGTCTCTTGGGGCGGTTGCCTGGTTGTGTGCATCCAGCAAGGGGGAACAGCTGTGATTTGCAAGCGCTCTTTACAAATGGGGGCATGTGTAAATGAGCAGAAAGGTGTTTTTTTTTTTTTTTTTAACTGTAATGGAGCTGTGTTACTTAGCTGGACTTCAGTGTGCTAAATTATTGATCTAGCTGTCCTTTCATATATTGTAATTTTTTTTCCCCCCTCCGAGAGCCAAGTTCATGGAAGAAGTAATATTAATACACAGAAAAAGTAATGGTGTTTTTCTATACCATTCCTAGCTAATACTAAGGCAAGTTTTAATTGTTCCCTATATATCCATACCACCTAAATTGCAGTTTTCCTTGACTACTGTAAAGGCTCACCCCACTAAGTATCTATTACTTCAATGCAACGACCATGGATCCTTCTGGGCAGGTCAGTGAGCCACTGAATAAGTAACAAATCACTCATCTCTCGTGATGAGAACTTAAAAACTGCACCGAAGCACCTGAGATTTCCTCACCCCCCCTTTGAAGAGGAACTCGTGCAGACTGGAGCAGTGCTGCATCCTGGAGCTGGCATGTGGCTCGAAACAGTAATTTTCAGAAAGGTGACCTGCCTGGTTTGACCTTGAGAGCTAAACACACCACCTTCATTGCTGGCTTTCATTGCTGACCATATTCTGTTCTGTTAATACATTTCTCTCTGTGAAACAAATCGTCCCCTTTGCCTCTCTAAAAGCTTTGCTTTGCTCATAAAGTCAGTGGTTCCCAAGTCACCTGCCAAAACCTTTGGCTGCCTCTATCAAAGACAGGCTTTTTTCACTACAAAACCTGGATGCAAATTAGAAAGTCGGAACAGTGTAACACCAAACTTAAATATCAAGTTAAACATCAGGAGGCTACTCTTGTTCTTGTGTTTTCTTCTTTATTTTAACATTGATTGAGAGCTGCCCAGAAGCCTCTGTCCCTACCACTGTAAGGGCTGCCTGTAGAAATTAGGTTATGCTTGCTCTGGAGTATGCAGGACCTTGAATGAAGGATGACCTCTGCTTTCCCTTCCTCAAGTTCTTAGGCTTCTTTTGTGCAGCAGAGGACAAGAAGAAATACCTAAAGTAGGTCACTGGCCACTGAAATACAAAGGCTGTCACCACGGGCTGATGGATGAGCTCACAAACAGTTGCAGACCGCGAAGTGTTTAGCATCCACAACAAATGCTTCACCCTGACCGCTAGGGTGGGCACAGGCAAGAGCGCTGCAGCGTAATGCCCTGTGCTGCCTGATTTGGGGTTTCCTTCTTCCCTCTGGCCAGGTGATGCTCCTTCACCACTACACAGAGGTGACAACACTGGACCCTGTAGCTGCAGCTGCTCCCCTTATCTTTTTTTTTCTTTTCCTTTTAAGCAAGGATTGGAAACCCTGATCCAAGTTGGTTTTCTTCCCCCCAAAACCCTTGGTTAATTGAAAAAATAAGTTATTCCCTCTATGGCTCCCTGCCATAACATGCCCAGGTTGAAAAGAAGCCCCTAAGCCCCTCTGAAGGCAGGCCCACCTGGGTGGGTGTAGGCCAAGCCGCAGAAATCCTCCTTGGCAACATCTGATTTGTGGCTAAACATTCGCTATGTCTCCTGTAGAGCAGTCCGTCTAACTTTCATCGTCTCATTCAGCGCAGGGCGAGCGTTCATGGGCTTCTGGAGCCAGTTACAGTGGCTTGCGCAGTGGCATGGTTATTCTGGTCTGTTGAAGACAACCTGTATCTGTGCCCCTCCCTCACCCAAAGATCTGGAGGTTTTCCCATCAAAACCACACGCACGGCCAGAACTATCTTCTTTATTATAAAGATACACTATGAGGAACAAACCTGAATGTATACTGAAGCTTGTAATGGTACATGCCAAAATGTACAGTACTATACATAAAAGTGCATTGTCACAACAGATTAACAGTACATTTCTCTTCCAGAACCGTGAACTTTCAATGTTGTTATTTGTTCTTTGCGAATGGAAGGAATGCGATGGGAATGCAGCCGTACAAGAACAGGGAAGGGTGCAATGGAAATGCAACAGTACAAGAGCAAGGCTAAAGCTCCTCTAAAATTTAAAGGCACTTTCACATGTACATACTACAGATGTACATTGACACAATTAGGTAACAGTCAACAAGCAGGAAGCTACCAGTACTGCAATTTATCAAACTTGACAGTAAAGGACAATACTGATTTGATTAGGTGTGCAGGAGTTACCCTTTAGTACGCCTGTAGTTGTATCAGTCTTTCCTGTTACATATCCACTTACTATACTCTTAAGTAGCTATAATAACCATCAAACTACACATTTAACTGTGTGAATGCACTAAGTGGATGCATTCACTAAATGCACTGTTTCTAATATTTTCTTTTGCTAAACAATTTCTAATATAAGCATTATGGAGTCCAGTACAGTTATTTAAACATACAAAATTCCCTATGTAATTTAAAGATACAGGTATCCATCTCAATTATGCCAGGTAAGTTATTTTAAAAATGCTAGACTAAAACTGCATGTAAATGAAAGCTGAAATTCCAGTTTGTTCCACTGATTCTAGTAAATTTGGGAACTACTTGAAAATATTTTCTGAACAAGTGGCCCAGCCCTGAAGACGAGCGTTAGTCTGTAACTGGGACTGGCCCAGCTTTGGCCCTTGCCCTGCAGGTAAGGACTGGACGGTCCAGCCAAGAGGGATGGAGAGTCAACATGAACTCAGTCACCCTGCTTGGGCTGGGGCACAGCCAGTGGTTTTCATTCACTGAGCCTGCACAGGCCACTGCGGTGGAGTACGACTTTGCAGCTAGCAACCCCATCGAGACACATGGAGCGTCTGCAGTCAGCTTTGTGGGGTTGCAAATACCAGGAACAGTGGGAACAGCCCTGCCAGTTTGGCTCTTGGATGCAGTTCGTGGGATGCTTTTCACACCAGGGGCCTTGCATTACCTAGCTACAGAGCGTAAACCAGAGCAGGAATAAGCAGCTCCTAAATAGTAACAGGAAATTACTCCTGTCACCTTGGTAATTATGTTTATCCAATTTTGCTGCTACTCTTCCCCTAATTCAATTGTTTATGTAGAGCGAGTGGTACAACTTAAAGCTTTCCACTGATGAGATCTTAATACAACAACTAATTTGAGGTAAGACAGCTTTTAATGCCAGTTGTGCTCCTGTAGGTAGACCTCAACTGATCTTCCCCCCACTCCCTCCCCATCTTCAGTGAAACTTATTTTATGGATTGGATCTTGGCAAATATATTCACAGAAATAATAGTATGGCTTAGTGTTGTAATGTGCAAACCAGCTGTACATTTACTTCACATGTAACAAAGTTTAACAATAGAGCACTAAGCAAAGCTGACAGTCTTCACTCACACACAGACATGAGAAAGGTATTGATTTGTGTTATCCAAAAAAAAAAAAGGCGGGGGGGGGGGGGAAACGGTATAGAAAACTTTAGTCAGTTTAAATCTAGGTGGTAGAAAATCAGTTATCTGTCCTGCGCCTGACCCCTGCACAGTTGGCAGAAGGTAGTCCATCTTCAGAGAGGCCCTTTCTTGCTGCAGTCAGCGTAACTGAGGAAATGAGCACATTGTTTGCACTGTGTAAGACGAGCAGCAGCGCTAGGTCAGCTTGAAACTCTGACTATTGCAACTCAAATCATGTTTTTCATTGGATACTGAGCAATAAAGCCAACGGGACACTTTGCTGAATTACTGCGTAGCTGATCCTTTTAATCTCCTACCACCCTGCCAAATGGACCGACAGATTCATGTACTCCCCAGAGCCTGGCTCACTCAACTGCGAACTTTAAATGAATTAAAACTTTTGTGAAAAATGTAATGTCAGGGAAAGAGGTTCCAGCTTCATGAAAAAGGTACACTACCATAGAGGACAGCAAAAGGCGTTTCTTTACGCTATCCTGGAGAAATGCTTTAACTGTGACTTGGAATGATGCTTTTAATTGGTGAGAGTAATGTGATCTCCCTATCTATTCAGCATTTGTCTCTAGTAAGATTGCCAACAAGAATGCTAAAACTTGGTGCCAATTGTGAGTGTGTGAGGGTTTTTTTTGGGTGTGTTTTAAATAAGAAAACGTGGCCTGGGATAACTTAGACATTCCACACAGACCACTTAATCCTCACATGCTAATTTCAGTTCTTACTAACCTGCTTGAGATTTGGTTTGGTGACCTAGAAATCAGAGGTTCCACGTCCCTTACATTCCCTCCGCCCCTTAGTTTTGCGCAGGATCCCTTATTATGTACCTACAGCAAGACTGTGAAATATGGTACAACGTGGCAAGCTATTTGTGATCCGTGTTGTTTTTGTTACAAATGGTGCAGCATCAAGTTTTCAAGTAAGTCTATGTTTGTATTTTAAAATGATGCACAACTGTCCAGTTTTTTTTTTTAATTGAAACCATACAAAATACAAATGCCCATGTTAATGTAGCTAGTTTCAGACAATACATTCAAAAACACTGAGAAACAAAGCCTCTCCAGTTATAAACATGAACAAATGATGTTATGGAACCCTGACTTCTATGGTTAATCCATTCCTCTCCCTAGCATAGCTCAGCTGTGCACTGTTGGTGGCTGAGCTTTTTACATTGTGCAAGATTTGTCTGCTGGACCCTGGGAAGGAGGGGAAGGTCCTATGCTAGGATTAGTTTTTGGAAGAACAATAGGTTTTGGCCTAAGAGCAGGAGGTTTCAGCTGCACTCCCATTCTAGGGGCCACCATGGGCTTGAAAGTACTCATGGTGTCACTGGAAGAACTCGTGCTACGGCGAATTTGAGGCTCGGAGCTCCTTAAAACCACGCTATGGAGGGGGCTCAGTGACTCTGTTGAGGTGGCAGGGGTGGGGGTGTTTTTCATTTGCTCCAGGGTGTCCAACACCACGTCAGGGGCATGCTTTGCCGAGCTCTGCCGCTCCAGCTCCCGGAGCTCGTTCAGCGCTGTGTTCATCGTCTCCTCTATGTCCTGGGTGAGAGCACAGAGAGAGCAGCACGTCAGTACAGTTGCTATTGAATGTAAAGGATAGGAGGAGCAGGGAGCAGGTGGAAAATGCCTGAACTGATATGCAAACCATCTCCTCTTTAATGAATATTATAGCGTTAAAGCCAATTCCACTAGATTCATTTAAGAGAGACTGTAATTGGCAAGTAATATTGTAAAATATTACAAATATTTTTTCTGTTTACATGATGTTAAATTGTCAAAATTCAGCTAACCTAAAACAAACCCAGCAAACCATTTTACTAAGTGATGTGAGGAGAAAGGATAATTGCTTAGCCACATCTTTGGTTTTTAACGGTGATGATATCTATCATCTCTTGGGTACTGATGCTGTTAAGATTTTAGCCCATTTGCTCTCTCTGAGTTGCCTGCACCCCTTATATAGTCCCTAAGGAGTTCAGGGTCAATACTCCCTCACAGAGATTTTAAGACTGGTTTCCTAAGGTTATGAGGCTTGTGTATCTGCCATGTCCTCTCTCCTCCTGTTTCTCTCAATTAAATTTTAAGAAGAAAAAACTGTAAGACATTGTTCAGTGAGCTCACCTAAGAAACTATTTTTCCTATCAGGATTTCTGGTACAAATAGTTAAAGAGTGTGCCAAGACTGGTTTACTACTTTTCAGTGGTACTGAGCTACAACTGGGGTTAAATATCTGGTGCTCCCTGCTTGCTCACAATAACTTTCATGTAGGTTAATCAAAATTCAGGTTCTCTCATTGCCAAATAATCACTAGTCTAGGCATGAAAAAGATTAGTTTCAGCCAAATAGCACTGTGTGTGGCTCAAGGAAAGCAAATAAATAATTTAGAGTAAAAGAAAACAGTAATAATATTTACACTTTCTAACTCTCTAATATCTGGTTCAACTTTCTGGCCCAACCATGACAGTCTCTTCTGTCCCTCATTAGAAGCAGATTTTGAAAGCAAGCGTTATCAGTACATTAAATTTTAAAATATGAGTGACAGTCCTGTAAAATACTTTCGTAATCATATTGTACCTTCAGGGTGCTCCTAATAATCATGTTATACTACCTAGTCAAAATTGAGTTTTGAAGACAGTGATATCTATTTACTCAAGACCAGACTGTAAGCAGCTTTGTACAACAGAACCATCTGGTGATTGGGTGCTCTCTATTCCATCCTTCTCATCTCTTCACTGCCAGGAAACAGACTGCTGACTGTTCCCACAGGAATAAGATGACCCATGATTTAGGCAGGTATAACTTCTTGCACCTCTTGTTCTTAGGCACAACTACAAGCATCAGATCAACAAAACTACATGAAAACTGTGCGATGTCCAGAAGACTCTGAAATACAAATCTGTGTTTTCAATTGCAAAGGTCACTGCTAGCTAGTCACAGCACTTTTCTGCATATCACAATACCGATAAATAATTGAACACTAATTATGCAAGTTAGATTAGGGCAGCCTTCATCAGAGCATGGAGATTTACCTAACTGTTGTAATCATACATTCTCCTAGTGTTCTGGGTGGCAAAGGCAATTTCATTACAGTATAACAGGAAATTATTTTTTTTATTGCTTCTGCAACGTCTGTTTCCTCTTGTGTTTCTTCCATCCAAGACACCTTAATGCATCGTCTTTCCTGTGCGCTCTGTTTAGAAAGTTAAGTAAAATACTCTACACACATACTCTTACTAGTGTGTTTTCTCCAAGAAAATCTGTGTGTGTGCTGTGTTACACTGTTTTCACTGAGACTTGCTCCTCAGAAAAGCAAAGAGGGTGACCAAAAAAAAAAGGCACAAACCTGAGCTATTGACTCTGGGTCTAGTGGTTTGTGGTCATTGAAACCTGTGTATTGACCAGATGATGTAGATCTTCTAATTGGAGGGGAATCAATCTTCTTCAGAGAATCGTGCCTACTGATGTTGGTGAGACTGCCGTGCCCAGGTCTACGCCTCCTTTCAGGGCTGTCTGCATTCAGGTTGCGATTTTGCAGGAGGGCTCGGGGACTGCAGTGAGTTGCCAGGTTGGGGGAACCCAGCTCCACGGACGAAGTGGAGAGAGCGTGTGGTGGATGCACTGGGCAGTGACCATCACTGCTTCTGCCAGGGCGTCTCAGAGGAGGGGGAGGTTCTGATCTCTTTCTTTGCCTGCACAAATGGAGAAGTGCTCATTGCATAAGCTGTCATGACTCCCCATAAGCACATGGAGAAGTAATTGCTGTGTTACCTGAGCTGCGAGCTCTGAGCACTGCTGCAAACTTGTTACGTTCAAGCTTACCTTCCTAAATACACATCAGGGTGACGGTCAGTGGGAGAGTTCATGTCCTTTGATGATGACTTGTCCTCGGTTATTGGCCCACTGCTGGCCTCACTGTCTGCTTTCTGGCTCAGTGTATCCGAGAAAGTATCATCCCTGAACAAAACACACATAGTGAGATGACAAGTGAATTAGGTGTGACAGAGAGCATCTTGGCACTCCCAGATTTTCATCCCCTTAAGGTATGAAAAGCAGGCATGTTATGATGCACTGCAGTCCCTCCATGTCTCCAAAAATTGCTGATAATCCTTCTGTTTACTGAGCTCTTTACATTTTGACTGTAACCTTTCAGTAAGCAAGAACTTTGTCATCTTTGGCAAAGCACATGCTTAATACAATTAAACAACAAAACTTCAGGGCTGCATTTCTCCAACCCCTGTTATTCTGAAGTTAATTGCCAGCAATTGCTAAAAAGATAGTCTAACTAAAATAGATGCAGCAGCATTCGTCTCTTAATGTTTTAGGAACATACCCATAAATAAAGTGGCTTAGCATAGCAGTAACTTTTGGTTAAGAGCTGTCGATTCAGGGCAATAAAGACAAAGACAGCCTGTTCAGAAGGCAAACATTTAACCCATCTGAGCCTTCAAAGCGCTGTTCCATTTGGGAATTACTTTGGTAACAGCTTCAGTATGTTTTTATGCCCCACCAAGACCTTGTCACACTAGACACTGCTTACATATCCTGCACCACTATGTACTGGTGAGGAACAAGGCCATCAATCCCGTTGTGCCTTCCTTCCCACCAGTCTTCGGATGCTCGATGATATAAAAGAAGGGAAGCTCCTTTTTTGAAAGACAGTTCTCGTGCAGATCTTCCCACGTAGTCAAACTTGGCTATAGCTTCTATAGGCTCGCACTCTGGGTTGGGGGAGGGAAAAAGAATGGATATCAGATTCCAGATAGGCGTTATCTGCTCATTTTGGTTTCATAAAACTCCTGTATTGCTTTTACTCAGTGCTCATGATGGTGCAAAGCTGACAGGGATCAGCTGAGCTAACGCCACTGCCTGAAGTCAGTGATAATAATATGTCCCTTACACAGCAACATAATCAGCCCATGCCCCAACTCTGAAACATCTGCGTTGCTTTGGAAGTTGCAGAAAACCGATCAGCACACTCAAATGTTACAATAGCTGGTGGTGGAGAGAGCCCTTCACCTCCTGACGCAATGGCTCTTTCATGGCTGGGGAGTGGGATGGAGGCAATGAAGACCTCTGAAAATAAGATGAACAAACTCAGGTGAATAGTCAGAGATGTGAGGAAGCAACGTGTGATACAGCAGAAGTAAGCAGGAGTGCCTTCAACATCTGCAGTGGCAAAGGAACAAACAGGCAGGATCTCCCTTTGCCTGAGTAGGGATGTGCTCCCTAATAGGGTGCATTAATAGCTTTTAAATCCTAAAACAATGAGATTTCCCTCTTTTATGTGATGACTGTTCAGACACAGTGAAAACCTAGTATTTTACACAACGCTGAGCCTAGTACTTGAATCTGTGTAAGCTTCTTCTGATGCCCTCTTGGGTAAGGCAAACAGATCCAGACTGCCTAAAGATGACTCCTAGGCAAGGGCAGTCCCTGTGTGGCCTGAATTTGCTTAAGGCACTTCTGGCTGTTCCAGCATCCCACATTCCTCTGGTTTATTCTGGAGAGCTTGATATTTTTTGTAAGTTAAACGCTGCTTACAGCAGTCCTGCCTTGTCTCCACATAGTGCAGAAAAGCCTCTTCATCAAGAAATAATAAAAGATTTTTTTTAAAGCCTATCTTTCAAGGATGAAACTAAACCCAGCATCTTCTTCCCTCAGTATCCTGGTAAATTCAGGCTTACACTGGTAAAGGGCTCTATTCTGTGACCTATGCTGGGTTCAGAAATGAACTGATGCCAGTGAAGAGCCCCTGCTGAACATCTAGTTGCAGGTATCATCAGAGCTGACAGAGTACCCCCTTGATATCAGTGAAACCGCTGTGATTTTTAACAACATCTAGTTTCTTCTGCACAAAACCAAATGCACCTGAGCTCAAGCAGATCAAGATTTGTCACTGCGGTCTTAAAACATAAAGGAAAACCTGCAAAATATTGGTTTAAAAATCACACACTTTGTAGATCCGAATAACTCAAAGTACAGCTCCTGAAATGACAAATTTTCTTTACATAATTAGAGCAATATTTAGATGGAAATTAACATCTGGGCTAACGACTAGCATAGCAACTCTCTGTCTGGTGCAAATTAAAATCGCTGAGGCTGTAATTCCCCAAAGAACCAGACTTACAACAAAAACCACTGTCCCTTTATGACAACATTCTGTGTCTTTTGAAAATTAACTTCATCCTGCAGCATGAAAACATAATGATAGTACCTTTATTGAGGTTATAGTTTGCAGCTGTTTTTTAATAACTTGCCCGGCCTGCAGAAGGCTGCCCGGCGGTTTGCTGCTATGCAGTCAGGTGAAGAACCATCAGTGACAAACTGCAGTGCATTTTGGTTAGTCAGGAGTTACAAAACCAGAAACTTTGCAGAGATGGCATACAGTGGTATTTCTGGAAAATTGTAATGCTAGTATATGTAATAGTGATATAGTCTAATATACAATCATGTTTTCATTTCTAGGTAGTCTGTCTAAATACATCTCTGACAGAAAGTACAGACGTGACAAAGCGATTAGAGGCATGGAAAGACAATATTGCCATGTGAGGAAAGAGTAAATTAAACATGCCTGTTTATCTTGCATCATACTCTAAGAAAGTGATATTACATCAAAGGGCAATAATATAAACCGATGAAAGGAAATGCTGTTTTTACACATATCATGCATGTAGCTTGTGGAATTTATTGTAAGGAGATAGTACTGATCTCAGGTAGAACTGAAAAAAAGGACTAGATATTTGTATGAATAAACATTTCATTAGCTGTAAATTATGGGTTATGAAAGACTGGAAGCACAAGCTCCCAGGTTTCAGAGAGAAAGTCACCCACTAATTGGTAAGAATTAAAAACGCAAGCAAACAAACAAACAAAAAACCCTTTGCAACAAGTAGGCAAATGCCTAAGTGCCTGTACGTGTTTTTCTTTGACCTCCTCTGAAGCTAACTGATAATGGTTGTGGACACTGGGCTGACTGATAAACCTCTAAACTGATTAGCTATGGAATTTCCTGTTTCCACATTAATTTCAACAGATGATACAGTATCACGCACTTGTGTCTACAGGTCTAAATCTTTTTGTTTACAGTTTAATGGACTAAACCAGAAATAGTTCCATCTCCCTTAGTGGAATTACGCTAATGTAAGAGCAGTGCAAGACGACAGTCTGTTTTTTGTATCCTCCCATGTCCTGTACCTCATTACAGATTTAAATACTTTCTCAGCTGCCTGAAGGAAGTTGTCCCATTGGAAACAGCTGTAATGTACTAATAATGGATGTGACTTTTGAGACATGTTTGTTAGATTTCCTGGGTAACAAACCCTACTTCCTCACGGAGGAAGGCTCAGTACGTCTCACACCGGTTTCTTAATGCAAGTTCAGAAGTAAGTTCAGATGGATTTTATTATTTCGAAAGGGGCCTTTTGCTTGCCTGAGTGATCCTTTTACACGGTCAGCACTTTCCTGTAGCTAACAGTGTTCAGATTTTATTTCTTAAATACTAATTTTTGACTTTTTTACAAGTCAAACTTTTAACAGTTAAAACCAAAATAGCATGACAGTTACTCCTGGAAAGAAATGCATTTTGAAAAGCTAAGCTATTTAATATAAAGGTTACTGAATGACAGACAAGCATTTTTCACAGAAGCAAAGGTGATGAAAGGTGAAAGTTGGGATCTGTATCTCAAATTCTGCATGAAACTGAACCGTAATGTCTAACAGCAAAACTGACAGCTTGGAAGGAAACATAATTGCTTTCCTCTGCCCATACCTGGGGGCATTTGCCTACAATGGCAAGAAGTACTTGATAACATATATGATCTCACCAGCTGTCATCCCTAGTGATTCAGGCAAAGGTATGGAAGTGAAAAATTGGGACAAACCGAAGAATTGGGGGAAAAGCTTTAGAGACTCTGTTAATCAGCAAGCTGTGTTCTCACTTTTTTACTTAGGACCCCCAAATTCTCTTAATATTATTACTATTATTGGTGGCACATTACAGAGTATTATGCTTAAAAATCAAGGTTCAATGGCAAGTAGATCTGTCCAGATCCACCAGCTCAGGAGAGGGGAAAGAGCACATGAAACAGAGGTGCCAATTTTCTTCTTACCACTTGAGGGCCAGATGTGGCACTAACCTCCCTACAAAGGTGGTGGCTTTGAAGTGGTGCTGCGCTGCCCTCTGCACCCCAAGACACAAAGAGCTAAGGAAAGAGGGGAAATCAGCCCCTGTGCTTTTGCGAGGGATTAGCAGTTGCTCTTGCTCTGTAGTTCCTCAGTTACCCTGGATGTGCCCTGCCTGCCTGGAATACAGTATATCCTGAAATCCCTGGGAATACACTATTTCCTGATCTGTTTATCCTCTTCTGCATCCCACCAAAGAACAGTGGCTTTGCAATGTCAAGCTCTTGTCTTCAAGACAGCAGTTCCATGACTGGGGAACAACAAAAGCCAAGAAATGTTGCAAGGTGTCGACAGAACAGAATTTGGCAAAATGTTGATCCCAGCATGAACTACTGAAAAGCAGTAAAAATAGTACACGTCGGGGACACAACAGTAACTTTTAACCTTACACGTCCCTGTAATTTTTGTTTTCAGCAGAACTACTGCCTCATTTTCTATCCCATATTTGTGAGTTGTCTATGAACAGTATGATATTAACGGTGTGTATGTTTTTCCAGCAGAAATAACCCATCTGCTTAACTTCCTCAGGAAATTCTCTCCTATTTCCTTTGAAAACAAATCTTTCTTCATATGCCTCCAACAAGAATAAAAAATCTCCAGTAACTTAAAGGTAAAGAAAATATTCTAAAAATTGCTTGAGCAAGACGTAAATAATATCCTTTGAATCCTTACCTAAGAGGCACTATCAGGTAAAGTTTTTTCTGCAGCAAAATTAGATATAGATAGATTTCTTTGTGCCTCAGCTTGAGTCCAAATGGCCTACACCTCAGCAATTAAATTTAATTTCCAAATGTAGGAGAAAAAAATAAACTTATGTGTTTTCTGCACATTTAAAAAAGACAAAATATTATAGTGAAACATGTCTCTTCCTCCTTCCCTCTCCCCTTCCAGTGATCCCCTTCCATATATTTATATGAACGTGTGAGTAGCCTTAGGAAAATAAAGGAGATTTATATGCTTAAAATTCAGCAGTTATAAAGTATTTATATGCTCAATTATACATTCCAATCTTCTTTTCCCCAAGCTTCCAGGTTTTACCTCTGCAGACATACTCTGTTTTTTTTTTAATTGAAAAAAAAATCTGTTTGTTTTGTAATTTGTAATTAAACATTTCTAATACTACTCAGCCAGCTACTACAGGTGGGTTTATTCTAGCAGGCACAGAGCGACTCGCTTGCAGTTTTAATTTTATATAGCAAATAATTCTTATAACAACAATAGCCAAAGTAGGAAAATAAATCCTTTACCTTTTGACCATAGCCTCTGGATTCTGTTTCAATAACCTAGTAACTCCTATGGGGTTAGCAGCCCAGTCTTGGGAACGTCTAGGTCATTTCAGCATAAAATTAATCAGATTTTCTACATTAAAAAATTTGCATTTATAGAATCTGCTTCATCCATCTCCTAACAGAGGGAAATACATATGTCTGATCAATACCAGCAAGCACAGAACAGCACTTATGTGCCTCCCTTTCTCTCTCCCCACTTATTACTGGCGCTGACGCATCGAGCTTATAATCAATGAATCAATCATATTAAAACACCACAATACTCCAAACCCTTCAGCGGAAGCTTTCTTTGTCCATCCAGGTCAGTCAGTTTACTCTCATGAGATTTGATACTCAGGCTGTAAAATTATCACCTAGTCTCGTATTGGGCACCATGAATATTTTATAGAAGGAATTGTCCAAGGCACAGACACATGACTATACATACAAAGAGATGGTGAATGCATTTCATTTAATGCAAATGCCTGTAACCTACATCAGAAAAACATCCTATTATAACAGAAAGCCTTTATCAATGGAAAAAAATGGATTAGAGCTTGCAGGTTGAGAACTTGAAGGCCAACACTGCTTTTTATGCGATCCAGGCCTCATCTTTGCAACAGTATTTGCCTAAATTACAAATATTTTTGTGCTAACAATTATTTCACTGTAAACACAAATGCCTGCTTCCTTTCAGAACTGAATTCATTAAAAAGGTGTGATGGGGCAACCAGAATTAAACCGCTAGCCAATCTGGTGAAAAAAATCCCATGTTCTGAGTAATTTAATCTTTTACCAGAACTCTCTTCTTCAGGCAGCTGCTCTCTTCAGGGTTTGTCTCCATCAGCAGCACAGTCCTACTACAGGCAATGTGAGGCTGTTGCTGCTAACTACCACAGCACAGCACTCGAGCAGAGCCCAAGATTATCCAGGCCCAGATGATGCACCATGTGATGTTTCCATAGCTGCAATTTGCATGGCTCTGCTTCTTTGGATCCTGCCAATGTTTTCATCTTTCCTAGGCACAGTTTTACAGTAAACTCTTTGGATCAGTGCTGAAAAGCTGTACGTCTCTTCCATGCCTTCTCCGTACTTTCACTCTCAGTTTGGTCATGGGCCCCACTTGCTTTTGCCACAGCAGCTGGCCCCTACGTGTGGAGCTGGTGCGTCCACCTGCACGTTGCTACCTCATCTGCGCCCTGATTAGGAGCCAGACAGACTGTACCTATCTTCAGCCTCTGCTCTTGCTCGATACCTCCAGCAGCAGGAGGAGCTCTTATAGTAATGTATAGCTGCAATGTCTTGGAAAAATAATGTGTAATTAGAAGTTTGTTTGCACCATTTTGTGGAGCTGTATTGCAGAAAGAACAGATTGAGATGTTTTCATCTTTACCGAGCTGGTTGAGAGCAGCCCCCCTACAAGCCAGCTTGTAAAACCATTTGTATTCCCTATGGTGGGTTCAGGCATGAGGAGATATCTCAGGCTTCTCTGATTTATGCACACTTCTCTCCTATCCTCAGTTTTTTCACCCTTCTGTGGTGCCTGCCCAGACAAATGTCGCCCCTCTCCAAATGGCTGCATTGGCAGACTCTGCCTGCCCCTCCTCACCGCAGCAAAGGGGAAGAGACAGGCGATCTGTTACCGCTGGCTTGTCTACGTGACAAAGCAGATGGGGACCGCTACAGTGGAACAATTGTTTACATTGTTCTGTGTGCAATGGGACCAGCATAGCCAGGTTTCCTATAGATACATCTTCCTGTTCCCCTTCCCTATGGCAATCATCCCAGCTCCTATCCAATGTCACTTATGATATCCTTAAAATTTTTTTTTAAATATTTTGTTTGTTTGCTGCTAAAGCTCTTTTCCTCCCCTCTCCCCCTTTCTGTCTCCTCCTCTTCCTCCTTCCATGCATCCTCTGAGAGGGAAAGAGGTGGCTTTCGTTCCTGCTGCTTCTCAGCGCACGTGTGCTGGTTGCTCTGTTTGGATTGTGGCTGGCCAGATATGCAGAGAGCTCACAGGGCAGCTCTTCTCTACAGGGAGCATTATTTTGAAACCTTCACCTCTAACTAGCTATTAATTGACAGGAAATGTGTGTATTTAACAATCTTGATGCCGCTTTATATCTGTTCACTTGACTGAAGCTAGCCAATGAGTTCAGAAGTTACTATGTGAGATATCTAGGGACAACCCCATTGACATAAGCCACAGCCAAATAAACCTTATTTATTTAGGAGACCTAGCTATAAAGAATTAACCTAATAGAGATGCATCAGCTTCTTCATGGCTACCCACAGTACCCAGAACTGTCAGAGTGAATGTGGTTGATGTTTATAGTGAATGCCTATTGCTCAGAAGTCTTACTGTGGGGTATCCACATGCTTTTCGACAGCTATAAATCCTTTAGAAGGTATAGCTTTTAAATTCATATCAAAAGTCATCATACCGGGTGGTGACTATCTCCTAGATAAAATATGCTAAGATACACTTTTGATAAGTTTAGCTTTTTCATACAAAAGATAAAGGGTCACCAAAAATGTAACATCATATCAGAAAATAATATGTGCTGACTGAAATAGTTTCTCTCTTGCCCTTCCTGTGACTGGGCAAACCAGGAGAGGACAAGGAAACAGCTGGCCAAACACAGATGGATCAGAGTGAAAAAGCAAACAAACAGGATTAAAAATGGTGGCTTTGCTACAGAACACCAGGACTGAAATCCTCTTCTTTCAAGTAAGACACAATGAGGAAAGGAAGCAGGTCTCCTGCATGAAACACCTGTAAAACTCATTCCTATCAAAGGCACAATAAAGTAACAGACATACCGTCTTCACTGGTATGGGGCTCTGTACTAGCATCCTGGTCCACTTCCTCTAATGTACCATGTTCGCTGTATGGGCTGTCACTGAAGAGAAACAAAAGGTCGCGTAGAGACAGAAACTATAGCATGAAATGGATGCTTCAATGGGCATTAAACCTCAGTCCCTGTCCTTCCTAGGCCATTGAGGGTAACTGACTTATTTCACAAATATCCAGTACGTCAGCCCTCCACACCATTATGGTGTGAAGGCTCAGGGGGCAACTGATCAATGTGTACAAGTGTCTGAAGGGAGGGTGTCAAGAGGATGGGGCCAGACTCTTCTCTGTGGTGCCCAGTGACAGGACAAGAGGCAACGGGCACAAACTGCAACACAGGAAGTTCTATCTGAACATGAGGAAAAGCTTTCCTGTGCGGGTGACAGAGCACTGGAACAGGTTGCCCAGAGAGGTTGTGGAGTCTCCTTCGCTGGAGATATTCAAAAGCCGTCTGAACACAATCCTGGGCAACGTGCTCTAGAGGTCCCTGCCTGAGCAGGGGGGCTGGACTAGACGATCTCCAGAGGTCCCTTCCAACCTCAACCATTCCGGGATTCTGTGATTTAAAATTATTATTATAATATCATAAAGTTATGTGAAAAGTAATTCTCGTGCCCTGCTATGAATACAGAATTATTGAAGAAGTCAACATACCTCTTCTTCAGATAACAACTTCATTTGTTAAAAAGTTATCAGAACTTTTGAATCCTTTCATTTACGAAAAGTGGGTGCAAGTGGCTAAGAGAGGAAAGGAGCAGGGGGAAGAGTCTGGCATCATAAGCTGAAACTGGTTAGGACAGTTCACCTCTTAGAGTTTCCTATCTGGCTGTGCACTCTGGCTGTATGCCTGGAAGTCTGCCTGCCTCTGGCTGAACACAAGGGTAGCTTCCTCCACAAAACATTGCAGGAAACGTCCTGTGATCATTGTAATTGCCTTTGCTTCATGTGTTTTACAATTAACACTTTCCTTGGGAACCTAAGTGTTCTTTTCATTTACCTTCATACTTCTATGGTTTGTGAGCGTCATTCTACATCACAGGAGTCAACCAGACAAGCAGTCTGAATATTTTGTTAAGGAGATAGATAGAAGGATAATACTCTGACTTACCAGTAGTCATCTCCAGCCATACATTTCTCATATACTGGGCCATCAAGTTCTTTAGCATCTGGAAAAATAGCTTCATGATGGATGATGATAGTTTTGATTATTTCATTCACATGTGCCTGACAAGACACCTGGTCTTGTATGTCTGGAACAGGCATCAGTGTTGGCCCAAAACAAATGGCCAGGTTGTATGGATCCATCATGTTTTCATCACTGTACTGTGAAAGGCTGTTATAAGAGAAAAATCAAGAAAAATTGACTTATCCACTGCGACTAACCTTATTCTGAAAACTCGAGAATCTCAATTTCCTCACAACATGGAGATTTCCTGTTCTCCTTGACACGTAATCCCACACAATGTAACAAAACAAAAAAATGAAAGGGGAGTTCTTCAGTAGGCTATATAAATTACCAAGTGAGTTTCTGGTACGTACGTGTGTGCACATATATGTGTTTCTACACTGCTGTGTTTAGCGTCCACTGACCTAATGTAAAACGCATCAACGTCCAACAGGATTGGGTCCTAAATAGGTATACATAAGTACCATTTCTCATCAGACCTTGATGCATCTCTCCCATCTACTGGCTATAAAACTCAGGCAGACTGAATTGTCCTCCTCTGGAGGTAACTCAGCTCCTGGATCTTACAAAGGCTCTTGTGACTTCTAGTTTTTGTTTTTACCAAGCAACCCAAAATCCCTGAGCACCGTGCCTTCTGCCCAGAAAATACCATGGGAGGTTCATCTTGGAATCATCCAAACAAAAGACTAAGATTGCTTTTATTAAACAAATGTGCATGCTTTTCTTTCCTTCAGAAAATTCAACATTATCAGTTTTCAATTCTAATTTTGAATTAAAATTTGCTCTTTATTCCATTTTTTCAAAGCATTGAAATTTCTCATGGAAACTGGCTTTTGCGTAGCTCTGTGCAGGGCCAGTCAAACATAAGCTGAAGTCCTTGGACACCCTTTACCTCAGTATTGTTCTGCACCTTGAAGCAGTAAATGCATTAGTATGTCTGCTTGTGTTTAAATACAGCAAAATATTTCCTTTAGAAAGGGAATTCTGGAGAGTATTTGCTAAGCACAAACAATACAAACTGAAGAGGCAAACCTTTTAAATGACTCCCTTCATATCCTGCTTGTAAAATTAATCACGCTCTCCCTTTCTTATATCACTTTTTGTTATCCTAGCTTGTGTCTTAACTGGAGACATCTTGATCTATAGAGTTTTTAAAGTGTTTCATCCTTTATACATGTACAAGATCGTGCAACAAAAGATGGTAACTGTCATCATGAAACGTGGGAAGTCCTGCTGGTGGCTGGTAACGTGTGGCGTTCCTCAGGGGTCATGGCTAGGGCTGATACTGTTTAACATGTTCATGAATGACTTGGCCAATGGGATGGTATGCACACTCAGCTAACTTGCAGATGGCACCACACTGCAGGGAGCAATAGATAAGCTGAAGGACAGGATTGCCACTTAAAGTGACCTTGACAACACGGAGGAATGGGCTAACAGGAACCTCATCAGGTTCGAAAAGGATGAATGTAGAGTCCTGTGCGTGGAACAGAATAACACCATGCATTACCACAGTCTGGGGCTAACTGGCTAGGTAGCAGCTCCCAAGGAAAGGTAGCGGGGTCCTGTTGGACAACAAGCTGGACGTGATTCAGTACGTGTGTCCTAGCAGCAGTGAAGCCTAATTGCATACCTGTGTATGCAATTAGGAAGGCTGTGCTAGGAAGAGGATAGCCCAGCAGCTCAAGGGAATGGATTATTCCCCTCCACTTGGCACTCATGAAGCCGTATTTGTGGTGCTGTGTCTAGTTCTGGGCCCTCAGTACAAGAGAGATCGACAAACTGGAGCGAGTCCAGAGAAGGACCACTGAGATGGTTAGGAGGCCTGTACTCTAGTACAGGGCGTACAAAGAGAGGGGGAGGGAACTGGATTTGTTCAGCCTTCAAAGGAGAAGGTTAACGGGGAATTTAGCAGCAACTTTCAACTGTCTAAAGGGGAGGTATAGACAAGATAGAGCAAGACTCTTCTTGGAGGTGCACAGCAAAAGGATGAGAGGCAACAAATGCAAGTTGCAGCAAGCGAGATTCCTACTGGAAACAGGGAAAAAATTCTTCACCATAAGGGTGACTAAGCATTGCGATGGGCCATCCAGAGAGGCTGTGGATTTCCCGTCCTTGGAAAAAGTTAAAACTTGACTTGACAAGGCCTTGAGCAATTTGATCTAACTTTTGAAGTTTTAAGGAGATTGGACCTGATGACCTCAAGTCATGAGGTGTGATGACTCCACATGGCCAAGCAGGCCCATGATACATAGAGCAAAGCAGAATGGGACTTGCAGAAAGCCAGACTGTAGGGTTTTTTTTTCCAGTGGATGGAGCAGTTTGGAGACAGGCAGGGCTTTAGCCTGCTTGTTGAACTGCATTCCTGTAGAGGGCACAGATTTAGCTAACATGACCATGTAACAAGTGTAACCTCACATAACTCTGGCCAACCCTTATGTCTAAGAGGAGAAGCTGTGGCTAAAGCCTCTGAGGTATTTACACAGTGTCATTGCTCTGTGTGGATTGTTTGCGGTCTAATGAGGGGTTAATTCATGCTTTCAATGAATTCACATTTTAGCTCATCTCACTGCTGGAGGAATGAGTGGTGCTTCCCTCTTCTACCTGGTTATTTTCATAAAACTTCGTCTTTGAGATCTCTGCCCCTCTTTGAAATATTACTTGAAAGTGGTTCACAAATTATTGGAACAATGGAAACAAGAACAGCTGTGAATATAGACATGCATACATAACAGGCCTGCAATACCACTGTTTCTGTAGGAACAGATAGAAAAGGATGAAATGGGGAAGGCAGCAAAGACAGAATGAATGAACAGAGGGCAAATTTGGAAAAAAAGAGGAAAATGCAATGTGAAAACAGATATAATATGGCAGCAGAAAGAGAAGAGCTAGAATCAGGGCAGAAGACAGCACGTGAAACAAAGTATACAGTGAAAATACTGGGGTCAGCAAAACTGGAGAGGGCTGTGAGGGACCCTCGAAGGGTGAAACACAGTGTAATCATCCAGCCTGCCTTTTACTTTTCTCTTTGAGAATGAAGAAGTTTTTTGAGAATGATGAAGGCATGAACACTACTTTCCCTTTCTTGCATACCCTTCCTTCCAGCAGCTGCCTCTCTTTGGCAATGTGAAAATCCAACTAGTTTATATCAAAGCACACACTGCGGGTACAGGTTCTCCTTACTAGTAGCCCCATTACTAGAAAATACAAACAGAAACATGGAGTCTCTCTCTGGCCGAGACTAGCATCAAGTAAGTAGCTTGAGGTGCCTGTGTTGCTTGTATATGTATGTTGTTTATTTTTCCCACTGGGAGATTAAAATCAACTTGAATTGAGGAAAAATTCTACTTCTAAATTATGTAAATTATTTTTAATGTAGCTACGGTTTGTGTATGTTATTTTTCTTACTTTACTGCTGCAGCGTGCACTCCCCATTTCAGACAACATTTAATCCGTCTTACTATAACTTTGCTCAGTTTTGGACAAATGCAATTCTAATTTGCATGAAAACTGCCGTTTTCCTTCTATTTTCATTGCCAATTAAAATATTATTTTTTGTGTTAAATGAAGCTTCAGTGTAAATTCTACATAGAGTATGAGTAAACACAACAAACTTTGATACCAGCAGAGGAAGGTAGATAAAAGATACAGTATCTTGAGGAATTCTAAAGCACTTACTGGTTGAGGAAGGCAAAGAGGTATCTCATCACTATAAGGACCGACCTGGGCAAAGTAAGGAGGAGTTTGCGGATGTGAAGAGCCCTCTCACAGAGATTGTCTATTCCTGTAAAGCAGAAGAAGATACTTTAAAATCCCTTTCCTATTATGGTCTAAAACAGCATTCAGTCAGTTCACTCAATTGGCACTTGACTCTTTAGTACCACATATCCCTAGCTAATATTTTCTCATTTTGGGCTATTAAAAAAAGAAACCCTAAAGGTCCTTCTCTCTCTCATTACAATCATAAGCAGTTTAAAAGTAATGCCTTTAAATACACCTTGCAAATCTGCTGAAGCCAAATACTGTGCCACCTGCTGACCTACACAGCTCATAAAACCACAGTATTGGTACAAAAGTAATCTGAGGAAACCAGGAAGAGAAGTTTGCCCTCAGTTTCAAACATAGATTCATTCTCTTTATTCGAGTGTGGATATTGGAAACAACATTCCAATCAGTAAGCTGCTCTAATTAGTATTTTTTATCAACTCTCCATCTGAAACTCCAATAACAGCAACGTAGAAGAAAGGCTTTATGTTGCTCAATGTGTAAGCAGCAAACCCAAAGATCACATGTACCTTCCCCAAATGATTTTATAACAGTCCACTAAAATTCTTCTGAAGAGGGCAAAACAAAGTCAGCTTAATAAAACCGTCACTTCTTAATTTCTAGTAACAAGGATGCATTATTTTCTGTGTTGGTCAGAAGGGCTATGTGCTACAAGTGGAGGTAAGGATGGGGTAAGAAGAGAAACTACCTTTCAGAACAGCCGATCTCTAAAGCTTCTACTCAGTGTGTTTTCTATGTAAATAACACTGCTAGAAACAATCTAAAATGTCAGTAATGCTCCTTATGTCAGCAAGAAAGAATGCTGCAATTAACATCATTTAGGGAGACTCTTAGTAGACTACAAGAGAAATGCTACACAGTTTCTCTGAAATGGATATTCAAAAATGCTGAAATGTCAATAGCTGAAAAGTCATTTTTACTAAAAATGGGATATTTAACAGTAGACACATGCTTGTCTCCTAACAAATCAGCACTTATTTGTAGATGTAAAATGTGCATTGACTTATGCTTGTCAGAAGAACAATCGGTGTCCAGTAATTAGTATTTTGGTACCACGAACTGAGCATAAGCAGAGCATCTCAGCAGTGAGACTTCTGTTTATTGCTCAGAGGTGCTGCACTTTATTAAGATGTATATAGTGAGGGAAGGGGCAAAAACCTGCTCCCACATATGCAGTTAAAGGTCATCCCATTGGCTCAGCACCATTAGTGTGCTGGGGAACAGAAGATTTTGGGATGAGGCAAAACTCAGCTCCTTGGGACTTTCTGTAGAAGCAGAACAGTCCATCCCCACTTGTATACACCCATTTGGATTGCGGCATTTATTGCAGGAGCAGCAAAGTGAAACTCTTGTAGGAAGAGAAAAACCCTTTCTAGCAGGGTGGCTGAATGCTGGAATACTGGCGTTGGTGAGCTGTCATTAACTGCCTCGGGGCTTATAGGAGAAAAGGTTGCTGCCAGGCTGTATAACTTATAACTAAAATAGTCAAAGTAAACCCAGGCTCTAGCTTAAAGTCAGTTCAAACCACTGTGGAGTATGGGACTTGAAACTTACTTTAATGTTTCTGCTGAATCTGAACGGTATGAATCAAAAGGAAGCATTTCTGGTTAGTGGTTTAGAACAGCAGTCCTCAGCAGGGATCTGGTAAGCTTGGGCGCTGCTTGCACAGCTAGGAGCCGCCGAGCAATGCCAATCCTCTTCTCTCCCTTTCCTCTGAATGCCCCATCTTAGACTTGCCTGTACCACATACTCTCACTTCTGCCCTGCAGCGCCACGCTGCTGCTCTGTGCAGCCCACGGCCTTTCTCCACCTGCCTAAATTAAGCTGCTCTCGGTGGAAGGAGCCTGACCGTACCTTCAAATCCTGTTCTTCCATCCAAGAGGGCTGCTGTTACTGCTAGTAGTGCCTTGTCACCTGTGCTTCTCTCCAACAAGCCTGACTGTACCTCTGAACACAGAGCTGCAGGATTGGGTGTTTTTTAGTCTGTGTGTATGTGTGCAGGTGGGTATTCTATGGAACAGGGCTTGGGGAGAAAGGTCTAAAGGGATTTTAGTTACTTCTTTCCACTCTCCTGCCTCAGCAGCACTGCTTGGTCCCAGCACAATGGGTGGCTCAGCTTCTCTCTAGCCTCTCAGTCCTATGCATGTCCTGGATTTGGGAAGCTAGAGAGAAGTTGTGACACAGCACCAGGATCTGCCTGCTTCATTAAAGCCATTCCTGGCTAATACATTGTGCTGCAGCCCTGCTTCTTCCAAACTGTTCGAGAAACCTTTACTGGCCTGAACCAGTACAGGTTTAGTCATAGCTGAACTCAAACCAGAGCTGAACTAAGAAATGGAGCAGCTCCTTCCAGCAGCAGGCTGCCTATCCGGACGCAAGACCTTTGCCTAAACCAATAAATTGAAACAGGACAGGACACGGTCTTGAACACTGACAGGCAGCTACCACACAGTGCAGCTGCCATCATACTCTCTGGTGTGCTTCTGCTACAGCCAGCTACAGCTCTCCCAGGCAGTACCCAGGCATGGTTCAGGGGATGTGTGGGCCTGGATTTGGTCCCAGGAGGCAGCATGGGCAAGGCAGGCTAGGTACAGAGAGTTTGGCTGTACGGCCTTGTGTCAAGCTATCCCAGTTGCCCTTAGTATAGGCATAACTAGTACGAGCAGGTTATCTCTATATTGAAGCTGGTACAAGCTATAAATACTAGAATGAGGTGTGTGTATTCCTAATACCTTTCTAGTAACTCAGTTCCAGTTTCCATGAAAGCTCCTTTATTGAAAATCCAAACCACTGCCAAGCGCTTAATTTGGGTGCTTTCCACAGTATTTCAAAAGGCTTGTTTTTCTTTCTCAGCACTCGTTTGCTTTAAAGGAGATAGGTAATAACGTTTTGTATTTACATACTGTTTTTAAATGAGGAGCCACATTTTATAGCTGCTTGTGTGTATGCAGTGTATGTGTGTTTGTGGATATGTACGAAAGAAGGAATGAATACAGAGAGATCTTTTTGCATCCAGGCAGGAAGCATTTGTAGCTCTGCTGCTTCCCATACAAAGGAAACAGAAACCATTGCTTTGCCTCCACTGGCCACTTTGCTAAAGAGAGCCTCAGGAGAGAACGGTCCTGCAGGCTACAGACTGGTTATTGTGAGGAACCACTGGCAATACCAATATCGAAGAAGATCAGCTGCATCTTCCCTCTCATAGCCCTTCTGATGGAGACTCTCTTTTCATTACTCTGATTTTTAAGAACTGTAATTAGTCCTGCCTCAGTCACCAGCAAGGTATTTCCCTTTTTTCAGCTACGAAAACTGAAGTACTGATATCATATGACTTGTCCAAATAATGCAATGAGCTGCCAAACAGAAATGGAAGTCAGGGAATTTGAGCGCTGGTTCATTACTCTAATGAGACTCCCACCCTCAGATGCAATCAATTGGATAAGCCTCTGGCAACGCCAAGCATACTGAGAACTAATGCATATTCTCTGAGTATGGAGGAAGGCAGGGAATGGAGATCCCTGTGAAGGACACAGGAATAGCAACATAAATCATGACTATCATCAGGTAAATAGTGCAAATGGAGAGGGTTACATATTTTGTAGTTTGCAGTTCTCAGAGCAGAGCAAAGCCATAAGAGACTTTGGAGCTCCTCTGACACACCTGCATCCCAGACCTATCTCAGCCATGGGGACCGAACCCACAACTAGGAGAGTTTCCCAGCAGCCAGGCAAGAAGGTGTTTTGAGTGGGAACTCTCTGTGCTCTGGTGAAAGCTACATTGCAGCCCAAAAGACAGAAAGGGACAGTTGTGGGGCAAAAGAAGAGAAGCAAAAAAGGTCAGGTTGGTTCTGGGGCTTCAAGATTAAGGCACTCTGCGGGACATCTGGGTTGGAGGCTTGGTTCCCAGGACTACTAATGAATTTCTATCAGACAGTAATTGAATGAACCCCCAAATAATATAAGGAACTAAGTCTTCTATGTATCCATAAAATTATCTAGACATCTAACCAGCAGAGGTGTTTGGGATCTAAGGAACCCTCACCAGCTACTATGAAACATGAAAAACAGAGGTCTAGGAGGACTCTCTAGACGTTATTTAGTCCACACATCTTCGCCTTCCTCTTCACATCTATCACCTCTGAGAGATGTTTGTCCAACCTGTTTATAAAATCCTTCAAAGACGCAGACCACAGCCTCCCCAAGACAGTCTGTTGTAGAGCAATCTCACCTTGCTCTTGGAAAATTTTTATTTCAGTGTTCTTCCATGGACTTCCTCTCCAAATGGTCCTTCTCCGTAAACTGGACAAACAAATCCAGCTGAGACTCATATCACTGCATAAGCGAAAGAATTACTTATGAGCTACCTGTCTCTTTGTCAGCCACTAGCTGAGGACCAGTTCCCAATAGGGTGAGAGAGGCATAAATCCTGGCTACTCAAGCCTTACAAAAAAGATGTGATTTTCAACTTCCTAGGAAGATAAGCTCTGGAACTTGTTTCAGAGACATAGTGTCACCTTTGCCTACTACAGAGAGATACATAGTTAGTGAGCATGCACTTTTCTCTTCCTTGAGAAACAGCACGTTTTAATTACCTGCTGGATCATGAGGAGGTTTTTTCAAACAGACTCTAGAGTGAAAAGCTGAACAATCTGCCTCAGAAGAGTAAAGGAAGCCAAAGAGGGGAGTAAACAGAATTACTAACAGAAAAACCCAAATGTAAATAAAGCAAGACTAAATTATAAATGAAGACAGGGATACATTCATCCTAAAGTACATTAAGAAAACATAAGGCAAATTGATGTTTAATTAAGCAATAATCCTGAAGTAGTGGAGCACGTAACGGGCAATAAATATTCAAATACATAAACTCAAAGCTTTAGTGACTGAGAACAAAAGACATTTGCAAGAGAGCAATTGCTGATGGTTCCCAAATATTTTGGGCCAACTGGACAGCTACATGTCTTTGTCATCCAAGTTTAGTTAAAAATGCTATAAAAAAGCACTATACTTTCCTGTTCATCAGCATGGCCCTACATATGGCCTCATCTGCACTGGTGGTGAGAGGTGGGTACCTCATGAGGACAGAAGCAGTCAGAGCTCAGAAATCAGAAAGAGGAATTCTAGATTGTGTCTGTTTCACCACCCTGTTAACATCCTTCATCGGCCAATCTCAGTAGTAGCAAAAGAAAGGCAAACATTTTGCAACGGGAAGATGTTATTGATCAGCACATATAGGAGGAGAAACCTGGTGTCAGCACTGAATTAAGTGTGCTAACCTAATAGCCAGTGCTGTGCAAGGTAAGCACAACTCACAGGCAAGGGTAGCACAGAGGAGGAGCAAATAAAAAGCAAACAACTGTAATGCAAGATAAAGTTGGCCATTTCTCTCCTTCAGGACCAGTATTTTGAAGGACAAAATTCAATGTGGTATCTATGTGGGGGGTCACTCATTACTTCCACTTGGAGCAGCACCTACTAATAACAGAGAGAATGCCTAATCCTTATTTTGCATACCCGCTGAATATCAAATGGGATTGAGTTGCACTTGCAGATGCACTTGTTATGGTCAGTTTGCAGCTGACATGTAAGGTACATGAATATATATTAGTGGTGAACTTAACAGTTTGTGCCTCCTTCCACTTTTGGATGAATCCCATCCAATTCAAAGGTACATATATGTTAACTCAGCAATGCCACTTACGCTCCCTGAGATCTATTTAAGAAGGCGTTACAGGAGGGCAAAGACAACAGTCTCCACTATTACTTGGAGGAAGGCAACAGCTGCTGTCATTTTGCTGCAACTCCTTCAGGAAGAGTTGACAATTCATAATACAGTTTTTTACGTTTTTAAATAATGAGCAACAGTGTGGAAAAGCAACAAAATAATTTCCTGACATAACATATTTATGTTATATCATAACATATGTAGGGAAATGCAAACTGCTGGCTGCAAAGTATCAAAATGGTGAAAATTAGAAGGGAAAAAGACAAGTTTTTATCCATCCTGATGCGTTAGTATATCAAATTTAAGGCAAGGGGGATGACAACAAGAAGAATGATAACGACCTAAGCAGTAGCTAAATTGTCTGGGTAGCTTAGGTGTGTCTGCTGCTGCATTGCATAGCTGTATATGTAAAAGTCAACTGTAATTCAGATGTATAAGAGAGGAGTGCCCACACACAGAAGATGAAACATGGCCAGCCTTCAGTACAGCTTCAAGACCTTCTGCCTACATGTAACTCCTGATACAAATATCTCGCTTTTGTTTGGGGCAAACCTACTACTGCAAAAGGGCAGAAAAGAAGCATAGCGCAACTCTCCTCCCTTTCCCTCCACCTTATTTTACCCTCTGGACGGTTATGTGCTGCTGTCAGCAACAATAGCCACCCCTTTTGCCGAGAATACAGAATTATGGCTGTGTGATGCACAGAAGCCCATAATGAGATGGAGATTTTATATATTGCCCTACCTTGCATGCCTCCTCTGGAGCAGTCATAATTTGACCCCAATTTTAGCTAAAACAGTTTATAAACCCAAAGAGAATAACAATGTTCTCATGAGCCTAATTAATACAAATTGCCCTAAAAGTCACAGTCATTTTGCACTGTTTCCAATGTATTTGCAAAAGGGAAAGCATTGAATCACAATGCTCTATTTCATTTGAAAATATATGCATAAATGCAAAGGAATTCCTCAGTGGCTGCACTGAGGAAAGGTTCATTTTACAGCAGTAGCCTCAATTATGCTTGACATCCATAGCTAAGTACTTCTGTTTCAAGGGTTTTTTTCACTAGCAACATTACATTCACATATAAAATGTGTGACATTCTGCCCTTTTATAGCTTTATGTGAACATTAACTTTAGGAATTTGTTTTCTCCCCCCCCCCCCTTATAACAATTTCTACCAACATTAACAAAAATGCACTGGCAAATCTTGACAGACAAGTTGAAAACAACTCAAGGTTTAATCCTTTCCTTACAGTTTTATCAGAAAACTAATGTAGCAAGAAGTAGAGCTTTCACATCCTCTTAATTAAAAACACTAAAGCTTTCTGGACTTTGCATACTCAACTGCGACATAATGAATTTACAGTAACTTCTGTTCTCATAGAGGAAACGGAGGCTGTCCTCGCTCTCATTAACATGTAGCATCATGCTGAATATGTGAAGGAACTATTTCATGTACTAGAGTCACATGAGCACAGAGAAAGACACTAATGCTGCTATGACAGGCTCAAAGTCCGACATGGGAGAAAAGTCTTGCCTGGACAATCTTCCTCTTTGCAGGATGTACAAAAGCACTAAGGTCAAAAGATAGCAACGGACCCTTGTCTTCGAGACAGATAGATTTTAATAGTACTCAACACACAGGTTCTATTTAAACTGAACTGTGACAGGTAGTGTATTCTGAAACGCTTGTTATTTTTTCCCCAAAAAAAGCATCTTATTCCCCGGAAGTAGTGGATAGCTTAGTGAAGCACATAGAGCAGGTACGCAGCTGGAAAAACACTCCACCTCAGGCTTCTCACAGATAATCAGGGGATGTAGACACACAGCTCACTATTCCCAGGCGTGATTCGGGGGCTGCCTGTGGATTTGGGGTTCAAGAGCTGTTTCTTTCTCTTTTCACACCACGTGCAAAACTGCCACTGTGACAACACAAAATGAAACCACCCCAACATGCTCAAAAAGAAAACCCCTTTTGTCCTGCTAAAATCCAAACTTCTCCCCCTTTCCCTGAAGGAAGGCATTGACATGACATTTCAGAGTGCCCCTAAAGACAGCGTTGCGGAAACCAAACCAAGCAACAGCAAAATCCCACTCTTTCTATGTAAATATCTGTCTTCCTCCAAAAACTGCCAGAAGCAGACCTAGGACTCTGACTGCCTGTTACCATAAAGAAAATCTCTGCTTTCTTCTGCCACAGCAATAGTAAAAGTCAGTCATTACACTTCCTTTTGACAAGCTGTCGTTGAGAAGGTAATCCAGACTTAGGACAGCCTCAAAGGAAAAACAGTTAAAAAACAGGATCAGATGGCAACAACTCCTTTCCCAATAATTGCCCCATTCAAAAATGTAGCTGGGAAAAGCAGTGACTTTGTCCAAGGCTGTTGCTTGCAACTGATTTCAGTTCTACCGGATGATGCTGTTACCAAAAAAAAAGGTTGTCAATTCCTCTTTTGCAAGAAATTAATCTACCGCCTACCTCAAACATGCAATACTTAGACCTCTTCTAAGGAAACCACAGCCTATTTTGGGATAACTGAACTGGACCCCTCTGAGAGGCTGGCTAATCTGCTTCTATGCAGGGGATGTGTAAAATGCTCAGTCCGTTGAACCTCTGCCTCCACTCCAAATATCCCGGCCTGTCTTCAGAAGCTTCAATGGTGAATGGAAACACTTTGAAATCATCCAAGTTCTTCTCCTTAGAACAAATTTAAAAGGTTGGTTTGGGCAAATATTTTTCCATCTCCTAAGCCATCATGCGTACAATCTCTGTAGGCTGAATACTCATTCTTGGTATCTTACAATTCTGTTTAAAGTCATTCATCACAAGTGGAGGAATGTGCAAGCAGAGGGCAATACTACCTCCACATATAAGACTACCAGTTCTGTTTTTCTTAATGCTTAGTTAAAATAACAAAACTATAAAGAGATCCAATGGGGAAAAGCTGACAGCAGAAATTTCAAAAAGGAAACCTGGTACACATGTTTAATAATGAAAGTGATTAATCACTTGAACAGCTTATCCAAAGATGTGGTAGATTATCTGTCAACTGAAGCCATTAAATCAATAAGTTTTTCCAGCAGACGTGCTTTAATCCACCCAGAAGATAACTCCTGAAAGCAGTACAGGAATTATTAGGTAAAGTTCTATCGTCCCTGTCATGCAGAAAATCAAATTCAGCCAAAATGTTTCTTCTTTAGATTTCAATTTTTCTGACTTTCAGACATCTGCTGGGCTGTGGCACAGCAGTTAACTAAAGGTGAACCCTGGCAGGACCAAAATTAGACTTCCTAAAGAAAAGGTGTCCCCCTTCAGCGTCGTCCTTTGCGTGGGATCAGACTGTTAAGCTGCAGTTTTGAGGGCCTTCTCAGTACCACCGGGTCTGTAAATAGCGACAGCTGCAGAAAACCACCCAGGTCTGTCTTGACAAAAAACGAAACGTTGCACACAGACCTAGTCACAGCGATGCACGCATTCGTAACCTCCGGGCTGAATTACTGCAATCCCTCCTATCTGGGAAGGAAACCACACGTGCTGGTTTCCACCTGGCACAAAGCAGCACGGCCCATCTGCTGACCAGCCCAGGACACCACGCACACATCCCTCTGCTGTCCTGACTGCTGGGCTGAGGTCCCTTTGCCAAAACAACACCGTTTGGAGAGAGCCCACCCTAATTAATATCCCCAGAGAACTGGCCCTCATCGTCTGCAAAACAGCCTCTTTCTCCATTTGGCTGAAGCAGGCGATTTGCAAAGGAAGGATTCAAAGGAGGAAATTCTTCCACAAAGCCAGGAGCTCTGCCTACTTCTAGTGGACCCACAGGGAACAGTAAACCTATTGATTGCTGGCTTGGCCTCACCCCTCCCAAACATCTGCAGGCATCTGTGCCCTGGAAGAGGTTTTGTGCATTCCAGAGCAATTCAGCCATCCACTGAGAACTTCTTAACTTACTACAACCTCCCTATGCCTGCTGCGAGTACTGGCAGGGCACGGCCTCCTGAGCATCCTGCTCCAGCTTGGGCAGGTTCCTGGGCCACAATGCGGAGCAGGCTCTTCCACCCCTCAGTGCCTGCACGGAATGGTTTTCCCACTAGCTGGATCTGTGGTTTTAAGCTGCAATCCGCAACCACACAATGTTCAACAGTTAGTTACTGATTCACCAGCACTAACTCCAAGCTGCAGGGCATGAAAACCTTTGTGAAAAGTAACATGCTCTGTTTGCACGGTCATGACTTCGTCTCCTTCCATCTGCCCCAGTGGGCTGAAGAAAATAACAATGCGTATACATTTAACTATCTGTTGTATACCAAAAGATTTTTTTCCTGCTGTATTAAACAAAGAGTTGCACTGTACATTAATCCTACTGGAAAAAGGGAATGACCACAGCTGCAAGTATGACTAATAACTGACCCAGACTGTTGCAGATGGCGAACAAATTGTCTCAGAAAAATCTGTGAAGTTAGCTCTTTTTCCAAGCAGCTACTGTATATATGAAAATACAATTCTAAAGAGAAAGAAATAGGGATTTCTACTTACTGATACAAGAAATAAGATCATTAAATCTTTCCTTAGGAAAGACAGGATTTTCCAGCCCTCGGAAATAGAGCTTCAGTACTCCAGCAACTGAGTTAATGTCATGGTTACTTTGGTCATCTGCCAAAGGATTTTCACCTAAAAAAGTAAATAAAGCAAATGAAACACACATGCATTCTTGCATGCAACATTTTTATAAGTGAATGACATTTTGGCGCTTTTTTGCTCGCACTGTGTGGGAGGTGGCGATGCAAGCATTCAAGTAAGATAATAAACATTGTTTAGAAATCCCAGGCTGTGATTGAACTGAAAACAGCAGCCTGAATAAAGCTTTCTTTAAATTACGTAACCTAGTGATCTCTTAGGTCCTGAAGTTCCAACAGAATATTTCTGGACATGTTATGATTTGCAGTTAGTAAAACAGAAAAAGTAAATGTTTTTAATTGAATAGGACTTCTCAGTCTATTCTTTGGGACGTGCAACCGTTTTGTGAGTACAGTGCATAGAAACTGAAACCCTAAAGCCCATGACTGAACTATGTGTATTTTAACAACTTAATCTTGATTTTGAAAGACTTTGAAATGTACTTCTATTCCAAAATAACGTCACCTAGGAGAAGTAGTTAAGGCAGATTTAAAAGTTGGAGAATAGGAGGATATGGCTTCATTTACCATGTAAAAACAGCTGCCTCACATAGCTTGTCAAGAACTAGATGAGGTTTAACAAGATATATAACTAATACCAGGGAGAAAAATATTGTGCATATTTTTTCAGGCTATCAATCACAAGACTTATTGCACCAAGGGTTTTCTCATTAGCAAATGATCTGCAAAAGGATCTGGAAATTTTTAAAAAGACAGGTTCTAAAATCCAAGAAAGAGAATATAAGACTAAAAAAAATTGCCACTGGTATTGTTTTAACACAATTAGAGGATTGCTGCATCCTGGCTGCTCTAGCAGAGCAATCCTAAGCATGGTGTTACCAGCCATTCACGTTTAAAAAGCTCTTTTCACTTGCTGGTATCTTTCCCATGATTCCTCTTCGGGGGCTGAAGGAATGAAAACAGTGGTTGGACATGGAAATGGCTCTTCACAGCCTGTATGTGCACTGATCGTGATGTCACTTTGACACAGGGACTCAAAAGTTGAGCACTCGTATTCCACAAGATCAAATAACAGCAGTCTCAAATTGCATTAAGTAGTATCTTGAATTTAATAAAAAACATAATCTTTCCTTTCTAAAGATCTTCAAAGTAAAATATAGACAAAACTATTCCTTGCAGTTTACCATTAACAAAGTAATAAATTTTGCAGTTACTTCAGAAGTCGTATGTCTTGTCTATACAGAATAAAACATAAGCTCAAGCGCCTGAGAAATTACAGAGGAAGAACATTTACATGTCATCATTATAGTTTATCATTAAGCATTTGATAGCGCAAAATTTTAGGTGCAGTACACAAAGTGCAGGGCAAACTGCTTAAAAAGCCAAGAAAGTAATTAGAATTCAACAGATTTTTTAAGTGTCAGATATTAAGGTGCTTGAATATATGAAAGTGCAATTACCTCTCTCAAATGAATTTTTAATATCATTCACTTCCACCTGGGAACCAGACACTCTAAAAATTCCCTGATGCTGAAGACCTGAAGCAAAGATAGGGGAGAGAGGTGAGAAATTAATCTATTTTAGACAGACTTTTAATTTACATTTTTAAAGCAAAGCTTGACTGGTAAATGCAAAAGATACACAAAACAGTCAGGGCATTAAAGAAATGACATAATATGTTTCAGAGCTCACCATATAAATTGATAAATCTGATACAGCTTTCCACGATGAGAGGAATGACCTGTCCAGAATCCTGGAAAAATAAAAGCAGAAAGAGTGTACTGCAAAGTTGAAAGAGAAAATCTCCCTACCCTAGACTGAACGTGAAAATTGGTTTTCTTGATCAATCCAGATGGACATACAGTGCTGACAAAAAAAAACACACTGAAAAATAATTTCTAACAGAATTCTCTTCCCATTTGGGGTCAGGGGGAGGAAGGAAGAGGTGAAGAAAAAAGATTAAAGTTCTTAATGAAAATCCCTGGATCAGGAAATTTGCAGCCTTCATTCTTTGCCTCCACCATTGTATCTGCCTAACACTGTATGTGACATCTAAGCTCATGCATTCGTTTTAGACTTTGGAAGCAAAACGAGTTAAACAGTGAATTTGCCCTTTTTAAAGTTTATTGTTAATAACAATAATTCATGATGAAGATGAACCTTCTGCATTCATCTAACTTACCTTTCTTCTCCTGGCAGAGAAAATCTGACATGCAAAGGGCCTAATTTCTGATTCCTGGAGTTTTTTGGTTTTTTTTTTCGGTAAAAAGTGCTGACAGAAAGCTGTTGACGATGCCTTTTCTGGACCTGTGGGACTATCAAACGCTCTTGGAGAAGATCCACTAAATGACATTGCATGGGGCAGTGGGTGTCTCCCACCTGTTCCAAGAGTGCTCCTATGTGCCCTTCTGACTTGTGTGTCCTAAAACACAGCAGGTCATGGCTTGGCACATTACTTCAGGCTGTGCCACCTAGCTGGCAATACCAGTGGTGAGCTGCAGGTGCTTGGAGGCAAGCGTGCGTCTGCTCGGCTGCCTCTGCAGTGGGGCAGCACGGTCCCACGAAGGTGCTGGGAAAGGAGCTTCCCACTTCCACGGCCCTGCCAGCGCCTGGCACAGCTCCTGGTCTCCGCTGTGACACAGCTGTGGCTTTTGCAGAGACATCTTCAGCTAAACAGAGGTGTTTTAATAAAGGAAAAGAAATGCTTGGGATGGTAGGGGGATGAGTTGACTCCACATTGATCATTCACCACAGTGAATGATTTGTCATTTTTTTAAAACTACTGATTTACCAAAAGGACTGTCACGGTCCTTTGGTTGTGTGTTTTGGCAATTTAGAAAATAGATATTTTACCCAATACACATTAATGACTCTCAGTCATCAAAAATCTGTCAAAGACACAAACTATATGATTAAAAATTATTTAGAAAAGTTAGTGCTTATGCTGGAAAAATTACTTTTTCATAAATAATAGGTACCTTCAAAATTCTTGTCTTGGAAGCTATAATTTTTCTTTCCAAAATGAATTTCAAATACGTAAGCACTCAGAGAACTGACTAGTTCATTTGAAAGTTCAATATAAAACCAGTCTGTATTACAAAACTAGGAATTTAAAAAGCACCTTGTAACTCAAAATACACTTTTCCCCCTACAAACCAGTCCCTCATTTTCATGCTGAATTACATTAATGGGAGGATTATGAATTAAGCCCAAGCAGAGGAGAAGCCAACTATTTTTTTAGGTATTTTTGAAAAATAATACACTCTGAAGCAATGCAACAATGCACTTCCTGAGACAACCTAACCACTGATTTTCTGTGTACTCCATGCTGCTTTAGTGGGGCCTACAAACCACTGTATTGGTAATTACATTATTTATATTGTGGCTTTCTTGTTTATCTTTAGTTAAAATCTAGCAAAAACTGGCTAGCCAAGAATCAGTAATGTCTGGACCAAAAATTTCCATTTGGATTATATCTTGATTCAGTAACAGTTGAATAAAAAAACCTACGGAATAGGTCAGTTGCTAAACCAGGAATACTGTGATCTTCACATACACTGAACACTTTGGATGTCCAAAAAAAGCAAAATATTAGAACACATGCACAACATGCACCCACATCTCCTGTTAGTACACTGATTCATGCAAGAGTGTAAAGCCTCTGAGAAGATAGTTTGCAGTAAGAAATCATAAAAAAGAAAATTGCTTTCATACCCATTTTCAGTGTATCTGTTTAAAACTATGCACTTCTTCACAGTTAAGTAATTCCTTTAAGTAATCTAGACCAACAGCTTTGGGTTTTGGATCTGATGACAGGAATATAATTTGAAGTAACGATCTGTGCTGGTGAGAACACGGACCCTGCCACTGCTGTGAATTTAATCTGATGTGCATAATTAGTGAATGATTATATCTTTTGATGCAAAAATGTAATGCAAAGCAGTTTGGTGCAATACTGTATTTCACTACCCGTCATCCTTTTGTGCCTGTCAAAATTACTCATCCCTATGAGGAATGACACGGTCTTTGGCCAGGGATGCTTCCTAATGTTTTTCTCACACTGGCTAATCTGTCATTAGGCTACTGACTTTCTTTTTCCCTTTTTTTTGGAAAGACTAACTAGGTAGAACTCTCTCCACTTGCAAGTAATCTTGCACCCCTATGCCATGTAGGACTCTTTTCAGTGAGAGTGAAAATGATAGGGTGGCATTTCTCCCCATTTCATCGGTGCTTTTCTAATCAAGGGCTTTTTGTTGTGGGGGGTTTCTATTTCTTTGTTTACCTTCATCTTTGAGCAGGAAATTGCTTATGATATTCATCTCTTGTACCATGATTTGCTGAATGTCTTTGTACCTCACAGCAGCACCTGCATAATAATAGCTGTTTTCCATATAGTTTTACAAAGGCTGGCTGTAAGCTCTGTTCAAAGACAGCTAAACTAGTAAGTGCCACTGAAGACAGAAATGGGCTCTGCAAAATACTTGCTGCTAGTAATGTTGCACAGCAAGAAAAAAATTCATATAACATGCAAACCCAGTTCACAGAGCTTACAGTTAGGATTTCAGTCACTTCATTTATAAACGTATTGCTATATATTTTTTGAAGATTTTTTTCCTCTTTAACATAGGACTCTGATTACATGAACATTAATTGAGTGTGGTGAGCAGGTGCTTGTTAAAGAATAAGGAAATATCCATCGTTTAAGACTGCAGTCACTCCATAGTTCATGCTCTGGTTCAGTTTTGCCTGCTGTACTCATGCACTGACTTCTTAATGCAAACTTCTCCTTTCAGCTTAATGAAAGAATGAATTTTGAGCTAGGTGTGAATGCAACCGGACAGCTAGGCAGAGATAGTTCTCTTTTCACCAAACTATACCTGATGTCTTGTGTGAGAGTTCCTTCGGCCCCGGCTAGAAGCATTATTAGAAATAAAAGTAGGAGAAAGAAGAAGATAGTGAATACAGAAAAGATACAAGAACCAGAATAGTAGTGATCACAATTTCACACAATATAATAAATTCCTAAAGTCACAGGAAATCAAGAGCTGGATATCAAACACAGAGAAATAACCCTTTCTTCACAGACTTTGAATACCAAATGTAAGTAAAATGGCAAGCAGGAAATTGTGCTAAGTTGTGGGATACCCTGCTATATCCTATCTTCTAAATGATGCTAAAGTCCCCAAATAAAACCAGGCTGCCACTACTGTCCCTACTTGATTAACAAAATTGTAATGAGTCTAAAGCGATAAATGAATCCTCGGCTTTCCCTCTGACTTCAGGAAGTATTATATTGATCAACTGGGAAAGAAAAGAGCCCCAGGACAGACTTAAACATAATGATCTGCCTCAGCTCACATGAGGTCTTGACCATTATAACAAGAAGTGTTGAGATCAGCCACTCCGGTGGCTGGTGCCAGTACCTTAATGAATGTTTCCAAATCACCATTAAACAACTTAGCACTATATTGTGAGCGGGGTCTGGGCTTCCTGTATTTCTGGGGCTTAGGGGGAAGATTTGGAGGCCTAAGGGAAGGGAATATCATTACTGAGAAAAGTAGAATGAAGTCATACAATAAAATGAAACGTCTGTAAGCTCATGGCAAAACAACAGAACATTGTAAAGGGAGAAATAAACACAGTAGGTCACAAGCAAAGATATTCCATCAAATTCAAGTGTAACATAATGATTAGAGAACTCCCCCAATAAAAATACATTACTTATGGATAAATATTGACATTCTTGATGAATCCCTGGTATGTCGTTTTATCATATACATTTTTTCCAAACATTGCACAGCTGGAACGACCTTTTGTTGTTGTGTTCATGCATGAAATGTGCAGCACCCCTGAAGTCCCCGCTGCCAGCCGGACAGGGCAGAGCACAGGGCATTCTGAGCACCTCTTTTATCAAGCAGGAAAGTTGCTTCATGCTGGAGAAGCTTTAAATGCAAAGTAAAGCTGCTCAGCACACTCCCCAGATGCTTCAAAAACAAACTGTCTGCATTTTCAGCTAGAGCAAGTAAGGTTAGACAGCTTTAGCCTTCCACATCCAACCACCAACATCTTTACACAAGAAAATAAACACTTTGCAAATTAGCTAAAGGAATTAAAAGAGTATCATCAACTTCAAACAAACAAACAAAAGCAGCATAACCCCAAAAAAGAAAAAAAACACACACAACTTCGGTCTGCAAAACGTTTACCTAGTATGTTACATGTTACACATGTGATGACTACGACTGAAAGAGATTACAGAAAATAAGTATCCTTCTCTAGGTCACAATTTATTTTACGACTAGTGTGGCACTCTGCATGCCAACAGTTTCCCTAATTCCCCTGCATCAGCAGTCCAATATTTCTATGGCTCTTTCAGGAATCAGCAGAAAATTCAATGTTTTGGGTGGCTGAGGTAAGAAACAATCCTTTAAAAACGTAACAGTGGTCGGACTCTGGCCTGTTGCTATGCTACCTTCTAGCTTTAATTCACCTTTAAAGAAATTCTCTTCCCTTCTGTATTTGAACTTTGACTTTGAAGAACATTCCCATTTGCATGTCTCACAAACTGGAAACTCAGCTGAACCTTGGGGCAACAGGCAGATCCCAGCAGGAGCAGGGGAACTGGTGCTAAGGAAGAGACGGGCAGACTCTGCTCCTCCAGAGCTTCTGTCCAGAGCTTAAGTGACCAGCTGTGAGAAGACAGATGTTAAGATGGCTTCAAGTTGTTCCCCTACTTCACTAGTGTAAAATATTGCCCAGGTACACCATCTTCTTTCAACTGCTTGCAGAACAGGGAATTTAGGATGCTGTGAGCCTGATGAGTCACCTGCTTTGGGGTCAAGAAAGAACTTTTTCTCATTAGGCATATGCTTGGTGACCTCCATATATTCCTGGTAGCATCTAGGGGCAGAGTTAAGGTTAAAGGCACACCTCTTATAATTTTTAATTCCTCAAATTTTATTACATTCGTAGCTCTCTAAAGCAAGTCAAACAAAAAGGCCTTACCTTGTCGTCATGTATTCAGCTCTGTGACCTAAAAAGAGTTCAATGAACAGGAAACAATCATTTGCAGAATTTGGAACTAGATACAGTTTTTAGTGTCTAAAGTATGCTTTACAGTTTACTTTTAACCCTAGCTTTTATGTTACCAGCAAAAGATAGACAATTACACAACTAACAGGGCAGTACAGTTATCTACCATCTCCACGGTTGCTTTTAAAATACAAACAGAATCCGTGCATGAAGCAACTTCTCAGAAGCCTGCCCACAGATTAAAGAACCACTTGATATCATGAATAATTTGAAGCAAAGCTCTAAAAAACCTCCATTGCTTATGCTCATGGATTTCAATGGCTAAATCAGTATGGAAATAGAGCTGTGCCAAGATAAGATTGCATCTCTCCTTGTGCGTAAACCTGTTCAGTGCTGAAAACGGAGAGCTCTGGACACCAACGGCTTGCTATTGAAAGACTCCTTCTTCTCTTCTGTCTGTGTATCACATGAAAAAAACACAATGCCATTTCGGAAGCTATGCAACACAGACATAAGAGTGACAACTGCAGAGAGCGGTAGGGAAGCAAATACTGTATTCTAAAAAGGTTTCTGGATAACCTTTGCAGACCAGTAAGTCAGGCATGTGCACTGTGTAAACTCATAATATTGAAAAGTAAAATAATGAAACAGCAGGAAGGTAATGATACGATAAGTTCCAGCCAGTCTAGTTTCCCAAAAGGAAATTATGCTCCATTAATTTATTACAATTCTTTGAACTTGTCAGTAAAACAGCAGATAAAGGAGAATCAGTTGGATTAATTTATGTAGATTTTCAAAGGTTCCTGACAAATTTCTTCACAATAGACTACTAAAGTAACTAAACAGCCATGGATTGAGTGGCAAAGTATTGTCATTGAGCAAAAACTAGTGAAGAAAGGGAAACTAAGTGGAATTAAATGGTCAGTTTTCATCATGACAAAAAGATAACAGTCACTGACTCAAGCCTTCCAATTACGACCTGCTATATAATGCATTTACTAATGTCTTTGAGAGATCACAGCAGCTAGGGAGGCAGAAAATTGTGCAGAAGACTAAAATGCGTTTCTGTCATCGAGTCCTGATAAAACTGTGAAGCACTTCACAGGAGTTTAATCAAGTTAGGGAACAAGACAAAAAACGGTAAATGAAATTCAGCATTGACAAGTTCAAATAATAAATATTGAGGAAAAATTAAACAGTTATGCAGCTAACAGAACTACAGATAACAATATGGACTCAGAAAATCACTCTGAGCATCGCTTGTGCTAGGTCTAAGCAGACCACTGCTCTATTTGAAAGCGATATCAAGAAAGCTTGTCAGACACCAGACTGCCTAAGGAACAAAAATCAAAGTGGTATGCAAAACATTATATTCTTATGTGGCAATATGCAATTACACCTGAAATACTGCACAGTACTGAATACACTGATCTGAAAATACACCTTGCAGTACCAAAAGGGTGCGGATCTGCAGATGGTGACACAAAGAACAAGCTCTGGGAAAAAATTCTGGCATTACTGACATGTAAAGACTGCACACATTTATTTTAGAGAGGTGAAAAAGAGGGGACAAAAGAAGAGTATGTAAAATAATCTATGATATGGAAAGTATAAATCAGTAACTTCCTTCTCCCTCCTCATAAAACCAAGGGAAATTCACTGAGATTAAGAATCTCAAAAACGAATGCTAGTAAAACATAGAAAAGATTTTAAGAATCCCAGGTTTGAGGGATTTAAATACATCTCTGATACTTAAGAGATTAGGGCAAAACTTATCTGGAAAACCAGCAATTTATTTTTCAACTTTCTATTAGCTTTCTTGCATTTCCCCTCCCCTTGTTCAATAGACGAGCTTTGGGTTTGAATTAATATGGCAATCAGTGTGTTTCCTGTGTTTAGTATCACTGTCATTTGAGTATTTCTCATCTAGTTTTCCAAATCTGCATACGCGGACTCACCAGACAGCATTTAATCTATCCATTCTGTCCATAAACAGAAATGGATTGCAGTAGGTGGGGGATCAACTGGAACAGGATGCAAATGTTGCCCCATGTTTTGGACATCACGCTGAAATTCAGATTTATTCCACTTACATCCTTACACTGGACTTGTTTGAGATCTACCACTCAAATTGTACCAGTGGAATTTTTTGAGAACAATCCTGACTGCAGTGTTTCCAACATTTCTCATTACTGCATTTCACAAATTTATCCTGTTCATTGGCCCTTTCTTGCTAATGCTGTCTCTGGAAGATGATTCTGTCCACACTTTCTTACCCCTTCCTTGGTGCTTCTGAGAATCTAAATCTGACCACTTTTTTTTCAACAATCCATAGGCAACTTCTGAACAGCGAGGCCGGCTCAACCCATCCTGCTCAATTCACTATGATCACCAAATACAGCACAACCCACTTCCTGCTGTTAGTCATCCTGCCAGGCACATGAGGATAGTGAGGGCCTCACTCATATTTAAGTCATGAAGAATGACTGTTTAACCCTTGACCTTGCACCCTGCAGCTTGAGCTTACATCATCCTGTCAAGGATCGGCACAGCTACAATAGAGAGATGATGAGATAAAAGCAAGAGATGGTGCCAAAGAAAAGCTCACAGTTCAGACAACCTCTTCCTTCCCTTTCTCTTCTCCCCCTTCTCTCCCGCCTTATTTAATACAACACCCTGTGTCATTTGCTGCAGTGCCGCCTTGCAGACACAAAAGGTTCCAGCAAAGGCAGCTTCAGTGGGGCAGGGGTTAAGATCATTTCCTATAAATTCATTTCTACACCAGCAACAGCAATAATGTTCTTATTTCCACTGTAATTGCACCCTTTCAGCCATCTCTGTTCAAGGCACGCACAGAATCCAGGTCTTCCTTCCTAGGCATGCACATTGTAATAATGCAAGACATGCTTTCTCAATAAAATGGGGTATTTGAACTTTTTAACCCGCAAGAATGATGGCTTTTGCCTCAAATCTCCACTCTCATACTGCGTGTATACATTTGGGATACTATTTCTATGTGCCACGGTGTGATGACACAACAACTAGGTGCAAAAACAAAGGGCAAAATACATTAACTGCTTGGGGTTACAGCTGGTGGGTTGAAGGGAACTTTTCAGACAGAATGGTCCAAGCATGCCTAAGCATGGCAGAACAACCCAGAGTCTAATGTCAATTTATCACTTTGGTCATCCTGTTGAGAAGTTTTTCTTCGGTTTTCCTTTGATACAGTTCTTCCTTTGTTTCTTTCCAACGTGCATTAGGCAAAGGATTCTGTTGCCTCTTTTCTTTTTCCCTTCAGTCAATGAGAATGTATTTCACTGGGCTTCTGAATAGCAAACATTTACTTTATTTTTCCAAATACGTTTTCTGTAAACATTTAGATGAAAAATGTCCTCAATTTTGACTAACAAAAGCTGTTTGTTGTTTTGCGGGAATAAACTGCTCAACACACACATTTAAGATAAAATACTATTATATGAAAACTTCCACCAAAAAGGAGATAATACATTCAGTGTTTAAAAGCAATTATCATTTGCGAGGGTCCAACCTCTCAGCACTCTTTATTTCTCACCCCCAACTTCAGTCACTCTCTAGACTGGGGCTTTGGGTCACAGCCACAGAAATGTTAATGGCTCTTTAGGCACCTCCACAACTGGATTTGTGGAACTGTGCTTTTGTATTAAAAGTAAGAACAGATTTGATTAACAACAGATTTTTGGCAGTAAAAGGAAAATAAATTGACACATCATAATGCTCTTCAGAGAACAAGTTTGCTTTCTTGAGTCTGAACTTTGAATTATAGTCTTTAACCTTCGGGAGAGGATTTTTACTCTTTGCTGTGTAATTTACTTCCTCTCAAGTCTATAACACGCTGTGTGGCTAGTCCTTAAGGCAATCAAAGTATGATTCTACTTTTCCCGTGGGTCTATGAGGAAGTGCCTGTCGGGAAGGCTGGTAAAGAGATGGGAAGGAACTCTACATAGGGGCTGATTCATTACTGTCCTAATTTAGCTTTAGTTCATTTGATCATGGACATCTCCTGAGTTGGTTTACATTTTAACATGCATTATTAAAAATTGTGGAGAGCATCCGGGACAATGGATATTATCGTAATTTATAAAAAAACAGATAATTTCATATGAAATAGCGGTAATTAACAGGTACAGAATTACTCATTAAGTTTTTACTTATTCTAGATCACAACGAGCAAATCCTTTGCGGAATCCCACCACTAACTAAGTCATTGAACATCTCCCTACTGACATTAGTAGGGATCCATTAATCCATTAATTAGGATTTCACCTATTACCTTTCATAAATACTCCACTGAGTTGCTAGGCTGCAAGAAGGACATTCAAATCTGCATGTCAGGAAAGTTACACTAGTGGATCCATTATAACAGATTGGTCCTGGATGATTTTCTATGTTAAAAATAAATCACTTTCCGCCACACCTCTTAAAAAAAGACCCGAAGATAACAGCAGTCACTCGGAAGAACAATGCATTTGGCACAGCTCTTAAATCAACCTACGCAGACTGTCATTTCAGAACTGAGATTTTTCATTCAACAGTTCTGTTTCCAAATAAAGTCACTTGTCTAAATGTTTGCACAGTGGAAATGAATATCTGTGAAGAAAATAAAACCAACTTACATCACGTAGTCTTACCACTGCACCAAAACTATGACCGGTAAAAAATCAGGCCTGTGCTTACTGGACAATTAAGCGTTAAGTTTTGCAATTTTCTCCTGCATACCTTTGAAATATTTCAGTGTGGTCATTGTATGACCACAAATCACTTTTCAGTTTACTGTGTGATATTTACCTTCTCCGAGTGTCCTCTGCAGCAAGTCATGTTTTGCTTGAAGCTTTGTGATGAGATTACTGCCTTCCAGATATTCTCTGAATTTCTGTAGAGATGAAGATAAATCTATTATTATGTATGTGACTTAAACTTCAGGAACTTCTGTATTATCGTTCACTTCAGGTGTTTGGTCTGTGTCACACGAACAAAGAAGCAACCAACATACCATGAAATAGAATTGCTCAGTTTCCTGCTGGTTAGCTCTTCTTTTTGCAATGCTGGGCTTACTCAGGTATGTCTCCGAGACTGTTGACTTCACAGACTCAGTCGAGCGACTGTGCTGGAAACATTCCGACACATCGTAGTCTTCAATGGTGACCATGTCTTGTATTGTTTGCAAGGTAGCTTCTGTTGTTTTTTTAACCTAGTGTTAAAAAGCACAATTTGTCAAATGGGAAGATAAATAAATACTAGAACAGCTTAGAATGGACGCTCACTACTCAATCGAATCCTCTGGCATGCTCTCCTAAAACCAACTGTGATATGCCAATGTGAAAAATGAGGTGCACTAGAACAGACACATATACATGTATGTATTTATATATATGTATATATAACCGAAGAATGACATCATTAGATATTACGCTTAGTTTTCTGCTTTACCATGGTACAACCTACAAGCATGGATGTATAGCAGTCTCAGGCATTTGTTTCTTGAAATTAGAATCAAAGAGAAACGTGACACGATTTGATTATGGTTCCTGACTTGGGATAACGGGCAATAGAGATACACTGCTTTGAATGGTCAAATCTCCAGATGAGAGGGTGGTTGGAACAGAAGTACATCTGATGGTGTGGCTGGCAGAGCAGCATATTCTTCCGTGGGAAAAATCCATGACAGGGTGCTGCGGAGGGCTGGGGTGCAGTGCGCCGTGATGCTTAGATGGCAGAAGTGCAGCAGGAGTAGAGGGTTGGAGAAAGAGCAATTACACCAGTCTTGCACCCCTTCCTATGAGTTACGGAGCACAGTCACTCACAGTGGAAACCAGGGCATGGAAGCAGTGGAATGCGGAATGCAGCATCTCCATAGTGCACTAAAAGTAACCGGCAAGACCCACAAGGATGTGGCTTTACCTTCAAGCTCTGCTGGAAGAGTCTCTAGTAGAGTTAACTTCACAGAATCACACACACTTCTTCTACACATGCCACCAGTGTAGGAAAGCATCCTTCTCATGCCTGCCAGCATAATTTCTCCCCCATGCCCTTGCACTTATCTGGCAAAAAACTCTTTCTCCTTCCTTTTGTCTTTGTCACCTTCCATCTCCTACAGCTATTTTCTGATTTTAGGTAGGTTTTTAAAGGCTAGTGTATATGGCTCATGGACATTAGTATTTTGAGCTCAGCACCCATGATATAAAATAAGATGAGAAAAACTCGAATCCCAAAAACTTATCAAAAAAGTACACAAAAAATTTAAATAACCCCTATATTTTAACATGGGAACAGATTCTCATTTAAATGGAGGGCCTTTTACATTGTCTTAAGTTGGATAAAAGTACAATTTATACACACTATATGGCTTCTCTTTGCTGCCAGGGCAGAGGAAAGAGAACAGCATTGCTTTTCTGTTCTTTACAAAGGAAAAATCCACTTTTATTTTACTAGGTGAGCTATTCCCATGACAGGCATTCACTACTACTGTTTATAAATAGCTCTAGCTGAGAGCATAACAGATTTTGACTCAGCTACCACAAAAGATGGTCCAAATTCCTTTGCCCTTCAGGAGCAGCAATTTGGGGACAGAGTAGAAGGTGAGCACAAAAGACAGTAACTCTGTGCTCAGTGTCTTTTTGCCACAAAACTTTAAAATATATGCTCTAACAATTACTCACTGTAAATTCTGCCAAATATAGAATTCAGTATTGTGACCATACAGACAGGTAAAGCGTGGAGTTTCCAAATGTCTATATGCAGACAAGGATCTACCTGCCCTTAAAAAGGGACTAAGCAAAGTCAGTGCTTTGGATAAGTGAAGTACCCATACACACGCGCGTATCTGTGGATAGTCAGCTACATCAGGAGTCTTGTTAGAGTTGTACGTGCATCATGCAAGAACCAACTGAACACCAAGTAAGACTTCCAGAAACTTAGACCTTGGTGACACTTAATGTCACTTGCCAGATGCTGCTTCTTTCAGCATCTCAGGAACTGCCTCCACATTCAACACATTTGATCATTTTGTAGCAGGCAGGAGGAGCAGCAGTTTCAATCTGCTACATGTACATGTGGCTGATGCATGTTTAGTCTTCTAAGAGAGCTGAACACAGAGAAAAGGTAATTGCAGCATTTATGGCTTTCCATATTTATCAGGTCCACAAAAGTGGCTGCAATAGGAGGTTCTACATAACACCCTGCCAGTGACCTTCACGGTTAAACTCTAAACTAGGATAAATGAGTTTCAATAAATATAGTTTGCTGATGGACTTATAAATGTAGGAAAAAATCATCCTGTTTCAACTCTTCTCTGTTCAACAGTTTCCTAAAACTGGACTGAGCAGCCATTAGGAAAACATAGCCATTTCAACAATTCCAAAGAGAATTAACACTTGACTGTAGGCAACTAAACAGTATTTGGTTTTAAAAAGAATGCACTGTCTAGAATACAAGAGTTTCCTTTAGAATCCAACTTATTATATGATATATGTGGGTTAAATAAATACAAATGTTAGCTAAGAAAGACACAACATTTTTCTCTGTGCTGAAAGCTGTTTACACAACTGGCTTATTTTCACAAAATTGGATTGATAAAATAAAAGTTTGAACAAACAGAATAAAATTAATTTTGCAGACTGCAGTATAAAAGCATGCAAATATACGTATGTTTTAATCAGCTGAAATTCAGGAAATGTACCTTTCCGGAAAGAACAAAGGCTATGTAAAAGCAACATATGCTTGTGTTTTTTTCTGGTCTGTTACTATACATGACTTGGGCAAACATAGCCACATGTACTCCATGCCAAATCCTGTACTAATTTGCATCCCCTGAAACGTCTCCAACTATCAGGAAAGGCAAGGTTGTATAAGGAGCTTTTTCTTTTATGCTTCTAACTTAGCATATTTGCCAGTATTTGACTTTTAAAATTAAAATAGCTTATACAGATTGAAGCCATTTTACTGGCCTTTATATGCTTCCGACAAGGCAGAAAACACTGCACCTCCCTGAAAACAGTGTCCGATTGTGTAGCTGAAGCAGACACAGATCTTACCTCCTCATTTTCGATTTTGAGTGTGGCCAATCGTGACTGTAGCTGCTGATACCTAAGCATAAGCTCTGCTTGCACAGGTTGCTGGGCGGTGACCTGACAAACCTAACAAAGAATCAAAAAGAGCTGTAAGACGCAAAGAAAAAAAGAATCAACAGTCTTGGGTTGCTCACCCTAAAACTAGGTGAATTCCTACCAAAGCTATTGAAATGTAACAAAGCAGGCAATGAAATGCCTCTATCTAAATTCAAAGAACTTAACGTGTTGCAAGGTAGGGAACTACATATCACACCCTATGACTACAGAGCACAGCCTTGTTCCACGGCTGCTTTGTGTTGCTTCTCTTAACACACGGAAGTGAAAACCCTGGAGTTACCTTTGATAAAGATATACACGGGTGATGCTGTGTTCTGCTTTGCCGCTGGCCTTTGGCATAGCAGAACAGGGCACAGCTGGGGAACCTTGTGCTCTTTGACATGTCCAGATGATAACATGGGGGAGGAAGAAGGGGAGAAGGCTGCATTTCAGTGAGCACAATTTGGAGCAGCTCTGCAGCTGCTCTCGAATCGCACCCACAAGCTCTGTTGCGGGTGAGGCAGGCAGTGAAGATGTAAAGTCACTACTTATACCGGCACTGGGCTGAGCACAGGTTGGCCAGCAAATCTGCAGCAACGTCCTTATGGGGTAATACAGAATAGAGTAACACATAACTGTTTTCACTTGAGAACTCTCAAGCAGCTCAGAATAGAGTGCTGCTGCCAGCTTTGCAAAAGCTTGTTGCGGATCCATTTGCTTTTGGGTAGCAATAAGAGCTTTTACCAAACTCTTTGAAAAAGGGCATAAAATCTATATCCTGCTGAAAAACATCAAAATTCAGGCCATGGAAAGCTTCCTTGTATTTAGAAAGAGAAACAGTCACTGTGAGGCTTCCTGTATTTGTCACTAACTACAGACCTCATCACCCATATGAGACTGGAATTCAAATTTCATTGGTGGGCAAAAGGCAGTGGGGTACATTTCCATGAATCTCTGCTTGTCACTTCGTGGCTCCAAGCTGTCAACTGCATTTTCAATGATGTCTAGGCCCTCATGCCTGGAGGTTTCAAGGTTATACTCTGCAGAAAGGTACGTTCTTAAGGCTCTGTTCAGACTTGCGTGGTATCCAAGATCACAACACTAACAACACAACAAAAGAAGAAGAAAATAAATTAAAAAGCAGGAACTCCATCCAAACTACAAGTTATCATTATAAATTTCTGTCCACAATTTTTTTTTAATCTTTAAAATATTTTACAAAATACTTTGTAAATAAAAACACAATATTGGGATCCTGGCACAAGTATTTAGTATCCTCATTCTATTGACAGAGAAAGGGAAGCAAAGATGCAGGGATAGCGTTACGGACAGATCAAGTGTACAAGTATGGAAACACATGTGCATTTGTTTGTCAGATACAGATGTACAGTTACTACATTTACACGAGAAGGTCTGGGGCTCCACAGAGAAGTGGGCTTTTCAGGTTGTAAGCCTCAGATCATGTATTTAAACCCAGTCTGATAGATCGCTACCATCTAAGTCAATGGTAGCACCAAACTGAAAATGAAGGCGTTCCTGCTTACCCTGTCTGTGCCTAAAAAAAGAAAAAAAGGGAGCATATAAGTAACCCATATAAGATGCTTTTTGATTTAATGAGAATGGTTTAACACCCTGATAATACAATGTATTTATTGTAAACACCTTATTCCCCATGCTCTGACAGAGCCAGCAATGTACATCATGTTACTAAATGCAAAAAGCCATAATTTATATATTTTTTTCTAGAGGTGAGAATAACACTGGAATGTATGTGAAATCTAACTGAAATCCGACTGGTAAAATGTAAAGTTGTGCTTGTTCTTGAATTTTAACCATCCTTGGCTTGCATTATTCATGATTTGTTAATATTTTAGAGGAACAGCTGAATATATTTTCAAAATGTCACAGCAGTAGTGTATCCAGTGATTGTTTTCTTAATTTCCCCCACATTACGCAGTGAACAATATCCTCAGGGTCTGCTCAGTGAGCTTCCAGATAATGGCAGGAGGACTGCAAACCTCTCTCTCCCCCCAGCTCTGGTACACTGGTCTGCTAACAGTTGCACACAAAGCAGTTTTTTTTTAAACAGTGCTTCTAGGCTTGACTCAGCCCGGGGTTACAATGACCAAACTTCTATGGGGAGAAGAGTTTGCAGCAGACTGAAATATCTAAAACACCCCACCTTGCAGGCTGCCTGCAGGAAAACACTGCAATCTTAGGATAAATTTGTTCCCGTCAGAGCAGGACGATGCCTGGCCAGGGCAGTCAGGGAACGCACTGCTCCAGGGCAGCCCTCAGCCCCCCTCCCTCCTTCCTAGGTGCCCCCCTGCAGTTTAAAATCACTCTTCCTACAGAACTCATACGCAGTGTGATGCAGGAAGGTAAAAAAGCAAATTGAATTCGGCCCACTGTATACCAGGTTTACACGCACACCTTCCTCACAACTGTTACGATCCCTTAGGACTCATGTAATCACATTCCTTTCCCTTTCCTCTTACCTATTTAAAAAAAAAAAAGACAGACAGAGAGGACAAAGTTTTCAACCTATTTACCGAATATAAACCTGTGTGTATAGGAGAAACAAACCACCTTGCACCTTGCCTCATGTTTAATGGGCTAATCGCTAGCGATCACACTGCCCTGTGGAATCTGACAGCAGAGGGCTGTTTTATTCACAGTATTGACAACAAAACTATTTTGATCAGCAGCAGCTTTCAGCCTTGGAGAGTACTGCAGGTCATTACTGCTGACAGGAGAATGGCCACCCAAAGACCAGTTCTTGAACCATTTAAAGTCTACCAGAGAAGAAAAAGGGGGAGAAAAAAGGTGTCATGTTCTATCAAACACACACAGCTTAACCTCTCTCTTTTGCATTCATACAATGGAAATTTGTGTTACAGTAACCAAAACAATCGCTCAATCTTTATACTTAAGCACATCCATATTTCAAAGATCTCCAGCCTAAAAAATATAGTTGTTTGCACATGTTTCTAAAAGGAAGAATCTCTTGGTGTTTTTCTCTTGTTCTATGTCAAATCAGATCTCATATTTAATTTACTACCTTGGATGAAAAAGACAGACTAAAAGTGATGGCAAGAAAGTAGATCAGGACAGCTGTTTTAGTTCATGCGTGTTAGCTTCAGAAACACCTCACAGAAGATTAAACTGAGAGGAAATAAGAAACAGAGAGCAATGCTTGGTTTGGAGTGGCCAACTAGTCATCCCTCAAAAACTACAGGCATCTAGAGCCTGAATTTTGGATCAGAGGATTAACAGAAGCCCACTGATTTCAGTTATAGATGCATGGCTTCTGACGCAGCTTTTTTGCAAGTTGGAATATAAGGTTGCTGCCTTTATGCTCTGACAGTATCAAGAGCTTCATCGTTTAACCCTTAAACTACTCAGCAGCTAACCCAGCAGCTATCACCTGCTTATAAATGAAAGCCATGGTCATCCTTTGTAGGTGATGACAGCTGCTGTACAGCTTAACAAATACTGCTTCTCAGCCAAGCACACGGTTTCTTCAAGGAAAGCAGAATATCCTGCCAGACTAAGGCATTTCTTAGCAATCCTAACGCCAGCAGAGGAAACAGGAACTTAACCCAGAACCATGAACTAAAGCCTTGTCTGCAATGGCTCTTTGAATTGACTTTAAAATGCCTGAATCTGGATTTTTGCTTCAAAGATACAGACAAAAACAAAATCTGTATGAGGGATATTGTATTTTAAAAGCAAAAGATAAAAACTCCTAATCAAATCATAACTCTTGATTCTGCAAGACTGTAGTTCTCTTTCTCCAAAATTTGCAGACGTAAATAACCTAGGAATGGCTCTGTTACAATATCACCTCGTGGCTACTCAGTGAGGAGAAGGGCCCTGCTTTAATCTGCGATGGATAGAGAGGAGATGGATAGAGAATGGAGGCAGCACTTAGGGCATTTGTCCATTTTATGGCCAAAAACATATGGTATGGCCATTAAACTGCTGTCCCCGCAACATGCTGTCTGACTAGGTGTGGAACACAGGAAAAAATTCCCCAGCATTTCAAGCGTCACAAAAAATTACACATGCATGCACACAGGCACATATACATGCATGCACGATTTTCAGGGAAATTTTGTAGATCCAGAAGATTTATAAAGCTCAAATGAGAAACCACACTCTTAGCTAAAGTAAATAAGAATCTTTGAGGTTCACTCATCAGCATATTTTGGCTGCAGCTTGGATGTCTAATGAGATCTGCTGTCAATCTATGGGCTGGGGAGATGAGATGTCAAGTGGCGCAATAAGACATGCAAGATGAAAAATGAGAGAACGAAGTCATAGCCTATGAGTTTTATTGCATTTCAAGCTTCATAAAGACTTTTGGTTGGGCAAAGTAGAGGGAGATGAGTGATGCATTTGGGATATGGGTGAAAAATTAATTTTGTAATTTGCATTTTATTCATATTTGGAATTACAGCTGAAGCAGTCTCAAGAGCATTTACTGTCTTTATTTCACCCCAGAGTATATTTAGGCTTGAACAAAACAAACTGCACTGCTTAGCACAGAGCTGCAATGAAACAACCAAGCTGTTCTTCATTTCATGAATAATAATAAAATTCTAATGTCAACAGAAAGAGACATTCATAAAAAAGCCCTAACCTCTAAATAAGTCATTTCCTAATCGTCCCTGTTACATAGACTTCAACATCTAAATCAAAGGGATCTGGCCATACATACCATATTTATGAGAACTTATGTAATAAAGATTGTGAGCAGCATACACTTTAGCCTGGTTTTAAACTTAGTTCTATGAATGATTAACAAAGCACCCTTACAGAATAAATTAAGTTCATAATAGCTAGATGTTCCCTAACTTCTTACCACCCAAAGCATTACTACAGACTGCAATTAGAGGGTCAGAAATTCCACTCTAAGAAAAACCAACACATAAATATTGTATTTATTCTAGGAGCAGAACTACTGTCAAATTTGTTTTGATCACAACTTCTCAGCATTTACCTTTAGATCACGAGTACCTGGTAAGACTGAAAAAGGGTCCCTACCTTCCTTTTACACCCAGATAAATCTAGTAATCTCAATTACATGGAAATCTTCAAGTAACTGAATTATAATATGTGCCACATGATCAGATGTCGGTACTAACAGACAGATTTGCAGGGTTGTGTCCTCTACCACTCCTCAGAAATCCACAATTTTCAAACAAATTTCTACATACTACATGAAGCTTTTTTAATTTAGCTAAAAAGCATTCTTTGCTGCTTTTCACATGATAAAAATGAAGAAAAAAATAATTCTGCTTCACTTGAACTAGATCCTACTATATATTCAACAGAGAATAAATATCCCATTCAACAGAAAATTCAAATTCCTCTGCTACAATATGCAGAGGACAGAAATAGACTGTACATATCAAACCATGTTTATCCCACTGCTTCTTTGCAAAGGTTGGTCCAAACCCTCAGCTCACTCAGCGCATTAAAACATCCAGCTAAGGCTCCAGCAATATTTTTTATCTTGCTTTTATCACAAGGGCTTAAGATTATGAACAACACATCATCACTTGAAGTCAAAAGCACTGAGCTCTGTTAATGAAATGAATATATTGAGCAGTTCAGACCAAGTTCAGCTTAGGAACTGCAATTCAGGATTTTCCATAGTAGCCTGACAAATCCAGTTGCAGTAGAATCCAAATGAAAAAACTATAAACATCTGTTAAAAAAAAATCCCAAGACCCTCTCCAGTATTGTAACAAACAGTACATTGTACAGTTTACTGCACCCCTCCACATATTTTTCACATTTTCACCAGACATATTTATCAATAACATAGGAAACTATTCAGTTGCGTGTACAGGTAACACCATCAGCACGAGGTGATCTAAATCCTTTCCATGTTAAGTGGAAATTCAAACACAGAAGAGAAGTAATCCCCTTCTGCACAGTCAAAGACAGAGAGATCAGGAAAACACAGAAGGGAAGGCAGCTGGGGACAAAGTAGAGAAGGTAAAGAATGAAATCACCACCACCGCTCTGAAAACTCAAGATCGTACCATTCCATTAACAGATTTACAGAATGAGATGTCTGGCTTGTTGCAACATATGGTCAGTGGGAAGCATGTCTCACATTCCAATGATATAACCCAAAAATCTTGCCAAGCCTCTAGCATTTACAAAAACTGTTTCCTTTGTCAAGTAGTAAACACTCTGTCTAGATACCAATGCTTGCACAGAATATTCTGATTAAATACAAATGCCCAAAAGACACTTCATTTAAACAATCCCACAATCGGATTAAGTTGGCTCTGAAGCAAATTCTAGTTACGCATGTTTACAGCCAACTCTTAGAAAAATGTGATGCAAAGGACTTCTAGATCTTCCATTTAAATTCCTCAGAGAAGAGTCATTTCTAAAGCCATTTTGCCAAAAGAATTTGTTATTGCCTACGTTAATCCACTGCTTGGAAAAAGCAATCAAAGTAGGTATCTTTCCTGCATTACTATATTTTGTAGAACATGTATTTCCATTAAAAGCTAACAGCTAGAATGTTCTAGTCTTCATGGCTGTGCAAATATCTTCTCAAACATTAACTCCACTGAGTGTTGTCTTTGTATATACATGCATGGAGAGCTTCACTTTGGCTTCTCCTCACAGTTCTTTGCAAGGCTCCAGGTCCTTGGCTCCTCCTGCCAGCTCTCACTGCTATGGCAAGCTCTGTGGACAATCCCCAGCCTGAGACAGCTTTGACCAAGGAGAAACACACGTTGGAGACATTCATTGGGAAATGTGAGTCCCAAAACAGGAGACAGGAGAGAAGACACAGTCAACATCTTTCTAGTGAGACCTCTGAAGGGGTAGTGGTGCTGGGAAAAGAGGGAAAGAGCATCTTTCCTTCCTTCCTTCCTTCCAGCAACCCGGAAGAACTGATGAAGTTTACATTTATCAGATAAAATCATCAAAATCATCAGCCTTTAAGCAACATCCAGCAAAACTATCTGCTAGGTAGGGACAACTTCTCACTTGGGTATTACCTGGCAGGTATGGCCACTTGTCCTTAGCTTTCTGCCCTAATGTTCTGTCTATCAATCAGGAGCCTGGTAAATGGTGCCTGGGCAGGACAAATGGGTGGAGCAGGATATGTACGGATGTAGATTAGACAGGGATTGTATATAGCAGAATAAACCAGAAGAAATCAGAAGAGACAAAACAGTGAGTGATACAGAGGAGGAAAAAGAGATGCTGAGACAGGGACAGCAAGAAATACTGAAAAAAACACAGGAAAATAGATCACTCTCATATGAGAAGGAAACAAGAAAAAAATGGAGCAAAACTTTTTGGAGGGAAAAGAGTTGAAAAGGAAAAAGGAAAAATTACAACAAAAGCAAGCAAGATTTTGCAAATTACAGAAGAAAAATGACAAAGAAAAATGATTTGCAGTATTTTAGTAAAATACAATAAAACAGACTTATGCAGCTGTTCTAGTCCATTCCTCTCAAGGAGGTATTTTTCTTTTTCTCTATCAAGGTTTGCCTCTTCAGCCAATAGAAAAGAGAAGCTTCTTGTCAAATGATGCATTAATTTATGCTACATAACAAACCAGAGCTTAGCTGGCTTATCTTTATAATGAACATGCCACCAGTGCAAAAGAAATGATAGTATGTGAATATTTACTACTGTAAATAACAAATGCCATTGTTGCAGTAGAAAGCATATGCAAATATCTAGCACTTCATACAGGCTGCAGGGGTGTACCCACTGACTTATTTAACACTACATCACAAGTGAACGAATATTATTGAACCTGTATTTATTGTCTCCATGTATTGTGTATCGAATGTGGTCAGCTTGAAAAGAGAGCATGGGACACGGCAGACTATGGGAGGTTCCCTCCATGTCGTGTAAAAACATCAATAACAGAGGTTCTGCAGACCAAATACTGGTGTAAGTCAACACTACTGTATCACCTCATCCTCCTAGGACATTCTCACGGTAATAACTTACTGAAAAGCAGTAACAAGTTCTGTTGACAATATAGAATACTGGATTGATTGTCTGTTTTGCAAACTATATACAACAGGAATAAAAAGCAGCGTATGTTTGATTGAATGGCTAAATGAATGAAACCAATTGATTTTGAAGACACACAGGAAATGTCTTATTTTGAGTTAAATACCATGATTATATATCCATTTAAGAAGCTTATCTTATAAAAAATATTTTTACTGCAGAAATCCTTTTGTACATACAATGGAAATGTCTACTTTTTGTGTTATTCCTGTCATATTTTCTCTTACCACTTGGGAAAAAACATAAAGTTCTAACTTTAAAGAAATAGGCTCAGCATCTTATTGGCACTTTGTTTTGTGAAATATAAAGCTGAAAAGAAAACTGCCGGATTATATTATAGAATATTATAGAAGATGAGCATACTGTAGGCAACTAATATATTCTCTTTGAAAATGAAAAGCAAAATAAAAATGTGTATTATTCCTGAACAGAACAAACATGAAAACAAATGCACAGCACTTACATCAATTAAATCCGAAAGGTCATGAATATAATACTTGAAAACAGAAGCATTGGTTGCTTCAAGGGTGAGCAGGTATTCATTACGGGCCTTAATAGATTTCAGCTTGTTTTCAGAATATTTTGCTTGACGCTAGGAAAGAGATTGTATATTAATGAATTTGAACTACTTCATTTTTGATATATAACAAAAACAGTAACCATTCAAGCACATATTCCTATTAACAAGAAAGAACCGTAACTGCCGGCCTGTTATATAGATAACAAATATAACACAAAGAGGTAATTTAGTACTTCATTTCAAATCACATAGTAAGAATTCTACTGAGAAGTAAGTATTCCCCTCTCTAAACTGCAATTAAATCAAGTTATTTGTAACCCACGATAATAGCTTATTACGTATTTTTTTAAATTTTATTTCCTAGCTGGACTCCTCTCTCTAATACTATGCTAAAGAATTTCAGAAATGTGTTGAATTTACTTCAAATGAAGCAAAATAAAAAGACTATTTACTTTTTCCTTCATTTTTTCAATCTTCTTTACAGAGCTCCGTCTCTGGTGCCTTTCTTCTAGTCGAATATGAAAGACAGGGTCTCCTGACCTCCCAATCTGCTTTTCTTCTTGCTTCTCTGCCTCCTTCAGTTTGCTTTCTGCACTGATGCTCTCTGCATGATACATGTGGTATGTTTTCATGACCTGCACAAGACAGAGTGAAAAGAGAGTTCAGGGAAAATGAAAATGCAAGGGTACCTACAGAAAAAGCACAAGGTCTTTAATTAAACCCTCTCTTACAAGCACGGACCTTCGATAAGTTTCTTTGCCAACATAGACTGAAGATTTCTGGTTGCATTTTTCTTTTCTGGTTTATTCAATTGCATCCCAATAGCTAACTGCAAGCCTATAGACCTTATTTAATGACTGACTTTGTATGACTGCTTCTAGATGATGCCAGAATCGGCTAGTCTGTTTACAGAAACAAGTATTTACATGTAAAACTCTGAATGGTCAGAGTGCTTTACCAACCACTATGAATAAAGAGAAAGATGATGGAGAACTAGTAATAATGTAAGCATGTGAGAAGGTCTCTTGCTCCGCCTGATTTCTTCTCAGAAGGTCCTTGTATTGCAGAAACATTTTGGTTAGTGATTTAGCAGCAAGCTAGCTATTGTTTCAGTTGAAAGTAGGAAATATCTTTTGGGATCTTTTTTCATTGATCCGACAGGAAAGACCAAATCCTTCAGGATTCTTGTCCTTGTAGGAAAACTTAAAATATGAGCAATAACATTAAATCTAGGCACTGGCTTATCTTTCTGACTTCTTCAGTATTAAGTTAACAGCTTGGCTGTGGACACTGAATGCTTGAAAACAACAGGACCCTGTTAACACAGAGGGAAGGGGAAGGAAGCAGAGACAACAGGAAGCTTTAGTCTGGGAACGCATCCCCAGTCAGCTGGAGCACTGTCAAAGAAGTGGCTTTCCACTACGCAGCCAGTGGATTGGGCACGACGGAGAACTAGTCAGCTCTGCAGAGCAGAGCTGGGGGAGGAATGGACTGAGAAATAAATCGTGAAGGCGCTTCCCCCTTCCCATATAGCCCCAAGTTAATACTATCATCTCCCCCTGCACATGTGCCTCTGCAGCCAGGAGAGCTCGGGCTGCCAGGCTGCAGCGACCTGCTTGCACGGACCACAGAGAGAGAGAGGCTGGTTCAGCCCCATCCTCCCTTTCTTTGTTGAGCACAGTGAGCCTCAGCCCCTGCCTTCGGCGTGGGGGGAAGCAGCCCCACACCGCCCCATCTCTGCTGGGAGGGCTGCCTCTGAGCGGCCACAATGCAGCACGCCCACCCGTGGCACAGAAACTCTCTTCCCACCATTAGGTCTGTTTTCTTCTTTTTTAGATCCAAGAAAGGAAAAAAGCAGGGAGGACTCCTCCAGTGGCCGGCTGGCTGGCTTCCTTTCCTCTTCACATGGTGCCAGAGGGCTCTCCCCAACAAATGCTTTTTGTGGGCCTGGGCCACATGAACCACTTGCAACTCCTCCAAGGGCCGCAGCCAGGAAGGAAGCCTATGGGCCGCAGTGGAGCTGTGGGCCACTGGCTCTGGAGACAGATCAGTTTGGGGAGCTGCCCTGAAATATCCCCTAGGGAGCATCCACAGACTGGCACCACAGAGGGGACACTACAGCTGGATGGAGTAAATTGGCCTTCATAGAGATAGCTGAGACGTGACCTAGCAGGGACCCACACAAACCAGCTACATGCCATGGTGGATGATGGCTGACCAGATGTATACGCAAAGTGCTGTGCAATGGAAAGAAAGAAGCTTTTAGAGAGCTGCACTTTTGCATGACATATCTGTGTATGTTGCTATTTAACATTGACACTTTTGATATTAAAAATAAAACAGGCAACTCTTCACTGGCTTTCCAAGGTAAGGTAGAAAAGTTAGAACTGCACACCAGAAAGAGTGGCCTTATGTTTACAAACATGTTTACAGCTCTCCGCTGAAGTACCAAACTGCATGGAACAGGGACTAGCGTAGCTGTTGCTATTATTTTATAGCACAGTACTCCGAGGCCCAACGAAAATGAAGACCTTACTGTTTTAGCACTGCTTACACCTACAAGAAACAGCCAGTGCCCCTAACACCCTCACAGTCTCAATGGACGAGGCAAAAACGTGGAGATGAAACAAGCTGGGATGGGAACAGGACATAGTTCTGCAGACTTTTGATCGATACTGTTTTTAGTTTAACCAAACTGTATGTTCAGCTTCCTATATCCTGCACTATTATCAAAAGCATTTTTAAAGTTGTGCCCAGAGAATCCTACTTATATGGCCATGTGAAAAGGATTACTTAGAAGAAATGCACTTTTTAAAGAAATGATTTACAAAATAAACCTGAAAAGGCACAAAAAGTGATATGGCTCGATTAAAGATGATGGGAAAAGGAAATTAAAAACTAGAGTTGTGCCCTTCTCTTTTGGCCTTCTTATTGAATTTCTTTAAGCGCTTTTCTACAGAAGTCTGCAGCTGTTTTGCTCACCCCTCCTTTTTTCCTTTTTCTTTTTTTTGTCTACTGTCAGCTCCAGATCACTAACTGAGACTTTTTTGCTGGTAGGACAAGGCTAACCTGTCTTCCCAGCTAGGAAAGTCATTTTCTCTTAATGCTCTCTGTTTTTCTGCCTGCAAAGAGTTTTTCTGCCTACAGGAAGTATATCGGAGTTTTCTAACAACACTCCTCGAAGCATCTAACAGAAGTGGTGAAGCAAGGATTTGTTTCACGTGACAAAGGCATAGAAGTTTTTGAAGCATTTTTTTTCTGAGTGCCATGTAGCCCAGCAGACTAGGCATAAATGTCTTTCTGCAGCAGCTGTGACGTTTCAGCCTGCCTCGCCTTTGAGTAAAGGAGTAGGAGTGCATCACCAGCTCTCTCACCACCACCAACCTCACATCACCACAGAGCATTTCTTTCTCTGCCTGCTACCAGAGTGTCTCAATACACACTGATTCAAACTCAGGCTTTGTGAGAGAATGACGTACTAAAGTTCCCTATGAGGAACTGAGAAGTCCACCTGAAATTCATGTTCCCACAACAAACTCCACGCAAGGTCTTGCTACAAATGAGTCTTAAAGACTACGAAAATTGAAAAAGAAGCCCTTCTTCTGGCTGTATACTCTGCAATAGGCAGAGCCAGTCCTGCCTGCGCCACACTGATTTAGAAATTAATACAGGCTATGTACAGAGCCGTCATCAATCTATACACTTGACTCCTGTTCAGTTTGCTATGTTGATGGCACGTCTTATCTCATGCACTAGTGACATCATTATTTTGCAAGCCTCTGGGGAAAGTTCACAGCTCCAGTCTTTTTCATGGTTTGTCAATGATTTTTAAGAGCTGATATAACAGCAGCTAAACTTCACTTGACAAAGCAGTAGACAGACACATACAGAAAATAAATGGGAATAATCCAGGGAGTTAGCTTCCAAGTATTTCAGTGCATGTTTTCCCAATAAATTAGCCTAGAATTTGCATTTTAAGTTGCATATATGACTCTTTTCCTTAATGTTATGCCATCTTTTTCCCGTGGCTTCTTAAAAGACTGTTAAATACTCCAAAAGACAGTGACAGGCCTTGTCTAATTCTTGTAAATAGACTTGTATGAATCATTCTGAGATCCACAGATCTCAGGTCTGTGGATTTGTAATAGATCCGCAGCACTATTATTCCAACTACAAGTAATTGGATGAAATGAGCAATACCCCTTCTCAAATTTCTGCCAAACTGTTGAATTGATAGACTATCCTGTGAGAGTATCCATCACTGAACTGACTTTAATTAGTCCCCAAAGTGGTTATTGATCAACCACCAAGTATTCACTGAAAAGAGAGAGCAAGGTCGTAATTTTGCAGACGGTGAACTGTCAACATGACAGATATGCTGCACTTCTCTGTAGTGAACAGGCATTGTTTATACATACCAGCCCCTTTCTAAAATTGAATAGTGAGTTTACCTCCTACTAATTTAGCAAGTTTATTACTGCAGCTCCAATGATATAAAATATAGATTTCTGACAGATAACTAAATGAGGCTATAAGCAGTTGGAAAAGATTATGCTACCTAAATTATATACCCTCCCACTTGCAGTCCACATTTAGGACTGTGCACATAACTGCTCACATTGCATGCAGAAGACTCAGCATCATTCATAAGAGCTCAACAAGTAGGCTAAGGGCAGAATACAGCACACACATCACAGGGAAGGCCACACTAGAGATGGCCTTAGAAAATTATTTTATTTAAACCCACAGTAGTTATCTGGGCATATCCATCAACCAGACAGCAATTAGCGCTGCCCTTTGTGGAGGAAAAGAGAGGCAGCAATCCTGTAACAAGGCTTTGGTTTTCATTTTCAGAGCTGCAATACAAACTTCTGTTTCAGAGAACTTCTTAATGCAAAGCACTAAAATTGAATACTACACAGTTAAAATATACTGGAATTATCACACGCTGGCCACAGGAGCAAGCTTTATTTTTACAATAAAATTGAATAATTAATAGATTTCTCACAGTGTTTCTCAGGAAATAGGCATTTAATAGAACAGTAGTTCATCTCTGCTGCAATTATTATGTTTGAGTTTTTCCAGAATTGTCTCAGAATTGTAAGTAGTGATTTCTTACCAGAAAGTACAATTGCATGGGGTTCACTAAATCAGGCTAATTGGTGCTTTTCCCAAGAAATAAGTAAAATCTTATGCCAATTTCACTACCTCATTGGCTTCTAGCAGTTCAGTAGGCTCAACATTATATATTTTCATAAATCTCTTTACTTCCAAACCAGCCTCTGATGTGGTTCCAGGAATTGTCACTGATACATTATTACCAATGCAGAATTACTGATCTCACCATCTCTCAGATCTCTGATGTGCTGCAGTAAATTAGGCTAAACTTTTTTATAGACTATCCAGAGTCTGTGTTACTTCAGGAAAGAAAGTAGACAATTTGGCAGCAACTACTTTGAAAAATTAAACAGCCAAGACTTTTAATGAATTAGATACTGCCCTAGACTTATTTAATATTAAATTGTTTGCTTTGGACTGTTCTTACTTTTTCATTTTTCAGTATGATTTATACCGCTTAGATTTATATCGCTTGTGAAAAGTGTGATATCAGGCACCCTGTAGTTTGCAAAGTCAAGTGGCACCCTGTAGTTTGCAAAGTCAAGTGGGAGACATGAAAAAGTATTTTTATGACGCTTGAAAAATTCCTGCTCCTTGATATACACAATGTTTTTTCTCATGGTCAACTTCTGCAAAATGGAGGGGAGAAAAAAAAAAAAAAAAGACGTTCCAAATCCTTAACAGGCTAAGAGGTCTGTAATTTGTAGCATTCTTCAGTTGCCTTACATCGGCTTTGATGGCGGAAATTAAATTGCAGGTGTCTGCTGTCCTGCACGATAGGTGAAATGGCAGAGCATTCTGGAGAGGCAACCAGTAGTTACTCCTTTAGGCAACTTGAAGGCTCAGGGAATATTGTAAGGCTGCCTTATACTTAGAGGATGTTTTCAAGCTCCCCTAAAGTAAGGGCTAGAGACTTTGGATGAGATGCATTCAGGCAGGGAGGTGTACCTTTCAGGTGTCTACATGCCACTAAATATTGCAGCTTATCCACACTAGTGTTTTCACCTGCCGAACCCTTCACAGTCCTTTCTCACTCCTAAGCAGACCATTGGGCCGTAGGTCTGGAGCTCTGCCTGGTTAAGCAGTTGAAGAAGTCTACTCAGAGCAGACTGCATCTGTGATCAGCCGGTTCTTGTTCCACCGTTGCCTCTAGAAGTGGCTAGTCTATTTGTATTTCATTGTGAAGTAAAAATTAAAGCTTAAAATCACTTCATGATGAGTCTGGGAATAAGAGGAAATTTGCAAGGCTAGAGCTAAGAAGGAGAGCAAGAAAGATATAACCAGCTCTCAATCAGCAAATCCTCTATCGCATTATCTTCCCAAAAGCATCTTCATTCAGTGACTCCAGTCAGATGTGTAAAAAAATCCAGTTAGGTAAGTATAAGTGTATACTTCATGTATTAGAGCAGTTGTACCAGTCCAGACGTACCATCACCTTGGCCCTACAGCCTGTCTCCAAAAGCAGCTATGTAGTGGCACTCTTGGGGCTGCTCTGCTCAGTGCTCACTTCATCCCCCTTCCAGTTCCTTATTTTTAATCTTTACACTCTCACCTCCCCTGCTTTGCACTTTTCATTTATTGTCTCCCCCATAATCCTTTGATTATTCTCTGCTTTCTTTAGCCCCTCTCCTGAAGGAGGAATGGGCATTAGTCAGCTCTCCCTAAAAGGGAAAAACAGGAAGAGTAGATGTGGGACACCTGAGGAAATCCCTAATGGATCTCTCTTCCAAGTACTTGCCAGTTTTCCCATCAATCTCTGCAAATTTTGTGTGTCCAGAAAGTTCAGATGAAGCTGTCATATTCTAGTAAGGGTATCTTAGGAGGACAATCTGTTTAGCCATCCTCCTCACCACCCCAAATCTTTTTATCTTAAATAGAGTTGGAAAAAAGTGGTGAACAACTGACTTTTTAGCAAAAATATGCAGAATTAGTGATGCTGAAATGTTTCACTGAAGAGGTCTCTCAAGTCCCTTGCAAAAAAAAGTGTTTGTATTAAAATACTCTCTGATTTTTCTGCCTAAAAGGCCTATTTTTGAAATATCCATCTATTTGACTCTTCTAAATTAGAAACACTTACAAATGCTCCATTTTGATACCTATCATCTCATCCAATCTCATCTAACATGCAATGAGATTCCCAAAACTCTCAATTCACAAAAAACACCCACCCAGACCTCTGGCCATTTTTGGTTTTACCATTTTTGGGGGGGGGGGGGAAGGGGTGAAAATTGCCAGGAAATAACCTCCCCTCTGCAACTCCACACAAATAATCAGGCTTCCCTTCCCCCGTCCCTGCTCACTTAAAATGTATGCCTAGCTCTAGTTCCAACAGTTTATATCCTTATGTAAAACATGGGACTAATTACTAGTCTACATTGACTGAAAGAGTAATGGGGAGAGGAGTAAGAGATGAATGCGGCAGCTGGGATGCTGCAAACCTGAAAATACTGATTGGCTGGCACAAGCAGGGAGAAGCCATGCATAATTAAAAGTACTTGCCACTTATAATTTACTGAACTTGCAAAGATGCAGACTGAAGCTTAGCTATTCAATTATTTTTAGCATGATGTTTTGAATCATAATGTAAGAACCAGTACATAAAATACTGAGAACTGAAAACACAGAGTCTTAAAATCTTAAGTAGGAATTTCACTAACACGTAGAAAACATAAGAATATTTAACACAACGTGTGAGAAACCCTCCTCCTTGGAAAAAGGATGGAAAATGAAAAAAGCAAATTTCCCGTACAAAATTCTGAACAGATCATTTCAGCAAAATAAGCCTTCTTCGCTCGTAGGTTCTTAGAACATCTTCTGGAGCCTTGGTTCATCTGCTTGTTTTTATTTTTATATCAATCCTGTATACGATGCACAATTTTAATTAGGATGGCACAAGCCAAAGTCAGCACAAGCTAAGGTACTTCCCAGGGAACAAATGAAAATCCAGGGTAAAATCTCCTATTTTCATGATAATTTCTAGAAATTAACTTAGAGGCTTCAAATGTATCTAAAATCCAGTGAGGTTTCACATTTTAAGTTATACTACATGATAGTACCATTCCTTTAAAAAATAGAATGGAGTAGTAGTGAAAAACTTCTTAGGATGAGTATATCATTCACTGACCTGAAATTCAGTAGCTTTCTTTTGGACACAGGGACTTACCTCACAAGAGTAAGACTGAAATTAATTTCACCAGTCTTATTTTTTCCCATAAATCATGGGGCAAACAGAAAGATAATTTCTCTTATTTGTAAATGATTAAAATTGAGAAACAGACCTCCTGGAGATGAACCATGTAGATTTTAGCTTTGGCAAAGCCATTATTCTGTTCATTATTCTGTAAACATTAAATGTTGCACAGAATTACAAGACTAGGCACATGAGTTACCCATCGGTCTAGATATCTTTCCACCTCTATGTAGACAAGCATATATATTACACAGATATGCTGATGATCATTCTAAAGGTGCAAACAGTGCAGATGAGAAGAGATGCTAATTTGCACCATTCTGTCACTTTATTAAGCGTGGCATGCATCCAGCTAAATGCGGGCATGTACAGCTGACCAAATCCTTTTGCAACCAATGAAGAGCTGAAGAGTAGTGTTTATGGTGCAGTGAGTTTCATCTGAAGCAGATGCTTACATTTGGTCAGATGAAGAGTTCTGATCTCCACATAGCAGATCTCCAGGGATTATAACTGGAACTCAGATGGCAAGCTAAGATATTTATACCTACACTGCAGATGCCTAAAATTTAGGTGAAATGAATTCCATTCTTAGCGTATCATCCTGGGAAGCTATCCTACACCAGCAACTAAATTCAAATTGTGCACTCCGTACTTAATACATTTCAAAAAATCTTCCCATTTTACAACAATCCTAAATGTTTAAATGCTGAGAAAGGAGTTAGTGTACACCAGAAGCCGTAACATGGAAGTTAACATCTCAATAAACTTCTGGAGCCAGCAGTGCAAAGAGATAACACTAATGTGAAGAAAAAAGGTGAAAATACTAAAGGCCAGTCCTGCAAATTTTCACTGATGATTTAGCAAAGTATTTCAGCACATGCTTTAACATTTTCCTGTCCTGGGAGCACAGACACTAATCCTGTGCCTTGCCAGGCACCGGAGTTATGTAACTATTTAATTGGAACAAGATTGTATCTTCAGGGCTTAATCACCACTGAAGCCCCATTTCTGCAATGGCTCCTAAAGTGTCAGAGCCCCCTCAGCCGTGTGAATTGTCTGAGGCTGTCTCCACTGTGCAGAAGCTGATCCCAGCTCATTTCCCCGCTATTTAACTGACTGCAGGCCTGAACCAACAAGGTTTTGCAGTACCATGCTCTACAACACCAGTGGCTAGTTCAGAAAAAAAGCCCCAAAGACAAGCTCTGAAAAAAATATTTTAGGTAGGTTTTGGGAATCTGAATCCATATCCACATAGGGCAGGCAGGTCTAAACTTCTTTAGATCTGTGGAAGTTTTGTCACCTAAGTTGTTCTTGAATTCAAATGCTCTCCAACTCATCTACTGATGGTGCACAATTTTCCAGAGATCAAAAGAGAAACAGACAAGATGTGCAAAGACAATATTTGACTGAGCTCAGGCTGAGGACAGCTGCTCTCTGGTATTTGCCTAGACTTTTTCAGAATCACAGAACTGTTTTTTGATATAAATATTGTGTTTTTTTTCTGGTCCTCCAAATTTTGAAAAAAGATTATGGAAGGGAGCAGTCTAGAAACTACTGGGTAAGGTACTGGAAATTGCAGATGTCTGAAATCTTCAAGATAGAAAAGATAATTTAATCAGCAATGTAATCAGCAATTTAATCAACAGACTTTCGTAAGAGGTGAATGTCACCAGCCCCTCCTTATTCTATAGCTACCTTGAAAAAAAAAGTCTTGCTTTGTACTTTCTCAGAACATGCTGTTTGAGCCTCTCCTCAAAAAAGGATTTTGGGAAATGGATTTGAAGTAGACAAGACTCATCCCTGTAGTAACAAGCTATGTTAAGTTACAAAGAGAAAAAGAAGTTCAGACCTACTCTGTCTCTTAGAATTTCCAGTAAGCCACCAGCAGCTTGTCAGAATGCTCCAAGTGTTTTTTCTTGATCTCTCTGCACTGTTTGGAAAGCCTACACAATCCTCTCTTTTTGTTTTTTTTTCCTCATTATTTACTTATTCTAGTCAGTGACAGGTGAGTACACATATGTAACATTTAGACACTATCATACTGGACCTGCAAGAATCTATGATTTTTATTAAATACAGTCCACTAGTCCAACCATGCAGATGGCAGCATGGGTGAAAACAAGGAACAAAAGGGATGAGCTTTGCTCTGGTAAGCTAAGAGTAGGAGAAATGCCTTACTAATAGCCAAGGAAATTTTTGATAAACTGGCTTTGTCTACACTGGAGGAAAAACAAGTTGGAAAGTTAACAAGCAATCCTGAAAGCATTAGCATTTATGTTTTGAACAAATGAGTAGTCCTTTGAAATGAAATAATCTGGACTTGCATAAAGATGAAAATTAGTATCTCCATTGATGGCAACTTGCTAGATAAAAGGATGCTTAAAGCTTACAGGAAAGGTTTAATGTGGAGTTTGTATAAGAGAAGATAATAACTGTACTTACTGTGTAAAGCTCGTTAAGAACTTTCATCAAGTCCTCATGAAGCTGAAACGCAATCTCTTTGCTCTGTAATTAAAAAGGAATCATTAGAAACAAACATGCAAAAATCACAACATAAATTTGCTTCTGGATATTTGTGTTCATTGCTTGTTTGTACTAGACAGTGAATGCAACGAAGCTCACAAAGACACCATTCTGTCAGAATTATAGTGCATGAAAAATAATCATTCAGGGATGTAGAAGTAGACAGACAACAGCTAAATTGAGAACTTCTAAAGGGAAACCCAGAAGTAATTTAAGAGCGTGATTCCCCTGAAGCATCAGGAAATTAGGTGCCAACAGAAGGGCTGAAGTTTAGGATTAATCTTATAAATCTTTTTAATGGAAGAAATTCTTCACTGTTTTACAACTCCTATGACACATACATAAACTAAACCACTTGGAATGCGATATTCTAGAAGGATAACCTACCCAATTTTGTATCTAGAATAGTCTTTGTTTCTCAGCATATGCAGCTATCTAAATATTTATGCAAGAAATAATTGTGGCTCCTCTTTGAAACAGATAGCCAACTGCATAATATTCCACAGAGCGGGCTGCTGCTGGAACAGCTTTGTTTAGCTTTTCTGGACTGTGGCTGTACTTTCATTCTGACCCAGAAAAAAGAAATGGTTGGCAGTGGTTATTAAAGAAGGCAAGTATGTCAAAATAGGAGAATTTAATTGGCATCTCATTCAAATGTATTCCTTTGTTAGTTGCCCATAGCAGTTCAATCAGATGAAAATTGTGGCAACTGTGCACCAGTTGAAGGCATTTGCACCACATCCTTTGGAAAACAACTATAGAATAGAGCTAAGGGACCTCGCAAACAGCCTGGCTATATTTCTTTTTATCATCATAACATCTAACCATGCTGAAAATGTCTTTTTTGTGTTGTGTGTGTGATTAAATTGATAATTAGCCCAGCTCCTAAAAAACCCAACTTCATAATAGATAATGACCTTAACGGCGAGAAGTACTTTGTATTTGTACATAAGCCAAAGGAAAATCTTTTGGGGCAACCTGTCTCCAAAGCCGCTAACACATACTTGGCCAGTGCTAAAACACCTGCAGGAATAATGGTTTCTGAACGAGGAATTCCAGCACTCACATATGAGGAGGAATCACACAACACCTCCCAACCATTGTATATTCCAGGAGGATGAAAAACAGTAGCTGGAACAGATAAATTTGCATGCATGAGTTGCTCCTGTTCCTACTGTCCTCCACAAAATTCTGGGCAGTATTTTAAGGAACTTCCCATATCATTTATTAGCATTTACTTCAATCCTTAAGCGCAAGATGATTTTTAACTGACAAGAAACTAGAAATGTAAGCTAAAAAAAGACAGTGAGATTCTTTTATTCCCAAGGGCATCAACTTCGGTAGCTACAGCACAATAAGACAGATGCTCTGAAGCTGAGTGATACCCATCTACTACAAAATTTTCCCTATTGTCTATACTTCAAAGAAGTAGAGAACAAACAAAGCTTATTACTTCCATTTCTTTCAAATACCAGATTATCTTCATCTAATATTATGATAGTTACAGACGGAAATTCATATGCGTGACAGTGTATAGAGTGCTTGTAAAGAAACAGGATGGGAGAGGAATTGCAGAGTTGCAAGCTACTGTAGGAGAGCACAGTAAAAACTTCAACAAAAATTCTGAACTGCTTCTCATTGCTTTATACTGGCATCCTGCCTTTAAATGCTAGCGGTGGAGCTCTGATATAGCTTACACATCTCCTCAAAGAGCCAAGAAATGGAGACCACCTGTTTCCTCCTGGGTAGCTCTTCTGATAGTGCTAAACATGGGCACTCTATTTTTTAAATTACTTTTGCAAAAAAAAGAGACAAATTACACAAATAAGGTGGTAGACATTAAGATTAAAAGATGAAAATATGCATTCATGGAAAAAATGTAGAGATTAACTCCAACTGCAAGCAACATACCCCTTCCAAGTGGCAGTCATTACCATCTCAAAGTTGATAACAATTCAAGCCCTAAATACAGCAATGCTGAGCAGCATGCCTTAATCTGGCAGTGCAAAAACTTGTTTCAGGAGGGGAGACAGAAAGGTCTAGCCAAATTGTCTTTGTGTCTCTGCAAGTTCTGTTTTAAGCAAAGCACAAAGCAGTTCTTTGAAAGAAACACCTTCCCTTTCTGCTCTTCAGTTACACCTTAATGCAAATAGATACTGGATGAATTGAGGATTAGGGAAGAAAAATCACCCTTCTCTAGGACATTTCTCCTCTTTGCTCCTGTAGAGCTTTGTCCAGCACTGAAGCAGTCCAGCACTAGGGATTTAGTACTGGCTACCACACATACACACTCTTTTTCAGGCAGCACATTGATCAATGGTAAATTTGAAGGTGAAGGGTAGAAATAACAACAGAGGAAAGAGGGAGACGTTTCACTCAAAGGAAAGTAGATCCTAAAATAGGAAGTAAAAAGAGAGGGAGGGAGGTGACCAGCAAAAAAGAGTAGAAAGCAGGAAGACACAGACAAGCAATTCCATATGATCACAGACAAGTAATCCTTCCACCCATTCATAGGGGCACTCCAACCTGCAGAGAGAGGCTTGTAGGGGTGCCTGCAGTGATGTATAACGTGTCAGCTTCTGTCTTTTTCTGATAAAGGATTCTGTAGCAATTCTCTGATAACAATTAGTAAATTTGGTTAACCTTAGAGAGCGCTATAAAATGGATTTATTTTCAAGAACCAACACATTTCACATTAGCATTTAAGACCAAGAAATACTGACTCAAGCGGCAAGCAATACAGCTTTTAGTGTGTAATATATATCTTGTCTGAGCACCAGATAAGAAGTGCATTTATTTTCAGTGGTTAATGGCTCTCTCTCATTTCTCGTTTATGCTACTTATTCCCTGCTGCTGCAGCAGTTTTGCGTGCTTGAATGGTGTGCTCCTCTAGAAGCCTATCCTCAGGGTAGCCAAACAACAGTATATAAGACGCAGCACACATTCTCCTGGAGCTAAGTTAATAGCCAATCAGGCCATTAAAACCTTGGTAACAATCGTGGAGATGCTTCATTATTCACTGTATCCTATAGAAATGTATTGGTGCCTATTAACCAAAAGAACAAAGACCATAATAAAAATGCATTAGAGTATATGTAAACTCTTGCTAAAAATATGGTATTTGTTACTAATCTTGTTCAAAGCATTAAAGACAGTTTGAAGAGGCTGTCTCAATAAATGTAAAAGTTGCATATTTATTTCCCTAAGTTAATGGTAGATCACACTTGTGCAACAGACACCACTAAGTGTACCTAGTAACAGCTTTTCGGTATGTGCTCAACTTTCAACACATCAGCAGTCCAACTGATGTTATCAAGACTTATATTTATGGATTAACATCTGAGAAACTTTTATTCCACACCAGTAGCCCTTCACTGAAGTCTATAGGAAATGTTCCATCTATTTCAGTTAGAGCATAATTGGGCACCCAAACCTTACTGAATTGGTTTTCTACTGATATTTTAGAGTCAGTTAAGTTCTTCCTGGAACTCTTCACTGTCTGTATTTAGCACATGCAATGCTACTATCAGTTACATCATTTAGGGAAAATATTCTGTGACAATTTCTTTTAAATGAGTCGCTGTTGGTCCCTGGGGGAAGTCGTATGCAAGTTCTTTTTAAAAGAAGCTTTCGTGAGCTGCGGTGACACTAACGTAACTAACCCATAGTAAAACTTTGTACCAGATTTGCTAGTTTATAGCAACGAATAGTTTGCTATCTTTTTAAGCCTAATGGTTTAAGAAAATGATGCAAAAAATCCCTATATATTCCACAATCTTTATAACTTTAAAACAGATTTGGCAGGTAGTCATATTCACTGTTAATAGCCAGATTATGGAACTAAAATATTTATTGTGCTTGGCTTCTCCAGCATCTTTTACTGTAAACACTGGAAGATATGTTCATCTCGGTTCATTATGGTTTCTGTCCAAAGAAAATACATTTTTATAAATTATAAATATACAAATCTGCCTAAGGATTTTGTGGGTATGTGTTTATGCAGTTGATTATTAATGCTGGGGTAACCAGAATCACTGTATGAAACGTTCTGCATAGTACTCTTCCCTTCTGCTTGACATTTTTCCTTATTGCTTTATTCTTTAATTGTCCCCATGAGTCCATCTACCCCATCTGCCTGAAGAGACGTGCAAGAATGCAAGGTTTGAACTCTGCTACTTTACGTTTGCAATTTTACGTGCAGCATGAAGGCCAGGCACAAACAGCAATCTGTACTGCTTTTATATGACAGCAAATGAAAAGAAGAGGAGCTTAAGTGTCGATCCGGAAGTATGAAGCCTGACATAGTAGGATCAGACAAATGCCACAAAATCTCTGAACGAGATCCTATCTTTGTCCTCCATTTACTACATTTGAACAGTAGCTGGTTTCTGACCCCTGGAGAAAGAATGACAGAGCTCCCAGGTCTGCAAAAATAACGAATATCCAAATGTTAAATGTACTGGCCTAGACAGGAAAACCATATACAATCAAGTTCATGAATACAATACGTTTTGACCCATCAGAACATTTAAGTTTGAATGCATAACGGTCATTTCAACAAAATTTAATCCAAATTAAAGACACACATACATGAAAGGAAGAACCAGAACGGGAAAGAATATTTCATGGGTCAGGAAGAGTGCACAGTGAGACAAGTGCGAGGTACGAAGACCAACAGGCTAGGCTAGCCTCACTGCTAGGCTTCCACAGAGCCCAACGCTGGGTACTACACACATCTTTTCAGAGAGGAGTTGCTACAGATTCATGACTTTGTGCTCTGTCACACAAATACATGAGCAGGAGAGGGAACAAAGCAATACCTTACTGCTGAGCACAGCCAGCAAATGAGGAAACGGATCTTTTCATTATCACAAATCAAGCTGGAGCCAGTCTTGGGATGGCACAGAAAGAGTAGCCCTCTGGAATATGTTGGCCTCAACTCATGGAAGGTTTCATCTGAGGACCTCTCAGAGAGAGAGGAAGAAAGAGGGTGCAGAAAGAGACAAGAAGTTCGGAGCAACTTGGCTATTGTCTGCCTCCATCTCACCTATGAACAATGAGGCAACCCCATTCTCTGACGCTTTCCCTTTCTGCAAGAGGCAGCCGGGGAGTTCAGAGCAGGACCGTGAAGATCCAACACAGACAGCAAACAAGGACTTAGCGTAGTCATCCTCCAGGCCTGGAAGGGGATATGCCGCATCTCTGAAGATGCAGAAGCAGCTGCTGCAAGGCCCATGGAGAACTAAAGCAAGGGGTTAATAGTGACGCTTAACACTGTTACGTTAAGAAACTAATACATATGTAATTAATCAAATTATTGAACACGGAAAAGCTTGATTAGATAGTACTTGGAAAGTACTCAGATGTTAAGTGCTCCTATATGAAATGCTGTGAGTTCCAAATGGAGTACAGATATGTTGGATGGATGGATGGATGTTGTGTTCTTGACCACGGACTGCAGTAAGACATCAAGATTGCACCTGCCAGTGTTTACTTTTGAAATCTTGATACTATTACTGTTCTTATTATTGATAGTTATTACTTAAAAGAGAATACATATTCCACAGAACAGGATGACCAGAATGACTGCAAAGAACAATACTGTTTCAACACCAGTGTAGAAATATCTACAGAATATGGTTTGTGTTTTCCTTAATTTGAAACCTCTGAACAGTTAAAAAATCCCATATATTTTCGTAGTGATGAAACCCACTGAGATCAATTAAATATTCTCTAAAATAATTTTATTCCAGATCTAATCTTTTAAAAATCTAACCTAGAGAAAGTGACTAAAACTGGTTAAATATTCTATTTGATGTTTACAGTTCTCTAACAAATTATATGCAATGTTCTAGTGGAAATACAGTTTTGATGGAGGAGAATGTGGATGTTTCCTTTCTCATTTTAAATGCACCTTCTCTGTAGGCAGATTGTAGTATATAATACATGCACTTCTGCACCTAATCTCTTTTCATTCCCTGGCGGGTGTCCATTAAGCAGTTCTGAGATGGCCTGTGATGTACTTTCTGTTACACTGTTCATTCACAGCTGACAGAAATTATGGTTGAAGCTGCCCATTTGGACTAAACATAGATGCAGGGGGCTATGCTCTTCATTAATAAAGCAAGATAGCTTGCTAACAGCTTCACTGCCCACATAGGTCTTAGTTTTCTCTCTATCCAGCTAGCTCACCTCACTCCATACCACCCTTCCCTTCTAGCCAGAAGAGAAACTGGAGCTTCATCATCATTCAGGTATGATCAGCTCTGCACCTGGGAACTAACAGCAAGCAAGTCACCCCACCAGGTTAAAAACTGTGCATGCTGGAGCTCAGTGGAAATACCAACATTCTCCAGTGAATATTAACTTGTGACAGACTCAAGTCCTAAAAATAAGCACTCAGAATTAATACTGGTAAATGACCACGGCCACATTCATGCCACATACTTGTAAAGCTCATTTACACCACTTCAAGATGTTGCATGTCTTCCAGCCACCCTTCCCCTCACATTTTTGGGCCTTGCTCAGATCCCTTCACGCAGCCTTCGGTGAGCTCACTCTGTCTGTGCTCCAAGCTAACTCCAAGCTAGCTAACTAACAGTTGCTTGGTGTGACAGTATCACTCTGAGCATTAGCTAGCAAACCTCGCTGAAAGGTAGGATATGGCAGTTGGGGATCTGGGCTCCACTAATGTGAGCTTCAGGCTATGCACAGCAGTACTTCCTCAGTCTCCTTTCTCCTCTTTCCCTGTGGGAAATCCAAGTTAGGAATTAAAAAAAACAAAAAACAAAAAACAAAAGCTTTTCTTCAAGAAGCTCTGCTAGAATGAGAAAATTTGAAATGTTACATGTTCCTGGGCATCATACAGGGGAAAGAAGCAAGTCTGTCAGGAAGCTGTGACACTGTGGCTCCTATTAATGTGCTGACAAAATCATCCAGATTTTCCCCTTTCTAAGATGGAAGCTGCAGCAATCTCCACTAACTAATTATGAGTGAATAAAGAAGGGGACGTACTTGTCCATGGAAAACTTTATCCAGATATTTTTATATAGTGCATCCAGAGACAAGGGAAGCAAAGCAAGATTTCCAGTATAAACAATCTGAACTATGCTGAAAGAGGACAAGCTAGTTGCCTCTAGTCCAACAATGCATATGCAGTGTGGAAAAGGAGACTTCTGAGATACAACATAATCAGCTGAAAAACTAGTCAAATTCAATAATGAAAGATTTCTGCTGGTCCATGCAAGTCTGAAAAATCAACATATAGACCGTATTGGAGCAGGTTCAAATTGCTCTTCCCATTAGCTTTGCAACTTTTATGATAATCTTCCTTATTAGTAAGTTTAGGGGTTTGTGAACTACAGCTTTATGCATCACATATATATTATGTGAACAAATTATTACTGACTGAGGAACTATGAATTTAAATTCTATTACTATTAAAGGTTTTCATGCACAGTAATAGATTAGATTAATGTTTTTACTTCTTTTCTTCCAAGGACAGCCTCTGCACTCCCTAAACAATTCTTATCCCCACCCTTTGCTATCTATCCAGGACTGTGATCAGGTATATGTGAAATTAGTTCCTTATTTGGAAAGCACTGATCAGGTATCCTTGCAGGAAATGCCATCATTTAGTCAGAGACTTTATATTCTTTAACCTTTATACTTTTGGGGTTCTATTTTTGTAATAAATATGATGTTTGTCTATGAGCATTCCACTGTGACTGATGCCTCCCCACGTATATTCTATTTTTATTTCAGACCATTGTAACAGCAATTGCTGCAAACACATTACATAGATAGCAAACTAAGGCTCGCTTAAAGTTCTTGCTTAGCCAAAGGGACATTTACATGCATCTGTGTTATGAAACATATAAAAGATATGTACAAGAACAAACACATACAAGAGAGAATGCTTAAATGACCTAATAGAAGCAGCTATGTTACCAAAAATATATATGCATATCCAATATGGTGAAAGAAAGGAAATACTTTTAGGAGAATGACAGCATACGGCTACCATCTTCATGCCAACTCCTTACAAGGTACACCTTCACTTTGGCCTGAATCAGAGTTTCCTTACGACAGTTATAATCAAATACTGTTTTTACAAATAATTTATTAACACAACATTACTATTTTTGGGAGTCTTAGGTTAAAACTGTTTCCTTTCTGCATGGGTAGACAAATATTCTTTTGAGAGAACAGGATTTTTTCTTTGCCTCCTGAAAATTTGCCATTCAGTTCTTAAGGTCACCAGCATATTTGGCAGGTTCCCAAGCATTTCAGCACTAAGAGTTTGCTCTGTGAGAATGGTCATGAAGGATTTATAAGCATGCTAAAACAGATTTTATGCTACATGTTCAGAATCTTCCCTTCAAATGCTACCAGTTAAGACAGTTGGGTCTCCCTCATGCACATTACAGGCCCCACCGGAGGTCTGCAGGACAAGCATTACCTTCTTGAACATCCTGGTGGAGTCCTCGCTTATCTGCATGAAGCGCATGATCACATTGTTCAGGTAGATATCACTCAGCGTCGCATGGTCTTTGCTTTCCCTTCTCACTTGGTTCAGGAGTAAGTACCAGCAATTCACCGGCGACAAGAGATTCTGATCTTTCCTAAAGAGGAGATACAGAGAGATATGTGTATATGTATATTACATATATCAATGAAAAAGTTCCATAATTAACACAAACAGCCCCTGACATTTACACCCATAACTCATCATGTAAAAGCAAGAGCCCAATAGTTTACATTTAAATTACTGAACTACCAAGTTCTTAAAAAAAAAAAAGGCATTAGACAAATCTGTCAGTACAAATAGTGGAAGTCAAGTGAACAGTCTGCCAATACACACACCAGAAGTCAAGTCTCCTTGCTTATATGCAAGCAATCACAGTGAAATCAATGCTCTTACTCTTGTTAACAGGGTATGCTAGATTTGGACTTATTTCTGCTTCTGAACAGCCCATCTATCCACTCTTGGAATGACTCAGGTTAGGCAAGCTTCAGATGATGCTTTAAGACACATTTTTATAAATCCCATGAGGCACAGATACAAAAGAAGAGAAAAAAGACAAGAATTTAGATCACTGCAACCCAGCTGACACTATAAAAAACCTTGCCACAAAGCTTACAGTTGCTCACAGGTGGACTATACGTAAATATTCGAAATCTATAAAGGCCACTGCTGAAAGAGTAATACTAATTATTTTTTTGAAATTAGAAATAAAAAAGTGCCAGAAGCTCATTCCAAACCCTTCACAAGCAGAATTGTAGGTGTATTTGTCTATCAAAAAGCTGTTTCACTGTAGTGGTTTTTTATAACTGCTATAAAATTAAAAGGAAACGTCACAAGTATACATGTTTTGTGATCAGCATTCACAAATTCTACACTATACTGCCAGACTAAGATGGTTCAATTACAGGACAAAGAGGAGGCTGGACTTTTTCCACAGTGGTCCAGTTCTGCATTTTCTTTGTAGACTTTCCAGGTTGTAGGCCCATTCCAAGTGTTCAATATTGCAGCAAACTGAAATCACAGACAACTTATCATATCTTCTATACACAGTATAATAAAAATACATATAATTCGACAACTGTTTCACAGCAAAAACTTATTTATAAAATTTGTTTTATGATTTTATTGAAATTTGGAACTCAAGTTTTCCTTCAAACTATGCGGTCTAGAAACTTGCTGCTCTTTCTCGTTTCTTGTGCAGGTCATTCTCATATAGTCATAAGGATCATGCAAGCAGGAACAAAATAGCCAGAGGTGGCAATGAATTGAGGGAGAAACTTCAACCCTTGGTGTAAATTGCTTTAATAATTAACTATTCTCACTGTTTAAAATTTGCTCTTTAATTCCTCATCGGATTGTCTAGCTTTAGCTTTCACCCCCCACTATCAAAGCAACAAAGAATGATTAACAGACAAAAGCCTTTTCTTATTCTTTCAGAGATACGTTGGTTTGCGGTGAATTCAGAAGTGAGTTAATGAAACTTCCCCATTTTGTATGACAGGGCATATCTTAACAGAGTTACTCGCATCAATGCACTTCAGGGTCTTATCACCCCGCTTAGCCCCTGGGAGCATCCCTGAATAGCTGTGCCTGTATTACTTGCTCTTTACTGTTTCTGCATGTCCCAAAGCCAATCCTATAGAATTATTTCCCAGTCAGTGCTGTCAAGGCTGTGACAAACTTGGTCTGTTCTAGGGGAGGGAAACAACAAGAACAGCGTGAGGGACCACCAGTTTAAGTGACTTTTGCTATAACCTCTTCTCAAAACAATCACGCAATTGCAGAACAAAGCCAAAGGCAGGGGTCCAATCATTGACCCCTATGCACACGTGCTAGTCTGGATTTAACACTCATTTAAAAACAAGGAAAGATTGTATGCACCAGGCAAAAAGATGCTTACTGAACCGGAATACAAGCCAGGGCTCTCTCTGAGGTGGAGACATACCCACAGGTTGGATATTTCAGTGAATCACCAAGTCACTTAACTGAATTTTAAGAAATATATTGTACTGTTTCTGGAAGTGTATAAGCTCCATTCAGATTAACCTTTTCTTTGTCAAATGTGTTTGGTGAAGACTTTTGCCCTGAAACAGAAGATCTGTCTGTGTATTTAGAGCACAACACTAAATGGACAGTGGAAAAAGGTACTTATTTTTCAGTTTTACAAACATAAAGTATCGTTTTATACCCCTACGCATAACAGGGCGAGACAAATATGTTAATTAATCAGCTCAAGTCAGGAAAATAACCAGACAAGACTCTGCCAGCAAGGAATGTATTTGAAACATTTTATAAAATGTGCTGTTCACCTTTTTGACAGACACTACCTGACCACCTCTGTTTTGCACAGAAGTCACTACACCATGAAAAGAATGCACTGCATTGTTAGCAAACATAAAATCTCCATCTTCTGTATTTCTAGGAATAAGAGGGATCAAGAGGCACTAAAAGTTTACGTGCAGCAACAAATCAAAGTATTTTTCCATCTCAACACCTTTTTTGGCCAATATTCCTGGCCTTTTTTGTAAGAGTGACTGGCCTTTACTAGACCCTTTCAAATTCTGTCAACTCCATTGCAAGAGACCACACACAGCCTTCCAGCCCATCTGGGCCTCTGCATCTCTTCTAGATGCTGACTGTATTTTGGAGCGGTTTAAATTCTACTTGATAGGTGAGAGATAATTCTTGTTTAGTTTTAAGAAACTGAAACCATCTGTCAGAAGTTTCCATGAATAATTGCAGAGGGCCAAATGAACAAAACAGTATTAGGCAGCCAGCTACCTTCAACTGCAATGAAAACTGCTACACTGTTACATAGCGGTGGGAAATTTAAATCTGCTTTTGAATCTGGGCTTAACTTAACAGAATTCAAAAACAGCAGAAGCAAACTGCAGGGTAGCAGTCCAGTTGCACAGCAGTGACTAACATGGGGGTGAGTGGGAGGGCAATGTCTTACTTGTACTGTTGATGGTCCTTTGTACTTCTTGTTTTTGCCATGAACCTCTCTGCCAGTTTTTCCAAGTTACGGGAATACTCCATCTCTATTTCCGACTTCTTGCGGAAGAAATCCTGCAGATCTTGAAGGAGTTGCACTCTCATTTCAGTCTGCTGCTCCAGGCATTTCTGCTGCTCGATGAGTTGAGCTCGGATCTCTAAAAGAAGCACATGCCACTCAAGTCAGTGAAAGTAAATGAGGATTGAGTATAATCAGTCAAAATTACAAATGCTTCAGAGCCCTTCAGCCTCTGCAGCTGCACAAGCTGGATCTGATTTTGGCTCCAGTGGTAGGACCCAGCAGTGGTTGTTCATGGGTCTGCCATGTCCTGCTTCCGCATCAGGCCACAGCATCCTCGCCCTGCTGCCTGCCTGCCCCTCACAAACCACCGGACTCTGCAGGGCTCACGAGAGCAGAAGGCCTGCCTCCTATTTCCTCCCCCATGCTCTTCCTTGCCCATGGCATTAACACAACATCTGGTTCAAAGATATCTTCGTGCATGAGGTGGTGTTCAACTGTTTGAGCAGCAGTTCTTTCTTCTACCCTGAAAAACAGCAGGCCAAATAAGCACTCTCGGGGTCAGGGTGCCTACGAACTGCCAGGTGCATCACACTGGTTGATATCAGCATGTACACCACGTAAATAACTTTGCAATAAATGCTGGAGGCATCATCCACCATCACTGCATACAGATGAAATTCCACATCTGCCCCACCTTTACCAGAGGCCAAAGTGGTGCATTATACATCTATTTACCTGTATTTTACAGTGAATTTAGAGGAAAAAGCACGCGTGTACGCAGAGGTACCTACCAAAACATTTGCACAAAGTTCCAGAGACTATGGTATATTTATTAATGTAAAACAAAATCTGTCAGTTTAGAAGAGAATGTATGCTCACAATGATCATCTAGAGTAACACAGAAAAGCCTCCAGATTTCTTACTGCTGTATCACATGCTGTTTGCCATATGCACAATTACTATGTGGTAGGGATTTTTTTTTTGTTAGCACTTCTATTTCTTTAGCGCTGAGCAGATCACCACATTCTGGGAACACTTAGACTAGAAAATATCCTTCTAGTTCTTTTAAGAGACTGGCTCATTAGAGTCTTATTAGCTGCCCATGCACACTGCAATAAAAGCACTGTGCTATGGTAAGAGTAAACATTTTGCAATCATAATATATGTAAATATTTTCAAAACAGTGCAACACTATAACAAGGACTTTTGGACAGCAAGACAATACGTCAGAAGTGATGTCCATGTAAAGGCAAAATTGTCGTAGACTTTTACTTGATCTTTAATGATGTAACTATGCTGTGGGTAAAAAGACTTTGGAAATCTTAGCTGTCTCACCATATTGAAACAGAAAAGCATTCTAAAAACCACCACTAAAATTCTAGGGAACTGGAAACCAATAAGTAGTAATAACATTGCAAAAACTTATCAGACTGCAACTAGGAACTAAGGCATCTTTATTCATCTTAAAAGAGGTATCAAGGCTGAGATCTAGTCTGCTGGGATTCAAACATGTATGCTGAAATAAGCTAGGGTGAGCACAGAAAACTGTTAAGCCAATATATCTACTGGAGGAGGCAGACACTGCAGTGTTTTCTTCCAAATCTCCTTTGAGCTACCAGCTGCTGTGTTAATCATTAATGAGACCGTCCTTTTTTATAGTCCGGGAGGTGAACCAAAAAATTCACGGTTTGGTTTTCATTTCATTTCAAATCAGCTCACTGGAAAAGAACCATGCCTCCAGCAAGGATGAGCCACTGTAATACAACACTGTATCAATGACATTCATGTACACAGAGGAGAAAATCACATTGGAGCTGGAAGGTTTTTAACAGAAACAGAAACCCAAGGATGGATTCTTGGATGCTCACTACTTGTAATACTTGTAATCATGGAAAATCCCTGCTTACAGGAAACCAGTTGTACAGATTCACTGATCAGAAGCAGATACTTTGCACAAAAGCAGGAATTTTAACTAAATCAAAATCCATGTACATTGTGCCTCTACTTTGGTCGTCTCCCATTCCCACTACAGATATTCCACCAGTGACTTTAAAAGCAGAGCTCTGCACAGAACAGCTACGTTCTGATTATTTTGTAGGTCAGTGGATCTTGCTGCTATAATTCTTCCTTTTTACGCAGGCTTTTACCATAGCAACAGGAAAGAGAAAGATTTTAGAAACAGGAATATACGAATAGAGATACAAAAAACAATCAGTCAACAAGGGAAGACAGATGTAGTATCAGAAACTACATTAGCTTTCTGACACTGTGAATTTGTAGTGGACAGTACTGTTTTCCTTCAAGCTTGTACATTTAAAAACAATTGGAGCATGATCTCTGAATGTTGCCAGTGGCTGAAAGTTTCAAAGGCCTGGGTAAGGTGGTAAGTTAGTGACTGTGAGGCTGGAGACTTAAGAAAGAAGTTCCATACCTGAGTCTCTACTATTCCGAGTCTCTCAGCAAGGAGAGGGAACGTGCTGGTTCAAAAGACCGGCCTCCAGTTAGGGGAGAAAAAGGGGAGATGTACATTCCAGTCATGCCAGCAGACCACAGCCTGCTCAAGAGAGACTTCGACATAGCCATTCTCCTTCTGATCTTTCAGCTCCTTCTGCTCTTGTTCTTTTGAATTTCTCTTTCTTTCTCTAATAATGTGTGTAATGCCATATCGGCAGGCTGGGGAGATGGCAATGAATAAGACATCGGATCAGCAAACGTTGTGAGTTTCACAACGGAAAGCTGTGAATTATTATTATTATTTTTAATATTGGTATAACAGCCAGCCAGAGTGGCTGCGTATCACAAATAACTGTCCAAGTACTATTAATTAGTATAAATTTTCCATTATTTATGGTTATGGAAAACTTCATCAGGACAACACTATCTTCTTTAACCAATCCACAAATGCTATTTCCCCAGAGCTGCAAAGAGCTATGTGGAATATTGCTGCATTTTATTCAAAGAAATAAATAGCCAAGAGGCTGGGAGGGTGCCAATTTAAAAACTAATAGAGCCCAAACTCTCTATAGATGCACAAAACAGGTGCAACAGGCAACAGAAGGACAACTGTCCTTACTGCCTTGCTGGCACATTTAAATTCAAAGTTAAACCGATACCAGCTGTAATGGACAACGACATTGCCCTGTGCTGCTTGGTGGGGTGGCTGATGCAAAGTAACTGCCAGGATGTTATGTGCCAGGAATAGACATGTTTAAACAGCGGATGAACTAACACCATCTCCTTCCTTGTATAGCAGCTTTGAGTTGTAATCATAGCTTTTCCAGCCAAGCACTGGTTCAAAGAGAATCCCATCCATTTACGGTGCTGCTTAAACAGATTGAATTCGTGTGAAGTGAAAAACGCCCCCCTTTCTCCAAGATCTGCACACATGACCAAAGCAAGGAAGAAGATAATGTGACTGTAATTAAATCGACAACCTCTGAGTAAAAGTTTTATTGCTAAAGATTATTGTATTAAAAATTATTTCAAATTTATGCCCTGATTGACACCATCTTCAATAATTACAGTATTAATTATAAAATCAGATTTTGTTTCTGGCAGCCTTCAAGATATCACCTCTAATCTTTCAATATATCCTTCTCCTCTGACAGAAGGTTAAGTCAGTGAGTGCACTGAGAAAAACAAAGGAGACAAGACAAATTGTTTTGAGAGTTAAGCACAGAACAGATGAAGCTGAATTACTGACATCATCCAAATCATAACCAGAAATAAACTTGTCAAGGTTACCTCTTTGTACACAGTATAGTGTTACAAATGATGACTTACAGAGCACTGCAACACTACACAGTATTGCGTTTTGAAGAACAGTGGCTAACCAGTAATAGGCCGGTGTACAAAATGGTCATAATCTAAAGGCACCCGTGGCGCGATACGCTGCCGCGTGACATGCAACAATCACACTGGCTGGAGATCTGCAAAGAGCAAAGCCTGTCACCTTGTCTTCTATAGCCACCAAAGCACCAGGCTCAATCAAAACCCTGGAAAGCCATGGGGAACCTCTCTTGAGTGCAGCTCCTGCTCAGCCAGATACCTTGTAAATATTGCAGTATAAAGTGAATTAACTCTCTGGCCCACCCAACAGCCAAAGCGACGCCGTAGGAGCACTGCTGCCCCACCACAGCACTCTTGCTGTAAGATCCATGTCCCTCGCTGTGCGGTGCCCGCATGGTCAGGCAGTCTCCATCTATAGCGCTTGGCTGTGCTGCGTCTTGACAACCCTCAGTTTCTTCCCAACCATCTTGAACCCTCATTACCAAACTCTCAACCAAAATGACTCTAAACACTTAGTAGTGCAGTTTCACACCTGCTACTCCCCATCACAGTGCCTCCAGGAGTTTTGCCAGCCTGCCATCCTTCGCTCCAGCTTAAGTGGAGCTACTTCTCTGAACAGAAGAGCCCTTGCGTGCCTTTTGCTGTTTGCTCAAAGCTCCTGAAAAATGCCAATGAACTGGACACCTCTCCCAGGTCACCCCCCAGCTGCTGCAGGGCAGGCAGCAGCATCACCAGCCTCCCACCTGCTGTCTCACCCTGCCCAGGACGCCTCTGTATTTAAGTAATGATTAAAATATACAAACGACGCAGACATTAATCCAGTAGTATTACTGGATAACAGCACAAACAGCCCCCGGGCCCCATCCTGCTAAAAGCAAGTAGCTCATCAGAACTACTTGAGAGTACAAATAGGCTCTCACAGGCATATGTTTATTTTTATCTGCTCAGTAACGTCAGACAAAGCAGTATCACCTACACATCTTTAAGTATAGGCTTCCTAAAAAAATTAAAATTTCGGATTACTTTTAAAACATTCAAAAATGTCTCACCAAAAGCTCTAAGGCCACTAGACTTGATATTCCCAAGCCATTACAACTCTGCAATTTTTTTTACCCTAGTGACCTATCAAACACACATATACATTGTTCTTACATTTATGATATACAGATCATAATTACAGAGGAAACGATATCTAGACTGAATTTAAGATCTGAATCTTCTGCTGACTGACATGCATTTGAAATTAAGCAGATATTGGAGCATTATTTCTCTTGCAGTTCTTTCTTGAAGGTATGATCTTATAAGACTTTCACTCCTGAGCCTCAGCTACTTAGCACCAAACTGGCTCATATCTGAATCAGTTGCTAGAAGCTGAGATGCTACATCAACAGACTGATCTTTCCAGTTCATCCCAGTGTTATGTCTTCCTAAGAACCTGCTTTTGGCTTCTCTTTTGAGATGTACAGACCTTTAGTATAGCCCAATATAGCTGGCCAACATCTGTAGGCTAGGTCTTGCTGGGACTGCCGGAAATCAGCAAAGACATTCCTCATTCCTGTGAAAGGCCAACCAGATAACTTCATTTATACAGTCAACTCTTCCCATCATCTCAATGTTGTGCTTCAGTCAAGTGCTAGCTCCAGCTCAACAAGTGCACCCTCAACAACAACAACAACAAAACAGCAAAAGGGCATCTTCGAGAGGGTTCTGCGAGCTCCCTGAAGCACATTTAGTAGTCCCTAGCTCCTAGTCACCCCTAGGTTCAGGGGTTCCAAACCTTCCTGGGATGTTATCAAGTCTCTCAGCAGAAAAAAAGATAAAGATTGTGAGATGTATCAGCCTTGTGGGGGTTCTGGTTCTGCTAATACTCCTCTAAGAGGTATGGAGCTACAGAGCCTAAAGGCCCTAGTGCTGGACAAGCTTTTATTTCTCAGAGCCATGTTTAGCCATGTTTAACAAAGCTATCAGAGAGTTTCAATGGCAAATCAAAAGGGAAGCTTTGTGTTCAGCAGGGAGCCTGGCTTATGCTCTGTTCCAGGTTCTTCCTGCCATTTTCTACGACCAAAGGCACTTTAAGAGTAGGAAATTCCAACAGCCGGACAGCTGATGAGAGATACCGGGGTGAGGATCTCGCAGGCTGCTAGAGAAATGCCTTTAAATAGATCACTATCCTGTTCACTCTCTTTAACATTGAAATAAGAAGTGTGGCTATATACGCAGTTTGAAGATGATACTGTTAGGCTTTTGAAGACAACACTTTTGTGGACTTTCTTCTATTCCCTAGTCAATTTACTCTGGACATTTAGCATATAGCGTACACACACTCCTACTTGACAAAGTGAAATCTCCCCAATGCATACCTCTGCTCTGAATTTATTGTATAGCTACGTGCCATTTTCCAGATAATTCATTTCAGGATTTTTGTTTGTTTGGGTTTTCTTTGGGACATGGTTGAGGCTGCCTTCTGTGGACCATGGCTGCAGGCTGTAATAGCCTGTGGAAAGGGGCTGTGAGAATCATTTCTGGTATATGAAGGGCCATAAAAACAGAAGAGGTCAAGGAGTCTGAAGCCCCTATTGACATACGTGCTCTCTTCCCCTTTCACAACTATAAATTTAATTGATTCAAGCACTTCAGCATGCTTAGTGCAAAAAAAAGTCCTTCTGTGGCCGCTAGCAGGAATGCTGGCGCAGACACCTTTTTCACAATGAAAACAGTTATGTAGGTCCCTTTAATTGTCCTGCTGAAGCAATGAAAATAGAGAAAGAATGAATTCTCTCCTCAGCGCAACTGCAAATGTCGTTTTACACATTCAAGCAGATATCGCTCTAGTCCTAATTACACCAGCCACAGCCTCAGCAACATCCATGCCCGCAACCAGAATCATGTAGCTGGGGAAACCTGGTGGACAGGATCCAAAAGGACAGGGAGAGGGAAGGGGGCTGCATTAAGGCACCTTTCACCTTCCAGTTCCTGCTGGAATGCAAGGACATATCTGGAAGAGCTAAGAAAGCCTCTATATGTAGCTGAAGAAGCTTTTCTTCTTGTTGTTCTTGGATTAACGCCCTCCTGCTATTCACAGCCACAGCTGCTGGTCACTTGTCTGCCTACAGACAGCCTGAATGGAGGGCAGCTCGCCAGCTCACAACTTGGCTGGACGCTTCTGCCACAGCGCGACTGCCAAGCAACCATGGGTTTCAGCAGGCAATCTGCCTGTGCCACATTTTGAGGGCCGCTGCTTCTGCAGGAGCTGCTCCTTTGCACCAGCAGTTAAGCACTGGTGCAACATCCTACCAAAACCTGAGCACAGCATACTTTGTCCTGTTGGTCACTGCCTGGCAGGAGCTTGGACTCTGACGGCAAAAACTTCCACACCTCAGAAGAGAGAGAACTTTCTTTTGCTCTGCGGCAAAATCCCAGCTCATCCCAGAACAGCACTGACCAGACAGAGCTTAACAAAGCACAGGACTCTTCCTCTGTCTCCATGGTTTGCAACAGGGAACAGCCTAGCTCTGCTCTCAACCTCCCACAGTAGTAGCAGATACTCTCCTGCCATCCAACTGTCCCACCTCCAGATGCAAATCAGCTCTGCAAAACCACAGGCACACAAAAGAAAAGCAAAGAAGCCACATCAAACAAGCCCCAAAACACATGTTAAAAGAACAAACCAAACAAGAAACTATGCTAGTCACGGCATTCATGGCAAAGGCCTGTAGCCTCAGGGGGGAAAGAAAGAAAAAGAGAGAGACAGAGAGACAGGGAGTCTGTGGGCACTTTTGTATGCCAAGCAGACAGGCTATCATGCAGTAGATGTCTAAAAACAAAAGTAGGCCATCTAAACCCTCAAGATCTGTGTGACAACTTATTTTGAGGCCTCCAAATGGTTTAGACCATCCAGGTTTTTTTTATACTTGTTCAAGATGCCCTAAGACTTCCCTTGAGGCTTAAATATTGGGCGCATAAGAAAATAAATTAAAAAAAGCCCCAATAAGACCAAATCTTTCTCTCCTTACCAATGAGGTATCTACCAGCACTATAGAAAAATGCCTCAAAACTCTCCTTGGAATAATTCTTTGCAGTGATGGCTGGAATGTTGGATCTACAAGAGCATTCCACAAGAAAAAACACCCATTCCAGGCCACAGATTTCTATACATCTATTATTTAATTTGATTATTACAGACTGCTGTGATTGCTCTAATCAGTAGATGAGATCTATCCTTCCTTCTATATACGTTCCACACAGGAAAATTCTTTCTTTACACAGACTAACTCTCTAACTATTCAAACTGAATTCATCTGTTATAAGCTTTCTGCTGTATTTCCTGTTACTTGCTATGCTTCTTCTTCAGTGTTTAAATTGTAAATTCTACCTTTTAACTAATACCTAAGGAAATGTTATTTCAGCTATGCCACTTCATGAATTGGAACAAAAGAATGCTCTATTTCTAGAGCACTAAAAGCAGTTTTAGCATCAACTGATGGACAAACTCCCATCTGCAAGCAAATTCATGCCAGCAAAAGATCAAGACTTTTAAGCTAAATTCTGTCCTCCATGAAATGAATAGAGATTTGTCTCTAACTCTGCCCATGCTGGGACTCCTATCCCACTCTTCACCTAAACCAGACGCTTATGCTCATCTACTGGACATACTGCTGTCAAAGGAGGCAGTTTTGGCTCCTCTGCATCCTCATGCTGTCTTTCCAGATCATCGTGTCCCAGTACTAGAACTTCTGTAGCCAGAACAACTAACCCACTAACTAATGGAGTGGGGGAAAGTGTTTTCTGCCAGTTATGCTTCAGAATTATTGACAGGACAAGGAAGGGAAAGGAAGCTGTAGCTCAAGCCACTCCTGTTAGTGTCATTACAGACCACCTTCAATCTCTTTCAAAATCTAATCAAAAGTTGGTAGCTACAGCAAAGATTATCTCCCTGCACAAGTCTACACTGGTGAATGAAATACTAAGTTACATTAGGCTTATCAGGAGCAAGCATGAACTCTTTGGAGAGGCTAATTCAAACTTGGCAGAAACGAACTGATTACCAATTTAAACTTGTCACACAAGACTGGAAATTCTGCCAGCAGTAATTAACAATTCGTAACATGATCACTACAAAGTCACTTATTTTGTTTTGATACTACTTTTTCTCCTCCTGACACCACTAAAGCACTTTCTTTTTTGCAGATACGCTGCACATTTTTGTGTTGACAATAAAATACAGAAGTGCACTGTGGAGCCAGACAGGCAAGGGAACTGAGGATCTTGGCACACAGACACATGTATCAGAAGGCTGGGACTGAGAGATAAACTCAGCCTTACAAGCTGGATGATTGTGTTACAAGGATCAGCAGAGAAATGGTACAATGTCGTTTTCTATGTTCTGAAGTGAACACACCTTTATTGTACAGAATGGGGAGATTTTATTGCTCTTAAATTGCTTTGTGTGGTTTATAAATTAAATTAGACTATAAAATACAAATTTTTTGGATGATAGTCAATTCTTGCTCTTTATAGAAAAACTGCTAACTAGTTTATTCTTTCTACATGTATATTGTGTCTATGCATTTATTTCATATTACTTGGAACTTTCAAAAAATGCTTCTTATTTTCACATAAATTCTCTGCCTATGAATTCACTATCTGATTATTTTAATGCGGAACATGTAACTTTTTTTTTTAAGTGACTATACTGATTTCTGCTTGCTGTGTGGTTTGTTACTTTCTTTTAAAGTCTGAATAGACTTGAGAACACAGTTATGGAGTTTCGTAACTCACAGGGCACTGTTTATAAAGCTAATTACCTGTATAATAAACCATAATATAATATAAATCATCAATGAGCCTTTGCCAGTATAAAATGACCATGGAAGTGCGAAGAATTCATGAAATGTATCTTAATAAGCTGTTCCTAAACTTCTCTGTTTTCAATAAAACTTCCAGGATCAGGACTCCACCTCCATGGGCACTTCTGGGCGCACAGCCCCAAGCTGAGCACCTACTAGATTAGGTGGTGAAGTGGCCCTATGGTCCCTTTGCATCGTGGTGAGGACTGCTGCACACCACAGGACACCTCTGCAATTAGTCGTGTACCAGTCAGACTGCTGAGTGACAAATGACAAGAAATGGAGAACAAAAGGAGCAACAGCTGGTAGTCTTAGAACTTATGGTACAAGGTAAAAACAAAATGCTGGATGTATGCACATTTACAGATCTTGGGATCACCATCATAGACTTGCTACTAAAATAACTTTCATTAAACAATCTCAATCTCGCAATGGAGTAGTTTGGTATAATCTCTACTTCCCGCATATATACACATTTGGTCAATCTATATTAGTTTTAGCAACTTCCCAATAACAAGCAGGAAAAAGAAAGAAATTGTAAGGGATACAGAAGAAACTGTAGTCATCTTCTTTCTTTTTTTTTTTTTAATTTGCACTTAGGAGATAGCATTCTGAACTTGCAGGAACTGATGAAGCGCTGGGAAACCTTTATATCTTGTCTGATACTCTTTAATTATCTCAACAGGACAGATTTAGGACCACTTTTTGCATCCCTTTCTTTCTAGCAGCTAGCAATTATTTTAATGCTTTTATTAACTAATTCCTCCTCTAATTAAATTTAGATGGAAAATGATCTACAACTGATTTCAGATGTTTGTAATTGCTATGACTTTTCACAATAATATCCAAGTGCAGGTTAGAAAATGAAATCTGTAGCCAAAGCAAGTTCTCCGTTATCCTGGAAATTATTAAAGCAATTCCACCCCTCCAGAACCGTAATTTTAGAGGCTCTTCCCGCTCCCCACCCCCCAAATCTCAAGAGTTTATTTTCTTGAAAGATGTAATGTGACAATGCAAAGAATGCTTGACATAAATCTGCCTTAGCTGAGATCAAGCACAGTTAAGTAGTCAACTGCTAGGAAGAAAGAAAGGCAAGGCAACAGTATTGAAACACGCAACATATGTCCTTACTGTTGAGTTTGTGCACTAAACACAAAATATTTGGTAGCTACAGCATCTGCTTTAAAATGATTCTTCTAAGGTTTCTTCAAAGTGCAGAATACAGTATATAGGCCAGTATGTGGCATAAAAAAAAATCAGTAGCAGTGTACAATGACCAGAACAGCAATGAAAACCTAATGATGTTAATCAGCTTCTCACTGCTGAGTTCGGGAAAGGCGGGTTCATGGTCTGACCCTGCTGCGAGGGCGACTGCCCTTGGAGGTCCGCTACAGGGCCAACCCCTGCTCAGTGCAGCAGTGTCCACACGGTGACAGACGCTTCATCAGCCCTCACCTGGCACCTTTTGGAAATCACATCAGCCTCTGTGCTAACGTGGATCCTTCACCTCAGGACAAGCAGAAACCTCCCTAACATACAGAGCCGACCACTGTTTTCTCTTATTAAGCTCTGCTACAAGAAACCCCTTCATTCTTAATGTATCAGGTAGGCAGCTGAGAACTAAAAATGCCTCAAGGCTTTTTCTATAAATTAAATATTGTGAGATTTGTCTTTTTTTGACAAAAAATAAATTCTTCTGAACCTTCAGCAGGTCACACAGCTGTTAAAACTGGAATTATGTTGGTAACAGTGCAACACATGAATTCTTGAACAGCAGAACAACAAAAAATGCAATGAAAACCAAAGTCACTATCTCTGTATCAATCACATGTGCTGTTCAGCTTCTTCTATGCTTTGATTACTATCACTGTGATAAGACTCTGGAGTTAATAACTATGCCCTCCCTGCATGCCATGAAAAGGATTCTTCATGCAACGTCTTTAAGAATTCAGTAAAACATTTTCAGTGTGACACAGACTTCACTGCATATCATCAATACGGCTAGACATTTGACCCAGCCATGACTTTCAATGACAGCTTTTTAAAGGTGAAGTTATAGTCCAGTTAAGGACAAAAGGAAAACTGCAATTTGTGCTCTGGTGTGCCAGATTTTCCCCCATTCCTTTTCCACCCAACCTGCTTAACACACAGCAAAATACTCTGACTACTGTTCATTTATCTTTTACACATTTAACTCTGTTCTAATGATTAAGAATCACAAACTTAACACTTCTGTGTTTTTCCCCTAAAATGACAACTTTGTATTTTTTTGCTGTGACATAACCATGATGTCCCCTTTTTTCTCCAAGACAAATAGCTGTGCCACTGCGATGCCTTTAATGCTGGTTTTAAAACACTATATCCCAACCCAATGCTGTTTACTCACTTTGAGTAAATCTTTCTAGCTGCTGAAGATCCCATCTCTGCTTGTAAACAAAGTGGGGCAAAGACCCCATCCCGGGCTGCGTGCCAGAGTTGTGGCGGCTGCCAAAATGGCTCAGAGGCAGCAGCCAGGCAGGGGCTCATCCCTCACCTGCTCAGTGCTGAGATAAAGCCAGGATCTGCCATGCAATTTTTCAAGCACGTCATTGCCATATTGTCAAGCTTTATACTCCTAGTACGGAGTTAGCAGCACAAATGCAAGCCCTGCTGGGTCGCTTGTCCACCAGGCCTGAAGACAGGCCTAAAGCTGCCTTGTTTGTTAGTACGGTTGGGGCCTGAGCAGCTGCAGAGCTGAAGTCCTGGTTTGTGACTGCTGGTCATATTCTTCAAAATTATATCCCAATGTCTCATCTGAATTTTACATAGCAAATAAAGATGTATTTGAGTCAATACATGATTTAAGAAGCGTGACAACATAGCATTGTGGAAATCAAAAAAAAATTTCATTTGCCAAATTTTGAGCAGAAACAGTGAATATTTTTGCTAATTAAAAAACCCCCAAAACCATAACACCTATCATGATGGAAGAACGTCTGCCTGTGGGAATCCCAGCAACACAAGATGATAATCACAGCGTTGGTTAAATATAACTATCAAACAAGAAGTAATGACTTGCTATACGCGGCCAAGTATTCTTATATGTCACTGAATTAATAAGATAATATAAATTTTGCCAAGCTTCAAACATATTTGCCTATGCGCTGCTCTGATTTGGTAAAAGACGTAATTTCTAAGTGCAAAAATAAAGCATCTACCTTAAAGAAAGGTTTTCTGACAAGTCTGAACTCCATTACTCAGAGCCCCAACTTCCATTAACAGCAGCTGGGAAAAAAACAAATCCTGTACTGTCACAGAGAAGATTCTTTGTTCCATCTTCCTGCTATGGGGAAGTATAAATTGGATTGTGGAACACATTTAATTAAATTTAGCTTCAGTTGTTACAGTAGGAGGAGAAGAAAGCCCCCCTGAGGTTCCCACTAATGGGGATAGAAAAAAAAATATCAGACTCCACTACCGGAGACCGTTTTTATGTAACCCCTGGTCATCCACTCAACAGTGAGATGAAGAATGGTGCTAATATCCCTGCTAATAAGGGATCTTCAGGCTAAAATCATTTGCATACTACCAGCTCCCCTGAAAACAATCTTCAATCTGTTAGAAATTAAAACTTTCATCCACATTTTTTTAAGGAGACAAAAACAGCAGCAAAATTTAAAGTTGACGATTTGTAGAACTCAGTATCTGCATTATCTTCCAGCAATAACTCACTAGTTTAAGTCTACTGTGCAAATTGTCTCTTTTCAAGAGACATATGGGTGGTTATGGTTTCCAGCAGGGTCCTAATGTCTGCTCTGTGGAAGCAAAGGCACCAAGAACAGCTGTAGTAAACAGATGTTTTCCACTTAGGACACTTTCAGTAAAAGGCCAAGGGAAGAATCCTTCATGTGCTACTTAGCTCAGGACCCCTTCCTTAAAAAAGAAAGTAAAAAAACCCTATTATTGCCTATGTTATTAGGCTGGTTTGACGTGGAAGTGCACATTTTGGTAGCAAAATCCTTGCTGGGGGGGAATAAAGGAGAAGGCAATCCAAATATTGCAGGTTGCAATGGACAGAGGAGCAGCAACATCTCCTAGGCCTTTTCCATAGCTAAACTAAAATTGAACCTGAGCCACTGAATTTTCGTATGTATAAACTGTCAGTTTTGAGAAGCAAAGAAGAACAGCAGCAGCCACAGCAGTTGGATGGTAAATTGGTAACCTGCAAAGAGACAGTTATTTGTTATCCTGGGAAAGATTATAATTTGGTAATTTGCAGAAAGCTGCACTGATCTCTTCTCTGAGAAAAGATCAAAGACATGACATCTAAGATGGAAAAATCTCTGTGCCATAGAAGCCCATCTTCCAGACAAGGGCAACAAATTAGGGGAGCTTCTGTAAAGAAGAAACACAGTAAACCTGGACACCAACTGGAAAAAAAAGCAAGGGTACTTGGAAAGGACACACCAGATATGCCAGCAAGTGATACGAGTCTCGGAGGTTTCTAATAATTTGCCAAAGGAGTCTTTATCCTCGGCTAAGGATGATAAGAATACTCAAGAGAAGTTAAATGATTTCTTGGTACTGGTCTTCACAACAGTGCTATTTCCCAATTGTTTACCTTAGGCTTGTTCTTTTTTTGGAAATAACGACAAGCTAGAATCAGTCAGAAGTGCTGGGAAAAGAGCTGAAACAAAAGGACAAACTAAGGAGCAAAATGTCATGAGATCTTCATAGTATAGACCCACATGGCCTGGGTGAACCCAAGAGTGCAGTGGCCAAACTGCTAACAAATATGTGCACTCATGGCCTGAAATTGGCTGCTGTGACCAGAAAACTGGAGAGCATCTCTTGAAAAAGGGCAGGGAGAGTGGAGAGAGATGCTAGCAGTGGCAAGTACAGGCAAGCAAAGCATTACTTCTGTATCAAACGAGCTACTGAAGCTCTGGTAAAAAATAATTAAAAAGCAAAAGCAGATAAAGAAAGGAGAAATCAGTATGATACCTGAAAAAAAAGCCCCAAAAACAAACAGAAAAAAACCCTGTGCTGCTGCAAGGTAGTAGAGTTACTTAAGCTTATCAACAAATACTGGCTAACAGAAACCCAGCTGACCTTCAGTTTCAGGTTATCTACAGCCCTTAGCCTCAAATTATTCTATTCCCATTGCATTTAATATCTATCAAGAAACTCTTAAGGGGTATGAAAAATAAAGGTCCTAGAGTTTAAAGAGTATTTAACCAGGCTCTCCAGGTTACAGCACATATTGTATTTTGGCTGCAGTTTCCTTCCTGCACCCAGGCTGTTTAGGTATGGAGGGAGTCCTGGGTCCAGTCTTGTTCAATGTATTCATCGATGACCTGGAGAAAGGGACAGAGTGCACCCTCAGCAAGTTTGCTGATGATACTAAACTGGGGGGAGAGGCTAACACACCAGAAGGCTGTGCTGCCATTCAGAGGGACCTGGACAGGCTGGAGAGCTCGGCGGAGAGGAACCTCCTGAAGTTCCACAAAGGCAAGTGCAGGGTCCTGCACCTAGGCAGGAAGTACCCCATGCAGCAGGACAGGCTGGCAGCTGACCTGCTGGAAAGTAGCTCTGCCGAGAAGGACCTGGGAGTGCTGGTGGACAACAAGTTAAACACGAGCCAGCAGTGTGCCCTTGTGGCCAAGAAGGCCCATGGTCTCCTGGGGTGCATTAGGCAGAGTGTTGCCAGCAGGTCGAGGGAGGTGATCCTGCCCCTCTCCTCAGCCCTGGTGAGGCCTCACCTGGAGTCCTGTGTCCACTTCTGGGCTCCCCAGTACAAGAGAGACATGGCGCTACTGGAGAGAGTCCAGCGGAGGGCTACCAAGATGATGAGGGGACTGCAGTATCTCTCCTATGAAGAAAGGTTGCAAGAGCTGGGCCTGTTCAGCCTGGAGAAGAGAAGACTGAGAGGGGATCTCATCAACGTGTACAAGTATCTGGAGGTGGGGGAGTGTCAAGAAGATGAGGCCAGTCTCTTCTCCATGGTGCCCAGCGACAGGACAAGAGACAACGGGTATAAACTGAACCACAGGAAGTTCCATCTAAACCTGAGAAAAAACTTCTTTCCTGTGAGGGTGACAGAGCACTGGCACAGGTTGCCCAGAGAGGTTGTGGAGTGTCCATTCTTGGAGATATTCCAAACCCACCTGGATGCAATCCTGGGCAATGCGCTCTAGGTGACCCTGCTTGAGCAGGAGGGTTGGACTAGATGATCTCCAGAGGTCCCTTCCAACCTAAACGATTCTGTGGTTCTGTGAGTGTTTACTGAAGGAGCTGTCCTGTCTTCTCTACCTAGATTCTCACCTTAAGTGCTAATATACTGCTTTGCCACTTTGGAATCCTTATCAGATTTTGGGATGTTGTAACCCAGGCAGCTGGCCACGTAGAAATCCCAAATAAATGAAAACTATAGAGAACAAGTCATCCCTGTAGGCTTCATACATGCAACACAGACATTTGTCAGGTCTAAAACTGAAGATTAGTGGTGTCCACACTGGGCATGTCTGAAAGGCCTCGTTTGCAGCTTTTCCACCCATCAACAACCCTTTCACAACTAGCTGCACCCCCCTCAGGACAGTCATCTGTAACAGCCCTTACTTTCGACTTCTTACATGCTGGTACAGTGTCAGGCCGAGCTGTGATTGTAGCCTGAAACACAACACACATCAAACACTACTTGGGAAGCCATGGCTGTCTTTCGTAGTCTCACCACTTACAAGTAGCATGGTGCATTTAGGAGCAGCTGCACAAACACTGTTCAGAAAGGTATAAGACTGAATTTTGTTCCACCTTTGCACCAGGCCGGAAACTGTATGAAACTGGTGTTCCACAATAGCATTTCTAAACACTGTGATACTGCAAATAACAAATACATTTTGTTGCAAATACAAGCCCAAATGCAAGTAATGAATTTTAAACAATAAAGTCTTAGACAAAGTAATCCTATTAAAAAGTTCTGAGATGTAATTTTTTCATTTATTTTTCACACAGTCTTTCTGGCCATAGGAAGTAGCATAAGAGAGTTGGAAGATGCTGAAAGGGCTTTGAATATCACTTGTTATTATCTATTTTGAAGGAACAAAATGCTGATAGGAGAAAAAAATGAACCTCTCCTTTTTCCTTTAACAGAAAGCCAAGATTGTGAGCGCTCAGACAACGTTTGAGTTCTACAAGTCAATTCGTCCATGCACCACTAGATAACAATTCATTCCTTGTCCGTACAACCCAGTTTCACCCCAAATTAGCATTAGTTTTGATCCATCAGAAAACAAATGGACTTGATATGGGAAGAAATGCTGGCAGAACGATAACATCCAGACACGTTATACTTGCAGAACGATAACATCCAGACACTGGTGCAGATGAGCCAGCTACTCTCACTAGTAAAGTAGGGCCCTCTTCCTGTCCCTAAACAACATAAATTTGCTTGGAGAACAAACAAAATCCCCCAACTGTGTCAGCCATCCTGAGACTATTTGTTAATATAATGGAAATTTACTGAGAAGATGCAACTAGACATTTCTTTTCCTAAGGCCGGATTCACACAATTCCTTTAGACGGAGGAGCTGGTAACAGCCTTGCTTAGTCTAGAAGACCACTGAGTGGGGTTGATTGCTGAGCAGGACAAACTGCAGAGCTCAACGTTCACCTCTGCAGAGTCATGGCAGAGCCTGCCCTTCATGCTTTCTAACAGGGAGAGCTCTCTAACCATGCAAATATACTGCACTAGTTAACAAAACCTGCTGAAGCTGTTTCATTTTGTATAGTTATTAAACACTTATTAATGTAGCAGCTAAAAAGTGAGATACCTCTTCCCAAGTGTGTTCTAGCTACCAAGATGCAAATTTGAACACTGTCAGTGGTTCAGCTGGCTTTAGAAATGCTAAGTGCTCTACAAGCATTCACGTCTGTATTCAAATCACACTGAACTATAAAACCGTTTTGGTGCCTAAACGTGCCTAGCTTTGGAAACCCATTTAATCCCATTCTTAAAAACTCCCTTTATAGCTGACTCCCTTTACCTCCTGAAGATAAGCAAATATCAAAGCAGAAAAGCCAGTAGATCAAATAAAAAAAACTGGCTGTAAGCCAGCTTGTTTGGAAAAAGTTTTCTAACAGATCTACGAGCATTTCACACTCGAGCCAAACTAGCTGCTTAAGCTCCTCAGAGTGGGTGTAAAGCCACCCAGAATTAGTACAGTTTCTGACTGAAGCAACATGAGGAAACAATGACTGAAGGCATATTTCATGTCCCTTGAGTAAGAAGTACATCTGCAACAGTTTAACTCTTTTGAATAATTATTTGTTACTAGAACAAATAAAAAAAGCTAAATAAAACAGTTAAAGCTAGATATAAAAATTGCATTTTGATAGAAACGTATCAAATACCAATTTTAGGGCAGGACATTTTCAGTTTTGAACACAGAGAGCCCTGCCTCCTCTCAAAAAAATTCCTAACCGCCAGCCTACCAGGAGTGCCGCTCACCCTAACCTGCGTCCATGCCTCAGGTGCTTTCTTAGGAACATCAAGTCCAACCACATGCCCGCCTCGAGCAGCGCCTGGCAGCTGGCCTGCAGGCAGCCACTGCTTGCTCTGCAGCAGGCTCCTCTGCTCCCCACCTCTGCCATGGTCGCTCAGGCACACAGGACCATCGCAGCTACGCAGGCTCGCCCAGCCCAGGGTGGAGGGGAAAAGGAGAGAGACGCTCAGAGCATATCATTTCCTATAAGGCACCATGGGCAGAATAGTCAAAGACGATTAAAAAAAAATCCATCAAAACAAAACAAAAAGCCCCTAAGCATTTCAGTTCAAGAAAGGCCAACAAATATATTCCACTTCTAAAGCACCTAATTATTTTAATTAAAACTTCCCTCTTCAGCAAAGTTTCAGTCTTTTGATTTATTAAAAGCTTATGCTTAAGATGTAAACAGCAGTTCAAAACATTCCCATTTCCTGCAGGAGGGGCATTCTGATATTTTTTAAGCATGGCATTAATCATCATGTTTTAGATAGAAATTTTAGACTTTAAACCTTCAAATAAATAAATAAAAAAAAGCAGTAAACAAATGCTGCCAAGAAAAAAATTAAGAGGAGGAGAAAAAAAAAAGCCTTCAGTGACATAACGACAAACGCTCAAGGAGAAGTAGCAGTATTGCAGAGGCTGTATCTGGCAGTGGGATACCTGACAAACTTGTCACCATTCTCATGTGTCCCAGACTTTTTTCAATTTGCACTTTCAGCTGTATGCGTTTGTTCACCTAAACAGAGTAACGAAAAGCAGCTCTTGTTCCTCGTGCTGTCATTCAGCATATACTCCATCACCTCAGGATTGTGATGTGTCTCAGACGCTCCATCTTATTAGAAACCCGTGCTCGTTTGCATCTTGGCTGTGCAAGGGAACTCGCCGCCTGGCAGTTGTTCATACAACGCCCGATGTATCTGCCTCTACTGTGGGCTGGATCACCACCATTTATGTGGTGAATGCTTGTGTGAATCTCCTTGGTGAATTCACATCCATCTTGCTGTCAGTTTTTGGCCTGCTGGATACCTTCCCTACATTCCCTTCCTCTAGCAGGACTTTGCACCACCTACTTCCATCGTTCAAGAGCTTAGCTGATCCTTTCTGGATGCAGGAAAAGAGACACTGCAAGAACCTTAAGTGCTAGGGGGCAGAAAGAAATCCTTTCATCATCTGTTTACACAGACACTAGACAGACACGTAAAACGCTGATTTGCAGAGTGCCTCCTCTCTATTTACCAATATGTTTTACTCAGTGCGCATATGCTCCCTCTGTATTCCCATATGTTTTGGGGCTTTTTAAAAAATAAATTAGTAGGAGTGGAATCACTTGCTCCATCGCAGGAAGCTTACATGAGAAACACTCTGGAACGGTAGAAAAGGAGAGAAAACCTACTTGATGAATTCATGAGAAAATTTTTCCCTTGCAATACAAAACGTCCTCAGCAGAAATACAGAACAAGGTCTGCAACACTAAGCGCACTCCTTATTAAAGCCGTGTGCATCTGAATATTCGTGTGCTTTTTAAGAAAAAATAGGGTAAAGGTCAGGTCAGCTCAAAGCTGTACCTTTCTGGTATGAAAAAAGACAGACTACTGCATTCTCTTCAGCACCAGAGCTCTTTTGTTAAGACCTGGTCAAGGAAGTCATTTACAGCTCACAACAACAGCTGTATTGACCATATGAACTAATGGATAGTCATGCTTATTCTTGCATGTTACATAATGGTGATCTTTCTACCAACCCTGTACGTATAAATCTCAAACCACTGTTTGACAAATGCTGCACGTACAGAACAATGTGTTTTCTCGTGCTGCATTAAGTACCTGAGGCCTGAACACACATACAGGCTAGACAGAAGCTGTATGGCCGCGGGTGAAGACAGGGTACAAATATAACACCTGGGAAATAGGAATTTTACTCTCAGCTTTCATTAAATCCTTGTGTGATCTAAGGCCAAGTTGTTTTACTTTCTTCTGTGACTGAATTCTCAGTCACCCTGCAACTTATTCACTCTAGTTAAATTTTTTTTTGGATCTTCATTTTTTTTATTAAGAAAAAGTGGGTTGTTTGGTGTATTTCTTTAATAAACGGCAGGGCTTTTCAGTACAAAATTTGGATGGTTACAAAGAAACCTAAACCAGGCTATCATCTGCTTTTATGCTGCTTTAAAAAAAATAACAGCAAAATAGCACTTTTAACTGAAGAGGTACTACCTTGTGATGATGCTGTCTGTGAGTGGTCACTGTGAACAACGGCAAAAAACTTCAGTTTCACAGGATTGTACTTGGCCATGTTTTCTTTACCGTGTGCCCCTGGCCACAGTGAAAAATCCAGCTGAACTCAGACAACAGCAGGGAAGCAAAATAAAGTTCCGACACTCACACAGAACAATGATGGGGGAAGATCAGCCTGGCTTTGCCTTCTGAAATCAGGACTTAAACAGGGCTTTGAGAAGAAGAAAAAAAAATACAGTAGGAAGAAAACCCAGCAGCCATCCTATCTACCATAGGTAACAGCAAAAAGCGGAATTGTTTATAATATAAAAATCAAGTGCTATGAGATTTGTGAAACCTGATAGCCCATCTTTACACTTCCTGTTAAAGACAATCTCCGTCTGACTTTCCCCTTTGCACATTCCAGAGAGGTGCGACTTAAACTGACCTAAGCTGGATTAACAATAATGCACTAGCACTAACGTGTGTTATACCTGTTTAGACTATTGATCTAGCTAAAAATTAATCCAGCTAAAAAGATTATCCTTCAGATCAGCTCTCTGAACTGGCTCACCGCAGTCACAGCACTGCCAGTGCCAGAGGGAGAAGGCAGGAACATCCAGTGAGGGCTAAGGGCCACTCCCTATCAGGCTGCTCTTGAGACCTCAAGTGCAGATAGACTGAACCTTCAGCCCACCACTGTTAGCTGGTTAACTGTGGGCAGAAAGACATGGTCCCACCTTCCCTTCTCTCCCTGGCCACTCATCCCCTCACCTTTTTCTAGCTCTTCTAGAGCTAACATGCACATGCCCACATGCTCAGTCAGATCAAAGCCTGAATTCAACCAGAAAAAAAAAAGGGCACAGCAGGGTGAGGGTAAGGTTAGTTTTCTGTCCCCATCAGTTCTCGTATGTAGAGCTGCATTACCAGTTTGGCCTAGGAAAGCTCATCTCCCATACTACCCCTCTAATTAGGAAGATATAAACTTCTTTCAGCCAATGATTCAGAGCTGCTGCTGAGCTTCACATGCTCTGATCTGCTCCCTGGAAGAGCTACTTTCCTTCCCACTGCTGACTGAGGGAACCTACAGACTGGCCCTCCAGTACTGAAGTTCCTCCAGAAAAACTGATCTCCAGAAGAAGAGACATACTCAAATGTTATTCTACGCAGATTTGATGTTTTGAGTACTCTGGAGTCTCACAGCACATCTGCAGCTTTTCTGAAAGAGCAAGAAAGAGTTATTGTAAAACAGACAAAATATATTGCCATTTCCCAGTGGCCCCATTTCTGCATCTAACTGGAATAAGTATGAATATCATCCAGGTGGAACAATTACACAGATGAACCTTTTCCAAAAAGGCTTGATGACTATAAACTGTTAGTCTCTGTATAATCCATTTTTTGCACTGGCAAATAGATCAGTAACACCTGAAGGCTGCAATGGCTGCAAATGGCAGCCCTCTCTCCTCATCTTCCAGAGGGATGTTGTTCATGGTAGGAAAGCAAGCACCCTGCACAAGTGATGCAGGAAGAACAGCTGCACATAGGTGCAGTGGCACAAGGACAAAAATTCACTTAAGTAGTTCATATGTGTGGTCACATGTGTTAGAAAAAAGGGTCAAGAAAATCTGTCCTTGCACTGTGTGATGCGTTTGTCATCTGATTAGATGGCCTATTATTTCCTGCAGCGCCCAGCGAAGGTGCTGTCTTAGCAGTCAATTGTGCATTAGGTATCCCAGTGAAGTAATTCTCAAGATATACCTCCATAAAAATGACACACCAATTCCTTGGCAAGAGTAATGATGCTAATGCCAAGGGCTCACTGTCTTCCAGTCCAAATCCTACAGCACTGGGGCAATTTCTATTACTGTCAGCCATAAAGTACAATGGATATTGTCAAGCACTGGAGTAAAAACGCATGTGTAAAGCATTAACAAGAAGGATGAGATAGTCTCCTCACTGATGAATGACTGTTGCACAAAGCCTGCAGCACACACAACTGCATATTTCACCTTGTTTCCTGGGGAAGAATTTTCTTTTGGTTTTGTGGCTCAGACTGTCATTTAACATATCCACCTGACTAATGGATTTTCAGTGGTGTAGAGGAGTAACCCATTGGACGTCATGACTCAGGAGGGTAGGTATCTGTGTTAGATATCCAAGATACATACCATGGTACCTAGGTTCAGGACCCTAATTCTCTATTTAGCTAACCAAGAAAGGAGTCCTCCAGCAGGAAATCAGAGCAGGTAAAATGCCCAAAGCAAATGCCTCCTCCATCACTTTTGTGCAAGCTACCGGTTCTGAGGGTGACCTGCGCCTAGGGATTGATAAATCGGTGCTGAGAGTACATGGGAATGTGAAGAAATTGCATCACGGAGGAAGCCAGGCAGGAAATGGCATTTCATATAATTGCTTCTTCACATGTGCATTAAGCCTGAGGCATGGAGATGTCAGGATGTTATTCACTTGTGAGGAAAAGGAAATATGTTATCCTGTAGATCTGGTTATTTTTACTGGGGAGGGAGAAAAGCCTCCCATGACAGGAGTTGGCCCTCTAAAACTGCCAGTCCCAGAGGGAGGGAACTCTCTACTACGACACTGCTCAGGACTTCTCCCTTTTGTGAAGGGATGGATACATTAGCCCATGCATCAATGCATGAAAGGGGCAGATTTGCCAAGCAGGAGCTTGGCCAGATCACCAGCTGGCTAATACTTGTATGCTAGACAGAGACACACACTGCTCTTTTCTGAAGAAGAAGAAACATGCTTTCTCGCTGTATGCCACAGCAAACTGACTTGAGTCAACCTCTCCTGCACCAGTGGGATGCCTTTTGTAGCTACAGCACTTTCCTTCTTGCTGTCACTATTTCCAACTCAATTTTTTCTGTGTTGCAAAGATGGGATTCAGTGTATTCTGATGTCCCAAGACAATTGCTGACGTAACAGCTTCACGGAAGAAGCACATATTATGGATTAGAGCATGAACCTTTAAGTCCAGATGTCAGAACACTAACACAAAAAAGCTATAAACTTCTAGAAGCGTATTAGTCAGGAAAGACTATAGTTATGGCAATTAAATAAGAAACAAAAACAAAAATCTCTTTGTTCAAAGGGACTTAGAACTATAAAGCAAGTACATCAGAGAGGAAATGCTATAGCAAAAAACAATTCACAAGAACAAAACAAGGATTTGTCTCAGGAGGAAGGAACTGTAATTATTATAAATGTCACATCAAGTGCAACGGATAACTTCCACAAATACATATGAGGGATTGTACAAGGAACTGAATCCTGCATTAATGCTTTCCAGGTGTAAGATGATAGCTTAAAGACATACCACTAGCTTCAACTCTTACCAATTTTAAGCCATCAGAAAGAGTTACCCAGGTGAACATCTGTGACTCTAAATTTGTTTTTCTGTTGATATATTTAAAACAAACAAACAGGGAGGAATCAATGCTACAGAAGAAAGGAGGGAAACTGCACAGGGATCAAAAGCCAAGAGAAGGAAAAACATTTGTCCTTCTAACCTTTTTAGCTAACTGTTCCCCAGAAGCATTTGCTGTTGCTGTTCCTAGGGAAGTGCCCTCACCTTGCTCCAGCTGCCAGTACTCAAAGCAGCGTGTGTCATGGAGTCGGCTCAGAGCAGGTCTACGCCACACATCATGTGGTGTGACACCACTGCTCCCACCTCCGGGTTATTCCTCCTATCCCTCACATCCTCTCCTTTCTGTAGGCCAAAGACATGTCCATTCTTCTTCCCCAAAAGCTCCCTCTTAGTCTCTTTCTGCGTCTCCTGTCATGCACCATCAGGGTGCCAGGATTTGCCTGCTTCCTGTTAGTGCATCACACTGCTTCCCTCTTGCCTTTAGAAACGCCTCCTTTCCCCTCATTTTCTCCTGCTTGGCTTCCCCAGGCCGCTGAACATGGAGAGAGAGTGGGAGAAAGCTTGCACGTTTCATTTCTTCCTGCCTTCACACTGCCAGGGAAGAAAAAGGAGATGACAGGGTCTCTCCTCTTGCTCCTATCATATGCTGAGGAGGGAAGCATGTTTTTGCCACACCATATACATTGCAGGGTATTGCAAGGATGAGAGGTGTCGAGAGGGTCAGAGTATCTTCATTCATTCACTTGACCTTAATAAAGAAGGGCACAAGGGCCCTAAGAGCTACAGAGATTATCGTGCATTTGAGGGCCAATCAGCTGGCCAACAGCTCTGCAGAGAAGGTGCCGAAGGTCCTGGTGGACAAAAAACTGAACATAAGCCAGTAACATGCCCTCGTGGCAAGGAAGGCCAATGGTATCCAAGGCTGTGTTAGGAAAGCGTAGCCAGCAAGTCAAGAGAGATGATCCTTCACCTCTGCTCAGCCCTGGTGAAGCCACACACAGAGTGCTGGGTCCAGTTCTGTGCACTCCGGTACAAGAGAGACATGGAGCAAGTCCAGTGAAGGGCCACTAAGATAATTAAGGGACTGCAGCATCTCTTACATGAGGAGAGGCTGAGAGAGATCAGACTGTTTAGCCTGAAGAAGAGAAGGCTCAGTGTAGATCTTGTCAATGCTTATAAATACCTGATGGGAGCATGTAAAGAGGATGGAGCCAGACTCTTCTCAGTGTGCCCAGTGACAGGATGAGAGGCGATGGGCACAAACTGAATCACAGACAATCTCACTTGAATAGAGGAAAACACTTTTTCCACTGTGAGGGTGACTGAACAGTGGAACAGGCTGTCCAGAGAGGCTGTCAAGTCTCCATCCTTGGAGATGTTCAAAACCTGACTGGACATGGTCTTTGGCAAGCTGCTCCAGCTGACCCTGCTTGAGCAGGGAGGTTGGACCAGATGATCTCCAGAGGTCCTATTCCACCCCAGCTATTCCTTGATTTTGTACATCTCATTGTCAGAGTTTGCAATCAGCTCTCCTCCTTCAACTTCTCTCTCCCTTCATGACTCTATTCTGTTCTCCTGTGGATGACACAAGATTTCAAACTACAGATGCTTGTCTGTTACCACTCACAGAAACAGCCCTTAGTAAAACAATATATAGTTAATAATACATTGCACTTGTATACTGTCTTTATCCTGTAGAACTTAAAATATTGTATAAAGTGAGGCAGCTGCTGTTACACCTGTGCTGCACCAGGCGAACTAAGGCAGACATGGGTAGAATTACTGCTGTGATCCCACAGTAGCAAACAAAAGGGAAGCATACAGGAAATGGTCGAGTAGCAAGACAAAGAACAATTTTGAGTGAAAGCGGAGTCATGACACCAAAAGCCACCTCCTTCCAGCTGTATGCTTGACCACATGCGTACACAACATGTATGCCTGATGGTAAAGGAAATCCAGGAAGAGTGAACTATTCTGGTACAGAGAGTCTATACGACATTTACTAACATACTACTACTTTTAAAATAGCTCATTTGAAAGCTCTGGTGCAGGTTTGCATACTAATAACTTCCTCCTGATATTACTAAGGAGAGCATTTTGTTCTAGGCATTCAGAAGCCCATTTTTGGGATTCAAATGTGTAGACATTATATCCAGGCTAAAGAGAGGAAACTGCATGTAATGCTGCCTTCTGTGTGCAAAACAAACATCTGCGCAGTCACAAGCAATTTATTCTCCACATTTAAAAGCAGGAGAGCCCAACAGCTGTCTATGTCTACTTGCAGCAGCTGAGGCTAGAAGAGGAAACAAAGAGGAAATAAGTGCTACCATTGAGGAGAGTGCAAAAGGTTCCGTTACAGAAGGAAAAATGCTTAAAAAAGGAAAAGTAAGAAAAGGACACAACTAAACTATAGTCATTCAAAAATATTTCAAGTATGAGAAGTTGCTGTAAATTGTCTGGCAATATTTCAATGACTCTGCATTTATGGTATGATTTGCTCAAAGTTTGTAACTTTACTCATCTTGGAAGACTCTAAAATGATTCTGCATAATCTTGGCTGCCAGTCATAAATCCTAACTCTAAAATTTTAAATGGTGCTTTTGAATAGTAAGAAGTTGCTTTATCATTTTTTGCTTCCTATATGAAAAAAACTATCTTATCCTGGAAGTAGTAGATAGATACATTAGTGCGATGACAAGCAGTAGTTAAAGCCAATTTCTTGCTTACAAATAAAATTTATTATTAAACTGTCCTCCTGAAACTTGACAACTTGTTTGAATAAACTCAGTACAATGACTGCATTCAACAGAGTGGAGGAAATACTGTGCAAAATCTCTAGGTTAAAATTCTGATCCTCAAAGCTGAATAAATAAAGCCTTCAGATAATGCATTGTAGAAAAATAGAGAAAACTCCACTTTTATATTCTTCATTAGCCTGCAATCTCTTCTTCATATCTGGTCATTCATCCACAGCTCCATTTATCTCCTTCTTACTCAGTGATCTTTAGCCTCCCACCATCATTCCAAAACTCCTTTATCTCATATCCACATTACAGGTACAGGCCATTTTCCTGTTGCCCATGGGATTGCCAGTTTTATTTGATCCATCCCCTCACATCCCAAATGACTGCAATTCACTGAACCTGTACCTCTGTAACGCTTTCAAACAGCTAATGTCCACGCAGGAGGACTGGCCACCCAGGCTCTGTGACTCAGCTAGTGATAAAACAACCTTGTGTGACTGACTCTCAATTAAAAAGTGCCTCTACAAATATAGAGCTATGCTCTCATTTCTTCCTCAACAGGAAAAACATGTTTGCTTCAAAAGTAAAAAGATACTTTTCTGATTACAAGCCTGCCTGGTGACTGGCACTGTAGCAGGCTGGGGAGTGGCAAGGTTAGCTCCTAGGTCACTATACTTGGTCATAAAAGTGACTTGGACAAGTAAGCTGCCTGTTAACTTACTTTCAAGTTCGTTGCATCTGTACATCCCAAAAGTCATCTGTATTTTTTCAACTATCAGGTTATATAATAACAGATATTATCATACAAACTCAACTCCACTTAAAAACCGTTATTTTTCAGAGGGGATTCACACTTTAAGGCCAGTAACACCTCAGCAGGAATGGCTGAGCAAAATATAGAAGCCAAAATGGTGGAAGATACATTGGGATATGTTTTCTCTTTGAAAATCTTGACCTCGTTGAATAAACCCCTGGAGCAGGCTGATTCAGTTAGAGATTTTCAAGAGACAGATCAACAGAATATTTTGTTCTGATTTTACATCTTTCAAACTTTTTAACTTTAGTCAAATTTTGACTAGCTGTGTGGGGATCCTGTTCAGTCCACACGCTACAAGGCAGAATTACCTGCAGTGTGGATATTTGTTCTTACAGACATAAATACGATGAACAAGAAAAAGAAAATCCCCAGGATTGTGGTCTCTTTTATAATAAAACTTGGGTCAGCTCTGATCTCAATTTTTAGAGGCATGAAGCTGAATAAATTCAATTTCTTTTAGAGTTATTTCATCTACAGCTGCATATGTGACATCCAAATTTATCAGTCTTGCATATCACTATGGGGGTACTTGCCTTAACCCGTGCCTATGCAGAGCAAGGCAATGCTATTCTAAATCTTGATAATTTCTAAGAAGAGATATGTTCACTATAACTTCTTTAAAGGAAGGTGACCTGGATTTCCAGAAGGAGAATCAATTGGTTAAACACCTTTCTCCACATAGCCTAGTCCCAAGAACAAAAAGGTTTACCCTACACATTTCCCTTCCAACACTAATAATGTTGTTCAGTGTTCAACTGAGATACTCCCTGCCCTTTCCCCTTCTCCCTCCACAGAAAAGTTAGCAGCTTTTCCATAAATTTTTTGCATTTAAATTTAGTGAAACATCTGTGAATTCTCTATGGTGAAAGCTATCATATAGTACATGGACAGATGTCTTCATGAAAGGTAAAGTTGGAGGACATTATTAACACTCCAGAAGCATGGTAGTTTTATGGATTTACAATGTATACAACTAGACATTAGAAACTATGATACTTTAATATGTTCTAGTCAATATACTTTCAGATGCCTAACACAGAGTGTGCAGAAAGTGATAGTGGCAGAAGTAAGAACGTTAATGTGGAGATGGGATTCTGGTTTAGTTAAATATCAGCACATAGCACTACTTAAAAGGCTGGTTAAGAGAAAGTGTGAGGGGAAACATTTCTAATTAAGATGCTGCAGAACGCTTACAGAATCACAGAATCACAGAATCGTTTAGGTTGGAAGGGACCTCTGGAGATCATCTAGTCCAATCTCCCTGCTCAAGCAGGGTCCTCTAGAGCATATTTCCCAGGATCACATCCAGACGGGTTCCATCCTTACTTAACTATCAGTCAGCTGGGAAGAATTAAACAACTAGTTCTATCAGAAAAGAGGAGATAATGAACTATACAGAGTGATTTTCACACATGCTCTGGAGTGGCACAGCCTGGTGATTAAGCTTCTGTGGGGTTCTCAGCGCAAGGCGGGTCTCGCTATAAATCTTAAGATGTGAAGAAGCTCATTCTCTTCTACGGCTTCTTTTTCCTTGGTTTTGCAATACTCAGATCACACAGATGAAGTTCCAGAAGCTTTCACTCCTGTAGCACAAATTTAAACCACTTACACTTAAAATGCAATGTCCTGATTTTTTTTTTTTTACTGCAGCAGAAGTTTTGGGTGCAGCAAGGCCACCCAGGGCTGAATGGCATAGCTAGCCCCAAGGTCCTCTGTGCCCAGTCACCAGAGGTGACTCTATAGTTACGGGGAAATGCTGTGGGCTAGGCTGTAGGGGAACAAGCCGGTTTTAGATCTTTTTCCAGGAAGTAAATGCTATGGAAGACACGTGACAACACTGAGAACCAGAGCCAGGATTGTAATTAAAAACCTTTGGGCCTTTCACCCCAGAACAGTCCAAGCTCTGCATTATCAGCATTTTGCTAATAGCATTTCCGCTGGAGGACAAACTGATTCTATTTGTGGAACAGTGCAATTAACTTGAGTTTAAAAACATAAAATGTACTTTTCAGACTAAGAAAAAAAAAGGATTCAGTAAATGCAAACTTGCTGAAAGCTGCCCTTCTGGAGTGTGATATTTGCTAGTGTATAACTTATGTTTTACAATAATACACTTTAAAAAATTAAAATCTATTTTTATGCCACTACTCTTGCAACTAGACCATATCAGCTACTTTAGAAACACAGATTCAGTACAGAAAAGAACCAGCCTTTCAGTAAACAAATGTTGCAGCCAAAACTAAAAAGATACTAGAACACCACATTCCCTAGCAACCATTAAATATTCATATGCATTGTTAATATATTGCACCTGGAAGCAACAATCACAGCCTCAATCTAGAGTAAAATTGCATTTTTTCCAGTCAAGTGAAAATAATGTACAGTTACTGCTACAATAACAGGTCTAATCATTTCCTTAGGCTGTCTCCATTCTCCATATGTTGGCTGTGCATAATTCATAGGTTGTGCCATATGTTGTCTGAAGCAAGTGTCCCTATAATTGCTCATGGTTCTACTCAAAGGCCTGTCTTCATAAATTACGTTGTGATATATTTGACTTTTAAAAAACAAACAGGAAAAACAATTCAGCAAAACATAATCTGCTTAAAGTTTACCACTTAGTCATTTGTTGAACATTCAAGTGATTAACTCACTGAAGTACATCAGTTTTTCAGTGCACACAGTCTGCTTCTGCTGGCATGAATTTCAAAGGCAAGAAACAATTTAGCTGGCTCTCAAAGTAAGATCTCGGTCCAGCAACTCCTTACACACATGGATAGACTTTGCTGACTTCCCAGAGTTTGACCATCCAAACTAGGATTATTCACTTGAGCAAAGGATGGCAAGATTAGGCCTTAGGTTGGGAACAGCCTTGCAGCTAGAGAAAAAAACCCGTAAAACTCATGTTTCCTGTTTCCTGATGGACCTCTCAGCTCTGTCCTTTGTACTGTGACTCCCAGCTGGCCTTACTACAGCATCTCTAATAATTTTTAAGTAAGAAAAGTTAAAAAGATAAGCAGCTGTGGAGAGAAGACTGGTCAAAATAACAGGATGACAAACAACAGGATCTCCCAAGAGAGTGGCATTGTTCAAAGAGGGGAAACAAATGGGGAAAAGTGCAGGCAAGGTTGGAGGAAAGGAAAAAATAAAAGCAGAAGTGATGAAACCTGTTTGCTTGTCTCCTGCCTGTACAGGCTTTCTGATAGCTAATAAAAGATGAGCTAATTAGCACATCCCTCAGCTGGAATAGTAATAAAATCTCCCTCCTACAGCCAGCTATGCATATTTTAAAAATCTGTAGGAACATCCTGCCTTTAAACTGCTGACTCTCTGACCAATTTGGTTGAAATTTGCCCAGGAGTTCAAGAGGTACTGGAGAGAGGAGGGCAGGCAGCCAGGTGGATAGACACAGCAGGATCTCGTAATACACGTTTCCTTAGAAAAATAGGTTAAAAATCTCAAGGATGAAAGGAATACAAACATGCACATTCTTCTTACACTGAGAGAAAAGAAGCAGGAATGGAAAAGACATGTAGCTGTGTGTATTTAAGAACTCTTTTAAGATAGCTTCTCGATATCAACATAACTGTTAGCAAATTCCAATATATTGAGGAAGTCAGAAAAGCAAGCATGAAATTAAACTGTGAAGTGATGCACATTTTCTAACCTACAATCTATTTCCCATGTTCAGAGCAGTAGTGTCACCAAAACCCCCTAGCAGTTACCACAACAAAAAGTTTCATGCATAATATAATAATTTCTCACACAGCCTTTACGCTGTGAAGAGTCGTACATTTCCAACATCCATAACGCAAATAGTCATACTGGAACCAGCAGGACTACAGGCACTTGGAGTTAAGCATACACCCACTCTTTGGGTAGCCCATGTCTCAGAAAAGTCTGACTCCCACCACAAAACTCAGTGTCTGCCCTCCCCAAATCCAGTGCAAAGGGCTGCTCAGGACTGCACCCAAGAATATTTATTTTCTAATAGAATCAAGTGCAAAACAAGGAAGGAGCATCTCTTTTTGCAAGGAGAGCAAAAAGAGCCAGGTCCAAGTTCACCCTGGCAACACTATGTTTACATTTTTATATAAAGATGTCACATAAATAAAAACAAGAATAATTAAAGCAATAATGTCTTCTTTCCTTTAAGTTTGCCATGGCAAGAGGGAATCTTTCTATGCATTGGGATTTAGCTAGTCTTGGAGCACCTAAGTCTCTCAGAGTTTTCATGTGTGCAGAAACATTTTGAAGACCCAAGATAAGCAAATCAGAGGCACAGCAGTCTTGCAAAAGGCACCACTGAGAGGTCAGTACAAATCCAGTGCATAATTTCTTCAATATTTCAAACAGCTCATTTCAGGAATGGCTACAGTTCTTGCCTGCATTCTGTTACTGTTGTGTTTTCTTCTAAAAACAAAGCTATGAATTATTTACTAGATTTAAAATTTCAAGTTTAGAAGACACAATGAGTACTAAGGCCAAGGCAAACATATCAGAATGCACAGGTCACTGTTCACTCAAGGTCCAGTCTTGCATAAATGAAACTAATACAAGTTTTGTTGCTGACTTGGCTGAAGAAGCATCATCTCCTTCACTTAGAGGACAATAAACCTTTTTTTGAAAGCAGGTTTTGAGCGGATTTGGCAGGATATTTCTGTTCAAGGTTAATATTTTTAAGTATTAAGCATATATTTAAACAATAATTGCTTAATAATTGAGTTAGATGAAATTTTCTACTCCTTAATCATAAAAGCTCCCAGAAACCCCCGCTGAGAAGGGACCCCACTGTGCTAAATGATGTGCAAATATACAGCAAAAAACACTGTCCCAAAGATCCCCTTTATCAGGATAACAAAGAAAATACCAGCCCTGCTTTACATTGTGGAAGCAGAACAAAAGGAGACAGAGACTTGTTCAAAACATTAAGGAAATCTGAGAAAGGAATCCAGATCCGCAGAGGTCTGATGGAAAGGACCCAGCCACAAGACAATGTCTTCCTCCAGCTGCGGTCAGGATCAAACTGAGGTCTTCCTTCAGTTCTCTAGTAACGCTCATAAATTACAACCTCCCTCACCATTTTTCCCTCTGTATTGCTAACTAACCCGTTTTAATGGTATCCCACTCATTACTTGGGAGATTTGTGAATGACTTGTAAGTAGTTGAACTCAAACTGGCTGAATGCCTCATTAAATTCCTCCCTACTTACCATTAGCATTTTATACGTTTCACTGGGATTTTGTCATGTTATGTTCTAGCTGCAAGTGTTTAAGCTTTTGTTCTGAATGGCTTATTTTAATGGTTACTAGTGTCCTCTTTACTGGAGATGATGGGAGCAGTTTACCCGTAGAGGTAGGTCTTTAGGAAATCCCAATAGATGCGCAGAGATTGCTCTTTGTTTATTTGAAGACAGAACCACCACATATTTTGCAAACTATCTACAAAGAAAAACACATTGTGTTGTCTGACTGCTTCAGCACACTTATTAGAAGTGCCGTGATAGGGACATATTCTGTTCCTGGAGGAACGTATCGATATATCAGCCATGATTCAAAAGATGAATGATACAAGCTGTCACAGAAATGGAAGTGATACGCAATAAAGCTATGAATACTATAAAAGCTGCTGTGCAAAAAAAAATAGCCAAGGTACCGCCACATAAGCCAGTTATTGAGACCGCATAACTCACCATTGTTTAATAGAACAGTTATTGTACTTCTTAATGCTTAAATTCAATAGGGCTGTGGGAAGAGCAAACATGGAAACAACACAATGGTTTCCCAGATAAGAACATTTAGGTCTACATCTGAAATACAATGGGCCAAGCTGTTAGCTTCAAGGAACTTGTTTCCTCTGTCTCCAATTAGGTGCAAATCTTGCTTTGCAAGAGAGCTGGTGTGACCAGACCAAAGACTTACCAGACAGGATAAATAGCACCTTTGCTACACAGGCAGAATGAGCTGCCAGGGGTCCCCCAAAAAGCGAGAGCTGACAGAACCAAGATCGCAAAGAGGGAAGCTCCAAAGAAGGATCTGAGCTCATCAAATGTTGGCAAAACATTGGTAAATAGACATTACATTTAAGCCATTTTACTGTTTCTAAGGCTAAAGCCTATTTTGTATGTTTTTTTTTCCTCCCTTAAATCCAACAAGTCCTTGCTCCAGAAAGAAGAAAATTGCACAGTCTAGGGAATAAATTAGGCCTGTTGAGGTAACCATAATCTGTATTAAGTGGTCACCTAGGGTACCGCCTAGGAGTGGCAGGGTTGCATACTTTCTCCCTGAGATGGCAGTGACAGTCCAAGGTCTTCATCTCCAGCAGGGTGTAACTGGAGATCCCAGGAGCACTTGGACAGCTGCCGTCTACCCAGTAATCAAGACATCGGCTGCAGCAAGGCTTCCAGGGACAAGGTTTTTAGGTTCATCCTGCGGCAGTGATCACACTCTAGCATATCATTTGACACAAGCTAAATCAGCGATAAAAACTGAGGTTTGCTATATATACATGTGCATGTTAAGTGATTGGCAAGATCTTAATGTAGGTCTATATACAGAGAAGCACTTGATATGCACTTTATGAGTCCCAACCAAAGCAATCTTCAAATTCTCAACTTCAAAACTATCCCAACTGTTTTCAGCATTTGGAACATATAAATCATCAGTTAAGTAATTTATAATGTTTTATCAATGATTCAATAAGGTGATACTGTAAGTCTAATCCTTTTAAACTCAGAATTACCATGTTTTTCCTATTAAGAATCATGGCAGTGAGGAATCAAATACTTAAAAGAGGAAGTTAATGAACCAACCCAATTCTTTCCATCTTGAAAGTCACAGAATTCAGGCAAACAAACTGATGGCTTACGAGCAAATTTGTGAAATGGACGATTTATTTTCCTACGTTCCATAAGCCTGTCATCTCACAAAACATACTTCCATTAACATCAGTAAAAATAAAAAAGTCTCTTAAGTCACAAGCATTTCCACTCATTATTAGAGCAAACAGCATATTCCTGTGCAATGCTGCATTCTTTTCAAGAGCATGTTATTATGAGTCTAGAATACAAAAGCGTGTATGATGTATTTCTCAGCACATGCCATGACATTTATTGGCTTGGAATGGGCAGGGATACCATTATCAGAGGCATACTGTAGGCATATATAGAAGTCACATAAAAAGATATATCCTGCTCTTGTGTGTTTCACAGTTCTGCCATAAAAACCCAAGCCAAACCAAACAGTCAGTCCCCTCCATCCAAACCTCTAACCTCTGCAAATTATGTAAAAGATACTGAAAATTCAGTTTTGTTTTGCCTGCAATCTCACAACTCACTTATTTGCTAACAACAGACCAGAATGCTGTGAAGTCCCTCTTAGGGGAAATTTTAAAATAACAGTCGCTATCTGATTTTTTTCAAAATTTAAAGACAAAAAAGCCCCACAGAACAAACCCCAACGACTTTTCAACACATTGGTTTTACACAGACCTCATCAGGTCACAGACCAGCGAAGCTGCTTACAATATAGATGCTGTGTCTTCCAACTACTGCTAAGTTGCATCAGTACAAGCCAGACCTACAGATCTAGGCTACGGTCCAAAGGGAATTATTTGTAAATGTTACATAAGAATGAACTGCTGGCTGTACTGCTTCATTTTTGTTTATCCACACAAATTAAAAAGTGTGGTCATGCGTTAAGTTAATCAATAGCAGAAAACAACTATCCCCACTTCTTAGGCCACATGGCCTATTTATTGCTCTCAATTTAAAAAGCAGCAATAAAGAGGCCACAAAAAGAGAAGATATGTCAGATAAACAGAGGGCTGTGACTAGATGGAGAGCAAGCCACAGACTGTGACTTCCATCAGTGTGCATTCCCACATCCCAAGTATAAAATTGGCAGAAGTTACAGATAAATCTCAGGCCAACAACATACCTTAAAACTTATTATAATGTAACAGAGTGAAGCACTGGACACTGCAAAATAAGCTTGAATAAAGGAGGCAGCTAAAAGGTATGAAGCACTGGATGCAAAGCTACTGCTTTTCAAGAACGCACTGCGAGAAAATAGAAACAAATGGCAAATCTCTGACAGTGCCACTAGAGAGGTCATCCTCACCGCTCTCAGTGCTTTTAGCGAAACAGGGCTTTTGGAACCAGCAGTCACCCTCCAGCAAATCATGGAAAAAACATCCCAGAATGTGCCTATTACACACTCTGAATTTGCAATAACCTTTTTTTACTTAATATTTGCAATAATACCGTGAAATACTTCCTCCCAATTTACAAGCTAAGAATAATAATAAAAAAACAAACACAAACAACACATCCTTTGGCACATCTCCAAGCTCTGCATGAAATAACTTTGTTTCATGATACCCAAAACAGAAACCTGTCAAGATGCAGATGTTGCCTAAAATTATGTTAAGTTCCAAAAGACAAATAGATGGTACTTGCAGGAGGAGGCCATTTACCTATTAAAAAAATACAGAATCTGTAAACTGTTGGACACATTTACAATGAGATAAAATTAGGCATGAATCCACAGTCTACCACAACTAATTTTCACAGCCAGTTCATATCCTGACAGCTTACTCTGAGGTTTGACATCATTAGGATGCCAACTCCATTCTAGCTTTTCGCAATACTGTGCGCCTGTGTAACTTTTTTTCAGAAATGAAGGCCTGCTCTTTATTCTAAGTAATTCTAATTCCACCTCCCTCTCTCTCCCCATAGCTCCATTGTATACTTCAGCTATTTAAAACGTTGGATGGCGGGGGGAGAGGCTTCGAGGTCCGAAAACCTGTTAATCAGGATGGAATTTCTCTTGGTGCTCACATCTGACCTTCGGTGTTTTCAGGATTTCATTGGTCTCCTTGGTGACTGTTGCTACAATCACTTTCAGTGCTTGTCACGAGTAGTACTGAAAAAAATTTTTGGTGCCTTGGTATGGTTGTATTCATTTTTATCACTGCTGTTACCTCTACAAAGAAGTTGCAAAATTCTTTTCATCCTTTTTTTTTTTTAATTCCCTTGGGAATCTAAGTCTAAGGATAGGATTTGCATTTGGTTGCCACAATGAACCACTTGAAAAACTTCCTGCATGAAAGAGCTTTCAAAACTTGCCCTCTAAGGAATGAGCTTGAGAAGTACCAGGTGCTTTTGGTGGCTACAGGGGAAGGTATCTTGTCCCTTTCAAATATTCAAACAAGATAAACACATCAGGGTGCTAAATTAAAGCCATGGGGCTATGCCCATCAACTTCAAACATCAGATCTTAAGTATTTTATTGCATGGCTGTCTTTATGCATCTGAACAACTTGAGTTATACTGTTTGCTAAGTCACAATAAATCCTGCTATTTGATACTTCTCCCTTTCTACTATTTTGAAAATACCAACATATTGTATGTTTTAAATCATGTAAGTTTCCAATCAACAAAATGCTTCTTCATAAACTTTAGAAGACACATTTCATTTAGCAAGTATTTCATATTGTCAATGCGGTAAGGTTCTGTTGTCCAAGTATTGTAGTATGTTTGCTTCTACCTAGTACATTTGCAGCAGTTAAACCTATTTGAATTGAAACTTCAAAAACAAACACTACAGTTCACTATAGCAACTCCTCCTGTCTTTTTGTGTTGTTTGTTTTTGTGGCTATTCCAAAGGAAGTCCATATTTAATATCTGAAAAGCACACAAAAAAAAATTCAGACGTTCATATTCTGCTTCTTGGTGTGGCAGGAAAGAAAAATGAATTGGTTATTAAGAAGTGGCAACAATTCAAACCAAATCAAAATTGTGTCCTACGTGGCATTTATTTTTCTGAGTAATATTGCAAGTTCTGTGAAAAGCCTAAACAATTTAAATAAATGAAAGTAAAACAATCAGCTCTTTCTGAAGACTCAGTAAACAGAGAGGTCTGAAAATGGTTAAGAATGACATTTCAGAGACGGCTCAGATATCCTGTGAGAAGATATTTCACATTTTGCTAGGAGACAACGGAAAGAAAACATGTAGCTGTAAGTTTTACTTCTGTATCACATCCTACAACGCTAGAAACTGCAATGAGTATACCAAAATTGAACATTAAGATGGCTTGGAAAACAGTATAAGGTCTAAATAAAAATAGCTATCATTTTCAGAAAACACAGGGGTAAAACTCCTTGGGCAGCAGCAGTAATACTCCAGATGCATTATTAGACATGTTAAACAGCTGGTTAAATGCATCCTTGCAAAACTAAGTTAAGCCCAAATTTTATGTCAAATAGCAAAGCTCAAGTTTTTCCTAAAAAGGACTGTTTTACACACACACGCGCACACACGCACTAAAGATTTTGATATTTTGTTTGCAGAACGCCTGAAAGAACAAAACATTTCTAGCTGAAAAAACCTGGATTCAAACCGGAACTGTAATTCTCAGAAACTGTAATTCAAGTGCTCCAACCACTATCATCTAATAGCCAAGTTCAACCACACTACACTCCCTTACAAAGGAAGGCAAAAAATCCTTCCAAGTAGGATATTCAGCTGATAGAGGTCTTTTGAGGCATAAGACAACCATATTACAATTCCCATAAGAAAATAAAATGGCAATTTGATTTTTTTCACTTTTCATGACAGACTAAAATACAAGGCAAGATAGTACTGCTGTCCTTAACTACTCAATAGGAGGGTATAGAGAAGGCAGAGCCATAATCTTCTCAGAGGTGCACAGTGAAGACAAGAAGCAGTAGAGGAAAACTGCGAGACAGGAAATTCTGATTACATGCAAGGAAAAAGCTTTCACCATGATGATGGTGAAACCATGGGAACAGGTTGTCCAGAGGTACTGTGGAATTTCCATCCTTGGAAGTATTCTAAACTCAAGTGGACACTGCCCTCATCTAATAAGGGCTACTGCTTTGAGCAGAAGGTTGGACTAGATGATCTTCAGAGGTCCCTTCCAACCTAAATTATTCCATGATTCTACACATTAATTGAAAAGTTAACCTGCGTGTTCGCTAGTAAAGTGAATGAATATATTCTTTTTCATGTACACCTTTTTAGTGAATACTTTTGCTATGTTTTATGGTTAAATAAAACTGTTAACTGGACTGAATTCTTCCATGCATTATAGACAGTCCCCCACATAATTAAAAGTTGCTCATATGAACAAATTCATATGCTAAACTCGCTTGGAAAAAACCAAACACACACAAGATCATTCTCAAAACAAAAATTCTTGAGAATTTTGCACACACAACTTACTGGCATCAGGAAGATATCCAGACCTCCCTTACAGAACACAGAGAGGTCTACAAAGGTGGCAGTTTTTAACTGTGCTAATTTGGCATGCACTGGGGTGTATTAAAAACTCTAACTAACAGGACGAGGTCAAAAGTTACTGATTCATGCTGTTACACTCATTATCTCTTGGAAGAGGTTAGTGTCATAAAAATGTAAGCCTAATCAGATCTGCCTTACAAAATCCAGGGAAAAAAACCCTCTGCCTCTCTGCATGCAACTTAGTGCCTGCACAAGAATGTACAACAATTTCAGGATATAGGGGAAAAAAATAAAATTCTTCAGAAATAAAAATGTCAAGACATTAGTGTCTAAATGATATGTATTATATGTTTTACTATTCCAGTATGGAATAGACACATTGGAAATGTCGATAAAATTACTTGTTGGAGGCCAAAAGAGACTGAAAATTAAAAAATAAAAATAAAAACACTGAAAATCTAACCTAATTCCTTCTCATTTCTATCATTAAGCAATATTTTTAGACAATTTGGTGAAATGCTAACAACTATTAGAGAAACCTAGATCACTCTAAGCAACAACAACCTGTACCAAAAAAGTAAATGAATTTCCCAAGGTTTAGACAGACTGAGAACCTGCTCTCTTGAAAAAAATATGAAATAAATTTAGCCTTGAATTGGTGACACTTCACATAATGCAAGGCTTTCTAGCATCCCAAATATTTGTTTTCATCCTTGAAGTGGAGGTGTTCTTCTTAATAAGGAATTAAACTTAACAAGACAGAACTATGTGCTATTAACAGGGCACAAAGAGGCCTTTTTTTCAGTTGCTAGTCACAAGATATTCCCATTTGCTCAACATTGACTTAACAGCTTCTAGAGAAAGAAATTTCCATCAGCCAACCATTTTTACCTGTGAATTGCAGTGCTTCATGTCCATAGATTGCAGGAACTAAATCTTTCCACATAAAACTCAGTGATAAGGACTATGTAGAAAACCAGCCATACCAACACAGTCCAAATGCTGATGCAGCTCTATATCTTCACTCTAACAAAAGCCAAGGTAAGCACAGAAACAGAATAAACGTAGAACGGCTCCAACATGCCTTTCCAGTGTCTGATCGCTAGTGGCTGAAGAACATCCAAGTTGGCCACTGCTTCCCAGATTAGAGATCACCATTTTTCCTGATGGACCCTTCTAGTAAGGGCTAATATTTAGTCTAATTCCTTCCTAAACCTATATATACTCTGTCCTCACAATCTCAAGGGAAAATGTGTTTCAGAATTTCACTACTTCAGGGATTCCTTGTCATTTTCTCCAAGACAGTCATTATTTCTCTGGCTTCAGCAGTATACAATTTCCCCTGTTCCTCCCCAGTCATGTCTTTCCAGGCTATTTATATTCACCTCTGCACCAAAGTGGTTCCATACTTCTGATCCTCTTCTACACTTTTTTAGTTACACTATCTTCTTTCTGAGTTAGAGTGACTAGAATCAGGAAGTTGTGCACCATGGATTTATATAGCAGAATCTTTTCGATATGTTGCACACCATTACTTAGAACACTTACAATTGTATTCATGGTTTAATCCATACTCTAATATGTATTTTACTCTTTCAGCTGCTCCCTTTAATGTACTTTTGATTGTTTCCTCATCTTTATCTACTTCCTTTCTGAAACATCACAGTAGGAAGAGAGAGTTTTTTTGCAGGCTTTTTCATTTTTATGAGAAAACTGAATCCAAATACATTATGGCAACTACTACAATTCTTCAGCAGATTAATCTGGAATGAGACTCCAGGAGAAAATCAGAACTTTTCTCATGGGTTCTCCATGGAAGTCATTTATACTTGATCATTATTTCCACATCATGTCTTCTGTGTCTTTTACCTTGTCTATGTTGAAGTAACTGAAGCCTCTTGTCATTACTGCTGTCTACCATCACAGCAACCCTCATCTTTCTTAGCATTCTGCATTATTAGCACCACTCTGATTGTAAAAGGGATTGTATGTTCCTAGAATCATTTCTATACATTCATTGAATTTCTATCCAAACGGACCGAGTCACTTGTTGATAAGAGTAAGAAACTATATCAAGACTGGTGTCCCAACTCCCTTCCAAGGATGAGTTCTAAGAAGGAAGGGAGCACATTTACACTGGGAGGATACGAACTCCAGCATTGCAGCATTGTGTTGCTACACCTGCACCAGCTGAGTGGAAAAGCAGGAGTTACTTGCTCCAATACAGCATCCTGTGAAAGCAGCCCTGCTGCTTCCAGACAGCACACATCTTGGTGCTCCACAGCTAGGATGAAGATTTCTGCCTTGCGCTGTGATACAGAACAGACTTTGCAGGCTATTTTGGGTGCTCACAGTTCCTTGCACTGAGATTCACAGCTCAGGCACTCACTTCCAGAAGTATTAAAACTTCTAACTCTTCCCTGAAAGAAAGAAGAAAATTAAAAAAGGAGAATCAACAGACCACTGCGTAGAGTGGTCACTAAGTATGATAGAGTCTAGACTGAAGTTCTTCTCTCTGAAAGAAATGGTAGAGGTCCAGGATGCCCCAAAAACCAAAACGTAGACTACTTGGAGAGGTCTCACTTCAGAGAGGCATGAGATCAGAGATTCATTGCCTTAAGAGGTTAGGGAAAACAAAAAACAACGACTGCAGCCTAGTGCTCAGACCTAGTCTTCAGCAAATGAAAACCTTCATTAGGTAAGGTCCCTCTTTTTTATCAGTAAGAAATTCATAAGAAAACTCTCACAAGTGAAAGCTTCAAAAGGAAGTCATTCTCCCTCTTGCTAAGACCCTATCTGATCTAATTATTATACTAAACTCCATGGAAAGCCAAACGCTGCCAGCAGGAAGGTAGGAAGAGAAGGCCCTAACATCAAAATAGGCTTTTATCTGAGGATGAGAGCATTCTCATGGGGAAGGGAACTATGAGATAGGATCTCTTCAGATGAAGGCAATAACCATGCCCAGGTCTGCTATATCTTTGATTAGGCACTAGTTATACTTCTGAACTAAAACCACTCGGAAAACCTAGAGAACTTTCATGAGTGATTGTAATGTCCACAATAGTTTAGCAAAGAACAAATCTTTTCAAATGTCAAGAACACGTATTTATCTTCCATGATTTGATTCACAGGGCAAAGTCAGATATTTCTGAAGAATCCATTTACTGTTACTGTTTCTCACTCCTTTTTTATAGTCCCCAGCAAAAACAGAGAAAACACTTTCCACCGCAACTTCAACATGTTTAAAATAATATGCAATGTCATTTTAATACTAACATTTCAGGTAAGAGTCAAAGTCACCTCTATAATCCATTAAAGCTCCTTTCACAAGGCTGTTTCTGTTTGGTCTGATTTTTTTCTCCCTCTTAATCCTCATTTTGTTTTTTCTGAAGAGACTACAATAGGTGTCTTTATCCTTTTAAAGATGAGAAACTAAACAAGAGTCTGAAAGCCAGATAAAAAGAATTCAAAGCTAAAAGATATTAAAGCCTGCTGTGAGTCACTCTATGAAGAGTAATTCACAGCCTGATACTGAAATAGCTTTTGGTACTTTTATTTTTCAAATTTTCTTAGAAATTCTTGTAGCTGTTTAATTGATGCAGCAACAAACAATGGATTGTGAAGGAAAACAAATATTTGATGTAACAACAGTTCATTTTCTTTTTCTAGTATACAGACAACTTCTTGTCTAGATATGTAGTGGTGCTCTAGATAGCTTTTCACACAGCAAAGCCTCCTGAAGAAGCAGCACTAAGCTACAGGCTTCCCTATACCCAGATACAGAGCAGTCATAGCATTAAGTGCAACTGCTCAAGCAACCAGAAGTTACTTGTAAACCATTATATATGCAAATGCAGGTGTCTTGCACATGTACCTAGTCCTGTGATAAGATGCATGTCCAGCACATGATGGGGAAGCCTTGGCATTTTTGGTCACAGCAAAAGAGAAACAGGTCCCTTGGGACAAAAGGAACCGTTGCATGATCTGTGGAGAATTGGTGACTATTTGCAGCTTGCAGCCCACCCACGCTCTGCCTGCTCCAAAAGAGAAGGTGAAAGATGCAGGCTGCGGACTCTGTGAGTTACTCTGCTGCACTGACTACTCCGAATGCAGAGCATTCCTAGAAGAAAGACCAGCACCTCTTTTAAATAAGCAGTCTACAGGGAGGTGCAATCCTCCCCTCATGTATATCAGGACATAGAACCTTTTATATTTTTTCTTCTCTAGAGAGCCCACATGTACTTTGTGGCACCAGCTTGCCAAAGACGTTTTGGCATCTGACAGATAGCCGTTAGCTCTCTGAAGAGGCACAGGGAACGCTACTTCAGTCATCATTTAGGAACAGCATCACCAAACTGATTGGGTTACCAAATCTGAAAAAACTGGTGACCAGCTGCAGCTGCTATTTGCCATTTGCCAGCGTGCATGTGTGGAGAGTACCTTGCTGTTTCCAAGTCAGAATTTGTCAGGGCACCCAGTGGTGAAACTGGTTTACTTAGACAAACAAAAAGTAGTGACTATGGAGGTATATTAGCAATTGTTTTCATTCACAGTAGCAATAAAGACTCAGTGGAAACGCACAGAAAATACAGAATTTTAACACAATGAAGTCCTGAATTCCTTTATCAGGTGCTTCCACATCAAAGATTTACTATTCAGCAGTATAACTTCTCCTATTCTGGATGTGTGCTGCACACACACTATAGTGGATGCAAAAAAGAATTCCCTTTTCCTCACCTTACCTATTCATTCTACAAAATATCCTTCAGTTTTAATTCTGGCAACATGGCCTTACTAATCCCTACGAACCAATTCAGGGACATTCTCTTAACTAAAAAGGTTTAAAAAGAAATTTAAAATATTTACTTTCTTCTTTCAACTGTGTCCATTTTATTGCTAAGCAATTCCTTCCTTTGCAGGTAACTACACTAGCACACCTTTCCCAAACTGGAACAAGCAACATACCATCTAATAAGTAAGCAGACAAGCCTCCATCAGACTGGCTTCTTCAGCTTCCACCAGTATTTTTTTGCCCTCCAGCAAGCGGGAGAAAAAAACGTACAAAAAAGGAGAGCTGGAATTGCCTTCAGTAGTCTGCCTTTCGGGGTCTTCGCAACAGGCATTTCAAACATTATTGCTCAGGAACCCAGAAAGAGCAGCAAACATCCCCCTTTCCCCTTTGTGGCTGACGTGTGCACTGCCTTTGGCACACACTCCTGCACATAGCTTGAGGAAAGCGCTATACACTGGGTTTAGAGTACGATTCTTGAGCACGCTAGATTTGGGTTGGGTTTTTTAATTGGTTTTCTGGCTTACCACAAACACAGTAAAAGCTGACCATACGCATTTAAAATACTATCCTCATACCTGAAATATATATAAGTATTTAAAATAGGTATCAAAAGGAAGTGTGGTTAGTGTTTCTGAGCAAGCAGAACGCCACACAGGAAGGACATCATATTAATATGCAATCCAATGTTTCATTCATAAACCGCAGATGCAAAGCTGTTCCTGGCAATTCATTCATTAAGCAGCATTGAAAGAAAAACCTATCACCAGAGGAAGGAGCAGCAATGTCTTCCTTATATGAATTTAGTCGACGTTTAGGTAAGCAACATATGGCAGAATTTCCCTCTAAGCCAACAGGACTTGCTACACTCAGTGTAGTATCGGATGCCTTCATTTTGGTTTTTATTTGCTAACCACAAAATCTCTCTTTAAAAATATTTTACTTCATTAAAGGCATTTACAGAGCACAATTATCACACTACCTTAGCAAATAGATAGAAAACTTTACTGAAGTCAAATTATAATTCAGGTGAAAATATATCAAGCTATGTTTCCCATTGCTTGCAGCTTTTCATAGGAATTGTCAAGCAGAAGCCCAGGAACCATACATTTAAGAGCAACCAACTTGTGTCCCTCTTAATGCACTAAATTTTAGTTAAATGAAAAGGTTCAGAAAATATAGCATAAATACACTAGGACTTTCCTACAGATCAAGTAAAACCCCTTACTAGAATTTAGCTATGTTATAATAGGTAACTGGCAAGTAAAAAAAATTGTAGGCTGAGACAAGCAGTGCATAGCTGAGCCATGTGTACCGGATTTTAACTTCGGTTGAGTTGTGCAAATCCGTAAAAATCATTCAGAAGAGGAAATTCATCTGATGAATAGAAGTGTGGTTCCTTAGGAAACCAAAGAAACAGGAAGCTTGGAAATGATGCCAAAAATGGTAAGATCCTTGGAAGAATACAGAAAACTACACTCTTCTTAATGAAGTACTTTTAGGATTTACCATGAGCTGCCAAACTATTCCAGCTGGACCAACAGCCACTATGGTCTTGTCTGAACTGGACAGCACATGCTATTATCATCATCCAGAGCGCAACAGATAATACAATTTGAAATTCAAAGGTGAACAATACGCACTTTTGGATAAGAAGTTAAGACATTATTGCCTCAATATGCTGCAAAATAAACAATATTTTCAAGTTGTTGTCCCTTTAAAAGTCTGTGATACCTCGAGTTTTGAGTAACCTTTTCTTTTAAAAGCTATGCTACTTCTTCCCGTTACAATTTAAAATGTCTTACAGTAAATTAAAATAACAAAATCAAATTCCATCTTTGTTAACTATCTCAATTCCAATAATAAAAAGCATGCTTGTTAAAACAATTATGCAGGGAGGATCTGGGAGTGGGGGAAAGACGCAAAGAGGAAAAAATCCATTTTGTTTAGAAGTATCTTTAAACTTGGCCTTATTTAACAGATCATCCAGTCAAGTAGAAACGCTCTGATCTACAAGTTGTGTTTGGCTCCACATGCTGTTTACATACCCATCGGTCTGTAGTGGCTCCAGGGTACTGTTCCGCTCTTTCAAGATAAATATACAACCAAAATATATGTAAAGTGGCACAGAAGGAAGTCTTCATGCAGAAGACACACAAAAAAATCCTTAACAGGTTTACCTCTTATGATTTTACTTGGAGATGAAAGTATTTAATTGGTTAAACAAGTGAGACATACAAGATCCAAGTACTCCCTCAGTAACTTACAAAGGGCCTGATTTAATTGATCAAGTGAAAATTGAACGCACAGACACAGTAGAGAAACAGCTGATGTGCTAGGTTGGTATGCGTAACATAAAAACATGTCAAGTGGGACTGTGCTAAAAAGCAGATTGAGTCCATCCCCCTGCAGGCCCTTTGCATATGGCTCTCATGACAGTGAAGGACTGCAGCACCAGGCTATGAATACTCTGGGATAAAATGAAGTAGTACAGAGACTCTACCAAGCAGAAGCACTGTACATGTGCCATAAGATAACTTTTATTCAGTTGAAAAAAGCTCTTTAAGATAGACAAGTATCATAGAGTTACTGGAGAGAAGCAGAACCCTTCCAGGTGTAACAAAACATTTACTGCTTAGACAAAAAACTTGCACCAGGCCCAAGCAAATCCATTTAGCAATTAAATTAGTAAAAATCACTCATGTCATTGGATTAAAAGTGGAAGCTGTACATGAATTATTCACCTCTCCTTTGTGAGTGCCAGGTGTGGGGAGAAGACTTGCACAGGGTGCACATAAGCAATTAAGAGTCAGTAGAAGCACACTCTTGCCCTTATTCCAGGATGACAAAAGACCACAGTTTGGACTAAGAATAAAAGCATGTTACCAAATTAAAAGTACTGAATCCACGCCAACAAGTACTAAGGAGTTTCTGGGTTTCTTAGATTTGTTTCACCATCATGACAACAGAGTCGCAAGGCAGTTTCTTCAGCTCGGCTCAGGGGCAAAGCGAGCCTGTGCGTTCCCACTACGTAACGTTAAGCATACCTAGAGCATCCTCCTCTAAACACAGCAGGATGTGAGGAAAAGGCCAAAGCCTTTTACTCACTCTCTGAAGATTTCCTGGAAACAGTATGTTTTGTTTTGTTTTGGTTTGTTTTTTAAATAGGATTAAAAATGTAGGTGCTCTATGCTATCAAAATCAGTTGCATAACCCCAGCCTGCACAGTGGTTGTGGCAGGAAGCTCTGATTTTACCAGTCAGACCAAATGAAACACTACCAGGAAGACAGCATTGCAAGTCAGCAGCAAACAGAAAAAGCATAGGATTTTATTTCATTGAAATATTATAAAAATGAAATTTAATTTAAGGAAAACCAAGTATTTTTAATCCTCTACAGCTTCAGCAATGTTTTTAGAGTCAAAATTCAAGTGTTCTTCTGTGTCTTTTACATACTTCATCAACAGCTTATTTCATTCCAATTAGAGAAAAAAGCGCAACACCAAAAGGCACTGAAGTCTAACGTAACATTTTATTTTTCTGAACTTCAGTAAGGCAGAATTTTTAATTGCTGCAACATAGTTACTCTTAATCTTTGGGAGTTCACCCATGCACAACTATTCTTTCATGTGAGTTTAAAAATGCCATCAGATGCATGGAAGCTTTATTGTGTTAAAGGGAAACAATTTTGTCTTGCAGTCCTCTTGGCATCACAGTAAATCCATTAGCAATTGCTGATTTAAGCTTTTAACAGTGGCTGCAGCCGTATCAATTCATGAGGCTGACCTCTATTTTTCTGAATGAACTAAGAGGAAGAGAAAAACGTGGCTTCCACTAAGCTTCCATTCCAGCACAGGAAATCCTGTGTGGTTAGATACAGTATGTGTCATGCTCAGAGATTTCATTCTACTCCCCTTTAAAAGCCAACATTAGCAGCATGTCACAGGAAATTCTGCCTTATTTTCAGTAGTTCATAGGACAAGGCTTCTTTGGAAACAAGGTCAGCATGAATAGAGCATTGCTTCCTTATCGCTGCTAAGCAGCTGTGTTGAGGATGCAAGACACAACACTGCACCGTGTCCCTGAATACCTCTTTTCATAAACTTTAAGCATATTCAGCTCAAGCAGTCAGAAGTTCCTTCATGCTTTTTTATTTTGAGATGTTTATATCACAAGATTTCCAAAAATATTTCTTTAAAAAATGCACCGAGTTAACATTAAGTTAATCTCTGCCTAAATAACAATTAAAAAATCCAACTTTAGCTACTTTCCAACAGATAGCACCATGCAGTACGGAGGAGAAAAAAATGAGCTCTTGGTTGAGTCAAGGTGATGAAAGACAAACTTACAGATGCTGGGCCATCTCTTTGGGAAGTGTAGGATCCAACTCCAGCTGCCCTCCCTCACCCCCAGCATACCACTTTTCTTTAATTTTAAGTCTTTTACTCTATGCCACTCCTAGGCTTTATGTAAAGCTCCAGCTGCAATTAGTCTTCAACTTAATAAGCTACTTATGAAGGCATCGTACACTTAAAAAGAGTGAAAGTAAATTCCAGTTCTTCCTGATATAAAGCACTAACCTCTAATTCATGCCACTGATTTCTGCATTCTTTGTACCAGAATGCAGAGTAACTAAACGACAGCAACAACCCAGTGAGAAAATTGTGAATTACACTGCTGAGTAAGATGCAGCTAATTTCCCCCAAGAGAATGCCCTAAAAGGTTTGCAGTGAGAATAATAACAGCACCTGAAATATTTGCATTTTTTCCTCATGTTTTTGAGCGCAAGCCAAGGGATGGAGGGAAACACGCTTTAAAAGCAGAAGCAATTGATCACACAGAACTATCTGGTAATCAATATCGTGAAAAACACAGGAAGACATTTAACACTAAAATGCCTAAAATCCCCACAGCCAGACAGGCGCGCAGCGGCCAAGGCCCAGACACGGAAAGACAAACAAATCAGTTCACTGCTCTTGGCAGGGGGAGAGGCAGAGGCAGCACACTCAGTCTCACAGCACAGACTATTTGATTGAGAATTAGGTGGAAGAGCTCGGAGGTGAGACTGCCAGCAGCTTGCAGGCCAACAGGAGAGCAACAGCTATCTCTGAGACACAGGAGGCCAAGTGAATGAACACACAGGAAGGGAAGCATCACAGAGCAGTGGGAAACGGTCCTCGCAGTTAAAATAAATCGTAGGCTGAGACGTAAAGCAATACACAGCACCCCTACCGCACTGCATTTCAGTCTTGTTTGAGCTGGGCAGCTCCACAAATATTTTCCAGAAGAGGTATATATATCAAATATAGGCCTATTGTCAACAGACTTATTTTCCTCATTTCCCAGCTGCAGACCTCCTTGGAAGTAGTTCATGAACTCCCAGGAGTCCTCAGACCACACACTGAAAACCCTGGGCTAGTGACAATCCCAAACTGATACATTTGACAATCCTGGCCCTCCTCCTGCCAAACCAGAATGAGGAAATGGCCCCCAGGCTTGAAAATGGTATGAAAAGGGTCTGGGCAAGCAGAATTATCTCAGGCAGAATCTCTCCTTTTCTTCTGAAGAAAAGTCATAATGCAGGACAGGTCACTGGAAGCAAGTGTCCCAAGGGAAGTCACAATGCCAATAAACAGCATACAGAAAGTTTGCTAAATGTTTTAACTCAGTTACAGAATGTGACAACACTCTAAAGGTGATGAGGATGCTTTCAGCTATATCATCAGGTACGGTATAAAATAAAAAAACCCTATACTGTTTTGCTTTTGTAAACATAAAAGCCATTTTACAGTCTACAAAAAAGTTACAATAGAGACTGCTGTGTATGGAATTGCAAACTTGATAAAAACAATGGCTTAGGATAAGAAACATTAATATTATAAAACAAGTATAGTATGGAAGAGCATCAGAATCACTTTAGGCATCTAAATAGGTTATCAGCAGAATATTCCTGTGACACTGGGCAACGCAAATGAGGTTAATTTTGCAGTGTTAACAGCAACGCATTAGGTTTGCCCTAATGTGCAGAATAGTAGCTAGTAGTAGCATTACTCAAACTAAACTCAAAAAGTTATGCTCAAAAGTATTACTTGACCATGACCAGTACCTGACCAATTTGAGGACTGCCTGATTTTCTGTATGTGCTAGGTAGGGTTCCCAGACTGCAGAACGGACTGGGCCAGAAAAATGCTTTCACATACCAGGTAGGTACAAGAGGAGTCCATCTTACGGTCTGCCTGGCCCAGGTGCTGCAGGGAGGTTATATGCCCTACAGCAGGACTAGGCTGGCACCAGGACTGCTGAAGCAGTTCCTTCTGCTCCCAACACTTGCCCAGGCCACTTCCGTTCCTCGGTGGAGCAGCGAGGCTGAAGGAAATCAGATGACTGCCACTCCCAACACTCTCCTCTCTCCAGCCTTCAAGTTCTGCAGTTCGTGGCCCATAAGGAGATTTTGGCAAAAGGTTCAGGATTTGTGAAGTCTGTATTGCTTGGCTTAAGTATACTTAGTCTACCAGCTGTGATCTGTAACATCAGAAACAACAGGGAACAACTTCTGCTCAAGTCACATGCAGAACAAGTTACACTGACATCATGATAAATGCAGACCAGCTATGAGAAAGGAAGGGGTAAAAAACTCAGAAACCAAAAAAACCACCCCTCTCCGAAATAGAACACAGCTTCCTGGAAGTCACTACTGACAAACTGTAATGACTTACATTACGTTTGTTTAGGGGTTATTTGCATGTAGAATACTATAAAACAGGGGAGTAATAGTACTCACAAGAACTGACCCTAAACAAGGCAGCAGAAAACATGATTATAGAAAGCCAGGGGACATTGACTGGAGCCATTAAGAATGACTACTTGCTCAAATGACCTGGCTCGAGGTCAGTGTCAAATTCCTTGTAGTTCTTCAGAATCATGAAACTCATCAATATTCACCTCTTTTTTGGCAACAAGTTTCATTCTTTAGAATCCCTTGTTAACAGAATAATCCATGCAGAAGAAATTTAGAAGTTTCTGGAACAGTCAGACCCATCCCTCTGCAAATGATTTTCATCTTACAGGAAGAATATTCCTCTTTTTCAGTTCCATCCTTGGCACAGAAATATTTAATTCTAGCAACTACCATCCTGAAATCATTGAGATCCTCAGAGGGGGCCTGAAAATTTTCATTTCTGGCACATTAAAGCCTTTAGCCGGATAAGGGTGATAAGAAAAAAGAGAACTCCTTACTATTAAAGTGAGAATTCTAAGCGTTACGGTGTGAATCATTCAGCTAGTCTCCATAGAGGGCTGATATTTCCTGTCCAGGAACAAGCATCCATTTCAACACTGTGGTCACTTGAATTGTAAGGGTTCCCTTGCTAGAGGTAAGCTGATCTGTTAGAGGCTGCAATGGCTCCCATACAACAGAAATCGGCTTTATTGTTTCTCATTGTTCTTCCAGGTAAGAACTATTTTAATCTCACAAGAAGCCTGTATGGAGGCTCTCACTTCACCATAGCAGAAAAGGAGCAAAATGGTAGTTACGACTTTGCTTCAGAAGAAGCAGTTCTATTGAAAGACAAAACAAAACAAACAAAAGAAAAACACATTCATATTGTCAATATGAAGGACTTGTAAGGTTTTGGAGCTAGGAAGTAAATCTTCCATTTTTCCAGCACAAAGAGTATGGCATTCCATACTTTAATGAAGTTACATAACTCAAATAGCGAGACAACTGACAGAACTCCTTCAATTTATGCAAGGACATTTTTAACATTTGAGGAGTAAACACAGAAAACAGCAATTAATGCCCCCAATGTTTTTAACAGCATATAGTTGAAGAGGTTTTCCTTTAACGGCATTACAAAACAGAAGCATGCCTTGTTCAGCACGTTAACAAGCTTGCATTTACTGCTGTCAGCATTAGACCTCCCAGTACAGCCGCCATCCACATAATCAATGAAAATAGTTTGCAAAATGCCACTGTGATATTAGTCAGACAGTGTTATTCACCCAAGGAAAGATATTTAAGTTTAGGAATGAGAGTAGCATTTTTAGCATGGAAACTGGTTTGTCAACAGCAATTCTTCTCCTGCACAAAACCTTCAACAATGCCAGCTCAAAGCAACAGTACACTCATTTATTGGCAGAAAAAAAGGCATCCCTTTGTACCATCAGTTTTGTGCCCTTTCAATAGCAGCTCCAGTGGTAGACTGGTGTGGACAATTGCAGTGACCATCTGTGACTATGAGACAGTTCGGTAGCTGCAAGACTAACTTTGGTTCAACATTGCTACATCTTGCCCTACTGAGTCTTTTATATCGTTTTGAAAATCTTAATGAAAATGGATACATTCAAAGCTGAATAAAAAGAGGTCTCAGCAGGCTTGACCCTAAATCTAAACAATGGAACTGTAATGCCGGCACCATTGTAACAACACGACAGATGTAGGTCGTGCTAGCTTTCATCTGTAGCTGTGACTGATAGCTTGCAATTTGCTGACAAAACGTAGAAAGTTCCCATTTTCATTTGGTTTGTAGGCTCAAATTTCTAGGGTTCAATTAAGATGGAAGATGCACATTTTTTTTTTCCACAGGGAAAATCTTACAAAGACTGTAGTTAGTATGCCACTGACCTAGGGACATTCTTGTCCCAAACCCATCCTGCAGACCTAACTCCAAAATCATTCAGCGCAAAATTGGATTAAAAAGTTTACAAAGCAATATTGTTGGTTAACTAAAGAGGTTAATTCACAAAATCTTTACTGTCAGTACAGATTTTACCAGCTATGGACTAATATTTTCCTGACTGCTTCAATTATGCAATCTAAGTTGTATTACATTTACTCAACTATCTCAATAAATCCATCTTAAACACAGGTGCTTACATCTTCACGACACGTTTTATTTGGACTAAGGTGAGGAAATGGTTTTAGATGGAGGGCTAGGGGAAAAAAAAATCTCCCAATCTACACAGATCATTGAAGAGCAGTCACAAGGAGTCTTACAAGCCATATGAATTTTTCTCAGTTCTCTCCTCCCTGGAAAGACATAGAGCAGTTACAAGAAGCATACAACAGCAGTACAACCAGCTCGTCTTAAAGCTCCTCTGGTATGACAAAATACATCCAGTGAAGCAACACAGAGAAAGGAAGCCATAAAGACAGGACAGCAACTGATTCATGAATTCCCCTGAGTTTGTAGGCAACCCCCTTGTGTGTGTGTGTGTGGCTGGGCAGGGAAAAGGTTGGCAGACTATTGATTTAAGGCACAGAAAGACATCAGGAAAGCTTCCTAGGTCTTCCTCTTTCTCTGGCAGGTAAAGTAAGAAAGAGGTGCTACGTTGCACAGAAATCTCTTCCAGACTGAAAGTAAGCTTTAAGACAGTCGTTAGAAGACCCAGGCAATCTTTAACCAGTTGGTGTCATGGACACATATTTGCATTTCATTTTCAAAGGAAATTCTTTAAAAAAAGCCAAAAACAAAAACACATCTTCCTTTCTGAAGAAGGCCCTTCTCAGAAAACTGGAAGAAGCTTTGTGTTTGCATGTCCTGGTCTTCATGGGAGACTTTAACCACCCCAATATCTGCTGGAAGGGCAACACAACAGAGGAAAAGCAATCCAGGAGGCTTCTGGAGTACATTGATGACAACTTCCTGACAGAGGCGGTCAAGGAGCTGATGAGGGGAGATGCTGTGTTGGACTTCGTACTTACAAACACAGAAGAACTCGTTGGAGATATGAAGGTCGGGGCAGCCTTGGCTGCAGTAACCATGAGATGGTGGAGTTCAGGATCCTGAAAGGAGGGAACAAGACAAATAGCAAGATCAAAACCTTGAACTTCAGAAGGGCAGAGCTTTGGCCTATTCAGGGACCTGCTCATAAGAATCCCATGAGACACTGTCCAGAAGAGAAGAGAGTCCGGGACAGCTGGTTGATTTTCAAGGATCACCTCCATTAAGCTCAAGAATGGTCCATCCCAATGAGCAGAAAGTCAAGCAAGAGTGGTAGGAGGCCTGCGTGGATGAAGCAAGAAGCTCTTGATAAAACTCAGACATAAAAAGGAAGTGTATAAGAGGTTGAAGCAGGGGCAGGGGACACGGAATACAGAGACACTGTCCAAACATGCAGGAATGAAGTTAGGAAAGTCAAAGCCTATTTGGAGTTGAATCTGGCAAGGGATATGAAGGGCAATACCTTCTAAAGGTATACTAGCAGTAAAAGGAAGACTAAAGAAAATGCAGGCCCACTACTGAATGGAGCAGGGGACCTGCTGATAGAGGATGCAGAAAAAGCTGTGGTACTTAATGCCTTCTTCATCTCAGTCTTTCCTGGTAAGACTTGCCTTCAGCAATCTCATGTTCCTGAGACCAGTGGGAAAGTCTGGAACAAGACTTACCCTCAGTAGAGGAGGACTGGGTTAGGGGATGTTTAAACTGGAGAAACAAGCCCATGAGACTCAATGGAATGAACCCACAAATGCTGAGGGAGCCGGACGATGTCATTGCAAAGCAGCTCTCGATTATCTTTGAAAGGTCACGGTGATTGGGGGAAGTTCCTGAGGAAGAAAGCAAATGTCACTCCTGCTTCCAAGAGGGGCAAGAAGGAGTATCTGGAGAACTATAGGTAGTCAGCCTCACCTTGATCCCAGGTAAGGTGATGAGAAAGTGATCCTGGAAACCATTTCCAAATACTTGAAGGACAAGAAGGTAATTGGGAGTAGTCAGCACGGATTTATGAAGGGGAAATCATGCCCAACCAATTTGATAGCCTTCTGCAATGAGATCACAGGCTAGGTGGATGAAGGGAGAACAGTGGGCATTCAGCTTGACTTTAGTAAGGCTTTCGACACTATTTCGCACAACATTCTCACAGACAAATTGATGAAGTACAGGAGAGATGAATGGATAGTGAGGTGGACTGAAAATTGGCTGAACTGCTGGGCTCAAAGGGTTGTGATCAGCAGCATGAAGGCCAGCTGGAGACCAGTCACTAACGGTGTCTCCCGGGGTCAATGCTGGGGCCAATACTGTTTAACATCTTCATTAATGACCTGGATGATTGGACAGAGCACAACCTCAGCAAGTCGGCAGATGATACAAAACTGGGAGGAGAGCTTGATACATCAGATGGCCGTGCTGCCATTCAGAGGGACCCCAACAGGCTGGAGAAATAGTCCAACAGGAATCTCATGAAGTTCAGCCAAGGGAAATGCAAAATCCTGTACCTGGAAAAGAATAACCCCATGTACTAGTACAGACTGGGGCCAACCGGCTGGAAAGCAGATTTGCAGAGAAGGACCTTGGGATCCTGGTGGACACCAAGTTGAACATGAGCCCGCAATGTGCCTCTGCAGTGAAGAAGGCCAACAGCCTTCTGGGCTGCACTAGGAAGAGAATTGCCAGCAGGTTGAGGGAGGTGATCCTTCTCCTCTCCTCAGCACTGGTGAGGCCACATCTGCAGTGCTGTGTCCAGTTCTGGAGAAGAGAAGGTTCACAGGGAATCCTATCAATATGTATAAACACCTGATAGGAGGCAATAAAGAAGACAGAGAAAAACTCTTCTCAGTGGTGCCCAGGGAGAAGACAATGCATGCAAATTGGAAATTCCATTCAAATATAAGAAAACACTTCTTCACTGTGAGGGTGGTCAAACACTGGAACAGGATGCCCAGACAGATTGTGGAGTCTCATCTCCATCCTTGGAGATAATTCAAAATCTGAATGTACAATGTACTGGCCACTCTAACTGACCCTACTTTAAGTGGGAGGGAGGAGGGTTGGACTAGACCATCTCCAGAGGTCCTTTCCAGCCTCAGCTACTCTGTGATTGAGATTCAGTAATTCTGATTCTGTGATTCTAGTACAGCCGAAACTGTGGAAGACATTTTAAAATCTCCATTCTCAAGTAATTGGTATCCCCCTTACGTGAGGTCATTGTTCTGATCCTTGAGACAAACAAGGACAAGCTATGGTCAAGTCAGGCAACAGGAAAAGTTATCTAGTAGCACGCTCCATAAATGCAAAACAACGTCCCTGCCTCTCCTTCCCGGTAACAGCTCCCACATACCAGTTGAGGCTTTTTCAAGGGGAGGGACGGCAATAGCTTTATTCTGCAAGTTAATTATTTGCATGGGATGAAGCACAAGGATGCAAGATGTGGGTCAGGGCAGGACATATAAATAAGCTCCAGGTACACTGTTACTGTGAAGCACCCTATGCAGCTCCTCAAGTAAGTGCAGAACACAGTGCATCTTAAAATGGAGTTTAACGCTCACCCAATAAAACTGGAACATTATACTTCTAGAACAGCCCACAAAAGTAAATTTTGACTGATGAAGGTCACATCCATTCTTTAATGCAAAGAGCTATGCTTTTCCTCTCCAAAAGCCTGACTGAAAGTTCACTGAAGTCAATAGCAGCTTTCCACTGAAGCTGGGGAGTTCTGAAGAACCTTTTTGAAGGTCCTTTAAAGACATGCTATGGATTTTGCCTTGGAAAGTAATCTCTTAGTAGAGAAGGGCAGGAGGCTGTAAAATACATGAAGAGACAGGTAATTAGGAAAATGGAATATCTCAAGCTCTTCAACTATTCGAGAGCTCTTCTGCCCAAACAAGTGGAGTCAATCGCTTCCCAGACAACAGCTGCCTTTTGTCATTGTCAGATTTGGCATCTAAACTGCAGAAGACAGGCACAGGACAGATGGCCAAAGCTTCCTCACTCCCATCTCTTTAAGGGGTTCCTTTAAAAACTCATTTAAGCCAAGAGATTATTCCATTGTCCAACTGCATGTAATAAACCAGTAAACATCAGATAAGGAAACAATAAAGAACAACTGCTTCAAATCTGCCATGCCTCTCCTTTCCAACATCTGATGGAGCAGAGGAGATTACAGTTTATATTTTGGCCAAAGGTCATTTCAGGCAGAAGTTAAGAAACCCTTGAACCTACTAAATATCATTCCTTAAGGGTCCCAGTTTTATAATTTATTGTATGGCTGGCAATTTTCCGAGTCTGCGCAGAAGGTTATTGACTTCAAGACCTCAGCTATATAGAGCAATGTATACTCCACAACAGACCAGAAAAAGATTTATTGTCATTTTTCACATTTAAAGGAAATGCTGCATTGTATTTAGCTTATATAAACTAAGTACAGAGATGAGTAAGGGAGCGATGCAATTACAATGCATGCACAGATATTAAAAAGAAGTATTATAACAGCATAAACAGACTGCTATTAATTTTACATTGCAATATAGATATTTCCTCTTTGAAAAAATAAAGTGATTAACAACCCAAAACCAAACATTGAATAAGATGAAAATTATTTTCTTAAAATATCTTTGCTGAGGGATGAGGAAAAAGGGTATCTTATTTCAAGAGCTTCCTAAGTAAAAATTACTGGTTTATTGTAAACTCAGCGCTTAACTTTGTAAACAGATGTGCTTCTTCCAGAGCTCCTCCACCCCATCCATTGTTTTATTTATTTATCTGACTTAATGCAAGTTTCTCTTAAACAAAGCAAAAAAAACCCCAATTGAAACGCCTATCCTAATTAAAAGTTTCTTTGTTCTATTATGAACCTTACTTGACTGCTGAGTAATACTGCCCAGAAGAACAATACATATTTAAATCTCTAATTCCCACAAGGGAAGAGAGTCCAGTTGGAGCTCTGTAGTAGCTATAACAAACTTGTCTCGGGGCAAAATACTATTTAAAAATATGTATTAATCCAAAGGGATCATTTATTCATTTATTTCTGCTTGAATTTCAGATCATTTAATGGTCTATATCCTGCACCCACTTAATCTTTACCTTTCTAATATTTTTGTACACTTGAATGCAGCTGCGAGCTGCAGTACCAGCACAAGCTCATCAGGTTTGAATTGTGGAGAGGGTGGAAGTAGAGACCATATGGGTTACTTAGGAAAAGGTATAATATAAGAACACACCACAGGATTGGCACTAGTACCCAGAGGCTCCTCCTGGAAACAGATGTGACCTCCAGCAACAGCCACATCTCTCGGAAATGATCACCGTTGATTAGTGACAAGAGGACAAGATATGAAGGATAGCAGCTTTCAAACAGGACAGATTTTGCATGCAAGCATAAAAATGACTAAGAACCTAGTCTCATCCAAATTAAATGCAAAATTCACTTTTTCAACTCAGCTTTTCACAGGCAAACTGCCCACAGGAGCCTGTAGCTAATGGAGCTATTTATCCTGCAGAACAACAAGGAAACAAGAGACCTTGTTCGTAAATTTAGTAATTGGAAGCCACTGAACACAACAGTGACAGGGCTCTATATATCTTCTTGTTGCTAAATATTTGCAGATTTCTACTGAAATAATGGTGCACAGTTCTATTAGGGGGCACGATATAACCTCTTTAGGAGGTTTTCACAGAAACACCTTACAGCTCCTCTGTCTCTTGACCAAGCATGTTCCTTCCCACATGTTCCAAGTACGATCATGCAAGAGGCATGTATGTATTCAGTGACAGGATGCCATCTGCAAGCAGTCCGTAGCCATATAACATGCTGCACATATGTCCCAATTATATGACATGTATTTCAGGTCATATGACAACAGTATATCTAGTTGTTTCAGAAGAAGGAGGTATAAGGCCATAAGAAAGAGGGGCAGAAGGTAGCAAGCAAGATCCTGGCCACCAAAAAAGAGGAAAAGAAAAATAAATAACTTGGCCCACAGCTTGCCCCAACATCCTTCCTGGGGCAGCTCTCCAGATGGAGGCTATTCTGACAAACTGGGTCCAGTCTATGGTCCACAGGTTAGACTACAGAGTATCATGATTACAGATTCAGGGAGTTACATTAAAAAAAAACAAAAAAAACCAGAACCTGGTTAGTGATGTCTATTACACACACAGACAATATTTAGCAACACTATCCTGTTGTCAAAATACTTTTTGTATGAAAGTGCCTAGAGAAATAGCATTTTACATCTATAAAGCAATTCAGCAAACTTCTTTCAAACATGAGTACAAAGCTTTTTAATACTTGCATAGCTTTCGTTTGTAATGCAAGAATCATTCTGCTCCTTCACTCTTCTGTGGAATCAATATTGCAATTTCACAGCTAAACATATTAATAGGGTCATAAGTATTCAGATTATGTAATAAAGATAGTGAAAGTACCCGATAAAATGCTGTTAATATTCATTTACAGCAGCTGGGAAGGCCCTGCCAAATGTTGCTTTACATAACAGGTTGTGATGCTCTGCCTGCATTAAGCTTTCTGATCACTCTTCCTTTATCTGCTATGATTTTGAATGCAACATTTGAGACATTAGAGAAAAAACTTGCTGTCCTGTGGATTGAAAAGTCCTTTCACATACATAAGCATTTCAAAGGTTTAAAAGATTAAAATATCAAAAACAGCCTTGTAGTTACTATGTTTGTACTTTTGCATTTTGAAGTGCAGACATGAAAGCAACATTCACATCATTTATCTGTATGAGCTCCACAATTCCTTGCCTCCAATAAGTTTTAAAAATAAAGAGAGTTTGTTTTATTGTACCATACTTGAGGCATATGCTCACACGATTAAAACATCATTCTGTAAATTCAGAACATCTCCAATACAGTTTTCAGAAAAACCTTGAGCACTACTGAAACATTCCACAACATATGTGCATAGTCCTGGCAGCAGCCTAAATTAATTTTATCTTCAGAGTTGCATCTGAATCAGGTGACAGTCCTTGCTTTATTTCAGTATATTCTCTGTTACACTTACTCAGCTTCTGTATATGCTCTGTTACTCTTAAGAAGTCAGGATTCCCAAAGCATGGGTCAGATCCCACAAGCTCTCAAGCAAGCATAAGCCTGGCACGTGGATGCTGGGACTAGGTCAGAGCATTTTACTGTAAAAAATGATGACTCACAGTTTGATTCATTTGTTTTGCATATTTCCATGCCAAAATTAAGCCCAATCCTGCAGATATTTACGGAGATTAGCAACCCTAGGAAGGTTAAGAGCCCTGATGAGGTCAACAAATTCATGTGTGTAAAGTAAACAAGGCTGTGCATAACAGGACGCACACAGCAGCTACTATACTGCTTCTAAAAGCAATACCACTTTCATTCATCCCTCCGGTCCTGCATTCATCAGCAGCTATTCAGAGCAGTGAATACATCACAAAGCCTAATGCTTTAACTGACTGAAATGTTACAGCAGTAGGTCTCAGGCTTTTCCTGTAGCCAAGGCTCATTAGAGAGAACTGACACGTCCACATGCCAGTGAGTTTCAGCAGTGCTTACCAGCTCGGGTGCCTCTTCAGGAGCATGGGCACTGCTTTCACAAGGCCCACCTCACTGCTCAGGAAACTGCAAGCTAAAGTGAAGAAGGCAACCTGACTAATTACCAGACGCTGACAAACCTCTTGGCCATTACCGGAAAAATAGAACTCATCAGTACTCATTCAGTGCTGCTAAGTCTGCAGTACTTTGATTTGTGTAATGCTACCTTCAGTAACTTCTCCTTAAAGCCCCGCAGACCTAGAGACTCTTTTCAGTACATTCAGTCTCCTGAAATGAAGATCCCTCTTCACCTTAAATGAAGTGCACTTGCCCAAGTCAGAGCAGAAACACTGAAGGTGTTTTCTCACTAGAGCAGGTCTATTGGCAAAAGAACTACCGAAGAGGTATGCTTTCCAAAAATCACAGACCTTTGAGATGAGATTCAAAGAGATAATTCCAAGGTAATAAATACACTACAGTATGAAGAATGACCCCTATGATCACAATAACAGACCAGAAATCCCCACTGCACTATACAACGTACAAGTTATAACTTTAAAATATCCCTTTCAAAAGACTTGCAAATAGGCCTACAAGCGAGGTGAAACACGACCTTCAAGTTCCCCAACTAAAGGGGGATATCAAAACTAACCCTGTGATCTCACATACTGCTGACATCTTTACTGATAAAATGGTAATTTCAGAGATGCAATCTAAGAAAATTGTACGTGGACCTAAATTTACTTTCAAATATCCAAACGCAAACCATGCTAAGGAAAGAAAAACACCACATAATGTAAAGAGCGCATCTTCTGCAAGTCAGATATTACAACTCAGAAAACAACAGATTACATATGAATACTGCAAGTTAGGGAACTGAAGTTTGTAATAAAGTCTCCACATATATTTTATCATTTTATTTTCTGTATTTTTAATAAGCTTATAAGTATCCCTCCTATCCAGTATGTAAGAACTGCTACTGATTCAGAATGTATTAGCTATTTATTTAATACAACATTCATTTACATTTTTTTATTTTAAGGAAAACAATGAATGGCTAGATAAATTACCTGGTAACTGGGTGGAGGGCAGAGTAGAACTAAGAAGAAATTATTCTTTCCAACATAAAATATGCAGTGCAGAAATTCAGAAACGTACCTGAAGGGTCTTCTTAAATCCCTTTTCTTAAATAAAGTTAAAAGTAATTGGAACATTTCCATGATTTCCATCTTCTTGCTGCTTCTGAAATTGAGCTATGGTACTTTGCATACAGCTGTTCAAACATGCTGACTTCACCGTATGCAGTGGAGGTGAAGGACAGGCATCTTATTACACCCAAGGAAAGCCCAATATGCACTAAGTGCCTTCGCTGTTTGATGTAACTCTGTCCTATGAAATGGTTCTGCCGGTGAAATAAGTTGATCGACTGTCATGGCTGATAAAGAGTTCTTCAGGCCTTTTCTTCTTCTTAGAGAAGCACTAAATGCACTGCAGTCATCCAGCTCTAGTTGCTAATAGCTAAAACATTCACTGTTACTTGATTAACAACTGTAGATTTACCTCAGTAACATTTGCAAACCCACTGCCCTTCTTTTGTCCTCAAGCGTTAGTTGAAATAGTTTTTCCACTCTCAAAAAAAAAAATACTCTTCACTCATATAAAATAAGTCAGGAATATTTGTAGCCAAAGATTCTGGTGGCTGTAATGAAAGCCATTTGTGAACCTGCAAGTCAGGCAATTGGAGAGCAGAAACACCATGTGACAGGTGACTAAATATGCTGTACAAATAGAATAACTGCAAAAAGAGTAACTAGAGCAAATATATTACTTCGTGAACCTTTCAAATAACTCTGAACAAACATTTTTTCATAGATTTTCTGCAAAACTAAAGGCAATCTTCAGAAATTGCCCTGCAAAGTGTTAAAATTAAAAATCAATACAAAGTGGTCTTTTTTGGGTACTACAATGACTGTGTAAAATGAATAAATAAGCTATCCTCTGGATATTTCTCCCCTCCAGATTTATAAAAATATGTATTCGTACTTTAGACTAGTTATGCAAGTATCTACAGCCCTTCCCCTCCTTTTTATTATTTATTCAAAAAAGAAGACCAGCAAGACACACTTGCTGGAATATATAGTGAAACTCATATCCCTTAGGTGACTGCTCCAACCACAAGGCAATAGGTTCATAATCATTCTGTAAACAATTAATATTCATTGGGTCTGGGAAAAGGCAGAGCAGCCTCACTAACCAAGAAAACAGAGGAAGACTTGTCCCAGAACACTCTGTTGCCTCGTTGTTAGAGCAATCCCTAGCAAGATGGGAGATCTGCATTTGAGAATCAATTTTGAGTTAAGATGAAAGTGGCAAGGTCTGAATGCAAACTCCTCGTGGGACTGCTCTGATCAGTAGGAAGGATGCACTGCTCAGGCTCCAGTATCGTACAGTTTTCCACATGGCTTAGAAAAAAGAAATTCTTACATTTTAGGACTTCTCTGGTGGCAGCTTCAATTACATCAGCATAGATGGAGGTTAGCATTTATCTCTTGTTTGGGCCAGCCAGAGGCAAGCCAGCTTCTGGTCTATAATAAGGGAACTATGTTCCTGAGATGCTGTGCTTCAAATTATAACCTCTCCCAGCAGTTTGCAGAATAAACATGTGGGCCAGTATATGCAATCATATAAACATACCCACAGACACTGCCAAAGTGAGACAGCAGCGAAAGGGGAACTAAACATGGCATCTGAACGTCAAATGGAGGAGCTCAAGTTCTTTTATGGATTTAATCCCATGGGATATTTTTCACCCTAAGCCTCTTCGAGCCCATACGGAAGACTGTCAAAACTGCTGTTGTAGTTGGAAAAGCTGTTCTCTCGAGCCTGAGCCAAGATCTCCCTCATTACGCAGAGGCCATCCTGCAACCGTCGGGGAATGGCAGAGTCAGGACAGAGCTATCCTGCACGAGCTGGCCAACTGCCAGCTGAGTACGCTTCATACCTCCTTGAACAGGCCCTCCGCCAACCCATCCCGCCTCCTCACTAATCCACTGCACTGCTAGCCAGGCAGCTGCAGCCTGGAGGAATTTCCCCTTGGCTCTTGCTTCAACCATTTTGCCCTCTTGATATGGAAAGGAGGGCTTTCTTGCCAGGCACTGTCAAAGCAGTCACCAGGGATTGTCTAGAAAGGTTTCCCTGAGAGATGCTCTAAAAAACAGGCAAAAGCTGCTGAGTGACTCTTACACACATTAGCTAGTTGGTCTTCAGTGGTCAGAAGTATCCTTGCTCTTTCATAAGCCTCTCAGTACTACATGCCTTGCTGCAGTCTAGGTGATCTGTGCTACCTACCTAGACTTCACTAGTTTTTTTTTTTTTTTTTTTTAATATATAAACAGTCTCACAAGGGAAACAAGTGCTCCAGTTTTCTGCATTTAAGAACAGTCAGCCACAACCAAACATAATTCAGTGTTCACTTCTAGTTTTGTTAAGTTAGCAGGTAGAAGTAGTCCTGGTGCCACCCCTAAACACTACCTGTCCACACTTCTTCCATTAACATTTTAATATTTCTCTTCTTTACTTCTCGTAAGTATCAAGGACATCTCCAGAAAGCCAGACACTGTGTCTCCCTGAGGTCCCTTACTCAAAATGGTTAGCATGACAACGCATTGAAGCCCTGGCAGCAGACGCCTGAAGCAGCCAGATGCCTCAAAGGTGGATTGGAACAAAAGCAATAAAACTCTCAATTCTCACACTCCCTAACCTCTCAACCTCAACAGAAGCCTGAAAAGGTAACATTTTATTCCATATTTCCCAAATTAAAGGCTCTAGTTTTACCAACAGTTTCGTGATATAGAGAGCTAACCTCCTAGACGTCAGTCAAATAGACTTCCAGCAATTTAAGTCAGGTACGAAGAACAAGATGGTTCAAGATGCCACCGGCTACATAATTCTCAATAAAGCCAAAGGATCAAGTTTGCGTGAAGTAGCGTATGCCACCCTCCTTCAAGCACAGTTAAAAATAGCAATGGGAGGTCTGCTTAAGACCACAGGGTTTGACCTGTAACTATAACATCATGGCTTCAGAAGTGGCTGGCAATTAAAGGATTACAATATAGGTGACTATAATCTGAGACGCTCAGCTGTAGATGTGCAGTGACTGCTCAGAGCAGGCTGCTGCGAAAAGCAGTGGTTCGGGCACATGGAATGGCTACAGCTGCCCCGAGGCCTCCTTCACTGCAGACCGAGAGGAGAGGAGCCTCAACAGAAGGGACCTGCACTGGGCTTTCTCATCTCTCCTGTGCAGCAGGTCTTCTCCCTCTCTGCACTTCATTAGGACTTCCATGCCAGAGTATCGGAGCAGATTAACACTTCTGTTCTATTTTCTGTCATGACGTTAAGAATCTGACTAACTTTATGCACCGTTACTTGGAAATTAGGAAGGCACAAATACAGGAAGGCAGTCTTAGAAAAGCACGTAATACATACAATCCTATTACATTGGTTCTTAACCTCAAGTGGTCTATTGGGCAGCAAAGCCAACATATATTAGAAAAAAAAAAGTTCTTAAACATAGAGGCTATCCACTTACAACACAGAACAAACAAGCTAGCTCTCTGCGGTGTAGCTGGTTCTTCACAGAACTGACCTTGTTGGTGCCAGAAACGCAGAGACACCAACTTGACACACGCACAAGCCACCTGTGAACAAGAGTTTATATACTTATCTACTTATCTAAACACTTCTAACACTTCATTATTACTTTAACTACCCTGTAACAAGAGTAGGAACTTTTTTATTTTTAACATATATTTTGAATGCTGGAATACTGTCAAAGGAATAACAGTAACTTTATTCCTATCCACATAGTCCCAGCACATTTTGATACAGAGATCTGTATTACAAAGTATCTAGCAAGCAAGGCGAACGATGATTAGATGTGCTAGACAGCTGCCTAACACAGGGCCCCGAGCTACTACGAACATAAAAGCTTAAGGAAAGGGACTGTGTGGGTCATCAAGTCCAGTCTGCTCTCACAGGCAAACATAGCATATAATCTCTTCTAAAAGATAATGTACTGGACAGTTGGCATCTCCAAAAAAAAAAAAAAAATTTAGTTAACGATGAAAGGCTGAAGGTTTCTGCAGCAGAAAAAGCAGAATGATGTATCTTCTTGTACTATAATATAAAGCAATGAATTAAGCAAAGTGCAGTCTTTTCAATTTCTCTACTGCTTTCCAAAGCAGTAGCTTAACTGCTGAGTTACGAAAGTTTCAGTTTGGATGCCTGCTCATCTTGGAACTGAATGGACACTCATTTGATCTTGTCTCTCTTCTAATTTAAATGGTTTATCCTCTCTTCTTTAAAAAGCAGGTGGAGGGGAAAAGGAGAGAAACAAGGACTGAAGGAAGACACTTGCTGAAAGAACAGAGCCGTACAAAAGCTGTTACTGAATCATTAGCCTTTTGCTGCACTCTGTACTTTGTAAAAATGATCAGATTCCTTTAAAATACTGCTTCAACTTGTTTCTTCCAAGCCATCAGAAATGGAGTAGTGTGTACTTTTTTTTTTTTGGTTTGTCCATGTGTTAAACTAAATATGGAGATGTGCTGATTCGCTGTAACTTTCCAGTGTACATACTTTTGTGTGGTAAAAGAAATCTGCCTCTAATGTTCTAGCCACTTCCAAAGTATCTGCTTCCTGAAAAAGTACACACTACTCAATTTCTGATGGCTTGGAAGAAACAAGTCAAAGCAGCATTTTAGTGTCTCTCAACACAACACAGCACCTATGAACCACTAGCAGACCCTTCATGTGCAGTAATTCAGATGAGCAAGCACTGTGTCAGTTAAGTAGTCTGGACAGTCCATTTATATGAAGCTGTCGTCGTCATTTATGTTTCCCACAATGGCTAATTATGTAAAGGGTAACAATCATTATTTCCTGGAAGTCGTCATCCGGTAAGCCAGCTGCATTTGTTTTTTATTCCCAACAAGGTTTACAAGAAATACTCTACCAAAAGTGTTCTAAATATAGTTTTTGTAACTTTACTTCTATTTCACAACAGAAAAATTAATTTTGGCTAGTGTATTTGAGAAGGTTTTGGTTAACATGCTAACATAGCTCTTGCCTGCTTGTCAGCACTTCTACATCTGTGATGAAACGTCTCAGAGGTTGCAAGTGAAACTGAAACAGGTTTTATCCATCAGGAATAGGCAATATAACCAAACTAATGAAGATATTCTAATGAATGCTTAATTGATGAATGCATGATCATACTATGCTCAAGATAAATGCAAATTAAGCACCTGCACATCTACACAGGGACTCCATTAAAACCAGATCAACTGCGCTATCCTGGACTGGATAGTCAGAAAGTAGCAACACAGGCCATCCTAAACTTATTTCACAGACCTTTATTATAGAGTTAAGTCATAAAGCATACACTGTTTCCACAGCATTTCCTGGGGATAGTTAGTGGTTTTGCTGGTGCTTGTTTCCCAGAGATTTCTTTCTGACACAGGAGGCTGGTCCCTCTTCATACACAAATGTTTCAAGGGAAAGACTAGGAAAAGCATCTTATCTTCCTTTCCACAACACCTATCTCATTAACACACACACAGAGCTGGGTGATTTTATTATGCTAACTATGAATCAAAATAAGCATTTTCTCCTTCCGGAGAAGACAAACTGTTCATTACAATGTTTGCACTCACTGACAAGCAGAGAGTAAGTAATACCAAGTCACTGCCCTTCACATATATAAGCCAGTTCTTGGAAGCAGAATGCTAATTTACTTGGGGTTATTTCTGCAATAAGCTCATGTTTTGTTATAAAGAGATCGCATCTGAATCTCAGCATGTATCAATGATCTCATCCTTCCAACAAGGTAAAAAACCAGGTTTCCAGAGGGTTGTATGGTGCAAGCCAGAACATGGCACCTTGAAATTCAGACTGGCGCACATTTGAACGATAGTCACTTGAACTAAGGAGAGGGAAAGGACTAAGAAGGGATTTCCTCATTCAGTTAAACTCTAGCTAATGGAAAATGCTCAGGAGTACTAGTGTTTTGTCCTAGACAAGATGGATTAGTGGGTGGGACAATAGGTAAAAAGTAATATACCACGTTTAGTCTACCAGGTGGCTATAACAAACTCATGACACATTTCTATGTCTACCAGGAGATAACTTCCACAAGCTGCCGAAAACAGCAGATTCCTGAGGAAGTGGTGTCTCAGGGTTACCGCTCCCATTAGAACAGTTCAAAGCGGATTTGTTTGTCTTAGAGCACTCCCACAGGACCAAGCCATCACACAAACTGCCATAACAGCCTACAGTTGTTTAAAGCCTGGAAACAAAAGAAAAAGAGCAGCGATAAGCAACTCCTTTGGTTTTCGTGCCAGATATAATCTTGAATATAATATATACATATACATAAATATACATATATAAACACAAATATAATGTAAAAGATACCAGCCTTCCTGCCCAGACTGTTGTGCCTCTTGTGCAGAGCATGATGCCTCACGCTCTCAGCTGTCAGCCACCCTTTGCCCTTCATCCCAGCTGTCGGCTACTGCCTGGCCCACCATCCCCATCCTCCTTCACGGCAGAGGCAGCTATGCTTGGCCACTGCGCCTCCAGCCGCTGCCTCTGGATTCTGGTTTTTACTCCCCCCCCTCCATATGTGTAGAGTCCCACAGCCTCCCTGCCACAGGAGATGGGCACAGCGCTCAAGAGACAAGAAGCGGAGCAGCAAAAGGGCACAGGTCACTTCAGGCAGAGCAGGCTGCTTGTGCCTCACGGCTCGTGGAATACCCCGTACAGAGCAAGGACAGCCAGCCAGCTTCGCCTCGGAGGTGGTCAGCACATGATTGGATCAGATGTAGCCCAGGGCATGGAACAGTCCCAGGAAAGTCGGCTGGACAACCAGCAAGGTGAGAGAAGCTGGCCGCAGATGAAAAGCTGCCATTGGAATAAAACCTCCCAAAAGCAGAGGGGAGCTGCACGCCATTCGCAAGGAGTCTTGCTGCATGTTTATGCTAACTGCTGGCAGACATAAACAAGCCCCCACGCTCCAAAGCCTAATTTGCTCCACGAAAGCTGAGCAGTAAGAGTAGATTAGACTCTAATAGGGATTAATACAAGTTAAGGCAGCACTAATCTCCACTGTGGAAACCGGAAAGGTTAAATGAGGAAGAAAAGGCAAAGAGAAGACCCATCCCTGCGGGAGCAGGCTCTTCCACTGACACCTGCCTGGGCCCATTGCGCTCCCCCCATGCTCAGCCCTGACCAAAACAGAGATTAGATGTGCTGCACTGTCAAGTCAGCGTCAGTGACTTCTAATAGGTTGTGTAATGGTCAGCAGGGGATTTCTTATCCAGTCTCAACTGCACTGACCCACTTTTTTTCCACAGCTACCATCCATCACCTCTGAGTGACAGGGAAATCAGTTTTTCACAAAGACAAAACCTAACTCAAGCAAAGTTTGAGGCAGAAAATGAGGTGAAGCTCAGATCCCATTCTGTCTTACCACAGCCACTTCCAAGCTCTAACTTTGATTTTATTAGCAACTAGTACTTCAGTTCATAAAAAGTGACCAATAAAAGATAATAGCAGGCAATTAAATGAACCTTAGGATGATTTAGAACCTTACTATGCAATAGTGAAACATTGTGCAGAAAGTGCATTTGGAAAAGAAAAAAGTTCAAAAGAAGCAATCCTAAAAGGATCCAAACTGCTTCAGATTCAGAGGCAAGTTAAAGCTTTCTTAAAGACTAACAACAGAAATGGAAGTATACACAAGATGACAAGACTTACACATTATATATGCATTATGATTGCCACATTTACTGAATATTTAAATATAAAAAACTTTTAAGAAAAAATACTGGTGAGATAATCCATTCATTGCTTGCCCTTTCATGTGTGCTACAGCAATTAGGACTTTATTCACCTGCAAATACAAGTAAAACATTAAATGTAGTTTCACAGCAGAACTGGGACACACCATCTACATTGTGTGGTCATATGAGAAAAAGATCTGTTTTCCTGACTGTGCGCCATATTTTTAGAGAGGTATAGAAAGAGGTACTTCTTTAATAAATAGGAAGGCTAAGATACCAAAATCTCTAAAGTTCTTAAATCATGATCTTTAGGAAGCCGCCTTTTTGTAGGGTCTCCCCTCCCCCCAATAATTTGGCGTGCAGTATTCAGCGAAAACCAGTTCTTTAGATTTCTTTCCAAAACAGCTATGAGAAGTGTAAAGGTACTGAATATATAGGTAAAAAGTTAAAGAAAGATTGTTCAGTTTCTGACTGAACTATCTAAATTTGCAGATACCCCTTGCAAATCATTAATATTTAGAAATTACAATTTCTAGAAAATTGAAGATTTGTACTTTGAAGGGAAGTATCAGAGAGCAGAAAGGAAGTAGTAGAAAAAGATAAGGAACTATTCTTCATTAGCTGTTTCTTGAACATTTAACTCCATTCCAACTTGAACAATTAACTCCAATTGAACACTTAACTCCAATAATTCTCCAGTTGAAAAATGACATGGAGAACAATATTCTCTTTGTATAAGACAACAGTGACTATAATCATGTTCTTTGATCAGAAAAATATCCACTGAACTGTGACAAATTTGAAACACTGGAAATCAGCATTCCTTCAATAGAAATTTTTGAAATGAAACTTTAGATTTCTGACAGCATCCAAGGCATTATTAGCACCTAATTTTCCATTAGGAAGTTTTTTCAAAATATTTATTAGATAACGTAATTACAGAGTCAATACGATTTTTATTTTATACCTCAGCTTCCCCTCAGAGTGCTTTCAGTTGTTGGTTTAATTCTAGGTTGTTTTAATCTGGAATAAGCTGAAATTCAGTTTCACAAAACAGAATTTTCATTTTTCCACAAAAAGTAATTAGTTCATACAATACAGAGTTCTAACAAATTGTTTCTGGTGGAAAATAGGAGTATTTTGTTCTGAAGAAGCCCACACAAATATTGATCTTTGGGAAGCATTTCCCTTCACACAGTTGCTATTGGACCTAAATTTTTAAAGCAACATATTTCTACTCAGTCTGTCATTTCCAATCAAAAAATGAAGGTGGAAGACATAAGCATGTAAGTGGCTCTTCTCCTAGTCCTATTTGGTTAAAGACGCAGTTGTGTGACTGTGCGCGGTTGAAAACCAAGAGAATGTTTAACTCCAAAGATCCTCAACAGTTCAAACAATACAGACGATCTCACTGAATAGACAGACCCAGATAATCACACTTCTTACTCATTTAAAGCATATTTCTCCTGTGCTCAGAAGGCCAGTTACAAGTCTTAAGAAGGTAGACATGTCAGTTTAACAGATGAATCATATGAAAGCTATTGAGAGTCTCTGCTACTGCTACACGTTTGTTCTCCAAAGAGATACATTTCTGAAGTGAGTCAGATATCCAAGATCTCACTAACTCACCATTCACCATAGCTGAGATATCCATGCAGACCTCACAGGACACTAGTATTTCTTCATTGCTACGGGTAGCTCAGTAATAACAGGCACTATTTTACATTAATATCAATACCGAAAACCAGTTGGTCTTTGGGAAAAAGGACCTATGTTAATAAAAGTTATAATAGCCAACTGAGGGATCAAATAGCTTTGAGTTGAGGAATGCTATGTATAAATTTAAATAAGACTAAGTATCAGAAAGGTTATACTGCTGGGCTTCAAATTATATGACAAGTCTACTGCTCATTTAAATGGGATTCTCTCCACTCTCTAGCTCCAGTGGCACCAACCTGTCGCACCTCCAACCAACTGCAAAGTTAGCAGGACCCCCATCCGCATAGAAAAAGAAAGAACAGCTTCTAATGACTTCAAACACCCTATACAATTATCACAATCCTCTAAAAAAATGCATGCAATGTATAGTCCAGATGATCAGGGACAGTATAAGAAGCTATTTTACTCAGTCATCCAATACCTTCTGAATAAAAAGTCTACAAGGCACATTGCCCAAGCCATCTTACCAAAAACGTAAATTGTTCCTCAGAACTGTCAAAATGTTCTGGAATAAAAAAGATCTTGATGCTCTTCCTAAGGCTTTTGAATTAGAAAGTGAAACGTTGCTGAGAAGTAGGTGTTTGTATAAAATTATGAAGTAACGAGGTCATAGTGGAACAGAAGCGTACCAGTATAGTTCATTTCCGACTACTAAGAGTTACAGAACCAAGCAATACTTCTCACCCACTGTTAGGTCTTTACAAATTAAGGCCCCGTGTTGTCATAATAGCCTTGAATCCCCCAAAGCAATGGGTATAGGTATCCATCTACACAAATCGAACTTCTGTAACATGACTTGGACGCGATCCTGCGCGACATGGTCTAGGTGACCTTGCATGAGCAGAGGGGTTGGAATAAATGATCTCCAGAGATCCCTTCCTACCTCAACTGTTCTGTGATTCTGTGACCTAAGATGCCATATCTTTCTGCTTTCTAAAGGATGTGCAAGAAAGAAAATGAGCACAAGTCTTTTATTTCCACAATCATGGTAGTTCTACTCTTGCTGATAGAAGTTAGCCTCAAGAACAAGAGCGATATGAGACCATCAAAAAAAAAAAAGTGTGGTAAGGTGTTCTGCCCCTAAGTCAGAAGTACCTTGCCCACTTCAACTTGACAAGCAAGTGACTTTTGCAGGCTTTCTATTGCTCCTATATGATCTCTGCTAAGGCAACAGCCACTCTACTGATATTACTAAAAGTCCCCAGGAGTAGCTGTCAGTTTACACCATCCAGGACCTAGGCAGAACAATTAGCATCTGTTACTGCTTCTTATTTGAGGAGTTAACAGCAGAGCAGCTATGTGAAGAATGACACCGTTAAATCCTCATTTCCAAATATGGCACCATATACATACTCTCCTAGCCATGTACCTTAGAGGCCCCTTTTTATTCAGTATCAATATTCAGATATATTTCACACTGCGTTTACAAACACACATATCAATGGCATGGTTTTTGAATCGCCAACACTGGTGTTTGGCATGCAAGGCTAAGTGCAGTCTCATAATAAGGCAAGGGACATATGTGATCCTACGCTACTTTGCATGCACTTGTCCGAAGGACCCCAAATGACCAGTCTGCTGTCAAATCACTCACATTCTTCAGGCAACTACATACATCAGCAATAGGAAATCAGCTAGCCATTGCAAACACCAGAAATCATGAGCAGCAAAGGTGTTTTGGCCACACCCTTTCTACCCTAATGCATGAAATCGGAGGGAGTTGGGAGGGACCTGGGCCTCCTGCCTTTACATTACCTTAAAGTTACCTTGCTGGCTAATTAGCCAGCAGACCTCTCCAATATCCAAAAGATTTTCAAGGTATCATACAATGGTATCACTACTTTGTTATCATGCAAGCTAGCATTGAGAAGAATTATGTCTGGGTACAAAGAGTTCTTATCATCTGAAATAAAAATGTAGCGATAGCGGTTAAAGAAAGAGAAGCTCTGGCCCAGCATAGCTTTTCAAACAGCTGTTAATCTACAAGTTTAAGCAAGACAGTCAGGACCAGGGACTATTCACATCACAGAACACCACAAAGGAGCAATGCAAGTCAAAATTCCCAGTAAATCACATTTACAAATGCCGCTTCCCTCTTGAAGTGGGATCATGACACCAAAGGAGAGACAGGTTATCAGAGATGTTTGCCAGCTTAGTCTTTGCTGTTTATGAAATGAGGTAATACATGTAGATGCAGGACACAATCTTTTTTTCTTCCCAAATTCTTTATTCATGAGAAAATAACAGCTTATATAGCAACTACCTTTAGTTAATGAACGCCAAGCTTGTGACGGTTGTATTAGAAGTAGACAGAGAATAGTCTGCACACCTGGCAAAGGGATTAAGACTTTGAACATTTTTTTCTGCTCAGTGATCAAGAGCAATCTGAATCATCTCCCCAGAGAGGTAGGAGCACCAACATTTCAGGCTGAATGGCACTGAATTTATAAGCTACATGAAGTCTATCTCAGCTGTGCCCATTTCCAACAGACAGTTGGCTTGCCAGCTTAGAGAAGAGCCCTCACTGCTCACTGTCCACCTATCCAGTGGGTCTCCTATTATAAGCGTAAATCCTTTCCCGGACCCTAAAAGGCTTTCATTGGTGAAACAGGCAATTTTGACAAAAAGTTAAGCTTAGGAAGAAGGCAGGAAACTGAAAAACTGCCTCTTTCCTTTTAAGAAAAAAAGCTAAAGAAAACCCAAGAATTGTCTTGGAAATTTGATCTCACAGCATCATCATCAAGTGGTAGCAAAAAATACTGCGAAACTATAGAAAGTCTTTGATCAGATCTTGGAACAGCTGAGGTCTCGTTCCTCCCACCGCCTTCCAGACCCCTTGGCCCGGTGGCCTGCAGCCCCTGCGTGCCAGGCGGGAGGGCTGCCAAAGCCCGACAGGCTCCGTGCGGGGACACCCGCCGTCTCTGTGCAGCACAGACCATGGGCAGCGACACGGAGGGCCCTTGCGAGGTACAAAAAGAGCACACCCACGTCATTGTAATACGCAGAGTCCAAGCGCTACAGAGCTTTTAAATGCTGCATTTCAGGTCCACATCCATCCCTGAAGTATAAATCCAGTGTAATTTGTGTATTATGCAATATATTCACCGAGAGCATCAGGAAGAACAGGGCGCGTACCCAGATGCACACGCCCCACCGCCCGCAGCGTTACTTTCTCATCCTCTCTGCCACCCAAGGCCGTTCGCACCGGAGGAAAGGATAAGCGAGGAAACCCAACGGTTTGGGAAGTGTTAGTGGCTAAAGCGGGGCTCTGCCAGCACTGCCCTCAGCACAATAGTTGGATGCAATACAGCCAGGCGATGGGAGGCTGAAATACTTCCTGGGCTTGCTGAAAAGGCTCATTCAGCAGGCAGCGATATTTCTTTATTAGCCAACATCTACAGCCCAACATAGAAAGTATAATCCGAAGGGAAGGATGGGGGGGAAACAGCCATGTGCCTTCAGAAAGGAGCATGGCTTACTATTGTCTCTCGCTTCAGCTTCACTGCCAAGCCTTTTTCTTCCCTTTTCTTTCTTTTTCCCCCTCCCTTCCTTTTTTCTTTTCTAGCGTTACTGATCTCCATCGACGGAGGCAAGGTGCTCCGGCTGGCCCGGGCAGCCGTTAACCGCCGCCGGCCCCCGCCCCGCTCCCTCACAGGAACCGCCGCCGCGCGGGGAGCGGGGTAACGGCCGCCGCCTCGAGCCCCGCCGCCGCCGCCGCCGCCGCCGCCGCCGCCCCCGCTGCCACCGCCGAAGTTGAAAGGCAGCACGGAGCGGCCGCCCGGACGGCCGCGGCGCCGGCCTCGGCCCGCAGCCCCCGGGAAGGGGCCGCCGCCGCCGCCGCCCCTCGGCGCCGAGCCCCCTGGGGAAGGGGAGACGCCCCCCCCCCCCCCCCCCCCGCGCACACACGCTTACCTTTCACTTGACTTTCATACTCCGCTATAATCTCTTTGTCCTTCTTGAATCTGCTCGGGGTTGACATTATCCACTTGCTTCTCCCGCTTCTCCCCTTCTTCTCTTTATTATTATTATTATTATTATTATTTTTCTCCTTTTTGCCTGGAAAGGCTCTCAAGTTGTATCAGGTCGCCACGAGCCGGAGCGAGCGAGGGAGGGGAGGGAGGTGGCGGCGGTAGCGCGGCTGGCCCCGGCGGGAGGCGGCGATCAGGCTAACCCCGGCGCGGGCACCATCGCCTCCCGGCACCGCCGCCGGCAGCAGCAGCAGCAGCAGCAGCAGCAGCAGCAGCAGCAGCAGCAACGCGGTCCGCGGCGCGGGGCCGCCGCAGGGCGGGGCGGGGCGGCGGGGGAGCTGCCGGCGGCCGCGGGGCGCCCGCCGCCGCTAGAGGAGGGCGGGGGCGCGGCAGCTGCGCCCCACCATTGTTCGCGCTCCCTCGCGAAGAGGTGACGGGAGGAGAGGGGAGAGCGGGCGCGGCCCGTGCGCCAGAGGCACGAGTTAACCGCGGCTCGCCGCCCTCCGCGGGGTGGGGACTCGGGGCGGGCGCGTCCCCCCCCCCCTCCCTCAGCCCCCCGCCGTGACTAACGCCAGGCAGCGCCGCGGCGGCGCATGTCCCGACGCCGCAGCCCCAGCAGCGGCCGGCGCGGAGCTGCACCCCCGCCGCGCCCCGGAGAGGTGTCTCCGGGAATAAACTTCTCCCCGCCCTCCGCGACCGCTCTCTCCTCCCTCTCTCCCTTCCTGCCCGCCCGCCTCCGCGACGCGCTCGCCTCGTCCCCGCCGGCGCCCGCTCCGCCTTCCCTCCCCGGCCGGCGGCCGCGGCGGGAGGCCCCGCCGGCTCGGCCGCCCCGCGGCGGGCAGCGGGGAGGGACCGGGCCGCCGCCGCCCCGCTGCCGGCGTGTGGTGCCGGCTGCCCGCTGGGGAGGGGGCGTGAGGCGGACAGAAAGCCCTTAATGCCGGCGCGGGAAGTTAAACCCACATGGTGCCCCCGCCAGAGAGGCCTGTGGGGAGGGGAGAGGGCGAGGGGCAGGCCGGAGGAAAGAGGCTTCCGTGGGGGTCGCGTCTCCCTTCCCCGTCTCCGCGAGGGCAGGCCGCGGCTTCGCGTTGCTCCTCGGCGAGGGCAGGCCGCGGCTTCGCGTTGCTCCCCCTGCGCGGGGCCGGGGCCACCCGAGTGCCCCAGGCCCGAGAGGGGCCGGTGGCGTGGCAGCACCGAGGCACCGCTGTGGCCAGCGCTTGTCCCTAAGCGCAGCGCGTTCCTTTGTCCTGGCCTGTTTTTTTCCCCTCTGTGTTGGTTTTGAGTCGGGGCTCCCCTTCTGATGAAGCTGATTCGGCAGTGGGACCGTCACCGCCCCTCGTGCGGGGCACTCCGCACAATTTGTGTGGAGGGAATAAACAAAATGGGGTGGGAGGACGTGCAAAATCCTGCTCCCGTGACGTGCTGTGTGTGGCGCACACGGGGCGGGGGGTCACCCGGCAGGACGCTAGCGCTATAACAATATGCTTCAGACAGGTGCGGCAGTGCTGCGCAGCCCACCCTACAAGGCCAGCGCTGGTGCGAAACGCACGGTTGTGAGCAGGCGACGGTCTGCAAGGGCAGGAAGAGCCCGGCGCGGAGGAGCTCCAGGTCGGAGCGTGGGGCAGGTCAGCAGGGAGGAGAGGTGGCGCAGGTGTGCCCGTGTTGTCAGGGTCTCCAGCGTGGGGGCAGCCTTGGCGCCTGGCTCAGCCCCTGTGGGGTGGCGAGGTGCGAGGCAGCTGCCAGCTGGGCCAACAAGACCGCGGCTGCTCTGCCAGGAGCTGAGCCGTGCCGTAGCACAGTGCTTATGGGTCGCCGGCGCTCAGCCTGGACCCATCTGCAAGAGGAGTCAGACGTGACTCAGGTCAGACGACCCCTTTCCCTTCTCCTCCCTGTCCTGAAACTCAGCTTTACCCAAGAAAAGCCCGCTAAAAAAAGTGAGCAGAAAGCATAAGGGTGAGGGAGGCTGGTACCCTATGATGAGTGAAGAGCCTGGCTGCCATTCTTGGAGTCAAAGCCAAAAGCCAAGGCCGTGGATGCAGACTTTGAGCTGCAGGAAGGTCAGCTCTGAGGAGTACAGTCAGTCAGTTCTGGAGGCAAATCAGGCTCTGCTGTCTTCAGGTATGTCCAGGAGTGATTAGGCAAAGTTGCAAACCATTCACAAGGAGTTTCAGAAGACAGCCCAGGGGGTTACTATGTAATTAGCATGGTGTAAGTGCCCAAAGAAATAAAATGCAAGAGCTCCTGTCCTGGACAGCTAGTCCTGACAGAGGCAGGCCCTGGCCCTTCAGGTCAGAAAGAAGGGAATAATGGGATCATCTGCTGCTGGGAAAGTTTAAACCAGCTCCCCAGTAATTTGACTGCACTTGAGTTTTACTGCTCTAGGGATCTGGCCCTTGGAGGTAAATGCCAGTTACTATACTAATGCTGAGAGTCTTACCCAGGTTTACATTTAATTCTGATATACCCGTTGCTTTAACATTGCAGTCACTTCCACGCCTCTGCACTTTAGTAGTCGGTGTACATCTATCCTTTGCGGTTTGTCTTTCAGTTTCAATAGGTATTATGCTCTCTTCAGCTACAGGATCAGGTGTAACAGGATTCCTGTTCTCCTTTCTCCCTTCTGGGTTCTCTATAATTTTACTTTGTCTCCTCCTCTTGCCCTCCCAGCACAATCTTTTTCCAGTTCTGATCCCAGTTCAGATCACCTAAAGCGATCTTAGTGCAGGGGGCTATTGTCTCAAGCCGGTTTAGCCTTGAGCTGGATGGTCAAATTACATCCCTTGAATAAGAAGCCCTGCCTCAAAAGAGCAGTCATCTCCATAATCCCACCTAACTGATTTTCAGCTCAGCCTTTGACACTCACATCTTGCCTCCTGGCTGCTGCAGTCCATCTGTTAGGTTGGGGACATGCTGATTTACATGGCGGTAGGGTCCCAGGGTGCTAACGGGAGATTAGCCGTGAGTCTCACCTAGTCCTACCAGGCACGGCATTTTCATGATCATGAGGGACAGGGGACGGAGAGCAGCCTTCGAATTCCCTCCTGCCTTGGGTGAGGCTGGGCAGAGTGGCAGCTCCAGTCAGACCAGGCCCTGCCTCCCCTGTATGGGAGCTGGACATGCAAACTGTGCCTGAGATGTGGCTGGAGTGTAGACATGAAGTTACCTGCTTCCTCCTGTCCTGGGGGCTCAAGGAAACAGACACTGAGCCTATGCTGGGATGTACTGTCCAGATCCTTCTCCCCAGGAGAAGAGTGCACAGAGGGGGCTGGAAGCCCACGTCTGCATCACTCCTTCCCTCCATGCTAGCCACCGCTGCTGGAAGACGCACCTGGCTGTGTGGAGTCAGGCAAGCCCTGGGCTGCGGATGGAGCATTTCCGTGTCTCTGCGAAGGCAATTGCCTATGAAGATAGAGAAACAGTTTCCCACCCCTGGACATGCTCTCCCTGTGTGTCAATGCCCTCTAGCACGGTCAACCTGCTTGGCTCAGGGCTGCGGGTCCGTGGCAGGCTTACTGACTAAGGACTGACCCACAGCAGGGCCAAGCATGCTGGGCTTGGAGCTGCCTGCATCCTGGATCCCTGAGTTAGGGATGGTCTTCAGGACAGTCAGGATTGAGCTGGCTGAGAAATCTGATTCCCCCCCTCCCCCCCGCCCCTTCTTTAGGGATTGCTAAGGGATTGAGCATTATTACATGGGTGTAATCTTCTTTTAAGATGTTTGTGGCAGCTCAAGTCTCTGGACTCAATTCCACACTGATTTACACAGCCTGCAATCTCACTACAAGGACAGTGATTGCAGAGGGACAGACCCTGCCCAGGCTTTGCAATGCCAAGTTTGAGGCTACTTACAGAAGGTTATTACAGAAATTCCTGGTTTTGGAGTGCTCTTCCCAGAAAGGTCCCCACAGACTTCCCATCAATTTCAAGAACAGCAAGTGCTACAGCTGAGGAACAGTCCTGTTACAAGAACCCTTGGCACATCCATGGACGATGTTTGAAAATGCTTATCCACAATGTTGCTCTGTGGACCCTAAAAATTTATGCATGTACAGCATATTCAGGTCTTGGGAAGGAGGATGCTATAGACATTTAAAAAGTATTAGGATATTAGGATAAAGCTGACTGAGAGCACGTATGTTGTTGCAAGAGACAGAGTAGTATCAATAATGCTGCGCAGTAGGGTACTGCAGCAGTACAATACTGGTGCAGGGTTTATGTACTGCACCTCAGTGTACAGAGTTAGATAATCTACTCCATGAGGGAATTGGAAATCCTGAATTATGTATGATAAAACAGAGATGTGTTTATACAGAGAGCAGTTCCTGCAATACTTCATGCACATCAGTGCAAAAAGGGGAGAACACAGGCATGCTGGATTCTGCTTGCTTGAGAACTTCATTATTGCGTTTCATTTACACAGCCTGATGAGCTGTGCAGTAGTTGCTTTCTTGCGCTGCTAATAAAAATAGACCATCCAACTAACTGCTGGAATACCACCGAGCTATTCTCCATGTAGCATGGAATGAAATGCATCAAACCCTTTAAATGGCAAGACCCTGCACTAATTTTCTTTAGGCTGAAAAGGAGACAAAAATAATTCTTCACGCTTTATAATTACAGTCAATCAGTCATTTTACAGTTGGACATGAATGAATGTCTTTCTAAATGAAAGAGCAAGCTTTAATTGAAACAATGAAATATTTGATTGTTATTGAAAAACCAACAAGAGGCAGCATTGAAAGAGCTTGTTCAAATGTTTGTCACTGATAAGATGCACAGTTCTATGGAATCAAATCTATTTGCTTGGGAATGAGATTATTTTAGTAAACACAGTTGCTTATCTAAGATATAAAACCAGCGAGGCTTTTTTCTCCCTCCCAAGCAGCGCAGCACTTAGTGCTGCTCCATGCTCATAAACTCTTGAGACACGGAGATGAAACCTGGGCTTATGGGGTTTGTCACTGGCTATAGGAGAGCCGGGACTTCACCTTGGCTGACCGGAAAGTGAGTGGCTCTGAAGCATTCAGCTGGTCCTTCGCAGCAGTGATCCAAGCCGCAAAATGAGAATTGCAAGCTGCCCAAACTTCCAGTGCTTCAGGGAAGATTTGTTTCCCTCTCCTGAGCAGCTTTGTGAGCCTAAGCTGCCACTAATCTTTCATTTCCAGGGACAGTACTGTACCTCTGAACATTGGCATAGGTATCTTGAGTGTGAGGGCCTGTATACACATGAGGTTATTCCAGAAGACCTATTCAGGAATGAAAATTAGCTTAATCTCTTCTGGAAGAAGATTAAAGGAGTAAAAGGCATTGTTATTTCACAATAGGAGTGTCTACAGATGGAGTATGTAGAATTGGTAATGTGCTTTGAATTCATGCTATACCTGGATCCATAATCATCATCATGTGTAGACAAGCCCTAAGGGCTGATTGTCTACTTTTTGGGATTACCAGTTTTGTCTGTTGAGCAATTGCTGCATTTCTTTTGAACATAATGATCTGAGTGTCCATTTTGTGAGCTTCACACACCTAAATTTACGCAACTAAAGTTATATGTCTAATTTAAACAAGTCATTTATCCTCTTTCAAAAGTCAATTAAGAGAGGTGGGCATGTCCGTGGCAGTGATCAGTACATTCCACTTATTTTAGACACTTAGTCTAGGGTGAATTTTGTTCCATTTTCCCTTGTTACCATAACTAGCTTTGATACAAGAACAGAATTACATCCTTTTAGCAAAACCTGAAAGCAATAGTCTGAATGTTAAGTCTGTTACAAATATAATTACTACTTTAATACCTTGTTCCTGAATAAAATGTATAGATAAATGTTCTGCAGATTGTATTTGTTCATTTACTGTTTGTCATCATGCTGGGAAAGTAATCCTGCCAGCCTATTGTTCTGAAGGAGGATTCAGGAAAAACATCATTAGGTAACATGCTATATGTGTGTATGGGGCGGGGGGGAGTGTGTGTAAACCCAAAGTTGCCATGTTCAAATGCGTGCAATAGCCTTCTCTGGCTGAAATGCACAGGTCATCTGAATCTAGTGGAGAACTGTTCACATTATAGAAAATGTATCTTCCAGGTGAAGTCACTGACTTGAAATGAGAGATCCTTCTGTCTAAATTACGTAGAATTTCAGCCCTGGACTGATATAGACTGATATACACTGATACAGGCTGATATAGTACATCAGCAATCATTGTATCGCTTGGAAAGCAAAAAAAGAAAAAAAAAAGCCAAATCTCCTCACGTAAGGTTAGTTATTTTGTTTGAAGAAATTCATAATACTTAAAGCAGTAATTGGTACATCAATATTTAGTCTTTTGGCTTTACTATTGTGAACTGCAGTTTAATGATTGTTAGCTTGCTCATTTTGAGCAGTGCTAATAGGGCTAATGACATCACTAATATATGAAAAGTGAGGAGGTTACTTTATGCTTTATACTTTAACTGTTGTTAAAAATATTATCCTTTTTTATATGGTGTTGTTATTCTCTTCCCAATTAGTAATTACAAGGAGGAGTGAATTCCAGATAATAAATTTCTCACTTACTGAGAAGAGACTGGGGCAGTCTTGCCATTTTAAAAGAGAGGAAATAAACAAGTAATTGTATTCCCACTGCACATTTTGCATTCTCTATAGGGCTCCTTTTTGTCTCTTGGTAGCCTTTGGGACTCCAATATTCCAGTTCTTCTGAACATAATGATCTGAATGTCCAGTCTGTAAGCTTCACACACCTAAATTTAGGCAATTACATGTGCCTTCCGCCTGCCAGCTTACATGTGCCAGCATTATTTTGGATCTTTATCTTACTTACTTAAATAACACAGCTATATTGTGCAGAGAAGTACTAGTATCTTTTTTGGTTTAGCTTTTCATTCCAAGCCTAGTGGGGGAACATCAATGTGTTTGGGAGAGCTCTTCCAAGTGAGCCTAAGGGGCCGTGTTAGTGGTAATTCAAGTCTCTGATGAGCAGATAATTGCAACTCTGATCATTAGCCTTTGGTTTTACATTTGCTGTTTGCATTGTTTATGCTCGTTCCATCAGTTCTCAGCTAAAAATGAAATACTTCTGCTAATTCATACTCCCGACCTTCTGAGGCTAATGGTTTTCAGTGGAGAACATTAAAAGTTAGGTTAAGTTTAAAAGGAGAAGAGACTGTGCTTGAAGCCACATCAAAAAATTAAGAACATTATGTTTTTAAAAATCAGTCCTGTGTGCTTCCTCATGCTATTGCTATCTGGCTCTAACTAGAATGCTTATGTGAATAAGGCTACTGATTGTACCCTCAGAATTTAGATAGGGGAATCCAACTCCTAGCCTTGCTGTCCTTATATGGTCTCCATGGGTGATCCAGATTTTGCAGAATCTCAGCTTTCTGCTTTGTTTCAGCCTGTGCCAGTAGTTTAAAGGCTGCAAACTGACCTCACTTATCTCAAAAGGGCATTCATTTTGAAGCCCAGCAATGACGCTTCAAATGTCAGCCTTGTTTCATTTTAGCAGAAACATCTCGGTAGTGTGCTTATTCATTAGTGTGGGCTAGAAGGGTGGGAACAGCTGCAGCCCATCAGGCTAAAAAAGTGCATTGCTATTAATGGTCTACCCAGCACGCTACTCTTTTTCTGATTCAGCCCCTAGGCCTATCCTCTGGCTGAGCTCCTGCTCGAGAGCCAGGCGTATGTGGAGGGAAACAAGGGTGGAGAAAGAAAAGCCCTTTTTGTAAGTTTTTTTTCTCTTCTGATTATTACTGGCAGCAGCAAAATGCTATTTTCCTGAGTTCTTTTTTTTTCCTCAGCTACTTTTGCCTTTGCTATTGCAAAAGAACAACACAGAATCAGTGCGAGAGGAGTGTCGGATGGCTAAAGGTGGCGGTACCTGGCCACGTCGAGATGGGACCAGATACAGCCGTTCACTAGGTAGTGGGGAGAGCTAGTGTTTCTGCATTTTGCCTAATACCAGTTTAATGTCACTCAAAAGCATAGCTGCTAGCGTGGTCCGAGATTGCTCTAGTGTGAATTGGCTTGTGGCAGCTGGAATAGTTTCAGACTGAAGAAGGAATTGAATCCAGGCTTCCCACTTCTTGAGCTGCTGTTCCCTCCTTCTCCTGCCATGAGGCTTTAAAAGACAAGGGTAGCCCTAGCGCTGTCCTCCTACAGACCTGATGCTTGTGTGATCCTCTAAAGGGAACGTGGCCCTTGCTGGGCCCTTGCTGCAGTTGCCCTCTCAAAATGCCATGTTAAGCATGGAGCCCCGGGCAGGGGGGAGGCTTCAGACATCTCTCTGTGCTTGGCTTTTCTTATTGCCTGGCTTTAAGAGGCTCTTCATGTGGTGTGCAGGCTTTTTGGATGGATTTTGAGGCGCCTCTGTTTCATCAGGCGATGCCTAGGGAGCCCACGTGACAGTTGCAGAGGAGTGGCTGTCACAGGGGCCCGGGAGGCAGGAGGTGCCCTCCGTACCCACGTCCACTGCTGCGCCTAATTTGCTGTCCTATCCTTGGGCTGTAGCTGGCCCTCTCCTCACGCTACAGCCACTCATTCACATTAACAGATGTGCAGTAGCTCAAAGGTGAAATATAATGATCTTAGCCTCACAACTGGGGCTTAAAAGTAACATTTTTAAGCTTTTTGTTCCACTGTGCAAGAAGATGTATGCTCTACGTTAGAGAAAATCTGAAAGAAGTTTAAGATCTATTTTTTTCTTTCGTTTTTGCTGTTGTTTTGCACTTTTCTTAGTTGTGACATCGGGCTACTGAACACAAATAAGAGAAAATAAGCTACAATAACTGGATTTGCAAACGTTACAGATGCCTAATTCCAAGTAAATGATATCTTTATAAGGTCATCTCTCTGATGTGCACTCACATGGCTGATAGCCTTCTGTTAACACTAACTGCTTGAAAAAGTCATTTTTACCAAGTCTTAAGGTAACTGACAATAACAGTTTAACATAATCCATGGTTGCCGGAACTGTACAAGACAAAAGAAGTATAGAAATTATTTCCTATGGGCCCCCAGTGCAATTTTCAACTGAAGCTATTAATACATTTCAGGTGTCACAGCTCCCTCAAGTGGAAAGATAAGCGAAGTGGACTAATGCCACTAGGAGGTTTCTACAGGCATCACACTAAAAGCTTCCAAGCCCCGAAAAGAAAGTGTTTATAACGTACCTTTTTTTTTTTTTTTTTTTTTGTCTGAATACAGGGATACCATTCAGGGAGCTGATTCTCCTTTCTGTCCTCACAAAATGAGAGAGGCATGTGTAAAAGCTCAGCAAATTAAACTACATGGACCAGATTTTCATACAGATTCAAAGCAGATATTTACTGTTGGCTATAGTCTAAATATGCTTGTTCCTACTAAACAAGGCTATAAGGATTAAGTTTTCAAACCACAGTGTCTGAGATATGCTAGGACAAGGAAGGTCTGGTATGTTAACATCCTACCAGTATCATTCTTGAGGGTCTAACAACTGCAACAAATGCAACACAAAATACATGCCACTTGTGCAAGCCCATGTGAATTGGCCTGAGTTTGTTCTCATAATACGATTACCAGTATTCCGAACCTCTGGAAGAGCTGATGTCTCCTTTTGCGTGCATGCAAGTGTGACACTAGGTGAAGCCTTGTCCATCAGGATGAGTAACATACTCAGCATGGAAATGGATTCAGAAACTTTCCATGGAAAAATTATTTCAGGGGCTCACCAATATTTCTAATTCCCACTATAATTCCTCCTGTGACTTAGATATCTCAGAAATCTTTGTGGTTTTTGGAGAGGAGATACCTTGTAACACACACATTTTATAAATACTTTAAGCTAATTTCCCCAAATACAATAAAACAATAATTTACATTAATAATAATTAGATTAGTAATTTAATATTATTAGATTGATAATTTAACATTAAAAATGGAGTCATTACTGTTCCTTTCTAAGCAATTTTTGCTTACGTTACTGACTATATTAAGCAGTGATTCAAGCTGTAGATTTTTAAATGGGCTTGCAGCTGATGAATGGTGCTGGCAAAACAAGGAGAAGGCTCAGCGTGATGGTTATGGTTAGGTGGTGGCTCAGCCTATGAGAATTTGAATTAGATACAATGGTATCAGCATCTGGAGATGCGACAACAGCACCACATAAATCATGTGCGTTGTTATATGTTCTCAAGGTACATAAGATGTTGCCTGGCAACTGCATGTCTCCCAGCTCTGCAAAGCTCTGCAAAGTGTTTTTAACTATGTCTCTGGGATGCTGCATGACCACAAAATTAAGAACACTGAATGTGCCTGATCACTTTAAAAATGATATTTTTTAAAAAAAAGTATTTTCCCAATCATCAGTATGCCTTGTCTTAATCAAGCCTCCTGTCCTTCTGATGTTGTTCCTAAGCACATATTACAGTATTGCAGTTCAAGGATAATTATGTGGAAACAGTTTTGTTTGAATATTTCGGGAGTTATAGGATGTATAAAAACATCCTTCATGTAGTCACAGGATGCTGCTCCTTCTTTCTTTATCATTTTCTGCTTACATCTCTGTACTCTCAGAGATAAGGAATTGAGGCTATTTTGTTCTCCTTTGGCTTGGATGCCTGCGCTGTGTAAGGACGGCTAATAACTTGCAGACCTTCTTGTCTCTTATCAGTAATTTACAACACATTTCATTTGGATTTAGGCAGGCTAAATACATTTGAACAATTAGAAATTTATGCTATATTTCCAGGTTTCTGTGAACTGTAACTACTGTACTTTATCTCAAAAAGGCTCAGAACAGAATACATCAGTAAAATACATTTTACTAATCCCAGTTCTGTTGTCCAGTCTAAGCCGTAGTCTTCAGTGCACCAGTCTCTGTCAAGAATGTGCAGAAGAAATAGTAAATCTCATTAGTCTTTGCAGGCCCAGCTTCTGCAAGAAGCTTCTGCAGGGTCAACAGCTTCCTCCACCAAAATGCTGGGGACACTCCTACGGTCTGGGAGTCAGGCCTCTAGTCAAGCCTGCTTTGTTGGCAGGAATTAAAAGCAGCTCTCCTATTTTTGAGTGAATGCTCTAACTAGAGAGTGATAGAAAGGTTGCCATGATTTCACCACACCTTATTTTGTAGATTCATACCTGTCTGAGAGCCTTAAGAAAACTCTGAGACTGCCTCCTGGTTTGGACCATTTAAGGGATTTAGGAATTCCCTTGTCTCCTCTCTAGAGCTTGATCAGTTTTAGGCAAAAAGAGGTGCTGAGTTGCTCATATATGAGAAATCCCAGATACATGTGGACATGCAGTTACACCAGCCAGAGAACTTTCAGGTTGCACAGACAAGTTTCTAGGGAGTTAAGGTGCCTCTGGAGTTACTAGCCAGCTGGCACAGACTTCTTTGAACTGAAATCCTGGACACAGGTCATTCAATTCCACCTTATTTATTTATTTAATCAAAACCCTAGTCCTTTTTTTTTTTTTCTTTTGGGAGTGGATCTGAGTCCCTGTTGAGATTTTGCTCTTTTGGTGCCTTTACACCTACTTGACTATTACTTTACACCTACTTGACTATTAAGGAGTCTTCAAGAACTAATGGAGTGCTAGATCACTGCCTTCTAAGAGAACAGCCCTGGGACATGATCTAAGAGAGGACAGTATTAATAGAATTCCCTCATCTCACACTCAGCTCTGTACTGTGCCGCCTAAGAGACTATTCTACCCAATTTTTCACTATGTGATTACATGAGAATGAAGGCCACCTTTTTGAGGGGCCTATTGCTTCATACTCATGAATTTTGAACACAAATTTAATGTTTTTATTTTTTTCTACTACGTGGGTGGAGTCCTCATGTAATTTTATAAAATGTAAAAATGTGCTAAACTTGCCATGCATATGAACGTGTACATGCTTAAACATATAAGGAAGGGAATCTAATCAGAAGACTCAATGAATGTCTGTCTCTCTCCCTCCTGCCATTCTCCTAAACCTTTTCACCTGACTTGGAATTATCTACAGAGAAATAAAAAATCTCAAAACCCAAAACTATGTTAAGAGGACATGACTTAGAAGCTGGCAACTTTGGAGTACTGCCAGTTTGTAAATCTAGAGCCCTATGGGCAGTTCCCAAGCAGTTACAGTGAGATGGAGGCCTGGCAGCAGACGCAACCCGTCTGTGCAGTCAGGACAGAGTAGGACAGAACAGTCTGGCACAAGACTTTTTAGTTTGGGAGCATTTATTGCTTTGGGTCTAAACTGTGTTAGATTAGGATGACTTTATATCTCTTTTCGTAGAGAGCTATGAAGGATTGATATAGTGTTATCAGTGAAAAGTGCACTTCAGAGGATGTCTTTTAGATGCATTGAGCTGGCCAAATGAAAGACTGCAGTCCCTACAAATTAAGCACTGTAATGCCTAATGCCGGATGCAGTCTTTGGTATTCACTTTCCTTTTACAGTGTATGGGGAGAAACAACTGCCCAGAAAATCCTGTGCTGTCTGGGAGTTGTCTCATGTGGGCCAGGAGGAGACGTGCTGTGCAGTAAGTCAGGAATCCCTCCTCTGCTTTCCGGTTTGGGAAAGGGCTTTTGGGCTGTACAGGACAGGTAGCTCCACCCGGCCATTTGTGAGCCAGAGCTGAGAAACTCCTCTTGACTGACAGATACCTACAATTGTTCTTTTAAAGAGTAGATCTTAGTCTAATCTTTTCCACTATGTAGTAGCCTAGTAATTGGAGCACTTCTTCACTACGTATGTCTGCCGTAGCCTGAGGAATCCCCATCCGCTGCTTTTTGTGCCTAAGAAAGCGTCCAGCCCACAAGGCTATAGGTGATGCTGTTGGGGGAAGTGGTCTTTGCTTCCCCTGTTAAACTGTGTGGCCGTACCGAGACGATAATATGATTCACTGAAGGAAGACAGAGAGGACCACAAGAAAGAACATGAGGGCAAGTCTCATGTTGTCATCTGATGAGGCAGTGAGGTGGGGGAGTAACGCCTGCTCAATGGGGCAGATACAGAGTAATGTGGAGATGAAGTGGAAAAGAGGTCTCTGATTAAAAATGCCCTTCAGTGCTGAGGACTTCCAGTTTAACCTTGAAAAAAAGTGGCTTCTGCACCTGCAATCTTTTTGCAGCAGCTGAAGAGAAATTTGAAATTATAGCTGAACACTTCCATATTTTCTAGAAGTGCAGGCTCTTACCAGCCAGTCCTAACTGCACTGCTCAGTTCCTGAAAATAGGTCATGAAGACAATCTGAACTAATTAGGAAAAGTTGCTAAAGACAATTGTTGCCAGTTAAAAATTTGGGCCACACCCATTTTATTAGCTTAGTTGACCCACAGGTGGTGTAATGAACAGATTTTGTACCAAAGCTGGACATACTGAACAGTATGACCCAATTCTGGGAGCCATGAAGAACAAGTCAAGTCAGGTTCACTTTGCAGAAGTGCAGCTTTTGCCAACTCCTCAAGAACATTGCGCAACTGTGGCTACACTTTAGCAAAATGCTCCAGAGCATAGTGACAATTATCCATGCAGGTAATTTTTTCTTCCTTCACATACCCAGTTTTCTGTTTGATGGATTTAAACTGCTACTTCCCTTCAGAATTCAACAGAAGATTTCAGTGCCTGTAAGCTGTATAATGTAATAGCCTTTAGGCATTTAGCTTGCAAAACAGAGTCCCAAGGCTTGTGTCAGGCACCTACCGAGTTGGTGCATGGTCAGGTATGAGGTTACATAGCACGTGGGAGAGAAAGACGCACATCAGGATGGGGAGCTACAGAACTGATGCGTAAGCAGGCCACCATAATAGTAGCTTGTAGGAAGTGGGGAGGGTGGGTGAGCTCTTACCCTCCAGAATTTGGGCACCAGTATCAGTTGGTTTGGGATCCAGAGTTGACTCCTCTCTTGCTCCTGTGTCCCGTCTCCCCAAAGGCTGATCATGGCACACACATTCGCTTTAGAGCTCGAAGGCAAGGAGGGTGCCAGCATTACTCATCTCCTGTATCATATTCTACCACTCAGCTGGGAAGCAGGTGACAGGGGTTCAATACCTACCTCACGGCAGGAGAACTTAAAGTGATATCCCCTGCACATCCCAGCTAAAGGAGGAGACTACAAACAGGACGTGTTCCTCTCCTCCTGGTGGAGTTGAGCCACAGTGCAGCATAGAATGCAATATTCACTGGTCCAGGCAAATGGGCACAAGTAGGAATATATTTCCATAGTCTACTACTCAGGGCAGTCAATGCGAATCATAGAAACCTGGATATTGCTCCCTGCTTCAAAGTTTATTTTTCTCTACAGCAAACCAGTGCCTATGTAATGTAAAATCTACAAGCAGCAACAGAAGCAGCACCCATTGCTCCCCTCTTGCAGAGGACACCCAGATGGGTGGGTAGAGGACACCTCGATGGGTGCAAGCGCTTGCCCTTGGGGGAGGCTCCCGGGGCCGGGATCCTTGCCTGGAGTTTTGCACCTCAGGTCTGGGTTTCCCACAGGCACTTCTGTGTTGAGTTTTTCCTACTGGCTCGGGCCGAGTGACTTTCTGCAGCAAGTGTGGTGCTTTAGGTTACCTAGCTGAGATGCCCCGCTACCTCTGTTCAATATGAAGCTGTGGTACCTTGCACAGGCTGCTGTGCTTAGATACCCAACCCTAAGCCCTGCAACACCCAAGTTCAAGCTCATTGTATAAATTGTGGACTTTAACGATTTTGTTTCCTTTTCTTCTTTCTCGGGCTAAGCAGTCTCTGGTTTCTGGATCTGTCCAAGTTTAGGTACAGAATAGCCGGTTTGCTGCTCAGATGAGTCTGATTCTGGGTGTGCTTAAAAGTGGGAACTCAGGGGACTGTCAGGTCAAGTAAAGTGTGTATGCAGCAAGGCTGGTTATCTCTCCGACTGCATAGTGATGTTTAGGTGGTACTTATGGAGACAGGCATCCGAGTTTGCTTGAGACCTCTTCTAGGATATGACTGTGCCTGGATTGTTATTCAGATTTAGACCTTCTCTTTTCCCTGATTTCTATTATGTTGGTCCTTGTTTGGTTGTTCCCCCCCCCCTCCCCTTTTCTCCATTTTTAAAATCAATACAAGGGTGATTCTTCCGACTTTAGTATTAAGTATTTTGCTTACTTTCTGCTAGATCAAAAATGCCCTGGATACGTCACTGCACAGAACAGGCACCGACATGGAAGGAAAATTTGAACTGGTCTTTAGGTACATGTTCCAAAGCTTCTGAAATCATTTGGTGTGATTTTACTGACTTCAGCAAGCTCTAGGTCAGGATTCTCTATCTTGGTGAACGTCTAAATGATGTGAGAAGCTGCATTTCTTTCATTAACTTCCAGGATTAGTTCATTACATGAATCATTCCAGCATGCAAAGCTGTCATGAAAATTTACAAGCCTGGGCACACAGTCCTACTTGTCTTATATTTACTATGATGAAAAAGACTAATATCATCTTACTCACACATCAAAAAAAAATTGTTTGCCTTGGGCAAACAGAATTTCAATCAGTTTTTCTTCCCTCAACTTCCCCCAAAAAACTAGAGATATTGAAAAAAACCCTCTGTCACTATTTTCATTAGCACTTTGTCTGTTAATTTGAGATAAATCAATATAGAAACACTCTGAAACAGTGGTTAAAACTTACTTTGAACTGGAAAAAAGAAAGGAACCCTGATTTGCTATTCCTTTCTAGAAAGGAATACAATAAATCTGTATGTAATGTTTAGAAAGTATTTTATCTGACATGGTTCTCTCACTGCCAGAAATCTCATTCTCATTAACCTTTTTTTTAGCATGGCAACTGAAATTTTAGTAGAGTATGGAATAATTATTCTGAAAATGAACATTTCAAAGTACGTACGTTGCACAGCTCAAACTGTGGATGTTTGTTGCAGTTGACTTTGCCAAAGGAGAACGAAGCTAATGCCTTTCACTGAGAGCAGACTCAAAGGTGAAGAGAAAATTACATTCTGGTTAGAACAGTTCTCCACTTGTTGTTATTCTGTATTTTCTTTTCTGGGAAAAATGTATTTTCCCCACTCAGCTATGCTGTCAGTAACTGTTCACTAAGATATTAAACTAGATATTAATGGTAATCACAACATTGCAATTGACCCTTATGGTCAGAATAGAACATGAAGGCTGCAGCACTCACGTGAGGTGATTCTGGCAGATTAGGCCTCTCGGCCCATTTAGCGTCGATTTGTAGTTATTTGAGCCCTCACTTCATTCTCAATTCCTGCAACAACCTCAATTCCTGTCCTGCAACAGTCATACAACTTTCATTTCACTTTTTGGAACTATTTAAATATTTTCAAAGTCCAACTCTTATACATAGACCCCAAAAGTATCTTTTTTCATCTTGTACCAGCAACCTGAGAAGTTTACTTTTTTAATTATTGCTTTTCAAGATAGATTCTCAGTGGGTGGGATGAGAGCAAATGAGAAGCTCATTTGCTCTCCTTATGAGATGGCAGCCTGTGCAATACAAGCTCCTGTTTTCACAACGCTGCACTTCCTCGCTGCTGTCTGTAAGCAAAGCTGCATAGCTCCCTGGGTGACCAGAGGAGAAGGCAAAAGCTGATCCATCTCCTTGCTGCCTGGCTGAGGAGGAGAGCCCGTGAGTAGGACTTCCACCACTCCTGGCACCAGCCCTCTGGCCCACAGAGGTGGGGAGACAACCCCCTCTCTGCTGCTCCTTGTGGGCTCCTGCAACAGTCCTGTTCCTATTGTACCTTCCCGGTCACACTGTGTCCCCAACAAATTACCCCTGTCACCATACCAGGGTCAATCCCACCCTTCCCCTGGATTCTGCCTTTGGCCTGAGCTGTCTACGCTGCTGTCTCTGCCCCTTTTCTCCCCACCGCCTGAGCCAGAATTGCTCCTCCTAAGACTGCACACCTCATCAACTCTGGTAGTCCCTGGGTCCAGGCCCCCCAACTGTCCCCAGCTCCCCGCTCTTCCCTTCTTCTTCTTCTTCCCTGTTCTTCTCCTTTCATGACAGCCCCAGCTGCCCAGTGGGTTCAGCGTGGGACACTGCAAGGGCTCCATTTCCTCAGTAGCTGCTTTGCAGCTAAGGCTAGTGGTGAGGGTGATGGGGAGGAGGTATGCCACAGAGGCTCAGGTCAAAAGACTGCTCTATTTCCTCTTTAGGTAATGCCAGGAAGAATGTCTTAGATGATGAAAACTGCAAGTCCCTTATTAGTGAAAGTAATAACAAAAAGCTAAAAATACCAGAATCTGTAATTTCCTCCTTTTTTTTTTTCTTTATTCTTCAAAAAGAGGAAACCAGAAGTGACTTCAGGAAGAAAGCATAGAATAAGTAGATGGTTGTTCTATTCCAGTACTCTGACCAAACCTGGATTGGTAAAGCACTTTGAGTGAGGTAAGGTCATATTTTTTAAAATATATTTTGCATAAAATACATGACTAGAAAAAGAAATGTGATTCAGCAAGATTACTAACTTTAAGGAAAAAGACAACCCACATGCTTTAAAGAAGGAGAACTCCTCAAGGTATAAAAATAATTAAAGAGAAGCAGCTTTACCCATAGTCCTATGACAAAGTTGTTAAGGATTATTGCGTGTCATATATTTAGTCCACTGTACTCTGTAATTTTCTTAAGATGAAGGGTTATTTAAAGCCCTTTAATGATAAAATGATGAAGTGCAGGAGGAATAAAGTCTTGCAGTACAATTTAGAGAAAGAGACAGTCATGACTGTTTCTGAGTGGGTGATATTCTAGGAATTATATACAGAAATATAACAAAGTCTCAAATGCGCTTTCCATAAACTCACTGAAAGTCTTCATGCACAAGTGTTAACTAAACCTTCTGAACTGAATATTTAACTTTTTTTTTTCTTGCCTCTCTGTGATCCTTAGGGAACTTGTAATGATGGAGCACATAGAAGAGAAAGGTAACTTTATTCTCTGCTGTTGCAAGACCTTCATAAACAGCTTCAAAGCAATACAGAAATGCTTTCTGCTAAACCACCTATAAGTTTAGTGCCTCTGTGTTCAAAAGGATCCTTTTGCAACTTAAGCTTTAGCTCACAGAAGGGGCAAAAGTCTCATTCTATGTGTGTATCATTAATTATGGCAAACACATGCAACAAGCTCCATTTTGTGGATGACGCATACTGTGAGGACAAATAAGATAATTTTACTCACAGTATCAGGTAAGATAGAGAATGCTGTGTACTAGCTAAAAGTTCATTAGGATATTAGTGTAGGTTACCCAGCTGAGCACACAGTGATATACTTTACCCCAGCATCTTTTCACGTTTTAACAAACTTTCCTCTGTTGTAGGCTGAATTAAAGAAAAAACCCTTGAAGGGGAGTCTCCTAAATGAAGAAAAGTTCCTCCTTGTCCCAAGAACAGGTTTCATTGCTTGGCTGTCCAGCCCTCCCCACTGTATCTCCTCCCTTTTGATGGGTATTTGCACCTCTGTGGGCACACACCTGCCACTTTTACTCTCCAGATATTCAATACGCCCAAGTCAGCACCAGCTCACTCTCAGTCTGGAAGCTCAGCTCAGGGAGTATTGCTCCTCTCCTGACCCTCTCTGGCCCAAGTCATGTCTGGCCCATCACAGCAGCAAGTTCTAGCTCGTCCTCTTCGCTCAGTGGGCATTATGAAGGACTGTCCTCCCACAGCGGAGGAGGAAGAAGAGGTGGCATGTTCCACCTTCTAGGAGCAAGTGACCTTGCTTACAGCATAAGTTGCCTCCATTATAGCAGCAGTCACCATTTCTGCTTCACAGGTACAGGAACGGTGAGCAGAGCAGTGCGTCTCCATTGTCCTATGCACTGGGCTAGTCTGGTGGGCAGAGGCTAAGCCAGTACTGCCAGGTACACACTTGCAGAACCGGGTGTGTCCCTGCTACCTGGGGGTTTGAACATACGTACGGGTCAGTCCCACTTTCTAATGAACTACTGGAGTTTGACTGATGGTAGAACACAGCATGAAGCATCAAAGAGCTTTTGCTGGCTGGATGCCCATGCTCTGAGCTAACATGATGAGCCCAAAGGGTTATTGTGTCCGCAATATTTATATTGCCTCTACCATGGCAGATCCTGAGCATCTGAAACTTTCTATATGATGATCCTTGCTCAGGCCTGAGAACAAGAGGCCTATTTAGGAATAGTGACTAGAGACACAGAAGTTATGTCTTTAGTTTTAGTTGGTGCTTTGCTCTCAGAGTAAGACTAAGCACACGAAGCCATCGTGTTGTGTTCTCTGTCTGGACTTAGGACTTGCTAGCCTAGCTGTAACGTCTTTTGCCGTACTTACGAAAAGCTAATCTTGGGACTGTTGATTTACTGGCGTGTAGTGTACCTGGCCCAGCCTGGCTGGCTCCATTCAGAGTGCAGGAGGGAAACCTTGGGCATATGCTAGTGCTTGGCTTTCTCTTCCTGAGAGCTTGGAGAATAGGCCCATATCAGAGCCTTGTTGCATGCTTGCATGTGAATAATGGCTGTGTCATCAATACACACAGCAATTTCAAAGTATACCATAAAAGGTCATGTGTCTACGTGTAGCAGTTTCTAGCTTGCTTTCTGGAACTTGAGCTCCTGGCAGGAAAACTAAGCTATTGCTCACAGCCTGAATCCTCTGGCACTCTGCACTGTGCTGCAGGGTGTGAATGCAAGTCCTGAGCAGGAGCATCTCTTTAACATGCAGTGCTCACGTAAATGTTGGGGTTGGAAGCCAGGATTAAGTAAACAAACTATTCCATCAGCTCTCCTTCCCCAATTTAAAAATGACACAGACTCCCAACCTTGATACCATTGGTTTTCCAGAGGTCTGCTGATTCAGCTTACATCTATTGCCACCTACTATCTTCTAGTTTGTATTACCCAAGATGGAACATGAACACGCAAATGTTATCCTTTTCCACAGTCTTCTTTCCAAGGATGAATTTATCAATTCTCTGATGACAAACAACAGCTCAGTATTCATTTTTATTACACAGCAATGTAAATTCATTGAGGAAGTACTCTGTCCTTTTAAATCTCCCAGAAGATCAGCATGTTCTGCAATGGCCTCACCTTAACTGTGATATTGAAGAAGACAATATAAATACAATCTAACTCTTGTAAAAGAACAGGAAAGAAAGATACATTTTATATAGTCTTCAGAACTAATTGTTTGAAATGGTTCAGAAAGCTAGCCCACTATTCTAGGCGTGGATGCGTTTTTCCTTTCATCTCTGCGAGGCTTGTTTTGATCACCTTAGCAAAGTCAGGCTCAGCAAAGAACTGCACATGCTAATGAGGAACAAAATGTCATCTCACAAGAAAACCACCTGCCGTGTGGAAGGCTGCACTGTGAAACAACATCTATAGTGTTAATGCAAATTTAGCTGTCTTGAAAATAGGAGCTGAGATAGCTGAAACAGTTGAAAAGCTATAGCTAGAAAGCTTCGGCTTGAATTAGCAGTTCAGCCAGAAAGTCAAAGTTATGGGAAGTTTGTGGCAGAACAGCAACCTGTAGTCAGATCTCCTGGTTTCTAGGCAGGGGCTCTCTTTACTAGCCAGGCTTTCCTTACCTTGAAAAGCAGCTGTTGCGTTCTTCTATTGGTTGAATGCTACCTCTGCTTGTGAAATGACAGGTAAAAACATCTCCACAGCTGAAAAGCTAAAATTTCTTCTGAAAACACCAATTAAGGCTGGAACTTTGCCCTGCACTTCAGTGGGAGCAGGTCTGGGCCCTAGAGCACTAAGCTATGAGGGAGTGAATATTATGATCTAATAGCAACACGCTCTACAGTTGAGATGCCCAAGGCGGGAGGCCGAATGCCATTAAGAACCAAGGTGTGTCACTGTTAGATTACACACATCCTGTCATAACTCATAGCAGTTTTAGAGCTTTAATCTCTAAAGAATATGCAACATGAGGAATATTTCTAAGATGAGGAAACCTACTAGATCTGTCAGTTTATATTAGATAAGTATCACATAAAAAAATAGCCCTGTATAGCAGAAAAACAGTAACGATAAACTGACAGACTTTTCAGACTCTGTTACTAGCCTTTTTCTCTATAGAGACAACAATGATGTAGCCTGGTATTTCCTCAACGGCCAACAGAAACTTGCACTTTCCTTTAGGCACAATTGCCAGTCTGGAGATTACAGCTGAAGCTCAGGCTCTCTCTGCCTCCCTTTCCTCAAGCTGTATGTGCACAGTATGCTGTCATCCATTAATTTTACCCTTGGCACCCTTGGGAGATTTTTTTCTTGTCCTGTTGTCTCTGTAACTGAAATAACAAGCCTTCCCTGGAATATGGTAAATATTGCTGGTAGGACTAAAATGCTTAATCTATCCTGTAAGTCGCAATTTCAGTGCACACAGGCAAGACTAAGCTTCCTCATAGTACTCTTTCCCGAGGACAGGAAAATCAGAGAGAAAAAAGGCAGTGACTTACCATTTAGACGAAGCTGCAGCACTTTCAAAGGTTGCAATGCCATCTGCAGTTATCATCACACCGTCTTCCTCAGACTACAGTATTTTTTTTTCCAGGGGAAAAAAAGGAGTTCTAATTTCAAATATCTGATTTTAGTGCAATTACTATTATTGTCATAATCATTATTATTAATAATTATATGCTCCTCTTCAGCTATGATAACACAGAAATTTATAGCGTGTGCATAGTTTCTAAATATTTGCTCTAGAGGCATGACATTTTGCCTTGAGCAGGAGTACAGAAATAAAGCTGGGGAAGAAGATGATCAAAAGCAAGCAAAAAACGAATATAGCTTTTAGAGATGCTTGATACCATGCCACTCCCTCCTCTATGTTAGTAAACATAGCAATAGTTAATTTGACACTTGTTGTCCAGGGTTAGAGGCTGATTTGAAAAGAGGGATTTGAAGGAAAACACTTTAAATGTACCTATGGTGCTTGTATAGTGGGGTGGTGGTGGAAAGAGACATTTACGACAAATAGAAATAGAAGCTGTAGAGGCAACGTGAGAGTGTGAGACTTTTAAAGGCCAGAAGGAACCATAGTGAAAGTGTGGTATGAAGTCCTGCAAACATGAATTACATCAAGCACTACCAAGAGAAACTAAGTATGGGTCATAGGACTGGGACATTGAAGCATTTAGATTGAGTCCAAACTTTGTTTTCTTGGAAAAAATAGACAAATATATACATATGTGTGTGTGTGTGTGTGTCTGTGTGTGTGTGTATATATTTCATAACAGGTAATCACAATTTCCTTCTAGGGGATCAGGAATTCAAGGCAAGCATAGCTCCTGGTCCCAGAGGGATGCTTATTAATAGGGTAATAGGTCTCTCTTGATGGTAGTGCCCTGCCTAGATCCATGAAAACAATTCTCATTATAATTGCCATGATATTCCACATCATTTGGATGTTAGAAAAGACAGTTGACCTCTATCTAAGTAATATATAGCAAACAAAATGTAAATCGAGCATCTCCTACTGAAGGCAATTGTAATTCATTAATTTTTAAAGTTTAGCCTATAGACTTCATGCTGAGAATACCAAGTGCTTGGGCATATCGCACCACAATTAAATTATGACACTAGCCTGTATTAACACTCATCGGTATTAAGGCTAGAAATGGCCCCGTTATCTCCTAGGCTGATCCTCTGCATCATAGAGACTACGAAACTGCTGCTGGTTCAGGTTCGGTAGTTCAGATTGAGGCTGCTTCAGGTTCAGTAGTTCAGATAGATTGACTTAGAGTATATTTTTCAGAAAAAAAGTCCAATCTTGATTTAAATATTTCCAGTGCAGCAGGACACTCCAAAACCTGGACTAAGTTGTTTCTATAGCTAATTTCTTTTGTATTTAAAAATAAGTGGCCTGAATTTACCCTATTTCCTCTACCCCTTCAAACTTGTCGTGCCTTTGTTTCCTAGATGATAAGAATATGGAGATTTATTTTCTACAGGTAGGTATTTAACTATGGTCAGATCATCTATCACTGCACTTACCCTTGATAATCCATACGTGTTGAACACTTCAGTCCCTCAGTAATGGGCAGGATTTCCAGTCTTTCTCGTGGCTCTTCTCTAAACCCAGCACAGTTTGTCAACATCCTCTCAAGGTATAAATAGCAGCACTAGACACAGTAGTGTCAAGTGAATGCCTCTTTTCTTATTTAGCTCAGGATAAAAACGAAGCTGAAAAGTCACCCCCTTATTCTTCTGTAAATATTGCCTCATTAGTTTTATTTTGTCCCCTGGAACTTCCCAACGTTAAAAAAGTTATAGCACGGAGCGTTCCTTTGAAAACACACACGCAGGAGTTACCCAGAACTGCTTCTTCAAAATATTTTCTCCCAGCTAATGCAGCTTATGATCCTTCTGAGTCTTGTGAAATTGCCCCCCTCAAAGTCTGCGGTGCTGGCTGCGATCCTGCTCTATCGCAAACAGACCATTTCTGAGCGAGACTTGATCAGTGCAGCCTGAACTACTACTGCTTTTTTGTTCTTCTCGCCTTTTCAAGACAAAGTCCAAAAAAGAATTCCCCGGGAGCGGTTGCGGTATTTCGCGAGTTAGCAAATCGCCACCTGCAACGCGGAAGTATTACAGCGTCGTTCTGGCTTTATGAGCTGCTGCTGAAATCACTCCTACGGAGATCCCTCACCACAAGGCCGTCTTTTCTCCCTGCACGTTACGGACAGCTGTATACGTGCTGGTTATTGTGTCTTCTAAAGTGGCATGACTGTCTGTAGCAAACACCGACTTGTGTCTCGCTTTCCGCTCTGGCAGAGGATCGATCCACGTGTAACCATGGCGATTCCTTCTCAACCTGCTCCTGACGCAGACCGAAGTGGTGGCATGTTGGACGCAAAGACTTCATCCATTTTCGGTTTTGCCCTTTCTGTATTTCTTAACCAGGCAGTAGGCAGTATTTTTAACAGTCTAATCATCTGAATCATCCCACAGCTCTGCGAAATCCCAAGGAGGTAGAATTTATTTTCTTAAGGGACCAGTTTTAGTTCTTCCTTGTTACCCGGCTTCCTCACATTGGTGCACAGGCAATTAATTTTTTTCCCTTCCCTTTATCGTCGGCATTTTTGTTCTTGCTGTCCTGATTTCATGTCGAATGAGCGCTCATTATTTCCTCTTCCTCTTTGCAGGGGGCAGCCAGGTGGTGCCCCGGCGGGGCAGGCCGGGCCCTCGCCGTCCTGCTGGGCCGAGCGCGTCGGCAGAGCGACGACCCGGCCCCGTGCTGCTGTGGCCCAGCCGGGAGCAGGGGGAGCTGGGGCTGGGGCCGAGAGTGGGGGGTCCAGGGGCTGGTGAGGGCCGGCCAGCCCCGTGACGCCCTCAGGGCCCGACACTTCGCACACCGCACATGAGACCTCCAGTTTCTTATTTCAGACAGCTCTCAAAGCCCCTTTAGTTATCAAGTTGATACCTCCTCTTCAATCTAGTCCAGGCGCTCGTTCCTGCTACTGCCAAGCTGCAGCCACACAAATTACGTCGCCCTGCCACCAAAAGTGGCTCAATTGCCCACAAAGCTTAAACCATCAACCTTACAGCGGTCACTTAGCTGGCCGATCACTTCGAGGGCTTTCATCTTCCTCTGATTACGGGGCAGGAAGACGTTTCAAAATGCTCTAAGCGCTCCCCTGGTTTTTGCGCTCTCTGAGGGCGAGGGCCGTGCCGGCAAGTCGCCGTACGCCGGTCCCCGGGTGTACCCTACACGGGGTGTTTAGTGGGGTCAGTCACCAGTGATGTTATCCACAGTTTCCAGGCCCAGAACGTGAGCTCCATCGTGTACAGGTAGCAGTATGGATTTCCCCCAGATCCTCTTTCCTCTGCTCATCGTGGCCTGTGTCTCATATTTTGTCCCACATCAGCTTTTCACAAGTTCCCTTGGTGAACGCTAGAGCCACTGCTCAGCTTCACTGTCCCTTAGCAGGAACCAAACTGCTTAGTTTTCAGATGCAAAAGTTAATCTTGGGCCCTTCAGAGACACCCATCAGATTTGCTTCTTTTGTCCAGCCAGGTATTTTTATTTCCTAATATGGATGTGTCATTATGTGAGATAGCTTTCAGAAACAAGCAGCTTGAATGAATTACGTATATATGTATTAGATAAATAAGGGTCGCATCAAAATATGTGTTGAAAGAGGATTTCCAGAACAAGATGTGTACCATTTCCTTTGAAAAGCACCATATTATAAAGCACTATTTTCCTCTGGGAAAAAGGTGCTGTATAAAAACTGGGCTACCTACTCACCGTTTTCCTAAATAGTCAGGATGGAAATGCTCTATTTTCAAATTCTGGGAGGGAAAGAAACCAAAACAGCTGCACTTCAATATTCTCTTTGATATCAGCCCATAACCACCAAAAAATGTGCCTTTTCTCTATTTATACCACTTGGAAAAAATGTAGTTCAATATCTTAATAGCTATCAGGATTCTCCAAAAGAAGAGGATAGTACAAAATTATGGCCCCTTTCATAAAATCTTCTCCTGATATGTACTTCATTATCCTTATAAATCCTATTCAGAAAACAGTTCTGAAAATACCGTTTATGTGTTAGTGTGGTTCCAGGAACAAACCCCTTCTTTGAGCTGATCACTGTCAGGGTCAGTGTGTATTTCAGCTTCTTAGAAACATGAAGGCCAAGAACAACTCCGCTAACATTTTGCAAAGTGCTCTCAGTACAGTGGGCCAGCATCTCATTAGCGTCTCAGGAGTTAAACATTAGTAAATGCAATCATCAGAGGAGAACTACTGGAATAAACGTGCCTGAATGGTTCTAGCCACCTGCCGCTCTGAGGGAGGGATGGTGCTTATCAAAAAGTAAGGAGCGAATTCAGTCCTTTTTTTTTAAAGCTACTGGAAACAAAACAGCCTTTAAGAATACAAGGTATTGCTGCAGTTGTCACATGTATATGTAGGATCTAAACAGAACGTAATATTCCTGTGGCTAGTCATGGCTGTTCAAGGAAACAGGAAAGGAAAATATCAAGATGAAGCAGAGTACAAGTACCTTTGTACATGTTAACCTAGTATGTAAAGTCCCTTCCCCCTCCCATTTACAGGCGAATTGCTATTGATGAAATACTCCAGTTCTGAGGCACAGAATATGTTACCAGTATGTGTGCTGAGACCCTGCTATGTAAAAGCAACTCATGCACCTACGACCCTGCATAAAGGGGATTAGGAGCTGCAGAGAGCAGAGGAAAGGAGGGTTTGAGAAGTAATTCTGTAACTGCACGGATCAGTAGTCCAGAATTGCCAAGTACTATTGCAATACTCTTCTACAGTACTGCAATTGATTACCTGGCGTGGCTAAAACATTGTGGTGGGAGGAGGAATGAGAACAGGTGCCACAGGAGAGGGCACACCAGCTCCATGCCTTCTGAGAATACTTTTGTGTAAATAACTCCCCTCCCAACACATGCACGCTTACTCAGGGGCACAAAGTGGTACTGAGAATCTATCTCAAAATGTACTTCCTACAGTGGAGAACTCTTTGCTACTGTGTTACTGGTTCTGCTGTGAGATAATCTAAATGTATTTCCCCAACCTCTTCTTGCAGAATGTAGTACTTCTTTGTAGGAAAAAAACGCTCTACCAGATCATTAGACTACATCATTGTATCAAACTTCCTTTAATTAAGAACTGCAGTTTGCTTTTTTTATTGCTTATGTAGAAGCTAGCTCTGCTCTCTGCAGTCTGTCTTTATTCAGATTCTCCAGGAAGCCAATCTTTCTGTGAAAAGTCTAGGAGAAAAACCCAGTGAGCAAGTACTCATCTATTTCCAATGAAAGGAAGGAAATGTGGCTTAAAAAAAAAATCTCTGAGGAGTTTAAACTCATTCCTGATTCAGCCTTCAGCAGGAGAAGCATGAACCAGAACAACCAGTCTTAAGGACGACAGGAACAGCAAGCTTGAATGACGAACAGGGAACTGATGCAGCACAGCTGATGTCTTGTTTGAGTTTGTATTGCTTCCTCAGCTACTTGCAGTGAAGGACATAAAGGCATGTGGCGTCTACAGTACAGTTCAGGTGACAAATCGTCCAACCCTTCAACGTACATACTGACAATCTCGACAAGTTAACCTACGTTGGAGTTCAGAAAGGTCACATGCTATCGAATATCTTTTATAACTTTTCCTTTGTTGTTCCATGCGTTATCTGTCCTTTGTGTGCCTTTCAGAAATGTATGGTATCAACTGCAATAGACTTACTAGAACTGTGGGGCAGACACCTCTTTGTGAGCTGGGTCAAGTGCAGTTACACGTGCTGCAATATGACAAGCTAGTAACACCTTGTCTGAACTACTGGCCTTCTTTAAATGGGCCTTTATCTTCACTGTGGCCTCAGTGAAATGAGTTCTTTGTGAACAGCAAGGAGTGAAAACAACATAGGTAAAACTAGTCTTGTGCAATTACAATGAACGGAGAAATTTTAGAAAAGTTCAAGCATGGCTTCTCACTAGACTCTCTTGGAAATCAAATCTCACAAAGGTGAAATTCAAGTGATAACTGTTTTGAAGTAAAAGCTCTTCAAGTAACATGAATAGCAGTCAGACATGAAAAGACACCACTGACCATTCAAGTGAAACATGATTTTCAGGAAGAGTTGAGAGCATAAACTGTCCGCGTTTGTTGCTCCCTTCGTACAGACTTATCAAGCAGTGCCAAGGAGTACTTATCTGAGATATGGTTTGGCCTTTGGACAGCTTGCAGGGCTCAGAACTTGGTGATGTCTTGATGTGCAACATGTAGCCTGTGGAGAATTTTGGCTAACAGAGTTGTAGGGATGATCAAAAGATACCTGTTTATCCGTGGTCCATCTGGTACCACTATGTACTGTCTGTGTTCCCATTACTCCCTGTAATCAGAGACCACTTCATGTTTGATTCACCACCTGGCAAGATTATTTTAAGTTTTGTTGGCTTTCTGAGCTGATTTGATCTCAGCTATGATATCAGTTCAGATGATAACTTTTGATTTGTGACTAGTACAGCAATAAGAACTGGCTGTTTCAATTTCTTCTCTTGATTACAACTCTCAGGGTTCTTCTCAGTGCATCCACTGCAGCCAGATTCTTACCATATGTATGGCAGATCATACATAAGTACAGACTCATTTATGATTACTGATCAGAAAATCAATAATGAGTCATAAAATATTGGTGGATCTTTATTCGTTGTGATCTACGGCATTTCAAAAAGAGGACGTGCAGTTATTTTTGCTGGATACACTGAAGTCTATACGTGGCATTCCAAAAGTATCGACATGTTGAGGCCATTGCCAGAGCTTTTCTTTCCTTTTTCCCCTGATACAGGAATTCTTTTTCTCTGGGTTGGACAGTTCTATGTATGGTAGAGATCTCACCTTATCATTTTCCTGCATCTGATGTAGGACAACTCATCAGTCAAAACAATGATTGCTTTGCACAGGTTAAAAATTAGCTATCTTACAAGAGTCTCATTGTCAAATACCACGTTCTGAAATGGTGTCAATAACCACAATTTCAGCATAAAGCTCATACAAAAGTTGTAGACACCAGAAGTTGAAGTTTCTACTCTGCCTTAAAAATTAGTGTAAACAGACAACATTTCATGTCATTAACTCCAGTGGGTTCAGCTAATATTTTGAAGATTCAAACTTGGTCCTATTTTAGAAAGCACTGTCACTAGTGATTATGAGACCCAGAGAGCAAAATGTTGTTTCTTTGAAGCTTACATTTGCTATGCTTCTGGTGAAGTACAATTTCTAGAAATATTTGCAATATTTTGCGTAGGAAGTTGTTATTAGTCTTCACAGCACAATTATGGACCAGAATGCTGTAAAGATGGCAGAACGTTCCTTCCAGGCTTTCCAATATGTGGCTCTCCTTTCTCTAAAAGATTTCAGAGGCTGAGGAAACAAGAAGCAACTGAATCTCTCAGAATTATTATCAACAGTAGTATCTGTCAAAACCCAAAGTTTGGCATTGAGCTTGTTGGGCCAGCCAGTGCAGTCAGATCTTATTTGGGATAACACATGTACTTTATATTCTTCTTGAGCTCTAGGTCATCAGTGCAAATGTGTATGTCTCCAAACAATGATCACGGCATATGTCAGTCAGAAGGTTCATTAGCTTGTGGATCATGACTTGCAGTTGTTTGTTGACAGCCTTCACTAAGGGAAAAGGAATTACATGATGCTATGAATAGAAAGGTTGCCCAGGGATTTTCCCTAATTCAGTGTCTGAACCAGGTCTAGTTCTTTACTTCCACTGCAGCTCAGCTGTAATCATTCGAGGTCTTTGACTAAACACGTAGCATTTTGTCTTGCTGCTCCTTGTCCAACATCCTGATGATACGCAGGGGCATCTTTCCCAGGCAAAAAAGTTTCCTGTCGATAGGACAGATCTTAAGATGAGCTAAAATAGATCTATGCAACTTCTCAGTCAGGACTTCCGTCCCTTTGTCAGACTTGAAGGAGACTGAAGTGTCTCAGTGTCCAAGGTCCAGTGACTTGGCTCAGGTCTATATGCCAGACCTAATCATAGGAAGGTGTTGGCAGAAGTTAGATCTGGACTGTGAAATTGGCCTTCCTTTGTGAAACTGGTTCATTTTTATGACTTCCGCTCCATGGGGCATTCTTAGACGGCACTCGTCATAGGGATGTCTAGTGATGTATCAACACCAGATGCATGCAATGATCTGGGATGTTATTTGCTTACCTGTAGCTGTTTGTTTGCTATCAGGATGACTGGGTTGCCCATTATGAGAATGATGTTTGTTTTTTCTTTAATGATCACTACAGGACAGTAATATATCAACTATTGCCCGTGGGATTATTGGGACTGCACAGAATCTCGTTACATCCTCATATTGTTGACTTACTTAGCCATTGCAATTACTTTCTCCAAGCCTGTTTCAGAAAGTCAAACAGAGGAAGTCAAGCCCAAAGTCTCAATGCCTCACTTGCTGGCAGTCTTTTGTCTCTGGCCAGAGTGTATTTATATTGTGTTATTGAACAACAGTAACCTCATCAGAAACAGTGGCCTTTAAGATATATACCTAATGTGGGTAATAGTAAGCATCACACTATCGAGTTACTTAGAGCAGGCAGTGAAGCTACTGTCTTGGGCAGGAGTCCTCAAACCTTTTCCAAGTGGGCCTTGCTGCCCCTGTCCCCAGTCCTCATTTCTACCATCCTGTCGTAGCCTCGGGTTGCTGCCATTCTGCCTGTCTGTCAGTCTCGTCCCCTAGTTCCATCCATGTGAAATGTAAGTTAAAATCTCCAGCTTTTTTGGAAATTATATAAGAATACAATAATAATGCTCTTAGAAATAATATCATGAATTCTTTAGTAATGAAAAACAAGCAGGTTCACTTTTTATGCAACTGGGGTGTGAGAGAGCGTTCTGAAGTGAGCTGCGTGTGGCTGTTACTCAGCACAAGCACCCTGCATCCCACTCTATCCTTTATTATACTTAGGTGACCTATTTGGCCTCTATGAGATGCTGGGAAGAAACAAATGACTACAACATTTATGAGATTTATTTATAAACATAGTGTCCTAAGATACATGGTTTATTAAGTATTGTGACTGATGAGGTTGCCTGAGCCAGAAAGAACAGGCTAAGGAGCTCTGTGTAATGTGAAGAGTCTCTGAGAGGCGAAAGGTTTCCCTAGGACAGGGGAGGAAATCAGCAGCCAGGCCAGGGGGGTGGCATTTCCTGTTTTGGTGTGAGTGCTGGCTTGTGCTGGAAACAAATTCGCAATATTATCTCTGCATAAACATCAGGAAGGTTGGGCTAGCTGGGAATATATATCTCCTTAATGAAGGAGTGAGATGATGAGAAGGAGTTCCCCAAGAAGATCCTTTAATATTCCATTTGCAATGAAAGAAAAGCTGGACAACTCCTTGTTTGGGAGGGAGGTTGTTTCTTTCTTTCTTTCTGTCTTTGTCTGTTTGTTTGTTTGTTTCTTTCTTTTTTTTTCTTTCTTTTTTTTCTTTTTTCTCTTTTCTTTTTTTTTTTTTTTTTTAAGGCAACACTCTGAGGATACTGCTGTGTGAATAGGACACTCCCTGCAATAACACTTTGCAACCGTGTCTATGGAGCAGCGTTTTGAGAGGTATCCAGGAGCTCTGCCTTTACCACAGCCTTCTAACAGAAAGCTTGAAGGAGGTCTTGCTGGGAATAGGGGAAACCTTCTAGGGAGGTTATTGAGGCTAATTCATTTTGTTAGAACTTCTGTCTTTCACAACTTTGCTACTAATTCTGCAATCAGCTAATCAGTCTTTTATGTGGATATTTTAAACGATCTTGACTTCTTTGCGTGACTGACTTTTTGTACTAATGAGTGAGGTCAAAGTGATCTAACAAACAGATGGCTTTCTCGGAGCAGTTCTGTGTTTCTGTGACTGGCATAATCTTACAGTGTCTGCCAGCCTGGTCCTCTCAAGATCTGGAGTGTGCTTTTACTCTTCATTGTAAAGCTCAGTTTAGGGGATTTATTGGCACATAGAGGGAAATGTTCCTTGGTAGATACAAACCAGAGCCTGTTTGCAAACAGGAAAAGCAGCAGAAGAATTCTAAAAATATCGATAAACGTTTGTACTTTTCATGGTGACACTTACTTATCCCCACAGTTAACATTATCTGATAAACAGGAACATTTACGCTATGAATAAAGTCACCAGACCTCAGGCTGCTAATTGATTATGGGTAATAAATGAGAAAATATGAAGGTGAAAACTTCATATTTATTTTGGTACAGCCATAGTTGTTTCTTAGCAACCTGAATATTTCCTTTTCAAGTGCTGCTGCAAGTTCATAAAATATACAGTAAGTGTATTTGTCTCTCTCTCTTTTCTGCCTACTGAACTAAGTCAAACTTGTTTTCATTTCGCCATCTAATGCACCCTTCACATGAATGTTACATTATGCTTGCTTCATTAAGCAGCTCAGAAATTGTTAACAGAGTCTTTGAAAGATTTACACTTCTCATACTGAGACTGGGCATATCAAAATGATGTATAATCACTCTAAGACTCTGGATCATAGCAGAATAATGGTTTCCTGCAGTATCATCTGTTACTGCTATTTGTAGCAGAAGGTGGAATAGCCATGATTATGACTAGACTTTGGTGGGTGACTAGACCATACAGCCTGAGGAACCAAATTTAGCCAAAGCCCAGAGGGAGAATAGCTGCCACTACACAAAAGATCAGAGCAATCAAGACAACAGAGAATAGGGTGTTACTGTTAGGATGTGAATTCAGCAAGGACAAGCTATGAACTTTTGGTAAACCTGAGTTCCTATAACAGAAAGTGCTGAACTACTCATTGATGTGAACACAGAGAAAGGGGGAAGATTGATAGCTGCTCTATGCAGCAGAAATGTCTCATTGATTGTAGGCCCAGAAGTAGGTTAAGTGCTTAGTTTATGTATTAAACAGAAAAGCACTATGCCCAGTTGTCAGCTCTATTTAAGAAAGATCATCTTTAATGCATTTGTAAGCCATATATAAAATCATAATCCCAAAATACCAATTGAAGTAGAAGTTGCTGTGACATTGATAGGAAGGCCATTCTCAAACTCCCCAAATTTAAAAATGTATAGTCATCTATAACTCATTTAATATGAAGAATAATTTGTATAACAATCTGAATCATCAGGGTGCTGGAAAAAACACTAGAAGATCAATGCAGCTTCACAAGGGTGGCATCCAAGGAATGTGGGAGAAATATCACTATTTTACAGCTAAGGAAACTGACACAGCGGGATTTGTGTCCAAGGCCAAAAACATATCAGGGACAGAGCCACAGCTAAAACTCAGGTGTTCATGAGTCCCTGCTTAGGCACAGTACTCCTGCTGCTCCGTTTCTTTCCAAAACGTTTATAAAGAGGTGTTATTTAACCTCTGTCTAATTGATCCCACAATTACATTGTGCTTGGGCATGTGTAACAAGAACAGGAACCTGTAGCAGCCATGCCAGCTGGAAGATTGCTGTATACACAGTGCTTCTCTTCTTGAGCCCTTCTGAGAGGCTTGCGGACATGCCACCACGTTTGGATGCAGGAGGGATGGGACGTTACAGCTTTCAGAACTAAACTTATAGCTCTGCACTGCACTGTTTTATGCTGTATAGATGTAGCAGCTCATGTCTGTACTAGACCAGAGGCATAGAGGTATGCTAAGCTGGGTTCAGCCTGGGGATTTATGTGGCCTTATGTTCAGCATTGCCGTGTTTAACTTAGGTGTGTGACATCTAGAGTGGAATCCATAGCACTGAGTTATGTGTCCAAGTCCCTACAAAACGGAGTTGCCTTACAAGGGGATTTGCGACAGTTGACAACAGATCAGGAAGCTGCTCTTTTATTTAATGATTATTCATTATGAAATACATGAGCATCTCCTGGAGCAGACACAGGAACTCAGAATGCCTGTCCTCTGGGTGAACGCCATAACCAATACATACTCAAATCACTCTCATGCATGTTCTCTATCCCAGTGAATAGTGGAAGATTTACTGGAGAGCGTGATGCCTTTAAATGGAGAAAAGCCCACTCTGCTCTGCGGCACTTAGGACATTTTTAATCTGGCAGTTGGAACATGCGGGTTCAAGTTTTCACAAGTGGAAAAAGGAACCTGAGTCCAATTCTCACGTAACTTGGGGAAGTGCTCTACCCCAGAACAATTACATGAAAGAACAAGCATAATCACCTCCTTCTTAGGTGTTCTCTAAACAAAACCATTTGCCTTTTCCTTTTGAGGTGTATAGTAGGCATGCTGTGGACATGTATAATGGATTGAGACCCTGAGGGAGATACACATGAGAATACATAGTTTGAGGTTCCTATTTGGCTGGAGGAAGCTGTTAGTCATTCAGCCTTCACCAAACTGGGGAACTCTGGTGCATGCTGGAGAGCAGAAATTGAGAGGATTCCACTGGTGGCAGTCTGGAGAGCTTTGGAAGTAAACAGAAGATTTTAAATCAAAGGAATAGATAACTTCCTTTGGGGGGAAAAAAAATCTATCCTCCATCTTACATCATACTACTCTTTGATGCTGGAGGAAATTGTAATAAATTACTTAGCACACAGATGAACTTTCTAACAAAATTGTATTTTACTTTTGTAAGCACTTCATTAAAAATCAGTAGCAAAAAAAGTGGTCTTGTTTGACCACAAATACTGGCAACAGTTGGGACCTGCTTTATTTATCTGAATGTGGGGAATATGTGTTTGCAATTGAGAAGTGAAAAAGTAACCATTTCACAGATGACTTTTTACTGTTTTACAGCTCACCAGGAGGCCAACCATCACAGGCTGTCCAACAGTGATTCAAAGGATTGTTCTTTTGGGCAGTTAATTTAAGCAGATTTGAGCTGCCTGAAGCTTTATGATGTTGGGCGTGAATATCCTTTGGGGGATTTGGCCCCCCGGTAACTTACATTGCGAGAGACTGAATTCAGATCTCACAAGTCATGAGCTAATGTCACAGAGCGCACAGCCGTACATCCTAGATCACAGTCTCAGGTATGGTGGCCTCTTTTTTACCCACCCATTCTTAGTAAGTTTTCCTCTGATAGAGGAACTACAACAACCCCCCAGAACAAACAACACTCGGCCTCCAACTTCCTGCAAAAAGTTGTCATGCTTAATGTAGTTTTAATCTCCGCAGGTTACTAAAATACAGAAAAAATAGGAGAAATACAAAAGGGGCTGACAAGAACGGTGTAAACATTTGAAGATAAGACATGAGAAACTGAATTCCAGGCACCTTACGCTGTGCTCAGATATCTATCATTGTATGCAAAGTTTCAGTCAGAGAATGAAGAGCGCTCCTTGCTTGACAATGGAAAGCAAAGAGATACTTGAAATTGTTCTTCTCTTTTGCTCCTAAAACCATAATCCTTTGCACTGAATTTTAACACATCGACAACTGAAAACCTTAAACAACAGACTATAAATGTTTAAGAAAAAAACACTCAGATGACGTGATATCCTACAGAGGGATATTATGACAGCATGCTGTGTAACAGCAAGAGCTTCACTGTAGCAGCAATTCAGCAAAAGTCTAATGACATCTATACTGATATTGGCTACCCGGTAGAAATTCTCCACAGGGACAAGGAACTGCTATTTCTACCAGACGGAATGAAATCTACTGTAATCTGAAAATAGCAATGTGAAAAAAGGGTCAGCTAGGTAAAGTGAATTCAGCTCAATTTACTGGGCACAGGGAAAAAAAGGAATAAAAGAGATATACAAGAAGAAACAATCCAAGTCTGATTAGACAGGGGAAGGAATGAAAATTGTACAATATGGCATAACTTGCAAATTCCTCCTTGTATAGTCACGGGTTGTCTTCAGTTTTAGCATTAGTAAGACTGTTTTCACTGTAAAACAATCATGATACACTGTTCAATCATTAAAAAAGGATTGCATTGATGGAGATTGATATATTGCTATTAAATGAACAAACAGAACCCTCCACCGAAAGGAATATGCAATTAAAGACTGCATACCAGAGAGCACAGGTCACTTGCTGTCTTAAATCTTTATTAGCATTTGAAAGAAGTGTGAAGTACTATTTAATTCCTGTAGCAATTATCAGTACATCCCATTTTCCCTTAAGGGAAACAGAGCTGTCCTTTTCTCCATTTCCTCCAGGAAGTCTACATTCAAGAGTCCATGAGCTGAAGTCCACTGAGCTGTGCTTGTGGAAATGATGAGCAACTCTCCTGAAATCAAAATACCTACTTTTCCACTTACCCAATGGTAGTAGAGAGCAGAACATTGTTAAAAACTTTAGTTTCTGATACAATTCTTTAGCGTTAAGTTATTCAGTTATTCTTAAATTTACTTAGGATTATTATAATACTTAGAAGTTTACTTTTCACAGATTTCAGTGAAATGACCCCTTTCATAAATTGTGCATAGTTTCAAGCATTTTGATGTGTAACAAAAGATTTTTAAAGTGAGACACAATCCTGTTCTAAATATGAGATGTGTTCAAGTCCCTCCTGGAGTACTGCTTCTCCTATAAAACTCCCAAATGGCAAGCCAGGTGCAAACATTGCTTCCATACTCCATCATTACTGATTGGTTTGCAGCTTTACACTGCATAGCTTAATGTGCAGAAAGGGAAGAGGACTGATTCCTGTGTAGTGTGATTTAGAGGAAATATCATTCAACCTAAGACTCATGATTTATATGAGAAAGAGAAAATAGAAATGGCAGAGAGGGGAAGAAAAATCAGTTGTTGTACCAGAGCCCTGTTCAGAGGTTCGGAAATCTCTTCTATTGATCTTTTAAGTAAACAAGTTTCTTCAGGCAGAGATGCTTTACTCCTCTGTCTTCCATAGCACACACACTGTTTTCCTGTCTCATAAAAACATTCAAGATTTGTTACTCCTGCCTCTCCATTGTGACTCAAGATCCCCTCCCTTTTCCAGGGGGCGAATTTTATTTTTATTCAAAAATAAAAGCAAAGAGATTCAACGCAGACCTTCCTTGAGGTCAGGATTCCCAAAGGGCATGTGGGACACCAGTGTCCCCGAGTCTGCTCTGTCCAGCTCAGACCAAAGGCTTGAACAGGTATCTCATACCTGAGAGTAGTATGTACATTAGCATCTAGCACCGTGGTAGCCTGATTGCTGGTGAGGGTCTCCCAACGATCATACAAATACTAAAGAGTAATACATAAAAAGTGGTTCAGCCACAGAGGAGGACTTTTTAGCATCTCCCAGTGTAAATATTACTCAAGGTGGATCTCCTCTCATGGCAAGGAAGTAGCTTTAATCTTCTGAAAAAACATCACTGTAGAAAGAAGACAAATGAAAAAGAAATGTACGTACAAATCTCACATTTTGGACCCTGAGCACAACTTATTAGATCTGGCAAACTTCAAAATGTGACATTTGTCATATTCATGTTGTTTGAATAACTTCATCTGGAAGAGTCAGGCTAATTTCAGTCATTCAGAGATTCATTCTCCTTTATTGCTGGCCACCTGGAAAACTTGCTTTCTTTCAGTGGGCTCCATGTCTTCATCTAAATCTTAGGGAATGACTCATTTCTGTTTGATGCATCCTGCATCTTTTGAAAACACTCATTTAATGGAAATTGTGTGTAATATTTTAGTTCTATTTTGCATGTTTGAAAACATGACTAGAGAAAAATGCAACCCAAGCTACAAACGACTTATTCCTGAAGATGAAAAAAATGGAGATCATAGGAACGGTGAATGCTGTCACCTGAAAATTAGGAATTTCAGACTGTCAGACTGGAATGTGGAGAATATCAAAGAGGAAGCAATTTGAGAATATTTTCCTAAAACTATCCTTCTATGATTATGCTGAGTCATGATACAGCATAGCATGGTTTCCAAAGCACAGCTGTGTTATGAAACTATGGATCAGAAATATCTTGTATTCTAGTATAGCGGCATTCACTGTAATTGCACTAAAAGCCTAAGGGTGTTCAGAGAAGAAAATGTGAATAGCAATGTATGTGGCTGGCAGGGGCACTCAAGACAATTAAGAGGTAAGATATGGTACCACAATACACACAAATGCCTTGCTGTGTGGCTGGTTTTTCAAAACTGGATGCTACCTTTTGGCTACTGAAATCATAAAAGGTTCTTGATTTTAAAATGTGTAGCATTTTCTGAAGAGTGAGGCCCCTTTATGGGATCTTGAATCAGAAACACTTAAAATACTAGTCATACTAAAACATCAGACCTTGGAACATTAACATTATATAAAACATTGAATATCTTGGCTTCTGCATTTTACTAATCTGTAGTTCCAGTACTCCCATGCGTTTTCTCAGAGGAAATAAGTCTTAAATGCTTTAAATGAAATACATCAGAAATGTATACAGGTATTAATCTTTTTTTGATCAGCATGCCTTTTGGCCTTTGGATTTTACCTCTAATGCCTTTTTAGCTTTTAAGTTCTTTAAAAGTAGTCACATGGAGAGATTTTAACATTCAGGCAGCCTTTAATGTTCACTTTTGTATTAACAATGTGAGAAGTATTTATATTAATGAGGTGAAAGCACATATTCATTTACTGGTTTCTACTTGTTTGAGAGGCACTGAAGGAATCCTGAAATTCAACCCACCCGAAGAATTTAAGTGTCACAGACTGATAAATGATCAGTAGCTTGACCTTTTGCAAGCTGCTTTCTTATCTGCAGGATTATCCGTCATGATGAATGGACTGATGATTAATAAGAAATCTATGTAATTCTTTGTAACTGCATAAGCTTGTAGGTTGAGAAGAAAGAAAAGGAGTTTAGAATAATTTTTGCTGCACAGCATAGCTTTTACAGCATCACTTCTGGATTGATCCCAGGAAATCTTACTGTACAAACTATCTAGCTTGTCTTTCCGGATTCAGAAAGCAACAAAACCAATACAAAAGGATCCAATGTAAACTTTTACGTCATCCTTTTATACACGTTTTCATCAGGTCAGGCATCTTCATTTTTGACTGATTCATCCTACACCCTTTGTGTAGGATTCACAGCCCTATGTAAACATTAGATTCCTTCTGGAAGGAATTTGCTGGAAAACTGCAGTTTCAACTTGCCTTATGGTATCAGTTTTCTTGGAAACAAGTTTTGTAGAGCACAGCTGGAATGGTACTTGACTTTTTGTCTCTCCCACTGTCAGTCTACATGAATATGCCAGAAATAAATGTTGTTCAACTATCATTCATTTCTCTCATTCCCAATAGGAAAAATGCCTAGCAGTATTTTAGGACTCTATAGTATGGGAGCTTCTTCCAAGTTCGCCTAGCTTTTGGAGTTTATTACTACATGCAAGTCTGCCAAGCAGTAAGAGTTTTATTTCTGTAGTTTCTCAAGTATTTTGGTGAGGGCAGTAGCTACGAAACTGGTGATACTGGCACATAGGGATCCTAACGCATACTTAATGATTACCGCGACAAAGGCTTCTACAGGATCTAGTTCTTCTAGTTGTATCACTCTTAGTATTTTTAGACATTGAAAGACAATATCTAAAACTACTGCAATATCTCTCTATTGTAATACCTTGTACCAACCAAGGATGGTAAACGATCAGCAGCTTGATCTTTTGCAAGCTACTTCTTTATCTAAGGGATTATCAACTATTACAAAGGCTGGTAACATTTCTTTAGAAACACATTACTCTTTAGAAGCTGAGCTTTTAAACAGCTCGCTCTATGTATTGATAGCCGTTCTTCATGGATTCAAAATGACTTCAGAGTAACTGAAATAAGCTAAATTGTGAGACGTTAGATCTCAGTTTTTCATACAGCATGTAATCCAGTTTAATTTGTGAAAAGTCTTCATCAGCAGGCAATAGCACTGATAATGAAACCGGTAGTGTTATATAATCATCACGCAAATATAAGCATGATGCAAAACACTGCATAATTATCAATCTGTGTAACATCTGCTCTTACAGTTGGTAGTTTTGATTCAACGAAGGTTAAGTTCTGTTAAGAATTCCCTCTCTTGAAGAGATGATGTGTGGTTACCAAAGGCCTCAAATCCTTCTTTTGTGTTCCTGCAAAACCATCTCTAACCAGAGGACTAATTGCAAAAACAGAGCATGCCTTTTCCTCTCAGTATTAAACAACTACATTGATTCTTTACTTATTCATTGTCAGCAGTGTTGCTATCTACTCCCACCTGGAGATCTCCTGTAAGGGTCAGCTATCTTTTTGTCCAGTGGCTTGACTACTTCCTCTCTTTTCAGTTTCATCTACCACTGATCAGAGCTTACCTCTGATTTGAGCCTCTCGTTAGCCTCCTTTCCTCAGTCTTGACATTTGTTGGTAAGGCCACTCATACAATATTGTTTATTTCTGGTTCTTGTTTCCTATGAGCATCCTCCTCTTCCTGTTCTCCCAACATACATTTCACTTCTCTCCTCAATTTGTAGCAGGTTAGATCTTATGCCTGGGCTTCCTGACCTACCTTCTCTCCTTCTTCCTTCAAATTGTCACTCTTCCTTTGAAAGTTCTTCTACAGTGATGACCCCACTTTAAAGTATGTTTTCATGGTCCTTACAATGACAATCAATTGCATGGGCTTTCCATTTCCAAATCATAAAATGCTCCCACTTTAACAAAACACAGCTGCCATATGGATAGTATTTTGTAAGACAAATGTAAGCAGATAGAACCCAGCAGAAAAGCTAGTATCTCTGATCCATCAAGTCTCTGCAGGTGACCAGCCAGGGCAATGCCCCAAAATGGGACAATGGGCAGAAGATCCTGGGGCTGTGAAGGAAGGGAGTGTTTAGAGATGGTAGAAAGGAGGCAATGGTGATTGTGGGGTAAGAACAAAGTGAGAAGCTAGATCCAGACAGAAGAGAGTTGACAGTTTTTCCAAATCAGAAAAGATGAGGAAATAATGAACAAGATAACTATAAACTCTCTCACGAGTTGGACTGTGGAATACAGAAGAAATTAAAATACTATCAATCTGCCTGATGTGTTAAGAACACTCCCTTTGCTCCAAGCTGTTTTGCTTCTTTGCTCAATTAGCACTGTAAATAGAATGAAAAAGAAAAAACTTCTAGCACCAATTCCTGTTGGACTGAAGTAGGTGAATTTAAAATGTCAAAGATTGGCTAAATATAGATATAATGTGAATTACTTCTCTTTGAACTCTAAGAACAGGCAAGCTGTTGCAAGGTGAAATTCTGCTAAAACTCTTTTGCATGCCTTGGCCTCCCTTAAGATATAATTGCCAGGAGAGTTTAGAAATAAACTTGTATGTGTTTACTCAGAAATAAACATGAGTACCATCACGTTTCTTCCATTGGTGACAGTGTAACACACATTACTGCTTTTCAAACTTTTTGATTTGCATACTATTACAATTTTTACGAGGTGCAGACCCTTTTAAAAGAATTTAGTCTGATTGATAAAGACTTAAATATCTTAGCTCTCTTTTGCAGTCCCTTTAAATTCTTCAGGAATCCTAAAGATCTGCAGACTACAGGTTGAAAAATGCTCCTCTAGGTCACTGCTCTGCAGTTTTGTAGCTTGTGTGGAAAAAAAAAGATTCTAGTAAAAGGAAATCAGCAATGTCTACATGCACAGTATACTAGTGCAGAGATCCCCAGGCTTCCTTTAACCCTGTTAAGTGCTGTGTACTACCATACAGGTGCCACCTCAGCTCCTCAAACAGTATAGCAATGTTACTGTAAATCTGATCTAACAAGCTCCACCCCTAGGCAGCGCTCAGCAACTCAGTGCAGGACTGTGACAGCTCTGCTTCTTTCAGTGTCAGCTGACTGCAGCACGTTTGCATAGTATTGCAAGTGCATGCTGTAGGCACGCTGCAGGCACAATGGATGGGTGACAGAGGAAATTCATGCCAGACATGTGAATCAGATAATTCAGATTCAGATTACTTGTCTTCTGAGAGCATCTATAACTCTCCTGACTGTGTAAGGAACACAAACTCCTAAATCTAGGTGTTCTGAATCACACCTTATTCCAGATCTAAAGCAGCCACTGTGAATACCATCTGCTGTTAGCAAACTGAAATCCACCGGTGATATTTCTTTATCCAGGATGGGATGTAAGAAAACTGAAAAATACCACATCAATCCCCCTGTATGATACATATTCCAGAACTAGACGGTATCGTTACAATAATGAATATTAGTTAGCAGTAGAGTTGCACAGGCTTTTGAATCCACATGTCAGTATAAACCCATATGGCACACTGATATTCAAAGCCAGAGAACATTGGCTGCTCTACCACTTTCGGTATGCCAAAGTTGTGTGTGCAGTAAAGCACCTTGGCCTAACTCACTGAAAAGACAACAGCACATATGCATTTCTGATGTACAAGAATAATAGATTCCTTTGGCCGCATTTAAGAAAAGCGTTCAAACTGTTATACACGTAGTACCGTAACATGTAATACTATACTTCTACCCTCCTTTGGAGGTGACAGTTCAGCAGATTTTGAGAAGGAGGTAAGTTACATGCAGGTTCACGTTTAAGGCCTACTATTCAGAACATAAGAGCTGTTAACTGCAGGTAATGAATGCTCCCTCAAAATAACTTCAGAAAGATACATCCTGAAATTAAACAGAAAGGAAAGGAAGATATTTTGATAATTGATATTAAAGGAAAAACATACCGCTATGAAATGTTTTTAAGAAAGAATTATCTGTTTTTACCTTGAAATATACATTTTATTCCACACAGAGTGTTTAATTAGCTTTATGACTACTTTCTTGGAAATGAAACATGTCAATCGAAAAAATAGTACAAATTTTCAAAACAAATGCTTATTTGGGTATACTTTAAGGATTGTGCTAAACCCGGTAAATTTGCAATAACCATACTTTTTATGTCTTCATAATACATTATTCTGTACCGTTCGGCTTTCATGCTTCTGTTTCAAACACAAATGTTGTTCTCTTGTTGGATTTAACAAGTTCACATGCTCAAAAATATTCTCTTAAAAATTTTTTAGCAAGTCAAGAGCCAACATGGCAATTGTAAAATTAGTAATAATATCACTGTTGTCATCCTTGCAGACTACTACCCTTCTAAGTCAACATCCCCTCTGAAAATGGTTAAGGACAGAGGGCACACTCGGCTCTTGGCTAAACCAGCGCAACTCTGCTGACATCAAAAGGAATGCCTTGTGAGATTTCTTTTTTTGTATAAAAGCTTCATTGGAAGGTTAATGGAAATTAAGCTTTCAATCTATTTTAGATTTGCAAAAGGAGCAATTTATCCTGTATCACCGGGTAAAAATGAATTTTCCAAAGTATTAATGAATTTCTGTCTCATCCATGCTTTGAAGTTTCGATACCACTCTATCAGCTTTTTTCTCCTCTGAATCTTTTCTTGTAAGCTCTTTTTTTTTTCTTTCTCTAGAATAGCAGGAAGCTCTTTCCAGTTTTTAATAAAGATAAATGGAGCCCCCATGGTCTTTAGTAATTGCAATGGAGCACTGTGATACACTGATGAATTTCCACAATCACCTGGTGTCATCACATCTTCTACAACTGGCAGAGACCCATATGAACAAGCTTCGTATATTCTATAGCATTCTGTGTTTATTCCCACTGGGCACAATGTCAGATCACTCTGCAGCAAAGCATCTTGATAGTTTCTGAAACTTTCATTTGTTTCTTGAGGCTGCCATCTAAGAAAATAAGGGAGTTGGAAATTAACATTTTTCAACAGGCATAAATGCATTACAAAGAAAGGGAGAAATATGCTACAATTTCAAATATTTTTCAAATTTCTGAAAATGTGGATGTAAACATTTTACATGTACACCTACAGAATCAATAGGCTTGTATTTTTAAACCTAAATATTCTTAAGATAGCCTTCTAAAATATAGAAAAATCACTATTAAGAAGAGATTATAACATATTTTAGATATGGTCCTTTTAAGAAATTATTAGTACTTAGAAGTATAATAGACAAACTGAAACTTCAATTTAGTCTCTTGTATTACTCACATGAAGCACGTACCAACTTACTTCACAGCAGAGTTCCGAAACAGATGTGTCGGGAGACATTTGATGGACTTTTCAGTGAAACTTTTTTGCCTCAAATTTTTAAATCAGTAGAGGTTTACTCTTCAAAAATCATGATGAAAAGCAATCTGTTAACCCCACCAGTCTGCCTAGAGTGTCTTGGAACTTTTGTGAAACAGTTTATGCCACAGATACAATGTGAGATTCTTTGTCAGGACAGCCAATATCTTCTTAAGCACTACTGTGCCTATTACCACACATTTTACAGGTGTTGCTTGGGAAAATTAATACCTACAATCAGAACCCTACTCCTATTAGTCAAAAGATCTGTCTACTTACTTGAAACAAAAGATTAAATCCACTCTTTCATATAGAACTAACTCAACAAAACACAGTTGTCTTTTCTTCTTCTGGTAGGATATTAATGTGTACAAGGTGTTAAGACAACTATTTTTCGTCCCACCATAATCAAATGTGCCTAAGAACAAAATGACTGTCCTTATATATAGTAAGAATACATAGGATTGTTTTCTATGTATTTAAAATTACACTTTATGTACGATATTGCAACATTAAAGCTGTTAAGTTACTGGCGACCTACAGGAAAAGACTTGGCAATGTTCTCTTTGTTTCATTTATGACTGGTTATCTTTATTTGTACTGTTTTTTAACCCTGAAGAAAAGGTTAGTAACAATGAACGAGGACAGAAAGTTAGAGTATTTTCATGAAGTAAATCAAAGCTCTTACTGTTCTCTGGCTGCAATCCAACAAAGTTTATCTAACCCATCCTGTTTCAGAATTTCCAGTAGGGTTTCCCGAGAAGAGTTCTTATAAACTGTTCCTAAAAAGTTACACAGATATAATCTTGGATCGTGCAGCATAGACCAGCTGGGTTCTACAACTGGGAAATTTCTGTAGCTGTAATAAGAACACACACATGAGATAATGATGTGTTTTATGTCAGAGAAAAAAACATTTTGCACCATTTCATGTTTTCTGTAGCAGATTTTATATTTAAAAATGTTTTATTACCATTCCAAATCTGTAACTACAGACGGACCTGCAAGCAAACCTGTAAACGTCCTCACCTAAATGCTGATCTTTATTTATTTGTGGCCCTTGCTCTCTTCGGACATTCCAGACTATGTTTCCTCTTAGCATCGGAAAAATTATGTATATATGTTAGAAAACGTCCTGAAAAAATGCATTTTTTCAAAAGCAGCTTTTCACAATGTAAATACTATTTTTGATTGAAATGGCTTTTGATGAGGTTAATGGCTATTATGGAGTCAACATTATCTCAGCTACCTGAATCTCTGAATATGCTTATCAGTTGAAAATACCATTGCTACACTCTCAAAGGAATACTTCACTTTCATCTCTGTGGACTACATTAATCTAATCCCTTGGCTACTCCTAAATCACTAATTTTAGTTAACTTGACAGCTAGTGAAACACTGCTTCAGCTGAGGAGCTGGTACAAACTTCTTCATTACATAAAGTTTATTTAGTATTTTTTCTGGAACAGGTGAACGGTAAAAAGTCTTTTATTTTTCTCCTTCACATTCTCAAATTAAGACAGATATTCCTTCTAGTTTCGTTATTTCAGTGGATCACTGTACTATTTCCCTGTTGTTTCTCCTTCTTTTTTTTTTTTTTTTGGAAATAAGAAAACTGTAACCTGGTTCATTCTTTACTGGTTTCAAAGCTAGTCTCTATTTCATTTTATCTCACATTCATTTCTTAATCAACTTGAACAGTCCTGGAGACACATTCACTTTCTTCATCTCTCCAAATCTGGATGAACAATCCTTTCAGACAAAGAGGAGAATTGGGAATGTTAATTCTCCTGTTCTCAGAGAACCACTTTTCTTCATACCAAATATTTTTGCAGCATACTGCATCTTTCTTTTCTCTCTTTATTTGGAAACATGGCCCATTCACACGACTTCTACAGCTTTTACATCAACAGCTGCAAAGCCCCATTCTGATACCTTTCTCCATGCAGTCATACACCTCGGTCTACTACTGTAACCGTAACCATTGTTGCTTTGTTATCCAAATCTCATCTTAATCTTGACACCTCAAAAATCAACTACTTTTGCTTAGAAACTTCAAGAACATTAATTCTCTGACACTATCAAGAATCCAATTTTACTGTATTTTAATGATATAGAGCAAATTTAATCTATGTATAAAAATCAGTCAAAATCTGCAATATTTTCTCTCTCATAAAGCAGATGAACATATTTAACTAATTGTGGGAAACGTATTAGGAAATGGTAGCCCAGTTTTAGGATAAAGTGCTGCTGAGTGAACAATTTGGCCTAAAGAGAATCCCTTTTTGCAACCTGCACGGATCAAACTGAATGAAAAATCAATATCATATCATCAGTGCAACCAACCACAACCATACAGCTCCACAGAGCTTGCAAGCTAGCACAATACAAGGTAGGAAATTCAAATTCAATACAAGATATGAAAACAATCCTGCATTCTTTCCATCTTTTGTTACCATTACGAGTAGCTAAAATACTGCAACTGGAATAACCTTGTTAAAGAAGGGTAAACTTGGGAAAAGATACACCTAACTGAACTAAACCTGTTTCTACTCCACATAATTAGCCTGAGTACTAAGCGTTGCAAAAAAATTTTGTGAGGAAGCAGCTAAACCAGCTTAGGTTACTAGAGACTTGCACCTTTCTGAGATACTGGAGTATACCAATTACAGAAGGGAGGTACAGCCAATTTCTTTTTATGAGCCACAAGAGAAAGGAAAAAAAGCAAGAATATATCACCAGTACTACCCCTTCCCTGTCCTAAACAAGCACTAGTTGGAACTTGATTATATACCAATCTTTTAAAACCCTATGTTACATCAGCAGTTACAATAAATGTCAAGAACAGATCTACTGATGAAAAAATAAACAAACAAAAAATACTACTAGACAAAAGTTCACTTTTTATAGAGCTCCTTAAAACCTGGCATTCTTTTTCATTTATTTAATTTCAAAACATAATTTCTAAAGATTCTAATGTCTGATTTAGAAAATCAAACAGAATTACGTTCCACAATTTAGTTAGTATAATCATTTTGGACAGTGCAGTAACATTCAGAAGTATTTATTATTCCTCATGCATTCTTAACAAGTCTTTATATATATATATATGTATGTATGTATGTATATAATAATATATATATATTCATGTCTACAGCACTTACGTAGCTACTCCTAAAGGCCACTGGAAAATATCTTCTTCATTTACCAACGTATAGTCATACGTTACAAAGAGCAGATTTACAAATCCTCCGTGTCTTTTCAGGTATGGTTGAATCCATTCATTGTTGCACTGCTCATTTCCAAGCAGCACAACAGCAACATGCTGTATCTTGTGAGTTTGAATTAAAGTTTGTGCGTAATGCAACCACTGAGTGGCATAAGCGATCTTTGCTTTTTCTCTTCCATTCAGAACTAGCACAACATTATCAGCTTCTACCGAGAAGTATCCAGGAACTACAGATGGACCAGTGATGAAGCTGTGAAAACCAAAATACAAAGACCAAACACTTTTAAGACAAATTATCAACGCTACCTAATCCTCTAAATATCTTTAGTGCACAGTCTGTACTCTAGGGACTTTTTCTTCTATAAAGTAAATGCAATATACTGTAATGTAACTGTGCAACTGTGTAACAATTTCTGTTGTTAACATCTACAGCTATAATACAGGAATAAAATGTGCCTTAGGCCTTATTCTGAAAATTGAGGAGATATAGACTAAAATGGAAATAGGTAATTTGTCAATAAATCAGAACTAATACTATATTCAAACATTAAAATCTAGATAAATCAATCGACTTAAAAAAGGATGTCCTTTGTTATTCGTGAAATGACAAACTTTGTATTCTTTCCAGAAATAACCAACAAATACTGTATAAGAACAAGAGAGAAGCCCCACCCCAAACCTGTAACAGTATATTAAGAGACACTCTTAAGAGAAACAGTTGTTTGGATGGTCTGGTGTACTACAGATCTTTTGTGTAATTATGGGTAAGTCAGGGTTAGACCAAACAGACTGAGTAATCCGATTCCAGAGTAGAATCTGTTAATACAGAGGTATTCATCTAAAGGTAAACTTTTGTTGCTTCTATAACCTGGGTCAAACTCCAGGCTTTGACAGCACAAACATTTTTGGTATAAAACCGCATTTCTAGATCTTGCACACTCTACTCTAACAGAGGAATTTCAGTCATCTAACAAAATCCTTATACCACTGATCATTCATAGGTATCTGACAAATGCAATTGATGTACTGTCATGAAGTAATCAATGTTTGCCAGCTCCTGCTTTAGCTAACTGCTGTGCTAAGACTACTGACTGAACTCAAAGCGTTAGCGATTACACAGCTTAGGAAAAAAGAGCGGAGGGGGAAAAACTGCACACCTTTTTTTCAGGAATCCATAAAGTGTTAGTTTTTGAGGTCTTCTGCATTACTACGGGCTTTCAACTACCAGTTAAACTTAAAACTCATGCTCATTCTAAATTAACCCATGAAGTGCTTAGGTTGACAGCTAGTTTCAGTTCAAAGATAAATGTGCCTGATGAAGAAAAGAAAATTCACAGAAAAGCAACAGAAGCTACTCCAGTGAGGCTATCTGAAACAGATTAGCCTTATGCAAGCGTATTCTGAGCTAAGCCTGACATGCTCCTGGCTCAGTGGGAGCATTGTAGAAACAAGACTCACGAGACCTTTGATTTGGGCCCAAGATTTTTAGTAATTTAAACGTAAGTCAGGTCAAGGCTTGAACTCAAAGGTTAACATATGATGTGAAAATACTCCATTGGGCACAAGGACACCAACACCCTCATCAGCACATCCTCATTACCAGATTCTTAAGAGATATCACTTTGAGCATCACAACTCCTAAAGCAATCAATAGGATATATATTCTATCAATAGGATATATATTCTATCCAACAATCACCTTGTAAAAAGAGACCCGGGGATAAAGGGTTTAAATCAATGAACAAAGCATTGCAATGCCACCAACTGTACAGATATAACACGATGTAGAGAAGTACAGAAGGGGAAGCAGTGGCCCCTTGTGAAGGAAAATATGAAGTTCAACAGCATAAAACTACATCGGGGAAGAAAGAAGCACTACGAGAATCCCATACTCTCACAGAAAGAAACATAGCATTAAGGTTGTGCTGTTAACTCCCAATCATAAAAACAATAGTGATCAGGAGATGTGAGGGAGATCAGAGAAGCTGCAAAATTAAGACAGGCAGTAGTACTAAGAGATATCCACTACTCATACATAGATTGGATCAATGCCTCAGCAGGATGAGGGGTAGAGATTACGTTTTTGTACTCAGTGAATGACTGCTTCCTAGAAAGTCCTTGCTTCTCCTTCCTGCTCTTAGAACTTACATGAAAAGATGCTATTCTGGACTGGGTCTTCAGCAATATCTAGACCTACTTAAAAAGGTATTAGTCACACAGCCCACTCTGAAACAGCAATCACAATATGATTAAGTTTAATACTGTAGCAGGAGAGAGCATACCAAATAAATCCAGCACAGAGATATTCAGTATCAAATAAAGGAACTATGTAAAAATGAAACAACAAAGAAAAAAACCCTTAAGAAGAGTAGTCTAAACAACAAGAAGCTTGTAAGCAGCTTACAAGCTGCTTACAAAATACTGTATAAGAAGCCCAGGTAAACCATGTGCCACAAGTTAAAAAGAAAATGCAATGCAGTAAGAACCCCAAGTGGCTTAACAGAAAAGTCAGGGAGGCTGTTAAAGGGAAAAGGTCAACATTAAAAAAAAAAAAAAAAAAGCTAGCCCAAATAAGGACAGGAAAGCTCATAAAACATGGCAGATCAAATGTAAACAGAAAATTAAGTTTAAAAAGCAATTTGAAAACTGCCTTGTAAAAGGATGCATAAGCTGATAGGTAATAGCTCTTTCAATATATCAAAAACAGGAAGACAGTTACAGAATTCGTGGGACCACTGGAAGACAAAGGCATAAAAAAGATACTCGGAGACAACAAAGGCATAGCAGAGAAGACTCCCATACCCAACTCATTCTCTGCAGCAAGAAACAATGTAATACAAGAAGTATTATATCAAATGGAGAAGTCATCATTAACATCATTAAGTCTGAAATCACTCACTCATTGTACAGCAACAGCTGAAAAGCCAACTAGTGCTGGGCATTATCGGGAAGAGTGCTGAAGACAAAAAGTAAGCTTTCTTTTGATGCCACATCTTGATTACTGCGTATTAACCAGCCTCCTCATCTCAAGAATGACAAAATGGAGCAAGGAAATAAATAGAGCAGGGCAACTAAAATGACTGAGGAGATGGAGAAGCAGTCTTAGGAGGAAAGAGTTTACAGGCAGAGACTCTTCCATTTTAGAGAAGACTGGATGGATAGGGTAAACAGAGAATTGCCATTCACCAAATCCTGCGTTACAAGAATTAAGGAGAGTTCTAGCAGGAGAGAAACTAGTAGGAGATTGGTTTAAAACTGATGAAGCATTTTTATACAGCAGAGCATGAACACCTGCAGGTTGCTGACAAAGGATGTTATGAGGGAAGATAGTGACAGCAGTTTCAGAAAAGGACTAGACAAATTTATGAGAAATACGCCTATAGACACTAATGGGAATAAGCAGGCATGTTAACTCTCAGCATCCCTAACACAAAAACTGGAGGAAGATGAGGAAGGACTGCAGACAGCGGCAGCTTCACATCATCTCCCTAAACAGCATCTCCCACCACCACTGTAAGGTAAGTCTTTACTAGACTGACCACTGGTCTGAACTGGCAGGGTACTTTTTATGTTCTCATACCTGTTCTGTTCACCCTGGGAAAAGAGACGAGAATAAACGTTTCCTTTTTTCAGGTGAATGCCTTAACCATTAGATAAAACTCCAACTCCCTTTTCTCACCGGCCATGTGGAAGCTGTCACTGTTTGCTACTTGATGGGACAGCTTCAATAGGCAGATAGCGAGAACACTCACCAAAGAACCTTGTTGCTACGTGCAAGGTTTGTGAGCAGCTTGAGCTCACGTATGCGTTTAACTTGCCCTAGGCACCACACAGGCAGCTGAAGTGGCTCCTCAACTATACACTTGCTTATGTCTTCTGTTCATGGTGCTAGGTACAACTCAGGTTCATGACTTCTTGCAGGGCTTTTGGAGTGCAAGGGCTTCCACACGCTCTTCAACTGCTCTACGGTCCTGTCGGTGACCCAGTGTACTACCTACAGTAGGCCCGTGGATCACAGATCAAGCAAACTGCTGTGTCTGTGTTAAGGACCATGGAGTTGTACAGGGGACAAGTGCAGCAAAAATATGAGGTGCAATCACTGCTGGAAAGTAGGTATGGTTTTCTGTGCTTACATAGTGCTGGGACTAAAAAGTGGGATGCTGATTCAAGGCGTAGGAAAACTATGCAGGAGGATGTGGGATGCAGGCTGCCTTGAGTTTGGAGGATTCAGGTGAAGATTAGGTTCTTTGGGAAATCCTTTGGCAGCTAATGAAATCTTTGTTAGTTTACTTTGTCTGCTGACTGATATGCTTTCACTCCGTGATCTGCCATGAATCTAGATGGTCGTAATTTGCATAAAGGCAACAGGAGAATGGCACAGAAGAAAACTGCTGAACAACTGGGGCTATCAGGGACAGGGATTGGGGGAAGGTAGCAATGAGTGTTAAAATATGAAGAGTGTGACTGTCAGAAGCACAGAAATTTAGGAATGCCACTACTAAATGGTATGAAGGCTGACTCTTCCCTGCTCTATGATATCCTCCTGTGTGACAGGAGAGAAGGATGCAAAGTGCGTACAGATGAAGTGAGACTCTTCTCAGCAGCACCCAGTGACAGGACAAGAGGCAGCGGGCACAAACTGATATACAGGAAACTCCATCTGAACATAAAAAAACACTTCTTCACTCTGAGGGTGGCTGGACACCGGAGGTTGTTGAGTCTCCATCTCTAGGAATATCCAAAACCTGACTGGACATGGTCCTAGACAAGCTGCTCTTGCTGAACCTGTCTGAGGAGGTGGGTTGGACCAGATGATCTCCAGAGGTCCCTTTCAACCCCAAATATTCTGCGACTCTGTCAGACAATAAAGAGGTCAACAATTCCAGAAAATAAGTTTCTTATCAGTAAGCAGCCAAATTCATATGCTAGCTCTTCCTCACAAAAAACTACAAAATAACTTTTCTGGTTTGACCAGAAAGTAGAACTTCAGCTATTTAATTTCTAAGGACTAATTCTTAAAAAGGCAGATAAATTTGCATGTTTTCTATACTTTGCACAAAAAGTTCTTACCAGCCTGTCAAATTTTGAAGTCTGCTATGTTAGTACCTGATTTAAACTTTATGTTTTATAGGAGCTAGTGTCCTAGTTGAGGTTAAAACTAAGAAAAAGCTCCTTGGTAATCAAAACACTATAAAATTAAGGTATTTGCAACTGATAGTATTAAAATAATTGCAATTTTGAGGAGACGGACAAAACAATGTACCTCTGCATCTTCTCACACTTTTTAAGTTTCCAACATACAGATTGTTGAAGTTAGCACAAATTAAGTTGTTATCATGCAGCTAGTACCTGAAATGCGTTTTTCCTGCCTTTTGGCTTCCTTCTCTCCACTGTGCAGTTATATCAGCTGGCTCAAGGAGCCCTTCAAAAATATGTTGCCAAAGGTAAAGACCTACACAAATGATGAAGATACGATGGAGAATTTGAATGCACATGTTTTACCTACTCCGCAGTTCCTGCAAATCATTTTTTCTGGGAGATAAAAATGCATGTAACAACATAAGAATTTGCTAAAGAAATGTCAGAGCTTTCTATGTAACATGGGCTTTGCTCCCCAAATTCCATGTGATTTGGAATTAGTTAAGATGGTATTTTCACACAGCAGGGCATTTAAAAAGATTCTTTGGCAGTCAAGAGAGTCAGTATGAAGACATATCACACTACCGTTTCTGTTAGCACCTCTTTCTGGTGCATCTAACACTTTAAAAATTAACAAATATTAATCAGCACTTTAAGGATAAATGTAATTCTTCGTAAGCTTTTGTGAAATACCTCAAATTGTTATGATGGAATGCAGCAGCACATAACATACCCCTGTGTTCTATAATGCCACGTAAAAGTTCAACTGAAGCTGAAAACTGTACATTTTCAAAAAAGCTGACGTAAGTACAATGAAGTGTCGTCAGCGGTTGTCAGAGGTCAAGAGGAGCTCGAGCCCCCTGTTTATCAGTGGTAGCTGTACTACAGTACACAAAATGCCTTACTCCTCACCATACAATGCTTTCTTTCACAAAGTGTAAACGCGACAGAAAAAAGATATTCTTTGTTTTAGGCAAGCAAGGTGGCTGTCGTTCATGTCAGATTATGAGCTAGATTCAATTAAAAAAGTAACAGCGTTTGTCTGCCGTTTGTGCCAAATGTCAAAAAAAAAAGTCTTTAAAACAACTAAGAGCTAGCGCCTAACTATTGTTACGTTGGTGTTAACAGGATTTTGCATAAGCTACCACCCATTTGCAGATACCCACGTTATTTAATCATATACAAATGACAGTAACTTAAAGAAAGAAAAAACGGAGCACCGTTAACGTATCAGAAAGGTTAAGCGACTACTAGAAACGCAATCGCACGCGCTTACCCACCGCTGCTTTGCCCCAGATCTGCACTCTGCGAGCGGCTGGCTCTAGGGGAGGTCTCCCGCGTGTTAGCGCTCGGAGGTCAGCCGCACGCCTCTGCTGAGCGGCGGCCTGCTCGCTTCTCTCCTCGGCTTCCCAAGGGTTCCACTCCTCACCGCCCAAGCGGACATGTTCTGTGTGCACGCAACACGCAGATATAACTGACGCGACCCCCCCCTCCTCCTCCTCCTCCCCCCAGGTTTGCAAAGCCCCTCCGTTCAGGCCACATGAGCTAGCTGACCCCGTGAAAAAGCGGAGTTGTTATCTCGGAGGGGTGGGACGCGCAAGAGCTGCTCTGCGGGACTGGGGGCCGCGATTCCCAAGCTACTGCTGCTTTATTCCCGTCGGCAACCTTCAAGCGCCTTGGCTCGCTCGGGATGGACCCGCGACGTGAATAAACCTTACACTGGGAAAGGCCCCCGGGAAGAGTGCCGGCACCTGGTGCGATTAGAGAGGGAGCAAGCGGCGCCGCGCCGGCCGCCGACCCCCTCCGCCATCACCGCGGCGCCTTCCGGCCTCGCACAAGCCACCAAGGAAATGGCCGTCGCCAGCGAGGCCTCGCAGCGGCGGGCGGCTCCGACGCCTCGGCCCCGGCCAGGGGCTGCCCCCGGCCCCCGCCCGCCCCGGCGGAAGCGGCCCCCGAAGGCGCCCTGGCCCGGCCTTCCCCGCACGCAGCGCGGCCCCGGCGGCCGAGCGAGGGGCGCCGAGACCCCTGCAGCGCGCAGCGACCTCCCCCCGCCGCGCACCGCCGCCCGCCAGGCCCGGCCGCCGGCGGAGGGGCGGCTCGGAGCGCAGCCGGCCGCCGCTCTCACCTCGCGGGCCGCGGCGGTCCCTGCGCGCCGGGCGGCGGGGCCGGAGGAAGAGGCTGTAGGCCGCGTAGAGGGAGAAGAGGCCGTAAGCGACGAGCAAGGCGGAACAGAGGCGCCTGCGAGCGCCTCGCATCCCGCCCGGCGCGGGGCGGGCGGTGCCCGCGGGCGGCGGGAGGAGCCGCGGGCCGCCGCCGCCGCCCGGCTCGGCTCGGCCCTGGCGCCCTCGCCCCTGGGCTTCGTGCGGGGGTGCAGGGCCTCAGAGCCCCCCTCTGCCGAAACCTGCCGCTCCCCTCTCCTCCCCCCCCCCCCCAAGCCCCCAAGCGTGAAGGAGCATGTCCAGGCGCCGGTGGCAGGTTGGTGGCTGCCCTGACCGGCAGCGGCCGTTTCCAGTGAGCGGCATGATAGCGCCGTGTAACCCGGCCTGTAAGCGGGGACAGGTGGATTCAGCAGCGTTGTCAAATCCTGAGAGTTGTGCGTGGGAGGGAATGCTCTGCACCGGCTGAGTTGAGTCATTTTTGCATAATACGAGAATGGATGTTCACCAGTCCTGGCTAAAAACGGGTCCTGCCAGCCAGACTTCTAACCTTAGACGTGATCCTAACATAAGCCGAAAGCACAATGACCTTAACATACTCAAAGCGTAGACATTGTCTGCTGTAATAGAGATTTCTAGCACAACACACAACCCTGCAGCCTGCTCTGGAGCTAAGCTTTTTTTTTTTTTTAATTTGATTTTTCTTTACCACTAAACTTTGCTCTGATTCCGGTCTAAAATTTATTCCACAGACCTCTATTTGCTCAAAACCAAGATGTAAGTAGTTGCCAGAGCAAGTCTTCTGGAATAGGCTCACAGTCAGCGCACTGCACAGTCCTTAATCTAACTTAACGACCTCCACATTTATTAAGCCAGAAATGTATCCTGATGACCTATAGTGGCAGCAATGATCGCTTTATTCTGGCATCCCTTTCTGAATGTCTGCCTTAGCCTAACTCATCGCTTTCATCACAACAGATACTAATCCTACATGTAACCCTGGTTTTAATCCTACCCATTTAAAACCTGAATATAAAATAGGCAACTCTTGTCAGTACTGAAAGTCATCTGTTGCAGAAGTGAAGGTGGTATGCTTGTTCCTGTTTGGCATCATGACCACTTCAGTTAAAGTAATTTATAATTTTATGGAAAAAGTGCACCAGGTAAATGCTTTCGAATGAAGACTGAGATTTGCTTTTGCCTTTCTGTCTTACTAAATTTGTGTGAATGCACAGGGAAGTGGTACAGTCATAGCCTTTGGGAAGATCAGAGGCACGCTCTATATAGTAACCGATGCTAAGTGATTTACGGCTTTGACTGCAGTCTGTTTTCTGGACAGTATCAGTATCTGGATCCATGTGCTGTGACTTGCAAAAATTCATAGCAAATCTTTGCACTAAGTGTTCACTATTTAATTTAAAACAGAATATGACAGTGAAAGTAAGATAAATGATAGAACCAAAAGGGAAGGAGAGGATAATAGAGCTGAACTAAGAAGGGCAAGGAAGGAAGTAAAATGTTAAATCATTTGGGAACAGTTTTGTTATTGCACAGCTTCATTGCTTTGAATAATGATTACAAAGTTCTGTCTTCTCCCCACACAGATGTAGTTAATTTCTTATAAACATAACAAAGAGGGGACTTCAGAAAGGAAGTCAGGAAGGACTTTTCAAGAAGACTCCTAAGAAGGGTTTGGATTATAGACCATTTTATAAATAGAGTGAAAGTCTGTTTTTGCATGTGGGCATTTCAATAAAAAGTGCAAAAGCAAATGTGATTTGGAATAGCGGGGATCATTAATGAGGAGGCCTTTCGCAACAGCAGTGGTACGGTGGTCCTATCTACAGCAGAGGAGAAAGGCACGCCAGCCATAAGTGAGAAGAACAGGCAGAAACATGCGATGTCATACAAACTCTTACAACAGCAATAATGGCTTATGGCCTCAGAGTAGATGACAGCGTTTGATCATTTGGGAAGAAATTCAAATGCAGAAGATAGAGTGAAAACAGATGTGAGAAGGAACAGCATATACTTCCTGAACATAACATCTTAATCTTACACTTCCTACCTCCATTAATTAATTTTACATTTTGGAAGTGGCATTAACTCATTCCATGGATAGAACAGGATGGAAAAAGCAACGCATAACTAAAAAAAGGGCATTAATTTTATAGGAAGAGCTTTGGCTCTTGTTCAAAAAAATCCATGTGAATTAAGGACAGACTCAAATAAATGTTTTTTCTCTGATGCAAACTCAGATCACATTGAAACCAGCAGGACTTAAGAACATACTTAATGCTAAGAATGTACTAAGAGGCTTTCTGGGATGGAATGAACAGAATGCCTAAATTAATTCGGATCTTGGAGTAGGAGCTTTGTCTACACACTGTGGAGAGGTGAGAGTTACAGAAGCGTAGAACTGGAGGGAACCACCTTAACCGTGAAGTCTCCTGAAATCATGGGAAATCATGCAGCAGATAACAAATTTAGGAGTTGCCTGTACTTCATACATAGTGTCTGTGGTGGCCTACAAAGCTCTAGGAAGTACTTCTTTCAAGTACTCCATAACAAACTTCAGATCTCTTTTAGAAGACCAAAAGCCAAATGATGTGTCACAAGAAGAGGGAAGATCAAGAACACTGTGGATGACCTAGACCTCTGCACAAACAAAATATTTTAATCCTCTAGATGATACTAAGAAACAGACATATCCTACAGTGCAGAAAAAGATGAAAGGTAGTGGCTAATTAGACACAGAAAAAAAAAATTCTTTCCACCTGACCCCGAATTTGGTGAATCAACAGGTTTTGATTCTTTCCTTAGCTCTGAGATAGCTTAATGTACGAACTTGTGGCAAATTAACTTGTCTTGTGGTGCTCCAACTTACTTATTGTAAAATATTCATAAAACGAAACTTTTGGGAGCGTTGTGGAGCTTAGTCAATTTAAAGTAGTTACATCTTTGTTTGAATGAAAGGTACTAAATAAAGGCAGGAAGAGTTATAACAACGTAGGAAAATGTATTTAACAACAACGTCTTTAAGCAGTAAAAACTAAATATGAAAAGTCTTTTAAGTTATATGGCATCATAAATTGTGAGCTCTGAGGGATATCAGGATCAATAACAGTGTAATTAGGGAAAGGACTAAAAGTGTCGAGTATATTCAGGGAATGCCTGTTCTGCAGGAGAATTCTTTGCAATGAATGAAAATTGTCATGCAGTTTCAAAATAATGATTATGAAGCCTATTGGAAGCTTAAGTCAAAATCCATTCTCCCATATATCAGGTAGTTTTCAGTTGTAAAAGATACTGCAAGAGTGATGCGGATGATACTAGACATCGTTATGAAGTTTGCTTTTGAGCAGTGACGGTATCCTACCAGGCACCTAGAAAATAGTTGCCCTCTTAGATGAAGTTGGTATTTCCACTGCATTTCCAAACTGATTAGACCAAACATGGTTTTAAATGGCCCCAGTCATGGGGCTCATTTGACTTTTTTCTGTCAAAAATATTTTTTTCTGTGCAAATATGATAAAGGCAACGCTTCCTGCTATTTAATTTATTCTTCTCCTGCCTGTCCACAGTGGATTATTCTTCTGTCTCCTTTACACCTTTCGAATTAAAACCATTATTAAATTCTGTGGTGTAACTTTTCCTACTTAGCTGTTACTTAGACTCTACTCATTAGGCCATTGACTGTTAGGTTGAAATTGATTGATAGGTGTCATTGGGAAGTTTTAGAAAACGGTATTGGTCAATAGGTAACATGTGCAGATCTGAGGATGCAGCTAGGAATGAAAGAAGGCATCAGATAGACATTTAACGGGAACAAGGAACGAAGACAATTGTTGCCAGAATCTCTATGGAAAAGTTTTGGGGCGTAATTACTCCTCTGAAATTTGTTAGTCCCTCTTTTCATAAAGAAGTTTGCAGCGTTTCCTACTGCCACCTGCAGGGTCTAGCAGGCAGCTGCTGTTCTACGCAAGCCAGAGTCTGCCGTGAGAAGAGTGAAAGGCAAAAGTCTGCAGGAGGCAATTAAAGCAACATGGGCCGAGAGGGAGGCCCTTCGCCGGCTGCAGATTGCGGTGGGGACTCAGAGCTTTGATAGAGGGTCACCTCCGGATAGGTCTCTTGTGAAGAAAGGTGTAACAGGCCTGGGTGCTCGTTACTGCTCCGCTGATGGAATGAAGGCTTCACTGCTGGCTCTGGTTCATAGGAGTTCACCCTAACATCATCCTCCTGGCAGAAGCGAGCGCAGGTTAACTTGTTTTCCCTGAAATTAATTATGGTGCCTGAACTGTTACACCTCTGGCAGGGAGGTGATGGTAAGCAGCTGCTGATCATGAGGAGCAGTTAAGGGCAGTGACCGCTTTTTCATTAGGAAGGTGGCCTGATAATTTCTTGGAAAGAAAGCTAGTGTTGAAGCATCTTTCTGAGAAACTAATGTAGTGCAGGAACATCCAAATAAAGCATTTTTTCAGCCTAATGAAATGGCAAAACCAACTGCCATATTCCGTTGCCCTTTGCGTCTCTCGGATACAAGACTTTTCTGAAGACGTTTTTAGGTATCAAAGGGTTCTCCTCCTATGTTGTACGTGTTGCATTTATCGTGTCTCCAGGCTGTTGTCTATATAGCCATTCAAAGCATACATCTGTTTAAAACACTGTGTCCTATAACACAAAGAAAGGGCTCATAGGTGAGGCTTTCAGGACTGTTTCATATCTTACACATTTTTTTAACATATGTTTTAGAACCCAGTCAGACCTTTCCAGCAACCCAGGTGGGTGTGATGCCTGCCATGCTCACTCTCTACTGTGCTCCACCTTGCTCCTTTAACTGTTTCATCTCCAGTATTTTGTTAGCTTGGCGTATAATAAAGGAAGGCAGTAAAGTCAGTTCCCTGGTCCTTTTTCTTTGGTTGTTCCTACCCAGATAAAAACTTCATGGTTCATTTGCTATTGCAATAGACTAAATGCATCCTCTTAAAAACTCTTGTTTCCAGAATCTTTTACAATTTTAAGTACCAATCTAAGGCAGATAAATATGTTAAAAATATTTGGAAAACCAACACCAATACATTGGTCTATTTGCATAAATTTCCAAGGTTTTTCAGTAGTGTAAGTGACTGCTTTGTGGATAGCAGGGACTATAATCTATCATCCCCCATGTAGTACATACAGAATACCTCTTCAGTCCATTTTGTACCAACACAATTTTTGCTTTCGGTAGCATAAAGACACATATATCACATATCACATCCGTCTGACAGATTCCAAGGCAAGTCATTTATGCTTATAGGAAAAACTATGGCACGTTTTGTACTAGCAGGAATTTTGGCCGTATTTAAAAAAACTATATTAGCATATTACGATACAGTAGTGTGAGTTGCTCTGTGAGTTTTTGTATCACGTGAACTATATGGGGATGATGGGATCATTTAAATTCTTCAGTATAAAATTAAGATTCTTGCAGTGCCATTTAAAAATCACTTGAAACTGCAATTTCTTTTAAAATGAATTTCTGGAGAGCGAGGAATGTAATCTCCCATGGGGGAGTTCTAGAGCTGTGCTTTGCAGTTCCTTTGGTGGCCTGTGACCAGTTATGCTCTTGCTACATGATCTCATATGAATATCTCGTATGAGACTCATGTATGTGTAACTGCCATGTGCTTTACATGGCAGTTACACAGGTGATAAGGAAAGGAATATAGAGCACTTGAGACTTGGTGGCAGTGTGTGAGCTGTCTGAACAATTCAGATGAGCTGTAGTTTATTCACTACTTATCTCTGGGGATTTGTTAGGAAAGCCGGGAGGCGTATGTGTGAATTGTGTGCGTGTGGCTCAAAGACTTGTAGGCTGGCTATCACTGACTTCAAGGAGGCTTCATACAATTTAGGTTTGGAAATTTCAGTTAGCTATAAGTGGAGAAATATTTCATGAAATAGATCTATTTGTGAAATTGCATCCATATGTGGCCTGGTCAAAATTTGTGGATTTTGTGATCCAATCTTTCTTTATCCAATGACTTCAATACTGAAGAATTAAACCTGTTCTCAAGTTTCCATAATATGCCCCCCTCCTCCACAGTTACAACTTTTTAAAATTATTTACAGCAATGAGTTGCTCAAAAGCTGGAAGAAGGCTGGGAAGGAAAGCGGTGGAGTTAGGACTTTGCTCTGCAAGAGAGCAGACCTCTGTTTGGAAGGGATATTGCTAGACAGAATCACCTGTGAAGCTGCCATAACATGGAGAGGTGCCTCACTATAGCAGGTTAATTTTTAAAGAAAATGTTCTGAGAGCTCAGGAACGAACTGTCCTGTTGCGCAGGAGGACTGGAAAATTCAGTAGAAGGCCTAAGCAAGTAAATTCTTGATGAATTAAAAATCAGAAAAAGGAGCATTCAAGAAGTGTAAACAAGAATTAGTTACAAAGGTCAAGCATAAAAACATTGCTCAGATGTGTAGAGTTGAGATCAGGAAGTCCAAGGCTCAGCTGGAGAAAAAAACTAGTGCAGGACATAAGGGGAAATGAGATGGATTTCACAAGGAGGCAGTAGCAAAAGGAATCAGAGAAAATGTGGGTCTGTTGACAGAGGGAGGAGAAAATCTGGTGGTAGACAGTAAGGAAAAGGTTGAAGTGCTCCAAACCCCATCAGGCACACAAAGGAGAGGAAAATTTTCCACCCAGATATTTCCAAAGCATTGTCGTTATGACTGTTTCACTGGAGAGCACTTGTCAAACCTGTCAGCTGTATTTGGAAAGGAGCTAAACACTAGTTTCCCAGACTGGGAGCAAATTTGCTCCAGTCATCCTGTTGAACTTTTCCACTTTTGATACAAAAGGTGCTGCCTTAGCTTTCATCTCAGAGTCAAAGGTGTTAACACAATACGTAATTATAGAAGAGGAATTCATGTTCTTGCTATAGAGCCTTTGGACAGGAAGTGTTTAATATGCAAAGTATTAAATATGGCTTAAATTTTAGATAACATTGCCTAGTCCCTGTAGTAGCTGAACAGTCTTATGCAGTGACTTCAGATTTAACATCTCTTTCGTGGCATTAAATAATGACCATTTTCCAGGGAAAAGAGAGGAGTTCACTGATGTGGTCAGAATCTATTGTTGCTGGAATGTGATTTCAGCTCTTGAAAACAGACACAGGGTTTGCATGTGTGGTACTGTTTCTTACCCAAAACCTCGTTTGCCAGAGAGGAATGAATTGAAGTCTACTGGGACCCCAAGACAGGCTAATAGAAACTGTGTTTTTGCCAGTTTCAGCCCTGAGTACGAGGTTCTGTTACAGGATTTTTGTTTCCTTCATCCTGATGACAGTTTGCTCATTCTCTAACTGGAAAAAAATATTGCAGGAAAAGTTAAGTGTTCAAGAGCTCCTTGCCTCCTTATTATTCTCTCCTCAAGTAAGAGCAACGTTCTCTTTAAGTTGCTCTCTTTGTGTTTAAATCAAATTTATCTGAACCTGATGACTTCCACATATTTCTTATGCTTCTTCCTAATCTTGTTTACTTGTCTAGGAACCCAGATTACAGTTTGGCTTGCCTGGGGTTTCTGCAAACAACGCCAGTATCAGAAGCTGGAGATGTTGGGTGTGAACAGTCCTGTGAACTCCAATCCATCTTGCTACTTCTACTCCATCTCTTGTGTAGTCAAAGGTCAGAGCCACTATTTTGGGTTCTTGATGCAGGATAGTTGTATGAGGAATGTTTTTTGGTAGTTGCATAGTAATCCAAACCCATTATGTATAATCTTTTCAGGAAATAATCCTTTATCAGCAGATGTGGAAGCCCTCAGACAGCCATCACGCCTCTAAAACAGGACAAAGAGCACAAAATCAAGGAGTGCTTTCGTGCTGCTGTGTTTTGAAGAATGATGTGCTGCAATGAATATATTTTTCCTGATTGATGTGAAAGATATAAAAAAAGCTGCTTTTAAAGATCATGCTCATGAATTGATCTCAGGAAGAATGATTCTCCTAGAAATAACCTTTCCTAAGTCTGAAAAAATACTGTTCCAGAAGTAACTACAGACATGTTTGAATGGGATTCTCAGAATGAGATTATTCCTCAGTGCAGATCTTCTCACCAGTGCCTGTTACAGAATCACAGAATCGTTTAGGTTGGAAGGGACCTCTGGAGATCATCTAGTCCAACCTCCCTGCTCAAGCAGGGTCACCTAGAGCATATTGCCCAGGATCACATCCAGGCGGCTTTTGAATATCTCCAGGGAAGGAGACTCCACCACCTCTCTGGGCAACCTGTTCCAATGCTCAGTCACCCTCACAGTGAAGAAGTTTTTTCTCAGGTTCAGATGGAACTTCCTGTGGTTCAGTTTCTGCCCATTACCTCTTGTCCTGTTGCTGGGCACCACGGAGAAGAGGCTGGCCTCATCCTCTTGACACTCCCCCTTCAGATACTTGTACACGTTGATGAGATCCCCTCTCAATCTTCTCTTCTCCAGAAGAGAAGATGTGAACATTGTATGTTCACCATACAATGAACCTTTTGAGAGATGCAATTAGAATTGCTTGGTGCTGTTGGGAGCCCTGAGCATGAGTGACCTAGGACTGGATCTGCAACAGAGGTCAAGCTGCACTTCCCTCAACAGAGATTATAGGAGAGTGATGGCTTTGTTCGTGTTTGAAATCAAGGAACCAAAAGGATGTCCAAGAACCAAGTTGCCCCCATGTAATTTACAGCAACTTTAAGGCAATCTCTGTGGAGCTTAAGGACAATTCTGGTACTCTGTGCTGGTATAGCAGTCATTTCTGTCACTTTAACCAGCACTCCTTTACAGAGCCAGCTCTGCGTGTAGGCAAAACTCAGTTTTGCTGACCCAGGAAGAGGACAAATTAGTGACGCAATTTAACTTTGCATTGGCAGCGCATATCTTCTATATCAATCTCCCAGAGCAGATCCAGGTACCAACTCAAGTAAGCTCTTTGGCCCCCCAGAATAGCCTAGTTTTCTGTGTGCCTGGCCCTATTCTACCTTCTTGGCCTTCCACTTGCCAACACTAAATATCTTGTAGAAGAGTGAGATCCTGCCAGCTGTCAGAAGGGGAAAGGAAAAGGAGAGAAGGAGTCATCCTATTTCCTTGCAACGTATTTTCTTTTTCTGCTGTGAAGCCCATTAGTCTCTGCACAGCCTCTCACTGTGCTAGGGTGCAGCCTGATGCAGATGGATACCATAGCTGCCCATGCTTCACCTCATCTGGGTTAGAAAGGCTGGTATCAGAAAAAGCTCCTCCTTCACTGAATTAGTGTTAGGCAGGCATATAACCATTACTGGTTGCTGCTGTGAGACTTGCTGCTGCACTTAACGTGGCTTCCTCAGTTGAGCATCAGCCTTTGGCTGTGCCTCAGTCCTCTGCTCCCATGCTGTGAAATGGGCAGGTATGTGACTTCTAGGTATAACGTCATCCATATTCTCCCTGTATTGTAAAAGTCCGCGGGGACAAGTTGTATCAAATATTCAGCCTGTTTGCACCACTGCAATAGTATAAATCACACGGAAACCGATTTGCGCTTGCTTTGTTAGGTTAGAAAAGATTGATGTAAATGCCCATATGCAGCTATTGATACAAGGTACTTCGCCTTTCTGGGTGAAAGTCATAATGTTCCTATTTTTAAAATATGATACTTAAATTATGATATAGTTAATTGATAAATTCCATGATAAGCAGAAAGGAATCTTTGCATAGAGGAAGATCCTAAAGAAAATAATTCTACATCATTTAGTTAGAACTGAAATGGAAGACCAGACCATCAGATCAGAACATAGAGATAATGATTTATAACCTGTGAATCAGTGAAGAAGGATAAGCAAGAGTAAGGAGCAGACATCCATAAAAGGATAATAAGGCCTAGGTCTAGATTATTATGATTTAAACAGTATGAAACTTCACCTGTTGAAATCTGTTCAAAGGCTCAGGAAGTATAGTGCTTCCATCACCTGCTTGTGAACATGCCACTTCTGTTGTTCCCTTTATCCTTTTCTGTCAGCATTGGCTTATGGTCTCAGCCTTCCCAGAGCTTTCTCTTTAAAGCCGTGCACCTCACCTGTGAATTTCTTTTTAGTCCCTGACATCTTTTCGAGAATCATTACTCGAAAGGTTCTCCTCCTGAAAGGAGATAGGAACCTTGGCATCATATTCTGTTCTAGCTCGTGGACTTTGTGGAGAGCAGCAACAACTGTTCTTTTCTATTGTTGATGACTTCTTTGCGTGGTTCCATATAATGGCTATTTATCATGTCTCATCCCCTCTTTCATCTATTGCTGCCTCCCAACATTGTTGCGCTTGCTCTTTTCCAACTCTCTTTCATGCCATTTGAACAGCTGAGAAGATACTGCACGTGGATGAGGTTTCACTCAAATATTTTTTTGAGAACTACAGATGAGAATTAACTAAAACTGTTAGTGAGTCCAATACTTTAACAGCTTATAAAAAGGTGAAATAGTGTGAACATTTTGACATCTTTTAAAGAATGATTTGATTTATCATTTCAAAATAACAGTGCAAATAAATAAAATATATTACCTTCTGGAATGAGATTGCATGACTCTAGGCTCAATACAACATTCATTTTGAAGATTTGTTTTCTTTGTTTATCGTGATAAAACAGAAGAAAATGCTTTGAGATGAGCCAAAAAAACTTCTCTTCTTCCTTAAGCGTTGTCCCTTCACTCCTCAATGTGCTGGTTTGGCTAGCAACCAAGAACAGTTACTTGCACAGCTCTAGTCTGGATTTCATGTTAATGATTGGTCTGAAAGTGGCTTAAGTGAAACTTTTTTTTCCTGCTGTATAAGTCTCAAGAAGACACATACAATCAGTTACTGTTTCTTAGCTGAGAAGCAGCAGCTTCCAGCGGAAGGAAGGCTGATGTTTAAAACACTAGCTCATCTTTTTTTGCAGTTGTGAGCATCACTCTCAGTTATTTATACCAGAATTACCTAAGGAACTGCAGCTGTGTCCTTTTTATTTATGCAGTCTAAATCAGATCTTTTGTGTCTATTTTATCTTCCTAATTTTTGTATATTTTCCTGCTAGACAGGGAAATAATGGAAGCTGTAAGCTTTCTGAATATATCCCAGTAGGAAGTGAGTTACTAGAGCTAAAAAAGAAGCTAATTCTGAAAGCTAAAACAAATAATATGAATTTATATTTAGAAGCCACCTTTTTATTTTTGATCATCTGATTTTTCCTGTTTAGGTCTTTCTTCCCACAGAAAGGTTTTAATTATGTGGTGAATTCTTTTAGATAGTACACGAAAGATATTAAAATTGGTATTTAGCTTCAGAACTCCTACTCTTCCAAAACTTTGAAAATGAGCCTCTAATGACATTCATTTGCTGCTATATGCAGAGATTTATGTGATGCCCTTATTATTGGCCATTTGCTTGTCTTACCATCTACTGTTGCTTCTAAAGTGAGTTACTTGACATCAGGGCATCTGCCTATATTTTGGGCTGAGACATAAAGTGGATTGTACTTCAGAATCTGCTTTCAGCAGGGTAATTTATTGTTTGTTAGGGTGGAATTTCAAGATATGTTATCTTTTCTTATCATTCTTTCAAATGTACTTTGTCAAAAGGGAACAAATCAAAGTCACTCCAGTGTTTATATTCTGAATGGCATCTATTTATGCAATCTCTCAGTTCCCTGATGATTAAGCAAGCTATGGGGGAAGCAAAGCTATTCAAATCAGAACAGAATGTTTCTCTTTTTATGTGGCAGGTGGGAGAAATAGTTTTCTAAAGAGGCATTATAAAAGTCATTGAAACAAGAACCTTAAGAAGCGAATGCAGTCAAAATGGGGCTTGGCCTGACTTCTTTGTCTGTCGGGTGGGCCCACTCTAGTAGTAAGCCAAATCCATTCTCCTCTAGAGGCTGCTGGCCATCCATCCTGTCATGGTGAAGGCACTGATTTTCTAACACTGCATTTTTTAAAGCAGCCAAAGGTAACAGAATCTCTTCTCTGGAAGGACCTTATGGGCGCTTCAGCGAGACCTGCCCCTCGGGCTTCAGTGACAACAAGAAGAGCATATTGTTGAATGAACTGATCTACCACATTGCTAACTGTTTAAGGAGAAGGTTTTGCTATGTCTCTGTGGCAGGGTCCTTATAGACTCCAGGGAGTGCCTGAACCATCTGGGTCCACACATCAAAGTCTAAATCTCAATTTCCTAAATCCAGTTGTGGCCCTCTGTGAATATTATGGGACTGCTCCAAAGTGAGATCTTAACACACCATCTACTGCCATATGGAGATAAAATCCAGCCTAGCACCTGGGACCTGAGGAAGGGCAGTCTCTGACTGTGCTGTCCTCTGGTGAAGAGAATAGGCAGGTAGATACTGCCATTCCATACCTTACAGGCAGTGCGTCACATACGTGGCACATAGCACCCTCCACGACTGGTATAGGAGAGTGAAAGTGCTTGTGCACCAGTTTCCAATCCATTGACATGATCTTATATATTAATGTTGCAGATTTTAGTGTAGGCATTGTCTTATCTACCCCTTTTGTATTTCCAATTGTGCATACTTGATCTGTTTGTATATAGTTGCTCTTCTTTTAAAAAGCTTTCGGAAGGACGTGTCCACAGTTCACTGTGCAGGTAGGAGGAGACAGGGAAGCAGGTTAGTAACACAAGAATATTGCCTGTTGGCTGAATGGACCTTATACGTATTGAAATACACAAATTTGGATACACATTTGTAACGGTTGGTCACAGAGCTTGATGTCAGTTGTTTCTGGGGAGTTCTATGTAAATATGGCAGACATTGTTTATAGATGGGTGTTTGCAATAATTCAGAAAGGACAGTTGCCTTTTTGCAAGAGGTGATTCAGCCACAGGCTGCATCACTGAGTGGGAATATCCTTCATCTCTGCTGGCTTGAGCAAATATATAAGGAGAACTATACTGTATATGCTGTCAAGTTGCTGATGTCAGTGTCTGTAATCTGGGACCTTACAGGAAAGTGCTCCAAAGAGGAGACATGCTACCACCTCTGCTGTTGAGGGGGGTGCAGATGATTCTGATATAGTATTTAGTGAAATTGTCCAGTACTTCCCCATTTGGAAGTCCTTTGGACTTCTAAGAATGCCACAGCTGCAAGTTTGGTAAAAGAGATATTCAGTGGTTGTGGTAAGAAATTAAATGGTGAAAGATCAAGAAAGTTGGGTAGCAAATGTACAAACTAAGCAGCCCAGATAGAAAGCAGAGGAAAAGAGATTGCGTTAGCACCGAGTCTTCTAACACATCATGTTCAGTATGATCAGGAATTTATTCTGACCTATTTAACACCTTTTTTTTTTTCTCAATGTCCAAACTTACAAATGGTATTTGATAATGAGAATTCAAGTGTTGCTGGCAAAGTCTGCGACTGGAACTGAAATGCCTGCAAGGGCAACTTCCCTGAGGCTCAGGTAATGCCAGGTCCCCTCTAGGGTGAATGACATCAAAGTGCAAATCACTCGTTGTTCGGAAGAGGAGGAGGGAGAAGCCAATATCCTAGTCACTCTTTTGATCCCCAGGATTGCATATCTGATCTGCCTTCTAGAGCACCATGTCATCCATCCAGGGAAACCTGCAACGTTAAGCATTGCTGCAACAGGAATAGCAGTTGATGACTTCTCAGGGTATCCTAGAAGGTAGTATATGGCATGTTTTATTTCTTTCTTTATATTGCATTGTAGCAGCAAGTCTTATTGTACTTATTGACTTACTAGGACTGAAAACAACGTGGCCTCATAAACAGAAGAAAATTTCAGCTAGAAGCTCACAGAGAAGTGAACACTGTGTGGTCTACTGATAGCGTCCTTGAAGCATTACTGAGATTATTTTAAATGCTTATTCCCTTATTTTCCAGTTACTTTTAGAGAAGCCTGTGTTTTCAATGTTGCATTTCCTGAAAAAAACCCGAACCACACATGGACCCCTCATGCAACGTGTAAAATAACCTTTTGCATTTCTCTTATGATTTATACTTTATTTTTATCAACATTCAACAAGATGCAGTTTTCTGAGTACAGTTATTCATTAGCAAGAATCATGATCATCATCTATATAGATGTTCAAGAATAAAATGAAGGGGAATGGGTATTAATATTGACATACTAAATTATGTCTAATAGCATGTCAATCAACTTTTTTTCCAACTTAGTTCGTTGTCCCCGTGTACATATGTGTGCTGGCTAGAGGAGCTGTGGCACCGCATGTCTACCCTGTCCACCCTGCAGAGCCTGTGCACCATGCTCACTCCTCTCTGGGCCCCTGCTGACCTGGGATGCAGTACTGGCAGCAGATCTCTCCAATTTTAGCTTCTTTACCTCAAAACCTTCCCTTTTTGCATGGAAAAAGCATAGGTACTTCCTTAGATACATGCTGCCGGCTTCTCTTTTGTGAACGGCTAAGACCCAAGCTATCCCCACAACTCTAGTCAATACTATTTGCTCAGGAGGTGCTGGGAAGTTACAGAGCTGATCCAGAGGCAGCAACTCTGCATGTTAGGTGATGATGAAGGACAAGGCATTTCTAGGAAATCCAGTGCCATGATCTGCAAGGCAAGTGCTGCTTCGCAGGCAACACTGATGGAACAGATGCATTGCTGGTAACCTGCAAGGTCCAGTAAGGCTGAGGAGGGACCTGGCTACGTTGCTGCTTTCTACTCCTGCAAGGCAGAGCTTGTGGGTGTTAGAGTCCCCAGTAGAAATGCCTGCTGTAGAAGAAGCCCCATTCTCCTGCAGGAAAGTGTTTACCATAGAGAAGGGATGGACTGAGAAATTCCATTTTAAAAAGGGGTAGATTTCCCTCTCTTATGCCAATGCTGTTATGATTTTGTACCAAATTTCTGTTCTTTAATTTCTTTCTCTATACCCTCTGGAAGTCTGTCTCTTCCAACCTGACATATGCATTTAACAATATCAAACAGAAAGGAGAACAGTAAACACTTCCCTTACCAGCCCAGCACAAGATGTCTTGCAGAACCATACTTGCAATGCCTCCTTGCAGACAGGCCTTTTATGAATGTATTACAGTGATGATAGCCTATTAATTAATCTTGGCTGTGAAGGCCCTGACCGCAGATTAGAGTTCTTTGCTGAAAAATGGACTTGTCAGTACAGCCTGCCTACTCCTGATCCCTCATAGTTTGCAGTATGCTTACTGCCGTAATTGCAAAGCACTGGTATTTCTGTCTTTCCTATGCCCTTTCTGATGGAAACTATCCTGAGACAGATGATGGAGGAATTCTGATTTTAAAAAGGCTTTTATTGACTTTTAAAATTCTTGAGTACCCATACATTGCTATTTACTGATAATGTTTCCACTATTCATTCACCTTTTATGTATCTACTATTGAAAATTTAAGTTTTTTGGAAGCTTGTGGCTTTTTAGTGTGCTATCAAGATATTTAAATAATCAGGAAGATTATTACACAATGGAAAAAAACACTTGTGGTTCAAACTGTGTGTGGCATCACACAGTGTACACAAGGCACAGAAGGAGGGAGAAGTGTTTCAGAGGGGTACCACAGACTGCAGATACCAGGGACTGAGACTGCTTGAGAATTTCTTTACCATTCAGTTTTGCACCTTGTGTTGCATTTTGCACTGTTACAAAGGTACTTTCTAATTCTTAACTGGCAGCTCATACAGTAGCATTAGTCTTTGTTTCACCTTGATTTATCTGCTAGTTTAATGATGAGGAAATGAATTGCTACATCCTACCAAAAGATTTCATTGCACTATCATAAAACACAAAATAATTCATCAAACTAAATTATATGGGTCTCCATGAGACTCTCAGATACAGAGATTTATAGTTAAATGGATAGAAAGCAAAGATAAAGCCTTTTGTCAATAGGGACCCATAAAATTAGTCAGGCACAATATCCTCCCTGCAGGCTGAAGAAAGTCCCTTTCTCCCAGGCACCCCTATTAAAAAAACTGTGCGATATACAAAGTAGTTAAGTTAATAAAGCATATCCTGTGAGTCAGGCCAGAATGAGAGAGGAGTCTGGTCTCGGCGGCTTTGTCACGGTGTTGCCCACATGCTGTTTGAGAGCGGCCACGTCCGCAGTGGACTTGGGGCAGTGTTTGCTTCTTGCCGCAGCGAGCCTGCTTTGAAGTGACCAGAGGGAGGGATGCTGCCAGCCAGCAGCCCCACGCGCACAGCCCAGCTGTCAGCCTTCCCCAGGTGCCTCTCATGCCCCTCGCCTTCATAGCCACACAGCAGCGGAGGGAGTTTTCTAGGATACAAACCATGGGGCGCTGGTCCCCAGTTCAGGTCCCAGACCTGCCTTTCCAGCAAGCAGAGCGTCTGGAGAAGCCGTTTTTCCAGGATCTTCCCTCTACTCAGCTCCTCTAGCTTTCTGTGGACTTCCTCATGGTTTCCTAACTTTCTTACGTATGGACGTGCTCATGTGGAGAAGACCCTCCCCTTGATTTCTGAACTTGACTGCAGAAGTCCCTCTCGCTATGTGCATGCAGTGACCAGTAGGAAGTCACGGATGAAACTGAGAAAGGTCTAAGCCAGCGTTATCTGGGGAGCGACTGGGCAGAGATGGTTTATGCTGAGATAGGGGAAGAGTGATGGTGATACCAGAGCGCTCCTCTTCTGCTCTGACAACAACGTAGGCAATTCGACGACAAATAGTGTGAAGATAGAGGAAGGATGGTAGCTGACTAGTCTGAGCTCATCCCTCTGTTAGCTCATACAGAGCAATGCAGCATGGTGGGTCTCAATATTTTAACCCTGCAGAGGAAGCAGGTGGTGAAACAGCAGTGATACTTTCTGCTTAAAAGATTGACAGAAAAAAAAAAAAGGAAGACAAACACCCCAGGAACTGGCACATTTTTAAAATGATACTGTTAGAAAAAGCACCCAGATTGCGAAGTCAGTCTCTCGATAACTTGGAAATGCCAGAATTTCGGAAAAATTCTCTACAGCCTCATAGATATGCGTTACACTGAATCTTTATTAACTTGTTACTTTTATCAGACTGACTGCAGTGGGAGAATATATTCTCAGGGTGAACCGGGGTTGTACAGTGAAGGGGTTTATGTATTTATTTATTAGAAACCTGCTTCATATGCTACAGACACAAGAAGTTCTGCACTGATCGACGAAGCGCATTGCTGAGCAGGAAAGACTGGTTTTGAGATTAAAACTTTGTATATAGCTCTGCAGAACTGGATTCTGCCACTAAGTTCCCGCAGTTCTCCAGCCAATCATTTGAAACACTTTTTCAGCAGAAGTGGTCAGTAACCGTGTGATCTTCATTTCTAAGTTTCCATGCAAACTGCTAGGCTCTGATTTGCAGAAGTACTGAGCGCTCAGAGCTGTGACTGAAGCTAGCAGGAGCTGTGCTTTAAATGTGTAAAGTGCTCAGAAGTGAAAAGTGTTGTGAAAGATCAGGTGCAAGCCTTTCAAATTTTACATCTGCAATTAACAGGCGCTTCCAAACTTAATCTCACTTTCATGCTCTTTCTCTAAAATACCAGTAATACCACTCCTCCATCTCGTGTTGACAGCTTGTACAGATTAATGTTGGTGCAGCATGCTGACAACACGGTGAAAGAAATTCCATGAGAAAAGAATATTTTTATAAGCATATCAGGTTTTGAATAATGTACAGTAAATAAGACCAGGGGCCTCCACACGGCAATGTAGATGAAAAAACATAACCATCAGTTTTCAGTTTGGAGGTGACTGTTTACTCCGACCTTTGGTGTAGCGCAGGTCAGTTCTTCCTCAAATTAATTTTTATTTAACTGACTAGAGCATCCCTTTAAAAAAGATACAAAATCTCAGTTTAAATATTTGCAGTATGGACAATCTATCATTATTTTTTAAATTATTGAAGTGGTTAATTTTCTTCATCTTTATGCACCTGATTTCTGTTTCTAAATGTCTCTACCTTTCACTTCCAGACACTCAGTCTTGTTACGTTTGTGCTTTTCAAACTAAAGACCCCTCAATTATCGAATTTCTGCCTCCCCTGGAGGTAAATAGAAGCTGTGATCAAGGCACTGCGGCCTTTTTTCTTAAGCTAAACAGACTGAACGTGTCAATTTTTCACTAAGGCAGATGTTCCAATCCTTCAGTCTTTCTCCTGGTTCATCTTTGAACCAGAGAGATCCAATTTATTCCTTGCTGAACTGGGGGTGGTGCTAGGACTTTCCGTAGCATCTCGGAAGAAGACTTAGTGCCAAATACAGGTTACCCCTTTTCAGTATTATTTTGCTTATATATCCCAGGACTGCTTCTTTTTGCCATTATTCCCTTTACATACTGCACGAGGATCTCGTCTTCAGCTGACTGACATGATGCCCCAATCATTTCAGTTACTGTTCCCAAGATAGTGTCTCATTATATGAATAATTCCTGAATTCTGTTGAATTACAATTAGCTGTATTGATTCACATATCATTTGCTTGCAAGAGCTTATCAGCTCATTTGTTTCAGCGTATCCGCTTCATGTGTCACATGTACGCTTTAATCAGTAAGGATTCTCTGATTTCTTCCAGATCATTAATAAAAGTTTAGAGGCCAAGAAGTGACCTCAGCATGGCCTTAGGGATACAGGCCCTTAATGATGCCTTCCTGTTTACAAATGGATTTTGAGATGTGACAACTCCTTTTTAAAATTCATTTTCTCTGTGCCACATCGCTTTTGTTTTAAACATCAGAATATCATACAGTGCCAAGTTTAAAGGAGTCTGACTGTATACCATATAATTGCCATTCCCTTTTTCATTCACTGACTGAGTGCTCATTAATTGTGCACTGAGTGAAGGAGGCATCCGATGAGAAAAAATAATGTCACCCTGTAACTCAAGACTGTATCACAATGCATTCATATGAGAGGTGAATTAAAGATACTCAGGCTGCCATAATCCTTGCACATCTACATTTTTGGATGGTGGATTTTAGGTCCTCATTTTTGTAATCTAAGCAGCTTGGTTGTGTGCAGGTGCGTATTTTGATATAGACAAAAAGAGGGGCGTTCATCCCACCTAGCTTTAGATGTTTACAACCGAACTGGTCATCCAGTCTCCCACCCTAGCTAATTGAGGGAAATAGGGATTTCTAGGATATCATTCACTCATTTGAATGTAAATATCTAAAATACATTGCATGGACTGTATTCTCAAAATACCTGGTTTATGTCACTCACCAGAGAGAGAGGCTATGTTACCAACTCAGATGTTAATGCCGATGTGAGAAGGCCAAGGTTAGATGAGATGAATCCCGAAGTACGTGGAATTACATTATCATTCTTGGTTTTCCACTTGGATAATGGAAAATTCTAGAAACAAATTCAACTTTTACAGAAACTAAAAAAGAATTCTGAATGTTTTGCTTCACTAAGCAGCATTTTATTTGTTGGACCAGCAGTTATTTACTTCAACAAATGGATTGGTCACCATTAATTTTAACTGGAGAGTTAAGACCTTTTGGGTAACCTCCTTTGCTCGCTGAATAACCCCAGCGCACACAGCAAACAAAGTGTGCCCACAGAGCTCAGTTTGATCACTCAGGAACTTCTTCCAGGTGGAATGAAAACTTAGGAAAAAATCTGAAGGTCAAAAGATAAATGTTCCCTCGCTTTTGTAAAACCGCTCCTAGGAATCCTTTGGTGAAATGTAAAAAAGAAGGAATTTGCATTTGAAATAGCTCACCTTACCTTATCTGCAGGGATAATTTCCTTTGTCTAGCAGGGTTTCTGTTTTCGGTAGCTTGACTAAGGAACGATATCACATTTGATGAAGTGATTCAAACAGGTACATTTGCGTATGAACGCTAGTTGATATGACATAGAAACTGATTAGGCTTCGTCTGCCTCACAAGCCTGAACATTCATGCTAAGAGCACTTAATTCATTAAGATTTGGATTAGACTTGCTCAGAGAAAATGGAAGTGAAAAAGAACCTTGTTAAACTTTTTGGAACTTCGGAGTTTCTTTCTCTTTCACTTTGGATAAGAAAGTTAAGCTTCTTCATCTTAGCTATGGCTATTTTACACATTCCTAGTAGTAATTATCTTTTAATCACTTATGCAGTCTATAAATGACATGAGGAAGATAACAGTGTTTATGATGGGAAGATCTGTGAACATATCTCTGCTTTTCCATTCTTATATTTAGATAAGGCAGTCAGTAGGAGTAGGGGTAGAATGTTTTTCACATGCATTCATTTTTCAAACACAAGAGAAAGCAAGTTATAATTTTTAAGCCTTGACAGAGAATTTTTAGAAGTTACATTAAATCTTTGGTGTCATGATCATTTGATTCTGATTTAAACTCTCAATATTTTGCTTATACTAGAATCAGCATAGCAGCTGACTGCAATATGCGTACACAGACATGTACTATACTCCATCATGATGCCCTGAGAGTTTGCTACTCGAAAATTCACTGTACAATCTTTGGAAGAAAAACCTCGAATCACAGGTAAGGTCAGAATAGTAGCATGTTTAGTTTCAAACAAATCAAATAAATTGCACATGACTTCATGTATGCTCTTTCTCACCAGTGGCAACATTTTCTCTTTGCAGGCTGCACCATGGTGAAGGCAATCTATCTTCACTGAAGTGAGACCTCTGTGACCTCTGCGCCTCATCGTCCGAGGCCTGACCTGGTATAAAAGACTTGGTGGCCACTGGTGAATGAAAGACGGGCTGAGGTCAAAACAACCTATCTCATCACTCCTGGAAACTCAGGAAGTTGAGATACATGCTTGGCGTGCGGCCCTCTCCCTGGATGAACTGAAATCCGGGATGCAAACACCTCACATGTGAAAAGTTCAAAAATAGCCAAAATGTAGCTGCCCAGAAGTCTAGAGGTAATGAAAGGAAGGTTAACTGTGAGATTTTTAATTTTTCCGGGGGAGATGATTCTTCCGTCACAGCCCGTGTCCCACGTGTAACACTGATGGAGAAAGGCATTGTGCTCATCAGGGTTCTTCCACAGAATTTACTATGGCCTGTGGGCTATTTACATTTTAACTAATATATGTCTAGCCTCTGTTAATGCCTAAAGAAGAAAAAAAGAAAGAAGGTTTTCTTTTTAAGAAGAAAATACCTAAAACATCCTTTAAGAAAAAGTGGTCATTTTGTGAAACAGAAAGCATTAACCATGTTTTTATAGCAGCAGTTGAGCTTATTTTGAGAGTAATTGTGTATGTTATTTACTTTTTTATTCAGCTTTGCAAATTGTAACTGCCATAAGGGTGTTAGAGTTTCCAGTTTTATTTACTTTTGAAGGTTTTAGTTTCTTTAATTCTGTTAAAACTAAGTTAGTCACTTTTTAAAGTAAAAACACAGTGTGCTGTATTAAAGTAACAAGAATTAATATGGTATATAATTAATATCCTTTCTAATATCTTAAAAGCAAGGATAGAAGTGATTGTATTTTATGAACATACTTCTTATTTTAAACGATTACCCAACCAATTCATTTTAGAAAATAAACAAGGATCTGATCTTGTAATTTCACTAGCCATCACAAAGTAGAAAGTTACTGATGCAATTACAGTATTATAAAAGGCCAATGCTCCCTCAAATATTCATCTCTTCGTCTGAAACTCATCTTGTATCCTTTCAGTCATGAGTACATTTACAAACGTTCCACTGAAGCCTGGGAACCCTTTACAGGCCACCCCTTCTATCTGGTAGCCTTTCCATGGGTTAACTTACCAAAAGGCATTGAACTGCTCACATGCGTAGGGCAAATCCCTGTCATACTGTCTGCTGTTTTGTTCCAAGAGGCAACACTAATGCGTAGATTTTGTTTTAGCTGTGTGGGTAGCTTACACAAGCCAGACCTCTGAATAGACTTTTCCTTCTTTTCTCACTCCTGTGAACACGATGACAGGGGAACAAAAAAATGCAGAGAAAGAGCAGTTAATGTACAGGTTTGTGATTAGGGATCGTGGATAAGCAATAGCACATTGTATTTTTATTTAAAAAGTGAGTAAATTGCACATGCTACCTGCTAGGTGAGAGAATATGCTCTTCATGTGTATCTACATGTTGTCAGCTTAGTCTTGGCAATATTGTCTCCATTTTGGTACTATAACAATATCTTTCAGCACATTTTGTAGTTTTGAAGATGGAGCTGCATTAAGCATTAAGAAGTCAGTATGTGATAGCTGTATGAAAGGAATAATTATAATATTATATTTAAGACTGCAAGAGCTGGGCCTGTTCAGCCTGGAGAAGAGAAGATTGAGAGGGGATCTCATCAACGTGTACAAGTATCTGAAGGGGGAGTGTCAAGAGGATGAGGCCAGCCTCTTCTCCGTGGTGCCCAGCAACAGGACAAGAGGCAATGGGCAGAAACTGAACCACAGGAAGTTCCATCTGAACCTGAGAAAAAACTTCTTCACTGTGAGGGTGACAGAGCATTGGAACAGGTTGCCCAGAGAGGTGGTGGAGTCTCCTTCCCTGGAGATATTCAAAAGCCGTCTGGATGTGATCCTGGGCAATATGCTCTAGGTGACCCTGCTTGAGCAGGGAGGTTGGACTAGATGATCTCCAGAGGTCCCTTCCAACCTAAACGATTCTGTGATTCTGTGATAATACTTTTCTAATATAAGAAGATGTAGGTAACAGCGATGGCCAATCTACCTAAGAAATCTTAGTGAATCCAAATAAAACAAAAAGGAATTAATAAAATAATTGAAATTGAAAATTCTACCTCAAAGAGAGTTCTAATCATGCAAAGGGACATGGGGCAAACGCTCCATAAAAGCTACCAAAGTGGGGTTTGGACTGAGATTCAAACACTTGAATGCAGGAGACTGCACGTAGGACTCGAAGCTCCCAGTACAGCTGGGATCTAACCAATGTAGTGAGCAGGCAGTAGTGAGCTACGCATCTAACCAGCCACCAGTTTTATGGGTGGCCATTGCCACTGGGAGTGCCCGAGGGCACCCTGACTGACCAGCAGCCACCTCTCCAAAACACACGGGTCTCGTATGGCTTGTGCGTTACCTCTGCTAGGCCTTGGCACATGTCTCAGACGCTTCCAGGCATCTCAAACAGCACGAGGTATCTGTGTGGAGGCAGGATAGTCAAGCCCTGGACTATCCAAGGGCCTCTCAGGCCTCAGGCCTCTCCAAGTAGATCCCTGTGGTGTACACTGGATGTTTAGACACATGGTGTGGGCATGCAGATACCCACAAGTTGACGTTTACATGTCATATACATTTGCATGTACATGCTGTTATTGGAGCTGAATCCCATCTCCAGGATTCCTATAATGTAATCCGTTTTACAGGAAAAGTTTCCAGATACAACTGTGATAGAGAAAAATAAGAGACTCCACTGAGCTAAGCTGTACAATAGTACAGTTTTTCTCCTCTGCCTAAAGTGTGCCCAAATGTGAGGGCTCTGCTGGCAGGGTTTAATTTGCTGTTCTCATAATCACGATATATCTGGGAAATATGCATACAGGAGCTGTGGAGCTGTTATGCCTCTCCCCAAAGATGAGTACATCTGGAGAGCTATGTTCAACGTGAATATGGACATGCTAATTCTGTGCTGGGACCAGTAAGTTGATGTTTGGCGCAGTGGCTAGATCTTACTCCCACTGAAGTCAATAGGACTTCAGCTAGGGACTTAAATGGAAACAAGAGCAAGCTGAGAATATTTCACCTCCTGTCCTGAAAGTTAGACTTGGAAAATGACAAAAAAACCATGTGTGAAGCTATTCTGTGTGATAACATGTGATCTTTCAAGCCTTACTTTGGCTCTTTGAATTCTGCTATTGTACATTGAAGTCTCATTGGGGAATTTGAATCCATGAAGTAGCCAGGAGATTGGTGGAGCCAGGTGAGATTGAGCATTTTGTGCAGCTTGGCCAGTGGTTCCTTTTCCTTCGCAAAGTTACCTGCTCCCAGAGAAATCTCATACTCTGCCCAAGGAAAAGAGTTTGCACTCAGAGAGCAAGCTATGCTCGTTTGAGTCACTGAATTCAAGTAAATGGCAATCGCAGTATCTCACATACAGAAGGGAGATGCCTTCAGAGAAATTAGTTGCATGAAAATGGACAAAAATAATAATAATAAGAAAGATTTGACTAAAAGTAGTCAAAATCTTTTCTTTGTTCCACAAATCCTATATCACACTCAGGATGAAAACTTGTCATGTGTATTTGGACTATGTAAAAGGAATGATAATGTTTGAAAACACCCTGGGTGGGCACCTGTGCAGGGCTAACCTGCAGCATAGGAAGGTGAGGGGCCCGTTAGCCTTGTCTGCTCTGCACTGGCAGCTTTGGGTTGTTCCTGTGCCTGGACGCGGTCCTGATGCAAGTTATGCAGCTCCCTTTGTCTTCCTGGGTTGCGGCAGTACACAACATTTTTGCCGTGCTTCATGCCATGGCCCTGCTGTGGCTGGGCTAGACCCAGGAAGACGTCCTTGGCAGGCAGCTTTAGACTTGGTTTTCACAAGATCCTGCCAGAGGAAAGTTCTCTGAGGGCTCCTTTGCGATCTGCCTCCTTCTTATGTACTATAAAGGGCTAGAGAAGAGGCAGAGCTTACTATGAAAGCTTTCTTACTGTGAAAAGAGAAAGTTCACATCTTTCTGGGTGTTTTGACCGAAACTATAGCATAACCAGAGCAGTGCAGACTGCTTATAGAATAACAAAGCTGAGGCAATCATTCCCAAAGCTAAATGGAAGTACATGAGCTCAGACATAACCCTTAGCCATTTCTCCTAAAATGGCCAACAGCCACAGAGTCAATACATTTCTCTGAAGTCCTGAGAAGGGATGAGTACTGAGAAATATACATTCGCCCCAAAGATTGTATTTTCTGTATTTCCCTAGAAACCGAAGGGTTGGGATGAACTAGCAGTAAGTGCCAGGAAATCATATGCGTTGTGTATGTACTTCCATGTAACTCCTCTAGTGGCAGCTCTAATCAAATGAGAATATTCTGCTGAAGCTTCTGAAATAAACACGTATAGAGAGAAAATTTGGAGAAGACTGTGGCTGGGAACAGGTAACAAAGAAATTGGAAGGTTTCGCAGCGGAATGCATGGTTTCACAATGTGCCACCTTTCCATGACCCTTCTTTCTCTTCCCCCTTTCTTCTCTCCTCCCCCTCGCTGCCAAGGAAAGTAATTTGAACAAGCAATGGCAGAGACTAGCAATTTGTCAGGGCTAACGAAGGAGCTCTGAACAAGAAAACTTGCACACTTTTTCCCACTATATCAACTGATTAAAAAGTATAATGTCTCTCCCGGCAAATCCAGCTTGAATGACAAGAAGCAATTTAAAAAAAGAAGTATTCTGTCCTATGAATAAAGAAGATCTTGTGGTAAAACTGGAACTCAGTTATGCTTGTGTATGCTATGCTCAGCCTCTCACCGTAGCTACTGTGGGGTTTAGGAGAGGCATCCCCACCTCATAAAAGTCCTCCCAGTGTGTCAGTTGTACTGCCTACCTGCATCTTTTCTGGCATGTGAATGAGGGAGAGAGAGGGCTGGAATCATCTCTTGGCTTAGAGGCTGAAGTATGTGTGCATGTATGAGAGATTCACCTCTATCTCACATCAGCACTCCCCAGCGGTCTCATCCTGTTCTCCTGCAGACAGGATTGTCTGAGGGAAGCCATGGGAGCTCTTGGAAGATTCAAGAGTCATATGGAATCTGATAAAATTTAACGTTTTTCTGATTTTCATATTTACATCTTTGTGCTTGAGCAAGTCTGGTAGTTTACTGAGTAAAATTACACCACTTCACATGCTGGGGTGATAATTTTTTTCTTTGCTGAAAGGAATATGAGAACTTACTTGCATACCTGAGATGCCTATATGAATCGCTTTCGAAACCCATTATGTAAATTTTTGTGGTGTAATGAAATAGCCCAAACCATCTCTATTTAAAGCAATAAGTTTTTCTGGCTCATAACAGTAAAATAGTCATTTTTGTCATGTGTTTGTGTGCGTGTGTGTGTGTGGTTTTTTTTTTTTAATGGCACTGCATTGTGCCATGAACCACGAAGTAAATGTTGCTTGCTTTATTCACCACCATTGAACTGAGCCCTCGTGTGAGTGATGCGAGTAAGATTTGGCTTCTGGCCACAAATTACATGCTCTTTCCACAAGCTGACTGAGGGGCTGAATCTTGATGACACCAAAACTGCCTTATTGAATGAACATACTATATTCACTAGAAAGCAAAGAAAATTAATAATGGAGACATACAGCAGGCAAAAGTGGATGTCCAATAAAAGGCAACAAAAATCACCCTAAAATAATTCCTGTATCAAAGGTATGTGTCAGAAACAGACTCAAATTTTTTACCAAGGCAGACAACAGCATGGAGGAACCACTCTCTCCCAGATGGGCTTTCTCTCCTCCTGCCCTCCCCAGCAGGTACTTCTGCCATCCCCTTCTCCTCAGTGCTTCTCCCAGGTGAGAGAGCACTAATGAAGAGACATCGGGATTCAAAGCAAGGCTTGCTCTGCACTCCCGTGGCGTGGCAACCTGTGAGCCATTCGGCCAGTGCTCTCTGTAACATGCCCCGGCTGGCTGCACTGTGAAGTGGGTTTTAGTGGTGGGGAGTCTGAATAGCTACATGGTAAGGATAATGAGGGAAACCTGTTCTGAGAAACTGATAACTCGACCCTGTAAACCACCCTATTAGGTGTATAATTAGCTGCTTGTAGGCAGTGGGATTGTTACTCCAGCAAGTGCTAACCACAAACAACGTTATCTGCACAGCATGTCCCCCTTCCTCCTCAGAATAACAGGGCTATTGAAAGTAGGAGACAAAAATAGAGAGCTTCATCCTGACCTTGTTTAAGAAATCCACAACTAGCACTTGGGAGACTTACGCTTGAGAAAGTGGTGTGGTGTCTGCCCTGAAATCTTCACTGACTTACTCAAAGGCTTCGACGCCTGTTGGCTGCTATCCATACTCAAGACTGACATGAATCCTTATCAAACCTGTTCCATTGTTTGAGAAATACTGTTTAAGATAATACAGTCGTGAACAACATACCAACCCCTTTCAGCTGTAGCAGAAAAAAATTCATGCCTGCCTTCAGGAAATGAACACTGATCCTTACGGTAGACCCAAGAAGTCAGAGAGAAATGTAGCATAGAGAGGAAAGGCGAGTAATGGTAGTCAGGGGACGTAACAGAAATATAGTGGTTCACAGATGCAGCTTTCCTTAGAACAAACAAGAACATTGTGTAGATTTCCCCTTCTTTCTTAAGTAGTTCTGTTGAGTTTCATTATTCCCAGGACAATAGAAAATGTGCATGCAGAAATTCAATAGTAAATAAAACTAGACAAATTGAGGCTGTAATTCTGTGACCTCCTTGCACTTTGGCATTTCATTATGCATTTCAGAAATGTATACAAGAAGAGGAGGCATACAAAAATATGTAAAAAACAAAGAAAAATGAAAATAAAGAAAAAAAACCAAAGAGAAACAAACAGTGCAGCATTTATGAGGGCTACCAAAGCATTTGTATGTCACTGCCATCACTTGCAGAATTCATATTTAAATGTGTCATGAACATTAGGAGGGAACAAAGTGGGAAAATTCATGGTGCATAACCCCTTCATTTTCTGCTGCCTTGCAACATAGACTACTTATTCTTGTAAAATTCAGAATTAACTGAGTTTTGTTCAACTAGGTTTCCCATTTCCCCACTGTATATAGGGATGTGGTATTCATAATATTGGCTATGCATTGACACTGCAACAACTCCTTTTCAGAAGGAGCATTGACCAAAAGCTGGAATTAACTCCCGTAAGTAGATTTTAAATATTGTAGATCTGGGCTTGGTTGACATTTATCATAAGGGTGGACTATTCAGAGAGTTGCCTCTAGATACTATCCCCTCATTTGGCCGTGAGCACAGTTAACGTGGAGGGGACAGTGTGGGTGATGTTAAGGGGAGCAGCCAGGCCACAGAGCAGTGTCCTACACCCTTTTCCTCAACCTTTCCTTGCTGAATTCAGCCCTGTCACCATCTCCAAAAAGTCTTAAAAAAAACGGAGCCCCTGGCCATTATTTTAGCCAAGAATTAAGGGTGGAAGTCAGGAGAACGTGGTGATCGCATACAATGTCCTCATGGACAATATTTGAAGGACACTTGGAGAGGGGGAAGTTAATGGAAATTTTGTGATTATAAGGCTAGGAGCATTCGGTTCCCCATGGCTCATCTGCCACTTTAAACGCAAGCAAATCTGAGGCTGGTCTGAATCCAAGACATTATTAAGTTTTGCCTCCATTTGGCCTTATGCCTAAGTTATTTTAACAAAATAATGTTTTTGACCAAATTATTTTTTCAGATATTGGTCAAATCAGACAGTATTTTGTATCCTGCCTGTTCAAAAGTACTGTCCTACAAAAAAAGAAAAATTAAAAAAGTACAATATAGTGACTCATTCTGATACTTTTTTCATGTTTCCGTGGGAATGATGGGGGAGAAAATGCTACATGGTCTGAGACAAAGTATCAGAGCCTGGTCAAAAGAATCTGTTCAAGCATTTGTTAGCGGTCACTTTACTGCACTGTAAAGTGCCTGAAATCTGGGCATATGTGACTGCCACAATAGTGCTCAACATGTAGTTACACTACTGTGCAGAGGAACTTGTCTATCATTACAGAAGTAGGAAAGCTGATTCATGTGAGTCTTCTTTTAATTTGTTTACACTGAAATTGCCTTTTGACATCATACCATTAGTTATATTTGTGTCATCTATTAAGAGATAAAATATTTGTTTGGGAAAATAGATGCCTGGTAAGATAGTAAAAAACAGCACACCATGACATAAAATCAAAATTATTCATGTTTATGACTGTATGAAAAATGTATGATAATCATGGAGAGTGTAGAAGGACAGGGCAAAATGTAACTTGCATCAGATGTTTTTTGCAAGGTTTGTGTATCTACCTCCCAAGCCTTTGAAAATATCACCTCTATGTGGAGAATTATCTACTGCAAAGAGGAATCATTATGCCTCTTGGGACTGATATTTTTAAAGAGATGGAACCAGGCACATCATCACTGGAAAAGAGCAAATTTCCATTGACTCTGGAAAGAGTAGGAAGATAAGGAACAGCCCCTTAGAAATGTGGCGCAGAATGAATTGAAAGGATTTTCTGACAGCGTGAATGACAGAAAGAAAGAAGGAGGTTAGACTCCAAGGTTTGTCATATAGGGGTCGAATATTTATTTGATATGCTTTGCCTTTTGGGCTGATGATCAAATAATGCCTGTAAATAGTGACTATGATGAACATTGACCATTCTCGATGCCTCCTCTGATACTGCACTGTGAATCATCTTTAATAATCTATAGTTTGAATAAAAAGTTCCTTCTCTTTAACAGTTAAAAATAGTCAGTTAGAATTTTAATTGCTGCATTTTGGGTGAGCTCCATTAAGCTTCTTCTTATATACGAGGTTGTCTTATTCATTTCACTGCAAATACCACATTTCCTCCAATGACATTACCTTTGTGGATTACCGCAAGGTTTGACCTTCATCCTGCCTTTCAGGTATGTTTTACGTATGTGTAAAACTGTGTTTGAACTGCAGTATGTGGGAGTGAAATGAGATCTCACTTCTCATACAGCTGTTGTCACTAGAGTGGCTGGCCCAGATTCTGGGTGGTGCAGCAATTTTGTTTTGGAGTTGCTCTGCCTTTACACCAAGGCAGTGCAGCCAAACGGGGCATCCATGTGCTGATAGCCACCTTTTGGGGCTGTGAACTCAATGTGCTGCTGTTTATGTGGCTCTGAGTAGCATGTGGGTGATGGATATGTGAAAGGATTCTCCTGCTCTTTTCGTTAGGATAAAACCCCAAAGAGAATGCTTTTTTAAAATATATATGGGAGACGGGTGCTAATGAGGACATTTCCCATGCTAACAGTCAGAATTTCCAGCATGTCTGAGCAGAGCTGGGAGGTACGGGAGGGAGGGAGCCTGGAGGAAGAGGAGGAGGTCTGGAAAGGAGTACCTTCTGGAGGAGCCGTGCTGCTCCTCACCACAGAGGCAATGTCCTGAGTGTCCCCTATCAAAGAGGAAAAATTGTGAAACTCCTCTTTGCAATATTCAGACACGTACAGAGTTGGCGGTAAAAAGTGCCAGTCTGCCTGTAAATAGTTGCTTTACATCCAGACAAAATATAGTTCCCAGCATAGCCAGAATAGAGCCCACAGCAGTAAATGCTGTCTTTATTTTCTTGGTGAATGATGGGGCTGAAAATGTAATTAGGTGTATTGTATTCAGCCTGGGGAGAGCGAGTCAAGAGCTAGACCAGCTAGTAAAAGGCCAAGGCAGAAAAGCAGTCGCTGTGACTTCCGTGACAGAAGTATCTTATGCGGTCAAAGCATTTTCTTTTCACCTCTAGGAAGCAAGAAAAAGACTGAAGCTAAGCAAGGCAGCATATATTATCAGAACATTTTGGTAGTGTTTGTACCACTTCAGAAAGGAAAATAACAACATAAAATTTTAACTGAATGAATTAATCTCTTTCTAGTATATCGATAATGTCCCCATTTCTTAGGGTTTTTTTGAAGATGAGCTGCTTGCTCATGCCGTACAATAGCTTCCTAGAACCAGGAGATGGAGCCCTACAGCCAAAGGCTACCATCAGTTGCATTCTCCTGCACCCAGCAAAAGCAATGCTTTGTTCTAACTGTATTGCTGAGGAACATGTAAATGTTCTGACTTCCCGTGATAAGATTTTGCACGCACCTTCCCTTAGCAGTTTGGGGACCCCCTGATAAGGAAACGGGCTGCTAAGCATCTTCCCTCAGAAGAGGGCCAGGGACTGAATGACAGAAGGCAGTAAATCATCCATTAAGTTTTATATAAGTGACCGCTGACAGTGTTGATAAATGCTTCTTGGTGATATTGGTGGTATTGCTCTGAAGCTCTTTGTTGGCTCCTGCTTTTATGGGACATGGTAGGTGGTGAGGACCTTGGTGCCAGGGCAGCACTGGGTGCGAGGGAGGTGCCGCTGTCTCGGCTCCTTGTGTGGGATTAATATTTAGCCACGCAACGGTAGTTTAATCCATTAGCAGGGCAATCAGGCTAGGGAAAACCTGGCTGCAAGCATATTGCAGGGCCTAAAAGCTCCTTGTGTATACAGCATTTGATTTACCCAGCACGTCACAGTCTGCGAGAATTTACCGCTTCTCTTCTCGTGTTATTAGTCAGTTATTAATGAAAACAATGCTTAGCAACTTAAATGAGCAGCTTTAGCCTAGATCATTCTGAAATTTAGGTGTCCAGTTCCCATTTATTACCTACATTGCTTGATTTCAGTGTGAGTTATGCACCTCAGTACGAGTCTGCTGCCTGAATGGTGGGATGAACAGGGACTTTTCATGGAATATATATATATGTGTGTGTGTGTGTGTGTGTGTGTGTGTGTGTATACATAAACACGAACACACATATATATGCATAAGCATATATATGCATTTATCTGTGTATATATAAAAGAAAATGAATCAAGGAAAACCATTTACTCCATGGAATGTATAAATATATATAAAGGAATACGAACCAAGGAAGACCGCTCACTCCAGTTGTTTTGCTTTGCTTTGGCAACACAGAAGGCTGGACCTTAGCTGGCTCTGTTGCCAGTTCAGACGAGCGCAGGGCTGCTGGAGCAGTGCAAAGCAGCATTACTGTACCAGTGACCCTCAGCAAATTCTGCAGTGGTGCTTTCAGGCCAGAGGAGGCAAAGGACAGCCCCAGTATCAAATTTCAAACTAACTGGGAAGATTACAGCTAATGATTTATTCTGTTTGAGTAGGGTCTTCAAATTCGTAACAGTCCAGACACGCACTTAGAAGATTGCACTATGTTACTTGCTCTAGGTGTTCTCTTAAGGAATCCCTAAATCATCTTAATTCCCTGTATGGCAACTTCCATTTCAATATGAGAAGAGATCAGTGAAAAGTAAGTTAAAAAGCAGAAGCTGGAACTGCGATGCCGTCAGGCGGATTTGTAAGACCCACAACATGTGGCCTCTTGAGCACGATGGCAATGAGTACGTGCTGCTGCTTTGCTAACAGAGTTAAAGTGCACATCACTGTCTTAACCACATTAGTGCTTCTAGCTCCCAAAACGTTCGTCAGACTGACACAGAGGTAGGATGTGCTGTGTGGAGGCACTTCCAGAAAGTACTCTTTTAAAACACAATGAAATGTTACATTCTGGCTGCTGCTGCGGACCCTGGATGTGGAAAGCATCAGATAGCACCGACGGGCTGCACTTCTCTGCACACTGCTTCCCTTCTCTGCAACCCACGAAGAAACATGGCACAGCAAAATGATCAAGGCTGTACTTCATCCACCATTAGTAATTAATATATCCATCGCTGCATCAGTGAAATGTTTTTAAAATGAGCTGTTTCAACTTGTACACAGAAATGGACTTGATTTAATTTTTGGGGGGTGATGATTTTGCATAGCTTTCCAGTATAGAAAGATTTTGCATAACTTTGCAGCATAGGTGCTCCCCTTACAGCCTCACTATCAAAAATGCCGTAAGCATTTAAAGTAATGCTTTAAACGAATTTGGGAATGAGGAAGCAAGTCAAGTAATAATGCTTAAAAGTGATGAGCACAACAGCCTTCACGTACCATTCTGTGCTGGGTGACTGTGGAATAATTAACTCAATAATCAGCTCACGGATCCATATGCCAAGCTAACATTCAGGAGGGACAAGTTTTTTGTGGTGCTCCCTTGATGTCTGTTAGAAACCAGGAGGAGTCTATCTTCCTCTTTCCTGTTGATTTTGATTGTTACAGATACCAGCTAGAAGAGTAAAATTACTCGCACAAATAGCCCTAACGTATAACCTCAATAAACTGTATGGATGTATTGCACTTAAAGGGTAGGAGGGTGCTCCAAAAGGTACATTTATCTTATATTTTGATGGGGCTTGGGTTGTGAGGAGAAGTATTATCTTTTATTAAGTCATCTTATAAGGCTGGAAAAAAAAGACAAACTTCTAGTATATAAGCCCTTCGTCATTTGGCTGTGCCTGAGTGTTGATGTGGTCCTAAGAAAAAACCCTTATTTTTTAAAAATAGACATTTAGCGTATGAAATATGCAGCCTAACATATTTGCATAACATAACCTCATTACCACTGCTGGATACACATATTTCTGAGAGTGTTAAAAGGATATCTTCTGCATTGGTTTATTGGATTTCTGTCAGACGATTTAAAGAAGCCTTGTCAGCTGTGGGCAAAAGCTATTAGAAAGAATTGGTCCATGTATGCAGCCTCACAGCGTATGGGTTTCTTTGGAGAGTGTCAGTACAAATTCAATAAAATCAGCCGTTTTGCAAACTGAATAATTGGAACCTGTGCTTTTGAAAAGGATGATCTTGTCATCACACAAGACAAATAAACCAATATTTTAGTTAGTTGATGCTGTGATCAAATGTTTTTCTGTTGCTATTTATAAAATGCCTCTACCCCTAATTTGACTGTTATTAGGGAGGATAAAAAGAAAGACATGCCAACCTCCTCACAGTCCCCACAACTTCCAGGCAAACACTGTCTCTACACTGGTGTATTTTCAAAAAGAACACATTAAATTTAAATGAACAGCTTTGGGCTGAAAGTTATGGATTTAGCGTATTTAACTCCAATGAACTCTGTTCAAACAAACACACACAGTGGATAGTGTCATGCCATAAGGTATTCTGGATAATGCCAAATTTGCTGAGAATAAGCTGCCACTTCTTTTGCCAGGTGGTTCCTGGACATCAGTTAACAACTGTTTTTGCTTCATCTTCAGAATAAACTGAGCAGAGTCTTTCATCACCTCTATTTGAAGGTCACGTAAAATGCCAGTCCCTGAAATGATTTTCTATTCATGATTGCCATTAAAATGGATATATTTAAGTGCCATAGGGTACATTATCAGGACTGGACTACAGGTGTTTTTGTCAGTTCTAACTTTGTTGGCCAAATCCCTACATACCTCTCTGTAAACTACTAATGTCCTTATATACATCCGTTCTTGAATGTAAAACCTGAGCATAAGTATTTTCAAACAGTACTTCTATGAGAATTATGCTAGAAGACAAAAGGCAAGCTGGTGAAAGCACTAAGGGATGAGAACAACAAAGCTCTGCCACTTTTTGGAGCCACTTTACAGCAAAGCAAAATCCAGTCCTGCAGCTGATTTCAGGGTTAGAGGAGGTAATATTGAACCGTAGGAGATTTTGAGCTTAGGGACTCAACATTATCACACTACGTTCAGTTGCTCAGAGAGAAGGAAGGCATGAACATTGCCACTTAGCACTTGCTAATATTAATTCAGTACAACAGTATTGATTATATGTGGGAAGAGACTGCAGGGACCATTCATCGATGACCTGGATGAAGGCACAGAGTACACTCTCAGCAAGTTTGCTGATGATACTAAACTGCAAGGAGTGGCTGACACACCAGAAGGCTGTGGTGCCACTCAGAGGGACCCGGACAGGCTGGAGAGCTGGGCGGAGAGGAACCTCCTGAAGTTCCACAAAGGCAAGTGCAGGGTCCTGCACCTCGGGAGGAAGAACCCCAGGCAGCAGGACAGGCTGGGGGTTAACCTGCTGGAAAGCAGCTCTGCCGAGAAGGACCTGGGAGTGCTGGTGGACAACAAGTTAAGCATGAGGCAGCAATGTGCCCTTGTGGCCAAGAAGGCCCATGGGATCCTGGGCTGCATTAGGCAGAGTGCTGCCAGCAGGTCAAGGGAGGTGATCCTGCCCCTCTCCTCAGCCCCGATGAGGCCTCACCTGGAGTCCTGTGTCCACTTCTGGGCTCCCCAGCACAAGAGAGACATGGCCCTACTGGAGAGAGTGCAGCAGAGGGCTAAAAGATGATGAGGGGACTGGAACATGTCTCCTATGAAGAAAGGCTGCGAGAGCTGGGCCTGTTTAGCCTGGAGAAGAGAAGATTGAGAGGTGATACTTACAAGTGTCTGAAGGGAGGGTGTCAAGAAGATGGGGCCAGTCTCTTCTCCGTGGTGCCCAGCGACAGGACAAGAGGCAACGGGCACAAACTGAACCACAGGAAGTTCCATCTGAACCTGAGGAAAAACTTACTTCTTTCCTGTGAGGGTGACAGAGCACTGGCACAGGTTGCCCAGAGAGGTAGTGGAGTCTCCTTCCTTGGAGATATTCAAAACCTGCCTGGACACGATCCTGGGCGATGTGCTGCAGAGGTCCCTGCTTGAGCAGGGAGGCTGGACTAGACGATCTCCAGAGGTCCCTTCCAAACTCAACTGTTCTGGGATTCTGTGAGTCTGTGAAAGAAGGATTGTGAAGAAAGGTAAGATGAAGAATGGATGTCCACTGATGCAGTCCTGGGTTACTATATGTGGTCCTGTTACAAAAGGATAAGTGTTTTTGTTTTATGTTAGGTGAAAGCTTATTTGAGATTTACAGTAATTAACCATATGTATTGTTAAAAATCTCTTTTTTAAATTTTTTTCAGAGAAAAGGAAATCTAAAGTTTCCTCTGACACAAATTTGGGCAGAAGACATTTACGAAAAAACTGCATTAAATTCTCTTTAGCTTCTTTGTTCTTAAACACCTCCCCTGCCACCCTCAGCCTATTTTTGGTAGCCACCATAGCTAACTGGGCAGGCAAGACGTGTCCATTCTTGGGTGGCTGAAGGTCCAAGGGGGGCTGAGGGGCTTGTCCCCAGGATCAGTCTGTTGCCTGACTGAAGTTGCAGGCAGAGACCAGGTTAGATGAGTTGCCTGGGCAGCTCTGAGGGAAGCGATGAGGGCAGAAAGGCCCCCGAACTTGTCAGGCCTTGCGCCCTTCCCAGCCCTGCCAAGCATCCGACAGGAGTTACCGTTGCCACTTTGATTTCTTCTCTGTCCACGCCTGCATATATTGGTGCTGAAACTTCGTGATAGGGGGTTTCCTAGCATATTATTCCTTCAGCATGTAATCTTAATAATTCAGCACTCTTCCTTCCCCTTTTTTTGGCTCTAATTTTTGGAACACTGGTTTTTACTCTCCGGAGTACAAGGGACTGTAAGAGAACATTAAAGCTAAGGGTTGGTCCTTCCATATGGCAGATGTTATAGATTATTTCCTCTACATGCAGATTTTAAAAGCCCAAGAGCTCATGCGTTTGGTACCCTGATACTCTGCAATGGATATTTAGCAACCCTCACTAGATATTTCTTGTGTACGCTAAGAAATGATGTACACTGTTTTGGGAAACTTCCAACTTAGTGGAAATGTTCTTTTTTTTTTCTAATTATAAGAATGAACGAACCTCATCAAGTGAGGTCAAGATGACAAGGCTCAGAACAGTATTGTTTTGGTGATAAGTGATATTGTATACACGGTCTCATTGTTATCTGTAATTGTTTTGATATGTTGGCTTCCGGATTTGCTCTTGGCTCTGATTGTGTTGATTTACTTGTTACTTTCTCTCGATTTCTCATCATTGTTCTGGCACCAATTGCAGTATGAAGAAAAATGTGCAAAGCAGTGATATGTACCTAACACTGAAAATTTAACAAAGTTTGCTTTAAAAATGAAGGAATGGAGACAAATCACTCTAGTGTACGACTTGTCATACACTCTAATGCTAACCTTTCAAATTTGGGAAGAATAACAAACTGTCAATCTGTAATCACCAAGCATGCTTTCACAAAACTGATGGAGAAATATAAAGTCACACTATTGTACGTATAGATTAAGGCAGTTTAGTTAATTGCCTTTTATGCCCATTTTCACCTTTTGTTTCTTATTTTATTTTCTTTATGTTTATAGAGTTCAATGGGGTTTAGATCAAAGATTCCATATCTAGAGTTATTTCCTCAAGTTTCTCTGAAATCTTTCATATCGTGATATTTTTTCTGTAAATGTTCTGTAAATGTTCTGTAAATATTTTTATTACATTAAGATGAGACCTAAGGTCTCAGTGATGCCTAGGGTGGTACTGAACGTGCCTGTAGCCAAGATGGAAGAGTTTACATGCACTGATTTCAAAGCTGCAAGAGATTACATTGTCAGTCAGTAAGTGCAGATGTTAAGGGACAACAAAATTTCAAATAGGAGCATATTCAGTAGCTGGAAGTAAGAAAGCAAATAAAATGAGTGAAATAGATCATAGTTGAAACAGATTAAACATGTTATCCCTCATAAAATGTGCTCATTTTATCCTTTACAGATTTGAATGTTGTTTTCTGTTTCCATTTGGGTTTTTTATTTCATCTTCTTGTGGTCAGATTCTTCATCATATCATATTATGAAGAATATGGCTACGCAAGTAGAAATATCACTATAGACCGTATGTGGAAATTTAAAAAGAACTTCAAAATACAGTTTTTATTGTTTTCCACTATGCTTCCCATCAGGCATCATAGATTAGTGATAGACTAGACATAATATATAGGCTAGAGATTATACAGTAGGTTTTCCTTGAGCAGGGATGACACATACATCTTTCAACATCAGCCCATAAAGCACTAAAGCACAAAAGCACTGAACAATATATGTTCCATGCCTTTTATCTTCTAAAAATGTAGCTGAATAATGAAACAACATCAAGTCCCTTTCTTCAACTCTATGTATTTTCTTTAACTTTCATTGAAAGTTAATGTGAATCATAGGGACAAACTGAGAAAACCAAGGATATAGCAATATTTTGGCATTTATATACAAGTAAGGTAGCTATTAAAAGCATAAAAGTATTCATTGTAACAATAAAGCTCTGCCCAGCATGTTTTAAAAAAGACCTTTCCCGAAGAGGATGTTCAACCACATTTTATTTGGTTTCACTCTTTGCCCATGCTAATAGAGTGGATTAGGAGTTACAATGCAACTTTCTCAGAGCTAACATTGACATAAGGTCAATTAAGAAAACACAGTAGTTCTAAGGAACCATTAGTTAGCGTTCATTCTCCAGGTCAGTGACAAATTAATTTGATTTTAAAATACCCAAAGTCTCGTGCTGAGTTATCTGACAAGTAAAGAACTGTGAAAAAGGTCTTGCACATATCAGCAAGGATGATGTAAATTGTATGCATCATGTGATTAAATGCAAAAACCCCCCCACGTAACTATAGAGCCGATGTTCAACAGTCAGTTTCAGGTGACCTTTCCCAAAGCATTTCAAATGGCACTTGAGATGCAGATGGTATAAATAATCCCCTCTGTTTACTAAACTTGCTTAGTTTTTTTGTAAACCTGGAATTTGTTTCAAGGCCTTGGTGGACCTTGAGAAGTTCGCGGGTAACTGGAGAGCTCTGCAGGGAAAGGAAGGGAGAAGAGAGGCGACAAGGCAGCATGTGGCTGCCGGAGATGCTTTCCCGGGGGGAGCATAGGACAGGGGCTTCAGTCTGCATGGGAAGACGCAGTGGAGAAGGAGGAGAAATGTCCATGCTAGAGGGCACTGAAGTTTCCCATCACTCACACTTTCCATGCAGGGCAAGCCACTGGCGGGGCTTTGCAGGAGCCACCAGGACAGACAGCAAGTGCTTCACTCCATCACAACCCACTTATTTTTTCAACTTTTGGTGTCCTGACTATTTCCGCCCTAACTAGCCCTGTGTTTGACTGTGTTTGACTGACTAATCTGGGAGGAGTTTCTCAGTTAGGTACCGGTAGGGGTAGGAACTTTCCTCTTCTCTCTGTTCCCAGCAACAAATTAGCTTACCCCATTTCCCCAGCCTTGACTCCAACTGGTGTTTTTAATGAAGATCAAAAGTGCACCATACACAGCTTTTAAAGGCTATCTTGAAAAAGAACAAACTACACACAGCTGTTACATTTTGTCATTTTGTTTATAAGAAATGCTGAACATGTGTACTTGATGACACTCCTAGTTTTGGTGTTATCAGTCGCGTGGTTGCAGCTCACCCAATGCTGAGAAATGTGTGCAGGTTGTCCTTGAGGGAGGGTGGGTTGTGAGCGCAGATATAGACTTGGAGAAGACGAGGTGGGAATCTGTCTCCAGATGTTGTTGACTGGGAAGAAGGGGCTGCTCAAGGATGCAGCAACCACACAGCAGCTGTCACGGGTGGCTGCCAAGGAGCTGGCCTGGGGATGGGCGTCAGCCTTTCTGCAGTGTTTGAGTTGCAGCCAAATCATGGTCCAGCCTAGGAAATGAGCTTTGAGCCACCTTAATTAATGCCTAATTTGCTTAAAAGACCCTTAGTCGTGGAGAAGACATGGCTTGTCCTTCTTGCAATAGTTGTTAATGTTTAATATTATCTGGTCTAAATGATGACTTCAGTTGAATGATCTTTTGAATGAAACAAGTGAGATAAATGGATACTTTACAGGAGGTGCTAAACTAACCAAATCAAGCCCAAAGACTTTCATCCTTTGTAAAAGATTTTATCTATTGGCTACACAAAAAAATTCTATCAACCCTTCCTCAAGCTAGCAACATTATTGCTGAAGTGAAGCAGTGATTCTAATTAAAGAAAGCTATCCAGTTTCTTAGAACATCCTTCTTTTCATATATATATATATGCAGCAAATCCAGTCATACACAAAATAAAAAAACTAAAGAGAAAGGAATGAAACATTATAACATGTTGCAAAATCAGTCTTGCACTTGTGAAGTTTAATGAAGTTTAGCTACAGATTTAAATGGAGTGATAAGTAGGTCCTATGTACCCTACTGAGAGGATATGGATAATTTTTAATGTAAGGATTATCTTCAAATGTATCAAAATTTCTTCACACAAGAAAATAGATTGTATTTCATTAGTATCTTTGAGAATCAACTGACTTCAAACAGTGATTTGTTGTTTAATAGTTATCAGTCAGAAGCACATTTCAGAGCTAATGAGGCATTTTCATGTTAAGAGAAACTTTAAATTGTATTTTTCAAACATGGCCCACTATTTTTTTTTCCTAAGGGCATACTTCAATCCAATTAAGAAGCTCAAAAAACTGTACATGATTTATTTAATGCAGAATTAAACAAACATGGTATATGACTAAACTCAAAAGACACAGATCCAGATCCATATTCTGGTAAAAGTGCTATATACCTGCTTCGTGAAAGAAACTTTAAAGCTGGACTAAATAGTGAGGTGTACAGTAATGTTTTATAGCATTTTTTTTTTTAACTCTAGGAGTTCAAATATCATAAATCAAGCCCCTATATCAGGAAATTTCTGTAAAAATTAAAAAACTGAAAAGCAAAAAACTCATAGGCTTTTTTATTTGCTTGGATTTCTCAGCCAAGAGGGTACAACAGGGAACAGTTTGCAAATTACTCTATTCAAATACTATGGTCACACCAATGGGACTGGTAATATGCTCCTGTCTGTATTCGTAAGACTAAGATCCTCAGGCAGTCTTTTAATTCAGCAGCTGAGTGAGGCATTATGAAAAATGTGTGGCATTGCTGAAAGATTAAAGATGTTACCTACAGCAGTGACCAGTCCTTAGAAACGATAATTAAAAACCCACAGTCATCACTGGGTCTGATCTGTTTTTGCCGTGGTCTTCCTTTATACTAGGAACAAAATCCTACCACTTTAATGTGGCTATTTCTCTACTGTAGTTTTTCCTCTCCCATATCTTAATGACCATTATAAGTCCAAAGCATCATAAAATTAGATTTGATCTTTTGTTAGAAACCACAACAATCCAATAATTTGTATTTGATCCACACTGACAGGATAGTATTTTCAAAAGTACTTAGAGGTTTTTATCAGAACTCACACATCGATCAGCCCAAGATTACTTTAAAAATCCTGGCTATAATGAATATATTTTTGTTAAAATACTGATGCACAAATTATGGAATAAGTAAAGTTAGAAATTTATGGACTTCTACTGAAGTCAAAAAAGGAAAAAAACTGTATTTACCACATGAAAGATTAAAGCTAATAGGTGAAGATAAGATGATTTCAAATTTCAAAAGAGAAATTTAGGAGAATTAAGCTGGGATAAAAATGTGAAACAGTGTTTAGCAATACAGACCTTCAGGAATGCTTCCTGACTTAACCCATACTCTTATTTTTGCTAGTGTAAGTAGAATTCCATATGAACAGTTAAATAACTTTGTGATGTTTAGTCACTGGCATGAACTAGTTGCTATTTAGCACTACTTCAAAGCCATTGAACTTCAAAGTCATAGATCCTTCAGCCCCCGTTCTGTCATACTTCTGTCACATCGTCTTCTGTTTGCTTGTTCTGTTTTTGAAATGAAAAATAATTAAAAATAAAAAAAGCTGGAAAAAATCTTGAAAATATTGCTATTTGGATAAATTTGCCTTTCTCTTGACAGCCTGATTGCAGTGCCTAGTGCAGTGCTTTGCGTTTTAAAGGTGGTATTTTGTAATTCTTTGAAATCACTCAGCCCAATCCGCTAAGTAGGCTTGGTTCTAAGCGATGCAAACACCATGCATGAGTGCTGAGAGGCCCTTATTTTCCTTGATGAGCGTATAAACTTTCTTGCTGCCTGATGAAAACTGTTGTATAACTTCTCCTTTGCTGGTTGTGGTCCTTCTACAGCAGACGGAATAGGATACAGATGCAAAGATACAATTGAATGCAAACACATAAAAAGAGGATAATATAGGGACACAGAACCAGACAGGACCAGCAGTTGAGATTTCTATAACTAAAAGATGACTGTCTTCTGATAGTTAATGTAGATGTGAAACCCAGGATATCTGCTCTGTCCTCACCTCCAAGGAGAACTACACATTACTATGCCCCATACTTCCCCAGCACCTTTTAGTGTATTTATGTACACACGCACCTTGGTGCTTGACTACCAAAGACCGAAAGAAACTCAGAACAGCGTGGCATAGGAAAAAACAGGACCTAGGCACTTCCTATGCCTTAAATCCTCCTTCCCTGGCAGAAGTTCATCATTGCAGAGTACCATACACTCACATACAGGTTTATCATATTAATACTTGCAGCCCAGGGGGTATTGCAAAACAGCAACTATTTGGGTACATTAGAGATTATTCAAGTCCCGTTAGGGCTGTTAGTTTCCAAATTAATGCTCTGATCTTGGCCATAAGGGCCCATTAGTATAATATTCCCACCAATTTGAATGAGATTTTGGAAAAACTCAAGATAGGGTGCAAAGAAAATTAATGTTTGAGATATCCTTCAGCTGAAATGATAATAACAAAGAGGGATATTTTTAGTGACTGGGAAAGATTATCATTGTGCTCTGTGCTAAGGTCCACAAGGTCACTATTTGGGATATTTCAGCCTATTTGCAGCTTGTGATCCAATCCAAATCTGTCAGTTATTGTCTCCTGCCTCTGCTGTGGCTACCAGCTTCACCAACCTCCACTGCTACAAAGGCTTTCTGAGGAAACTGCCAAATATTTTTACTAATATTTAGAATGAGTTCAAGATTTTGCCTAATGCTGAGCCAAATCCTGAAGCTGCAAGATATGTTTTGGAAAGTTGTCCCCACAAACCTCTCTTTGTTTCTTTTCCTTGAGGGGTTTGTGTTGGCGAAAGACATAAAAGCCCTAGAGACAGAGCCAGGCTGATAAAACCTTAAGGCAAAACAGGAAAGGCTTTGCACATTGCTTCTTCCATCCCACATCACAGGCAGTTTGGCAGCTCTAGGGTCTCCACATCTACATGAGCACCCCTTCCACAGAAGATCTGACAGAGACCAGTTGGTAAGCAAGGATGAGCCCAGCCGAGTTTCTGTTCCTCCCCACACAACAGGGAAGGAGCTAGGCAAGAGTGGGGAAAAAATAACTTTAGGATAGGCAGACTTTCCTCCACTTCTCTCAGGAGAGTAAAACAAGAGCAGAGTGTTGGGCAGGTTGTGCTGGTTCCCCGGGGCTGCAGCCACATCTGCTGTCTTGGTGGCAGCTGATGGGGAGAAGCGGGTGCAGCAAGGTCTTGCCTGCGGTGGGGGATACCATAAAGGCCTTTGGGGCAAGTTCCTGCCTCCCACTGACACCTGTGCTGTGAACATTGCAATCTCCAGGCATCCCTCACTCACACTGCATGATGAGACAAGTAGGGAAGACACACATCTGTTTTTTCTCCTCATGAAGAAATGTTCTGTAAATTAGAGCTGGAGACAAACTACCAGATGTACTTACACACCTCTCTCACTGACCCTTTTCCCGGCCCCCAAAATAACCTACCCTCCTTTCGCAACCATAATCAATGAAGCAAGAAGCATGGGATAAAGCCACAGATAATATACATCTTTCAAACCAGCCTGGTGGATGAGAAACTGCTTAGAAAATACCCAGTTATGCAGTCAAGCTGCGGCTACATATTTCTCCATGTTTGGAAATTGCTGTGGAGTGTTTTCTGCCATTAATTTCCTAAAAGTATCAGGAAGTTTTATGCTGCTGTCCCTATTACTGCAACAGATTGCTATGTACTTAATGCTCCCAGCACTAGAAATTGTCCAGGCGTAAATAAAATGCAGTCAGTAAAGGATATAGTAGACCATTTTTCTCTTCCTAACTCTCTCTAGGCCCTCATTTTGTGGGACCAAAAGGTTTCTCAGTGTGAGTTAGCTGAAACATACGTTGAAATCATAAAGTGCCCATATTGTGCTCTCGGCTTGCTCTTTCTAAGGGGAAGACAGGCTCTTCATAGGTATACAGTCGTAATCCCCTACCTCCTAAGGAGGGGAAATAAGCAAACAGAAGCTCCTTATTTTTAAACTAAGTGCATGCTTTCACAAATGAAATAAATTTTAAAAGAAGATCCTGCAATTTTGATCCCTCCCACCCCCCAAAAATCATGACCTGAAGGCTTTCTTTGGAGAAAAAGAAAGAAAAAAAGGATCATATTTATTCTGAGTGTAGGTATGAAAATAGAAACTAGTTCTAAGCTGTCTCATTGGAGTAAAGGAGACAGTGGAAAGTTCAGACTATTTACCAGTGATCATTCCAGGCTCCTGCCAGGTCCTGTAGGAAGTAAAATAGGTCAGATGGCAATTTAGAGCAATCCATGAGGTGAAATGGGGAAAATGCCTCTAGTAGGAGTGTTACTATTTGCTCTCTGTTGCCTCCAATCTAACAGCAAATCTTCCAGCTATCCCTATCTGGATAGTGCCATTTCTGATCGTATAAATCAAAAAGGCCAATCACAAATTTCTTTTAAGAGGTCACTGGTCATTTCTGGGCTGGACAAACAATGCCATTGTGTAACGAATTCTAAATGCAGTTCCTACACAAATATCAGGAAAGACCACATCATGTGGCAGTTCATCCAACAGTTCATTTGTTTTGGGGACTTTACAGCCTGCTCCGCAGGCTTTCTCTAGCTATGGAAAGCTAAGGACAAATGGAGTAAATCTCTATCTGAAACATTCAAGAGGAGACTTGTTGATTGATATATAAAATCAATTAAATATGGACTTAAAGCCCTTCAGCAAGGCTTGACGGTGGATGTAGAACAGCTTCCAATTAAAAACACAAAGTGAACTCAGAATCACAGAATCACAGAATCGTTTAGGTTGGAAGGGACCTCTGGAGATCATCTAGTCCAACCTCCCTGCTCAAGCAGGGTCACCTAGAGCATATTGCCCAGGATCACATCCAGACGGGTTTTGAATATCTCCAGCGAAGGAACTCCGACATATTGTTCCGTTCAGTGAGCATGGTGCTGAGGCAGATAATTCTGGAGACTGACAGAAGGTGGATTCGCATCTGAAGGTTAGAGCATATTGTTGCAAGAAATACCAGTGGTAATTAACCTAGGATCCTAATTACTCAAAGAAAGAAAAATAAGTTCATACATTTATAGGAGCCTTTTAAACTCTGTAATAACTTTGTTCTCCTATGGTATTTTAAGCGAGTAACTAAGGGAGAAACTCTCTGGACTAGCATGAATACCCAGTGGTCTAGCGGTGCTCCTAGGTGCAGCGTATTTACCTTTGGGAGATGCAACTCACTCTGACATTCATAACAGAAAGGTCGAGTGGCTGTCCTGTGAGCACAGTCCCACTGGATATAAAATTTAGAATATGAATTGCAATTTGATTTGATCTGAGTAGGGAAGCAAGTGAGTCAGAGTATTGATGAGGAAAGTTGCCATTTGGTTATTTGCTGCATTTATTTCTGACATTCGAAAGGTGACAGCTTATCTTCCCACAGGGAACTACTAATACATTAAATCAAATAAAAAGGGAAAGTGCCAACCTCATTATTTGCTTTTGCTATAAATAGCTTGGCCTGGGTTAACAAATGAGTCAGTTTGATGCACAGTATCAGTTTCTCAAATATTAATATTTATTCATAATTTCTAAATACTGTGTGGGATATGATCGGGTTTCTCTTTATAACGAGACACGACAGTAGCCCTAATGACTGACATATCAATATAGGTAGGTAGCAATAGTTAGTAAATACTGGCTTTTTAATTTTTGTGCAGTTAAGTAACTAGATTAGATAGAATTAATGGGTTAGCGAGGGTTAAATTTAGAGTTATCTCACAGAATAACTGTGTGTAGTTGCTGTACAGTGAGTTGTACAGTCACAGAAAACCTAAGCCTCCACAGCTACAGCTAGTAGAAAAATAACTTCAGGCTCTGAAGGGTTCAAAAAGTTGCATACAGTGTCAAAGACGGTGGGGAAATATACCTCAGACTCTGATGAAGCAGTTAGTTATCTTGCTGACCACAGGCAGAAAAAGGATGTTGAATATGGCTCTCGGCACCAATCTTTACCACCACTGTGAAGAAGAAAAGCGACCACTCTCGTAACTGAAGCTAAGATGAATCAGTACCAAGGGCCCCACAGAGAGCATCCGTCTGCTGGATGTAGGTTACAGGCCCTACCACAAGATGCTACCTACCGCCCATTAGTTTCAGATGGATAATTGGGTACAATGTAGGCTATGTAACTAAGGAAAGACAAGAATACACACTTCAAAATGTTTGCTGTTGCATGATGCTGTGAAATACACTAATCTTGCTGCTCAGTGTGAGCTGGCTGATAGTTTTTGTTTGGGCAAATCAATGGGTGAGATGAAAATTTTAATCATTATAGCACTGCTTACTGTTTTTTTTTTTAAGGTGCTATATTAACAGTCAAAATGCCTGTGTGTTGAGCTTTTAGTACTACATATCTTTTTGTTGATTAATGACACAGAGATTAGGTACTTCGGGCCAACCACGGGAGGCAAATTTTGGAAAATTTGCCTACGTTAAGGAACAATATGAATTTATGAGGATTAGTTAAACTACATGAAGTTCCTGTGTAGGCTTTCACACAGAAATGAAATAGGTCTACTCTATTTCCAAAGCAAAAGTCAAATGAATTCTGTTTACCTTAAATCCCTATAGAAGCATAATCTCCCTAGAGGATTTGGTGCACTGTAATAAATCCATTCTAAAAATTAACTCTGATCAATTTTTTTGAATATCTCCATGCAAGGAAGCCTTTCATAATCTTAATGAGTAACAAAATAAATTGAAATGAGTAATTAATTCTACATGAGTAATTATAAACAAGAAATATATGTCTCAAAATAACATTGGATGGTAGTAACATGTTGCGACAGTTTAGTGACTCTAACTTCCATAGATTTTAAGCCATCGCTGTGTTAAACAATGACTAAATGCCGAAGAACCTTGATTTACTGACAAAATCTATACCGCAGGTGTACCACTGAGAGTCTCCATACACTGGCTGTGACTAGTGAATCAAACTGATTTTTCATTTGTTCCCTGAGGATGATATCTGTAGAGATCAGGTGCTTTGGGCCGTGGCAAGAATGCCTGAACTCTGCCCATGGCGTGATGAAGAGCCAACACAGTCACCTATGAGAGAAGGAATGAGAAAGGGAAGTTCAGGGAGAGAAAATGCATCCAATAGTGACCTCCAACTGGTTTATTTAGCTTTGATTAGAGAAGTTCTCTTCCTAAAGCAAGAATAAGTATTCTTTTGTTTCCTAGGACTTCTTTAGAAGCTTGCTGCTGTTGCTTTATCTGCTGCTCTTCGTAGATCAACCAACTAATTCCTGGGTTGCACCTCACCAGCCAAATGCGTCTTGAAATCGCACGGCCCAAGCATGAGAGGAGAGTGCCTGGGCATATGGGCTGCTGCAACGGCAGCATCCTGAGATGTCTATAGCTCAGTGGGTCGGATAGGCTCTGCATCTTACTGTATCTTATTGATGAAAGTATTTGCTTTGGCTCTGTGCGAATGATCTAGGATCAACAACAGAAAACAGTTACTTAATATCACTTTTACTGCTGCTTTATTGAGATTTATGACACTTACAGAAAGTTTCCTAAGAACTACTTTATCCAAGTTAATTCAGACAAAGTCCCTGTAGTCGCTGCGCCCAGTGTTCACTTAATGACTCACAATCTGATTGATATTTTTGCCCTGTGAACTTACTCATAAAGACAAATGATTATTGCATAACATTTTGCTCATAATAAAATAATATATCACCTGCTTTTATGAATAATTTTGTTTGGGTTGCACCCTGGTGGTTTTGTTTTTGCTTCTTAAATTTCTCCTTTGGGTGTAATATTTCCAAACTAAATAGAGTAACCTTTTCCTAGTTTTAATAGAATTTGAAAAATGGCCTATAGCTAGGAAGCTGCAATTGTTTTCCTTCTAATGCCAGAGCTGAGGCCATTATAGCTGTCAAAAAATGAGATTGACAGCATCATAATGAAGTTAGTAGTTTTCTAAAAGACCTATTTATAAAACGAATCTGTTACTGAAAAGGTAACTTATCTGCTATAGTTATGGATACCAGTGCAAAACCCTTTGACCAATTTAAGACTTCAAGAATATTTTCATGTTTTGATCGGGAAAAGGTCGTATTGAGAAGAATATTAGCATACTTGTTTTTAACCTGATTTTGGATTCTAAAGAGTTTTGGGCAAATTGTAGAAATCTAGTACCTCTTCCTGTTAAGGTATGGTAATCCTGCAGAGACGTGTGTCCTGGTTTTTAATGCTCCAAGACATAAGCATTATGACATGGGCTATAGAAGTATGATCACATCAATCAGTTTGACTTAAATATATTAAGTAAGTTTAGATTAATGAAGGAACAGTTCAGCACCTTTTATTAAAGGAGAATATTGAACAAGAGAAAAATACAAAATTTAAGGCATTTCTGTCATCAGAGTTTTCTGAAGTCCACTTTTTTGGACTGTTGGGGAGCTGCAATCTATGGTGGCAGCCTGAGAATGAAGCAGGGTCAGTCTTCACTTGTGTGACTGAGGAACATGCTTGAAATATGGTGCATCAGCTAAGCAAACACTCCCTGGTTGAACAACAAATGGTGTGTATTGTTTCCTTGTGCGACTGAGCTGTAAGCTGTAGCTCTGCAATAGAGAAGCCTGCAGATCCTGAGGGAAAAAAAAGGGGATTTTAATTTTTCAGGCCATTTTGCCATCTATTTTCATTACTGCTGGGAACCATGCATTGCCAGGCTTTACATAGCCTGTATTGCTGCTCGGTGTGAGGACAACAGTCACCCAAGGGTAGTTAATCTCGCTGCTGTGGAAATGACCAGACTTTGTCTGGGAAGTGCAACCATCCAACGATCCAACCAAGGCAGCAGAGAGGTTAAAACAAGACATGTCAGGAGAGAGGGAGGGAAGTTTCTCCTCCTATGGAGTGAGGGAGCAGATTGGCGCTGCAGGATAACTGTGGCTTCACGTAGCAATACCCTCCTCCGTTACTGAGCTGGCTTGAAAGGGCCTTCACCAAAACCATTCCTTATTTTTATTTTCTTTTTTTTATTTAGGATTTTAAGGTTGATGGGGACAACCATGTGTCGCTGGCAGCAGGGCATGCCACTGGCATGTGGCTTTGCTCCATGCTTTGTGCAGGGGCTGGGGGCTCCTGGGGGCCAGCTGCCACCCTCAGCACCCACCCATGTGCCTTTGCAACCTTGGCATGGGGACCTTACACGGGCAGCCACCCCCGCACAGCCTCTTTCTCAGGAAGATTACACTGAATAAGAGATACATGGTTGCTTGCTGCTATTGAGTTCTCTGAGTCCTTTTTATTTGTTTCCCCCCCCCAGAAGAATACTGCACAGTGCCACAGGCAGGAGGTTAGCAGCTATTTTTCATGGATTTCATGGATCCCAAACTCAGAAGCAATCAGAATGTAATAATCAAATTTATTGACTATTTCACACTGTAGAAGTTGACAGACAAAAAAAGGTTATGACAGTCCCTATATACAGCTAGTACTCTAATACGATTATTTTTTTTAATAACTTTTGGATGAACTCAGCTTCAAGAACCTATTTTGAAGTCATGAATGTTTCATTCCTTTGGGTATCACACTGTGGCACAACTGGTCCAAATAATTGATTCAAAAAGTTCTGTTATTTTTATTTTTAGTGTATTCTGAAGCAAATATTTGTTGCAAAAGGCCTCAGAAGATTTATTGGTGCATGTCTGTGGATCAAAAGAAGAATACTGCATAGTATTTTGTGAAAGACTGAACCAGGGATTAAAGTTAATTATGAAGAAAATAATTTGGTGGTTGGATTGAAGGTACTCTGAGAGAAATCATATAATGAAAACTAGTCAGGTGATATAGAAAATAAGGGAGGGGACAGGGAAGGTTATATGGCTCTACTATTTCTTTCTGGAACTGCCGAGAATAAACAGTGCACAGCCCATTTATATAAAACAAATCAAATCAGGGTTACCTGAATTTGAAGATATAGGTGGTTTTTTATTATGAACAGAACTGACCAGATAATAATATACTTTACATAGAAGAGTACTTACATGTTAAACATTTTAAGTCTTTCCCATCACTATTTTTTAGTGAAATATAGAGCAGTATGAGAAATGTTTATACAGTTAGATACAGCAAATCTTAAGAACATTTCCTGTATTTCGGGTCTGATTGAAAGAGAAATGAGTGAAATTACAAATATCTATTTCTAAAAGTAGTCACTGATTTTAGTGATATTTCTTCCAAACTGCCTTCACCCTACCTTAAAAGTTCTTCAAACATTTTAATTGGTAAATGAGAGTATTTATTATTATTTTGTTGCAAGGTTGGTTCAATAAAACAGTTTGTGGAATATCACAGAGCTGGTCTTCCACAATAGCTTTTGTAATGGAATGAGCTCTCTCTTTTCCATATAATTTCCTTTTCCTATTTTATACGTTTTACCTCCCAGACAAAATAAGAGGCGCATTAGAGTTCAATGACTTTATGGTAATGCCATATAAACAGTAACAGTCTGTACACATATTGACGCTGCAAATATTATTGAAAAGGCAATCTGGTGCCAGCACAAACAGGATGACAATGATGGCCAAACTGATGAATTTCTAGATAGAACTTCACTTTTTTTTCTGTTGTGCATGACAGGCTGAGCAGATTATCCTCCTTTGGTGACATAAATTTGGTGGTAGGGCCATAGGATATGAAGGTTATAAATGGTTTCTAAAGAGATAATAAATGATTAATAAATGTTCCTGGCCAGCTGTGAATTTCGGCAGCATGTTTCATGCACGTCGGTAGAAGATGCTCAAGGCTTTTGGCAGCCAACCTCTCTGGCCAGGAAAGTCTCAATGGCTTTCAGTGGCAGAAAAGCACCAGGTGGCACAGGTCCTCTCTGTGCCAGCAGCAGGGCCACAGGCAGCATGGCCCATCAGCCCCTGCAGACTGGGTCTGACATGCTTCCCTGGTGCTTCAGGTTGCTGAAAGAGTTTAGCTCACGAGTTCACTCCTGTCCTGGTTACAGTAGGACTGGGGCTACCTGGAAGTGTTGGCTGTATGGCCAGCACGTTTTTCCACTGCTGTGCAGTGCCCACACCGGGGAAGGAGGGTGGCTGGGAGGAAGCTGCTGCCACATAGCAGCGTGTGCATTCTGCTGCTGGTCCGCCTCCACCCTGGGGGACCTTCTGCAAGGAGCAAGATGGACGTCAGATCTGCAGAAATGGTCTGTCGACAGCAGCCTGTGCTGAGTCACCAGCTTCTTTGTGGATCCTATCACATTTCCAGTGGAATCTTTCACTGTTGATTGTTCCCTTAGTAAAACATATTAATTGGTTATTACTCCTTAGCACTTTTAAATGTACATGTAAATGTAAACTGAAATATAATCCTTTGTTGCCACAGCAGTGTCTTCAAACTTCCACGGTGTATAAGACGTTCTTAATGATTAATAAAATCAACTATCAAAATAAAAGAACAGAGTACACTTTTTGCACATTAAACCTGAGCTTTTTCATTACCTTGCCTTGGTTGATTGCATGGCTCAGTAAATAATAGTGGGCCTTCCAGTCCTTATTGTTAACTATTCTCACTAAGTCCCTACTATTCCTTTCTGTAAGGAGGCTTCTTAGGGTAGTCAGAATAGTCTTAAGTGACGTTTTCTTACATAAGCAGGAGCAGCAACAGGATGGTCCTCAGAATAGCCCCTGAAACAGTGCCTTGAATAATCCAGTGAACATTGTAGCATAAAAGAAGGTGGTATCTGTACTAACTTCTGAACTATTGATTTGATTCTAGAAAGAACTATTTTACTATATCAGAATGAAAATGTCAGTGCTGTAAAATTTCATTTTGAAACAAATAGCTGATTTTTAGCTATGTCTTTGCACAGAAAATTCAGCAGAGTTCAGTCTTGTGGCAGCATCAAGCGTGGTCCTGGGGATGTGAACTGCAGAGCAGGACCCCTGTCAAGGAGCTGGACTCTGCAGAGTGTCTAGACGTGAAGCCCTTTGGCTGTATTTCAAAAGAAGAGAAAACATGAACTTGCGATATCTAGCACCTTATGGGTGATTTTTTTTTTTACATAAGTGTCTGAAATTTTAACTTTAGCATAGGAAAAGTCCCTACTCTGGCACATTCAGAAATATATTAAAGAGCATGACTAAATTTAAGCACTTGCATAGCCCCACTTAAGCCAGTGATATTACTGTGTACATACAACTAAGCATTTGCCTTTTCTGAACTGAAATCTTTATTAGCGTTCTACCTCACTGCTTTTCTGCCCTTTTTTCATGCCATCTACGTTTTTTCAAAATCTTCACATGTTTCTTTGCCTCCTGATGGAATTTATATCCAAACATTGAGCTGACTGTAAAACTACCTCTGTGTTTATTGCACATAGAAGCAAAACTGGTTATTTCAGATTTAACTACAGATTAGTTTTGAACAACTGTGGCATAGGTATTGGCAGACAGTTGGGCTTGCACTTTTAAATTCACAAAACTAAAAGGTGCATGATAAAATAATGAATCCAAATGGTCACAGTACAGCAAAATATTAAAGCGTGTCTTTAAATATAAGAATAAATTTGATGCTTTGCTAAACTGCAATCAGAAAAGACCCGTACTGTGTACTTATTAGATCAATTCCTTTTACGGTGACTGTCTAGCTAAGCTACATAAAGACAGTCTGATCCTTATATTATCTTCTTGCTGACCTAGTAGTGCCATCTTCTTTACCTGATTAAAGAAGTACCTCTTCATTTACTAGTTTTGCTAAACAACCATCTTGTCTCCAGTCTCTGCTGAAAGGCTTGGGGATTTCTCTACCAAGAAAAAATTACTAGATTTATCTTTCCAGTGCTAGCTAAAAACAAGGCACAGTCATTGTATCATTACAATTTACAGGGTAATCTATTGATGAGTATTTATTGTGTGCTTTAATCTTCTTAAATAAACTTATTTTCTAATGAATGGCCACCTAAAACTCAAGGAAGTATTTTTCTGAACTATTTGCATCTATTTCCCAGATGGTGATCATTATTGGCTCTCCCACAGCTTTTCAGTCAGACGACTTTGTAAACTTTTTATGGAGAAACTTTTAAGTGTTTTTTAATCCGTCATGTGACACCATGTCCGTTAAAAAGTTGATTTCTATAAATGTGTTCTGCAATCCCACAACTTGATTATTAGTTATATGAAATGTACTGTAGTTCTTGTGTTTGTTTTATCATCTACTCCTCTACTATTTCAAAACTTACTGCTAATTGCAGTTAAAGCAGCTTGTTCATAGCTCAAGACTGTTTTTGAAACCAAATCCTAGTCTCCTTACACAAATAGTCCCATTCATGGGTTGCATAGATCTTGTTCTCAACAAAATGCCATCTTAAAGGAAATACATTGTCGAAATTAATGAATTGCTTTTGAGAAATGGGTCACAAGTCAGATATTGGCACTTCAGAACATTCTTTATGAAGTCACGTACCAAGCCCACGGAAATTTTTTGTTATATCTGAACAGGTCACTACAACATAACAAGTACAAACGTGTAAGAAGCTGGAGAGGTCTTCTGTTCTGTTAATATGCTCTTAGAGACAGCAACATCTTGAAGTGCAACAGCTTCTTGATTTCCTACTCAGTGCATTAATTTAATCTTTTTCTTGATTATCATGGTTATTAAAACTAAAATAAACACAAGTGAATTTCAGTGTGCCCACAATGAGAGAGACTAATATTGCAAATCCTGGATTGGGCTAGTTCTCTACCGAATCATTTTTATGAGTGATGACTATCTAGCTCTCCCGGGGAAAAATCGAGTCCTTCTGATTCTGCTTGAATTGATTCCGTTGTTTTACCTGCTTGTGAATCTAGATGGACGATGAAAATAATGAAATGCAGAGCTTCTTGCTTCTGAGCCTCAACAATAAGTGATTCACATGATTATTTTAATTTAACCTGTTGCAGAGAGGTGATGTCAGTTGGTACCTGCTGACCCTGTCATACGCACGATAAAAGTCTTCACCTAGACTTCACACATAATTATCACCCTCTACCAATATAGCCCTTTCAGATTTAGTGAGTTTTATTCCACAGGATGGTCTCCTCAGCAGAGAGCAGAGGTATGTTGTTAGGGTAACACTAGGACTGCCAGTGCTCCTGTCTGTACACGTTCCTGGGGCAAAGAGCATTGTTCCTGAAGGATGATGAAAAACCTGCAATCAGAAAAACCAGTAAGTTCTTCCCTCTCCTTGATGACCTGTTGTGAGCAATGGGAGCTGTAGGGGCATGGATGCTTGGGGGACGAAGCCTGGAGTAGCATGCTCTGGTGACTCCTATTCCCAGCTCTGCACCACTTCCTCCAGTGTGCAGCAGCAGTGGACCTGTTTGCTCCGACCCTTTGCAGATTTATCACTGCCTGACCCCCCCCCTCCCAGGGCAGGACAGAGGAAGAGAGAGTCCTTTGCGCACATACCACACCAAACCGGGCTAAATGAGGTTGGCTCACTAGGTAGGCTGTCATCCCAAAAAGGTTTTTTTGCCCTGAAGGTTTCTTTCTGATAGTCATTTTTATGTGTTCCTTTATAGTATTGGAATGATGCGAGATCATGATGGGAAAGAGTAATGTTTGTACGTCATATTAATAAAAATGTTCTGAGACAAAACAGCTCTGGCTGTGTCTGGCGTTTCTCATATATCTTATGTATTTTATTTGTTTGTATGTAGTCTAGGCTTAGGAATTTTCTGGGCTATTTTCTCTGAATGTGAAGGAAGAATAATAAGCTCATGAAAGAGGCTTTTATCTTTTATTATCTCCTCTTCATGTAGCTGGAAAGAATGATCGAAAAAATGCTATACACCTTCTGCCTTAGGAGTGACATTACTGGGCTAGGGCAGGAAGCAGGGAGATCTGCTCTTCTGCATTAGTATTACAGGAATCATGATTTTTAGAAACAGTTTCAATTTGTACAGAATATTCCTTGATTTCATTATTGCCTTTGGTCATGATCAAAGTAAGTGCTTCAAATACACATAATTATTTTCACTGAAGCATTCAAGGTTGTATTTCAGGTAGTCTGAATACAATTTAAAAAGAAGTGGAATATTTCCAAAATGAGAGACAGAAGATATCTTCACTGAAAAGCAATCACACCCATTTGCCGACTGGAAAAAATTACTCAAACATTTCATTTGCTGTTTCCATCTTCCCAGTCATTTGGAATGCCTCAGAATACAACAGTAAAAGGGCTAGATGGAACTGGAAAAACTAAATGGAAGACCAGAAACTCATAAAAGAACTAAAGATTCTCCAGATACACAGTAGTGAAATTTCGGCGGGCTTCAGAATTTTCACAAATACCTGGGAAAAAAACCCTAGCTGACTTTACTTAGTACAATAACCTAATGGGTTATTTGTCAAATCTGTGTTTTCTTTTCAAGTTAACATTAAACTTTAACTTGAAAGAATGGTTGAAGTGTATGAAAACTTTTGGTGAAATAGCACAGTGGACTGGGGCATCTTTGCGCAAATGAGAAACAGAACCTGAGTACAACAGGCTTAGTTCAGTCTTTGACGACTTCAGAAAAGGGCTCACCATGCAAAGACTCCCTGCAGTTTTTCTAAACAGCCTCGACTGTGAATGAACTGATGTTTATAAATCTTTACTTCAAAAACATCAGTGAAGTTTCTGTAAATGCTTAGTACTTGTCTTGTCTTATTCCTACAGATGCTGAGTTCTGCCACTGAATGAAACCACTGCTGAGCAACTTACGTGCAGTCCAGCCCCAGAACGACACTATTGCCTTCTTTATAAGGGCTGGATATGCATGGCAACTTGCATGGTAAAAAGTTTATGATCCTCAAATCTGGGATTCTACTTTGAAAGACAAAGTACAGTGGTAGCTACTGGGTTAAGTCTTTCTAAAGGTTGTCTGCTTCAGCTTTGTACTCTGTGCCTGATTTCTGCTGTGCACTTAAGCAAATCTCTACTCATGCATGCACACCTTGCAATGGGGTAGTGCTCACCTGAGCTGACAATTCCCTCTGGCCGACCTGCATTCACGCAGGTCGCGTTTAAGCTGACGAGCTGTGCTTCTTGGCTCACATGAATACAGAGGTCCTGCTCCCATGCCTGAGTGGTGCATAAGGAGCAGCCCGGGCATCCCAGCGTAGTGCTCCCAACATGTCAGACCATCTTTCTTTGTCCCAGCTAAGTAGACATGCCCTCCCCTTTGGCTTTGCACATGGGGACTGCTTTGTACTAGGTGCAGAACAGATAGTCTCCAGTCTCATATAGGGTGATGTTTGAATGACAGATGCAGTAACAGAGCTGCATTCTCAAAGAATCTGGCCTGCACAATTGTTTAAAGGAAAGCAACACATTTTGGTAATGTCAAATGTCATTTTAACAGAATTTAATAAGCTCTTTGCAGATACACTGAATTTGTCAAAAGTGCTTGCTAGCTCTGACCGGAATTGTGATGGCTGAAATATTCACAGGGGAAGATCAGATCATTAAATAAGCTCCTATGCTTATAACCAACACTTGTCAGAAGAAGAAATTAATGAGCATCTGTGTCATGGAATGAATGATTACAGAAATGAAAACAACAATATTAAATTTATCCAAAAATTCAGTAAGTCAATAGATTGTACTTTTGTAGCCCTCTTGGTAGGGGCGTAGAGTACTTTTCAGGAGTAATAAAGCAAAGGAATAGTGGCTGTGTCTGTTTCTCATGCATAGGAAAGTTAGTGCAGAAAGAGCATCCTTAATTGTCATTGGAACTGTTTTTTTCCAAAACATGGGATTAGTCATTCATTGTCAAAATATCAGGCAGATTAATTATATGGAAACACAAAAGGATTTCCCATTCTTTCAATTACTACCTACCTTGACCTAAAAGGAGAATATTTTACTGGTGTTCTGTGGCAGGAATATTTTGATTGGTAAACAGCATTTAAATTTCAGAAATGAACCGGTTACAATTCCTCTTTCACTTTTCATTTAAAAGAAAAAAAAAAAACTGTAATGCTGGATGCACCCTGGCCCATAGCAGGGAGATCAACAGGTCACAGTCTTCCTGGGGTGTTGCTGGAGGACTATTGCAGGTGGCAGGAGTGAAACGTGGTGCAATTCACCATTGAACACTAAGCTCCCCTGCCAGCAGGACTGCCTAATTCTCCCCAGATTCAGGCAAACTATCGCGTGGATAAGGTGGGTGACCAGGGAACCTGCAGTGAAACAGGAATTGAATGAAGACTACGATCTAATCAGAATGTAACTGCTTTTAAGGAAGACAAGGAATCTTGTACAAAAAGCAGCACTGTCTGCATAAAGCTATGATGATCTGAGCTTGATTTGATGTTTATTCCTCAGGTGGGAAGGTCTACTGTTGAAAGAGTTGAAGGTTAGTGTTGAAGGTCTGTTGAAAGAGTTTTCACAGTTTAGGTACACTGAAGAGGGACAGAGAGCACCTTGCCAGGTACTTATTAGCTTAAACCTATTTTACACTGTTTCATTCTCTAATACAGAATTTCCCCATTTCTTAAGTAAGAAAGAAATTAAAATTCTCAACGTATCTTCAAAGATTTTTTTCTTCTAATATACAATGCATGTACTTCAGTGCCCCTTCTGTTTGGTCAATGGCTTTTTTTCTGCTTTAGGCAAGAATAAGCGTGTGTTTACTAAGCATATACCCATATGCTTTTGAATGACTGGGATCAAACACCGCAAAGATAGTTTATCACACTCTTTTCAGTGCATAAGAATGTGGTAGGCAATCGCGTAGACAGCGTCCAAAATGCTCTGAATGCTTTTTTTCTGAAAATTAAGTATTGCTCAAGGGTATTCCTAATGTACTCTGCCAAAAGTCTGCAGACTGAAAATTCTGGCTTATCTTTGCTGCACATAACCCCAATATACTTTCTTTTCTTTATTTGCCAAACATATTGGCAAGAATCTCTGTGTCAACATCTATTAATAAAATCAGCTCATGGTGAAAGCAGCTAGTTCAGTCTCTCCCCATCTCAGCAATCCATGCTGCTATTTAAGAAGAATTAAGTTACTCCTTATTGTTTGATTTTGTTAAATAAATAAATGAATATGCACAGTCCTGTACAAGCCTTGCTTTTCTTTTCTATAATAGGAGCTACCTAGGCTTTATCTACCTTCTATTTTTAAAGAAAGAAAAGTTACGTCTTTGAGGTGATAATTGTCTTTGCTTTTCTGTTATTGGTTTAGGTATTATTCCGCGATATCGAGATTTCTATGCAATTTTCCAAGACCATCCTCTGCTTCATCTATGCCAATTATCAGTATTTCCTCATCCCCATGGGCTTGCCATACTGTCAGTTTTTTTCTTAGACTTTCTACCTCTTTACCTTGGTGCTGTCTAACTAAGTCATGGGGATCCAATTTTCTTCAGTTTCTGGTATTTTCTCATGAAGCGTGAGAATCTGCTCGTTTTAATGCTTAATTGCAAGACTGAAGGAACCCTATACCTTTTTGCTTTATATTTTGTTTACCAAGGTGGAGAGCTTCAGTAATGCCTTATTTTCCATATCTCTTTGGTCATTAGCATTTTCTCCTGGATATTTTTAAATGCCTGTGCATACCTTAATCAGCCCAAGAAGTTATTATGTGTTGGTTAATTCCTAGTTGAATAATACCAAATATAGGGACAATTAGTTAGATCAGTTGCTCCCTCTCTTGTAGGTTGTGGTAAGATGATTTTCTAAAATGCCGGAGAAATGGGCTGTACTGATTCTGCAGTATGAGTCATGTAGTGTAGCATGGCAAATACAGTTCCTATGTTCAAAATTCTTCATTCTCTAAACACCATTCAGACCCTGTCCTTATAATAAACTGTTAGCTCCTGAAGTCCACCTTTCTGGCCTCACTGAATTTCTCTTCCTTTTCCCTTCCTCTTTCCAAAATGTCCTGTGAACCCCCAGAAATATTAAGAGGGCTGTCTCTGAGTGTGGATGTATGTAATGGTTATTGTTAACTTTCCCTTCAGAGTACCTTTGATAGGAACACATCCGCTAGCAGTATCTAACAGCTTGTTTTTTAAGAGAAAAGGCAAATGAAAAAATAGTGAAAGTTCTGATCCTTTCCTACTGACAGTCCTAAGAAGCAATATAATGGCTATACCTGCCTCATCTTCAGGTATTTTCCAGCACTGGTCTGCAGATTGGTTTATTGTAATGGGATACTGTTGCATTTGTCTTTGCTATTATATATTGCTGTTATTATTGTAAAATCTTCTTTCTTTTTGACAGGGTCACCTAATCCTTTAATGTTTATAGAAATAAATGGTTGTTGTCTGACTCACTGCACTGGCACTTACCAGACTTTCTTGTTTCAGGACAGACTGACTACCACTCCTGTTAGCTGGCTGGGATGCCAACGCATTGGTGAATACCAGCATGTGTAAGAGTAAATGCATTGATTAAAATGGCATGCATAATCAACATGCAAGGCAGTTTTTGGTCTGTTCCACACACTGACATTACTCTTTGATCCCCATTTATTCAGTGGAAAGGGATGTTTCAACCCTCCTTTTCTGTGTAAGGAAGTTTTCCTTGCAGTGCCTGGGGTAAGTTGTGGTAAGCTGGCTGAATATTCATCAGACTTTCGCTTCTCAGGACCCTTGCTTAGGGCCATGACTCAAGCCACCTGAGTTATTGACCCATGAGGAGAAACTAATTATAGTTCTTTTAAAAATGACGTGCTTCTGTACCCTTAATTAATGCAATGTTGCTCAAGACTGGGAACCAACAGAATGAATTATAAGAAGCAATAAAAAGAAACAGAAAAGTGTAATTACTACCTTCCAACGTATTTGAGTTGTGAGCACCTCTCAAACATGTTTGGATCTAGGGTGAAGAGAGAAATCCACACCATTCTTTGTGCTGCAAACATCTCATTTATCACAGTTTTGATTCTTTTAGAGCTGGCTTTGGAATTTCTGAAGTGCTCTGTGAAACCTAGCAAAATCCCAGGCTTGACTGGTACTACTGATGCATTGTGACATTGAAGGACTCTTCTTTGATATGTAGATTCATCATGCAAATGTAAATGTGGCCATGCAAATTTTGATGTTCAGTGGTAAAGTCTTAGATATGAGCTAATACGTCACTAAAGAAATTTGCTACCAGAAGGATAGTACAGCATTTAGCTTAGCATCCTCTAACCTCCAAATGATGTGGGAAGAAACGCAGATGGGAGTTAGTAGCTGGAGACAGAGTTAAAGTGGGTCAGGCTATTGGAGGGTTAGAAGAAGGAAGCTTATAAAATGTACTTGTTCACAACATCCCTGAGATTTGCCCAAACTGCTAGTGGTCAGGACTAGACTCAGACTGATTCTATTCTATAGACTAGCCTGACTTGATTTTACTTCGTTTATTGCTTACATTATTGTCAGGCAAGGTTTCAAATGAGATCAGGCTCTGTATCATCTACTTGGCAAGCAAATGATTGGTTTAGCAGTGATACACCACCAAGTCTAGTTTCCTGTTGATGTGTATAGTGCATTAACATTCTCTGCTGTCTATTAGGATGCAAGTCCTGAAAGAACTTTCTCCCTACATGTGGGTCAGTTATAGCATCTCCCTCCTAGATGGATAAGGTCTCTGCGATTTATAATGTAGTCTGCTTTAGCTACTTAGATTATTATCTAAATAGATACCTACTTAGATGAAATGAAAAGGAAAGAAATATCTTTGATGTCTCTACTCCCCTGCCAAACTAGCCATAATTGGCCCATGGGTTCATCTGAGAGATAAACAGGTAGAGAGATATATGCAGCATGATCTACCCTTAATTTCCTTAGGAATCAATGCTAAAAACAGCAGCTGGGCCAAGGAACGTACCTTTTGATCTAGACGAGACAAGACAATCTTTATTCATTTTCTTGGAAGGGGTATCTGAGACATCTTTTTTTTTTTCTATTTTCCCCAAAACTCTTGTCTTAGAGCATTCTTGCTGGCCACCTCCTGTGAGGAGTTTTAGTGCTCTGCGCTTCCTGGGAGTGCATCTGGTGGCGCTTATTTGCCAGGACCTCCTTGGCCTGTAAGAGCGCGCATGCACTCAGCGGGATGGGAGCTGATGTGGAGCAGGGTTTCCTTTCTTATTTCCTTCAAAAAAATTCAATTCATCTGTGTGGAAACAACTCAAAGACCTGAACTCCCACGCAAGGCAACTAGAAACAATCATGTTAATTTAACTCATGTTAATGCTCAGCCTAGGTCTGAGCCAACAGAGTATCCCAGACAAAGTGACAGAAGGAGACGATTCTTCTGTGGGTTTCAGAAGCCTCTAGAAGCTCACAGAATTCAAAGTGATTTGACTCTTTGGGTGTTTTTTAATTTTAGTTTTAATTTATTGCAGTTCCTGAATTCATTATTATAAGATAGCCATATCTATGGTTAGTACAGAGCCTGATGTAAATCCAGAATAGCACTGTGTCCGTATCATCTTTGACTGGGCATCTTAATTAGTTCTCAGACTAATTAAGAAAATGGAAGCTTATTGTACCTTATTAGTAATTCCATAACAAACTTCATTAACCTGACCTGACAGTGCTTGTCTGTGTCTTATCTTTAGCTTTTACTAGCATTATAGCTAATGCACTGCATATATCTTTCTTTCAGGTAGGATTCCCCCATTTCAACCAGGGGATAGCAAGGTAAGCGTTAAAGTATCTTTTCATGAATTAAAGAAACCACAGATGCCTGCTTTAGATACCTTACTGCCAAGGTAACAGTTCTGGATCAGCTGTACAGGTCTCCAAGCAGTATAAAAGAGCAAGATTTCTGATTTGATTTGTGTTAAAATGTGTCTAGAGAAGGGAGGAGACGGTGACTGTTGTATGACAAAGTTTTTATTAGTTTTAGATTGCACTGAAACCAGCTTGTTAATTTAAGTTACAAAACAGCTGAAGATTAGGAACAGCTAAAGACCCATGCCACTAGGTCAGAATTGGGGCAGACCTTTCAGACTTATAGGGCAGCACGAAGGGAAGGGCATATTTTTTGAGCTAGGGGTGAAGACACTAATACAGCACAAGAAATTTTGGAGTATGAAAGAAGGCAGGTTCACTGCCGTAGGCATATTCTGCAACATGACAAACCTTTGAAGCAGGGACACAAAATCTGAACTTGATGTACAGGGCACTGGGGAGCTGGTAAAGCTCCTTAAAGAAGGAGTGTGGTGGCAGTGAGCTTGGTTCTGTGTGATAATGAAAAAAAAAAGATGACTGTTTAGCATGAGCGTCTGGAAAATATATCACTTTAATTGGATTCTAACAGCTAAATAAACAAACCTTCTGCATAATCACAAGACCTGGAGGGAAGAGACTGTTTCATTTCAGAGGTGATTTTATGATAATATAAGCTGGGTTCTGATGATGCACATGCTAGTTTGGACAGCGTAGTCTGTTACTGTGAGTCACTTCTGCTAGTATTTGAATTTTTTAAACTTGACCAGATAGTCTGGTGGTGAGATGCTGTGGGTTTACCTTAATTATCCACAAGAGAGCTGTGCATGTTTTTAGCTGGATGCCAAACTTACAGATGACTAGGTATCACATCCATTTTGTGCTGCAGCGTGACGAAGGATGGCACGAGTAGTAGCTGTGGGCACTCTCTGATTGGGAAAGCCTAAGCTTCCGAAACATTCCCCTTTCAGAGCTGTGTGGTGCTTACGCCACACATACGGTAAAGGTGCTGAGGAGAGGAGACCAAAGGCTCTAATTAGATGCAGTGCTGATGCATAAAGATATTCCACCCGATAAGCTCTTATTTTTCCCATCTTGAAAGCTGCTGTTTGTGTGAGAGATTACGGCCTCGTATTTACATAGTGGAAATGGCTTTTCCATAAAAGTGAAAAGCAAACAAGGATCTCTTAGGGATAACACCACGTCTTCATAACAGAGCTGTGAGTAGGTGAAGCAGGAAAAAAGCAGTGAATGAGAAGACCCAGTCAGCTAGCAGAGCCCCTCATTGATCAGAAATGGTGTGAAAAGAATGAGGAAGTTTGCCAAAGTGTTGTGGGACTGTTGCTCATAGTTCAGAAGAGCTCTTGCTTCTCTGCAGCGAGCTAATGGAAATACCTCTTAGGATTCTTCAATCCATGCAGAACCTGCCATAAGAGTTGCTTGTTTCTTTCCACCCAGCATCTCTCTGCCCTTTGGTGCTCTGCAAAGCTCTTGGTGACTAGAGACGTGGAGGCAAGTCAGGAGAAAGGGAAATTTAAGAATATAATTGTAAAAACTTCACATTTAAAAGGATCCAGAGGATTTTCTATTGTAAAGTGCTGGAGAACAAAGACTGATTAATTCAGTCACTGTAGCCTAGAATTGTTCAAATCTGCTACTTCTGTGCAATGAGCAATGAGCAAGGCAGTACCTGCACTGCAGAACTCCATCGTTCTACCATGTCCGGCTCCAAGCACAACACTCTTTCTCAAGGCTTTGGTTTGTGAGACCCTAGATCCTTCTATTTAGGACTGGTAAATATTTATTATAAATGTTATGGTAACATTTATTGTATAATTGAAAGTAAAAGGCTCCTGACTGATGATGCTTCCGGACTCTTTCCACTATATCACTATATGAGTATGCACAGGGCTGTATTATATGCCTAGTATGTCTAAGAGGATCCAAATCAGAGTTCTGCTTCTGAGATCAGAAATAGGTATGAAATAGTTTGGTCAGGATAAAGGGACTCTATCTTTCTGTTTCCATACTGCACCTGGCACAGGGGTCTTTCATCTCTAACTCAGTGTCTTGATATCAAGTAGACATCTCATGTTTAAAAACCTAATAGCAGCGGAGAGGGTTATGATTTTACACAAATATCAGTGGCACAATCAGATTCTACTGCTATGAATCAAACTAGGAAGGAAACTCAGACTGAGCTTGTGGGCAATCTGTAGTAGGAAGTTTGTTTTCAAGATGACTGGTGTTCTTACGAAAATTTGGGGCTATTTTACCCTTGAGTTTCACGTGTGGTGATATATTTTCCTGAGGAGAAGAGTTTGCTTGGAATTAATGCTTTAAGTAGAGATGGAGAGAGCAGGGGAGCTCAGAAGAGAGTTTTCATTTCCATTTTGGTACAAATATATGAGAGCAGAAGAACTAAGCAAATGGGATTGGGTTTGTGGAGACAGGAACAGCAGAGAGCAGCTAGGCATGGCTAGTGCTTGCGCAAATGAAGTAGAAATCGGGCGACAATTCAGCGGGTAAAGGACTGTCCTGCTCCTTATGAGTTAGGATTTTTTCTTTTGTTCTTTGGGGAAAGCAGCAGCTTCTCTCTCAACAACTGCTAGAACAGGGACACACTGGCGGATACCCTAGAATCCCCAAAACGCTGGTTGATATGTCGTAGCCATAAACTTAACGGTTTAAATTCATGGGCAGGTTTGGGGTACGGGCAGAGATTTTCCCTGAGGTTACATAAGTAGGCATCATAGTATGTTTCTATCTTGCAAAACTTATTCTGTCACAAGGGGCCTGGTTTGTTCCCTAACATTGTCTGGGAATATTTTGTTTATCAGACCACCCATAAAAGCATTTTAATAGGTCAAGAGCCTCCCTCCCACAATATTTTTCTCTCTCCTCTCATCTGTTCCCACTTGAGGGTTCATGAAACGTCTTGCAAGAAAAATCTTCTCTTCCAATTTAACATTTTTTCAGATTATGCTTAATGTGGCAACCGTAACTACATCTAAACACCAAACATTCTGCAATGATCTGGCAGGTGAGTGGAAAATAAAAATGAGTCAGACAGAAAAGAAGTGGTGTTTCATACAGCTGAAGTTAAGACAGTCATCTAGTAGTTCATGATCTCTACTCTAAGCACTTGAAAGTAGATCAAGGAAGTAATGTTGCTCTGACTTGTCCAAAGTTTCTGGAGTCAGAAGGCTTGGGAAATATCAGTGTTTACACTGATTTCTGTTCATAAAAATTATTTCCCTAAAATATGTTCTTGACTCCCTGATATGAACTTGAAACCATGAGTGTTCAAGGACGCAGCTCCAGAGAAAGCAAGTGCTAGAAAGAGGTGATTTATAAAAGAACTTCACTGAAAATATTCATGATGGACTACATCAAGTCAGTTAAAGCCACTTTTAAATTACTATGGTGATTGCATGAAAGAGATGCATAATTAATAAAATTGTTGTAAACTTAAAAGAGTGCTTCAGTACCATGTTTTTCAAAATTTTGTAAAGTGTCAGAGAAGAACCATTAGGCATTTAGAATAAATCTCGTCCAAACTTTGGATGAAAAGATGCAAGAAAGAAAAAATTTCACTGTGTATGTAGGCTGGGACCTGAGCACAGATGACTTAGCTCTTAAGAGGAGTTCAATATCAACGCAGAGCCCTTCTGTTAAAATTTTATTGCTAATGAAGAAAAGTAAATAATACAGATATGTTAAAGAGCTATATTGAATTTGATTTCCTTCTCTGGGCAGGATAGAACTAACCTTTAGTCTAATTTTCAATACCTGAGCCAGTGTAATCATCTGTGATCGCTTCTAGCTGTTGATGTGAGAAGTTTCTTGCTTTTACTGCCTGTCATCCGTGATCATTTTTCTTAAGTCATCTTTTTTATATTTTTAGTGCCCAAATTGCACTGAAAATTCTAACTTATAAAGCAAGATCTTTGTATACCTTTTAGTAGGATTTAGAAATAAGATTTAATGCTTTACAAAGTATATTAACATTTCTACAACCCCTCTAGTAGTCTTTGCATGCATTTCCTCTTTGATGTCTAGGCAAGGAGCAGTCGTTTATCTCTGCAAAGCACTTAGCGTGCTGTAGCTGTGTATGGCTGGAGTACCCTGCAGAACGCCAAAGAGGCTGCTCTACAGGCCTGATGCTGGCTGCAGATATCATTCTCTTTAATGTTCTTGGATGGATCATTCTCTTTAATTGTGCCATTTCCCAGCTGGTGAGAATGTTGCTTTATTAGACTAAATGTCACTCGTATTTGGCCAGTTAATAAATAGTTGTTTCACTATGCAAGACAAAATTTCCTGTTGCACGTCCTAGGATGAACAGAGCATGCACCGTTCAGTGTCAGGTCTCTCTATCCACCAAGCCTTTCTATATTTGTTATCAGTCTGTACATTAACAAACAGCAAATACAGACACTTAAATACACGAAGCCCCAGGCTAGTCCTCAAAGAGAACTTGATTACCAAATCAGTCATTCTGGATACAGTTTAATTGATTGCCCTTTGTAAAATCCCCTCTCTGTTCTAAGAAGAGTATGACAGACACTAAGTCCATGATGGAAAACTGTAGCCTTAATGGGAGACATTTGATTTCTGCCATTTGCTTATTTATTAGGGGCTCCTATTAATAGGAGATATATAAGAAGCTCCAGAAACTGTCATGTATAGTCTCAGTCAGGTTTTCTTCATGTAGTATAGGCAACATATGCCAGAAGGTACTGCAGCATCCTACATCTGCTCTAATCTTTATAGTCTCACTTCTTCAAAGAGACAGTGGTAGCTCTGCATTGCCTATAACACGCTCCAAGTGACTAACATCACTTTGGAGATGATCAGGGTCATAGGATCAGGTGTCCTTGTTGTGCAGGAAAAGTGTTAGAGCCATCACATAACTCTGAAGAAAATAGTGTTAAATGGATCCTAGAGTGTCTTAGGAGTTTTTTATTTCAGGGACTGCCCTTATTCTGCTGTCCCTACTCTGCAACTCCAGATAGATAGTCAGCACACAACTTCTAAAGCGCGATCCACCTTCACAAGAAGTAATCTCTGCTATAAATACATAGGAGATAGAGTGATGTTATGTATACAGTTGGATCAGTCTGATCTGACTTTCTCAACTCTGATGGCTATTTAAGATTGTGCTTTCTGGAAAAAATGGTTATAGGATGTTGGTCATAAATGCAACCTAGGGAGATTAAGACAAGGTGGATTCAAGAGGATGTGCAGTCAGAAGAGCACCACAGCAGTTCTGCTCTCAGCTTAAGTGGGCTAGGAGACAGCTCTGGCCTCAACAGCGACGTGCAACTCCTTCCTGGGTCCTCTTAGACTACCCCAGGTGCAATGTGGCAATTAGGAAAGGTCATGTGGCAATATAGCAGCCTCTAGATGATGAGGAGGTAGGCAGGGGAGTGATACTTGTATCCAAGGCACTCACCTAGGGCAGCTTAGCACGATCACAGTAACTATGCTGAGCTGCACTTGCTTGGTGCTTTGTATCCCTGGCCCTCGTACAGACTGCTTAAATTTCTGGAATTTTTTCTTGCACTGTGGTTGGGAGAATAGCCTGGATCCACTGGCTGCATTATGATCTTCCTGTAGGAAGGAACCAGGAGGAACCACCTGCTCCTGGGCCATGTCCCCACGTATCTCCAGTAGAGCATCTGTTGCTGTTGTTAACCCTGAAATCCAAACAAACGATGGGAGGGCTGCTTTGCACCCTGCAGAGCAGTGTTTTTATAGCATGGCACCACATATGCGTGCAGTGTGCTCTGGGTTATGGTTTGAGTGTGTGGGGGAGGGAGGTTGGCATGTGAGGCTGTAGCGCTTGTTGGGACAGCTTTCGGAAGACCATGCCTCTTCACCCACAGGATATTGGGAACAGGCTCTTGTGTGCACTACCTTCTGAATTCTTATCGGTAATTACCTTGTAAACAGCTAGTTGGAGTGGCTCGGGTCAACCCCGAGGAATGAGCATTCCCAAGAAAAGTGCATTACCGGGATCAAAGAGCTTGCTCCTTACTGCTGTTTCATTTATCATTGTAGATCTACCCGATCTGACTTATGTCTCTCAAATGGTGCATGGCTGACACAATAGCAGGGGAGATCCATTCACTGGAGTGGGGAGAAGTAGGGAACTTCCCTTCTAGCAGGGCTGCAATGTCAGGGAGACATGCATAAATGGGAAGCAGAGACAGAATGGTAGCATGAACCTCAACAGTGACACTTTCCATCCTGGGTGCCACAAGATGCAGGAGCAGTGAAATCAACTCTTGGATCAGATTCTGTAACTACTATGAATGACCAGGTGTTGCCCCTAATGGTCATGATGACTGGTAGTGCTGGGGGGGAAACACTGGGAGCATGAGTTGCTCAGCACAAAACATAAGGGATCTCATCTGTGTGGTGATGAGGGCATCATGAGAAATAGCTAAGGCTGCTGAGGTGCAGTGTAATGGAGAGAGCTGTTCCTCCCAGCCTCAGCATGGGATATGTGCCAGGCCCCTGTCTTTAGCAGGCAAAGGTCTGACATAAGAGCTTTTTCTTCTCTGTGCACTTTGAGGTCACATGGCAATCACACAGAGAGAGAAACAAAGTGCTGGAGATGCTTGGTGGGTGGTACATGCAGGGCCTGTGGGAGTACCACACAGGCTGACCAGCTGCTGGATGCTGTTTTTTTCCCCCTCAATTCAAAAGCCTTTCAACTGTGTCACACGTGTCCCTAGAGAGCAAGGGCACAGCCGGACAGCAGCTGTTAAATGCGTCCAAACAGTTGTCTCCTCCTAGGATGACACGGGTTTCAGTCTCGTTCGTGCTTCTATAAGGGCAGCAGCAGCACCAGATGTCCCTTGCGTTCATTTAGTATCTGGCAATAAAAACCTAAGTCCCATATAATGCATCTTAACCTGAAGATCCAGGCGTGTAGAGCTCTTGTCTCCTCCTGATTCTTTCTCTGCTTCTGACTGGTCCATTACTGTTTAGCAAATTTATGTACTTCTCTAATCATTCTTCTTAGCTATGTTATGTTGATAATAGAAACGGTATTAGTAATGGTAACAGTAGTAATAATAATAGCAGCAGTAATAATAATTGATAATGATTGTATTTTTATATTATTATATGACATTATTGTTGTATTATTATTATATATAATAATCATCATATTAATTAAACTAAATAACTAACAATAATATCCGTGGTCTCCTCCCAGTCCCCCTCCCTTGCAATCCTTTTCTGTTCCTTAGCTAACCCCCTGACTGCCCTTGAATTTCCTTCACGCTTTTCCCTCTCCATATCACTGCATTGACCCCCAAAATCTCTCTCAGGCTATGGGCATTGCCTCACCTCTTGCTTCCTCCACCATTTACCCTGGTGTGCACCCTGCGCAGGCCTCGCACCTGCAGCGCTGTCAGCGGCTCCCAGTGGGCTGAGTCGCCCCATGCCTGTGACCAGCTCCTGCTGCTCGCACCGTACGTTTTTCCCTTGCCACCGTGGCCCCAGCCTGGTTTTCCTGCCCTTTGCGTCTGCCTCGTGTCGGTCCCCGCGGCCGTGCCGTGCCTGCCCGGACGCGGCAGCGTTTCTGAGCCTGCCAGCCCTCCGCAGCCTCCTGACTCGAAGGGCACAACAGACCCATCAGCTATTTACAATACATATTTGCTTATCATCGGAGGAAAAACCAAATACGTGTGCTGTTCAGGCAAAGTGGAGACAGGGGAATTGGCTTATTTCCCAAATCACCTCTCCGGAGGCTCCTCGGCCATGCCTGGAGGTGAGGTGGGGGCAGTGGCGAGGCGGGAGGAGCGGCATACCTGCTCTGGTGCAGGGCTGTTGGTGTGGACGGAAAAGAAGAAGGGCCGAAAAAGGGTGGGGAGGTGGAGAGGGGCAGGGGGAAGGGGAAGTCTTTTGAGGGTGCGTGCTGCATGGTTGGCTGCTGGCAGACTGCCTCCGGTGGCTCCCGGTCCGTCTGGCTGCAGTTTGAGCCGTGCTGATCATTTCCCTTCCCCTCTGCAGAGAGCTGGCTGCAGCACTGCACTCACTAGCACAGTGAACTGTCTGCTTTTAGACGGCATTCCTTGAGGAGTCATTTTCCCAGGCTGAAGGCGACAGAGTTGGTAAAACCAGGTGAAATGGTGAGAAAGACTTACCAGGGGACTTGTCCTGCTCTTTCTTAAGCGTGCAGCTGGGCCAAACGCCGCTGTTTGTCTCTAACTGTGCAGGGGAACTGTGCCGACTTGGTAATTGATTCCTGAAGCTTGATGGCACCCCGTTAAGCAATATGGGAGACCAAGGAAATTATAGACATTGTGGTTGTGTTTTCATTTTTTGGGCCCAACTAATGAATAATGTCACCACTGTTCCTGTGCTGATGCTATTTCCCCTAACAGCATACCGATTTAATAATGTTCGTGGCCATCTACCTTAAATAGGATTTACTGCGTTTAAAGTCAGTTTCCACTCAGGATGTATAAGCTGTATTTTGGTCACTGCGAAGGAATATATTATGGCTGTCCTCATATATGTTTGCTAAAGGAGTGTTCAAACTGTGCCTCGAAGGATAAATTGCATCCTCCTAGAAGAATGTAAAAAAGGATACCATTAAAGCAACGTGTTTGGAAAGTTAATGGCTGAAAAATGCAAGATCACAGTTGCTTCAAAGCATTTTACAATTTTTGGCAGTGCTCATTATGCTGAAACTTCCACAGACTGTAAAAGGAGTAAAAGAGATATTCATGCACCTAGATCACTGGCCAAAGAGACAACAACTTCTTTCCCTACTTTGTTTAACTTACTACTTGCAACAATTAAGTTGGCAACATATGGCTTCTCCATCTACTTGCAAAGTACATTAATAATGTATTTCAATCAGAAATTATGCACTCAAAATGCATTTATAAATTAGTTTCTCGTCAAAGTGTCAAGGTGCCTGCAATTATGTGCAAAAAGCTAGTAAATCCAAAGTCCCTGCACAACTGGGATTCATCTCAGTAGAAATGACTTTCCTAGAGAACTCTGATGAGGCACAGCATAAAATTCAATGAGCAAAATTCAAAACAACTGTACCTTCTATACTATGTGAACCAAACCAGTATAGGTAAATAGCTTTTACTTCCCTTCCCTCAATAGGCATTTAGCTCCTTCGCAACTGTATGCTGTCTGAATTGACGTTCGCCTGGGCAAAGACTGTATTTTCTGAACTACATTTTGGATGTAGTTTCATCTAGAGATGGAGAATGTTTTGCAATGATTGCAACTGTAGGGTGAGAACTGTAGAGAAGTAATTATTTTATGGTGGCACATATGAGGTATGTATCCTCAAAAATACTCGCATTTCAGAGAAAAATTTCATTTAGTGTGCTATTGCAATCTCTGAAATTCAGTATTTATCCTCTTCAGGATCACGTGCTTACCTTACTGGAACTGTGCAATTATTAAGCAACCATTGTGTGGACCATCACAGTGTATCTCTCTGTAAAAATCTGGCTTGCTCTAGACGTTACCATGTTGCCTCTGTGTGGTATACATGTGAAATACATGCTATGAGCAGGATGTGAACACTAGTCACTAAAGGTGGCTTAAATCCTTAAGGAGTGGGAATACTAACGTCTCATGGGTGGTCCTGCAGACGCTTCAGATCAGGAGCTCTGTGCTCATGACAGGTTGAAACGTATTATTTGGTGAAAATCTGAATCCATATTGATGACTGTGGTAACGTGTCCTTGTCTGGACTAGTATGGGGACTTTCTTAAACTCAGAGTAATGGCTGCAAAGTATAGTAGTTGTTGCAGTTACTACAGTGTCCTGCTAAGCTCTGTGAAACATTTATACATTATGGAGAGTACTTCTTCATCATGAACGTTTTGTATTTGACTGTACTCATCTGGGTTTCCTGCAGCTAGATGATCTGCCAGGAATGGGAATACAGGCCAAGCGCAGGAGAGATGTGGTATGTACACATCTCAGGTGTGTTTGAATGGGTGTTGTGGTCATTCAATTTGTCGCGTGTAAGATTTCAGATGTCCTTGTTTGCATGTATGTGAGGACACTTCTTTATGTTAGCTAGCTAAGAACTTGCAGGAGGAATAGCTTTGCTTACAAATGATTGCTCTTCTTCAGCACTGTAATGGCAAGTAGTAAGCAGTGTGAAGACTTAGTCTTTTCCATTTAAAAGTGTTCAGTTCAAATGTAATGTGTTATGTAATTTTTTCAAGAAACATAGGTAAATCATTGGAAATGCAAATGAATGAAAAAGCCTTGTGTATGTATGAAAAACTCCTTCATGTATCTGTGAAGTGTTAAATTATACAGACAAAACTGCTTAACATAACTCTTACAATGCAGAAGCCTTTTGCAGGCAGCAGTTCTGTGTAAGAAATTATGATTATAACTCCTTTAGCTGAAAACTCTGGCATTACTGGACCATACATACAAATTTTACTCAAGAAACACAGCTAGTGTTCATTGCAATGTGTAGGTATAGGGAAGAGTGAATTTAGGAGTGGGAAGTCCAATGGAATGAAGAAGAGCTGAAGAAATTCATTTCTTCTGAGAGATTTTAGTCGGGATTAGTCCAAAGCAGACCTTATAAGAATAGCTCAGTACCGAGTGCATCGGAGAGGCCCTGGAGGCGTGTTAAAGGTGGCTCACATGCCCGAATTTGATCATTTCCCACGAGATAGATTGCTGTCTCCCTAAGGGTGGCCACTGCTGCTCTTCCTCTGCCCTTCCTCTCACCCTGTCCCTTGGCAGTGCCCAGTCCAGGAGATGTGCCCTGGTTGCCATTCTGGCTCTGCTTGAGCTCTTTGGCTTCCTCCTGTCTTGGCGTCTGCTGGTTGACGGAAAGCCATTTTGCATTCTTCTATCAGAAGAAGATGCTTTGTACGTGTGTATACATCTTTGTATCGATCACCAGTGCTTTGAAATGAGTCACTTCTGAATAAGATGTCTACACTGTGGTACTGTGCTAATTGTTTAGACACCTGGTGTTGTCATCTATGCATGCTCTTGCCTGATGTCCAGGACCCCGTCTGTGAGAGAAGCTGTTAGATTTAGATGGGACTGTCTGGTGAGTACCACCATGGGAAACTCATGACATGAAAAAAAGGGAGAGGGGAGCAAAGTTCAGAAAATGTGGGCATGCCTGGTGAGGGGTTGACTTTTACGGTGGCAATGCTGAGTTTTGCGATGAGAAGAGGGCTAGATGTGTAACAGGTATCTGTGCATTTTGTGCATACATGTATGACGTGCCAGGAATGCTGCTTCTTCTCTGAGCCCTTTCCTTGGCCCTCCCTTCTCTCTTCACCCATATCTCCCGTTTCTTCTTCCCTCGATCTGGGAATGCTAGCAAGTCTTTCTAGTGAGCATGTGAAAGCATATATGTAAAGGGCAAAAAAAGACAAATTCACAGTCCTGCCAAACACAAAGCAAAAGAAGTGCTTTTAAAAATGGTATAACATCAATGCACATTCCTTACTGAATACTCTAGGGGAAAGCTGAAGTTAAGACCCTCTCAGGCATAGAAGGCTGCATGAAAAAAGAAAGATCTATATCGTCTATTCCTAAGTCTTAAATAAGACAGATCATGCCTGACGTTTTTCTCTACTGACTAGAGGGGAACCAAAGTCTTTCCTGGAGAACCTGAACTCAGCTATGCTATGTAAGGTTTCCTATTTGTCATTCAAAGGAGTGTGAAACAGGTGTGGATGGTCCATTGAACTGCATCTATTGCTTGAAATATAGAAGATGAGGTATCCTCTAATTTAGCAAATCAAGATCTTACACCATATGTCTTGTCAAATGAACTGTGAAGAAATCTTATGACTCAAGAGTTAACAGCAATTAAAACAGATTTAGTACTCCAGCCATCGGCAATAAACTTACCCTGGGAATGGAAGAAGAGTAACTATCATTGAATATACAAAAGTCTTTTTAATAAGGCTGGAAGATTACTAGTGGGCAGCTGAAATACTCTTGAAATCCAAAACACGCTGATTACTAATATGTTTAGGAAATTAATGCCTTACTTGTAACTAAATACCCATCAATTTTCTATGTATCTCAGTTAAACTAAATGTGCTCTACAAGCCTTAAGATATTGGAAAGCATCTGGCTGATGTCGCTGAGATTTGAAAGCTGTAAGTTGTGGTATGGAAATGCATTGCTCACTGTTAGTACCTGCTAGATAAAAAGTCTTTACTTTGCATGCATTTAGGATATTTTATGCTACATGATTTTCTGTTAAATTCACTAAAACTTACAAAAAGGTTTTTTTTCCCTTTCCCCACAAGAATTTATGACGGGATATAATCCTCCTGCTGCTGTCTTATCCTAATCTTTAATTATAAAGATAATAGCAACGTAAGTCTGCTGTAATGATGAATGGAAAGGAAGCATTTTTGGCATGAAGATGAAGGTGAAGAGACCTCCTTGTGCTTTTTTAAATGGAGCACATTGTGGGCATCCTGAGGCATGCCAGTGTTAAGCAGATGCATGTGACGTCAGTGTATATTCAGTATGGATCTGTAACAACTTAATTTGCCACGTATGAGAGACTTTTTAAAACCCTTCTAATGTCTGTAACATATAGTCTGCTGATGATAGGTAGGTTTTACTTGTTAACTGAAATGAAGCTTGTTGTTTTTTAACACGGTTTGTGGTTTAATAAAGAAGTCTGATGTAGTACTAGTATATTCTGTGACACTGAAAAAATAGATTTGTATTTCCAGAGTCTGACATTTGACAACGTCTAGACAAACCTTTATGTCCCTATTAACTTCCTGTCATACAGCAACTGGAATTTGATGCTTATACTATATTAATTTTAAGCTAATTGTAGCTTGACAGAGCTCAGCTGTATTCACTTACTTGGTAGCTTGGTAGCTTGTAAGATAAATACCAGCCTTTTTTACTACTTCTAATAAAATCTTTAATTTCTACATTTAAGGTTCTAGGCGAATAGTTGTTTTTGTCAGAGCTAAGGAGAGAGAGGTGCCTGGGAAGATATTGAAAAAGTCTTTGGAGTATGAGTAGTTTTTAAGTCTTGTAGCAGGTGAAGGGGGGCCTCAGGCTGGCTCAGGTATGTATCTGGGGTCCAGTGTGACCAGGAGGACATAGGAGCACAGGATCAGCTCTTTCCTATGCATTGGGTAACAGGAGGGTGACTTGTGGTGCAGCTCTTAGGAGTGCTGCTAAAGAGATGGGGGAAAAGATGAGAGGATGCAGCTAAGTAGCCTTGTGACTTCCTTTGAGCATCCATTGGAGTTTCAGATTCCAGTGTTCCTGATCTGCCAAGAGCTGGCAGGGCAGTTGCCGAGGAAAGGGACATGAGAAGAGAAAAAATGGTTTGTTTCTACTGCCTGAATACAACTTGCACTCCAGGATGTGATTTTTACATCTTGCTCCTGGGAGTCACGGCAGCCTTGGAGGAAGGTATGTGCTGGAGGTTCTTGGCCTTGAAGGCAAGAATCAAACTCAGTGCAGGGGCCTTCTAGGCTAACGCCAGCAGCCTAAATTATCACAGCACATTGTAGTGGGAACTGAGTATAAACACATGTCTCAGTGAACATTTTAAGCTAACTGCAACTCTAATCAGGCCTGGCTAATGGCATCACAACAGACAAAAATCTTGTACACCAAGTTTACTATGCGAACTTCTGGAAAGGCAAAGGCAGTACCTGTAGCTTCCTAGGACATAAAATTGCCATGAAGTCCCAAAACCTTTGAAATGCTAAATAAATGATCATATTCAATTAATCAAGCACCACTTACACTCGCTTCCTTCCTGGGAATTCCTAGGAAAAGATTTCAGAAGGATTATCACTTCAGCCACATGAATACAGTCCAAATTCTCAGTCCTGACAAACTTAACTAATCCATAGAGCTTCCCAGGAGTTTCTGACTGGGATTCATCTGCGTTAACTTAGATGCTCAGAGATGCCTCCCTTAAACTGGGCCTGTCCATTTCACTGCTGTGCAGTTGCCCCAGGATAGGCTGCAATTCCTCCATGCGCTTCCAGGGACCTGCCTACATCCTCATCCTTTTGATACAACTCTCTTCAGTCTTATCTAAATCTAGATAACCTAGGCATCATTACAGCTGCAAGGTGATATTAAGTATGATCCACGACACTGTAGGCCAGCAAAAGATGCTCTTCACCTAGACCAAAGATATTCCCTCTATAGAAAAGCCAGGGAGGTGATGAATTCTTGGAAAGGACATGTAACCGAGATTGTGGAGTGCAGTCCTGGAAAGCGCTCAAGGAATACTTCACCACTATGTCAGTCTGCAATTCAGTATTACAACTCTTGCTGCATGATTGAGGTTGGACACACGAATAATTGAGGTGAAGAGCATGGGCCCTGTCTAGCTTCAATTCCATGTTTGAAATTCTCCTCAGAATAAAACATGACTGGTTCACTGTCTGTGTCTGCACTTGCCTTCTTTCGGCTACTGCTTTGTGCCTAGAGCGTGACAAACTCGACAGAGGGTAGAGGGTGGGCAGAACAAGCTGCAGAGGGGCAGAGACGCTACTGTCTGCTTCAAAGCGTGGTCAGGGCTGTGGCACACAGAGCCAGCCACTGCTCTGCCCACAAGAGAAAGGCAGCTCTATGCAGCGTGGCAGGGATGGGGCAGAGGTTGGGGGTGCAGTGCTAGCTGAAGGTAATACTCAACCTCACTTTAAGTGAGCGCTCAGAATCTCCTGAGACAAAATTGCAAGAAGCAAAGTAAGCATCTTTCCTTGGATGCCTGCTTGGTTTCCTGATCATGGGTATCTCTTAGGGTTTCTGCAATTAAGAGAGTTTGGCTCTCAGGAGTCCACCCCTGCCCCAGTGCTCTCCATTCTCATTTTCTTTCTCTCCCTTGGCATTGTCCATGGACAGAGAGATGTGCCATATGCCCCACAGAGAATCTCTGTTGTTTGTTACGTTATCTGTGTCTTGGCTGAGGATATGACTGAGTTTTTCATAGCGGTTGCAGGACACTCAGCTGCTCTTGGTCACCTTGTAGGCATCTCTCAGAGCTCTAGCCTCAGCTCTGTCTAGTTCCAGATCCTGCCAGCCTCCTTAAGGAGGTCTCCATTTGCAGTGAAGTAGTAGCATTTGCATTGAGCAGGTAGGGTCTTAATCACGCAAGAAAAACTTGCTGGAAAGATGCTTACCACAGAGTCTGACTGGGCCATTACTCCTGGATCTAGTTGGAGATACAGGAGAGGCTATCTGACAAAGGTGATGTCTGAGCAGGTGTTTGCTATTATGGCTCAATCGGCAGTGCCTTGCTAGTTATTTGGTTTGACTGAAGATTTGATTAAGCTGTTTGGTGCTTAAATGGTTTGCTCTCAGGTAATTTGAGAGGGATTAAGCAAGTGGAGGGATGTTCAAGTGCGGTGAATACTGAATGAAAGAGTGTGAATATACCCTGAAATCAAGTATGAGGATAGTAACATTCAAGGAGTGTCACTTTAGGATATTGAAAGCGGGAAGGGGGAAGGAGGCTGGCGTAAAGACCCACGGACTAGCTGGGAGAAGTCAAGTCAGAGAGTGGCGAGGATGCTTTTTACCTGGTTTGGAATGAACTGCATTGGACAGAAAGATCTCCCTTCAAAACGAGAACGCCTACTCTGGATTATGGTACTGAACCCATAAATATCTCAGTATAACCTCATGTTCTTGTTCCATCAGTGACAGGTTTACGAGAACACTTCCTCCTCTCTTGAATCAACTTCAATATTTCTTGAATGATTTAGGGAGGTGGTCAGCACTCTGGTGACTGTGTGAACTTCTGCATGCTGTGCGATGATTGTACTATGACATCCAGTTTTAAACTGCACTTCTCATACATTCTGCAGGAAAGCAGCACTCTGCACCTACCTGCCACATTCAGAAACACGTTGCTGTGATTGTCAGCTGCAATAACTCCTATGTTACCTAGGTGATTTATACACAGTTTATCAACTTACTGGATTTGCTCAAAGGGGAAACTTTTTTAAGAATGCACTTTTGAGGACACAGTTTTACAACCAGCCTAACTTAATCTAAGACTGCTCTGTTACCAAAAGCGGAAGATACTTGGCTAGAAGGGCTGGGGAGGGTGAAACTGCCCCTTCTGCTGATGGTTTGAGATGGAGTGCAATTCATCATTACTCCGTGCCTAACTCCACTGATGAGAAGAGCAGACTCACCTGCTTCAGCTTCGTTTACTCCTTATTCACAGTCAAAGCATGAGATGGTTTCTTTGACTTTATGCTCCCTAGGCATAAAAATAATGTGTAGTAATTTCTTCTGTTCTGTTTCTCTTCCAGGACTGAGGTGGAAGTTCATTTTATTATAATCAGTTGTGTTTGATTTATTAGCTCGATAGTTTTCTGCCTTGGTCTAGGTCCCCAAAGGCACTTGGTTGATCAAAATTCTGCATGAGGCAAGTGTTCATTTATCTGTGTGCCGTTTATCACACATGCTGAAGTTCATGTTTAATTAGGTGCCCCAGTGATGCCACTTAACAGACTTTAAATATTCTCCATTTTGCCTCTGAGTGTGCCTTTTACCTTTATGCTGTGAGTGAAATATCCTACGCCAAGTATCATGGTTATGTGATGAGAACAGATTGTGTGATCATATTGACTTTATCATGTTTTATTTGTCAAATAGATTTAACCTTGAATTTAAAAATATTTTTCAAAATACAGGAACTGTAGCTGAACTACAAAATAGAGCAGTCAGAATTTTCTGTTTGCAAATATCTATTTTTAGAATAACAGAGACGAAAAGCAGTTAATGCTTGTTTACACTGCTAACAGGTGAAGGCTTGCGTGATTGATTTTGTTTTACTTTTATAAGAAAGTTATTCTTGTAAATGTGTTTTGTATACCGGTTTTGTGTACTGTATACTTTTCCCCAAATTGTGTTGATTTCCCGGTGTTTCTGTGGGAAACTCACTAGAGCCAAGGCTGAAGTAGAAGAGTAGAGCAAAGTTATATGTTAGCTATGACAAAAACTTGATTGGAAGAGGAAATTTTTGGTATTTTATAGAATATGATTAAACTTGTCGATTCATTTTCAGCCTGGAGCTTTTTAACCAGACTGATGTGAAGTCTGACTGAATGTTTTCTGTGTTCCTCCTTTCTGTGTTTCTGTGTACTGCAATAACAAAGCAGCTCCAACAAATGTGAAATGGGTGATCCGGAGCCATCCTGTCATACGGCTGCAGGACACGTTCGGCATTAAACAGGGGCTGGTGTCACTGCATTGTCCCAACCCCAAGCTAACGGCTTGCTGTAACAGCACACCCCAGTTAGAAATAAATTCCCTGATTTGGTAAAAAGTCACTTGTATGTGTATGGGGGAGGGGAGTAATGAGAAGAATCCTTATTTTGTGGAGATCCTGCCAATTCACCTCTCAGCAGTTCAAGACAACAAGCATCAAGAGAAGTTGTTGGCACCCAGCTGTTTAGTCAGGAGTAGTAGCTAAACTGTACACATCAGGCCAAGACATATATGCCTGACAGACTTCTCTAGATGGAGAGTATTTTTCCTACTAATTTAGCGTTTTCTTGCTAATGTAGAACTGAGTGGGTTTTGCACATCTTATTTCTCAGCCTACACGTAGCAATTCCAAGAGTCTTAAATAATGATGAAAATGGGAAATGTCTGTATTTTCGTCTCACAGCATGCCTTACTTTAAAGATTACATGGTTGTTTATATAGCTTGCTTTAAGGGTATTCTCAGTCAGTGCAATTTAGGTTGTTTCTGACATCCCAAAGTTCTCCTCCTCTACAGACCTCCGTGGTTATCTGGAAGCTTTAAATGTTGGGCTATAAGGATCTCCCTGAGCTGTGGGAACACTCAGCTGTTGGCTCTGTGAGCTGGTGACTGGAGGGGCAGTTCTTATATGCATTGCCAGTGGGTACGAATTATTTGCTAGAAGCTGGATTGTGCCCTAGGTGGGGAAATCAGCATGAAGGTTATGGATGAGAGGGACTATCTTGTGAATCCAGACTAAAAGGCAGGCTAAATTTCTGCAAGTTGAGTCTATCCTCCTCTGGGTACTGTTCCTGACTTCTAAAAATGAGTTTGTGCATCTTTAGATACACAGTCTTTAGATACCATAGCTTACAAACTATGTCTGTTATACAGATGGGGTTCTGCGATTAGGACTGTTTAAGTATATGCCAAGGTGACAGCTGCTAGGACAGGAACTTGTGTTCTCCTGGCAACATGCACTTTGCCTGAATTACGGGCTACTAGGAGGATGGGCCATCTTTTTTACTTTTCCTACTTGCCTTCTTTCTCTTACATAATAAACATGTACATACTATGCACGGTGTGCCCACCTTTACAATGTACAACCTGACACAGTATCACTTTTTACTACAAAGAGAGCTTATGGTTTACCATACAAACACGTCATGAGCTCTAGTTTTACACCTGTAGGAGTTTTGGCTTCATAAAGTAGGGGCCTCTGATGCTAAGTCCGCTAAATGACCTGACTTGGTGGGATGTGCAGCCTTGAGAATGTATTACAGAATTTCAGTGCTGTAAAACCATTGGTACTTGGAGCAAAAATTATTATTTAGGCTTGAGTTCATTTAATTCCCTTTCTCAAAGTTGTATCAAAAGTCAGAAGTGAATGACTTACTGGTAGGTAACTGTCAATAAATAATAATAGAAAGATATAGTTGTAGTGGGAGGAACAGAGAAGACCCTTTTTAGGACTGTAAGTTAAGAGAGAAAATATTTTTCAATAGACAACCAGCTTTAAATTGATGCTGCTTCCCAAGTGAAAGATAGTAAATGCTACAGCAGCTGGACTAAATGGCAGGTGCAGCTCTGATTCATAATAAGATATTTATACTACTGTAGCTGGTATATGCATTCATAGAACCCATAATTGCAGGTTTATGAAAGTCCCTTGATTCGGCTTAGTTGGGGAATGTATTAAACTGAAAAGCAAAAAGACCCTGTTCTGCCAGAATCATAAGTCTCTACTCCAAAGAGACACCTCTCCAAATTCAGGGTCTCCCAGCCAGGTCCTGGATCCCAGCTCTTACTGCAGAGGCCTTTGGCCATACTCACTACAATGGACTTCTGCCGGGAGTACCATGTCCTGCATGGCTGTGCTTCACCAGATTTGCTGTGCCTAGGCTGCTGGCCACCTTAGTATACTAAGAATAGCTAATGATGTAAAGAAGTCCTAATTTGGCGGCTCAGAGGGATGTGGCTATTTGCTTGCTGCTTATGTGGACTTTCTGGCCTGATTGATGCAGGAAAGAATGAATTTCACTGTTTCTAAACTTATCTTGCCAGATTCTCTCCAAGACAGAAAAGCTTTTACGTCTCCTACAGTGCTTTTGCTTGTCTGCCTGTGACTCTGGCCATCTTTGTACTCACCATTCCCTTTTCCTTCTGTAACCCTGAACCTGACCCCCGATACATCTTAATGAGCTAGGAACATCCTTTGTCCTTTGCGAAATCGGTGAATCACAGACACTTCTTTACATGGCTCCTGGAAAGAATCTTACACACCAGCAGCCTCCGTTCTGTTCTTTTGGTAACGTTAACTTACTTTTCAGCTCCTGCTGCAAGTTTTGAAAACACTGCTGCAACAGCCACTGCTGAACTGTGTCCAGAGAGCCTGAAGTATCTTCCTTTGGATCCTCCTAGTTCCCTCTTCCTTAGCTCCCCCCAGACCCCTCCTGACTCTGGCTTGCTATTTGCACTGGTTACTTCCTGTGCAGTATGAAAGGGAAAATATTTTATACCTTCTGCATTCCTCAGATAGCACTGCCCTGTCCTTGCAGGCCCATTCCTCCTGGTGCAGCATCCGCCACACGCTGACCTAACCTTCTCTTGTCTCCATGAACCAGCCAAAAGATATTCTGTCTAGACTGAAACTTAGATTTCCCATTCTTTAGGAGCGTCGTCCTCCAACAGTCAGGCACATCTGCAGTCCTTGCCACAGCAGCCTGGCTTCATATTTTTCCCGGAGGAGGCAGGGAAATGAATGCGTAGGCTTCCACAAAGATGCCCATGCTCCTTCACTTAGAGATTGTGCCAAAGAAAGCTTTGTTCATATCTCTTCCTGAACAGTAAGAAAAATGCCTGTATATTTTGTTCTGAGAACCTGCCTTTTCTTTTCCGAGTTGCTGGATCCCTCCTGAATAGTTGCCCTTTTTATCATTAATATATTTAGTCTTGATGAACCTTTCGGATGGCACATTGAAGACTGAGGAACATGGGCTGGGGAGCAAGACAGTCAAGATTTATTTGGTTCTCAGATCTGGAGCCAAAAGACTGAGCCTGGAGCTTAAGTTAAGCCAATGCCACTTGGGTGAACACCTAATGGTTGATTCAGCTAGGCCTGGGAAAGCAGATAGTTACCTGAACACTGGGGCATCACTGTGAATATTTCACCTACGTTAATCTTGGCTGATCAGAGAAAGTACATGCTCACCCTTGAAGACAAGCTTTCTCCAGAAGAGAAGCAGGACAATGTCAAAGTCATTACAGGGAATCTGACTGGTCAAAGCAAAACTCCAGATGGTAACAAGGAAAATCTCATCTTCAGGTGCAAGATGATACCTGTATATAAGGCTGGTGGACTAAAAGGACTTGTGCAGTTCCTCATGACTTGGCTGGATCTCAGCAAGGAAAACATTTGTGCTATTGCTGCATACTTGATTAGACAAAATGTTGATGAAGTGCAAAGGAAAAAATTACTGGCCAGGCAGAGAGAAAAGTGGAATAATGTCTGGCTCTTCAAGGTCAGCAGACAAACAGCTATTCCAAGTATGGCTAAGAAAGGCATTGAAAATGACTTTAACAATGGGTCATAGAATTGACTGCTTTTTCTGGTGCCTTATTTGGGGAGTAGGGCTTTATTTAAATGTCTTATGACAACTGTTTACAAATGCTGTGGCATTCACCAATAAATCTGTTGTGAAGTTAAACACTGTTACCGAGTATAGATAAAAAAATAAATTACAGTTTAGCATAAAGGGAGAAAAGTAGATAAAGAGGGCAATGGTTGTTCTGGGACATTAAGCACCATTGAAAGTGAAAGGTGCTTGCAGACCCTATGCTTAGCATTCATGCATGTATTCTGTTTTATTTTCCTCTTTACAGAGAGGACCGCTAAGGACATCTGACTTAGTTCTGATTTGTGCCAAGGGAGGTCTATGTCTCTCTGAAAACTGACTTGCACATTGGGTAGAAAATGTACTGGGAAGGGGATGAAGTGACCTTTTGACTCCAGTGTGGTCAGTTTTCTATTTGCGCTGGTGGCCACAAGCCCGGGTGAGGTGAAATTCAAAGCTCAGTCCTTTACAGAGCTGTGGCACCCTATGTCATGCCCGTGCCTGACCTGTCCAGCACATGTGCGAGAGATATCATGTGATGCACTAGGGCTTAAGCTTTCCCTTTGAAATCCTCCCCTTGTCCCGGAGCTTGGCTTAAGTTTATACCATGGCAGAAGTGCAGGGGCACTCACAGGGGCAGGTCTAGGTTTGGGAGTGGGCTAATTGTTATTGTTGTCCCTAACACCACCGCCTCCAGCAGTGGAGTTCATATTAGCACCAGAGCAGTCATCATTTCAAGAAGTAGAACACTGCAGTGTAGTTACTGAAAAGTTATATAACCAACATGAGTAATCATGCCCTCTCCTTCTTCCACATATGCATTTTGCCCAGCAGCTGAGGCCTTGTGCCTTTCAAAGAGGCTGCCTGGCAGGATGTCTGGTTTATTTTTGCAAGTCTAAGTCAAGTTGGTTTATCTGCCTGTGGTCACCATAGTTTCATCTGTTTCCTAGGCCCTACAATGAAGATAAGGCCTGAGTTCACTGGGAGAAATTCATACATTTCTGACAGTTGTGGCCCTAAAACCTAGCAACTGCATTACAATAAAGTTGGCACAGCTTCTATGGGTCTTAGTAAATTTCTAGCTAACTGGTGATTAGAGTAAAAAAATCAAATGAAAAATTTTAGCCAAAATTTTTTTGTCATAAAGTAAATATTTTTTTCAATGCTACATTTCTACCAATCTGTTTTGAGGTTTGTTTTTTGTAGGTTTTGTGGTTTTTGTTTTTTGTTTGTTCTGTACCCTTTCAGCAGAAGCAATTGAAAACCCTTTCCTTCACCCATTTTATTCATATTTTAGGCTTATCTTCCTTTTTGAGCCTTCCCTTTATTGACTGAAATAATTCAAGCACTCACTGGGAAGCTTGCTGTGTCTGTATGTCTTACCTCCATTATGTCCCATCAAAAATGCCCTCTTCCTAGCATAAAAAATAGATTTTCTCAAGAATGACTTTAGGTAGGCTATGTCTGTTGCTTTAAATGATGGCTCTTCTGAACATCCGTGTCATTAGTACATCAAATATCCTTGTCTAGTGAGTGGAGGTGGGAGGAAAAACTGTCATGAACAGAAAACAGAATGCAAAAACGGTAACTGTTTTCCTGAGATGGTGAATGACATAATGATCAGACAGAAGATAAGGCAGTTGACATAAGTATATTCCAAAGAAATGCTTCTGTTCTTTCCATTCCTCTGCACACTCACTCCATGCTCTGTGTAGCAGAGATCAGGAACCACTAAACATTTGTTTGCTGATAAACTGCATGATTTATGCCTGAGCTTATACTTCTCTTCACTTTGGTCATTTGAATAATTCTGCTGTGCATAGGTATTTGCGTGATGAGGACTGTGCACTCCACATTCAGTGATACTTTTCTCTGTGGCTTCTGTATCTCCACTGTAACCTTCAGAATTTTCCTCCTGTTTGAGAAGCTTCCCACAGGCTTTTGGGAGTCCCACAGGGCTGGTGAAGAGATACAGGGGGATAGTGAGAGAGTGTATTTAATTCATGGGATTAAATTAGAACAGATAGTAAGAATGGGGCTCACTAAGGGCAAACGAGGGCATTAGATGGAGGAGTGTGGGGGAAGGAAGGAATGTGAACAGGAAGGAGCTCACATGTGAACAGAGGAGCTTCTTATCCCTGGGAGTTCCAGTGGAAAGGCCAAAAGGTACTGCTCACTGGAGGTACTCCAGAGGCCAAATCTGCAATAACAAAACAGGGCAGGCAGCCAAGGTCAGACACTATGAGCTAGTCTACTGCCGCCTTCTCTTCCTCATCATCCATCACTGCTGCTCTAGCAGCTGTGACACAAGAGATGGGAATGCAAGCCAATGGAGACAGAAATCTCAAGCGCTAGGGATGGCATGTGTGCCTATAAGGAGAGGAAACTGGAAATTATTTCTCCTTAGACAAAAGCTCTCTTATAGGAGAGGCAGCTCGTATCCCCCCTCTGGAATCTGGACAGAGACATGGCCATCAGGACATGGGACAGTTCTTGTGAGAAAACTTTTGACTAGATCATATTTATTGGATGTGAGTGAGGGGACAGGGTAGGAAAGAAGGTGCTAGGCACTTACCCAGGCTGCCAATGTGTGCTTCATGACTGCCCGGAGGAAAAGTGATAGGTACAAAACTCATGGAAGATGACCACTGCATGTTTTCTGCCTTTTACTTCAATTCAACTGCCACTCGGCAGGAGGGATCTGGTCCAGCCACCACAGAGGACTTGACAAATGCTATGTCTGTCCTTGAGCGCCAGTTCCCCCATCCACCAAGGCTGCTCTGCCTCCTCTCTCAGAGGAGTAATTGTGGCCTGCAATATCTTTCTTGCTCTGTCCCTTCTACTGAGGCCTTCAGGATCTGAGGTCTCACCACCCTGGTGTTCAGCTTCTGATATGATGTACCCCGGACTCGGGTCTGCGGGTTGACCTGGATGGTGCTAAGCTCTCACATAAACTGAGAGGCCCTAAGCAACTCCCTAACCCTGTAACTTGCCCTGCAGGTCCCTGTGGTGCTGCTGGCACTTGCTAGACCCAGAAGTAGCTGTTGGAGAGGTACGTACCAGATGATACACTAGCACTGCTTATCTAGTATCAGTTTTCACATCCCATGCTCCTTGTGTTTGAATGTCATGAAGTTGCTATCTGACTACTACGTTGAACACTTTGTTCCCTTGCTAGTCACAAAGTTTATACATAGTTTTGTCCAACTTCATCAATCCCAGGTTAAATATCTATGGATTTTTGGTCTTTTCAAAGAGACACGGGGAAGGTCTTGTTCCTTAGTCTCAGCTGTGTGGTGCCTAGCACATACTGTTGTTAGCATTCATTGAAACACATGCAATCATATGTAATCCATTGGGCTAAAATCAAATCCAGGGGCAAAAATATCTTTTGCTGTTTCTGTTGAATGACCCAATTGTTTTCTGGAGGCTGACAGAAAATGGGCCACAATTTGTGTTTCCAAAGTGATTTAAAACTAAGCTGCTGGGGGATAAGATGGAATGTCCTCACATGGACAAGTGCTTGGTTAAAAGTAAGAATCAGACGGTTGGAATAAGTGGTCAGTTTTCTCAGTAAGTTATTATTGAAGTCCCACTGGTACCCTTATTGTCCTAGATAGTTGCAAATGATCTGGAAGAAGATGTAGTGAGGTGGCAAAGGCTGCTGGAGATATTATACAGGACTGTTACTGAAGGTAGAGTAAGTAAGTATGAGGAATTCCGGAAGAACATTGTGAGAATGAATGACTGGGTGATAAAATGGCAGATGAAATTCAGTGTAGGTGCACATAGGAAAAATAGTCCTGAATTTGCATACATGGTGCTGGGCTATGAACTGGAAAAAGATTTTGGAGTTATAGTGATTCTAGAAAACTATTAACTTAACAGTCAATAACAGTCAAAAATCACTTGAATGTTAAGAATGATTAGAAAAAGAATAGAGAACAAAGCAGAAAATACTGTTATTCTGCTGTATTAATTGTCCATATGTTCTTATCTGAAATCCTATATTGTGTTTCTGTTCTTCCATTTCAAAAAGTAAGTTATAAATGGAAAAGTTACAGAGATGACCCACAAGGTTGATGGATTGAAAATACGGAATACGTTCTGTACAAGGAATGACCAATAAACTGGAACTTCTTAGCCTAGAAAAGAGACAATCTAGGGGAATAAACTATTACAAAGATATCTGAAATCATTAGTGACTTGGAAAAGCAGTTGTTCACTGTCTGTTTCAGTACAAAAATGAAAGATGCTGAAAGGGACTACTTGGTGGTAGGTTCAGTACAAGGTTCAAAGGTTTTGGTTCTTCACACATACAAAAGTGGTGGGTGTCTGACCATCATAGAAGTTTACACAGTTCAGAAAGCAACTGGGCAAAACTCAAGGAAGAAGAACCACTGACAGCCATTAAACTAATTCATCACCTCTAAGTCAGCAAGTATTTATTCCTCAAATTGCTGGAGGGTGGAAAGATGTTTGTAAAGCATAATTGCAGACTTTTACTCTTCTTCTGACTCTTCTTCTGATGTTTGCAACTAGCAGTGATGGAGCACTGGCCTCGAAGGCACTTTGCTTTGATTGGTACAGCCATCCTGGCATTAGTTTTTTGCAGAAGGGAACTATGACAGGAATCGGCAGAGAAAAGGGCAGGAGGAAAGCCTCCTGAACATGGCCTCTTAGGGAACTTTATAAGCCTGAGGATGTTTGGATGCCCGCCTTAGAAAGGAAGATGCGTCTATCAGGGCAGGGCAAGCCACCAAGAAGGAAACTGGCCATCTGGCCTGGAGAAATAGCTCTGAGGAATCAGCAGAGGTCCTTTGGACATCCAGTGCAGGAGAGATGAGTCTGGACCTCACCTGGGAAGACATCTGTCATCTTTCCACAGAATAATTAGACTCCAAAAAAAAAAAAAAGTAAAACATAGCAAGCTGTCACAAAATATCCCTTGTAACTAGAATGGTTCTTCGGTCTGTCTTTCTGAGCTATTTATATGAAAGATACTGCGCTTTGGTAATGACAGCAGTTTATTTTCTTTTAGCATGCTAGTCAGAAGTCTCCACTTCATAAGCTGCTTGTGTGTTGGACAAGGTGTTTTGCGAATATTAGGCCATTTATCATTGCAAGTGCCATGAAGAAGAATTTAAAGGATCACTTAGAGATTTAAATTAATATTGTGGAGAGGAAGAAGAGCATTCTGGGAACTGATGAACGTTCAGAACATCATGTATTTGCAGAGCAACTACAATATATTTTACAGTTTGTACTTAAGATGCTTGCAAGCTTTGCCCCAAAAGTCTTCAAGGTCTAAATCACATACAATGGAAATGACAAATAGTTATGAGGAAAAGAATATTACAGAATTTGCTTCTGACCATACGCTACCCAGTCAGGGAAGTAGCGAAGGGAACCTAAGAACAGGAAGCAATGGCCAGCAAACCTGGTGGAGAGGAGCAAATCTCTCTGTCACTAAACGTTAGGAGTTAGGGCTTCCAGACTGTTAGAAAAAGCCTAAGATTAGGTATGGAAAATAACGCTTTTTCTGGCCTTCATCTGTGTGCTGCTTCTCTGTCTAACCTGCGGGAGCAGATGGGAAAACTTGTGACAGGTTCATTGCAACTAAGGAGAAATGGCAACCGTCCTGCCCAACGCAGTAGCAGCAAATGTAAGGTTTTAGCAAACCGAGGATTGTGGATGCTTTGTTGTTGTATCAGAGTTTATATGAGCATGCCACACTCCCCACTTGAAGCATTTGCAGCAATGAAACAGTGATGTTATGTTGCCTTCAATACTCAGGATTTTTACAGTCAGTACGAGCAACTAGGGGACAAATTATTATGGTAAGTGGACAGACTAAGGAAGAAAGCTAAATGTTTTCGGCCTATTTTCTTAATATGCCTTGTAATCTGTGCAGGTGGTTACCTGGGACTCGTAGGCTATCGATCAACATGAACTCCTGTTGTGCTTTCATGCAGGAGAGAGGAAAATATATGTGGGTAAGCCTGGTGTTACCTGTGATCCTAAGTTTTCTTCTAAAAATAACTGTAGATGTTAATACTCCTGCAAGTGAACACACCCAGATTGCAGCTCCCAGTGCCATGTTGTGGGTCTGAGTGTGTTTTGTGTGCGTTTCGCTGGGAGCATTGTTTTGTATCCAGCTGTGCAGGTGGTTCAAATGTAAACACTTGTGACTGAGCTATATTTAGCTTTTGCATGCGTCCTCTCTGCAGTAAGTCAGCAGATAACTGCTCTGGCAGACAGCATGGGGAGTAGATGGTTGGGAGGAAAGGCTCTCTAAGTCTTTATGCCAGGTAGATCGCCTGCAAACTCATTTGCAAACCTCTCTTGAATTATTCATTTGTCTGGAGATTAATATATACATGATATTCTGGGAAGAAAGTTTTGTTCCTTCTGCAAATTTTCAAGTTATTAAATCATATTTCTTTTTGTTTTCCTTCCCTGCTGAAAATAATACACAGAAAAGTCATGACTATACCAAAAGTCAGTAGTAATATAAACTCTTATCCTGCTTGCCTAGTTCTTACCTGTTCATAAAAAAAGTCCATGTGTGTTACTGCATCCACCACATAGTCAAAGCAGTATTACCTCATATAATAATGTAACTTCTTGCTTAGGCTGACTGTAAAGGTCTGCTGTAATCCGCAGTGTGTTCTGCACATGCACACTCATTGATAACAAAGTTCTTTCTCACGGCCTTGCCGATTCCTATTTTTTCAAGCCACTCTGTAATGAACACACAGTTTGAGAAATTCAGCTGCAGGATGCTGGTTTTGCTTCTGCCATGGACAACTCAGTACAGGCAGCTGAGGCAGGTCCATTCCTCTGAAATGCCAAGTCAAATTCAAGCAGAAAGATCTCTCGGAAGTAAGATGTAATTGTTTTTTCCTATGGCCAAATCTCATAATTTCCTCAGCCGCTTTTCTAAACTCCCATGTGAGCACCAGCATCCTTGGAACAGCAACATACTTATTGCTTGAGTCATTCTACACTAGCAAAATTTAGACCATTCAGCTATATTTTACTTTAGACACAAAAATTGTCCTTCATGCCAGAAGCGTAGTATCATATTTACCATCTGCAAAGAAAGTGTCAAGAATAGGTATTGCCTTTTGGTTTCAAGGTCCTGTGGAAGCAAAATGGAGTTAGTGCCCTTTTCTCTCTCAGAAGTTGCAAGTACCTTGTTCTCAAGTGCTCTCATGCAAATATAAAAATTAACTGTAATCTAACTCAGGCTTTGAAAGAATTGTGTTGGTTTATTGAAGAGGGCAAGAGACCTTAGCTAGTTTGTGGTGTCATGAAGTAGAAAGGGTTCATAAAATTCATACAGGTTTCCTACATAAGTGAAAGAAAATTGAAAAGAATACATACAGTATACTGCTCCCTGTGTTCACAGTGCTCTAGCTTTTTTCTTTTGATATCTGGATAAATAAGCAGAACCTTCAGGTCTGACAAGCACCAATACTGAATATTCTAACCAAATCCTAGGTAGCTGAGGAATTGTTAAGGACAGGCATGGTCCCACATTTCTAGAGCTTCTTTAGGTGCTTGGGGAACTTGTTTCTATCGTCTCTCATCATACAAAGACATTTTAGTGTGTGTGAGATGCCCCAGAAGGAAGTCTAGGAGACATGCAAGGGGAAGGGGAGAACGCGGTCCCATTCTGAACTAGGCTGCTTGTGGTATTACAGATAACTGTGCATAGGAAACCCCAGTTTCACCAAAGGGAGTGAATAAGAGCATGGGAGGAATGGGCAAGAACTGAGCACTGGCTTCCAACAAATCAGCTGAAAAACTCTCTCCCATTTCTACCCTGATGACAAACTGTTAACACAACTGCTGAACCCTTGACTGGTCACAGGTATAGCCCCAAGGGACATTAAGGAGTGTCACTGCATCCTGGTCCTACTTGTTTCTGCAAAGAGGGAAGTTTGAAAGAACATTTGGGTTTTTTGCTCCTTTTACTCTTCTCCAGTGCCATTCCACCCCTGTGAGCAGTTTCTCTGAGATCTCCTGGTGTTACACACAGCCCAGGGAGTAGCATCACCCAGCTCTTGCCCCTCAGCACAGCGCGGAGTCTTTCTGCCTCTGGAGAGGCTGCTGGGAGGTTGAGCTGGTTCAACAGTGCTGTGCAAAAATCTCCGTCTTCAGACGCATGGGAGTCCTCAAGTTTTGTGAGATGCTGTTTGGTGAGACCTCCGGCAGCAAGGTCTCTTTGATTTAGCCACGTCTTGTGCCTAAAATTTGAAGCTAGACGAAGCAGATAGATTTCGTCTTTTGACATGTTTTCTAGGCATGGCTTAAATCCCATTTCTCTCTGGGCAAGTATGAGAGCCAGTCTCCGAGCATGCTACCTCTAAATTCACAAGCGATGGATTTATGCTGCTGTTTATCATTTATATATTTAATGGATCCTGGGAAACAGTTCAAGACAATGGTTATTATCATCTGACAGCAGAAGAACGGGCAGAAAAGGGGAATGGATGATTTGGCCAGGAGCTGTAGGGCAAAAAAATATGGAGAGTGAGGAAGACCTTCATTTTTTACCATGTACTAATAGCAGACAGCTCATCTCTGGAGGTTGGGAAGGAGAGAAGAAAATTACAACTACAGTGGAAGACAATGTAACCTTTTTGTGTGCTAAACAACTTACCTTTAAATCTAGACCATTACATTTCTGGTAATATTTGTACGTAATTTTACTTAAAATCTTGTAAGTCATGCATGTAAGTGTTAAAAGTCTAGAAACTGCAGGTACATTTGCATCCCCTGGGTCTGGGAGTGATCATTCAGAACATGCAGATGACTCCGTAATACTGATAAGAGAATTAAAATATTACCTAGTGCATGTCTGCAAAGTTATTTGGGTAGGGGATGCACCTGCAACACATTGGAATGGCAGTTATCCGTTTTTTTAATAAAGCATTTTGGGGTGAGTCTTCTGAAATTGAACGAAAGAAAAGAAATCTGTGTAATAATTTGCTACATGACAACTATTGACTTTGTTGTTTTTATTTGATGTTGAAAGGGCTTTCTACATACAAAGGGTATATTTGATCTTAGTTCCTCTTTACCTCGAGCACTGACAAATACTTGCTTTATTCCACAGTGCAGGAGGAGAACATCATTAATTTTAATTTAAATAGCATTGGCTTGAAGTATTTCAACTGACTTTAATGGTAGCTGAGAAGCAAGCTATCATAATCTAACTTGAAGAGCAAGGGAATGAGAAGAAATGCTGTGTTTTTGGTACAAGTATTTCCTCTCTGATCGTGCAGAGTTGTTCCCTGTGAGCAGAGTCCTGCCTGTGCTTTCATGATCAATATGTCAAGCAGAAGAGAAGAGTCAAAAACTGGAAAGCAAGTGTGTTGTGGCATATACACTTGACCTTCATCTGCCATTCATAAAGTATCTCCTTTTTTTCCCCTTCTTCTTCCTTGTGTTTCATAGGATCTGAAAGGGTGATCTGGAGTAAGGCAATATTCTCTGGTACAATTACTGTTTTAGTAGCGCAACACCATATGCAGATACATTGCTGTCACTTTGCTCCAGGCTCTGCACTGACACAAATGGGATACAGACGAGACCTCAGTCACTAAACTAACCAAACGCTGGTTCAGTCCCTTTGCAACCCCTGAAGAAGGGCCAATGGTGAAGAGAAGTTCAAGGCAATCCTTTATTTCTTCCCAGGTGATGATAGAAGCTGTGAGCCAGCAGCACAAGCTTGGAGGCCCCCATGCAGAGAGCTGGAGCCACCACAGGGGTCTAATGAGAGGAGCTAAAGTCAGGGTGGTGGAGGGGGAGTTGATTCATTCCCAGATAAACTCACCTGCCTGCAAGGGGGACAATGTCTATTTCCGTAATAGTGACCAGAAGGAGCCTGATCATGATTTCTGACCACAAGGCCAAGAAGTGCAGTTTGGCCCATGTCTCTACACTAAAAATTGCTGTCCCCTAAACCAGGGTGGTTGCATCCAAGCCATGTGTTTACTTGAGGGACCCTGGCCAGGGCTCTACGAACTTAAATGAAACATGAAATAAAAGAGAAGGAATCTGGGTAACGATTTGGTACCTGAAAAGTATTGGCTCTGCTGTATTTATTTGTTTTGGAATGGCCTTCAACACACAAAGGGCATGTTTGATCTCAGCTCTACCTAGAGAGCACTTGCAAATATTCGTTGGAACAGGCCACACACATGGAAATTGGACCCTGCATCCTGTAGGGTCTCAGGGAAATGGACATATGGGCAGCTGGACACAGATCCTGCGAGAGAGACATGCCGTGCCCCTTGTGCAGGTTGTTGCTAGTGCCTGTACAACCCGAGCAAGTGTCCCATGGCAGAAGGACGACTAACCTTTCAGACCCTACTGTGGCCTCGTTGCCCCCCCAAGTTTCAGCAACAGACACCACTGAGAAGTACAGGAAGTCATCTGTGGCTGTCACAGCCCCAGCAAACATGGAAACAGCAAGTCACAGTGTCCTTTAGCCTTATCTAACAGCAGATACGAAACAGGCCTGTTTCATCTCCCTTGCTCTGTGCGTGTGACACCTCTGCCAGCCTCTTTAACCTCTCCTCACAGCTGCTGTGCACCTCCGCTGCGCTGTGCTGACAGCCTGCTGCTTGCTGTCCACCACAATCCCTCCTTTCCCACCGGCCTCTTCACTTTAAACTTCCAGCCTGCTTCTAGCAGTTCCTCACCTCCCACTATTTGCTGTCTTCCTCACTTTTTGGATGGCTTTTTGAGCTACACACGAAAAGCAAACTCACAAAATATTTCCTGTCCCCTCCCTGCAAGATGGGGTTTGCTTGGGCTACTGTCATCACCAGTTTGATGAGTTACTGTTTGCCCTACTGGCCTCCCACTCTGCTTTAACCTCTGCACCTCTGCCATCCCAGCATTATACCTTGCAATTGCCATTGCAACCCCCTTTGCAGCTCATCCTCTCTGAACTATGCCATAGCTCCCAGCAGTTTGACATGTCCTCTGTGCAGGAGTTTCAGGTGATGGAAAGGGGAGAGGGAGAAGGGCAGCAAAACAAGAGCAAGGCCCTTTCCGCTTCATCCAAAAAAGAGGTTGGGGACCTACCTTGGTCTGTGGGTCCCTCTGCCCTGTTGGGACAAGGTATGTGAGCACAGTAGCACTGGCCTTCCTGCTGGTAGGGGGATTCAATGACCCTAGAGCAGTGGGGATACTCTTCTTCTTGGGGGTGGAAATGGTCAGCTGGGAGAGGACATCGAAAGAACTCCCTAAGAAGTTCCTGCCCCTTTTCTGCTGCACTGCTCCATTTGCCAGCTTTGATCCCTGTCTCACTGGAGGAGTGCCATGAGGGCAGCAGCCCCATGTGCCTCAAATACAGCCTAGTGAGCTCTGCTCAGCACCTGCATCGCATCCAAGTGTGCCCAAGAATAAGCCGCTCCAGCGTTAGGCAACCGGCTGTCATCATCTTGTCCTCTGCCACCTCTCACCAGGAAAGCCTTGATCTAGTTGGGCTTTGGCTTCCCTCAAGGTCTCTTCTGCAGAGGGCTCTTGTAAGGATATAGATCAGAAGACATGTCACTCTAAGACAGTGTCTGCAGGCACACAGGATTAGCATGCAGTTACCTGTATTTATTTTTAATATCCTAAGGCAAAAGCTTGCATCAGTCTTGGAGGGGGCCAAAGTGTTCCAGTGGAAGGATGGTGTTTCAGGGAAGTGCTGATATTAGTTAAACAGAAGAGGCCCACTTATGAGCCTCATCTTGCCTGGATCGAGAGCCTGTCACATCATCCATCTACAAGGAATCACATCTCGCTTCAGGGTGCCAGGGGATGCGCAGACACTCCCCCTTGGTATAACAGGGCATTCATAGGCTCCACAAATTTCACATAAGGCTGACTCTGATCCTGAGTACAGTTAGAGGGTGGCTAGGGCTTAGAAGATCCATACCCACGACTGGGGGAGAGGAGCTAAGAAACCCTCTGCATTTGGGGTAACCCTGAGCAAAGTGGAGTGCCTGACATGATCAGCCTTGTTTGGGAGCCCCAGGCACTCATCTGCGTTTGTTGCAGTAATGCTCTGCACGCTCTGGGAAAGCATCTTGGTGGCATATCTGGTTGCTATTTGAAATACTCTCCTGCAGCTGCTGCTTTGTCTGCTGTTGGTGCTGTGAGAGAACATAAGGGATGGCAGATTTCCCCTCCACTCTCTGGTACGCGTTGTATGGATCTGTGTATATTGAAAGTCTGTGTCCTACCCTTTCCACTCTTGCCAGTGAACATAAACCCCAAGCTAATGCTCCCTGGAGCTTTGCTTAGATCCAGGGTCTACCGGGGCTAGATGGGGCTGGCAACACTTTAGCAGCATGCCAGGAAAAGGTTTCTTCAGGCTCCTTGCCCCTGCCTCTTTTCCCGCAGTACTTGGCCTCAACCTGCGGTTGAGGTTATCACCCTCACGGACACTACTTCACCTTGGCTTCAGTCTGCCAGGACACGGGGGGATGAGCACCAGCAATCTTCCACTCCAGTGCTGGGCTCTTTTCCACAAGCTGAGGGGAAATCCAGTCATAGCTGAACCCCACTTTGCCCTCATCTTCTTTAGACTCCCAAATTTCCTCTTTGTGCCCATCTGCCATCTCCTGGGAGCAAAGCCCTTAACAAAAGTAAGGGGAGAGCTGCAATGCGGCTCCCACTGGTGGGATCCCTACAGCCTGGCTCTCAGGGTGTGCTTAGGGTGGTTCACCTTCCCCTATGCCACTTTCTTCCTGTCTTGAGAGGTGGTGATAGGAAACAGTCACAAAACAGTACAGCAGTTGAGCCAGCAATCAGAAGGGCAGAAGGAGGCTGGAGGTACCTTTTGCTGCTGCCAGAACAGTTTGTTTGGGTAGCAAATGATCTCCACTGATCCAATGAGGATAGTTGCTGATATTTTTTAAACTTTTTGCTTGATAAATATTGTCATGTTTGGTGACACTCAATGGGAATTTATATGTATTAAACTTAATCCGCAAAAGGGGAGGATATTTGCTGTGATGTTTTTTGTTATTTAGCACTGTTAAGTTTTCCAAAGAAAAATGTTTTCATTTTCATGTTTTCTTTTTCATAGAAAAAATTTGAGAGGGTTAGGTTTGGAGATTTTCCACAAAAGCCTGAAAAAATTATCAGAGGTGGACATTTCCTTACTATACTTATGTTTTAAAAAACAAAAGCAAAGCAAACAGACAAAAAAAAATCCAATCCAGTCAAACTTTCTGACAGAAAGCTTTCAGCTGCCTCTGGTGCTCATCCGTACAGGAGGCCACGTTTGTAGATAAAGGTAATATATTCTACTACACCAACTGAAATAAACCACCAGAGAAGATATTACCTACAAATCTTACATCTCTAATACCCTTTGACCATTACAGCTACGACAACATAACGATTTCATCATTATGGATAATGTCCTCTATTTGTGATCTTCCTTCATTTTCCTTATTCTCTATCTATCTCTTGCCTACCTCTTGCATCTCCTCTTCCACCACTTCTGCATTTTCTTCACTGAAGCACTGTTCATTCCCTTCCTTGTCATGGATTTCACTGGAAACTGCTTATTATCCCTTGTTAAAATGATCTACAGTGAAATACTTGCATACTGACCCTTAATTACATAACTGGGCATCAGATTTGGAGCTCTTTAAAGAGAAATTCATTTATCTCAAATCCATTCTTGCACACTATCTCCGCACTGAGTTAGGTAACTTCTGTGTCTCAATACAATACATTCTCTTACCTACAAGAGCCCTCAGCTTTTTATTTGTAAATTAAAGCTCAAATTCTGCAAACGGTATATGATGAACAGGCCAGATTTCACTTCCTTGAATAAGTAACATTTAAGTTAATGTATTAGACACAAGAATGGAATCAGGTCATTACATTGCTAAATTTGGTACAGCCCCCAAAATGCTAGTCATGGGTCATCCTAGCAAATAGCTCATATCTCTGTGAGCATGTTTCTCTCATCTCTACAATGCTTCTCATCTACTGCATAGTGTTGTTTTATGAAATAAGTAACATTTATGTAGGGGTTAGTTATCAGCGTTCCTGACTAGGGAAAACATCTCTGTTCTAGAAGGGTGTTCAGACGCATGTCCCAGTGCCTTCTTGAATCAGAATATAAATCACAGAATCACAGAATCGTTTAGGTTGGAAGGGACCTCTGGAGATCTTCTAGTCCAACCTCCCTGTTCAAGCAGGGTCACCTAGAGCATATTGCCCAGGATCACATCCAGACGGGTTTTGAATATCTCCAGCGAAGGAGACTCCACTACCTCTCTGGGCAACCTGTTCCAATGCTCTGTCACCCTCACAGGGAAGAAGTTTTTTCTCAGGTTCAGGTGGAACTTCCTGTGGAAAGTGATAAACAAGATAAATGATAAACAAGAGCTCATAATTCAAAACTCTTGGTCACCTCAACATATTCTTTTGCAAAATGCAGGCACACAGTGAAACTGCTTTGTGGTAGCTGCAATGCATTTATAAATTACTCTAAATTCTCATAGTTTAGTGAAAAAACAGGAAGATAGAAAATTTAAGCAAGAGGAAATACTGCATGCATTTTTTAATAGTTGGAGATATTTATCATTTTTGTCTGAGGAAATTAATTTCCTCAAGAGTTCTCATACAAGAAAACTGGATGTGGTCACTGCATTATAAGAAAATCTGCAATGTTACTCAGAAAACATTAGATATTAACACATATATGAGACGGCTCAGCCTGCCTAGCTTTGTATCTTGTACAATCACCTGTTACCCAAATGCTCACTTTGTTTCCAGACATCTCAATGCATTTCCAAAAATATTAATTCACATTCTGGGAAGCTAAACAAAAATGCCAAGCTTTTAACTTATACTAAAAACTATTCTGTCTCTTGTACATACCTATTTTTTTCATTACAATGTGCAACATGCACAACAGTTCTTTCAGGATTGTCTTCAGATCTGTATGGTCCAGCATAATTTTTATCTGTTTATTCTAACTACAAAAAAAATAGCCACCCTCTGTATATAAACTAAGTCCTGCCAGAGAAATGCTTTTGTTCCTAAGCGAACCTGATAATGGACACCTAAAAGAGAATTTTTCTCTTTATGCAGAGCAATTAGGGCATTTTTTTGCATGATTCACTTCAAAATCAAACTTCTTGCATATTGATGAGCTGAACTGCATAAAAGAAAGGTGTATAATCATGCTGTGAAGGACTGCATTGCTTAATTAATCTGCAAGCCAATACTAATTTGAGTACCTGTCATCTTGAAAGAATATCTACAGCACAGTCAAAGGAGCTAAAATTTCTGAAGGCTAAATCACTACTTACTGCACATTCTGAATTCATCTGTAGCACAATCCAGCCCATCTGGAGTTCTTCTCTTTTGATTTCAAGAGAATTTCTATTAAGGCTGCTGGGTAGGAAGGGATGTGCTAACTGAGTGCTGAGTAATTTCATTAAAAGCATGTGCAGCATTTTTTTTTATTATTAAATAATTATAGTCCAGAGTAGTAAGCAAGAGAAGGCCAAACTTTAATGACCTCTCTGAATGCCTACTCAGGGACATATCTATCACTTTTCTAGTTACAAGTAGTGTCTTCCAAAACATCTATGAAACCAAAGACCAACACAGACATTACCTTGAAAGAGGCATTCAAAAAGCTTATACAGTAAATTAATAGTTGTTAAGAATTGTTAGCCAATATTAAATTCTGCTGGTTCTTCCAATTTGCTGAGGCTAGCTCACACCAGCTTTCAAAACATATTTTTGCTAATGGGCACTGCTATTCATGCTTAAATTACAATGATATATTTTGTTTCATACTACTGTTATTAAAGGAAGAGCTTCGACCTAATCTGTGTGCTCTGTTTTGGCAAACTCTTACATCCCAGCTGTTGCAGTCTAACTGATATGTCTTAGTTGCAGAAATAGTGCTAACTTAGGTATTTGTTTCATCTCAGTGCTGCTTTCTAGCTATTTTCTCTTTTTTTCCCGTCTTGCTTGTAGAAACATGCCAAGTAGAGAGGAAAAGCCATAATGAAGAACCACTTTTTAATTCTTCTTCCTTTTTTTTTTAACCTTTTATTCTCACAGTCTTTTGGGAATTGGAAGCTTATACTGATTTTATAGTTTGGCTTGATTATAAAAAAAGCATTTTCTGTCATTCTTTCAGTAGTTAGTTAACGTTGTGGGAAGTCCTCATAATAGTTTCGGTTCATGAATATGCAGCTTGTTACTACATATTTAAAACTTGTAATTCCTCAAGTTAATGGTTATACTGCCTTTATCCTTGCAACAGAAAATTCTTAGGATGCTTTAAGCTTAGCATTTTACCTTTTCCAGTCATTTGCAGTTCTTCTGGAGATTATTAAAAGTTAATACTCCATTTTCTGCAATTCCAAAGACTTCCACCTTCTTCAAAAAGTATGGCAACTTCAGAATAACCTTTCATTAGTAATAAAAAGAGTTTTCAACTCAAGTAGTTGCTCCAAGTCTGTAAAGTCTTTGAAAACGTGGTGCTGGCTTTCATCTCTTTAAGTGTATTAAAGAATTTGTTCCTATAGTCTTTTAAAATCAAGACTTCTCTAAAAAATCTTTCAATTACTTATTACATTTCATTGAAAATCCTAAAAAACAGAAGAAGAACAGCATATGCCTCTTGTATAGGGCCAAACAGTAACTGATTTACAACCTGCTATTTGCAGGATGCATTCAATTTGCAAATAAAGATCTCTCTCACATATTTTTATGAAGCCAACGTTCAACGTTGTCTATCAATACATTTTTCTAAACCTGCTATAAAAGAGTATAATATGGAAAGGGCTGGCAAAATGTGTCATAAAAGTCTCATTTTAAAGTCGGCATATATCAGTGAATTTTATGGGAGAAGGAAATGTTACATTCCCAATACGTAGCCTGTCCTAGTATAACACAATGCTAAAATTTCTTGGAATTATTTGGAATAAAATAAGCAATCCAAAATCATGTAAGTGCAAGTTATTATAGCCTCCAAGCATCAGACTAACATAGAAGCGTAGAGCTGGAAGAATGTCAAGACCTGATGTTTCCTGGTAAATGGCCCACAGCTTCACATCAAAACATAGTATACTGTAACGAAAAGGGTCTCAGTTGCTTCCTAAAGAGAGGTTTTTCCCAAACTGCCGTGTGGGCTCGCTATTTACTTTTTTTCATAGCTTCAGCAGCGCTCTGTGGCTATGCATGTGGCTGATATAGCTACCTAAAGCTGTATCTTGCAATGCAGGCATGATAAAGAGTGGGATGAATGGGGTTGGAATTTGCTGTAAGACATACCCAAGCTGCAAATAGTTTGGGTGCTAATGTAGACAGGGTGCTATAAATCTTTAATGTTCTTTTTGATAACACAATGGAATGGCATCTGAGGCTGAGGAGTAGATGGGATGATGGACCATGAAAAGGTGTGGGGTACTATCATGTTGATAGTGGCCAGTCCTTGAGGATGCGAAGGAATCAAGATGAAGATTTCTCAGTATTTCAGGTAGTCTTTTCCAGGATTTCTTATATCCAGAGTATGTGACCAATGCTTTGTCCACCACAAGTCAAGGGCAATGACTTTCTGTATATCCCTCATACATTTGAGTTGCCCATTAAATCTCTAGCAACCACAAACAGCATGGAAGGTTGTTTATTCCTTGAAATTCTAACCTGAGCCAGTTAAATACTGTGAATGGTGTCAAAATTCATTAATTAAGCCTAAGGAATAGCATTTTCATATTTAAATACATGAATTAGAGTACTGTCACCACAAGGTGAACTGGGGACACAGGTTATGGGACCGGAGGAGACTTTCTGCATCATCATTTAGCCTATTGTTTTGGGAAATCACACAGTCCTTTTAGAAGTGCATTGTATTAGCTTATTTGTTTTCACTGTTTTGTTGTGAAACTACTCCAGAAGTACAGGCAGAGGCAAAAAAAGATGGTGACAAAAAGCTACATTTGATCTTCCTGTGGCTCCAGAAATCTCTGACAGTTGAAAGAAAATTGCCTCTGCTTATGATGGATGAGGCTTACCTGACTGCTAAGTAGACATTTTGTAATGTACTCTTACTGGGTATCTTACAAGGACTTCAGCTAGCATTTTTAGGATCTCATTAATGAACGAGCCATCACTACACCATCTCGTAAGCCTTGGGAGACTTTCTGGAATTGGGATTACATTCCCCTCACCTTTTTTCACTCCTCATCTTGTTGCATATACCTAATAACTTGCAAATTGGCTTGTCAAACCTTTCTATGTAAGTCGCAGAAAAACTCCTCTGTATCTCTTGCTTTACCAGCTCTTGGTCCTTCAACTTGCTAGATTTAGCTGTTTTAATTCCAGAGAGCCATCCAGGCCTTCTTTCTGATATCTTGAAAGCTAAAACGATTCTCACTTTGAAGAAACCTTCTAAAACCCCTTTGCTAATCATTAAGCCAATAGAATATACATTCAAAGCATTTATTTACCTGTTGCGCTAGGATCTTTTGATATACTAACCCGGAACCAATTTTCTCATGATTATATTTTTGTTGCAGTCCATAAGGTGGCAGGCTGACATTTCTAGATTCCTTGAAAACTCATTTTAGGCAGCTTTTACTTTCTGCATATGAAGCTTGTTGATTTTGTACTTTCTACAGCTGTCCTATAAATTTAAATTTTCTCCCAGGAGTGGGCCAGAATAGACTTCTTCACAAAGGCTCCAATTTCTGCTGGCAAGGGGTATGTTAGTTCGATAGCTCTAAATTTTTTGTTATGCACAAGGTAAAAATGAAGGACCAGAGGCAAAGGCTCTATTAAAGAGAGCTGTATTAAGTCACACTCAGGCAGGACCTGTATTCTATTAAGAGCTAAAAATACTGGTCCAGGCCCAGAACTGAAATAGGGCAGACTACTCGTCCTAATCAATTTAATTAATTGATTATTAACATTACTGCAAATCAATGTGAATATTAAACAGTAATATAATATAAGCATTAGTTAAAGCTATCGATTTAATAATTTAATAAATGTACTATCATTAGGCTAGAGAACAGAAGTAGTGTTTTGTGGAAAAGAACTTCTCTGGTTGTGGGGATACACTAGCCTCCCAAAATAACAGGCTCAGCCTCCCACCAAAGATCAGATCATCTCTCTTTAACTCCTCTCATAACGGTGATGGTGGTAATGGTGGCAGTGGCAATGACAGAAAAGGAGTGAAGGATGCTGACTTGTTCAAAACAGGAACAAGTATTTCCTTGAACTTACTTGAGATGACAAGATAGTGATGACCCATATAATTCAGGATGAAAGAAGTAGAGCAAATCAGGATTCTCGCATAAGTGAGAATGTTAAAATTAAAATTCAAGGCTCTATGCAATGTTGTAGACAGAGTACAGGAAGGACTGAAAGAAACCAAAGCAGCTGATTTAAACACGAAGTCTGTAAAGCTAAAAAAGCTTTATTTCATATGTCTTGTCCAATTTATTCAAAGTCTTACCTCACTAAGAACTTGAGCACAAAGAAAAATTTAGGTCACATATTCTACTGCCATTCCTGTGGTTGTAATGTCTTGCAATTAATTAGGACAATGTTTGAAGGCTTGTTCTTGATGACATTGCTATTACATTTGTACATGAACTACACTCTTTTTCATACTTACTCTCTTGGCAACACCCGGGACTTCCCAAGGTATGTAACTCAGTAATTTTCATATCAGCTGGAAAGGATTCAGAGAAAATCACAACCAGTACGAAACAGTACCATTTATTCCACAGTAAATCAGACAGACATGCACAAGAGGACACTGGGAACAAACACTGAATAGAAAAAGTCTTAAATAAGGATTGATTCTAGGTTTCTGGGCAAATGCAATTAAAAGCTTTTTCTCCTTTCCTTTTAAAAAGGCTCATACAAAAATCCTCCTATAAACCTAGGAACACTCCAAGAAATCTGTGCGTGCTAGCTTCTAACCTTAGAATTCTGTTCTAAATTTTCTGTATTCCTCTGCCCAGTCTGTATGCTACCTATATCTAGCTGCTGTGCTGCACTCGCCTGTGTCCCTCCCTGTACAACTGGCAGAAAAGGAAAACTATAAAACCTATTTTCTGTAGTTCCAATAAGCCATTTTATCTGGTTTACTCATCCCACTACTGGCAAATTAAGCATAAGCAATGTTAATGACAACTTACCAGGAGGCCATTAAAAAAACATTTATCCACTCGGCATAAAATTACACACTTTGGCTTATAGCTTGGCTATATCTGATGGGAGTGTTTATTCTCCCTTTCTATATTATTTGGTTTATTAGCACATCCTGTCCCCTAAAACTTGTTTCTTTATGATCCCTCTTTCTCCTATGAGCATGCAAATTTGCATCCAGCCATAAAAGGAAAAAGAAAAATGTTAACATGATACAGAATTACTAAATTGCAAGATGAAGGAAGGGCAAAGATAGACTGTTTAAAACTATCAGGTAGACCACTTGTTTGGAGTGAAAATGCTAAACTATATTGGTCCAAAATATAAAGCAAGAACACCCAAGAGCATCTCAAAGGACACTTAAGCTGCAGTAGTTAACCACAGGAAGCTCTTCCCATCTAAGTACTTGCCATGATACAATTTCACTTACAACAGTTTACATACCTACACAAAAATATTGCCACATCTGTATAGGGTTGGTAAGTACCATTCTCCACCCACATGCATTTTAAAAAGCAAGGAAATCAGCAGCCAAGATATTTAATGCACCATCTAAATAACATTCATCATTCCCCCCATCTCCTCTCTGCTTCTTCCCATCTTATTCAGCCCCCAAATCTCCACCATCAACCTGAGAAACTAAGGTCCAGGTACCGGTGCATCTCCATTGTGCTAGTGCAGGAGGCAGGGCTGCCTTTCTCAGCACCCTGCTTACACCGTCGCATTCTGCTGTTTCTATTCCCGAGCCTCTATCTATGGACTCTGCTCAAACATCGAGTTACCTTCTTGCCTTATTTTCATTTTCTTTCTATTTTAGGTGACACTCAACACCTGGCCTTCCTCTCCCTTCCCCAGTACAACTATTCTTTTTCCTCTGGCGAGGCCTGAGGAGCAGAGAGCCTGTGCTTTGCCACCTTGCTGCTGACCCTGACAGGATCAGTGGAGGTGATCAGTGAAAGTGCATGGGAAGCAGGTAGGGAATGTTCTGTTGGCCTGGTTTGCACGTTGGACATACTACAGCTCAGGTTAAAGACTGGAAAACTTCTGTAGCCTTTGTGGTCCTAATTCTGTGTGTTAAGGTGTATGAAATATACTCTGTATATACTCTGTCTTGCCAGATCTCATCCATTCAAGGAATTTATCACACAGCTACAGGGACTAAAATGGATTATATATGACACAATCTGCAAAATGGATGTTGTAGAGCATGTGGGACTCCTCTTTCTTTTTTTTTTTTTTGGATTTGAAGCAACATTTGCCAGTTCATGCAATTATCAAAGTTTTATGTAGTGCTGTGGCAGTCATGGATTGGAGCTCTTTTTTAGAGACGCACTGCGGGGCACAATGATCATCATGAGTAAAACTTGGATAACCTCAAGTGAGAGTTCTGCTGACCCCATTGGACTGTGCATCTTGTTTTTCCCTAGATGTTCCCTCTGTCAGAGATCCAAAGCACCATGCCAGTAAAGTAGCTTCAGGAAATTCCAGCCTACAATCTGGACATAATCAAGAATTACCCTTGGGGAAGATCAGTGTCTCTTTCCCGCTCCCTCCCTCCCCCTTTGAAATATTGACCAGCAATACAAATCGGAATGAAGAAAAGGTTCCTCTCAAAACCACTATACAGACTGTCACGAAAAACTGCAGTTTTCACAAACTAGTACTCTAACGAAAAAGCATTTTGATGAAAACAATTTTAACTAGATCTGTTCCAGAGAGGATAGTGCTTTAGACTGCAGAGGACCATAAATAGCCCTGTATAAACTGGAACAATGAATTTCCCACAAGCATTCACGAGATTTAATGGCACTGGGTCCTCTTCAGCTTTGTTAGAAAGACTGGATTCTACTTCTCAGTAATGCTGTGATAAAATGACTGTGATATTAGCACCCTGAACTATCAAGCCTGTGACAATGCAGTTGCCACAATATTTTCAGTACAGACTATTTGTGTGGTGTTTTCTTTGCATTAACACATTGGTGTTGTACAGTGCTCACCAATATCCCATAGGGGCAAACTCTTCAAAATAATCGCCACAAAAATACTGACATAAACAGTTTTGAGAACAGTTATTTTTAAAATGATTGCTTACAGAACGTGTTTCCTAAAGATAGCTACTGAAATATGTTTTCTCATAAATAGAAGCATTATTCCACTTATCCCATAAATGTTAAGTGGCTCTGTCTTTCAATTAGAATTATGAAGCAGTAACACCCTGCCAGCATATTCTCAAATGCAGTAAACCTTCAATTATTGGCATAGTTCCATGATAAATACAGCAATTTTATATAATGACTAGCTCTTTACTAATACTTTGGACCATTTCCTAGAATCAGTTGATAGTGTCATTGTTAGCTGCAGTTAAATCCTTTTGAGAAATTATCTCTTGTGTATAGATTGTCCATATTCCTTCTTACTACTTTAAATGCCTAAAGAGAGTTTTCACTAGCACAAATCTTTTATAACATCACACTATGTCAAATGTTTCCTAAGAGGAAATCATATTAATAATCCTGAGTATTCATTTCACTGCATTTTTACTGATTACTCTTCTCACTTATTTTATCACTATAAAATATTTTCCTTTAGTTTGCCTTACTGTAAGCTAACCAAGAGAGAACACAAAACATTATTATTAAACAGTTCCTAGATAAACTCAGATTTGTAAAAGGCGTAAGGAAGCATAAGACAGATGTTAACATAGTGATATAAACACTATAAAGACAGAAGTACTTATCAGACCTGCTGGTCTCTTGATAGAAGTAATTTAAAAACTGGCTCGAGGCATACTAAAAGACATCAGTGAGCATCTTTAACTTCTCTGAAATAAGAGAACTGAGAGATAAAACTACTGATTTTGTGCTTAAAGCAAAAACACTGATGCAGTCTCTGTAAAAGTACTAAACGTACATTTATCCTCTTTCAGATTAGGAAAGATTGAGATTATACCATTTTACAGGGTAGATTTTTAGCCAGCATCAGGAAATCAAGTTCAGTTTTCATTTTTCCTTTTCTGTCAATGACAACATCAAATGGGTCAGTGGCATTATGCCCCTGTGATTTTAATCCTTCAGATTAAAAGAGAGATCGTTGGCTGAGGCTCTAGTTAAACTGTGTCCCAGGGGGAATCTGTTGTGCCTGGGGTGGGCTGAAGGCCTGAACAATGTGACACAATGGGGAAAGGCAAGACCTTTCACTCTGACTTTTTGGCACGTTCCTTCCACCTGGTTATAAACATGCAGTGGCCCATTGGGCATCAAAATGAGCATTTCCTTTGCTGCCATAGAAATCCGGACAGGCTGGGAAGCTGCTATATTAACATTTCTGCAAGGGAATGTTTGAACTCGCTGACTCCCGAAGATCCTGATTGCTATCAGCCAGGTCAGCAAGACTGTAAAACAGGAGGCAAAGAGAGGGCAATTTGCTGCTTCTTCTAGCGATAGCTTAGAGGTAGAGGCTGCTCAGTGATACTACTTTGAATATCACACTCTATCTCCACTACGGAAAGAGAGAAAAACAGTATGACGAGGAGGGTGAGGCACAATTTTCACTGTGTAAAAATATTAGAATCTGAATCTGTACGTGGTTTCAGTTAAGCAAAAAAGAAATTTGCATGTCATCTTAAGGTTTTGTGTTTCCTGGACACTTTTAGACATTTCCAGCCAAGGAACTGCACTTCACAAACTGAATCTTGAGGGCTAATCATTCAGTAATGGTTCTTTGAAGGCCTGTCTGAGGTCTTAATTCTGTGTTTTCCAGAGTGGGAGCTTGTCAGTAATCTTACTTGATTCTCACTATTGTATTCTAAATGTTTACCAAGAAACTTTTCAGTACCCTGAATTCAGACCACTGTTCGGTTTTGAAGGTGCTTTGGGGGTGAGTCTCCATTTGGTTTTCTTCTGGTAACCAGAAAGCTAGATCAATAAAGGTTGTAAACATGGCATTTTTTTTCCTAAGGCTGTTTTAAGTCCCAAATGTCCAAAGCCATCTAACAGCTCCTGCTGAGAAGCCACCTAATTTTGGAGGCACCTAAGCCAGTAGGTAGCTTGCTTTTTCATATTGCAGTTTCTCTGCAGAAACCTAGGATAGCCCATCTCTGCAGTTTAACACGCATGTGCCTACGTGCCTTCAGGAGACTTGCCTGCTGTGGATGGTGAGCAGATAGGGTGGCTGCCTGCAGCCCTGCCACTCCCCAACTTTCAGTGGTTCCTCACTCAGCACATGGGCTTTCCCCCCATATTCTGTTCCAATAACTGTAATATTAAAAGTTGGGTTCTGCAGTATCCAAGATTCTTGGCTGTAACACTGAGAAAGGCTATCAGTCTGAATTTTAGTTATTAAATAGTAACTAAAGGAGTAAAGGAGTAGAGATACGTTGAATATGGATATCCTGCAGGAGACAACCGTTTGTATCTATATAGATGGTTTACATACTATTTAACGAGATTTCTGAGTCTCTACAAACATACAGGCTTTTCCCCCCACCCACCCCCCAGTGCTTCTGTTTTAACCCTGATCCTGCAGGGGAGTTTATCTGGCAGAGAAGCTTGACCTTCTTATTTGCTTATATTGCTTTTTTACAATGTTTTAATGTATTGAGCAACTCCTTACAAAACGTGGCAAATAGCAATGTTTTCACTATGAGTTTTCTTGAAAAAAAAGATTATGCTAAAAAACCCCACTTACTAGTGAAAGGATAGCTTGAAAAATACAAATCACTGCCGATTTCCAAGGATTAAAGATCCTGAGACTTTGGCTAGCTCAAGGCAATTTTGCAGTTACAGAGACATGGTGGGATAGCTCACATGACTGGAATGCCGTCATGGACGGCTACGTGCTTTTTAGGAAAGAAAGGCCAGGAAGGCGAGGTGGTGGAGTTGCCCTTTATGTGAGGGAGCAACTAGAATGTGTGGAGCTCTGCCTAGGGCTGGATGAAGAGTGGGTCAAGGGCTTATGGGTAAGGATTAAAGGACAGGCTAACACGGGTGACACGGTGGTGGGGGTTTACTACAGGCCACCTGATCAGGAACAGGAAGTAGATGAGGCCTTCTACAGGCAGCTGGAAGTAGCCTCACAATCACAGGCCTTGGTTCTCATGGGGGACTTCAACCACCCTGACATCTGCTGGGAAGACAGCACAGCTAGGCACAGTCGAGGAGGTTCCTGCAGAGCACTGAGGAGAATTTCTTGACCCAGGTGGTGGAGACGCCAACAAGGAGAGGTGCGCTGCTAGACCTTGTACTAGCAAACAAAGAAGGTCTAGTTGGAGATGTGAAGGTTGGGGGCAGCCTTGGCTGCAGTCACCGTGAGATGGTGGAGTTCAGGATCCTACGAGGAGGCAGCAGGGCAATGAGTAGGATTGCAACGCTGGACTTCAGGAGAGCTAACTTTGGCCCCTTCAGGGACCTACTTGGGGGAATCTCCTGGGGTAGCGCCCTAGAAGGGAGAGGGGTCCAAGAAACCTGGTTAATGTTCAAGCATCACCTCCTCCAGGCTCAAGATCGGTGCATCCCTCTGAGGAAGAAGTCCAGCAAAGCGGGCAGGAGACCTGCATGGATGAGCAAGGAACTCCTGGCAAAACTCCAACAGAAGAAGGAAGTACACAGAACGTGGAAAAGGGGACAGGCCACTTGGGAGGAATACAGGGACGTTGTCAGAGTGGGCAGCGATGCGACAAGGCCCATTTGGAATTGAATCTGGCAAGGCATGACAAGGACAACCAGAAGGGCTTCTTCAAATACATCCATAGCAAAAGGAAGACTAGGGAAAAGGTGGGCCTGCTGCTGAATGGGGCAGGTGCCCTGGCAACGAAGGATATAGAGAAGGCAGAGTTATTGAATGCCGCCTTTGCCTCAGTCTTCACTGCTAAGGCCAGCCCTCAGGAATTCCAGACCCTGGGGACAAGAGAGGAAGGCTGGAGAAAGGAAGACTCTCCCTTGGTGGAGGAGGATCAGGTTAGAGATCTTTTGTCCAAACTTGACATCCATAAATCCATGGGCCCTGACGGGATGCACCCACGAGTGCTGAGGGAGCTGGCGGATGTTATCGCTAGGCCACTCTCCATCATCTTGGAAAGGTCCTGGAGCTCAGGAGAGGTGCCTGAGGACTGGAAGAAAGCCAATGTCCCCCCAATCTTCCAAAAGGGGCAAGAAGGAGGAGCCAGGAAACTCCAGGCCTGTCAGCCTCCCCTCCATCCCTGCAAAGGTGATGGAACAGCTCCTCCTGGAGGTCCTCACTAAGCATCTGGAGGACAAGAAGGTGATCAGGAGTAGTCAGCCTGGATTCACCAAAGGGAAATCATGCTTGACCAATCTGATAGCCTTCTCTGGTGGAATGACTGGCTGGGTAGATGAGGGCAGAGGGGTGGATGTTGTCTACCTGGACTTCAGCAAGGCCTTTGACACTGTCTCCCATCATATCCTCATAGGTAAACTCAGGAAGTGTGGGTTGGATGAGTGGACGGTGAGGTGGATTGAGAACTGGCTGGATGGCCGAGCTCAGAGGGTTGTGGTCAGTGGCGCAGAGTCTAGTTGGAGGCCTGTAGCTAGTGGTGTCCCCCAGGGGTCAGTCCTGGGTCCAGTCTTGTTCAATGTATTCATCGATGACCTGGATGACGGCACAGAGTGCACCCTCAGCAAGTTTGCTGATGATACTAAACTGGGGGGAGTGGCTGACACACCAGAAGGCTGTGGTGCCACTCAGAGGGACCCGGACAGGCTGGAGAGCTGGGCGGAGAGGAACCTCCTGAAGTTCCACAAAGGCAAGTGCAGGGTCCTGCACCTAGGCAGGAAGAACCCCATGCAGCAGGACAGGCTGGGGGTTGACCTGCTGGAAAGCAGCTCTGCCGAGAAGGACCTGGGAGTGCTGGTGGACAACAAGTTAAGCATGAGGCAGCAATGTGCCCTTGTGGCCAAGAAGGCCCATGGGATCCTGGGGTGCATTAGGCAGAGTGCGGCCAGCAGGTCGAGGGAGGTGATCCTGCCCCTCTCCTCAGCCCCGATGAGGCCTCACCTGGAGTCCTGTGTCCACTTCTGGGCTCCCCAGTACAAGAGAGACGTGACCCTACTGGAGAGAGTGCAGCGGAGGGCTACAAAGATGATGAGGGGACTGGAGCATGTCTCCTATGAAGAAAGGCTGCGAGAGCTGGGCCTGTTCAGCCTGGAGAAGAGAAGACTGAGAGGCGATCTCATCAATGTGTACAAGTGTCTGAAGGGAGGGTGTCAAGAGGATGAGGCCAGACTCTTCTCCATGGTGCCCAGCGACAGAACAAGAGGTAACGGGCATAAACTGAGAACCAGGAAGTTCTGTCTGAACAGGAGGACAAACTTCTTTCCTGTGAGGGTGACAGAGCACTGGAACAGCTTGCCCAGAGAGGTTGTGGAGTCTCCTTTGCTGGAGATCTTCAAAACCCGTGTGAACGTGATCCTGGGCAATGTGCTCTAGAGGACCGTGCTTGAGCAAGGGGGTTGGACTAGACGATCTCCAGAGGTCCCTTCCCACCTAAACCATTCTGTGGTTCTGTAATTTGTTAGCCGTGGAGGAAGAGATTTAGACTGTCTAAAGGCAAAAAAATCCACCACAACAACACTGTGTAAACAAAAATAACTGCATTTGGCAAAAGAATAGTTCATGTTCCATTTAGATTTTTGTGTATTTTAAGTCAGCCATTCATCCATCAATGAATTCAACATACAAAAGATACTTGGCAACCTTTGAGTAGTTTTATAGAAACTTGTATGCCAGGAGAGTCATCTTTAGACATTTTTATAGAAAGCTGCATGCCTACAGAGAATAAACAAAGACCTCTTGTAACAGCAACCTCAATTTTCTTATCTCAGACTTCAGTTTCAAGCTGAGCCCCAGGTGAATCACAGGACTAAGATGTTCATTTTCTCTAGCAGTCTTCGCAGTGACAGTTTTCCTGCTTCGAAGGGCATTCTACAAGTTTTCTGTTAACTGCTTTTTACCACGTTGCTCTTGACATTGTAGATTTGCATGGGCAGAGGAGCTGTCTCCATGTCTGATCAAAGGAGAGCATTACTTCTCTTCAGCTTGATAATGGGCACCTACCTGGAAAACAGAAAGCTATAATGATTTCTTAATTAATTTGGACAGCAGAATTATATTCAAGGTTTCCCCTATCTACCCACTCGTACGGCTAGGACTAACTAAACAAGACCAGTCTAGATCCCGACTAAACTAATCAGGAAAGAAATCTCAAGAGCTCTGAATATCTAGAGCAGGAGGATGTTTTTGTGGTACTAGACATAAATAAAACCCTCCAGTGGATTATCTGATCTACTGAAAAAAAAATTGCAAGAGCTGGTTAGATATATTTTTAAGAACACTAAGCTACTTTACGTATCTCTAAAAATATCGTTACTGACTAATTTTGGGCCAGACAAATAGGGACAAAGGCTAGCCCTAACTTACTAGCGTCTGATAGAGGACAATGCAGCAAAAATCTGTATGCATTTCAGACTTAACGTTGTGCATAATCACCTGGTGCTGCCATCTGTAATGAAGCTGAGGCAAGTTTCCAGCCCTTTGCTATGACACTGTATACAAACACTATTCAAAGTAACTGAGTAGAAGTTGAGAAGGGTGTATGTGAGAACATGCGGGCTTGACAAAGTCTCAGTGCTCTAAAATAGCACAGCCACCCTTATCCTGCTGCCAGGCTGTTGTAAATATGTCTTTGTCATACCTGGAAGTCTTCACCTCTTCTATTAATGTACTGCCACGCTTAGTAGCGCATAAAGCGTTATGATACCTACATGGCTTGCACGGCAGAGGGTTTAGGCCAGTTTCCTGAGTAACAGCATTCCTGTATGCAGTGTTCAGCTCCTGTAAAGCGTATCGGAGACACAGGCAAGGAAGAACTATCCTAGAATTCATCTCATGGCAGGATATTACGGTTTGGATGAGAAGGATCTTTGGCAGTTGTGTGGTATTGCAAGATTTGCAGTACGTGGTTTTGGTCTCCTTCTGTATTTGACCTCAAACCTGTAATGCATGTAATTTTGTGCTTGGTACAGTTTCCTAGGTCTAATATAAAGCATAGCTGCGATGACACTGTGGATCTGTTTTTAAGAAGCTGGGATGCTGTGTGTGTGTATTGTGCATATAATTTTGACTCAGTTTTCAATTTGAAACCTTAAAAGGTATTTTCCATGAAGTTTCAAATTGAATTCTTATCAATATTTTCAGTAATGTTCACAATATAACATGGAATATACACTAAGCTGTGAATAATGCACTAAACTGCTCAAAAAACACACAAAAAGAGGCTTTGGAACAAAGGCATCTTTTAAGAAATAAGTTTACTAGAAACTTAAGATAGCCACATTTTTGTTTGTATTCCAGGCCTTACTTTTTTGCAGCTTTTTTTACAGGAAAACCGCATACCAATTATCTGCAGCGGTGGAACAGATGTCCCCCAAGAGTACTGTGATGGACCCCAAGGGAAGGAATGGTAGTGACAGGCTACCATGGCAGTACCTGCCCTCTCCTAGGATAACAAGCCCCCAAAAGGCCCGGTGTAAAGCGTAGCACAGTTCTAGCATGTTCAGAAACGCTTCATCTTTTTGCATTTCAAGCTGGAAGAATCTTCTGGAAACAAAACTTTTGGGAACATCTTTCTAACCAAAGACATGAATTAATCTTTAACTCTTCACCCTTTCTCCTCCTCTCCGTACAAACAGTGAAAAAACAACATCTTCGCTGTAATTAAATTTTATTGCAATCACAAGTGAGCAGATCTAGACACTTTTATTTAAAAAAAAGTAGGAACAATATGTAACGCTTTTTTCATTTTTAGTCTTAGGTGCTTTTCAGGTGACTGAAGGAAACGGTTTCTAAACTAAGGATCAAAGGGAAAGGATCCAGTGAAATCTGGGTCTCAACTCCCGCCCATTGCAGCGGCACCAGAATTTGCACCGCTCTGAATTTGCAGAATTTGTCCACTCTGGCAATTGCAGAATTTGTCCGCTCTGGCAAAAGGAAGACAACTCTTGAGGTCAAGCATGTTTTAACACAGAGATTTAACTGACCCACCGCTATGACAGCTCTAGGAAATGAAGGGATTTCGGTTGTACCTGCAGCAACATGAGTTTTAGGCCTAAAGTTTTAGGATGACTTTTCTTGTCCCAGATGAGATGCTGACACCCTTGGAAAGCGCAGGTTTAGAGGACTGCTTTCGGGCGTTGCTTGCTTTTTATTGCTTTCTTCCAAACAATCCTCACCCTCCCCGCCCCCCGCCCCAGCGTTTGCAGAAACCTCACCAGAATCGCTACTTTCAACAACTCCAAACCGCGTGGATAAACGCTGGGTAGGACAAACCGCTCCTATCGCGCGTTTCATCCCTTCTGCCGGCGGCACAACAGCAGCCGGCCACGAGCCCTGGCAGGACGCCGAGGGCGCTCTCCAGGCCCAACTCTCCGTCCCGGGGAGCTACTGCCGCCGCGCTGCCCTCCCTGCGCGGCGGGGCGGGAGCGGCGGCGGCGGCGGCGGCGGCGGCGGCGGCGACAGTGGCCTCCCCTCCTCAGGGCGCAGCCTGCCGCCCGCTCCCTCCCTCAGCCCAACATGGCAGCCGCCCGCCGGGCGCCTCGCCCGCCGCGCCCCCCAGCCCGTCCCCGCTGCCGCCTCCGCCCGCCCCTCGCTCGTCCCCGCGCCGGCCAAGCCCCGGGGGCGGCGGGAGGGCGCGGAGGGGCGAGTCCCCCCCTTCCCGCGGGGAGGCGGCACAGGGGAGGGGAGGTTGAGGCGGGAGCTCCGGCGGCGGCGAGCCCGAGGCGAAGGAGGGGACTGGCGTCAGGCGCGGGGCGGCCGCTGACAGGGGAGCTGCCGCCTCGCCTCCCGCGGCGGGGATAAAGGCGGCCGGCCCGGCGCTCCGCGCTGCCGGGGCGCGGCGCAGGCGGTGGCGGCGAGCGGCAGTGTGTGAGGGCAGGACCCGCTGCGCAGCCCCCTCCATGCGCCTCGCCGCCGGCGCCGCCGCCGGCTCCTCGCGGGTGGCGCCCTCGCCCTGGAACAGCAGCCGGTGGCGGCCGGCGGAGGGCGGCGGCGGCGGCGGCGGCAGCCCCAGCCCCGAGGCTTGGTCGGGCTCGCCCAACGGCAGCCTGGGCGGCTGGGACCCCTTCGGGCGGGACGAGGAGCTGGCGAAGCTGGAGATCGCCGTGCTGGCCGTCACCTTCGCCGTGGCGGTGCTGGGCAACGGCAGCGTGCTGCTGGCCCTGCGGCGCACGCCGCGCAAGGCGTCCCGCATGCACCTCTTCATCCGCCACCTCAGCCTGGCCGACCTGGTGGTGGCCTTCTTCCAGGTGCTGCCGCAGCTGTGCTGGGAGGTGACGCACCGCTTCCACGGCCCCGACGGGCTGTGCCGCGTGGTGAAGCACCTGCAGGTCTTCGGCATGTTCGCCTCGGCCTACATGCTGGTGGCCATGACGGCCGACCGCTACATCGCCGTGTGCCACCCGCTGAAGACGCTGCAGCAGCCCACCAAGCGCTCCTACGGCATGATCGCGGCCGCTTGGGCGCTGAGCCTGCTGCTCAGCACCCCGCAGTACTTCATCTTCTCCCTCAGCGAGGTGGAGCGCGGCTCGCAGGTCTACGACTGCTGGGCGCACTTCATCATGCCCTGGGGGCCCCGTGCCTACGTCACCTGGATCACCGGCGGCATCTTCGTGGCGCCCGTCCTCATCCTCGCCACCTGCTACGGCTTCATCTGCTACCACATCTGGCGCAACGTCCGCGGCAAGACGCGCCCGGGCGAGGGGCTGGCGGCGGGGGCGGGCGGGCGCTGGGCGGCGGGCGGCGGCGGGCGCCGGGGGCTGCTGCTCGCCCCCTGCGTCAGCAGCGTCAAGACCATCTCCCGCGCCAAGATCCGCACCGTCAAGATGACCTTCGTCATCGTCTCGGCCTACGTCGTGTGCTGGGCGCCCTTCTTCACCATCCAGATGTGGTCGGTGTGGGACCAGCACTTCCCCTGGGTCGGTAGGTGGCGGCGAGGGCGCGGGGGCACCGACACTGCGGTGTCTCCTGGGGCTGTGGGTTAGTTTGGGCCGGGTGGGGGGAGGGGACAAAATCTTTGGCTTCGCCCCACCGGGGCCTGTGGCATGGGGATGGGGGCTTCGGCTCCCGACCTACAGCCGAGGAAACGTCCTGGGAGGGACATGGGCAGCCCGGCGTGGTGGTGGGGAGCTTCAGGGGCAGCTGGCGGCGGTGCCGCTGCCCGGGCACGGCTGCTCTGGAGGGGGGAGCTCCGACCCGCGGCAAAACCCCCTCATTTTGGCTGAGCTGTTGGCTGCCTTAGTTTGGATGAGCAGTATTTCCTGCCACTTGAAGCTGCTGACATGCATGTTGTAGTTTTTGTTTTTTCCCAATTACCACACGGATTTGGGAATTAGTTCATTTTAACATTTTCTGACAGCAAATAAAATCCTTGAGACGTTTTCTGTTATTATTAGGCTTGTACACATATGTGTCACAAGTAATTATGGAATTTACTAAGCTTGCCGTCCTGTAAATGTCTTGCGTGTGGGTTCTCTGCTGTCTAGTAACGTGGCTGAGCGTGCACCCTGAACCCTTCCTCTCCGCAGGGCAATCGCCTCTCAGTATCTCTCCTTTCGTCAGCCAGCCCTTCTCGCGAAACACGGGGAATGTGGTAGCTTTCAGATAGCCGTCCTGCTGTTAAATTTGGCTGCACATAATTAATGAGTTTAAAAGTTAGCTGCATGGAGAGTGGCAGGCAACATCCTAACATACAGTTTGTTTCCTCGTAATGAAAAAGATGCAAATCAAAATGCTGGAAGTCACAAATTATTGTTATTTTTTTAATATCCCCAGATTATCATTTACTGTAGTGAGAACATCAATTGCCCGTAATACGGGACTAAAGCCCAGAATGCAGGCGTATACAGAGAAATAAAGGCTTGCAGTAGATAAATAAAATATCTTCTACTTCAAAAGTGTTAAAAAGAAGTAAAAACCTATTTGGAAATGTGGACATTTGGTAAGTTTATTTGAAGATATTCTTTAAATCATACAGAACTCCAAAACACAGCAGTTATACCTCTGTGGAACATCAGTATTTATGACAGGTCACTTATAATTGATTAGACTAAATAAATACGTAGAGTATTTCATAATTTAGCTAACTAGTGAGTGTAGAAGACCACAACTGTTCTATGACGTAGTGCTAACTTCTTCTTTAAGTAAAATTTGTTCAATCTCCGCAATATGGATTTGATTCAGAAAATAGCAGTTTGAGCATTCTACAGCCTTTTTCAACACAAAAATGCATACAGCAAGATTCTGTTCTTACTGAAATCAGTGGGCATTTTGCCGTTGCCTCCCAGGGAAAACAATTTTTAAAGTAAAAGTCGGAATAATACCGGTTCAGTATTTAAAGCATGGACTTATCAATGCATGGATAAACATCAGTGGAAATGGGATTATTCACTTTAAAAAGTGCCTTCATGCTGTACTGGATTGTCCATAACTTCCTGTGCCACAGGTTTTTAAAGTCTGTTCAGACAAATTCCTACTAATTTCAGTGGCAGCTTTACGCAAATGAGGACTTCTCTGATTATGTCCGTACTCTTTGTTTTAGATGTCATTGCCCAAATCAATAATTTAAAAAATAGAAATATTCAGTAACTGAAAAAAAAAACCAAATGGTTAATGAAGCAATTGCCTGCCTGAATATTGAGAATGTTCTTTTGATGGTTAAACTGCTTTTTTTTCCCCCTCTCCAGATTCTGAAAATACCGCAACTACAGTCACTGCTCTATTGGCCAGTCTGAATAGTTGTTGTAACCCATGGATCTACATGTTCTTTAGTGGGCATCTCCTGCAAGACTGCATACAGAGCTTCCCTTGCTGTCAAAAAATAAAGCAAACGCTGAATAAAGAAGATTCTAACAGCAACAGTAGACGACAGACTTCTTTTACCAACAACAGAAGCCCAACCCATAGCTTGAACACCTGGAGAGAATCGCCCCACTCAAAATCTACCAGCTTCATCCCCATTCCAACTTGAGACAGGCACCCGGAGCAGGCAGGTGTTGGGGTCCAGTAACAGCACTTAGGAAGATTATGGCGTAGCACTTTAAATTGGTCAGAGGCACAATCCCTTGTTAAGAAGGAATTACTAAGATGGCCATAAAACGAAATGTACCACATTGCTAAGTAAGATATTTTGCAGTGTGTAAATTATTTTATGAAAGGTATTTGGGACTTGGGCAACTGATCAGTTTCACTGATGAGTAAAAACAATAAAGCAATTATTTTTCTAAATAGAGTTTATTATTCATTTTATTTTTTGTTTATAAAATAATGAGTGCATTGTTTGCTTGTTGTTGAAAGCAGTAAAAATAGTGGAGTCAGTGTATGTTGAGGTAACTCCGCTCTCTAGTGTTAATGCCTAAAATGTCTCGTAACTGACTGCTGAAGTCACAGGGAAAGAAGATGATACAAACAAGATCATAATTTGATCTTAAAGAGAAAAGAGTTGGAAGAAATTCCAATCTGAGCAGATAAGGGACATAGATAGGCTCTGAGTTGTTGGGAATTTAATTGATCATATTGCTTTATCTTTTCAAGTAACTTTTAAATGTCAAACATTTCTCATTTAATAGCAGAATTTAACAGCTCTTATGAAGGCAAATCCACTACCGCTGTCAATGTCTGTATACAGACTGCGGGGTTTGATTTCTAAGGTGACATTCCTTCTTCCCTTCATGCTGGTGGAAGTTTTACAGCACTTTTTAGTACTGTTGCACCTACTCTGAATGTTTTAATTAATTAAAAAAAATAAAAAGTGGCATGGTAAGCCATGGCTAGCCCAGCACTGTTACAAACAAATACACAATGAAAACTCATCATGACTTCCGGAACCACTTGCTTTATGAGTAGGAATTGTATTTTTTCTTTTTTCTTCACTAAGATAGCTAGGACCAAGCCAAATTTGGTTTTAAATAATAGCCCCATAAATTCAGGAGAATGCTGCTGTTTGGTAACAGCTAGAGAATCAGTATATTCCAAGACAAGTGTAGGAATCAGTCTTATAGCATTTCTGGAAACATGTAAGAATTGAGAATATTATTTATTTATTTATCGGCAGATCATGACAACGTGGGCTTCAAAAGCGGCGTTATACTGCAGTAAAAAGTCATCACCCCAATTTCAGTAATCATAAAGCATTCAATGTGCGCTTGTTTTCACTACAATGCATGCTAAGTCAAATGCTGTTCCTATAGCTGCTAAGTAATCCTACATTTCCCTGGAGACTGGACTTTTCCTTGAGATTGGGTTTTGAAGCTCATTGAATAAATTTTACTGTGTTTTTAAAGTCCTGAGGATCTCTTCTGAGAAAAGAACAGCACTGAAACTAGAGAAAGCAAAATGGGATCTAGTGTAGTTCAGTGAACGTATGCATGACAGTGTCCCTCTGTTCTGCCCGTCTGCTCCATTTTCATGAGTTCTCTGGGTCCTGAAGCGCTCCTGTCGTTCTCCGGGAAGCATGCAGGACTTTTGACGCAGTTGTAGCTTGCTGTGCAGGAATGAATGGGACATGGGCATGGATGCATAATGTGCGTGCTTATGGTTGTAATGAGGAACCTCAGCAGCATGTTTTCTGTTTTTTTTTTCTTCCTCAAAACCAGACTAACAAGATTGCTTTCCTAATTACTTGAGGCGAAAAAAAAAATGGGGCTGTGACTGTGCCATTCACTGAGGATGGAGCTGGCCCATGCCTCTCTCGATAATCATACTAAGAAGTAATAGAATTAGGTGCCAGAGAAGTCCATATCCAACCCATGCCCAACCTTGAGTTCCCAGGCATATCATTGACTATTTTGGGCAAAGAAGAGGGAAGAATATAGCTCAAAAAAAAGTTTAGCTTTTGCTGGTCCAGAAGAAAATTATAGTTCCTTTCCCTACATTTCTTTTCAATATTTTCCACTCTTCACAAGAGCAATCTATTCTACGTGTTTTTTTTTTTTTGTTATTGTTGTCTAAAACACTAGAACCCAAAGGACAGTATGGTAGAATGGCTTATATTTTACAGACTATCCTTTAGTACACAAATATGATTACAGTTCTCAGTTAAGGGTGAAGGTGTGTGAACCTGAAGTTATATTTTAGTCCAAAAAATGCATGCAGTGGTGTTGGGAGTATGTGTATTTGTGCACATTATATATACTGTATATACTTAGCAAGGAGGTATTTCCCAATTAAATTGCAAGTGTTTCAAGTACACTATTCTTTGCCAAGTTTTATTTTGTGTTACTACTTGCTTTGTACCTACAATATATATTAAAAAGGAACTAGCTGTACTAACAAAATTTTGATGACTTGCTAAATTGAATTATTTTTCTATTACAGTTTTTACTCAAACAGAGAAGACAGAAAGCAAATGTAGAATAATGTTGTTTATAAAACTAAGTTGGGTAATGACCCATATATTAAAAAGTAAACTGATTCGAAATTATAATTTTCAGTTTCTTCCATATTACAAAATCTAGGCTTATATTTTGGGATTATCAGTGTAAATGTACTCTGTAACTATTCTACAGGTTTTGTAATTAATTTGATAAAACTATTTATCAGTGTTTGAATTCTAGACATTTTTGTAAATACTAAGCTTTGTTTTTTCACATAATTGTAACCTTGGAAGACACATCCCATATTTTTTAAACTGCTCCTCTGTACAGATGCATTTTTTTAACAGTTGCTTTGGGTTAACATGAAGGCACGCTAATGAAAACAGAAAGAAACAAGAAATGGTGAAATAATTGCACATTTTAAACATGATAACTTGCTCTAATAAACCTGTATATTAGTTTGATGAGAGGTATTTGGTTTTAGGGTTTTTTTTTTCTGACTAGATTTTGCAGAGTCTGAAATATATTTGGTGATATTCCATATATTTTGCAAAAGGTGATATTTCTTCTCTAATTTTGATGAGCTATTTGCACAAAAAGCTTTAAGGAGTGAACAAATCTAAAATGTGTTTGTAATACACACACTGCATGAGGGACACACATCCAAAGAAGAAATGTGGAGTCTGCTCTCCAGTATGTACTGCTATTATTGTTATATATGTATCATAGCAGTTATTCATGTTCTATAGATGTGATTTTTGTGTTAATTTCAAGCAAAATAGTATCGAGCTTCTAATATAAAACAATTGAACTGATGAGCTTGCTCTCTGTTGTTTGGGCTGTTGATACTAGAATTGCAGCATTTTAAAGACAAATAGATGGCAAAAGTGGAATACGTTTGATGATGTAAAGACAAAGAGTTTTATTTTTTAAATAACCTGTCTAAAAAATCTTTTGATTCATTTTTTAAAATTGGTAGGTAATCTACTGGCTCAGAAAAAAAAAAATTTCTGGTTTACCACATCAAGATGAAAATGTGCAAGAGGACACAAGTTCATATGGGCCCGATCAGGCAAAGACAAAGATTTTGTCTGCAGTAAATCTTATGGCCAGTTCCTAATTGTCCAAATTTAAGGACTTTGTTGAAGTGCACTTATGCTCCTTTCCAGTCTGTGCACATGGAAACCAGGGTACAAAGAAGAGCACAGGTGGGTGTCACCCTGGTACATGTCCCAGGGACCCAGCCTTGGGAAGTGAACCCAGCTCTCACTGTAGAGCTATAGCTGAAATACGGTGTTACTTGTCACCTGGAGAAGCTCTTACAGAGCTGTCCTAGACTGAAGTTCCCCGTCTACAGAAAGGACTAGTTAAATAAAATGTCCTGTTCTTAAAAGTAACTGAATGAGTTTCAATCTTACTCCCTTCTGTATAGGGTATTGGAAGACTGGAGAGACAGAAAGCAAGTAGTGAGCTTAAACACTAATTGGGAGCTTTAATTATTGTTACAAGATAGTGTTTTGTGTTTTTCTTTAGGAGAGTATGCTTTACCGGAAAACGTAGCACTTGCTACCTGAGTGCAGGGATTACAGGGTATATAAATGAGTAGGTTTCATGGCCCAGAGATACATCACAGCTATCTGCAAGGAGCAGTCCCAGCTGGTTCAGGTAACAGTCACTCACGCTGTAGGAGTCGGTCCAGCTGATCTTGAAAAAGGCAGGCCAGCTACCAAGGGTGATGTAAGTCACGTAGAATGGCTTCTGCAAGTATATAAAAAGCAAGCAAACAGCCATAACGCCTAGTCCCTGCCGAACTTTGTTGGAGTCAACCAGCATGGATCTGTCTTTCCCAGGGCCAGTCCTGCAGTAAGCACTGGATCAATAATTAATACTGTATCACTGTGTTGGTGCAACTGCTCAGTAATTTGCCATGTCTTAGTATAAACTTGCTTGGAATAACAGTTTACATGCTAATTAGCCTAAGGTTTTAATAAGGACATTTTTAGCTGAATTCCTGACACAGTCCATTGGGTTACTCCATTTCTGAAAAGCAAGGCTCAGAGGAGGCATCAGGAGTGCAAAGCTCCCTTCCCAGCTGTAAGGTGAGGAGGCTGGCAAGTCACAAGTCTCTAGTTCCAGGTACCAAGATGTTGTCAGATACAGGTGGAGTTTCCTCTAATCAGAGAAAAGAAAAGACATTGCCCATTTCCAATCTGTTTTGGTGGGCAGGAGTGGATTTGCTATGTTGCGCTTTCTGCATGCCATGCAAGGGAAGGATGGTTCTCAGGAGAGTTTGCCAGGGTCAGTGGAAGGTCGTCTACATGTTTTCTGCCACTTCACTGGTTCAGGCTTTTTCCTTTTACTGATGAACTAAATGCAAGAGTGACTTCCCTTCTGTGTCATGCCAAACGAAGTCATTCCCGAGAACATTTGTGAACAGCTGTAATGCATTGTTAGCTTCTGTAAGGTGCTAACATTATTAACAATTGCATAAGCAGGAATTAAGATTTAATGCTCCAACTGCAGGAATAAGGGCTATCATTTCATGACTGTCTATTGTTGAATTGATTGGCCTTCTAGTCTGCAACAGGACAGAGTGCTGTTGAAATCACAGTCCTCCTTCCATGGCAGTATTTTATATGTTTAGGGTTATAGCCTTTTATTGTTCCTAGTCAAATATGGTGGGCTCGTGAGACCTGTTTAACCTGATTAATGAGGTTTACTTCTGCCAGTGATCAAACAATATAGCTTTGGCATAATTGAATCCCACTAGGATCTCCCTTTGGCTTGTTAATGACTTAGTATGACATGTTTCTTCTATGTTTTCCCATTTGACATATGAATCATTCCAAGCCCTAAGTTTTCCGGTTTTTTTTTTACCTACTACTGCATGATAACAGAGATTTATAATGCTGTAGACTTGGCTTATGCTCTTAGCACCGGCTTACTATTATTTATTATTTGCACAGTGGTGAACAAAAGACAGTAAGTTGTGGCCCTTGAACCAAGGAGTTTGCAATCTAACTCAGAAAGAAAATAACAGCCAAGCCATAGAAGCAAGCTAGATAACATTACTTCTGCAGGGCATGAATATCCTGGACAATGAAATAATGTGCACATAAGTTTGCCACAGGAGCCACTCTGCTATTGCTCTTTCCCTTTGTGTTTGTTCTTCTCATTCCTCCCTAACAAGAGTGGAAGACACCGGCAGGGAGTGATTGCTGATCCATATTCACTATCAACTATTCACTCTTACGGAGGTTCAGGCACCGGCAGCATGCTGGAAGGCCTGAACTGTACCTCCACAGTGGCTATGTATCCAATACTAACCAAGTTAATTCACTGGTGCCTGAGTTATCCACTAGGATAAAGATGTTTGCCTTCCCCCGTAAGCTCTTACATAATACATGGCCAAGAAGTGCTATGTAGGAGTTCAATATTCTTATTTAAACAAAAGGCTGGAAATGCAGGCTGTAGGTGGCTCAGCCATTTTTACACCTTCGAAGCAAAATATAACAAAAGTGACCGAAGGAAAACAAACTTCCTACTGAAGTACGTTCAGTACTTCAGATCTCCTTCTCTACATTAAGAAAGTGAGGAGCAGCAGATGAAGACGAGTCCTAAAGATCAGGAGACGTTTAACGTTATAACATTCTTAATCAGAAGGAGAAACATGTTTATCAGCTGCTCAAATGCTTCTCTAAATAAGAATACAAACTGTATGAAACAGTGGCAAGCAGTAGCATATTGAATAGCAAATGCTTTCCCCTGGGTCAGTATAAAGCAGGCAGAGTTATGCAGCATACATATGAAAACCAGGGTAGCCATGGACAAATGCATCCTCTGAAATACTGCAGATGCTAGTTGCCGCATAGGAAACTGCTAGTAGTGATTCGGACTACTGTTGGTTGAGATCATGGAAAGAAGGAAATCAAACCATCAGAGTAATTTGCCATGCACTTAGTTTAAGCAAGTCTCTCCTGAGAAGGAGCAAATTTTATAAAATAGCCACCATAATATTTTCTAAATGTGAGATGTACTTTCAGTTGCTTCTACGGGAGCAAAGGAAGGCTTCCAAGTACCACACAAATCACTAGTGCAAGAAATAATCTGCAGGAAAGAGCTATGCCTTTAGACTACTATGCCTTTGGGCATTGTAGTTTTCAGTCCTTCTGGAGTCCTGTTATCTTCAGTACTCCAAGTAATTTACAGTTTAACTGTAAAGGCAGTCAGGGCAATACAAATTATAAGAGTAAATAAGAAACAAAAGTTAAAAAACATTTGTATGTCTGTTTCAAAAGAAATGAGCAGGGATTTGGTTATGTATCTCTGATAATCTAGTTCATCATGAAGTTGATTTTCAGGGACTCAAGAACCTGAAGCTCTAATATATATTCTGATGTTCTTTATTAAATTGCTAGACCTGAAGCTTATCAGTTAATAACATATTATTAAAATGGAAGCTGGGAAAATGATCACAGAGCTCTACCTTTGTTCTCACTTCTGTTTTTTGCATCTATCATGGCAATTTCACTGATAAGCTGTATTTTAAATATGCTGTACTGGAGATGAGATGATCCAAAGCACCATGAAAAATCCAAGCTTGACTCACTTTTTCAGCATGATAAGATTTATCATTAACACTTGCTCCTCTGTCTCACAGAGATCACAGTGGGAGGCTTAGTGTAACTAGACAACAAATTCTCATTTCTTCCCAAACGTATAATCCAAGCGCCTCAATAGGGACACTCAGCACTGGGGACACAAATTCCTCTGTCTGAACGTACCTGCAGTGCAGATGCATCCATCTGAGCAAGTGTGATCATTTTTGTAGCAAAGGCAGAGAGAGCTAGTCTTTGGAGTCCAAGGAATCATCCTATGGATGATGTCAACTTTTGGCCAGATGAATGCTGTCCTTATCTCCTCTGACCAGAAGGCTGTTTGTTCGCTGTAACAGCAGCCTAGATAACTAGCTGAGATCATTACACCTACACTGTAGCTACCTGTCCACAGGTGCAGTTGGTTTTGTTGTCAGATCCTGGCAGGACACCTCCATGTTACTAGTAGAGTTACCTTACTTCAAGGCAATGGCAAAATGTTGCCATCTAACAGCATCATACTAATTTGAATGGAATCAATGATGTTATCCCAATACCTAACAAAAGGTGGTTCATATTGCAAAAACTCTGCTGACTAGCTGCTTTTGTTAATAATGTCACAAGAAAGACCAAAACCAAAATGGACTTAGAGATCTATTTACCTTCTTCTACCAACATGTCATCGATGGCCTTATAGAAAGGCAATGATCTCTGCATCTAATCTGTCTCTGTGCTTCTTCTGTGCGTGCTGAACCCGGCTTCATCTCCTTTGTGCTTAAAGACAGATTTGGGAGATAATCTTTAAGTAGGCAGAACTCTCCAAGATACTCAGATAATACAGCCCTGTAGGTCATTTAACAGTATAGAAAGTTAAATCTCATTGTGCAGCGAGTCAGGACTGGAGAAAAAACTTCAGCCTAAAATTCTTTGTAATATTGTGTGGGGGAAAAAGCAGTAATAAGAAAAGCAAGAATGGCATGTTAGGTACCTCAGCTGTCTGTAGTATGTGAAGTCCCGGTTTCCTAAGAAACGGCATAATCATAAAAACTTGGGGAATACAGTCATCTGATGCCATCAGTGACTGCTTTCAGTGATAGCAGAAGCATGGCTAATAAACAAAAAGGAAAAATTCTGGTCAATGACTTTCCCTCACAAGTGTTTAAATGCAAAACTAAAATTATTTAATGGTTTAATGAGAAAAAATAGATTTGACTTCTCTTATGAAAAGTGCCCTTTTTCCACAGATGTCAGATTCACGTAAAACAAAGAAACAATCTCTGCACGCCTCCAAGGCCCTGTAGCCTGTAGTCTCGGGGGGCCAGGCGGTCTCTTTCTGGGTTCATTTCCGGGGTGCAGAGCAACAGGGTGCCACGAACTAGACCACGAACCACGAACCATGCCTGCCCAGAGAGCCGCCTCAGCACCCACAGCTCCCACCAGGTCCAGGTCTCCACCTTTCACTCCATTATCTGCCTGAGTGTATCTTTCTGTTATAATCTTTAAACCCTCCTGAGGGCAAGGCTGCAAAGGAGCCCCACATGAGAGGGGCCACCAGTGCATGTGCTGAGTGCTCAGTTCCTTCTCTGGCCTCAGTGGAGGTGTTGGCATTGGTGTTGGCAGGGGATACCGAAGCGGTGAGGCTGGCCGTTGGGTGCGGGAGCCGTGCTTTCCTGAACTGATCCACCTGCAAGTCACTAAGTCACTATGAGGGGTTTCTTTTCTTTTTGTTTTTTTTTCCTTGTGTGATATCTGAGACTCTTCTCAATCTCTTTTCAGAAGCTGGGAACTATAGCTGCAGTAGGCCTCCCTATGTGTGTCTGGTATTTTGCAAGGGAAAAACAATTTTGCTGATTGAAAACCCAACATGAGCACACCTCAGACTTGCAGAGCTCTGTGTTTGACCGGGCCCCGCAATGTTGCCACCAATTTCTTACAAGAAGGGCTAGCTAAAAGTGAATCAATGTGTCTACACATCTTTTATCTATAATTTTTTTTTACTAGCTCTAATCATGACATTTCCAATGTAACGTTTTAAAGAGTCATTTTCTTACGACATAGAATTAGCGTTTAGCATAGAGCAATTTATTAAGACTATAAACAATTTATTTATTATTATTATTTTATGATCTTCTCATATCTTAGTGGTCTGGCTGCTTATTTCTTAATTCAAATCACCTGTGGAGTGAAAGGTGGAGAACTGGATCAAAATTGATCTGGGAATGTAATTTCAAGCAAGTTTGGAACATTGCTGTAACACAACTGTGGCAAAAAATAGCTGGTGTTTTAGCTCATAAGAAATCTCAAACTCAGAATCATGCTTTTATTTCTAGAAAAAAGCCAAAGCAAAGAACATATTGCTAATTAGCAAAAATACTGTGATAATACATGCCAAACATTTGGATTTGTCAGTTAAATAACATAATATTTTATGTATTTTCTTCTGGCTCTGAGATTTATAGGTATAACATGACAGGAAGATGGCACGTATTTTTTAGAACTGAATTAATCTAAAATGAAGAGCATTTGTAACTGACTCATTCTTTGCCTTTTTATTAATTTTGTTAACTTGAAGTTCTTTTCTCTCTTGAAATTGCATATTAAACATGACAGAATACTTCAGTCATATTACCGAAATATTTTCCAGACATAATACAACGCTCTTTATGCTCATCTATCCTGTAAATTACAGAATCCTGTGAGTATTGGAGACACTAATTATAGGAATTAAGCTGTGCAAGAACACTTACAATTCATTTACCTTTGATTTTCATTGTAACTATGTTTGCCATTCATGCTCTTCATTTCAGAGGCTTTCAGGGAGAGTGTTTGCAAAGTGCAGGGAGCTCGGTCATGGCCCGGACCTCTCTGCAGGTCTCTCTTGTCTATCTTGCACTGTCGCTCCATGTTATGTTCGATGAGGCAACAGCAGCGAAGAAATCACACGCTGCCTTTGTCACCTTAATGAAACGACTGCAATTTTGTTATTGTAACAATGGGAGAAGAACCACATGAGATGGAAGTAACGCTAGCTCTGACTCCTCTGCGTGGCCCCAAAGACTAGGGAAGGCCAGCGTACACATCTCTTGAGCTAGGGGCCCAAAACCAGGCACAATTCCAGGTGTGGCCTCACCCGCAGAAAGCAGGAGGTATAATAATTTCCCTTGATTTGCAGGTATCTCTTCCCAATGTAGCCTAGTTCCCAGTGTTGCCGGGTCCCAGTCAGACCTGGAGGCAGGGGTGGGCAATGGTAGGGGGAGGAGAGCCGGCAGCCCAGGGGGCATGTAGGGTGCTGCGACATTGAGAGGAAAAGTAAATCCCTTGCCAGAGATATGCAGGACATCCAGGGCCATGCTGGAAACCAAATCATCGATCCCTGATCAGTTCCTAAAACCAAACCGGCAATGCCTAATACAGTGCTTTAACCACAAGATGATCTCCTCTCCAGAGAGAGAAGCTACTGTAAGCAGAGAAAATGTTTTAGAAGCTACAAATATATTTCTTCATGTTTTTTCCCAGAGGTTGATTATTTTATTTTTTTATAAAATGCTAGTGCTTGGAGGGCAAAATTCTCTTTCTTCTGTGGTGTGCGCTTCCAGGAATAAGTAAAACTTCAGTTTTGAAAATCTGACAAAGAATTAAAGGGATGGGATAAATGTGCTGTTTTCATTTGTCCTCAGAGCTGTTCTGAAAGAAGTGTCATTTGAGGCGATGCAGTAGGTAAATATATAACTAACAGGCCAAAGGGCTTTCCAGGCTATTTTGTACACTTGGTAAGGACAGCATGAAAATACATGCTTACCCACTGACCCCTAACAGCTGCAAGAAAGCCATAGCACGGGTATGAAGCACAGCCTTCCTAATAGGGACTTTTCAGTTTCCAGTTTGATAGCTACAGAACAATCTTCTAAACAATTGGGTGCTCTTCAGTATGTTAGCTTTTATTCTTTAAGCCAGACTTGGCTTAAGAACTGAATGAAAGTATACGGCCAAATACAACATTTCGCTTACTGGTTCCAACATGATACATTTTTATGAGCCTTTGCTATTCTGTAGCTGTGAAGTAACCACTGAATTTCAGTGCTTTCGTCAGCCATCTGAACCCGGGTGCAGTTTTATGTGACCTTTTGTTTACATTACATTTAATGGTGGATCATTTCCCTAACTAAAGCTTGTGGACTACCACATAGGCCTTCTCCCGAAGGCCCCTCCAAAAATGGAAAATCAGTCTTATGCAGTCGTCTATATTAAATCAACTGAGGTTAAGCAAAAGAGATAACATGAAACATTCAAGGGTCATGGAAACGCCACTGACTTTCTATCGATGAGGGTTTGGAAATTTGCTGAGGATGTCTCTACTGGAGTGAAATTCGTGGCCGCACAGAGCTGTAGTGCATGATCTACTCCCCTGCTAAGAGTTGGTCAGGGCACGTTGGCATGGGGTGATGGCATGACACGCTGCGACCCAGTGGCTGCCTGCAGCCCTCAGCATGGTACAGCAGCATCACTGCAATACCTATTCATGTGAATTTGTAGACTGTTATAATGAAACTATTAAGACTGGTATGAGTTAGTTATGAATGGAAATATTTGTCTCAAAGCAACTGATGAAACAGTAGAAAAAATTTTTAAAACGATAAGTAAGATTAATGGCTCTTTATGTGTGGTTTCATTCAAAGGAAGAAGAGGGACAAACTGACCTTAAGATAAGGTGAAAATATCATAAAGAACAGGACTGGAGCCAGACTATAACCAGATAAGGAAAACAAGAGAACCGTAAAATTTGGGAGTTTTACCTAAGACTTATCAGCAAGTGAAATGACATATTGAGGCAAAAGATCCCAAGCAACACCCACTTCAGGAGGGAAGCCTCAAATCAGCTCCTTGTTGCTAACCCCAGCGATGCAGTGAGGGCTCACAGCAGGCATCCCTTCTCCGTGTTGCACACAGTGGCCCTGGCCAGATCACGTGGGTGTACATGTCTCGTGCTTGTGTGCGCAGGGCTGTGAGCACATGCATGGGTAAAATCATGTAGGAGGGTTTGTAAAATAGAATTGCCTTCCCCTTCCAGAAAATCTCTCTGTGCATTTTGTTCCAGTAATTTGCGACAGCTTGGCCGTGCTGAGGTGCAGGAGCTAAAAGCCCAGCGGCTGAGTGATGCGGCGATATCACTGTCAGGAGGAGCACTCCAGGCCCACGTCGTGCTGCGCAGGCGCAGCAGGCTGCAAGGTGCCATCTCCAGGGCTCCGAGTGCTGTATCTGCTGAGTGAGGTACCTGTGATCTGATACGTTTGAAATGAGGGTAAAAGGACACTTGGGCAGTATCCGAATTTTGTGCTGGTTTACTGAATATTAAGCAAAATAAAAGCATTCTAAAGTAAAACAAAGCAGACGTACCATACCCAGCCTTCACAAAAAAAGGGGAAACAACTATTACCAAGGCATGTTGCCCTCTGTCTTTCCAGTAACCTGCTCTGTGACTGGTCAGTGCCAAATTTAGTTCCATCAGGCTAAGGCCCAGGCCAGCTTCAGAATTTGGCTATATATGTACTAATTTTACGCTAAGCTAGAATGATTTTGGTCCCTTAACTGCAAACTTCTCTTAACTTACAGTCAAAGTAGAAACATTTAGCAGGTAGAATTTTTCATGAGGTCAACTGCAAAATTAAAGTTAATGAAAAAGTAAGAAGCTGTGGGCCAGGGAGAGATTGGGACAGGAAGATTTGGGGCCACTCTTGTCCTCTCCCAGTTCTGGGGTGCCCTGGGGACACTGCTCATTCCTAAGAAAGGGATAAAGAACAATGTTAGCTTGCTACAGCTGCAATTACCTTTCTGTGATTGCAGTCCTGCAGCCTTCTGCAGCCTTCTTTGCCTTGATGATCCCTTGCACATGGAGACAGGCTGGGATGTCAAGTCAGAGACATAATAACTCTCTCTCTAATGCATACAGCTTGGCTTTTAGATGGTTGGGGTTTTTTTGACACTATGATCTCTCTCTGTGGTATAAGAATAGAAAAAAAAAACTTTATTGCTTTTCTTTCGAGATTGATGACATTGAACGTTTGGCCTCCTGTGAAATCCTGGGAAAACAAATTTGGAGACACCTACTTCCTGAATCTTCTTGGTGGCTTTGAAAATTCCCTCTCAAAAGTACACTGAAACCAATATTTCTGGTAAAAGCTCTCTGGAATACAATCCAGCCCTTGCTCCCATGTGTACCTCCAAATCCTAGGCTGGCATCTGTTTTAAGTTGGTGGCCGAGATGGAGTGCTGTGCAGCAGTGCTTCAGATGTGCCCTGGGGCACCTCGCTCTCTGCTCTGTGGCAGTTTCCTCCGGTGCCCAGACACGGTCAAGTATGTCTGATCTTGCGCATTGCACAACTACATGCTATTCCAAACTACATGCTTCTTTCTTAAAAGATTGTAAAAGAGGCCTATAAACCTTTTGTAATACAATCCCTAAAAAAGTGAATCAAGCACAGCATATAATTGTTTTTCATTCTCAGCACCCACTGCAATAAACATCATGCACAAAAGTGTTATAAATCAGTTTTCCAGTTCCTACTATTGGGAGCATGACTCCCATACGCTCATGGAGGATTAAAAGGATATTCCCAGTAGAAGCCATGGAAGATATACTGGCTGTCTTCCTTTTGCTCCTTTATAAGGAATAACCTTTACAGTGGAGATAAAGCAGAGAGAGAGAAGTCTATTTTGGATACTGTTATCATAACAACTCTCAGTACTTCTACCTCTGGGCCAAATTCTGACCCCCAATCATATTACATCCTTGCAAAATCAATAAAGTTAATGGTGTCTTCCTTTACACTTTGTCTCATGAGTTTAAAATTTAAAAACTGGGGTAGGAATTGCTGAGTTTAATCAGCGTTTTTTGTATGCATGAAACTAAGGGTGGAATTTGTGTCCTTACATTTTTTAAAATGAATTTCCTTTAGAAAGAGCAGTCCAATGGTTTCAGTTGAACCAGCTCTGTTTGACAAATTACAAATGCCACAAAAGCAAGTTATAATTCACTAGAGAACTTCCCTCCCCTCTCCTCCTTGCTGTAAGTATATTTATAGCTAGAAAGGAAAAAAGACATATACAAAAAAAAGAGATATAAATGGAAAATTGTAAACAAGTGCTCAAGAATTAAAAATAAGTAGAAATTTTAAGATGACCCCAAATGATTTCCAGTTTTTTAGAAGAACATTGTGTCCACTTCACGACGTGAGCAAGGTAAGACAAAATAATGAATTAGTCAAGCTCACTTACAGACCTTGTCAAAATCAGGAACGGAATGTATGTGAACTTTTAGGGAGTTTTATTATTAAGAATTAATACCCCTTAGTTAAATAGGGTCAGCAGGGAGGAAGGGAGTGAAAGTTTATATCCTACAGATATCTGCCTGGGAGAGATTTAAGTGGTAAATGAGCTGCAAATTAACTGCTGGTATAGAAAATATTGTATAATATTGACCTTAGTGACATTTATACTCTCAGATTTTTTTGTTAACAAGGCTAAATACGTGCTCCCCGTCTGGTTTGTAGTATCTAGTGACAATATGAACCAGGGACTCATCTCTCACAATATCCCACAAGCCTTAGAAACCCTAAGAAAGCTCAGAAGTAGGGAAAATTGAAGAACTTAGTGTAAAATCTTTAGACTTACAAAGATTTTAGTGTTTAGTACCCAAATATGTGATTGAGAGGTCAAATCCTTACTGTAAGATTGGTAGTGCAGGAGGAAAGAAAAGCTCAGCGCTCAGGTTCCCATACCCTGTCTCCTGCAGCTGGAGACACAGACACGGAAAGCAGAAGGAAAGAAGGGAACGCCCGCTTCTGCAATAGCACAGGAAAGGTAGAAGGCTGCACTGATTCCCCTGTGCCAGCCGGCTCAAATACTGGGGTGAAATGGGCTTGTACCCAGCACATGCAGTGCTACCCAGGATTAGCATGACAGTGAACATGGCTAGTTTTTTTTTTATACCACGTTTGCAAAGATATAGAATCAGTTACACGTGTTTTAAGGGCATGTTCCAGAAATGAGTGCGAGTTGTTTGTGCTGTACAGCGTGGAGCCCCCCAGGCTATGGGGTGGATGGGCAGCGTTGTACAATGTGGGCTACGACCGCTGGATGAGGGTGGCAGGGATGGCCCTGTTGCCTCCGGGGTCCCAGGCCCTCGGACTACCTCTGCCAGTCCTAATCCTGGTGTGAGACATCTGTTCTCTATTGGCTCCTGTCTCCTGCTGCCCAGGGTGCTGGATCCTAGTGCAGCACCAAAGTGTATAAGACAGGGATAAGATAGCAGAGAGATGGCTATGTCCTCTTCAGCTTTTCCCTGGTAAATCTAGGTCTTTTCTGCTAGACAAGAACAACACTCACCAATAACTGACTCGAGACACAGGTGTTACAGAGCAAGCCACTGGGAAGCGGTGGGGAACCTTATCCCTAAGAAGGTCTCTTGAGGATCACCTGCTCTGCTCATTACTGGCAACCCAGCTGTGAGTGGGTCAAATGGCTAAAGGCTGCTGGAGATTTGTGCAGGGGTGAAGAGAGGGTAATTCCAATTCCTAGTGCTCTGCAACAGCTGTTGGCATTGCTACTAGCTCACTGCCAATGTAGGTAAAGTTTACATGGGTCATTTGTGCACAGGGGCAGCCTCTGGGCTATGAGATAAGTATCGTTCCAGGGTCCCCATGTGAGTGAAGAGCCTTGAGGACATAAGCCCTTCCATCAGTGAGAGACTTCAACTGGCATTCGTCTACCTCTGAAACTGGAGATCTAAGAGAACCTAAAATCCCTGCCCTTTTTATCTTACTTGGCTATACATATATGTTTTTGAGTTGAGTTTGGCTTCTATCCTAAATACTAAACTAACTGACTCTACTTAATTTCTTGGGTTGTCACTGGCAATAGGAAGAAGACTACCACAAAAACATGAACTTTGTATACTCTCTCAGTGAGCTCTCCTGACACTCTTCACCCTAGGGACAAGTTATCTCTGACTTGTGAGTACAATTCTCAGCAGAGAGCTAATCTGCTCTGTAAACAAACTGATTTCTATTCCGTTGGAAAAAAAATAACAAATACATATACAATCTATGGAATTAATGTTCCAGTCCAAAGAAGCAAACAGCCAGTGCTTGGCATCTGGGTTGGTTTTCTTCACTTTCATTCTAGCTTGATGACATCTCTGCAAATCTTCAGCTTTTTCAATGAAGGCCACGCTCCCATGAAGGACAAATAAAACAGTTAAATTTGCTGCTTGAAAATCCAGGAGTGTTGCAGCTTGTCTAAGAGCTGCATTTACATCTATTTGAGTCAATAGAAAGGTTAGAAAGGAGCAAAGAAAAATGCATGAGTGGCATTTTTCACATAAATAAAAGCCATGATTTACTCTTACTGTATGAGAACCAGTAGCATAATTATTATCTCAGTGACAACAGTGATCAGTCTCCTACCCTGAAGTCGCCCCTAGCTACGAGGACCTGTAAATCCTAATTTGCCCCAGGACTTGGAACTCCTACTCACATTTTGCTATTTGGCCAAGGACTACAAACTGGGATTCAGTGGGACCCTTTGTAAGTGAGGTATATCGGATAGCCCCTACCAAGACATATCTCGGCACCCCCCCCTCTCTTGGCCTTCAAGGCTGTAGGCACCCCTACATAGGAAGGCTCAGAGGTGCTGGCATGCAGTGTATGCCCTCTCAGAACTATTTCCATCCACCTCACTAACTATGACGATTTGCAGGATCATAGATATTTTCCTGTGAATAGGATTGCTAATTCACAAGTTTTGTCATAATATGATCATATCGATATAATTAATATTGATAATGTTTGATATAATAAGAGCATAAAATTAGGGTCTGCTGCAGAGATGAGCTGATTTTCTCAGACAGGGAAATTTATCAATGCTTTAAATCCACTACTATGTTGTAAACTTGACAGTGAAGCACAAGTCCAAATAAGCTGATATTTAATTCTGGACTAGAAAGGCCTATGAAGAAAAGATTTTGTCAGACTTATAATTCTGTCTTGGAAAAGATTAGATAAAGGTAGAAAGAAGATTCCATTGATAGCTGTGAATTATCACACACTCAAGACCATCTGCAGTAGTAATCTAAGGGCTATAATGTCAGTTTTTTGATCCAGAAGTCCTGCCATGCCTCCAACACTTCCACCTGAAAATCTGTACTCCGATCCTAGTCCTTGTCCCAGGACCGCACAGTACGGTTTGGTGGAAGTGACTGGGTTTGAGATTTGTTCCATGTAATCTGTTCTGCCACCTTGCACTGAACAGGCTCTTATCAGCCTAGGCCACCTCAAGTCCAGCAGTGTGTTTCCCACCCAAAATGGACATTACAGACTGCCTCAGGCATAGGCAGGATGTTCCAGTTCAGAGGACTGGTTGCAGGACTGTAGGCCTTCCCTTGGAGTAATGGGGTGAGCTGATTAATTTGGTTGCAATGCAGACTTTGGCGGGATAATGGCTTCATGATTGCCCAGGTATCTGCACCACTCCAGAAAGTCCCAAGCTTTTGTTGTATGTTTCTGGGACGTGTAGCATGAGGTGGGGAGAACAGATTTCTGCACTGCCCCACTGAGAGCCTGGGTGTTTGTTTCACTTTCTAGCATACCCTGCAAAGAAAACGCACATCTACAAATGTTCTGCTTAGGGGCATGTGGTGGATCACAGCTTCTACCCAGCTGCTGTTTGGAGATGAGAGAAGTATATTATAGAGAGTGGTAGGTATGAGCCAGTCTGCAGATTCAAATGCTCCGTTTGCGAAAATGAGTCTGAAGGCTAAAGCTGAGGATGTTCACCCAGCGTATGGTGCATGAAAGGGGAAGGTGATTTTGAGCATCTGGAGACACCATCGTGCATTTTGAACTATGATAGCCAGGAGCAGATTAAAAAACCCTTGCATGTTGAGGATTTTGGTCAGTGGTGAGGGATGTACATTGAGGTGTTAGCTACAGGTGAAAACCAGACTTTCTGTCTCCCGTCTAAAACCTTTCCACTGCTGAATGAGACCTCTGAAGATTCTTTTCAAAGATGCTAGCTATAAATATGTCATGTTGAAGACAAAATAAGGTCATGAGACATTGGATTTTTTATATGTGAAAGAGCAAGAGGAATTAAGAGGAAAGACAGAATGTTTTCCTAATAATAAAAGGGACATATTTTAATCAAGATGGGGTTTTTCATCATAGAGAAGACACCAGATCTCATTTAGATTTGTTTTGAATTCTGTCTGCCTGGACTAGCCTTGAGAAAAATTGATAAATGAAGGATTCTCTTCTCTATGCGTGCAAGACAAACTCTCAAGATTTTTAGGCAATGGGAAGGACATACACTATCTGAATCCTAATTACGTATCACTATATCTTTGTTGCAGGACCACAAAAGGGTAGATAGAGAGATAGGAGGGAAGGAAGGAAAGAAGGAAGGCAGGATAGTCGGGCAGAAGGAAGGAAGGAAGGCAGATGCAGGAGCTGCAGTGGACCCAGCAAATGATCTTCTGGCCTCCATTGTCGGTAAGTTGCATGACACCTAAGGAGATTTTAGCTTACTGATCATCAGCTACAGCACTTACCAAAACCGGCCAGGATTTCTGAAGAGCAGAGCTATAGCCCCATCTGATATGGTATGACAGTCACAAAGTCCCTTTCTTCTGAAAGAAAGACTGTTAATTTCCTTTATCACTCTGCTTTATATATGTCAGATACTTCTGAGGCATGGAGAATAAAATTTAGCTGATGCGTTTCATTCTGGCTTTTGGAGAACATCCTATGCCTCAGCAGCAAACAAGGAACTCTGTGGATCTAACATTTTCTTCCCCTGGAGAAGTGTTTTTTATGCTCCATTTGATGATTCAGCACTAGTACATATGTTTATAATCCATATCCAATTATTACTTAGTCAAAACCCAGTGATCACAGCAATAGCTAACTGGTGCAATAATTTTCCTCAGACTCTTTCACAAGCTGTTTCTTCCTTTTGCAAGAATCCATGTTCTACTCAGTTTTTTTTTTTTAATGAGTTATGCCACTTTTCCAAGACCCCAATTTGCAACTAGTTTAAAGGATGTTTCCTTTTAAGGTAATGAGGCTATTTCTGAAATGGCTGCTGCTAAATCATCCGAAGCTGAACACGCCATAGCCTTCTTCACCTGTGGGGAGGTCCAGACACGGCACTTTCAGAGGTCAATTTGCTCTTCACTTAACTGCTAATGTTTTATTTCAAAGGCATTAAAAAGGGTCTGCTTCCCCTAATCTCATTTTGCAATTGTCATTTGCTTTTTCTAAATATGTACTGCAGCCCAATGCGGAGAAAAAAGCACTCCTCTTAACTGAAGAGCATCAGCTTTGGAGCATTTCTGTCCGGCACTGAGGACCCATAACATGTCTTGGTAGCACCCGCAGAACTGTGTAGTGAGAACAAGATCCTGCCAGTACATATCTATCTTATCAGGTTTGCAAAAACATACCTTATTCCACATGTTTTCAAGCAGAATCATAAACTCTGTGTTTAGGTTAGAGGTCTTTTTCTCTCAATAGGATATACATGATATTCCTGTCCTTGTGATGTATATACAAAGCAAAAGCTTCCTCAATATCATTCCTTCCAAAAGCAGAGTCCATCAAACAGGCTACAACAGCACTGTTTGTTTTGTTGCTTAAAAGCAATTCTCCAACAGTAAGCCATAAATAAACCTTCCACAAAACTGGTATTTACCAATAAACTCCTTATGCAGAGGTTGCCAAGAGCTGCTTCATTGCCTAATGTTCATAGGTATCAGTTGTTCAGTATTACACAATATTTTCTTTTGTTTTTCTTCTTTCAAATAAAGTTGCCACTACTGCTGTTGGTAGACCCTCTAAGAATTAGAAAAAAATGTGCTTCCTATCTCCCTCTATTTTCCAAAGCTGAGGGGGAATAATTTGAATTCTTCAGTGATAACTCTCTTGTCAACCAAAGCAAAACTTCTGGAGAACAAAAACAAAAATCCTGAGAAGGTAGAGTCGATTTTGTCCCTAACAAGGAAGGATAGCTGTGCACCTGACTTTGCAGGACTCATCCTCTTAGGCTAGAAGTTCTGGCATGGCCAAGAATGTCCCTGTGCCTTGGGACATGATTGTCCACACTAGCAAACAGGGTCAATGCTCAGGGTTTGCTTGGGCTCTGTTCCAGCTCACATGGCCCTGCGCAACATCTGGCACACTTTAACAGGCAGATTATCCAAGGCATCATTGTGGCAGGCTCCTTGCAGGCAGACACTCTTTTCGGTGGTGCTGGCATTGCAGTAATTTCAAAGTCATCCCAGCTTTGAGTAGGGGTTTGGACTAGATGTCCTTCCCAATCCTAATTTTTCTATGGTCCTAGGAGTTGGGTCATTTCACGCCACTTGGCCTCAATGACTGGCCAACTCAGTTATTAGTACAGATGCAACTGTAGGCTCTGCGCAGTAGCCTAGAATTAGCAGTTTTTTAAACTACCAGAATTAGATTCTTTTTCCCCCACAGTTGGCCATTTTCAGGATGTTGCCTCTGAATCCGCAGAGGCCTTTCCTCCTGGCAGCATGCTTTTAGACCTGCTGACACAACCTCTATGATATATTAGGCCTGTTGACATCTTGCTTGTGAGTTCTTCTAAATAACTGCCCAGAAGAAGGGTGTGCTTTCCCCCATGTCTCACAGACAGGGAGGCAGGCTCAGGGCCCAGGCAGGCGTCTTATGACTTATTTAGCAATTAGTGTATTTCCAAGTGAGCCTTAGCAATGGTGGAGCAGATTACTAAAATGTTTGTAATGCCAGAGTGTGTGTAACAGTCTTTTACAGACTTTCAAGACCTGCAAACTGTTACCATCGATAAAGTTGCACACTGAAAGCTCATAACCTGAGAGGAACAGGTCTTGAAATAGTTTCTCAAGGTTCCTCTCAGTATTCATATTAATAAGGCTTGTACTTTGGTCTAACTTACCTCACAAAGAATTTGAAAATATTTTTGCAATTCAGCACTTTTTTGTAGGCTTACCCTGCTCTGATTCTAATAGTGCCTTCCACTCCTGTCTTCACGGTCCTGATTAAATACCCCAATATTTTGATATAAATGGCCTTGTTACACATCTGGTGATTAAAAAAGCATAGAATGTCCCCAGTGGAAAGTTATACTGTCTTCTTTTGCGATAGCAGGTGATGCAGGCATGTGAAAAGCAAACACTAAATTCAAAAGCCAAAAATATTTAGGATATACTTCTAACTTTTCACCTGTAGATATACCACAGCCATTGAACAGATGGAGCTGTCCCTATCCATGTCCCTGTCTTACCTGCCATGGCAGGGAAAATGCTAACAACATACACGTACCCTGCCAAGATGACAAGATTGATGAGTTAAAACTGGAAAGGTTCATCACACCACTTTACCAGCTCCTTTACACAAAGCTGCTTCTGCCATTTTTATGATGTTTTACCTGGAAACTGTAAAGGTCTGCTTAAAATAATAAGTAAGGTTAGTCTGGAACCTGGTACCACCGCAGAAATTCTGCTTCTTGCGTGATAATAGATATACCCTGTTCTGCTTTTGAACAGATATCATTGCCCCAAGTAAGCAAATTTGTTTAAGATTGTATTTTTTTTTCCCTAGAAAAGGTAAACACTTTCCAGTTGCACCTGCATTTCCTTTGCCCAGTGGAAAAAAACTTCCCGGTGTGAGGTGTAGAAGTGTTGCCGCATGAAGAATAGCTTTTGGCAACTCTGGTTGCCAATTTTCAGATTTTTCAAAAACCATGACAAAGCATCTCAGTATCTTCTAGCATGCAGCACATAATATCATTTCCTACAGTTTACGAGTTATTATCACTCCGTTTCTTGTTTACTGGCTCTGAAACCAAACTGTGGAGACCCTCCTGGCTTGCTGCTGCCCTCCTGTTCCTCTCTCCTCCTGGCATACCTGTGCACAGGAGTTTCTGTGCAGGTCTCTGGCAAAGCTGCTGGATGTTTTGCAGCAGCAGAATTAAAAGGTATAGTGGTGTATTTCCTTTTCTGATCACTTCTTGTGCATGCACATGTGGTACATGAGTGTGTACACATATATACACAACACATACAAACATAGTGAAGCTCACTAGACTCTAGTTTTGCCGGAATTGCAGTAATCATGTCACTATAGAATATTTTAAGTTGCTTGCAAATAAGAAAACATACATGAAATAAAGTGTTATAAATTTTCCAACTTGAAAGGCAACCTTTACAATCCCTCACATTATTTATCACCTACATCACTCAACAAAAATGAGAATGTAAAAATATTTGAACAAAATGTACCTTTAGCATTTGCATCTTCATAAAAGTGCCAAGTCTTACACATGTAAAGTTTTCTTTTCCCTTCTCCTGAAGCATCCATGCACTTTTTCATGCAATTTACCTCTTACCATAGGTTTAAAACCTTCCAGTTTTCCTCATCTTATTTAGGTCTTTTTGTTACTGAACAGATGAAATGTTATCCACATCAGCTTAATTTACTGTAGTTTTTCAGGTATCACCAAAATACATACTGGTTTAAGAACACAAATACAAAGCAGTGTTCCTTGCAAAGTCTGTTACAGGGAAATGCATCTGTCCTGGAAGATTCACAGAAGAGTTCGGGCTCCCCATCATTACACAGACAGTTCTTTAAGCAAGACACCCTAGCCATTAAAAGACATAAGGAAAATGTGTGCGTGCTCATTTACAGTTATAAAATTATTATCTATCGCATGTCTGTAACTACCTTCTGTCCAGAAATTTGTGGGCTTTTAGATGAGGAAAGATTTAAAGTATGATGCTTTCAAGCACTGCAAGATTTGATTGCAATTAAATTGAGCCTTAACTTTATAGATCACCTCATCCCTCCCACTATGCACAATGTGGAAAAGAACCATGTTGCAACGTGAAAATGTCACAAGTGTTCCTCCAACAGCACTCTTCCACCTGCGTACAACTGTGAAAACTTGCTCCTTTTCCTTCTAAACTATCAACCTCTTTTCTTATGACTTCTTAGAGCAAACGTGAAAGTATAGTTTTTGGAAAAAAGCCTAGTGTTTGGTTCAGTTGTTGTGAGTCTGTTTTTTCACTGTCATCATGAGGTCTAGACTCCTTCTTTAAGAAAGGAAAATTGAGTTGCATAAAGTCACGGGTGTCCTGAATGCCTGGCAAAGGCAAACAGCCACTAATACCAACAACATGCTTGATGTCAAAATGTTAGCGGTAAAGCAGTGGCAGTCAGCAGCTGAGGAACAGCTTCTCTAATCACCCCTGCTAGTTATCTGGGGAGCCCTCTTTGCCTTGGGGACCACACCATGAAGTTTGCGTGACTATCCTAGTATTTCTAGCAGTGTTTGTGATAGCTGGTTTTTAATTTCAGATCCTCCCTCAGAAGATGCACTGCAAAAGAGCTCTGCTTCGTTTCCATCACTGACATAAGTGGCTTCCCCTCCAGCCCTGGGATATGAGGCCTTTCAGACAAAAACAAATGGTGGTTTAGAGTGGTGGTTGATGAAATCTCTTTACATTACCCAAAACATTAATCTAAATCCCTTATGTCTCATAAGCTCCCAGCTGTCTGCTTTCAGTTGTTTATTCTAAAACACAGAATTTTAATTTCTGTCTGGGTTCTTCTACAAACATTTCAGTTCTCACCTCTGCAAAGCTTTTCTGGTGCTGAAATTCATTCCTGTTACACTTATCATTATATTGTTAAAAGATGCCCCTTCACCTTTGTCTGCAGCCAACACCTGTTCACATTTCTTATTAAACCTGCATCCAGATTGTGGTGTTTGCAGTATATTCCTTCACAGCTTACACATCATTGCAGTATTCTAACTATTTACCCTCATCGCGTGTTTCCGAGCCTTCACCTAAAACTTATTATTAGAGCAAAATGATAACATCGTTTTGTGTATCTTCCGGCCCCTTTGCCAGACTTTAAATGCAGCACGCCTGGATGCTTAGACATTCACTGTTTCTGAAAAAAAACAAAAACCAAAATAAACAAAAAAAACCCTAAAACCCCAACCGTGTAGGTACCCCAGTGACAGAAATATGAATAGCCATGAAGTAGATATGTTCAAGTGATGATGTACTCTGTGGACATTTTTTATTACACTACAGATTGCATTAATTCCTAATTATCTTCCAAATTTTATTTCCATTTTGATAAACAGCTCTCTGTTTTATAAATCTATGATGATCTATGTCACAAAGCATTAAATCTTCATATTGCACTAAGAGGTCATCAGTCTTCTTGGTTACACTCACTGAAAATCATGAGGCTTTTGGAGACTCTTGCATCACATTTAATAGGCAAATGCCATGCACTAGATATTTTGGGGCCAAGCAGATGGAGTGCATTATGTAACTGACAGCTGTAATAATAACAAATGCACTTTCCAAAGACAGATCAATGCATAAGGTGGGGAACATTATGGTTTCCACTGGTGGTGGCTCAAAGCTACAACCCTGAGGCAGCAGCATCTACCCGACAGCTCTTATGGTCTCCAGAAAGCACACATGTGGGCAATAACAAACACTGTAAAGTGAAGGTCTGGGAAACAGAAGTGCAAGTCAGCCTTTGCTAGTTACACAGGTATCAACCCCCTAAGACAGATAGCTCTCATTAGCACTGCTTAAGATAACGTCTGCAGAGCACTATGTTAGCTCAGCAGAAAAACAAGCTGGGCTTCTTTCCTCTAGTCTGTTTAACCCACAATCAAGGGTTTAAGTCACTTTATCTGTTTAACTAATGAACCTCCAGAAAGGCTCATTCAGAAGTGAAGAGATCTTTAATGCGAAATATCGGCGAGTCATTTACCTGTAGTTTTTACCAGCCTTCAATACAGTTGTGTCTGCCTAGCAGGACTCAGCAACATGTTGGTGTCAATATATCCAAGCTCTGTTGTCAGGATTTCAAGTATGGAGAGGGTTTTCTGCATCCTTAACGATACCTTCCCTTTAGCAAAAAAAAAAAAAAAAAAGAACTTGTGAAAGCCCTAGGGACATCACTACCTTCTCCGTCTTTTAGACCTGAGGCCTAAGTTTATTTAGGTTTGACACTGGTAAGACATCCTTCAGACCACGGATGGGTTTGAATAACTTGCTAGTCCACTTCATTGAGTCTATATCAATGAAAATAAGTAGGCTATGTTTTTAGACAAAGTCACAGTTTTGTACACAAAGCTGAAACTTGGGGCAAAAGCATTCAGAAACCCATTTTGCTGTTAGAAACTTTCTCATCACTGTACTGTTCTGGCTCTGCTGTAGTCAGTGGTGCACACTGACTTCGAACAGCCTAAGAGGCCGCAGCAGTGCTGGGTAATGCCTGTTTGCAAGTCACTCTTGATAGGTCTTAAATTTAACCTTTCCACTTGCGCAGACTCTGCTGAAAGACCTGATACCCACTTTAGGTGGTGGATCCATACCAGCCTAGGACTATTTCACACTGGGAGAACAGAAGTGGCCTTGTGAAGTGTGTGGTCTGAAGTTACCTTCAGCTGTGTAAGCATCTGGAAACCTGGAAGAGGAAGGATCCTTGTCACATTGTGAAAAACACACACACGAGCTCCCCTGCAGAAGTTGCAATCCCTGCCAGGAGCCCAGACCGCGTTACGCTGGCACCACACTGTGGACATCTGGTACTATTGCACAAGTACTTGTCTCCTGTGCTTCTGAGGTGTCTTTTATCCTCTGGGGTAAAATATTTCCTTTTAATATATTTTGTCCCATGGGAAAGAGTAATGGTCTCCAGGAGTCCAGAAATGTCAGCTTAGAGCTGGCATCCAAACTGCCTACTGTAGGCAATGCATAACCAACATCTTAGGAGCCAGGAGGGCAAAGCCAGTGTGCATAGTTCATGCACGTGTCTGTGCTCCCTACGGAACCACCAGCAGAAAGAAGTGGTCTATGAAGGGGGAGGTTCAGCTCATCTAAACATTAAGCACTTCCTTCTCTACTCTCAGGGGAATTTAGGAGGAATCTGGGCACTTCCTGGCATCGGACATCTGTGGTGGTGGCAGCAGGGGTAGCAAGAGTCCCTTTCAGTGTCTGATCTCCTGTTCAGAGTAGGCGCCAGGAGGGGGAAGGTTTTGAGCGTTTGCTGGGACTAGCCTGCAGAGGTGCTCAGTCCTTAGACAGTTTTGATTTCTTATCAGCAATAAAATGTGCAAAGCAAACACCCACCCAGGAAGAGGGCCTTGCACGTCTGTCCGGGCTTTGGCAGACGGGTGTCCCATGCCAACGCTACGCATGAGGCTGCCAGGATCCCCAGCCTCGAGATGGGAAAGGAGGAGCTGTTTGGCCATGGCCAGACAGTTCTCTGTTCTGCACAGGCACACACCAATAAACCTCTGCTAGGGAAAATGGCTGTTGTTTCATATTGCTTGACAGCTGTACTGACACATGTTCACGTTCGTGTTCAGCATGTTGCAGAACAAAGAGACTGCCGAATGTTTGTCGAAAATCTGTTCCCCACCTTTTCTAATATAAATAAAGGTTTTAGAGCAGGACATGGGATAGGTAAGCTCTCCATGACATGTTTTTCCATAGCATAGTTTCACTGACTTTGCACCAGCGATCAAGCTGGCTAAGCAGATTCCCAGCAGGGATTTTCAAGACTCTCTAGGAATATGGCAGTTTAAAATTTTTCCAATATTTTTTCAAGGCCCTTAGGCAATTTTGCATGGGAAGATGATTTCTAAAGCATCTCACACTGCAAAACCTAGGCTGTCACACAACTTCACGTTGTTGGTTCATGCTTAATCTGGAATGTCTCTTTGTTTGATTAACAAATGTGTTCCTGCCACTACTCCAAAAGAGGGAATGATTTCCTGCTAGAAAGTGATGCTGTGGCTTCAGGAATAATTTTCTTTCCTTCTCTAGGTACAGGGGTGCTGAGGGAGCTTGCTGCAGTCTCAGGCACGCCCAGGCAGTTATACGACGCTTGCAGCAGCCTTTGCAAACCCCTGCAGCCTCCTGGTCTCCCAGCACACTGGGGTCTATCCCTGCTGCGTGTCAGACCAGAGAGCCCACAGGCAAAACTGGGCCATATAATACGTTTACATAGCCTGAAATTATCCTGAAATTTGCCTCACCTTCAGCTTTGATAAGAGTTTCCAAAAGTAAGTTTCTGACCTTTGTGGCTCCAAAAAGAGCCCTCCAAACCTGGCACCACGTAAACCAGGGAGGCTACGTTCACTTGCATTTACCAGTTCAGAGGGAACAGGATTCAGGTACTAAACCTGATGGCACTTAAAGCACATGCTTCAAGCCAGGCATGGGAATTGATACCTAACACAGTGCGTCAGTCAACACTTGCAGCATTCAGCTGATTGATTACTCTGTGATTATATTTCTTCTATTAAATAAGGTTGTTTTAATTTAAAAAAATACAAAGGGAATATGTCTTATAAGGCAAATAGTGTTAAAGGGAATACGTGCTTTAGAAGTGGCTATAAATAGATCAATACTAACTGTTCAGCAAAAAGGTCAGATAGAAATTAATATTTAGAGATATGAAATTAGAACCCCTCAACAAGCATTATACTCTTTCAGTTCAAAAAGAGTAACTGTAAGAGCTGGTTTTTTTGTGTCATCATTCTTTTTTCAGCAAATATCAATGGAATTACAAATTCCAGGAATTAGGGAATAACGCTGTCCAAAAAATATGCAACTGCAATTAAGAATTGGTCTGATAATGCTATTGTCTGAATAATGAACTATTCATATTTTTTTAAAAAATCATTGTCTGTAATTAATGATCTCCACGCCCATATGGAAATAATTGCTGTAAAATGCGTGTATGTGGAGGGAGGAGCATTGTGACAATGACCAAGAGGGTTTGTTCTAGCTGCATGTAGTTATTTAATCCTTTCTTTAGCAAAAGCCTTACATTAAATGATTATGGCTAGAAGAGATTTGAAAGGGAGAAGTGTTGGAGGAGGAAAGCTTTTTCTTGCCAGAAAGGCAAGGTGGTGGAGTTGCCCTTTATGTGAGGGAGCAACTAGAATGTGTGGAGCTCTGCCTAGGGCTGGATGAAGAGTGGGTCAAGGGCTTATGGGTAAGGATTAAAGGACAGGCTAACACGAGTGACACGGTGGTGGGGGTTTACTACAGGCCACCTGATCAGGAACAGGAAGTAGATGAGGCCTTCTACAGGCAGCTGGAAGTAGCCTCACAATCACAGGCCTTGGTTCTCATGGGGGACTTCAACCACCCTGACATCTGCTGGGAAGACAGCACAGCTAGGCACAGTCGAGGAGGTTCCTGCAGAGCACTGAGGAGAATTTCTTGACCCAGGTGGTGGAGACGCCAACAAGGAGAGGTGCGCTGCTAGACCTTGTACTAGCAAACAAAGAAGGTCTAGTTGGAGATGTGAAGGTTGGGGGCAGCCTTGGCTGCAGTCACCGTGAGATGGTGGAGTTCAGGATCCTACGAGGAGGCAGCAGGGCAATGAGTAGGATTGCAACGCTGGACTTCAGGAGAGCTAACTTTGGCCCCTTCAGGGACCTACTTGGGGGAATCTCCTGGGGTAGGGCCCTAGAAGGGAGAGGGGTCCAAGAAACCTGGTTAATGTTCAAGCATCACCTCCTCCAGGCTCAAGATCGGTGCATCCCTCTGAGGAAGAAGTCCAGCAAAGCGGGCAGGAGACCTGCATGGATGAGCAAGGAACTCCTGGCAAAACTCCAACAGAAGAAGGAAGTACACAGAACGTGGAAAAGGGGACAGGCCACTTGGGAGGAATACAGGGACGTTGTCAGAGTGGGCAGCGATGCGACAAGGCCCATTTGGAATTGAATCTGGCAAGGCATGACAAGGACAACCAGAAGGGCTTCTTCAAATACATCCATAGCAAAAGGAAGACTAGGGAAAATGTTGGCCTGCTGCTGAATGGGGCAGGTGCCCTGGCAACGAAGGATATAGAGAAGGCAGAGTTATTGAATGCCGCCTTTGCCTCAGTCTTCACTGCTAAGGCCAGCCCTCAGGAATTCCAGACCCTGGGGACAAGAGAGGAAGGCTGGAGAAAGGAAGACTCTCCCTTGGTGGAGGAGGATCAGGTTAGAGATCTTTTGTCCAAACTTGACATCCATAAATCCATGGGCCCTGACGGGATGCACCCACGAGTGCTGAGGGAGCTGGCGGATGTTATCGCTAGGCCACTCTCCATCATCTTGGAAAGGTCCTGGAGCTCAGGAGAGGTGCCTGAGGACTGGAAGAAAGCCAATGTCCCCCCAATCTTCCAAAAGGGGCAAGAAGGAGGAGCCAGGAAACTCCAGGCCTGTCAGCCTCCCCTCCATCCCTGCAAAGGTGATGGAACAGCTCCTCCTGGAGGTCCTCACTAAGCATCTGGAGGACAAGAAGGTGATCAGGAGTAGTCAGCCTGGATTCACCAAAGGGAAATCATGCTTCACCAATCTGATAGCCTTCTCTGGTGGAATGACTGGCTGGGTAGATGAGGGCAGAGGGGTGGATGTTGTCTACCTGGACTTCAGCAAGGCCTTTGACACTGTCTCCCATCATATCCTCATAGGTAAACTCAGGAAGTGTGGGTTGGATGAGTGGACGGTGAGGTGGATTGAGAACTGGCTGGATGGCCGAGCTCAGAGGGTTGTGGTCAGTGGCACAGAGTCTAGTTGGAGGCCTGTAGCTAGTGGTGTCCCCCAGGGGTCAGTCCTGGGTCCAGTCTTGTTCAATGTATTCATCGATGACCTGAATGACGGCACAGAGTGTACCCTCAGCAAGTTTGCTGATGATACTAAACTGCAAGGAGTGGCTGACACACCAGAAGGCTGTGGTGCCACTCAGAGGGACCCGGACAGGCTGGAGAGCTGGGCGGAGAGGAACCTCCTGAAGTTCCACAAAGGCAAGTGCAGGGTCCTGCACCTAGGCAGGAAGAACCCCATGCAGCAGGACAGGCTGGGGGTTGACCTGCTGGAAAGCAGCTCTGCCGAGAAGGACCTGGGAGTGCTGGTGGACAACAAGTTAAGCATGAGGCAGCAATGTGCCCTTGTGGCCAAGAAGGCCCATGGGATCCTGGGCTGCATTAGGCAGAGTGCGGCCAGCAGGTGGAGGGAGGTGATCCTGCCCCTCTCCTCAGCCCCGATGAGGCCTCACCTGGAGTCCTGTGTCCACTTCTGGGCTCCCCAGTACAAGAGAGACGTGGCCCTACTGGAGAGAGTGCAGTGGAGGGCTACAAAGATGATGAGGGGACTGGAGCATGTCTCCTATGAAGAAAGGTTGCAAGAGCTGGGCCTGTTCAGCCTGGAGAAGAGAAGACTGAGAGGCAATCTCATCAATGTGTACAAGTGTCTGAAGGGAGGGTGTCAAGAGGACGGGGCCAGACTCTTCTCCATGGTGCCCAGCGACAGGACAAGAGGTAACGGGCATAAACTGAGAACCAGGAAGTTCCGTCTGAACAGGAGGACAAACTTCTTTCCTGTGAGGGTGACAGAGCACTGGAACAGCTTGCCCAGAGAGGTTGTGGAGTCTCCTTTGCTGGAGATCTTCAAAACCCGTGTGAACGTGATCCTGGGCAACGTGCTCTAGAGGACTGTGCTTGAGCAAGGAAGTTGGACTAGAGGTCCCTTCCAACCTCAACCGTTCTGTGATTCTGTGATTCTTGCTAGAGACTTTCTGGCCTGAGGCTCGGAGCCTCCTCAGTGGTACGTGATGCTAAACTGGAGTCACATTCTGAAGTGGCATAACCAGGTGCAACTCCATGGAAGTCAGGGGAGTTGGATCTTTTTCTTCTGGAAGTGAGTGTGGTGTCAAATCTAAGTCTGTCAGACACTGAGGATTTGCTGCTGCTTTCTCTTCAATATAAAATCTAGGCACATTGCAGAAGCTACAACAATTGTTTTTGCTTACAGAGGGCTCTGAGGTAAGCTGTAACTAAAGGAAATAAACCTGGCTGCTGAAAAGGTATTCAGGAAACTTATCCATTTAAAAATTAACACCTAATGAGTTTCTGAAAGTGAAATCTCTGATTCAAAATTTAATTTGACATGTGCTTTTCTGGATAGTCTTATAGCTGTGTAGATAAAATATGGCAGGAAGCTGTATCTTGAAAATGAAAATTGCTGCAGCAGAGCAGTCCTCCTTTTTCAACCCAGCAATTATTGCCACGAGGAGCCATTTGAGGCCTGCAGAGAGCGTCAAACGCTCAGCAGTTTTGGATATTTTGCTTTCCAGAGAGCAATGCCTGGGTCAGCACCTGTGTGGGTCAGTGTGTGTGGTCCCTTTCTAAAGCCTCTCCAATTCCCACACGGGCTGGCACGCCACAAGCAGTAAGTTTCAGGATCTCTAAAAACTTGGGCCCTTCTTTGGATGTATAAATATGCACTCAGACTAGCAAGCAAGCGACTAGTTAGCGCTTATTAGTAATTAAAGGATATAAGTAATGATTTTATAAACTTTTTTGTAAGATAGTTGTTCCCTGTTAACCACTGTAAGTCCTCACAGTCCAACGTCTTTGACCACTTCTAGCTGTGCCTGATATAGCTGAGATGAAAGAAAATTATATGGAGAGGAGAAACAGGTGGTGGATTGAATCTCCTCGAGGTCTGAACATGCCACATACCCATATTTGGCACCAACAAGTCCCTGCTCTTTTCTCTTTTCCATGGGAAAGCACTCCCATGACAGTGGAGGTCCAGCAAATGTCCTCATGGGGGTTTAAAATCACTTGTACGGGCCCCGCACAGGCTCCCTTTCTGTCAAACTCTTCTGCCAACGGCATGGGTTCACCCACTCGCATCTTCAGGCATGCACTAGAGCATGACTTCAACTATCTCTCTAATAACTGCCCAGTCCCTCTAGCCTTAATGTATCTTACAAATAGCTCATGGAAACATCATATGGATGCACACTGCAACAGAAATCAGTTGGGAATTAGCTGTTTATTAATTTCCTTTTAGTTCCAGCCTCAGGCTTGCCTCCCTTAGATGTCTGTTTTCAGCACTATCTGCAAGAAACATTACTGATCGGCTGCTTCGTGTCAAGGCTGGATCTCCCTTCAAACTCAAAGTATTTTCATATTTCACTAAAATTTATTTAAATGAGTTACTCATCACTCTTGATGGTTTTTGGAAATCAATCTATTGTAATTAAACACCAACTGGATGCCTGTCATTTAGAAAAATGCTGTCTGTTGCAGATTACAACTAACTGATTCATGGGGGGGGTTTTAAACATTATTTCCAGTGACTGATCTTCCAAGTGCTCCAGAAACTTTCCTGTGAAACTACAGGTATGCCAAACACTTGCTGTTTGTACACACTATACTGCTTTCTAGTGGAGTAGATATTTTATTGACTGATCTATGTAGTATAGACTGAAATGTCTTATTTCCTGTAGTTCTCCTTTACTTTTGGTATTATCCAAATATTGGTTTAAATAATGCACTGACAGTAAGTAATTTCAATAATGCCCCCAGTCAGTAATGCCTGATTCACCCACCAATCAATGAGATATCTCTTTCTGCATTTTACAGGTGGGGAGATGGTGGTGCTACATAATACTAACATAAAAGGACACTTCAGTACATGTTGGTACACATGTGAGCATCACCAAATAGCTACTTCATCAATTCATGAAAAATAAACTGAGGAATGAAATCATGATATTTCAGCTATTGCTAATCAAATTCACAGAGAAAACGTGGAGAAATTTCCTAGGATGCCGCTTTTCCTTTCTCATTCATTCCTAACAGCTAGAGGCTATCTTTGCACATTTGAATGATCTACATTTCAATAGCTTAAGTTTTTTTACATAGATATTGAAAGCATCTGGACCACTCTAAAAATGAAACCCAACTCCAGTGGAAAGAAGTGAATTCAGAAAGCAGGTTAAATAGGAACAAATACAATTGTTACTGTCCTCTTGAGTGCTCCCTCATGCTGTAGGAACACAAAACCGGGCCCGCGCTGTGTCCATCTACTCCAGCACCTGGTTTTGGGCAACAGCAATTGCAGATGACAAGGAGGAGTCAGAAGAGCAGGCAAATACATAGTGATTCCCCAGCATGATCCCCCCCGTGCCCAGCTTTCTCCCAGCCTGGGGCTTATGGACTCCCTCACTTGATCTTATTATAATGATTTATTCTCTTGGTTACACTTCTTGTCTCTTGCTAATATGGTTATGTTCATTGGATGCAGCTGGCTCTTTTCAGCTCTCTGCCCTCGCCAGGCAACTCTCCCCCAGACAAATCAACAGACGGTAGCAGGAAGAAGATGGGGGAAGAAAGGGAAGAAAAACCCTCATAACATAATGAAGAAGAAACTCTCAACTCCTAATTGCTCATTCAGAGCCTTTGTAACAGGATTTAAATATTAAAGCTCATTACAGTAATATTGATAGAAAGCTGCTCCATCAAAACTCAGCTCCCAAAGGAGTCTGTGGGTTACGCTGAAGTGTAGGGAAAAGGTGGCTTGATTCATCTTGATATTCTTGTTCCATTTCAAAACTGTCCAGATAATTATTATTGCTAAAGCAACATCCTAAAACATTTTTTTGGGGGGGTGGGGAAGGAACAGAGAAAAGTTATATGCAAATTATGATGAGCAGAGAGAAATCGTGGTGTTTAGTTTAAGAATTTTAGTTTGGCTGCCTACAGACTACTCATTGAATTGCTTTCTTACAATTACATGCTGTCATTTGTTTCATATGGTTCAGTAATAATCTTTTATTTCTGTCCGTATGTAAAATGCTTATATCAAGCATAAACCCAAACAGAAGGAATCAAATCTTAGGTGATCTTTCTTTGTTAAACTATAAATTGCTTTATCTGTCTGTTGAATACACTGAGGTAAGTTAATAGGAGAGATGTTATGCTTTAATCCAGAAAAGACCAATCCCAGTAAGAAACTGTTTGAAGCAGCAGTTCTTTACGGCTTGTTTGTATTCCATTTTACTCTTCTTTTTTAATCATAAAGCAGCAATAGCCAATAACTGTATTATTCTCACGTTGTAATTTTGGCAAGTTCCTGGCATAGTAAGGGTATGGAGACTAAAATAATGGAGCGCACGTACCTGACTTGACAGAAAGAAAGAGCAGCTTTTAGACTCTCTCTACCATTTCTTGTTAACTAAGTGATCATTATTTAATAGTGTTTGGAGCAAAATTACTTGGTGTTTTTGTTTTTAAGTTCCCTTTTCTTCCTTACATAGATAATTCACATTCCAAAAAATTTTTCTACTGAAAGAAGAGCAAAAGGAATCAGAGAATACGATCTGAAATAATTACATCAGTCGGCAGAGAACAGACTCCTTCCGCTCTTCACTCTTGAGATTGCCCTTAAAAGCTGCTTATAGTCCTAACCACTTAAGTAGAAGAAAGATGTAAGTACCCTGAAAGTAATGGAAAGAGCAACAGGGATTAAGGGGCTACAGGGATTCATTTACAAAGAACTATTTTTAAAGTGTTGCACTTCCTAGCCAGACGATTTAGTCCTGGGTGGAAGTGCTTTACATAACCACCATCGCTGCCGTCAGCCAGGGATAACTGCTTCTCTTATGATTTTCTGTAAACTGTAGCTGTCTCTCCCATTAGATTTTCATCAACTTTTTTACCTTACTGCATCTCTGAGGTACATAATATTTGTAGGGCATAAACATCAAGAACAAATTGCTGGAGCTATGGGGGAGGAGAGCACATGCAGACACCTGCCTGGGTACCACAGAAACTGCCTGGTGCAGAGGTTTATGAGATTGTGATAGAGCCTCCCAAAGGAAGCAATGGAAATTTTATAATTTAACATATTTTAAATGAGACCAGATAGTACTTCAGGCAAAGTACTCCAGCTGTTTACATTGTTGTAGTATCCTTCACAGCAGGGTCTCAGAATGATGAACTGATAACTACAAAATAAAATTATCAGCAGTCACTCCACAGGGAATGAGTATTTCCTTACTGTTGTGTTAATGCCAAGATATAAACTGAGCATTGAACTTCATAACTTAATTAAGAGCAAAGAGTTACCACATGCCCCTGTCTCCAGCTAACCTAAGTTAATAACTGAGGCAAAGCAAACACAGTGCCCTGCTGCTCCAGACCTTAGCACACGTCCCTCCAGAGCATAACCAAAGAGTAGATTAGCTAGGGAGACTGGTCTGCAGCCCCAGCTTGGGACTTCAGATGTGAACGAAAGAAACTGTGAAATCAACATCAAACCGTGAGATCAATAGGCGATCTCATCAATGTGCGCACGTATCTGAAGGGAGGGTGTCAAGAGGATGAGGCCAGACTCTTCTCCATGGTGCCCAGAGACAGGACAAGAGGCAACGGGCATAAACTGAGAACCAGGAAGTTCCGTCTGAACAGGAGGACAAACTTCTTTCCTGTGAGGGTGACAGAGCACTGGAACAGAGCACTGGAACAGCTTGCCCAGAGAGGTTGTGGAGTCTCCTTTGCTGGAGATCTTCAAAACCCGTGTGGATGTGATCCTGGGCAACGTGCTCTAGAGGACTGTGCTTGAGCAGGGAAGTTGGACTAGATGATCTCCAGAGGTCCCTTCCAACCTCAACCGTTCTGTGATTCTGTGATTCTGTGTAATGTGTCATCTGAGGGTAAGCCAATGAAAAAGCAACAGGACTAACAGTACGTGTCTGTTAAAAGCCAAGCTGTTGAATTTTGATTGAAGATGCATCTTGGACACAGTACAAAGCAGAAATCTTGGTAAATAAGCATTACAGCCACATTCAACAACCCCCAAAGCAACTGTTGTTAGCATTACATCTCTTTTCCCAAGAAATCATTTCAGCACTGGGAGGTTTTGTGGATGGTGAAAAAAGGATGTTTTAAAAATGGACCTAAGATAATAAGCATCAAAATTCTGAGAAAAATGAGAAAGAAAGGAACATTTTCTTCTTACTGATGTAGGCAGAGGAACATCACTGAAATAGGCATGGCCAGCAGAAGCTGTTTCTCTTTAATAAGAAGTTGAACAGCACTTTTAAAAATCCCAGGCACATTTCTGTCCCGCTGACCAGAAGTAGGGGAAGGTCAAGAAAGTCAGCTACATCCTCTGGCCAGAAAAATGACCTCTCTCCCATCAGTCTTCAGAGGCCTTGAAAATTGGCTGAATGGATGCCATGTCTTGTGGCAGCGGCTTTTGTGCACAGGATGAGGCATGGCCTTGATACAAGCAAGCAGTGTATACTATCTGCTGAGCAGGCTTGGGCCACTTGGCGCAGTGGCTGGCTCTGAAGGAGTCAGGGTGACTCAGCCAGGCGTCAGCTAGCTCTCTACCATACGTGGCCCACAAAATCCCATGAGAGCACTGCCCACTGCCAACAGAAACGTTTTGCTGAAAGGAACAATGTTTAAAAATGCAGTGTCCCAGCTATGGCTTGGGAACCCATCGCAGTATCAAAAGGTCATTCATCTCACCCCTAAATGACATGGGGATACTGAGTCAGGGCTCTTACACTGCTCTCTACATCACAGACCAGCGTAGACGTAGCAAAGCTTCAGTGCTCAGTGCATGTACAGGTGATCACTTGCTCCCAACACTGGAGACTGAATGCAGACACCTGCAGAGCAGATGTCCACAGCTGTATTTCTCTCCTTGCTTAATCAGAGGAGCAGCTCATGTCATCTGTGCAGCCTTGGATAAAGCTTGTCTCATCCTAAAGCAAGTATTTTAAGCAGATGAGAAACCTGCACCCTAAAAACACCTTTGTTGACTATGAAAGAGCCTAACGACCCCCTCAGTTGCAGAGGTTTGTACTGTAGGTGTCTACAGGTTCCGCAGGACCATCACCATATCTTCTCAAGGAAATTACGGTTCAATGAATGGCCTTGAGGGCCGTAGCTGATCAGTCAATAACGATCAGTTTACTTATGGCATCTGACCTGGGTAAGCAGAGCTGTGTGAAACCACCCATCTGTGAAATCCTGATGCTCAGGTATGGGGAAAATTCAAAATGTTTGATTTTTTACTCCATTTCCTTGTATGAGGCAGACACAGGATCTGCTAAAACTACCAGCATATTTACCAACGTACCAACATGTTGCTGATTACCGACTGTATTACTGGTTGCCAACATATTGCTGAGTCTAGAAAGTAAGCTTAAATAGAATCACTTTGATAACTGGGATTTAGGATGAATGATATTTTGATAAAAGCAGGGGATTTTAGTGGCTATGCTAAACTAGTCTACCATCACAGCTTGCTACTCTGTTCTTTGCAATTCAGTGTTTGCTCCTCATTAATATAGTGATATAATAGAGCACCCCTATCACACATACAAGCAAAAAAATCATATTGTTGTTAATCCTTTGAAGTGCTTTGTCATAAGAACTGTAAAAGCATATAGGTGGTTGAATGTAATCTATGATTGATTCACTGATTCTGATTATGCAGTTAAACTTTCAAAAGGAAACACAATGCTTTTCTTGAAAAATGGTGGTGCACACTGGAAAGCACCCAGCTATGGCACATAATTTGTTATCCTACCTTCAATTATATTTATCCATCCATTTTGTAATCCTCTCTGTCTGCTTCCTTGGCAACAGGCTAACACCGTTATCTGCCATCACCATAAACACAAATTATAACTTCTGATTCTTTGAGCTAAGTGGCATTAGGTAGCAGATGAATGGTGTCCCATTGGTGGCCTTTTTTAGCAGATTTGAACATGGTAGCAAGGGCTAACCTGCCCTTTGCCTGACCTTGGCGGGGAAAATGCAGCTCACACTAAAAATACTCACAATTAGATCCGCTAATGATATCATACCCTTATTTTTAATGTATATTAATCCAAGTAAGCTAAAACGCCTTGAGTCCCCCTGCTAGCCTCCACCTCTCCCCGCAGCCATGGGGCTGGGGGATGCCAGGGCTGCCAAGCTGTGGCACTGAGCTGCCTGGCATTTAGTTCTGCATCTACGGTCACTGGAGGTCGAAATAAGCCAGATGCTTATGAGGCAAAACTCATCCCTTCTAGTCAGGATTTCGCATATGAGCACTTTGTGAAACAGCTCAGGCAATGTGCTTTTAAGGTAAACTTAATCTCTCCCTAGGAAAACAGTTTAAAATTGCTGAGAACTGCTTCTTTCCTATTAGTGGGGCATTCAAAACTGATTAAAAACCACTAAGCCAGGCACCGTACCTTCTTTTCTTGCCCTTACCGTACTAATCACTAGGAAAGGAAAAGTGACTGAAAATTCACTCACATCTCCAAAACCCATTATTCAGCCCAGATGAAAGACTAAGTGACTCTTTGCCACAGAATAAGGAGACATGTTTTCTAAGTTGGAATGTCTTGATTGAAAAAGTGGTGGATACTAAATGTATGTTTTCATTTTAGTGGCACATTTAAACAAAAGGTGGAAGTTTTTAACTTAGCCATTAGAGGTCAGTAAATCCCAGTTATTGATCAGTTTGTTGTGCTCAGTCTTTGAAAAAAATTATTAATGGGCAAAAGACAAAAATAATCACAGCACTACAGTAGCTTTTTGCCTAAATGCTGGCTATGCCTCTCCTGGAGTAGAATTATAAAAAGTAAAGTTATAGTTTTGAGCTGGAAATTTACACAGCTGAAAACTAGTCTATAGCCTCCAGAAATTATTGGTGTTCTCTTTGTAGGTCTAATTTCAACCTTTAATTTTTTTTTTTAAAACAAGTAGTGCTTTCAGTACAAGATGCGGAATCAATCTGGGGAGCAGGGACTGGGAGTACAGGATGCTTTTTTCATAGCTGAATGTTTAACAACGGCTACACTACACTGCAAAATTACATTCCTTTAGATCGCTTCCCTCCTGGCCCAAAAATTTTGCATTCCTGTTCCACAGTGGCCCAACTTCAGTGAAAAGGCGGAGGGAAATACTGACTTCCAGATGCATACTGAGAGATGAGTCAGTTAAGGTGTACTGTGCCGTGGGAAATAGACCTTCACAGTGATGAATAAACAGAATTTCATTTATAAATTTAACCACACAGCAGAATGAGCAAAGAAAAAATAGCATAAAACAGATATAATATGGAAAACTCACATGCTACAATAATGTTAAGTGCCTGCAATTGCTGACTGTGTGGATTATCAGTGGAAAACAAAGGTAAGAAAAAAGAATACCTGCTCAAATTTAAAGGTAAATCTTACTTTCAAGAATACTGGTGGGGATTTATCTTATTATGGCAGAAAACTCCAGATACTAGGGTTTCAAAGGAGATTTGGATGAGAAATTCAGGAGGAAGGCAAGTCCAGTGCAACAGAAGCGCTGTCTCGGTGCAGAACAGCATTTTATACTACTATTTTCTATCTCTGATAGATATCCTATCCCTCTTATACTACCTCCATCAACAGGAAATTGTCCTAATCTGTATAATGCAACTGGACATGATTTAATAACATCTTATCCTAATCAACACAACTTAAATAATGTATCTATTGACCAGCTGAAGCTAAGCTAGCTTTCTCACCCCTGCCTGAGAAGAGCCCAGGTTCATTTCTCTCTGTTGAATCTTCTTGCTCCAATGTTTTTCATCACCTGATTTTTCTCCAGCCCACCTGAAGCTAGGCTGATGTATGGCACTCCAACAATTCCTCAGATTTCCTTAACTGCTCTTCACATTTTGCTATACCTCAAAATGTTATTGTATAGTTTCCTATTTTGTCTTACACTAGGCCTGCAAAAAGCGTTAGCAGAAGTGGTAGTCCTCAGTCTCCTCATTTAAAATACGCTGCAGGCTTGTGGCGAGGGCACACTGTGAGTTCAAGCCCTCCTGCTCCTGACCCCAGCTGACACAGGGCAGGACTTAGCTTTCTTGCTCCCTGCAAAGTCCTCTCACTACAGAGCTTGTATGCAGAGGCAAACATACCTCTGCTTTTGGAGAAAATGTCATATTGCCAGGTACCTCAAGGCAACCTCTTAACACCCTCACAGAGGGTGCTGACCTGGAGCCCAGTGGGAAACCGTGCTCCACGCAGACACATCCCTCTCGCCCTTATGTCTTGCTGCAGGTTTAGCTGTGCCAGTCTGACGCATTGCCAGCTTAGCCTTGCTGCTTAACTCTCCAAATATTCAGAATATAGGGAATAGGAGCACTGCTCTGGTGAAGTCCATTCCCTGATCTGAGAACCCACTCTTATCGTGGGAACACGCCAGAAAAGGAGACAGACACAGGTCTCGTAATCAGTTATAGGATAAGTATTAAGTGACCAATGTGGTGTCCTCATCAAAAGGGCAAAAGCCACCCTAAGAAATCTCAAATGAAACATTGTGAGTGAAGTGCTAATAACATGGCATAAGGCCAGGGTGAGGCTTCATCTGGAGCCCCGTGTCACACAGTCTGGTTTATTGTCAAAGAAGACCACCCAAAAGAGGAATGGGTACAGACAGGGCCACAGGAATGATGAAGAGAATAGCAGAGAAACTAAAACACCTCAGCTTGAAGGCTGAGGATAGTTATGACAGTTGACTAAAAATGAGCTAAGGGGTGAATATAGAGGAGGGAGACAAGTGATTCAGGATAAAGGTTATTCTTGGCACAAAAACAGATGAGTATAAATGGCTTGTAAATAAAATTAAGGACGGAAATCTGGAAAAGATTTCCAGGCTTCCCAAAGACTTCTATTTCTCATGGGAAAAAAATTATAAATTTATATGTACATCTTCTTTAATTAAGGAGATGACAAGACATGATTGCCCGCAACAGCAGGTGATTGGGTTTGGTGATTCAGCAGGCCTATAGGATCATTAGCTAGATAGACCTCCTTTAAAAGTGCTTTGAAAATATATCTTCAAAGAATAGCTCCACGGGGTCCAGTTCTGCCATGTGTGCTCACAGGATTCATGGGAATCCCTCAAGGTGACAAAATTAAGGCTTCCGATGGATGATTGGCAGGTGATTGCCGAAGCCTGCACACAAGGCCAAATGAGGTGACAGCCTGCAGATCACGAGGCCCTCCTTTCCGTCAGCAAGGAATCCGGACCTTGGATGGGAGAAGAATCCCCTTTAGTTATGACTGTCAGCTATTGGCCTTTAAAACTGTAGTCCTGGGACAAAAAAAAAAAAAAAAAAAAAAACAGGAGCAAGCTTCTCTAAACTCCAAAAGCAGACGGCCATGGAACAAGGTTTCTGCTGAGCCTGTGCATCCAAGGGAAAGATATTACTGATATGTTCAGCATGTGTTCAAAAGCTTCTTCTTTTATTCTGAAGAAACAAAAATGAAGCTGTAAAGTAAAAGGAACTGAATCCTGCGGTTGGGGATTTGAACTTGGGCTGGTGAGTCAGCCCTGTGGCGTCCTGGAAGAGTCATCTGCTTCGAAACAAAATATGTGTCAGCAAGCAGTTCTTCATTCTGAGGAGAGTTTGAGCCACCTCGCTGCGTCCCTGACTGTGGTGTCAGCAGGACAAGGGTAGACTTTGCTGTCAGCCCCAGGGAAAGGCAAAGGGAAGATAGGGGCTCCAAAGCCCTGCAAAGGCAGGTCATGCCACTGACCATAGTGCAAAGATTAGAAGTTGGGGTTCCTGGTCTTGCAGAGCCACCACTCAGTCCCTGTCCCTTGAGAACTTCATGCTGACAGGCTTTGTTCTTCAAAAGTAGGCGCTGAACTTCATGCTCTTCTGCACAGGTTCAGGAATGGTCTGCTTTATAAAAGTCTTGAGCATTCACTGACTTTCTTTGACTTCAGCAGGTTTTTTGTAGACAATGTATCATTCTGTGTTAACAGAGTAGAATTTCGCAAGACTGTCAAAATAATAAACAGCTAGGAGGAGTATGTGACACTTTAGTAATTCTCCTCCTTAAGTATCATGGTCCTTATCATCGCCCTAATTCAATGACAAATGGTTTGATCTTTCATTTTCTCTAATCAAGAACTCTGGAACTAAATCATTTTTACTTAACGTGAACAGCAAAGTCACTTGAATAACACAGGTTCAGAAGTCCAGTCAGATGTGACTTCCGAGCTGTGCGCTATCTGGGGAAAACTGGGTAAAAAAAGGGAAGAACAGAGACTAGGATGAAAAAGACAGAAGCGGAAGCAAAAAATTCATCTATTTTGGTTTGAAATATACCATATCAGATTAAAAGGCTAAAAGATAAATATATCATCAGCTCTGTTTTCACCACTTAGAGTAGATATTTTAAGAAATTTCAGCCACTAAGTACAGGAAGTTGCAGTGTGGCTAATAAGGAAGATTGGATGAGATAACAGCACAAACAGCCCCAGGAAAAACCCTATGATATAAAATGATGACTGCAGTTAAAAATGGCTATTTAAACATTTTTCTATTGATGTAAGAGCTATCATGTGCTCTTCATGCTGCAGTATCCACCATGAAGGTCATATCTGAAACAGCACATATTGATTTGAGCCTATGTAAGAGAGACATTGTAGATACAGACTCATGCTCTGGTCCCTGTACATATAGGCACAACACAGACCACTTCTGACACGTCTCTGCCCAGTCTTTCTGCAAGCATTGTGGTGTGAGGCATTCAGGAGCCCTTCAGGAAGGTACCTCCCCGCCAGGGTGTGCAGGGACAGGGACTCTTCAGGCTTTGTTCTTATGTCCAGCTCTCGCGGGCACAAGAAGCTCCCCCAACATGGTGATAAGCCATGTGAGCAGCTCTTAGCAGCAAGAGCTGAAAGCTGCTATTCACACCAGCCTTTCTATTGATTTAAAAGCAATTATTTGCCTGAGTAAGCCCCACTCATCTGAGAAAGGGATTACAGAGTCATGCCCAGAGGTTTCTGAAAGCTTCTATCAGTCCCGTGTGTAACTGTGTGCTATGAGGCTTGTGCTCCACTCCTGTGAGGTGCTTACGGTCCTGGGTCTTTAAACCCTTTTTCTCTGCCCTCCTATGCTGGAGCTGTTCTACATGGCCAAAGCATTTCTTGGTATCTTTTAGAAAGATTTGGGATACGATTAAATTTGGCAGTCTTTCCAGATGGTCCTAAAGGATATAGCTGTGCCAAGGAGTCCTAGCTACTTGCAAGCCCTTAACACAGTCTCCCAAATCCAGCATGGACTTGCAAAGGGAGTATGAGAGGCTGGCCCTGTACATGGCTCGGGGGCAACTCCCTCAAGCTGGACTAGACTTTTTCTAGAGCACTGGAATAGGGTCATGGGCTGACAAGACTCCCCATTTCTCGGCCCTCTGGCCTGCACCCTGCGTTAGGACTGCGTGCCGGAAGCTGAGGTGAAGGAGAGGAGGAGCAGCCTGGATATGCTGAGGGATGGCTAACAAGGCCGCTCAAGAACTGGCTGTGATCACAGCAGCCGTCTCAAATGAACATGTCCAAATTGTACCCAGCTCAGTTCTGGACACATTAACCCAACTACACTATACGTGGACTGCAACTGCCTACCAGCTGGTTCATCCTTTCCTGGCTGCAAAGCAGAAAGGGCGGCAGTAAACATTTTGCTTCAAGCAATAGTTTGGATAAATGAGTTTTTGATCTAGGAGGGAAAATCTTTAGAGGCAACATCCAGTAGACAATTTCTAAAGCTCTACTGCTGCTAAGAGACTGAGTGACTCAGTGGACTAAGATTATGCACAGCAACAAAAATTAATTCTATTCAGCTTTTGGTTTAGTATATAACCTTTGGTCAACCATTTAATCTTTCCCACTCTCCCTTACGTGTAATACTGCAGCGGTATTGAATACCCAGCTCAGGAGATGTTCTGAATATTCTCTGAAGTTGTAAAGGTTATATAACTGCTGAGTATTACTAGTATCTTGTCAGTTATATACCTTAGAGGCTTAAATGGTGATGCTGACAGACCTTTACTGATAGGTGTGTTACAGGCATTAGCACATCTATAATTACAAGCAAATCTCTTCTTCATGTTTATGTTGTCCTCAAGCGGATCACAAAAATTAATCTTTTGCTTCACACACATTAAATAACCTGTCCTGAATCTTAGGAATTGGTAGCTTTCTGCAGCGCAAGTCCTCTGCAATCGCTCAAAGAGAACATGAGGTGAGCATGGTCTGATTTGCTTTTTTCTTTCAATTTTTTCAGGTGCTGAAATCATGAAGGCGCATTTTCATGTTGCCCCATGTATTTTCCTTCCTTTTATATACTTGGTGTACTGGGTGCCAAAAATATCTGAAGTACCTTTAATATGTTCAATCAGTAATGAAAATCTTCACAGTTTTCTCAGCTACTGTTTATCATCTAGCTAGAACTGAAATCCGAAGAACCCGTACTGCTTGAGCTTTGCCATTTGTTTTTATAAAATGATTCTCAAGCAACATGATGGAAAACTCTGGGGGATCACAATGTGCTTGCTGAGTGATACATAGAAAGCTGCTGGTCATTAGGTCCTACTGTACCTTTTTTTCCAGCTGTGAAATTGAGATGCTGAGCTCATGGGTAGAAGGGAGCCGACGCACTGGATGCCAGAGCGCCTCACTCTCCAGGCGGATTGTCCTTCTGCTTTCTGAAGGAACAGCTGTTGATAACTATTTTGTTAAGCTTTTGCCTTTAGGGTGTTGAAAATACAGTCCAGGAGACCTAAACCAGTTCATTCGTATGGCTGACTCAGAAAGCTAACGTCACTGAGCTCTGGTACGCAGCATGCTACTCTCCCTTATTTGCTTATTTATGAGGTGCCTCATATTAGGCCTCTGTATCTAAAATCTGGCTCACAGATTGCAAGTCTTCATCATCTGTTAATCCCTTGATCTTTTCCGGACCTCAAGGCATAAGACATTTTCCCCTCTCTTATTCCTTTCCTAAAGTTCGTACTAGGATGGAAAAAATGATGTATTTTCTCCTGACACGCAAGTGTTTCAGCTGACTCACAAGTGTTCCCGCTCCTTCAGGACTGCAGCTGCTCCATCCCATTTCTGTATTGGAAATACAGTACAGTTCAGGAATGGTCTTCCCTCATATATTTAAGTAACCCAATGTGCTAACTTCAAAATACTCTCCCTTGTTCCCCACCTCCCATCCATTTATTTAGTCCCTTCCCTTTTTCACTCCCACAATCTTTGTATCATGAAAGACTTGCAAATACAGATCTCTCAGGCAACTTTCAAAATCTCAGCCTTTACTAAGATTGTTTATCCTGTTAATATACATTTTCTCTCATTTTATTTTTCATTTTCCATCTTCTCTAGACCACTCCTGTGTGATGAAGGAGGAATGCATTTTCCTCCTCTGTCCCTATTTTAAGATTTTACAGATGGCCCTGGACTCCCTACATTATAAAACATCCATATACAAAAAGGGTCAGAGATCATTTTGCCTGGGGCTCTCCAGGACCTCTGTGCTTCTCTCCTACTCCTCTTTATCCCCTTTTTCTAAAGCCTTCACAGTGCTTTTTCTTTCTATCTCCTTTACAATATTTTACCTTTGCTCCCTTGCTTAATCTGCACATCTCTGCTTTGATCTGCCTCAAACCCCATGTCTCTCTTCCTCTCCCTGCTCTCTCCATTAACACTTTCCTTCCTCCCCAGTGCCCAGAGAAGTTCTCCTGTTGCTGGACATTTTATTTTTTTAAATTCCTTAGGCTGCCTCCACATCCATGAACTTACTCGAGGCCTGGGAAGACAGCAACTGCAGCTACATCCAGGATGAAAAAGCACCAGTGTCTCAGATCTGTTCAGTAGGGACCCTGCTGACCTCAGTTTACTATTTTTGGCCTACAGCCACACCACCTCAGCCGGTGGACTCACTAGCAACGCTTGTTCTGCTTAGCGCAGTTGGATGAAAGGTCCCTACTGAAAACCTCGGGACTGTAGCAATAGTGTATGTGTGTCTGTGCACACACACGTGTCTGTCATTAAGCAGCAGCAGCCTTGGCTGGCTGCACAGCCTCACGCATCCCTTTTATTGCTAGCCCCACAATTTCCATTTTCCTGCTGCCCTGAACAGGCCTCCAGCTCCCATATATCTGGCCTGGAGTTGCCTTCCAGCATTCCTCCACGCTTCCTCCCTAGTTCACCGGGAAGAATAGCACTTATTGAGTGGCCTGCTCACTCGGTGCGAGACCTAAAAACCACATGGAAAATATAGAGGGCCCTTCTCCCGTGCCGCCCCCAGCATGGGCCCAGCGGCAGCAGCAAGGAAATTCAGGACACTGCTGCTGGAGCCCCCCTGAGCAGCACCACACCGCTGCGAGGCAATCATTGCTGGCGTCCCCCGTCATCACTGGCACCCTCCAGATGTCCTCCAGCAACTTGCCTGGTGGCAGCCATCTCGAAAAGGAGCATTGCTCTGCTGCTTGGGTTCGGAGCAAGGAGCTGGCTGCTCTCCAAAGGCAATGTTGTGCGTACTCATCTGGAGGTTGTGCAAATAAACCGGTTTCAAGGAATTACGGGGGTTTTCTGAGTAACTGCAGTTTTTTCCCACTGAGACCTCGGGAAGGCAGGGACCGGTGACTGTCGCGACAGTGATGAGTGCTACGCTGTGCTGGACATCCTGCCAAAGCTTCCTGCAGCTCAGCAAAACCAACAGCTCCTCGATAGCGCAGGCCCCAGAACCAGCAGTTTCGCTCATGTGCACACAGTAATTGAGGAACATCTGTACCTTGTTTCATATGGGATCCTTCCACGTGCAGCTGTAAGCATGGGATTTTCAGCCTTCAGAAAGGCTGGAACCAATTTTCATTCTCTCTAGACAGAAGCTTATATGATGAGTCTTTAACTGCACTTTCTGGTGCTGGTGGCCCTGATATTGGCTCCTACGGCGCTGTCAGTCTCCAGAATCAATATTACCCTACATTTTAGAAGGTATTTTGGGAGGTGCCCCAAAATGTGAAAACTGTTGAGCATAGCAACGGTGCCAGTATATTGGGCTGTACAAACAGCTTCCTTATCTGCCTATTTTGACAACAGAAAATGTTGAGCAAAAATAATCTCGAGTCTATTTGGTTTGTACAATGTTCATCTATAACACCCTAAAAATGATATATTCATATCACATACTTTTTTCTTAATTTAGCTTAATTTGGCAAAGGAAAATGGCATTTGAGACAAGGTCAGCCACAAGAGTGGAATGAAGAACTTTTGTTCCCAAACCTGACTGGATGCTGTACATTTTAGTAAAAAGCCCTTGTCACACTTTCTTCACCTGTAAAGATGAAATAACATTGTTCTAGTGGCTACCTCTCGAGGGATTAGAAGGTGTTTGAAAGGGCTTTCAAGACAAAAAATCCTTTCCCACTCTTGCTCACTTGCTTACACATCCCTCTGAAGCCCAGACCATCAAGGATGTTGGGGTGAATCTCATTATTAACAGGAAATAAACAGGACCGAAATAACACGAGGAATCAGTGGGTGTTAGGTTCACATTACTTCTGAGGATATCAGCTGTAGCCATTGATTCTGACTTCAGCTTTAGCTGTTCCCCGTGCAGTGCAGTCCAGCAATGGTGTAAGTCTTTGCAATACACAGATTCAAGGACTGTGTGTATGACTAGCTGCATAGATATCAAGGTAAAAGGGATTTTGGAATACCCAAGGTATTACTGCTATCCCTCTAGAATAAAAAAAACCCCAAATTACTAGCTTAATTTTGCAATCTTTGCACAGGTAAGAAATTCATGAAATCAGTGTGGCTAATCCTGGCATTAAGGACTGCAGACCAGTCTTGTAATTTAATCTTTTCTGAAATAATCCCAATTTATCAGGAATAAAACGATCATAGTATCAGGTTGTGAGGGCCAGTGTTTTGAGGATGTGGAGGAGGATGTTATTATTAATTTTAAGACTGGAGGGATATTTTCGTGTTTAGTTAATTCTAACACACGTATGAAGCTATTGTGTGTTTCACTCTGCAGCTGTAAAATAATGACGGGTTTTATTAGAAAATTAAGATCATCTGAATGCAAGGCTCGTTCAGGATAGCACAGCAATTAGGAAGCATGAAAGGAAGAACTCATCTGTAGAGAAAATGCAATGACAGAGAGGGGCTGCCATGTCCTTTCTCAGGAAACACATTTAAAGAGTAAGATTAGAAGTGCATTATCTTATGGGGGATTACAAAAAGCCCACTTGCACAGCTGGTGCCACTGGCGCTGAGAGGAAGACAATCTGCCTTCTCTTCAGCTTCTCAGCAGCGATAAAGTCACGTTGTATTCAGCATACTGTAGGATGACATTGGGGAGGGGGCTTTTTGCATTTTAAAATAACTGCTATCTATGCAGTTATTATGTATGCACATATATTGATGCGTGTGTGTGTGTGTGTTTGAGTAATTACTGTCATTTGCTGCCACCAGTTTCTTAAATATCACACAAAGCTGTTCAACTCAGTTCAACACTTTTCAATTTCCTTCAACTCCTATTTTTGAATATCTTTCCTTCAGTGTGCTTTTTGGGAAGGGAGGGAGCAGAATAAACACCCATAATGAGGTCTTGTTTTCGGAACAGTTCAGTTAATTCCAGCAGAGGAAGAAGGTCTGCTGCGGTCCTCAACGTTAGAGGCTGCCCAGGCATTTCAGGGCTTACTCGTTTTTACAGGGAGCCACATACACAGAGTGGATCCAGAAGATGAGGGGTGTCCCAGATGCAGCCAGCACACCGTCCAGGTGGGATGGGAGGAATCTGTGAACTGAGCCATTAGATGGCACAGATTGCCCTCACAGTTTTGCAAAGGTATCATGTGCTACATACAAGGCTGAGCCAGAGAGCCCTTTGCAAACTTTAAACTATTTCTACAGCCTCAGAGGAGGGGAAAATCTTGTAACCAGTTCACAGTTGTTGTCCCTGCAGTTATTGTGTTTGCAGGTACCTAAACTGCTCATTCAGAAGTTGTATCTGCCATTAAGCTTTTGCAGGCTCAGAGCCTCAAAGGTCAGAAGATAGCTGGGCTAAATTCTTGTCCTGATTAGCCTACATCACCCATCCCTACACATGCACATAGAAAACAAACATTCAGAAACCAAGGAACCTGTTTTTTGTAGAAAAGTCCAAAGTATTGAAACTTATCTCCTTTGACTGGGTGAATCTGGAGTGTTTGTCAGAGATTTTCTAGAGTATTGCTGCACCTCATTAACAAGACAGGTCCCCCGTCATGTTGCAATGCTTGCAGCAAGTCCCAGCTGGCTGCTGAGGTCAAACAGGACTCTTGGCCTATTGTAGAAGACAACTAATAAACCAGCGCTGGCGAAGCAAGAGCTGACACAACAGTACAGATGGACACCCGTTCTTTTTGTCATATAGCCCTTTAGTAGGTATATGTTTTTTATTCCATGCAACTAAATGATAATAGCCTGAAAAAGACCATTAAAAACGAGAAAATCCTAGAACTGGTGTCACTGTTTGGCTTCTTCACTGTCAGTTTGGGATAGCCACAGACAGACTCCTGGAGTGCTTATAACCAGTAAAGGGAATCTGAAGACATCAGAAGGCATATTCACTATCATTTATTACTTGGTGCCAGCAGGGAGCATAGTAAAAGCTACCAAGAAGGAGGCCACCAATGTCAGTGAGTTACTGAGAAATCAACCCAAAAGTCATTCTCCAGTAATAGCTAATGTTGCTGCTGAGCTGTCGCTGCTGAGCGCCGCCTGAACGCGATCCTGGGCAATGTGCTCTAGATGGCCCTGCTCGAGCAGGGGGGTTGGACTAGATGATCTCCAGAGGTCCCTTCCAACCTCAACCGTTCTGTGATTCTGTGATTCTGTGAGTTTATTTCAAGTTTGCAATTTGTCTGAATCTGATTGGCTCAAGTAATTATCTAATGAGTCAGGCCTCCAAGGAGCAACATTTGACGTGCTGGTACAGAAAATATAGCTTTAACTATCAACATTTCATAATCTGAATTTTAAAATGCTAGCTGATCATTTTGAAGCTAGTGATCCATTCTGATAAGATATGTATTTCCTCTATAAATTGTTTTTCCTTTGATCCTCAGGTTTTCCTGAAAGAAAAAGTTTTTAACTTGATTAACAAAGTTTTTCACCCACTTGCCCCATCCTTTTTTTCTGGAGTACTCCACTTGACTTAATTTTTCTCACCTTCTTTTTTGCTGAAAATGCAACTTTAGTGCTATTGTTGGCCCACAATAAGTATCCTCATTATCAGTCAGTCACTATCATCAAGCAATGCAAAAAAAAAAAAAAAACAGAAAAAGGAAAAAAATACAAGCAAACACAGAATAAACATTTAATGACATTTGATGTATCTCAGTCTAGTTCTAGATAAGGACAAGAGAGATCAATATTTTGTATAAAGAACCTCCAAATTACAACATTGCATGGATCTTGTTATATATCTGGCAGAAATCCCTTCTCTAACTCTCAGGGCTTTGCTATCAAGGAGAGGGAGTGAACCTGCTTTTCTGTAACCAACCTCTCTCCTCTTCCCTAAATGGGATAATTTTGGTGGCTCTTTTTTCCCTAGGAGAATTACCATCTGGCCCAAACCTCCCTGATCTGTCCCACTTGACACACAGAATAATTCGCATTTCTTCTTTGGTCTGGTAGGCAAAATCTACCAATTATCACAAGTGGTTTTTCTAGTCTGGGCAGAAGAACTGCCTTGGCCTTTTCTCCTCAGTTTTCAGAAGATTATCATAGGAAGTATAGCTGATAGCAGTGTAAACTATTTAGAAGTTCCAGCTTTCCAGCAAGCTCACGGTAGGGTGAGGACCTAGTTGCACCGTCCGGGAACAGGCCAGGCCCAGAAACAAACCTCACCTGCCAATTCAGGGCAGGTTTAAAAGCAAGGCCGCTCATGTCAAAGCCTGTTATGTGACCATTTTTGTCATCCATTGTTGCCTGGTAGCTCAGCTGAAGGCTGAGGTCAAAGTGCCAGGTCCACACTTCAGCAGAGCCAGGTGCGGGCTGCCTGCTGGTCTTGCAGCTGTCTGTTCCCAGCTCCAGTGAGCCTGGAGGGACTGGGGCCTGCCCAGAGGCACTGAGCAGTTGTCTATTCTCTCTCTGCCTCTCATCCTGCCTCGCAGCGGCGCTGCTCATCACTGATGCCTGTCAGTGGGAACCCCTGACAAACTGCCCACCTCAGATATTATAGTATTAGATTGGAGGTTACTGGGTGATTAGAAAAGTGGTATCATCTTAAATGGAAATGGAAAACATCTTACGTCTGGGTAGGAGCTCTAATTTAAAATGCTGTCAGAATCCAAGTCACTATTCAAAGGGCAACCAAGCACCGAGTATTTCTGTTTTTTACAGTCAAAAGGAAGAACCTTGTTAGTCTGTTTACTTAAACTAATAAGGTGCTGCAGGTATTGCTTCAACAAGGTAAATTGCATTGATTTAAACTCTTCCTGTTTTTTCCTTAATCTATCAGTTGGGTCACAAGAGATGAGATGAAAGATGCTCAGAAAGATGCTCCTCTTTTGGTGGCATAGGAATCCTACTGATGACAGCAGCTGTGCATGGAAAAGGCTAGTTTTGGTGTCCTCGCTCACAACATGGGCAACCTGAGGAGTAGTTAGTCTTTCGTAGGTATTTTACTCACTGCAGTTAGTTTTCCAGTGTTTTATGCATTCTACTTATGAAACATACATCCAGAGTGCCATTCTTGAAACACTCTGATTCTCCATACATAAATCAGAAATTTGAAACTGGTGTGACACTTTTAAGCTTTTGTGACTCACTTCTTGCCAATGGATAGTTTGGTGGAAATCCATCTGACGGTTCTGAAGAAACAATGCCTATAGTTGAAATCACGTTTTGCCAAAAAGGACTTGAGCAGCTAAAATATCACAGAATCACAGAATCACCGAACGGTTGAGGTTGGAAGGGACCTCTGGAGATCATCTAGTCCAACCCCCCTGCTCAAGCACAGTCCTCTAGAGCACATTGCCCAGGATCACGTCCAGGCGGTTTTTAATATCTCCAGTGAAGGAGACTCCACAGCCTCTCTGGGCAACCTGTTCCAGTGCTCTGTCACCCTCACAGGAAAGAAGTTTGTCCTCAGGTTCAGATGGAACTGCCTGTGTTCCATCACCTCATACCTGTGAACGGCTAGGATGTGTCCCGGTGTAGCACTGTAAAGAGGCATCCAGAAAAGCAGCAGGGTATGGTTTAGTTCCAAAATGTTCATCACCATCTGCTAAGAGCTACATCTTAGAAGAGAAAAAAGGCACTGCAGTATAAATCCTTCTTATTCAGAAACACTAAATTTAGGATCCAGAAGGGATTTGCATCTTTCCTCACAGACTTTTGTGTGTGTCTGTGTTTGGATGCGGCAGCTTTCCCTCTCTGCCACTGAAGCTGGCTGGTATATGGTGAGGAGGTCAGCTCTGCTGAGGTACGGGGTCCGAGTCGCACTCATCGTCCCTTCCCCCCGATGTTCATGGATAGCTCTGCTGTCGCCATAATTGCAGCTGGAAAAAGGAATTCTTGTCTCAGCTTTAAGCTTCAAGTGGGCCAAAGAAGCCATTTAATTCCAATAGCCTTGGGCACCGAAATTCAGCTATATCACATTGAGGCAATGGCAGTACTATAGTGAAAAGCCTATTTTTTGATTAAGATATGGAGCTTTTTCCTCTGTGTAGGAAAAAGTCTCTAGCTGCTTTTCTGTATTTAGCAAAACTGTTTAGAAGATTAAATATCAAATTCTTACCTCTTAGGAATTTGCTAGTCACTGCATTAAACGCGCGAGAGTTTCTGAGTATTTTATGCTAACAGTCTTTGGAAATAAGAATCAGAATCTGTTTGAGCTGATTTTAACTATTTCTCAGTGCTCACAGCAGGCTGTACAGAGGCTGGAACTAAGTTTGCCAAACTGTAAGTTTTGGCTTCCAGTGTTTTGCCCCTGTATCCTTGCAAAAGAGCTGTTAGCCCAGTTTTCTCCTACCTGTAAGTATTTGGGAATCGGTTTGTGGCAACCACAATGATCACAGCTGCTTAGCAGAGACATGGATGGTTGTCAGCTCAGTGCTTCGGGAGCTAAGCTATAGCACCTTAAATGGGCCTGCAAGCTACCTCGGTTGTGTAAATCCAAAAAGAGCATGCTAGACAACCAAGAGGCAGGTTATATGGCAGCCAATTTCTGGGGAGCATGCTGAGGCAATGTGCCAGCTGTTGGGGGCTGTCATTTGGACCCTGTTTGCTTTGGCCCAAGGTAGCAGAAGGTGGCCTTGCAACCTGCTGCTTGTGCCATTAGCGGTGGGATTCAGCAGCCAGCTATCCTGCCCCAGGATATTAGTATCCAAAGTTATAAGAAACAACTCCATCCTCAGGGGGAACAGAGCGGTGGAAAGCAGTGGAAATAAGAAAAGGATCAAGACCATTTTCTCATGTGAAGAACCCTGGAACGTGAGAAGTATGAAGTGTTGTTTAAAATGCAATCTTTACTTAGCAGTTAGGCACCGAGTCTGTTACTCTGTAAAGGAGAAATAGGACCATCCTCCAGAGACATCTGCTGAAAGAAAAACGCCTGTAAGCAACTATGTAAAGATACATGAACTTCAATAGTATGTAAGAAACGTAACTGAAAATTAGTGTCAAGGAAGGACTGTTGACACTGTTGGCCTGTTCAATATGAGGTGAAGGTCTGCACACATTTCCTGGCAGAGCAGTCCTCCTTGAAGGCCACCAGCATTGGGAGCAATTTGACCACAAATTAAAACACCTTCTTTCTGCCCTTGCTAGCTTTCAGCAAACTCTCAGGCACTCTGAAGGGAAGAAAAGGAAAACTTGTGGGGTTATTGCTGTAAAAAACCAATACAGAGTGATGGTTCCTGGGGGAGCTGGCTATCACACCAGCTCTACGCTTCTCTCGCATTGAGCTGCTAACTCGCAGCAAAAGCTACAGCTTTGCCACGAGTGCTTTCTGATATTGTTATTCCATGTAAACAACTGTTGCAGCTGCTGCAGAGACTTTAGGGAGCGAGGGTTTTCTGCGAGGGCTGGGCCCGGCTCTGAGCTGCACCGCCATGGTGCCAGGGCCTCCGCGGGAGCAGTCGGCTGCCGCTTGGAAGAAGGGATTTGTCCGAGGGTGGCGATCTGCAGTCCGTCCTGCTTGGTTCATGCAAGGGGACCGGGCCGTTCCTCTTGCTGCAGCACCTTCCTCTTCTAGCTGAGTGGGATGGAGATGGACAAGGCCGGTCAGTTCCTATTTTCTTTGTTGTGTGCTTTTCCACGGGGAACAAGAGGTGAGCCATGAAAGCATTAATCGGACCTCACTTCTTTCTCCTTTGTAAGAAAGCATAATGATGGCACCCGTCTCAGATTATTACTCCTATTGGGGGCATTGACAATTTCTGCCCAGAAAGGAGGACAGCAGTTAATTTCAGTGTGATTTATTTCAGTGTAAAAGTTTTATGCTCCTACTTATGTTCTCCTTTGCAACAGTCAATATATTCTTCTTCTCCATAGAAATCAGACCTGTTATCACTGAAGAAAAAGAAAGCCCCTCTGCCTATCAACTGATTCCTCCTGCCTTTTCTCATCAGCTAATGAAACCTCATTTAAAGTACTGTACACCTCCACAACGCCCAAAATGCTTTCCTCATGCAGAGAAAAAAGCAAATGAACTGTTTCAATAGTTATTATATTATAGTAAACCAAAGAACAAAATAAAAAAAATTAAAATGTATTTTTAAACTGTAGTTAGGTCATCTTTATTTGGAAATACTGGACTAATATTTCGGTGTAATAGCCCTTCCTGTGGAGATTTCCGGGACTTGGGGAAAATTAGGTACACAGTAGGGTCATTTTCTTTCACTCCAATATAGCGGATTTCCCCTGAGCATGGCCTTTGGTTCAGTTAATATATGAGACTGCAACTAACTGTCTGATAAAATACCAATGGCTACCAATAAAAGAGCCTCTTTTTTTCATTTGAGTAACAATTTGGATAACTAAATGAATTCTCTTAACACTTTCCAAGTGAGAATGAAGATGAAGATGGATAAAGGTGAGAATCACTTTTCTGCAGTATATGCAGTTTAATTATGGCCCTGATTCAGCAACGTATGTAATCTGAATTACTTCTGCCCGTAAGGCTATGTTAAATCCCACCTGAGGGAACAAAATTCTGCTTTCACAGTCCACTGTAAAACTCTTCCAGTTAACCTCAACCATATAGCTACGTGTTGGTGGGAAGGTAAATTTGGCCCTGAGAAGTGATCCACGCCAGGATGTGTAGCGAGATGCAATTCTTGCATTGAAGCTGAAGCTGTTACAATTGACACGTACAAAGAGAAGCCAGAACTACTCAAAAAAGAGCAGATGTAGCAATTTCTTTCTCCAACATCGTTCCAAAGTTGTTTGCAAGCATAATGTGGGAAAAGTCATGCCACTCCCAACTCACATGTGCTCCTCTGCCCTCGGATAACCTGCAGACAGCAGCACTCTGCTAGACAGTCTGATGTGTGCTAGAGCTTCAGCAGCTCACCTGCAGTAACATCCATAATTTGTAAGTAAATTAGCTCTACTCCTACATATACACTGATACCCTATAACTGACAAAAGATGACTGAGTGCTTTGCAATTCACATACAGTACGGCTTTATCATCCGTAGCAGAAACATGATTTACTTGTTAGCAGAATGTAGAACAATGGCATCCCACTACATATCTGCATATTGGGCATTGTGGTGGTGTACAGTACTTTAAATGAGTTTTCATTTGCTGATGAGAGACGGTGGGAGGAAGCAGTTAATAGGCAGAGGGGCTTTTCTTTCCTCCCATCCCTAAAATATCTTACACTTTGCAAGTGGGGTCTGGCACAATGGAAAATTTCTCATGCTCCCGTTATGGAAAATATGACAGCTGATTTTCTAAGCCCAAATCATGTGCGGGTTCGTGCACTATGGAAAAAAAAAAACATAGAGAATGTTGCTGGCTTAAGCTTTGAATAAATCAGCCTGATTTCCTATTGTGTGATTGGCTATGTTATTGGTGACAAACTGAGAGAACCCAATTTCTCACTGGACAAAGAAACTACAAAGCCAAGGAGTATGCCACCTAAGTGAAAGTTTATCTTAAGTACAGTAAGTGACCAACTTCATCCACTAAGATGAATTTTACTCCATGTCACTGACATTTTGATAGGTTATTCATTGTTATTATTGTATTTATCTACTATTAATTTGGCTAAGACAGGCAGGTAAGAAAATATGATATAATGAACCACTTAAGCTAGTGGTCCCAATCCTGCAAACATTTGCCACGCTTACTGGGCACTGTGACAAATCTAAACATTTCAAAATCATTATTCATGGAATTCACTTTAAAATAATAGGATTAAAAACCAACCAGACAACAAACTATACATTTTAATTTGCTGTTTTGCTGCTGAACAATCAGGGTGCAAATTTTCAAGTTTCTCTCTGCAATATTAAAGAAATCTCTCAGCTTTTAATAAAATGTTGGATTCTCACATAATCCAATATTTTTCAGAAAGAGGGTCAAAAAGAAGAACTATTTGATACTTTGCAAGTGAGAATGAAATTCAGACTTGGTGAGTTTTGTTCTCAGCTGTGAATTTCAGGGTTTAATAGCACAGATTATTTTGCATTGAAGTATGCCTACCTATTGGCCGTTAGTCTAGGCTCAGATGAACAGCAGGCATCAGTTCATTATTGAAGCATGGATTTTTGGCCTTAGTTGCTCCATTGGGGTGATTTATGCTCAAAGTTGGACATCCTGTTGGATGGAGAACATGTAAGTGTCCCCTGTTATAAAAAACCTGAAGTGAGGTGACCTTTGGTAAGAACCCACTCTCATGTAAAAGCCAAGAGGACACAGCGTGGTTATTATGATAGTGTGTTATTATGTTTTAATAATTCTTCTAGGTAATGTGCATAGTTATTCATGCTCTGCCTTGGCACCAAGTGAGGGATTGTCACTGGTAGGGTATGAGGACAGTCACGGACCAGTAGACTAAGATGTTCAAACCTGCCAGTCTTCTGAGGAAAGGAGGATGAAGGTAACGGAGCGTCCGATTGCTGATCTAGCCTGACATCCCAGAGTGTGTACTGCCAGTCAAAGAGCCTGAATGTGAGATGTTAAAAACTTTCTGTCATTATATGTGCCCCTGGGAAAGGAAGTGCCCAGCTCCGGGATTAAGGAACGAGGTATTAGGACAACTGTCCCTCCGACCCCTGCGGCTGAGGGTGAAGGCTCAGGCAAAGGTGGGCGCCTGGAGGAGACAGGGTGGCCAGGATATAGGACTGTTGGAAAGACTTTAGCTTTTGTAAAGAAGAGGCAGTATTCCCTGAGAAAATAAGGGTCCATCTGATGCAGTGAGGTCAGAGTGTTACTGGGTACGGACTCAGCAAGCTAGGAAAGAGGGTGGGTAATGTAAGTCCCCAAACAGGGCACTGAAATCCATAGGAATGAAAAGAGAGAAGAAAGAAGACAGTGGGATGATCATCTTAAAAGTCTATACGCTAATATAAGAAGTATGAAAAACAAATTGGAAGAATTTAATTCATAATAAAAATTATTACTTAACTGGCAATATAGATTTGATAGGTTAAGGAACATGATACATTTATGATTTATTTGGGAAGGGGACAGAGATGCTATCAAGGCATGCATGAAAGATGCATATGCCTGCTCTAGACTCCAGAAGTCAAATGAGCTACTCAAAGTCTTTCAGCATAAAAAGAGGAAGGGAGAGAGCCCTGCCACGATGGAGGTCTCTTATCTCGTTCTCTGAACTGTCTCAGTTGTTGGAGCAAGGTGGGGACAACGTTGTGGCTCAAAAGGTGAGAAATACAGCTAAAGGAGAAGGCTCCTTTAGATTTCATTTCTGTCAAGTGAAGAGGAATTTGTCCAGAATGTGAAGGGAGAAGGAAACTTGGTGATAGTGATTGTAAAGGCTGGTATTCCTGGCACTTATGGAGAAAAGAAAGGAAAGTGGTAGAATAAAAATAAAGGATTTTAAGAAAGTGCACATCACTTAACTTGGGGAATTGAGAGATGAGCAAGACAGGGAAGGAAAAGGGAGTGTAGAAGGAATTTCTTAAAAAGGTAATCTCAAGGAGACAAGCACAGATTGTAAGGAGATGCAGGAAGTGTAGTAAGGAATCAGTTTTGCTAACTCGTGAGTTTTTCAGTGACCTGAAAATTATTCAGTGTGGAAAGTAGGTCAGCTTACTGAGGAGATATATATACTATCACATACACATGCTAGCACAAATGAACAAAGACAAAATCAGAAAGGCCAAGGCATAGAATAAAGCAGAATTAACAGATGTAACAAGAAAAAAGATTAGAAAAAAATCTTGAAAGAACATTTACAAGAATATGAAGGCAAAGAGAAAAATGGCACACTGCTAGGAGCAAAAGAGGTTAATATTATATATAGATAGGGAATCAAGCCTTGTGAACAGGGAAGAAGCAGTGGATTTCTTTATACTGGCTGTAGCAACGCTTTTGACTCTGTTTCCCAGGAGATTTTCATAAGCAAGTTAAGAAGAGATAGTCTTATTGAAACTACCGTGAAGTTGTACAACTGGCTGGAAAAATCATACTTCTAGAATAAATGACAGGTGAATTTGTGCTAGGATTTCTCCAGGGTCTGGTATCATTCAATATTTAAGGGTTTGGACACTAGACAATGGAGCCCTCTTGTATAAGACACAGGCTGGAGGACAGGACTGGAATTCAAAATGATTTTGAAGAATTGAAGAAGTGGTCTGAAACAAATAGCATGATAATGAACACTCAAAGTACATCATTTAGCCAGTAAAATTCACTGTACAAATACAAGATAGGAAATGATGGACTAAGCAACTGCTATTTAGTATGGGTGCTGGGGTGCATATGAGCATACGGGTGCACAGCACCTGAGTCAGTAATGTTGCACTACTATGAAAATAAACTTCATAGCAGGATGAAGGATGAAGGAGCTGTATGGAAGATGTTAATTACTCCTTCTGTCCTGTTTGTAACGAATGAAGTATTAGCTCAGCCTTAAGTCTGAGCAAATCCAGAGCAGAAGCATCAAGATTAAAGGCCACAAGTTCAGATTTATTAGAGAAGACTGAAAGAACTGGGGTTGTTTAGACTAGAAAAGGCTGAAGAGAAATATGATAGCAGTTTTTATATTTATTAAATTGTTCTACAGACCATGGATCACGGGATGAGAAGTAACGGTTTAAAAGGTGCCACATGGAAGATTTAGGTTAAAAAATACTGTTTTCAAACTATGAGATTAGCTAAGTGCCAGAGCTGCCTGCCAGGGGAAGCTGTGGAGTCGCTGTCACTGGGAGATTTTAGAGACAGGTTAGAAAAACATCTGCAATGAATGACTTAGTGCAGCTGATCCTGCCCTTGGGGCAGGGGATGGACTACATGGCCTCTCAAATACCCTTCCAGGTCTATTTTCTGTGTTTCTATGATGACTTAAATATTCCCTGTAATAAGAATGGTTGTCACAAAGAGTTTTCAGAGAGGTGACATTTTCCCTGTAAGAATTATGACTGCATCTATAAGAAGAGTGACCAGAATACCTAATAACTCATACAGTTAAAAATATCTTAAGGAGCAGAAAAATGAGAGCACTTAACATCATCTAATACAGCCTTGAGGGGGCATAGAAGCAGATTTGTTTTCCAGATGTGACGTGTAGAAATGGCCTTTTTCAGACACAAACAATACATCTATCGCATTGATATTTCAAAGATGGGAAAATGTTTAGCGGAGAATATTTTTAAACGGAAAGTATTGGCTCATCAGAGTTCATTCTGAAAACGGTTCGTTCTGCTTTAATACAGACAATAATTAGGAAAGGCAATAATCAAAATGTGCCCATCTCACAAGACTTATAGATCCAAGAAAGCTAAATTGCAAGTACGGCAGAGTGGGGACCCTTAGTCTTCCCCATGCGGTGGATCCCTGCTGCGTCAAACCTGCATCAAAATGGCTTTGCGGAAAAGCCAGTGCGACCTCTGTGAACCAGGTCTGTCTCACTGTTAAGGACCAGAGGGGATGGCAGTGGTCAAGTACCAGAAAGGTGCTCGTTGATTTTGTGCTTGGATTTTGACTGAAATTATATTTGTCTCTCATAGTGGAAAACGACTGGAGCAAGAAATTTGTTCTAGTGTCTTACTTACCTTCTGTTGTGAAGAAAAACCTATTCCTCTTTCTGATTATGTACTGCATATATACATACTGCCACTTAAACGCTAACACAATATTTTGATACCTCTCTGTGATAAGATCTATTGAAGTAAAAGAAAGGCAGTGGATTAGAGACTGAATGATTGAAATCAGTAGACTAAAGTTGAAAATGTGTCTTGGACTTAGATTGTGTGTGAGCTGTCTCTATCTGAAAGGAGGGATTTTTTGGTAAGGTTAAAACAAGCTGAGAAAGGCGGATGGAAATCACGTCCCTGGCTCACTATGACATTTTGCTACAGGCAAATATTATTAGCATGATTATCTATACCAAAGCAAAACACAAAAGCTTATTTAGTTGCCACAACTCAAACAGAATTCCTCATTAAGAAATTATCTGGAGATTGGTATAGGAGATGAAAGGCCTCATCTTCACCGTTTATATCTGCTCCCTTAGTCGGTCAGATTTTCTTCTTCCTCATGTTAGCTGTGCAGTTGAATAACTTCAAAGAAATCTGTTGCACTATATCGGATATAGGTCCAATACTGGAAAAACAAAGTGCTTCTGTAAGTTTACGTACAGCGAGCATTTCCATTGATTTCAGGGGATTGCCCAGTGTATAAAGATAAGTGTACACACAAATCCTGGCATGATTAGGGTCTTACAATGGTCCTTATCCTTACTGCAAAGGACAATAAGGCCTGCTCTTCCCAAAAGCTTTATCAGTGGTCATAAACAAGAAGTCAGGCTTTTATTTTTGTTTTATTTTAGGCTGTTAATGCCTTCTATACTCCCTGGCAAAAGAGATGATCAAAAGCTATGCAAAGGGCCAGGAAGCACTTGCTATAATTGTGCTCATTGTTTATAATGTACACAAGTGAGTAATCTTACAGAAGTACCCCACTGAAAGGGGACCGCTTTTTTTTTTCTTTCTCAAGCTCTGCTTGGGAAATTATTCCCAGGAAAAAGCTCTCAAAAAAGGTAGATGTCTGTAGCAGATACAGACTCACATCTGAATGCTCTGCTAGGGGCAATTGCGCAGAATAACTTTCATTTCTCAGACACACAGGAGATACCTACCAGATGCCTGTCTGAAAGCCAGCAGAGACAGATGGGGCCCTGGATGGGCTGCAAGGCCATGGCCAACCCCGTGGCCGTCGGGTAGGAGTCCCGCTACAAGTCAGGGGTGGCTGCATGGTACCTGGAGCCCTCCAGCCAACCTCCCTATCATTTCTGTGCTAAATACCATAGCAGGAAAGAGGGTTTGAACCAGGAACACAAAGGACGTTTGCTTTGCATGTGCACATGTTCAAGAAGGTTATCGGCTTCCTAGGATGACTGTGCATGTATTTGCACTGGGAATACATACAGTAGGACCATTACTCTACACCCTTAAGTACAAGAAAATGATTTCTGGTAGTTATGCACAGCAGGATACTTTTCAATGACTATTTGCTTCTGGATAGCCTCTTGTGCTGTCCAGCATTGTCATTTGGTTGGGTCCTTCCTCTTGCCAGTTGATCAGCTGGGGAGGATAATGCAATGGCTAGTATTTTCTCTGCCTCCTGCACCATTTGCACAGAAAAGAAATAGTACTAAGCCAAGTAAGTTTGGATAGCTAGTGAGACTGATAATATCCCAAAGAAAAGTATCAATTATTAATACAAATGGCATCAGATAGCAAAAATTCATGCATATGAAATTAACTTACATTTAAATTTGGGACACTTCTGTTTTCTCTAGCATGAAAGTTTGTCTTTAATGGCCTATTAGTGTTTAGTTAATGCTACATTAGCTGATTTTGAAAGTACAAAGAAATCACTTAAAGTCCAGACATTATCTCAAGAAGAAAATGAAAAAGGAAACATGTACAAAAAAGGTGCTTACTTTTTTTCTTTTCACTATCCATCTCATATAAGAAAATTCATTAGATGTAGAGTCTATAAAATAATGCTTAGCACTTCGCAAAAGATCATGGCAAGAGTAATTCTGTAGTGCGATAGCAAGGGAATTAAACCAGCCATTCACATTAACAATAACGAGTATTCAACATCTAATCATCTATATACTGGGTGAAAATTTTCCTCTGAAACAGCATGTCAATGTTTTTCCCCTTTGTTGTAATGAGTTTGTAGAAAGAAAGAAAAAGAATTTTAATGAAATGCTAATGTAGTACCTGCAGCTTTATCTGCTATTTTACGTAACATGAAAAGGAATTATTTTAGAGAGCTATATATACATCATATAAAAATAATTTAAAAAGCATTTATTGGATCCATGGTTAGCTAGTAGCCCCTAGGTCGCTTTATAATATAGGCCTCCAAAAGCTTAAGGTAATGGGATGCAACAGCCTAGATGGATAGAAGTCATGCTAACAGGAAATTATAAGTGGCAAATAACGTCAGGGATGATAGGTGACTTTCCTCTGCTAGGCCTGGCTAGAAGTAGCCTCCTCACAAATGAACAGTTCAGGTTAGCCTGCTAACTGTGTATGGGCTAAGATAGCGTCAGAGCTGACGTAAGACAATAAAACGAAGGCTCTGCTCGGAGCAGGTTGTCTCTGAACACTGTACTCCTGGAGCAGGCAGAGGCTCTGCCCTGCAGACCCACTGAGGGTCTTTTCACAATGTAGACCCTGGAACCCAAGGTGGGCAGCCTCCAGCTAGTGAGTGATCAAACTTGGAAGGCAGGATTCATCGGAAATAAGATTTCTTTCTATCATACTAAAAATCAGTAGAGATGAATTGCCTACCTATATATATTCCTTGCTTCTTATTTGTGTGTATTATTTTTTACCTACTTAATGACTACTATGTATGGTCAAAACACACTTTTAAGCATATTACTTCTAAATACTCATTTCTCTGGCAAAAGATCCTTGATCTTCCTTTGTTTTCCAATTAATATCTGGAGAAATAGAATATTTCTCCTTGTTTATATTTTATATTTTATTTTTCCTGTATGTTTGTCTTACATCTGAAAAGGTTTACATTAAAATACAATCTTCACTCATGAAAGGTAGGCTTCCTGTTACTAAATTTTAGCCATTTAAAGTTTAGTAACTTGTCTGTGCTTGTTGCCTGTCTTATCCATGGGAGACGGAGGCCTCTCTGAAGGGCAGCTCATTTCATTTGTCTCAGATGCCTTCTTTAGATCAGGATGAATCACTGAGTCATGGGAGGTCTAACATCTCTCTGCTTCGATTTTAGAGAGTGCCTAGGTAACTCCTTTATACCCAGTGCCTACTTTTGAGTTGACCAAAGTTAGGAGAGTAGATTTCTTCCTGCACTAATTATATTCCTCTACTGAAATGGTTATTTTATAGGGACATCACGCACAGTTGCTGACACAAGCCTCGATATGTATTTGTTCAGGAGAGGACATACGGCTAATCTGGACTCCTTGATTTTCCCAGACTGCATCGGCACGATCACATCTGTGTGGTGCTGAAAACTCTGCAGTGGCAGGGGTCAGGTCCTATTTAAAAGACTTCTTCGCAGCCCTGACTATGAACGTCTCTAAGCATATGGCTGTGTGCAGATGCAATATGACCTGTATTGCTCGCAGGACAGCAGGTATTTCTGTAGCAACCACTTGCCTTCAGGTAGGCTCCGTGAAGGGTTGGGTTGGGTGGAATAGCCCCCGAGCCTGAGCTGTTACAAAAACTTCAGTTTCGCCTTCCTGCCACATGCACAATAACACACCTCGTATCTTTTCTGGAGGGGGAGACTGGTAGTTGGTATTACAATCTAAATTGTATAGTAAGTGGGCTCCCCTTGCTGTTAAACAAGCATAAATGTGTTGCAATTATATAATGATCCTCTTTACAGTGACTTCTGCCTGGTAATAGCAAAGTATTTCACAAACATCAGGGCAAAATTTATTCTGAGCAAGGGTGTAACGTAGGGTCTATGTACTGCTTAATTCTCACTCGTGCTTTCAAAATAAGACATAAGCAGCACTTAAGAGGTACAAAGATCCTGGACTGGCCTTTTGACTTTTACTGACTAATTTAGTCTCAGCCTGTCAGTGGGGATTTTCTAGGTCATCACAAGCATAAGGAAGATCTGAGAACAGAAGCCTGTTCTCAGTTCCTAAACCCCCAAGACCATAAATGCCCCAGTATGTAAAGATGCTCTCTCCCTACCCTGGAATTGTTAAATGCCTTCTATAAAAGTCCTTCAGATCTCTTTTTTAAAGCACTTCTACAGAGTTCAGGAGGTTCTTGATAGCTTGTTACCACTTCTGTAAATTGATCTCTGATGGCTTCCTCCCTGGCTACGCATTTCTCAGCTGCTCTCTTGACAAGTCAAACAGCAGGAATCTGCTCATCTTCGTGCTCCCTTAACTCTCGTAGGGTGCAATTCTTTTATCACAGAGACGTAAACACAAGCTTTCCTGTTTCTCCACCACAGCACACTTTCTAACTGATCGTTACCAGAAACAACAGGGTATTCTCTCTAACAACAATTTCATTTGCATTTAACTATGCTATATTAAGCAATTATATTGAAACTGACACTAGAAAACATAAAATAGTTCTGGATTGATTAAGATGGTAGCAGTTCAGTTGCTTTTTAACGTGGTAGATTCTGCTGTTTATACATTTCCAAATGTGCATGTACGGCATCTCATGAGAAGCAGGAAGTGGCCTGTTTTTCACTTTCTATGTAATAAGGATGTTCTAAACTTGTTTTCTTACTTGCAGGGACTAGCTTCATTTACCTTCCCGTAGTTCCAGTTTCTTTTTTTTTTCCCCAGCTACCTGCCTATCTCTTATTTTCCTAAACAAACATTACTGTGTAACGCTACAGGAAATAGTCTTCATGCTATCTTCTAGCAGATGGAAATAGGTAGGTAGGTACTCTTGTTAAAAACATAAATTGCGAAATAAGGTTCCCTGTAAAGCAGTGTTGACAACAACCTACTTTCAGTTCATTTCTTATCTGCCCTTAATGATCAGTGTTCCAACCTCCCTCTTCTTTTGAAGCCTAATGTAAAGCCTGCTGAAGTCAGTGAGTCTTCCCATCGATTTTAGTGGTCTTTGTCCCCTTTGGCTAATGCCTTGGGTCATTTAGTATCAGTCAGTCTTCCCTATTATTTGCTTACTATAGTGTCAAAGATCCTGAAAGCTAGCATGACCCAGAGGAGGCAAGGCTGCTGGCGTCTCTCAGCCTGTACGACAGGGTGACAGTCCCTATGCTCTTTTCCTGGACGCCAGCAAAGGTAGTTGCTGGACAACCTGCAGCTAACAATTCGCGCTCTCTTAGAAGTTATGTCAGGACACTGCTCCCAAGCTATTTTGCAGCCTGTTTATAAGCATTGCAACTTACCTTACTGGTAGAGGTCTGCCCCATCAAAGCCACAAATTCAGTTATTGAACTTTGATGTCCTTCACGCACCATATGGTGTATGTGTGGAGGAAAAAGGAGCAGAACTGCACTGAAGGGTGCATGAGCATTGAATGCCATTGTAGAAGTACAGTGAGTTTGCAGACTCCACTATTTCTCAAGCACTTCTCATTATTAATTCTCCCCAGTCCCCAAAATAAATAAAATAGCCAGTAACCTTTTAAACTACTGAGTATCACTATTGCAAGAATAATTTTATAATGTATCAGAAGGGTTTGAATCCAAAAAAATCTGCATTTGAAATGATGGGAATATAACGAGAACTCAGGAACACAGCAGACTTGTATTAAAAATACCCATTCGGGAAAACTCAGTATAATAAGCAAAAAATATATATTTTCCCATGTGCAACAAAGAAGAATTCTTTCCCAGTTTATAAACCTCTTCTCTTTATTAAATTCCCTGATCAAGTACATGATCAAGTATTACACTGCACAGGAGCTTTTAAATTTCTTGGTACCATTTGCAGGATAGCCAGGAGTGCATCAGTTAGTTAGAAATACATTATCCTTTTGCTTTTTTGTGAAGCTGCGGTGGCTCAGCGAAGGAATCAGGAGCCAATTCTATAGCTTCTGTTACACAGTTTAGGTAGAAGCTTTCTTCTGCTGGCACTGGCCTGACTTTTACTTCAAGAAAGTACTTATCTCTGGGAGCATACCAGGAAGGAAGCTATAAAAATACTTTTGAGGATCTTGTTAAGTTTTAAAGTGGGAGACAAAGAATAAGTCTCTGTGGATACTTCAATACATTCCAGAAACTCACCCAGTCGGCCAATTGCAAGTACCCTGTACCAGAAACAGAGGGAGATTAGTCTTGACTTTTATCTTTAAATTTACGGCTCTATTTTCCCTGTAGCTTTCCTGTTACTGCACTTTTCTGTAATGTTCAGAAAGATAACTTGGTCATGTTTTTCAAGGGAAGAAAAGAAAAGCCATCACATTATTTCTTAGGAAATATCTGTTGACCTCCAGTTGGCCCAGTAACACGTGCATAAAACAAGCATGGTTTTATAGCACAGGAAGGCAAATCAATAGAGAGTCTGTTTCAGAATTAGCAAACAAAGATTTAACTCATATAAACTTCAGCTCCAGAGGTATTTATAAAAAGGAAATGGAAATTATTAGACAGCTTTAATGATAACAGAAAGTGCTGTTTTCCTTACAGTCTTCATATGGGAAAATCGCATGTGCATGTGCATAATTCTGTACTTCACATTCTTGCACTCTTGTTTTTCGTGTGGAAAGGGAACTACACACATAACTGTGTGTTCCAATGGCAATGTTTGACAAAGCAGTATCTGAGGTCTATCTGAGGTCTCTGTGGTACATAGCTGTCAGCCAGAAAGACTCAGTGAATATAATAGACCTGAGGGACCTGTAAGATTTGCTCCAAACCTTGAGGACTTACTTGTTACCATCCAGCTAGGTGTAAGCTAGCTCTGACATTTGCTGGAGAGGTTATGGCCAGCTTTTAAAGAGATTGATGGTGAGATGAGAAATAATGATCCAAGCACCTAGGTGTTCACTTTAGGGTGACCAAATTGCTTGCCAAACTCTCTCCGGACTGTGTTGAATAAATCGGTCCACTGACTGTAAGGGAAGCTAAGACACTTACAGCTTGATTCAGCTGCCTAAACAATGGCATCTAATGCAACTTGTATCTGATGCCCTGGGCTATCCCGCCGGCCTCCACCAGCTGCTTCAGAGGGGTATGGGCACCCACAGATCACACAGGCCACTTCAGGCAGCTCAGCATGCAAAAATGCTCAGCATTTGAGCAACTCCAATTGCACTAGAAATATGTAGTCAAGCAACTGGCTGAATCAGGCCCATAGCTCTCACGTAGATTCTCAATTTGGAAGTCACAATCTTGAACGGAATTAGATGAATTCCATGTTTTGGAATGTTCCAATAAACCATATACCCAACTCAGCCTGTTTCTGAAGTTTAGCCAAGGAAGTGCCAGAGTGCTGTTGACCGCTGCCGAGTTTTCATTTCAGTGCCTACTATGCAGCACTAGATCAGATTTGCTGAGGTTTTGGTGCAAACCTAATATAGGTGTAGATTTCTAGCACGACTGCTGAGCTTTGCAGATAATGGTTTTTACTCATTTTTATAGAGCGGAATGAATATGACATGATAGTTTACAGAGACTTAAAGACAAATCCCTGCCCCAAGAAGCTTAAATGATGTAAGGGGTTTAAAATGGATTAATTTCTATTGCTTATGGGAACCTTAAGGTGTATAGCTCTTGCTTCTCTGTTCATTTTTACCCAACTCTCCCTTACCTTTTTGTGAGACTGGACACACAACGTGCTACCAGTTCCTGGAGAGCAGAAGCTAGTTGCAGCCTGCACTGCTGAAATGTAGTGTGTTGAACTAAACTGTGTCTTTAAACCTCGAGCCAGACGGTGGAAGGCTGTGGGAAAAGAACTGAAGCTACTGTGAAAAACCATCTTGAAAGTGACGGGGAAAGAATCACAGATGGGAGCTCACACACGTTCAGATGGGCTATGAGCCCTTCGTGTGCTGAGCTGCCAGTCCTCTGCAGGCTCTGCACCCTTTGCTACTCACGGCTTAGCTTGTGCAGAGCCATAGGAAGGAAGAAAGGGCACACAGCTCTCTCTCCTCACCTGGACAGCTACAGAGGGCCTCAGTACACAGCACGCTATCTAAGCTCGCGGTAGCAGTCTGCTTTTTAAAGCGTTCCATAAATAGACCTGCTTGGCAAAGCAATAAAAAAGTTATACTGTGGAAGCATAGAGCTTATAGACAGTCCAGTCAGGTACGCTGGGGAAAGCTTCAGCCAGCAGCCAGTCACAGAACCATTTCTCATATTTGCCAAAAGGGCAAGAGTACAGTAATTAAAATGTGAATTTTAAATTTTGCCATACTCATCGTTCACTTCTATATTTAAGTGTGATGTGAGCAGTATGTGCTTCTACTTCACAGCGACTGCCTTTCCTCTCCCCTCTCCCTCTTAAAGCAAAAGTAGGAATGAGCAGAGCTAAGGAAGCATTAAAAAATATTTCCTAATCAAGTATTCAGTCAGCTTTATAAGTTAATTTGATCCACATCTATTTTAAACCACTTGCTGTTCAAGAACTCAGACTTTTCTACGACAAAATGCTCATTCAAGGTGAATTAAAACCCTTTAGGCTTCCATACAAATAGCAAATGTTAGCCTACCAACAACATACAGTCACCTTCACCTTCATATTGACCTTGGGAGAAATTTGCAAGCCTGTGACTACAGCACTTTATGAATATTTCCTATGGAGAAACATACCTTTCACCAAAGCCCAAGGCAATTACGACCTAAACTGTAGGACGCTCTCAATGTGACTATATGCACTCACTGAATTACCTTGTGTGTAAGGTATCATAAAAAAAGATCACGTATGTAAACAACAGAAATTTGAGAATAAACTTCTTTACTTTAGAAATTATTCTCAGAAAAACTCTTTACCTACCCAGAAGCTTAGGGGAAAATGGTCTAACTTTTTTTCTTGTCTCTTCCTAAATTTTTGCCCTTTGATGCGTGCAGAATTCAAGTGAAATTTTTCAGCATCTTCTGTCAGCTGAACAGAGAAAACATGATGCACCATTATCTACCTACACAATAAAGTAATGGCCCTGGACTTGGAGTACTGAATACAAAATACTCACATAAAATTGCTTATAATCAATCCCCCATAGTCATTAACATTTTGAATAATTAATAAATCCAAGAAAATCACAATCTGCTCAAAGACAATCCATGAAAAAAGGCTAAGACCGCCAAACAAGTTACTCATTGTAAATTATTGCTAATGCAGTTACATCACATAAAATGGAGCACACAGCCCTTCAAGAACCAAATGTTTCCCTGGCCTTTCTAATGCATGGCAAACGGATGAAATGAAGCACGCAGAGAGAACTAAAAGGGGAGAAAGCTTGTAGCGATGGGATATTATCCTCAACATACATGACATTTCATAAATCTAGAGCATTGAGAGTCCTTGTAAGTAGAATAATAAAAAAATAATAAGACAACACTAGAGCAAGGTGTATGCTAAGGCCAAAATGAATGTCAGTATGCATTTTCATTAGGCACAGCTGGAAGGTCTGAGAATATGTTGTGTAACTGAATCTATTAAAATTAAACTGTGTGATAACCGCTGACACAGCAATTGAACTGCTTATGCCAAAGGTGGATAATAAGAGAGCTTCGCAGTTGGTGTACAACAGCATACACCCATAAAGAGACCCACCAGTCAATGTAGTCTAAGGTTTTCAGAAGCGTTTTTAAATAATCTTCAGAGACCGAAAAATGGGCAACATTGAAAACTACCGTTAGATTTATAAACTGCTGCCAAATCCTTTGTGATACATGAATGACACCATTTACTGAAATGCAGCATTTTGTTCCACAGTATACTATGGAAAGTAACAGGTACAATAAAGGTAATAGCTGAGAAGCTCTCCTCCTCCCAGTCTTTTGTTAATAAAACATGGAAGCTAAGCAGATGTTGCCTTATAAGTGCAAGACAGAGCAGGGACTCTCATTCTTAAGAGTATTTTTATAGTGCTTTGTCCTACTGTCAGATATGAAATGTGTGCAGGCTGTAAATGGGTAACTCAACATACTTCTTCCCCGGGATAATTTCAGTGTGTTTCTATTAGTCATACTCTATTCCAGATACGTATTTTTTTGTTCATATCTAGCTATCCTGCCAGCACCGGCTTTAGGCATTAGCATAGAACATAATTACAGAGGAGAAAAAAAACTGCTAGCGTGACCGAAAAGCCTTGTCCTCTCTTCACTGCCTGGTTAAGCCCCAGCTCAGGTGGTTATTGCTGCCATGAGAGGGGTGCACCGGATGGAAAGGCAGTGGGGAGCTGCTGCTCTGCTCTTCCCTTCTCTTTGGTGGCAGCAAGCCCAGCCCTGCAAGGGTTTTCCAGCCCTCTAACCCTTTGCTGCCTCCTTTTCAGGTTTATCCATCCGTTCACACATCCCTCTCCCCATGCTATGCACTCTCTCCCTTTGTGCCCATGCTGCTGGGAAGCCTTGAGCGCTCTGGGCTGTTCTACCAGACCACAAAACCGAGCGGGAAGTGGTTCTTAGAACTCCACTTCGGCTTCCAAACCTTTGAAAAAAGTGTCCTAACATCTACCTTTCATTCCCAAAACATAAGACATCATTTTTGAGATGGACTTTCCCCTGACTAACAAGATTTCACATAATTTCTCCAGAGCCGTAAGGAGTACCTTAAAGACAACAAAAAAATAACCCAGCTTCTTTCCCATCAAACGCCAGTAGCAAATCCTTTTATAAACTTTTCCATGGATGTAAGATCCATGGAATCTTGCCACTTGGCTGATTCTTTAAAAAGGAAAAGAACTCTGTGAGGGTAGCAAAGAGCTATCATGCCTCTGAGTGAATGGAAACTGAAGTTGGAGGTCAATAATCTTCACTTTCAATGGATATGTCTACATCATGTGCTGGACCAGAGGATCTATTGGAGTCAACCATGGCTCTCTCTTTGTTTGTGCAACTGGATTTCTTTCCAAAAGTAACTACTGGGCACACAGGGGATGGTGCACACCAAGTCAGATGGCAACATGCAGGCCAGCTGTCATCCGTCTCTGAGGATCTCCCCGCATAGCTGGAGGGACACAGCCAATGCACCCGCTCTGCGTTTGGAAAGAGCGGCCATGCAGGAGAGTGCACAGAGATAAAGGTTTACTTCAAAAGTAATCAGGACAGAGATTTCCAGCTGCTCCGGTGGTCAGGTTGGGAAGTGAGGAGGAGCAGACAGCAGCTGAACACTTCACAAATCCAGCATTGCTTTGAAGTGGGTATTCTTTCCAAGGAGCAGAGCAGTGGCATTTGTTTCCCAAAGGCCGATCAGAGATAAGAGTATGCTCTCTTTTTTTTGGAGACATATGTGCACATACTGGAAGATCACCCTTAATTGCCAAGGAGTTAAGACAGCTCTGTTTTACCGGAGCTTCTGCCATGGTGTTGCAGTAATTTTTTTTTCTTGATGTTTTATTCTGCAATGAATCACTGTAAAATATGGTATTTGCAATATTCTTGGCTGTCTGGAAAATTCCAGCTAATATCACCTCATTTTCAGCCTTTACAAAAGAAAAATAAGATGTGGAAGAATAGGTAGAATTAAAAGATCAGAAATATATCACTCAAACATATTTAGCTTGTTCCGGGCACTGCTAAGGTCTTTTCGTTACAACCAAGCTGGAAGCAAGATGAACCAACAAGCTATACACCAAAACTAGTTTACAAAACATCTGTTGAAGAACTGGAGAGAGTGAATGAATCAGTGTAAACCCACATCTATTCACAGATGATTCTGAAACAGAAGCAAAGATATTATTTTTACTGAATTAGTTATTCCCTATGAGTCATTTCTTGGCTTCTGAAAGCAGAGTGCTATTGCTAAGACAACGTGACGTGCCCACTGCGGACGCGAGCTGCAGCAGGCCGATATGGCTGGTATGCTAACATGTCCTCCCCTTCTGAATGACTGAAAGAAAGAGGAAGAAGATAGAGGGGGGGGAGAAAACCAGGAAAAGGAGGGAGACAAATTGTATACAGGGTGGAAAAGCATAGTAGAGAGCTCTGTGCATTATCAGTCCAGGCAGAGGGGCCATAGTACAAACTCTTGATCGATGTGGAGTGTAACGGGTAAACAGGAGATGGACTGACCACCAAAGCTGCTCTGTAGCCTACAGAAGCCCAATAGTGCATCCGTTTCAGGCAAACTGGGGCCTCTGCTATATGTGAGTATTAAACACTTGAGCTGTCTTTGAGCGGGGTCTCTGTGCATAGCCCTTTTTGTCTTTATTCATTGGGTGCAGTTTCAATTCTCTTTGCTCTCTAGGCAGTCTGCTATCCTTTTATTCTATGCTAAATGTGGGAAAGAAGCCTCAAAAGAAGAGAATGCTCTTCTGGGTCCACAAAAGCACAGTAGAAAGCTGAAGGCACTGAAGTTACTGCCACTGAAGAAGTGAACTACCAAATGCAAGTGAAAATGGCATATTAGATCTTAGGGGTCACAAAGCAACCCAGCTCTGCAGACTGCAGTGGGACCCCTGCTGACCTCTACCAGATAAAGATATAAGTTACACTTAATAAGAAATTCAGAAGCTACTTTTTTCCAACCCTTCCCAACAACCAATTAGCACTGAGATGATAACTAGATAGTTATTGAGGTAGTTATATGTTCAAGTCTTCCCTCAGATAAACATTTTGATGATTTTAAATTATGTTGAAGTCATTTACCAGACTGTGGCAAGGAAGTATTGGGCTGCTAAAAAGAAGTAATAATCAAGCTAAGAGATTTCATGTTCTGCTGTACAACCTCTCTCCTCATACAATGCCAGGAGAAGGTAATGAGCAGTGAGTCATGAATCAAGGGAGACAGTCAAGTTTTATTGCCTTAGAAAGGAACAGAAATAGACCCCACTTTTCCTTTCAACATCCTGCATCCCATACACATCAAGATGTTCATTAATCAAGGCTTGAATGTAAATTATTGTGATTATTGTAAATTAAAGCTGGGAACCAATCTAGCAATTCCTTCCAGTAGATGTCACTGAAAAGATGAGGCACGTAACACTTTTCCCCACAGTGCCACTGGGAGCCTTGACTCCTTCCACAGCTCCCCAGTGTGTACACGCTCCTGGCACAGCACTTTAACATCATGCCTACAGCAGCTTTGAGGCCCTAGAGCATAGAAGGAATGAGGTTAAGCAATTCTTAGGCTTATTCCAAATGTAACAGATCTTTAGAGCCTTAGAAATAGTCATTTGACTCTTGGCAAAACCTTTTCCATAGTTACAGAAAACTGAGACAAAACACTAGGAGTAGTCTAATAATTGTTGAGAGAATAACTTACAGAAGGGTCTCTGCAGCAGTGCAATACCCTTCTTGCATGGACGAAGCTTTGCCCCTAGGAGATAAGCACAACTGCAATGGCCCATAGGAGGCTTCTCTATTTCTTTTTTCTGATTAATCCTGACACCCGATAATGCTAAGATGGGGACTCTGTAGCTGTCCGCAGAACACCGAATGGCATATTACTCACTATTGCTCCAAGTTAACCGAAATCGTTAGTTATTTTAATTGTTTATATTATGATAGCAACAACAGGCCAGGGATCCAGAAAGCCAGGGACTGTGTGAATAAAGAGATTGTCCCTTCTCCACAGCTTCCCTTCCCGCAAGAAGTCAAATGTGACAAGGTCACTGTGTGGAGTTCCTTGGCCTTGTCCTGTCTAGAAGGCCAGTGGTGCAGACGAGGGTGGGAAGCCCTGCTGAACTGTCATTCGTTTCCGAGCCCAGGATGTCAAGAGCAGATCATCTTTGTTTGGACAAAGGATTACTAAAGACTCCCTACTTTCAGAGCTCAGGTATTTTCTTGAAGGTGTAACACTGATCCTGGGGAGCTGGTCAAGCCTGAAGTGTTCTGTGGGCCAGCACTGGAAGGGGAGGAAGACTGGATTCCATTTCCTCTGCTCTGTCTCCTGCTTGTGAACTCTTTAGCAGCAAGTTTTCCTCTGTTTATGACAATTGTCTCTATTGCCAGAGCAACTTGATCTCTGGTCATCATCTGATTTTAAAGGGATATACAAAGGGCTACCAGCCTACCCTGTGTCGCCACAGGTACATGTTTTTGTTCAGATATGTCACTGACAGGACTGTTCTGTACCCTGAGTCTTCTGCAGTGTATCTTCCAAGAGTGCTAGGCACCCTGCAAGGTTTGCTTCCGCTGTAAGTGCCTGCAGAAGCTCACCAAACATAATTTGCTAGCATAAGTTTTCCTGACTGCCTACGTGCCATTCTAACTTGTCACATCAGTACCCCAGCCCCACATCTGTATCTACGTTCCCCATCCTTCCCCCACCTCTTGCACCCTCCTGCTCTCTCTTATACTGTGTATTCTTTTATTTGCTCTTCTTTACCTGCATTTCCACCAGCCAGGTCTCCAATCCCATCCTCTCACTCACGCAAGGCAAACTGCAAGTCATCCTCCCCTCCTCATTCTGCACTGCTCCACCTCTAACAACCTGAGCCAGAAACGCAAATACAGCTACAGGCTTCAAAGCAACATGTGTGTGTCAGGCAACTGCAGCAGCAATGATAACTCTCAGCTCTACCTGTGCATGAGTTTGGCCAGCAGGCAGAGGTGCCTACACCACATCATCTCCTGAAAAGAGCGGCTGTGGCCACTTCTTCCCATTCTGAAAGACTTTTCATACAACTTTTGGGCAAGGCCTGGTCAAGTGTGATAACCGGAAGAGCTATTAGCATGTGCTAATACTAATACTTGCCCACAGAGAACATCTAGATCTGATCTGAGAGGAACGTCTCAGATGGTCCCATCTCTGAAGGGGTACCCTGAGAAATCCTGTTCAGCAGCTGACCTGCTCTACACTATCATAAGCAATCTTATGTGCTCATAATGCATCGGGAAAAATGACATTTTTTCACAAAGCTTTGCAAATCTCCAAGCAATTAGCAGAATTATGTGGAGCATGCCAGCTTTGACCCACGCACTGGGTTCAGGAGATTGCTGAAATGAGTAATTGGTGGGTTGGTTTCAGCTAAGCCACATGCCTGGTGCTCAGTTCCTCTGAGCAGGACTCAACCTGAAGTGCTGCTCATACAGCAGCAGAGCTGCATAACCTGCTCACTGGGACTACCGGCACTCAGGACTCTGAGAGCAGTGCGTAGACCTAAAAGAGCTGTTGATTCAGATGCCACGCTACGTCCAGAAATACTGTTCAGCCATCCTAAAAAGATATCTTTGGCATCTAAATTTCCAGTTGAGAAGCTGCTTGGAGACGCTATTTAGAAAAACTGCTAACTGAGGTAGTAGAGAAAGATCAGTTCTCACTGTCAAAATGCAAGAAGTATCTGCCTTTTTATAACTATTTGGTATGTTCTGTTCTGTATTGCTGCCTTTCTGAGGCTGAGCTCATATCTTCTGATGCCCGCTGATCAGCTCAAGAGGCCTTCTCCTGTTCATGGGCTTGTCAGCAGCATGTCCTGACCACAGGCATGTAAGGTAGCCTCAGGCTGAAAGGTTTCAGATCCTCTCTCGGGGAAGAAGAGAGATGTGCTTGTTTCTCACTATAGTCCTGCATTTTAAACTCAGTTAGGTCAACTAAACACATGGACAAAGAATATTTCTTTAAACTACTACTTTTTTAATATCTGGTATAATTTTTTTTATTCATTTTTGTCTTGCAGGTTTAATTTTGTCGTAAGTTTGGTCTTTTCATACACCTTGCCTGTAAGACTTGATCCTTAGATTCATGGTTCTTGGGAAGGTTCAATCTCAAACTTTTGCAGAAGTATTTGAAAACTGATTACAACTTAGAAAGAGAGACAAACTGCTTAAATAGCATACTATAAAAGTCAGCCATTTGGAACATAGGAAATGCAGGTTCTTTCACACCTATATTGTGTCATCATTTTGATCCATGCAATCCAATGGTTCTCATTATTTTAGTACTATTAGGAAATAAAAAAGTATGACCATTGCATGTTGTGTTACATTGCATCTGTGATTCAGGTGTCCAGTCGCGATTTCATTATGCTAAATCTCACAGCATTTCTAACAATTTGGTTATATTTGTGGATTAGGATAGCAGGTATGTAATCAGAACAATAATCAATTTAAATTGAGTGTTTAATTGCAGTCTTACAAGTCTTGATTAATCAATATGCTTATCAAATTGTGTTTCTTAATGCATACTTCTTCTGGCAGCAAATGCAGTACTTGGAGAATGAAAGATTTATCACTGTCATCTAGTATAAAAGCAAGAGAATGACCTCCTTTGCCATCTGTGGAGCTGGTGAATATTTCTGTACAAATAGCCAATTTGTCTTGAAGTCCTAGTGTAGGATTCTGATTGAACAATATGTACCAAAGATATGAAGTGCATGGCTAAATGGAAGCTACGTGGAAGAGAGAACTGAGGAATGCTAAACAGACTAATTTTTATGTGAAGCAGCTAAGCACAGCCTTGCACTTTCTTGATTGCTGGATCTCTGTAAGCAGATCCAGTTTTTCAGCATAAATGCAGAGTAGCTTTAAGGCTACTCTAATTTTCATCTGCACCGAGGGAGTGCAAGAAAACTGGTATAGCTTATGATTTTCTGGGGTTCCTAATACAGGTAGGTTTTCACAGAGGAAATAACAGAAGCCTAGTGAATCTAGGACCAACTCCCTTGCCAAATCTCATATCCTTCCTCCAAACTAGAGGGTCACCAAAAGTACTTTGGAGTGGAAAAATATGTGATATTGGCAAATCTGCCTCCTATTCCTACCATTCCTTTCAGTTACATCTGAACTTTTAAAAATCGTATTTGACATTAAAATGAGTTTGAGGTAGAGCTCAGATGGAAAACACAGCTGCATGGGTTGAAATTTATCAAAGAAAAGCAACTGGAAAAAGAGGCAATATAAAAGGCTTAGACAGTCAAAATAAAGGTACTGATTTTGTTTAACCTAAAACTCAGAAGTAGTGTCCCACTTCTGCAGCCACATCCAAGCATCTGAGAAGCACAATTTAAATGAATAGATAAATGCCTGAAGTTTTCAGTACAAAGTTCAATCCCACTCATCCCAAAATTAGCAGTTCTCATTTTAATGTAATGAAGTGTTTGCAATACTCCCACCATTGCCCTAATTCACATGTAACACAAGATCAATTGCATTTTTTCCAGATAGCTGTCTATTACTTCATATTTTGCTTCAGAAGAAATCATTAATATCTTTTGTAAGGCATAGGCTCGGCAACAGGCAGCAGCAGACACAGAGAATGTGTTGTCTGTGTTATAGCGCTGTTATCTGAAACAGAGTATGGAAGCAGGGTTATCAGTTGAACAGTCTTGGCCTCATAATATTTTTCCAGCCTAGGAGAAATTGGTCTATGTTTTATTAATGGCTGCTGTTTATCCAGAATTTTTCTGCAGAAAAAGATGCAGTTTTATGGCTATTTCTGTAGCAATATACAATAATTTTTCACTGAAATATTCAAGGAGAAGTACTCCTCTTTTCTTTACCATTTATTGCATCTTCATTATGAAGTAAGTCCTAGCCGAGGAAAGGATCTTGTTGCACAAGATTGTAACTACACAATAATATCTGTCTCTCATGTGTTACACCCACCAGTTACATGTTTTCCCTTTTAGAAAAAATAGATATTCAGGATCCATTCAATAGCTCTATTCAAAAGAGACACCTATTAAAGAGCAGCTACCTCATGAAGTAGTTGTTTATTTGGAGGGGATGAAGATTACTGTTTACTTCAAAGATATTTCCGCTTTCCTTTGTTATCAATATATTCAAGCAGAGACAATAGCTTCTGTAAGTTTTTATAGTTCATGTCATTGCAAAAGCTTCTGTTCTGGTTTGAAACATTTATTTGACAGCAGCATTTCCAAATATACTCTGAAAACCAAGGAGAATATATTTTAAATGCTTTGAGAAAACATATTTTATTTCCTAATGATCACTGAAAGCTGATCACCAGATTTGATCTGGCCTGGCTGCATTCATTGCAAGGTCAGTCTGGGCAATCAAAGGTAAAGATCACTTCAAGCCACTTTTATAGTCCTTTTGTATGAGTATAGTCTAGTTCTCAACATAAGCTAAAATAGGTTTAGGATAAATGTTGAAAAGTACTATAAATAGATGCCAATGTTCTCCTCAATCTGCTTAGTCATGCTTGTTCCTCTACTATTTCTCTTCCCACTAGTTTTATTTTAAAAATGTTGTACAGATATTTGCAGGAAGGAGAGCCGAGCATTCTAGGGTAATTCAGATATTTTTATATTTTGCCTCAAATCAGGCTGAAACCAATTTTTATGGGAATAAAACATCTGACGAATTCCAGCTGGGAAACGTATAGGTGTTTGCTGGGTGTGCACTTATAGGCTATGTTATGGGATGCCTTGGTGCATGACAACAAGGAGTTTTTTTCCAAGGATCTGAAGCACTGAGGTTGCAGTACAGCTGAGGCAAACCCAAAGCAATCTGTTTTGTTTTATTTTATTTTCCTCAGTGTGACAATTTTGCAAATTTAATATTTTAACATTTTCTTATGAAAACTTACAGCTTTGCAAGACTTTATTAATCTGTTAAAAATCTGTTTTGCCAGAAAATTTGCCAGACCAGTCCAGAAGAAAGCGGATCTTAAGAGTGGCACACTGTCATAATCAAGGAAAACTAAGTTTTAAATAAGCCCAAGCAGGTTAAGTACACACTCACCTGGGCAATGAATGGTAACTTGCCTAAGCAATGTCACCTACTCAGCTGAGTATAAGAAGGTGACCTTGGGAAGTAACTCTTGTCAGTCACTCCATGGAGTATGCCAATTGGGGAAACAGAACAGTCCCAGATATTGAAATGAATAAATTTGAGGGAATCATGATATGCTCATGAGAAATTTGGTTTAAAAAAAAAAAGGCTAAATCTATCACAAAAATATATATTGTTGCTATTCCTTCTATTGTATCGGATATAAAAGAGTTCCAATCAAGGAAATATCAAGGATATTATTAAGCTCAGATACAAAATGGAAGTTGCTCTTCTGCAGCTCATTCTACTGTTTTATATCATCATCTAGGAATTCCAACACAAATATTTAGCCATAAGGAAATGTTGCAAGCAAAATATGACTTCTGCACAGAATGCTTCAATTTAAATTAGAAACAGCACTCCTTTGACAAGGTTAAATTCAACTTCTAACGCTCTAAGCATGCCAGCAGATAAAATAGAGAAATAAAAAGCAGAGAGCCAAAAGACACATACAGAGTCAACAATGCTCTTGAAAACCTCAGTAGAGGGCTAAGGCATCCGCTTTTAAAATAGTGAAGGCTGCATGCACTTATCGATGCATCTTGTTGGATCAGTACTGGCCTTCGTACACAGGTGAGCACTTGCAGCCTTGTGCTACACTGCGAGGGGATGCAGCTCATTCTGTCCACTGAAATCTTGGCCAGGGCTTAGGGAGACGACACGGTGATCTCAGCTCCCCATCTTTCAAGTTATTTGCATCCCAGCAAGGCATGGTCTAGCATTCAGTTGGCTGGGGAACTGGAGGGCCAAATGCAGTTAGAAGAAACCATTTACATCTTTTGATCTCAAGTTTTTTATAATTACAGCTGAGTTGTCTCCTTTCTGCTGTGAGAGATACCATTTTAACTTTGAATCACAGAGGAAGAAGACGGATAGGGACCAGGATTTGCTCTAAGTGGACTCAATCTTCTACATAAAGCAATTGCTGTGATTTTTGTGATAGCCTACGCTTAAAGCCACTTCCTGTGCAAATCATGCACTTTCACTGGCAGTGCACACCAATGGGAAACCAGAAATTGCTCCTGATTCGGACCTGATCCATACTTGTGCATCCAGGAATCACTCCAGTTGCATTGCTGGATGTAAATCGCATCCAGTTAGAGGAGAATCAGGCCCATTGTTCAAGAGAAAGCTATCCTGAAGACAATCTCTAATCAAGAACACCACCCTGCTGTTTATACTTGTATATCCTTTGACAGCAATGGCCCTGAGTATGTGTCAGCTACAGAGCTGCAAAGGAGAAGCTCTCCCAGAGGAAAACAGACTGCCCCTTTATGCTACAGCCTGCATGTGCTGTATACATTATGAGTTTTGGAGGCTGTGGGAAGGAGTACTGCCATGCACCACGTACGTTAGTGCTACATATCTTCCCGGGGGGTGCAGAGGACACAAGCTGTTGGAGTACCCCTGCTAGGGGACAGTGGCAGTATGACCCTGGTGGCTTTGCCTGCTGAACTGGCTTCTCACGCTGCCTTCCCCGTGCGCAGCGAGGAGGGGCTGTGAGCTGTGGGTTGGTGGCCATGCACGTGCCTGGCAGGGCACGCGCTGACAGTGGCACTGGGGACCGGCCCAGCAGCTCAACGTTGGCATGGCTGTCCTGCCTCCGCTGAACCCTGCTGCTTCCACCGGGTCTGCACTCAGCACGGCAATGGGCACACTCGTGTTACGCACCCCCTACAAAAGCATAAGGTGTTTTACACAAACTACGTATACAGGCTTTTATGCATGCACGCATATGATAGATCTTTTTTAAGTTCCCTACATACTGGGTAAGAAGAAGTGGCCAGCCTGGGTGCAGCTTTTTTTTTTCCTAATACCACATTAAAACACTGCTATTCAGACTGAACTTTAGCGTGAATCATATGATCACATGGATTCCTCAGAATATGCGTGCACAATTCCCTTTCAGCATTAATGGTATTTATGAAAGAAACCAGAAGAACTTGTTCAAGTTTAAAATGTGGTAATGTTTTGCCTTCTGGCTTTTTTTTTTTAATTTTTATTTTCCTTCTGCAAAAGGAAAAGAAAAAACAGTCTGAAAAGATTTACATAAAAACTATCAAAAGATCATTGCATTGCCCTAAAGGAGACTCTCACTCAAAGTTTGCCTCTGTTGTAAAAGAAGCAGTTTTCTGCATAGATCTTTTTTTTTTTTTTTGCTATGGAATTAATCTATATTTTATTAAGCGCATTCTGAGCTCATATGCACTTTTCACTATATAAGATGCACAACTACTCTGTTAATGGTCAACTAGAAGCGATACACAGAGATACTGAGAACTTGTTTGGAAAAGACTAAAGAGGAAGAACATAGGAGAGTCATACAAAAATGTATTGAGCATTGTATTTCTACAAAAGATAACAGTCTAAAAGCCCAAGGAGCAGAAGCTGCTGGGATCTATGGTTCTCTGTTACAGAAAGTCTGTGCCAGCTTAGCATTTGGACAGCATGATTTCATCGGGGGTGACCCTATCCGAATGTACTTTAATTTAACTGAGAAGGTGCAATGGCCCGGGTTTCAGCACAGGTTGTAAGGAGATTATCAGGAATGCTGGATATTTCCTCTGGCAGCTTTGTCATGCTGATGCCTGCATTATTTCATTTTGCTATGACCGCTAGTGTTACCTACACTGGCAAAACTAAACTGTATGCACTGCTACTCTCCTTCAATGCCGTCTTTGGCATCACGAATATCATAAAAATGAGCAGACAATAGGATTATGTCCTAATCTTGCAAATGTTAGCACATGTCAGTAATTTGACATGGGTAAGCAATTCTGGCAAACTGTCATATAAAAATGTAGTTGGGTTTATGCATTCTTTCAGTATTACTATTACAATAGAGTACATTTACTTTTCCCAATCAGTGTTTAAGATGCAGTTGATGAAGTGTGTTGAAGATGGCAATACTTTGCTTGCCCTTATTTCTGACGGATTACAATCACCAGGACATTTTATAAAAATTACTATTTAGTCCGAATGTCAAAGATAAGTGCTTAAAAACCAGATCCTAAATGCATCTTTGAGCATCTGATAGAAATGTGCTGTTTCTCAGAGCTGCTAAGCATACACAAACGTTGCTAAATGGCAGCTGCACCAGAAGCCAAATGGCAAGACTTTCTAAAATCAGGTTTGCTTTCCTTGACTGCTTCAGGAGCAGTTGGAAATTAGTTCTATCCCTATCATTTCCATGAGCACTCATGGCTGTGTTGTGGAGAATAACAACCTCAAGGTGTCTTAAATGGCTATGAATTTCTTGCATGGTCTCAGTGAACATGTTTAATATATGGCTATAAAATTATGGATAATGTTGTTTACATCAATGGCATCAAATCACTCTTTATTCATTAAATCATTAATTTCCAAACTTCATTTCCACCAAGGACTAGAGTCTTTGCTGAATCATTACTACGGAACTAATTATGGAATTATTATGATAATAATCCATAATTACCATAATCCATATTATTGACTTAACATTATATTAAATTTCCTGGATGCCTTTTTCCACCTCACCCAGACAGCACTTCTATTCCAGCCTTGCTTCAGCTCTCCACTGTCCCATCTTAATAACGTCAACCATTTTTTAACTAAGGGATGCCTGCTTCTCTCCAAAAACCACTTCTCTCCTGGTCTTGAACAGCCCACTCCTCTCACAGAAGGAGTGGAGGTGGGGACCCTGAAGGGGCACCGTTCCCTGTTTCCACCCCAAGGAGGATTTCTTGTCATTTGAAAGTTTTTGCTCAAAGAAGAGGGCTGGGGGCTCTGAGGGACCCTATTAAAAGCCTTGGGCACCACGGGTGAGCATTGCTGTGCGCTCCCCCAGAGATCCTGGCACACTGCCATGGTGAAGACCACTTCCAGTCGCTCATTAAAAAAAACCTGAAAGTGGGATGTCACTGAATGGCTTTAGAGCCTCTTGAACAAAAAGGTAGTTGTACGGGTGAAATACAATCCTATGTCACAAAATCCCCTGTGAGGACTACAGGGAAAGAAGCAGGGAAGTAAAGGAGTATAGTGCTTGCACTGTTCTCCCTAGACATGTTTGCTTAAACTTCAGGGAGTGACTGGTTTTGACTGAAAATACTGAGAGGTCAAATGTTCCTGAGAAACTTCTCTATTAGAACTTCATCCTTGAAAACCTATTATCTCAACGGAGCTGACAACAGGGTCAGAAAGATACCTGCTTATCAGCATTTTTAAACGCTTCCTATGCAGTTTACATCAGCCTCCCCTTAAGCTTTGAATTTCAGGCTTCATCAGACTTAATGGAGCACTGTAGTTGTCTTTGTGGTGTCAACACTTTTCTCCAGTCTCCTTTCAGCTGTGGACTCTCATCCTCCTATCATACCCTGATTTTCAGACCTGCATCTTTCACTGATTGCTCCGGAAATGTTAGGTGATCAGGGCTTCCCACAACTGCGTTGTTTCTGTATCATGCAAACTATCAAGGGAAACATCTTACAGTGTTCCCGCCCACCCACCTCAACCCTCCACTAGCAAACAACAGATAAATGTCAACTTTACATTTCCAGCCACTGTAAAACAGAGTTTTTCCATTGAGTTACTTTGTTCTCATCCTCGGGGAGACAAAAATAAGTTTCACCAAGGCTGCCGAGAAGTCTCAAACCAGCCACGCAGTAGCACAGTTACACCGCAATAGAAGTATGAGGCAGCCTCCAAGGCCATGGTGTTTTCACAGTGATGTTGTCCTTGAACGTGCTGGTCGTGGCACCTCTCGACTGCAGGGAGGTAACAGCAAGGGGACGGGAACTGAGTCGGAAAACATGGGATGCAGGGAATTCCCTTGTGTCATGATAAGTATTATTGTCAGTGGCTATGCCAATAAATATTTGGTAATCATCAGCATTAGGATATGCCATACTAATTATTTACTCTTGTTAATTAAATGTAATTGAGGTGCATATATCACTCGCATAAGGGGCTAAAGCTTCACAGAAATCACTGAAAATTTCTTTTTAAAATGCTTTACGTTAAACAATCATTGTAAACACAGATGTTCACTCCCAAATAATTATTTTTCCACGTCAGCATATTTATTGTATTTCTGCTATTTAGTGGAAGATTGTGATGTTTTTAATTGCTTTTAATCTGTTCGAAAGCACCTTTTCTATCAAGTTTCATAGGCTGTTCCACACAATAGTTGAAAGGCCATGACCCACAGAAGTCAAAGGTTAATCTGATTTTCAGCTACATCAGCTCGAGTAACCAGCAGGTCATGCAGATCCCCTATTGTTGTGGCAATGTGTTTGTTTAGGGCATTTACTGTTAACCGGAGTCTGCCTTGGAAGCAGAGATGCTCTGAAAATCCTGTTTGTGCTTTTTGCTAATAAGCCAGTTCCACTTCTCAGCTGACTCTCCTGGATGCAACATTTACAGTCTGATCAGAAGGGTGGATTTCAGGCCCCCAGTTTATTCTTTCGGAGAAAATATCTGAAAAAGTCACTGTTTATGTGATCTCAGAACAGTCTTTAAGTTAGCAGGCTGGCTATACTAAAGCACAGTTGAAACAGGCCACAATACTGACCATCCAAGCTCCTCCATGTCCATATATGCAGGATGACCACAACTGACATATTGATAATGCTCTGTTATGTGATTGTCCCTCAGCTAGTACTGTAGTACAGAATTAAGTCCTGAGTTTAGTCACCAATTCAGTTCAAGCTGGGAAAAATGAAGGAGATATAACTGTTAAACTTTTGTGCCTTTGGCAATCTATTACAGGAACATGCATGAAAAAAAAGATTCCTTTTTTATTATTATTATTTTTAAACCCATTCTACATAAGACTGTCAAAAGCTCCTAGTCAATAAAAAGGGAAGTAAAAAAGAAAGACAAATCAAGCCAAAAAAAAGCCCCAAATAAAACAGGATGAGGAGCAACTCATTTAAACAAACCTATCATGAGCATTAATAAAAGAGAATGGTCAAGCTACAGAACAAGAATGGGGTGAAGAAGAAATGTGCTTGTCTAACCCCCCAAAATGTTTTAGAACCCACGCAACTGACACAGGGCTTTGCAGAAAAAGCAGCAGCTACTATAACAAAAGGCCTTTGAAGGATGCTGTAGAAGAAAGGATAGATTTTGCACATCTTATTCCAGGATTTACACAGGAAAACTCTAAAGATTGGAAATTTTCATGTTCAAATCTTTTTTTTTCACTCCAGCACAACTGAATAAATATTTATATTTGCAATTTCATCTCTTCCTAAGACTTTCGGAAGAGCCCACAAATTCTAAATGCTCGCTTTTGCCTCATTTGATGTTGTTTCTTTGGGTGTTGACCAGATTCTGGATATTAGTCGTAACAATCTGAATGATAGTGTGTTAATATGACAATGCCATGCATTTGGGAAACCAGATAGCCAGGCTGACTCTGCAGGGTCACAAACGCCTCATGAGCAGTGCTGGAAAGAAAAAAATGAATGGGGAAAATAGTTTCCACGTTCCTGCTTTGAAGAAGATGAGCAGAAATCCAAGCACGGAATACAAAAGCAGTGTCACTTTTTAAACTTTCTTTGCTGTCTTTCAGTATAGGCAGGGCATGGTTTCTGACAGCATAAAACTAAACTGCTAAACTTTCAATCGTGAGTCTAGGTGGAAGCGTTTGATGACTTGTTCAAAAATCCCCCTTCCACCCTTGATAACCTTGCCTGAGAATGATCACCACACGGGGACTTTACCTGTGATCTCACCTGCCCAGACTGACCTTAAAACACCGCAGCTTTGCCAGAACCACAGATGTAATTAATATTAAAAAAAATAACAAAAAAAGAAAAAAAATCCAAGATAATATAGTAGGAAGAAGTTCTTCCAAGCTCTAAACAGGGCATAATGGTTAAGGCTTGACTATGTTACGTACAAGGCCCCTGCAGACATTGACATTCAGTTCAAATCCAATGCCTAACCTCTAAGCTGGAGGAAAGCTGGACCCCCAGGCTAGAGAGAGGAAGGGAACGCCTCTCAGTGTTTGCCATCTGCTTCTGCTCCACCATCAGCAGACAAGAGATCTTTACCCCTCCAGGTTATTCTTGGAACATCCCCTTCAAGGTCTGTCTGCACTGAAGGCCTCTAGCAGGTCACTCAAACACTCCCCGCAACCCTGATATACAAAACGCTTCCTTGCGTGTTTACTGAGCATATTGAAGCCATGCTCGACCTGCAGATGAGTCAAGATCATTCTCTGTTCTGCAACATGTTCCTACCCAGCCCGAAATGTTGAGGCAGTTAAAATGCACGCATCTGTGCTTATGCTTACACAAGCTTTTAGTGCTGTCCCAAACTCCCACAAACTACATATACTTGCACATCGTTTTATCTGCTCATTTCCAGGTTGCCCGTGCATTGCAACCTATTTGATGACAGTCAGGTTTTTTGCTGCGACTCCCAACAAAAGTGCTACTGCAGCCCACATTTTGAAGCATCTCACAGTATCATCAGGACAAGATGTGCTTTTGCAGGAGCCAGGGCAAAGACACCGAGTAGAAGATATAAACGTTTTGCTCCTCCTGCCTTATGAAAAGCCGCCAACGGTAGCACACAAACAAGGTAATCCCTATTCCATCCCATTATTAGCAGATTTAGCTAGAAGCATTAAAAAGAAGCAGATAACGGAAAGTAAAAAGAGGCTGCAGAAGCAAAATTGTGATGATGATGTTTATTGTGAAATTAAATGTTTATTTTCAAGATACTTGCAGATAGATTCTTGTGGTGAGAGTCATTTGGTAGTTTCTGGCAAATGTGAAATTCTTAGAGGCTAATGAGCAGTTTGGGCTGAAGCACTTACTTATATATATACTGATTGCAACTGCTTATAAGATTTTGCGACAGCATCCTTTATCTGCTACAGTCACAGGACTGCCTGTCAATTAAGATTCCTCTCTAGGGCCTTTCTCCTGCCTGGGTACCTAAATCAGAGGTGCTTTCACACAACTCAGGATTTTGAATGTATTAGTCCTCCTTTGTGAGAAGAGTTACGAACCCACTTTTCTGACATGAATAGTTTCACCACTCAGCTGTATTGTGTATTTTCACGTAGGGGCAGAACTCTACTGATCCCTGCTCTGCTTTGCATGGCCTTCTACATATTCTGGGAACAGGCAGAAGGAATGAGTCTGCAAAAGTAGGAGCAAGTGATTCCCCATAGGAAGGGGACATCTGGGTTCAAATCTGTATTTTGTTAAAGGCAGGCTCGCAGGTGACATACACTGTGCCACGAAAGGTCCGTCTAGCTACAGCCACTGGAGCCTGGCAAAGCATAACCGCTTACAGGTTTCTGTCACCTCATGATTAGACACAACTGAACAGGAAGAGCTCACCCTAAAATCTGTCCTTGAGAATAAGATAACGGGGTTTGGGCCCTGATGCCATTTTGTGGATTTGGCCTCTCTAAGTAGCCTGCCGACCTTGGTGGGACCCCTTGCCCTATGCTCAGAGGGGAGCTGGGCCAGGAGCACCGGCAGCATCAGACTAACGCGTGCTCTGCTGGAGAAGCTCTCTCTAAACTCCAGTCCCAGAAATCTCTGCAAAGGAAAACCAGTGTGGGAAATTAATACTGACCAAGGGATGGCGCAGTAGAGCTCAGGTATAGCAGGGGAAATACAGCCCTCCAAATACTGCTTATAGTTATTTCTCTTTAAAGTTACTTGCTGCTCTTGCCAGACCACTGGCAAGAGCACCAGCGGCTTCGGTCTCGTCAGACCTGTTAAGCCTGGCAAAGCAGGCCTGCTCAAGGCGCAGACGGGAGAGCTGGTATTGCAGGAGGGAGAACTGATACCTTAAAATGGAGCATTTTTCTCTCTACATCACTAGGATGCCTTTAGGCACTGTGCTTCTGAAGGGCCTTTCTCTAGAGGTAAAGAGCTTCCTTGTGCTTACTAAAGGTCACATAGTACTTCTGAAAAGGTAAGAATAACGTCATTGATCTCCACATGGCATGGTGCTTTCCCGAAGCACAGTCATGTGCGGATATAGCACTCTAAGTGCCTTTTGTTTTGTGGACTGGCAAAGAAAAACAACAAATTCTTCTTCTAAAACTGCTTTTCTTCTCTGCAGATAGAGTCTCCTCACCATAATGTCAGATACCTCTTCTGACATACTCTCAGAATTAATTCCTCAGCAGAGTTCACATCGGGGGACATTCTGTATATATGCAGCAACAAAAACGACAGAGAGCTTCATATTCTGTACAGAAATGCTGTATTCCCCTCGCATTAGACCTAATTCTGCTCTCACTGAAGTCTTTGGGAGTTTTCCCACTGATTTTATTCAGAGCTTGAAGAGCACAGCGAACAAAACTTCAAGCAAAAAAGTAAGCCAAGTAAGGTATAAAAAATGTACAAACAAGTAGGCAAAGTAAGGTATAAAAAACATACAAGCAAGTAACATTCACACTGCTGAAATAACCTCTGTAATCCTTTCTTTTTAAGTGTAAGAAACATGAATATGTCCCTTGGCTCACATAAAGTCTGGTGCCTCATATGTAACAAAGCCCCAACTATTTCTGTGTTCTGTAAAACAAACAGAAAAAGGTCTGCACCAGGATTATTTTTTATGAGCAGGAAACGCATAAACATATTGACCCAATGCATATTCATTGGATATACTTACTTACTCACTTCCAGCAACTGCACATAATATAGCCTCTGCTCAGGTACTCCACATACTCAAGAGCCACAGCCAGCTATACATACACACTCCCTGTGTCCTCAGAGCCAAGCGGGCATTTTGTTTTGCAAGCGAATTTTGTTATAGTTCTTCAAAGAGTGGATAGAAAGGCAGAAACATGGATAGTACTTAGAAGGAGCTCATGAGTTTTTGCTGATGGTGGGTATTTGTCTCCTTTCCCTCCTTTTGTGGGGGAGTAGTTGATATGCCAGAGGGCAGGGCTGCATTCAGAGGGACCTAACAGGCTGGAGAAATGGGCTGAGAGGAACCGCATGGAATTCAACAAAAGCTAACGGAGAGTCCTGCAACTGGGACAGCATAACTCCATGCTGAGGGCTGAGTGTTAAAAAAGCATCTTTGCAGGAAAGCATCTGAGGATCCTGATATACGACAAGTTGACTACGAACTAGCAAAGCGCCTTTGCAGCGATGAAGGCTAACCGCATCCTGGGCAGTATTAGCAAAAGTGCATCCAGTAGGTCAAGGGAAGTGACCAGACCCCTCTAAATGGCACTTGTGCGAGTACCGTGTCCCGTTTGGGGCTCCTCAGTCAAGACGCTGACATACTAGAGTGAATCCAGCAGTGGGCCACCAAGACAGTGAGGAGGGGAGGCCGAAAGAAATGCCTTGTTTGTTCAGCCTTAAGAAGGCACAGCTAACAGGGAGAGAAAATTTTCTGCTGTCTTCAGCTACCTAACGGAAGGGAAAACAAGCCATAGTTTTCTTGGAGGTGAACAGTGATAAGAGGCAACAGACACAAGCTGCAACAAGAGAAATCCCAATGAAATATTAGGAAAATGAATTTCACATGTGGGTGGCCTAGGGTGCCCAGAGAGGTTGTGGAATCCCCTTCCTTAGAGATATTGAAAATTCAACTGGACACGATTCTGGACAATGTAATATAACTTTAAATTTGGCCCTGCTTTGAAAAATAAGTTGGGCCACATGATCTTCTGAAGTTCTTTGCAATCAGAATTATTCTATGATTTTATAGACTATGATTTTATAGATTTTATAGTTTCGACTGTTCTCTGTGTAAGTTTGTTTTCATTATGAGTAAAATGCTGTTTTTTAAGTTCAATATAATGCATGGCAAGGTGGCATAGCATAGTTCACCTCCTTCCAAGGGCTCCACATGAGTGTGTTTCTGGCACACACGCGGCTTCACTACATTCATGGCATGGTTAGCCACTCAGAGACAAAACTACAACTATCCCAATTTAACAAATGAGATTAAATTTAACAAAAAAATCCAAGCTGTCCTATTTTCTTTGCCTCAGTCAGGGAAGCGTAGAAAGAAACAGAGTCAAATTTAAAATGCTTGCATAGAGAATTCAGCCTCAAGATTTTATCTGAAGTGAATATCCAAACCTTTAGAGGTCTGCCCATCACCAGGGAAAGATGTCCGTCTTGGACAAGACGGTCTCCAGGCTGGGGGGCTATTTACTTTGAAGAAATCGCTGAGATCTGCCAGACCTGACCATTACTTCCTTTGAGAAGCGGGGCTTCACCTTTGACTCAGAAGAGAATGACATGATCCTCTTTCCTCAAAGAGAACTGAAACCAAAGTATCTCCAGTACGAAAAGGACGTATCATACCTGTTTTATCCACACAGTGTTCTCCTGTCAGAGGCAAACAGCCGCAGCATTTCAAATAGCACACAGATCTGTTGTGAGCGGTGAGCTGTTAAGCTGTTTCCCCATATGTCTGATCTGAGTTTTTCCTTGTCAACTTGCAGAGGTAATCGTTTAAACTCTAACAAGCCTATACTCCCTTATAGCTTCTTCCTCATATTTTGTTCAAAATGGTGACTACCCGTGGGGCAGGTAGACAAATACCTCGCTGCTTGAATTTTAGTCAATGGTCAGCGGTATTTTTCAACGTTGTGGGTCTAACAAACTGAAAAATTTAGTCAGTTGATACATTCTCTTTAGGAGTACATTTGATAACCTGTGAGGGGCTCTAATTTTTTAAAGAAAGAATGAGCCTCTCCTGTATTTCTTGTCTTCCTAATGCTGTAAGTCTATTAATATATTAGTAAGGAAAACAGGCACCTGAGTGCCTATTGGATGGAAAACATAGGCCACTTAGCAGACAACTGAAGAAGACAGTGAAGAGATTATTCTCAGGTGGAAAGGGCTGAGAATGAACTGCAACCAGACAAATCAAATATACTACAGGCCATCGAATAAAGTAGCCAAGAGGCTTTTGGAAACCCTGTCAGACTTCCCTTCCCCTGTCTGTACGTCACCCAAATACAGGACCAGTGAAATAATCCTCAGTGTTAACAAGCCTTTTGTTTCTTTTTATTTCTTATCTTTTCCTTTAAAGTAATGATCTCTGCAATGTAACCAGGAAACAAAACAAAAAAACCTCCCAGAAATGCACGAAAGGAAGAACTACGAGGTTTCCATTACATTTTTATCAACTTGTGAGCTATTATGTCAATTAGTTTTTGACCTAAAATAAGTTTACTGTTCCTCAAAATACATACAATACCAGCCCTAGAAACTACTCAACAAGAGATATCAAAAATAACCACCTACTCCCAAAACAAACATGCATCTCTATTAACGTTTAATTTGGGGTAGATGTTTTTCCAACTGCATTTCAAGTAGCCCTTAACACATTCTTAATACCCCTGCTCTTTGATCCACTTTTGGCTGCCTAGACTTTATGAACAGACAGCGTTGCTGCACAAACTAGGAAGCATCAGAACATCTTTACGTTTCTCATGTCCCTAAGCAAAGAGTCTGAGCGTTGTTGGAGCTCGGCTAGCAGTATGCGGTTTAATCATCAGAAAGCAAAGGAACTCAGAGGGCTTAGTCTCCAAAACTGTGCAACTGCATGGTCAGTGATATGCCAACTGGCTGTACAGGAGGAGCTAACCTGATGACAGCTGATATTCCCCGCTAGCCCGGTATGAACGGGCTAGCTAACGAGCTTTTCCTTGCTCTACTGGTATTGTGCATGCTTCGTCATTAGCTACTCTCATGCCCTGCTGTGCCTACCTGCCCCTGGTCCCGAGCCACTCCACCGTTCGATGACTGACACCTCTCAGGAGTACTGCAACGCCACAGGGCGCGTATTGCTATAGAGGAGATACTTCCTCAGCGCTCTTGCTGCCTTCCCCTCACCCCCGTTTTCCCGAAGCTCAGCAACCCCAAACCTGCAACCTTTCCAAATGCTCGTGTGACCGCTGCCTCCAGACACGCCGGCACAGCAGGCTTGCTAAGTTTTTCATGCAAACGCGCAAACGCGTGACGCGGCCAGTATGACATAGCTGCTGGGGAGGTGGGGGGGAAGAGGGGGTTAAAGCATCTACGACCTCAAATTTGAAGATACTCAGGCCTGTCCTCTCGCGGAGCTTCGCCTTGCTCCGCGGCGGCGCGTGAACCGCCGGGCTGGGCACGGAAGGACGCGGGGGGCTGCCCCACCGTCCGGCTGCGTGGCAGCCGGTGGGCATCGCTGCCAGCCCCCCGGGGCAGGCGGACGGGACCCACGGGCGGCTGCGGCGCTGGCCCTAGCCCGCGGCTGTCCGCCCACCCTCACAGCAAGGGCACTCGAAATTCCTTCGTATAGCAAAGGGGTCTGAGACGCAGAGTGCTGGAAACGCATGAGGAAGAGGAGGAAGGTAAATCCCTGAAGGAGGGACTCTCTGTGCCTTTGATGAGGCGACGCCGCCGGTGGCTCGGACGCGCCGTCCCGGCGCGGCTCCGCCGGTTCAACCCCAGGCAGCCAGCAGCGCCCGGCCACACGGACACGCGTGGGGCGGCTCCCAGCACAAAACTTTATTTCGCCCAACCCTTGGGCCGGCAGCGCCGCCCGCGGCCCCGCGCACCTGCTGCGGCCCCGCCCGCGCCCGGCGGCCGCGCCGGTGCCGCAGGAGGAGCAGGAAGCGCCCGGGCACATCCAGCCCCGCTGTCACATGACTCAGCAGCCGCCGCCGCCGCCGGCTGAGTCCGGCGAGCGCCGCGCGGGGAGGGGAAACCTGCCGCCGCCGCAATGAGCCCGCGGCCCCGCTCCGGCCAGCGCCGCCCCTGAGCCCTCCGCCGGGGTCGCCGCCGCGCTGCGCGGCGCCCCCCATTGCGGAAGCGCGGCGGGGGCTGCCGTGCCGTGCCGTGCTCTCCGCCCTGCGTGGTGGCCGCGGGGCCCCGCCGCCGCCGCCGCCGGCCGGGGTAATATGCTCACGCGGGTGAAGTCCGCCGTGGCCAATTTCATGGGCGGCATCATGGCTGGCAGCTCGGGCGCGGATCATGGCAGCGGCTCGGACCTGCCGCTCCGCTTCCCCTACGGGCGGCCCGAGTTCCTGGGGCTGTCGGCCGACGAGGTCGAGTGCTCGGCCGACCACATCGCCCGGCCCATCCTCATCCTCAGCAAGGAGACGCGGCGCCTGCCCTGGACCACGGGCTACGCGGAGTGAGTACAGCCCGCGGCCGGGCGCGGTGCTTGGGGTAAACGCGTCCGGCCGCCGGCGGGCGGGAGGTGCCCGTCGTCCCCCCCGCGGCCGCAGCGCCGTGTCCGGGGGGTGCCGCGGCCTTCGGGGCGGAGGGTTGACAGGATGAAGATGCCCTGGTAAATCCGCGCGGTAAGGGCGTGCGGCTTGGGCAGGGGGAGAGCGCGGCCGTCGGCGGGGGGGGGGGGTGGCGCGGTGCAGCCGGGCTCCTCTGTAGCCCTTGACCCTGACTTTGTCGGTAAGTCAGCGGAGCGGCTGTTTTTGTTGTGGACTCGTGAATGAAAAGGTCTATTAATTTAAAAAACAAAAAAAAAAACTGGGTTTGGTGTGCGTACGTGTAATTGCTTCTTACTACCCAGAAGTGGTGAAATGTGTTTTGTCGGGGGGCACCTGGACCTGGCAGCCTTAAATCTCGTTTATGGTGGCCGGTGGCTTCTTCTTTCCGCACTTCAGAGTTTGCAGGGGGCTTTGAGGAGCACGAGCTCTGAACTAATAGAAGAATTCAGTGGCCAAGGCAAAAAGTGGCCCTTGTGTTGCTGTTTGCTTTGGTCAGGACCCAGTGCCGTTCTTGAGCATAAGGACGGGAAACGATTGCTGATGGGGTGCTTGAGGGGTGGTGTGCAAATTAGGGTGCTCAGGTGGATGCAGAACCTCATCCCCCTGGCAGTGGAAGCAGCTGTGCAGGCAATGCATGTCCTTGCACCTGACCAGTAAAGGCAGTAAATGCATTGCTTCCTTTGGCAATCCTGGGAGGAGGACTGAGTCCTTGATTTTTCTCTGCTTCTGTCTCCAAGTTTCAATTTCTGGAAATATCTGGCCATCCAAGGTGATACCAACTCATGGATTAAGAAGGTATTCAAAGCAAGATCTTATAAGCTACGAGCTGTTTTGCTGTAGAGCGCAACGCAACATCTCTTTGGGCATATGTGAATTCCCAGCAAAGCTGCTGTAAGAACTACAGTGAAGACTTTGTGTTGTTAATGAGCAGTTGCTAGCTTTATTTAAAAGCTTTGTATGAGTTATTACATCATTGGGGACACTGAAATGGGAAGGGTGATTTAAGGAATTTTAAATTGGATTGTTCTCCTCAGATTTTTAAAGAATTGAATATGCTACTGAGCAGATTCCCCAGGAACTATAAGTTTAAAAGTACGCTATAATTTTTCTGCTGCTAAAACAGCCCCTTAAAAAGCAGTTCTTTACCAAAGCAAGTAAGAGACTGCTTTTAGTTTGCATGAGGTGCTGTGGCTTTTAGCAAGTAACTGTAATTGCAAGTTGGTGGTGACATAGTAAGAGAGAGGTTCTCTGGCTCCCAGATGCGCGCATCCTCTGCGGCCAGCAAAGGTTGCGTGAGACTTGTGTTGGGAAAGAAAAATGTGTGGTGCTGGAAAGCGAAGGCCAAGGTAGACCCTGTAGATGATCCTTCCTATGAAGCAGTGTTTGCAGATAAAGGAAATGGCTCGAGTGGTGGATATTCACGAAAAGAGAAGAACAGCTCGAATAATTTTCATATCCAATTACTTTCTTGAGCTTTGACCAGCTTGGTTAGTTTGGAGGCATAAAAAAGTTACTGGCTTCCTTGGGCTGTGTTGTTACCTCTGTGAAAAGAGGTTGGCCTTTTGCTTTAGCTCTTTTTTGTTTTTAATCTCATCCTGTTCTGCTGGAGTGCCGGTTCCAGTAACTGACTGGTGCCTGCTGAACAGAGCTCAGTGAAAGGCAGTGCCCAGGTAGAGAAAGAGAAGAGCTAGTGAAAGTGCTACCAGAGTTTTTGCAGAAATAACTATTTGAACTTTCTTTCAAAGTAGTGTTTAAGCAGAGGATGTCAAAATACTTGCTGTACAGAAACTAAGAGGAACATAGGACTGTCAAAATTGCAGTGTAAGGTAAAGCAGATGCAAAAAACATTAATAAACAAAGAAAAATAAGAAAATAAGGCCAAACTTGGGTTTTACCAAATTTGCCTTTTTTCCCTTGCTGAGCTGTTGCCAGGTTGTCTGAAAGTAATTGCAAGACTTGCTTGGAGTTTGCATTCCAAAAGGAAAAAAGAGATTTTGAATGTAATCCAAATTACATGGAGAGAAAAGAGGTGGAAAAATGCCAGGAAGGTAGAATTACTGTTATGTATATTTTTAAGTTTGTTTGCTTTGAAGGAGGAATCAAGTCCTCTTGTACTATTATTTATCATTATATTAGTGTCTGTACGAAGGAAACTCTCAGAGCAGTGTTTGCCTTTTGTTACATATAAATGAGCCCTTGCAGGAATGTTAGCGGGAAACTTACTATCCTCACAAGCAGCTTGTGGCATAGTACAAAAGGCAGCAATTTAGCTCTCATTTTACTAGTTTGCTTTGGTAGGATAAAATCAGAAAATGCTTTTCTTACCCGCAATGCTACAAGATCCAACTTCCCTGAGCTACTAGATTTTCTACATTTCCATGTTGTCGCGAAACAGCAAAAGTCGTTGCAGCGTTGTGGTGGCTGTGCTATTACCTCCGCGTGGGAGGTTGTGACACCGAATTGTAGACTTAGTTACGAGCAAGGAGGGCAGATGCTCTCATACAGGTCACCAAGATTTTTACTTCTTGAAGTCAACGAGAGGTTTGATGTAGACTTAAAAGGTGGGGATTTGGCCAGGAAGAAAGTAAAGGGAGAAGGTGTGCTTTTTCTGTTGGGTCTTCACTGGCGTTGCAAGCAATGGGCACGGTGGGGTTTCAGTCAGCGGATTTATGCTGTGCTCCCAGCACTAGATTTATTTCACTGTCTTTGGGAGGAAATTCTGGCTCAGAGGAGAGATCACCTGGAGGCATTGGCTCAGAGAGGTGCTTGTAGTTTTTATGTTCTGTAGTTGTAAAAGTGCGTCAATTTACTGACGATACTGGAACTCCTGACATAGCCTTGTCAGTGTTTCATCTGAGCTCAAGAAGGCATTTTGGGATTACAGCTGGTTCCTGTGCTGGATTAAAGCAGTCTGAGTCCACAAAATACATCGTTTTTCATATGTGAAGATAAAGGAACTTTCTCTTGTTTCTTCGACTCCTGAGAATAGGAGTTTTTTTAACTCTCTTAAGCAGTGATAAAGAAAACCAGCCTGTTACTTATTTCCTCTCCATATATGCCTGTTTGTTGGATTTGTTCCCCTTCAGCAAGCACTGGTCCTTCTCCTCCTTCCTTTCTTGTTCTTTTTTTCTTGTCTCTCTCATACCAAATTTTTTTTGTAATGGGTATTTTTGCAGTATTGCTCATTCATGTCATATATTTTAAGTAGCTAATTTTAAAAATAAATTATCTCTGCGGTAGCATGCAGTGAAATGTAAATTAGCCTTTAATTTTTATTATTAGCTTTCCCTCTTTTAATACTGTGATCATTATGCAAAGCATGTAGGCAAGCAAGTGAAATCTTTAAAAACATACTTGATGCTGGGATAAAACACCACTGCTTCCTGAAATTTCAGTAGGGACTCAGCTTTCTTGAGTGAGCAGGCTCAAAACTGTTTTCCAAAACAGCTGTCCTGCTGTCTCTAACTTGCATAGAAGACTTGAGACCTTGAATTTTAGGTCACCTCTTTCTCCAGAATGGCGAAAGGCAGTTAGGTATTTTGAATATTTTTATTCCACAGATATTTTTCTATTGGTCGTCAAACTGTAGAAGGAAAATGAAAATTGTTTCCCAAATCCAGTAAGCTTTTAAATTGTTTTTAAAGGTCTCATTTTGTTTAGAAATAATCATTTTCTTCCTTACTGAGGGTATACTTAACGTGGCTTTACTGAACGTAGTTGACGTGCATCAAGAATGACCCCGAGGAGGGGGTAGTCTGTTAACAAATATTCCTTTAAGTCTGTCTTAAATCCAAAGGCATAAGGAGATTTGCTGCTCTCTGGAAAGTTAAGTGACTTATTTGAGGAAGGGCGAGGGGCGGAGGGGAGAATCCTGCCTGACACTTCCTTTACCCGTTGCCCTCCCTCTCCCCGGGGCAGCCGCGCTCCCTAGGTCGCCTCATTCTTGGAGCTGTGAGCTGGTTTCTGGCTCCTGCTGGGATTGCCCCGTTTCTCGCAGGAAAATCCCATCCTTAGCCCTGTTTTGTGCCATTTTCTGTACGTTATGACCTCTTCCCCGCTGCCGTTAGCCCTATGTTAAGCTCGGAAAGTGCCTGATGAAGTAGGGACGGTAGGATAACTGCAGTGTCTAACGTTAAATAACGTGGATGCTATTCACCTGTGTCTGAACTCCACACATGGAAGTGTCTTTCACTCTCTGCTCATTTCCTATATCTGTGTGGTTCCCACCTTCAAGGTAGAGCATGGAAAGGGCGGAAAGGAGCCTTCCACTTGTGTTTGTATGAGAGCCGTGTCCTGCTTGACTACTTTGGACCCCAAAAAATTGATCCTAAATTTGCAAATGACAAAGAAATGGCCTGCTGCTCCTGCTCACGGCAGTGCAGAGAAACTGCAATTGAATAACGTTTTATGACAGAAGAACAAAAGTTTTCCATCCATTTTCTTCCGTCTAGTCCTTTTCCATCTATTTTTGAATGTGAAGGTGCATTTCTGATAGTCCAAAATGCAGTGCTGTAATTGCTTTTCTAAATAATGAGTCCTAGGGATGGGGTCATAGCCAGCTTTCTCTGTATTGCTTTCTTTCCTCTCTTTCTCTATTGCATGCTATTAAACATGCTCAAGGGAAATGTGGAAACATTCTCAATCATGTGTTTTTTTGCGTCCTTACGCAAAAGCTAGTTTTGCCTTCCATTTTTTAGGTTTAGATTTTTCTTTTATTACTTGTAAATGACATTTAGATATCTTTGCCATTTCAAGTTCTAAGTTGGGCATAAACGAGACTTTGGTGGTGTATGTGTTTCTTGACTTTCTGAAGTTAATTTATTGTCCCTGCAGTGCCTCTCTTCTGATGAGACACAAAGTGCGGGCTCTTCTTCCATAACGTCGCATTTCAGGAGTCTTGCAGTACTGTGGTTTTTCTGCTCTGCAGGCCTGCAGTAGTAGTTACATTTGCTCTGTGGTGCGGTGACTACTGACCTGTAATGGATGCAGAGCTGTAGGTGAAGCATTATGACTACGGCCTTCTGCAGTGTTATCGTCATGGCACGTTGTTACAGCAGTAACTTTAGTTCAAACTGGAAATGGGAGGCGGGGGGAAACTTATGGATTTTTTCCTTCCTCCCCCTTCTGGTTGTTTTCTAAGGCTGATGATGTTGCATCATATTTTCTCATGCTGTGTGACTTACCTAGCTTGCAGGAAGTGCATGTATGTGAGCATGTTGACTAAAGATTTTTATTAAAATCACTTTCACTTCTGCAGATCATAGATTTTAAGTTGGCACCATCAACCTAAAATTTGTTGATTTTATGGGAGCTAAGATAGCAAAGAAGTATTTTTCCACCTGAATTACCTCTCACGTTCTGTCTTTACTGACAGAACTATTCATGCAAATGTTATGTTAAGCATTGTAGTAACTATCTGAAGGAGGTGAGAGCTTACCCCATCCATGATATGGGGTAAACCAAAGCACACAAATTGCTTGTCCTGAGTTGGACAGCGTGTTGATGTCAGGGGGGATAGTTTTGGGCTTGCGGCTAGTGATCTCTTACTCCGATCCTCAATGCCTTATATTAACAGGAGATAACATAGCAGTCACGCTCCTGTGAATTGAATGTTACGTTCTCATTTCTGGGAGCTAGTTTTTCTAATCGTCAGCTGGGAGCATGACTCATACCTATCTGTAAACAGAATTCTTGTATGTATTCTGTTTGGTGCAACTTTCAGGAGGATAGTATGCCTTGAAAAAAGGAACACCTTTTTTTTATCTTGCTCTGTTTGTCTTCCTCCTCAGGTTGAGTACACAGACCTTGTAGAGCATAATGAATAACTTTCCTTTTTAAGACTTGGTTACATCTCTCTTTGTGTCTGGATAAATTTATGTTCCTTAATTCTTTCTGTGGTTCAGAACACAAAATTGAGTAGGACCTTATAAATGAACTTAAAATACAAATCCCATATATGTTCCTATAGAACCTTGAACACTTCCTGTGAATTATTCTTCTATGTACAATATGATAACTCTAATATACATTGCCAAACAGTTATTTAAGCTTGAGCCATATAAAGCAGCCTACCGAAACCTCATGATAGTTTTTAGAGCTTCAGAAATCCCTTTCCTCATATAAAGCCAGGGTACTTATGTGTACTATTACACTTAATATTTATGTAATGCCTCTAATCTGCCAGGTGTTTCGCAATTAATAATTTCCAAATAACCTTGGAGAAAAACATATATGTATAATGTTTTGGTCCTTCAGATGAAGAAACTGAGGCAGTGAGGATAAGCTTTGGCAAGGGGATTGACGTAAACGTTGAAAATGAGTCATGAGTGTAAAGATCTGTGCTTGGACCACAGTATTTTTCTTATCTTTGTCTGCATGGCTTTTGCTACGTGGTTCTGATTTCTCAGAACCAAAAAAAAAAGGGGTAGAGGAGGTAAATCATGTGCTCTGGTATTTTTAATGTTGTCTAAATTGCATGCCTGTGATTCCTAAAGATGTAAGTATGAAATTCATCCATCTAAGCTATCTCATTGCTTGGTTAGTCTCCCAACGGCATAAGACTGATGTTATCTCATGCTTGTCTGAAAAGCTGGCTTGCACATAGTCTAGGCTTCTGAAACTGGAGGGAAACCATGTCCCTGCAGACAGCTATAGCTTTGGCCCCCTTTTAGCTTGGCGCTGGCAGGAGTCGGCAGACATTACCTGCAAGTGCTCCAGCTTTGCTCATTTGGTTTAGATATAGCTGCATGGCTTGAGAGGGGTATAAGCGGCAACAGCTTGGCAGAGTTATCATCATGCTGTAAAGTAATCTGACGGGGCTGTGCCCCTTAAGATGAACCCCTTTGATTCTGTAAATGTGATGAAATTTAACATGTTCACTTTGACCTTGAAAGGAAGCAGTGCTGCATTGCACAAATCCATCCTGTGATGGGATCCATATATCACATCAGGAGGAAATATGGTTTGTGGGCTTAAGGACAGGTAAGTCAGTTCTGTGTTGAACTGCATCTTGAGTAAGGCTCAGGGAGAAGGGAAACTTTCTTAAGAAGTGGAGGGAGATGTCTCAGTGGATTTGGGCAGAGAGTAGATAAATTAATTTCTCTCTACTGTGGTGCAAAAATGGAAGAGGAGCATGTGCTGCATGTGTGCTGGGGCAGGGCAGAGGGGAAAAGAGAACCTGTCGTCACGTATATGCTGGCTTTTTATTCCCTGCCTTTTAGATTTCTGTTTTGATTGAACACTGTTCAGAAATGCAAGAGGTGTACTATCAGGCAACTCCAGCTTGGCCTTAACTGTGCATTTTGCTGTCTTTTAACCGTCTAAGGATTCTTTTTCCCCCATTAAACAGAAGGAAGAAGGTTACTTGTGAGACTTAGTTCCCATTTAGCCAGTTATGTTTATGAAGGAGACTTTGTGTTTGGGATGGCTAGATAGAATTCGTGGTATTATCCAAAATGGTCTTCCTTGTGCATTAGGTACGCAGAAGGGATCACAGTTTTAGGTGCGCAAAATACTAAACCGTTGGCAGAGCTGGTGAGAGAAATCCCAGCTTGTGTTGAGCCCACCAAATCCAGTGCAGACAGTGAGGGTTTTATTGCATGGTGATCAGAGAGCTCTGGGCACGCAGAGGAGGCAGCCGTGCCTCTTGCCAGCTGTTTGGCTGTCATCGGTCTCAGCAGCTCATTCAACTAGCAGCCCCTTGTGTCCGGTTCCCCCACCGCATGAAGCCAGTAGCAGGCTTGCTGTCTAGTGTATGCTGCCAACTCTATACATGGCAGGGTACTAAAATGGTGATGTCGTGTGTGCTGCTGATCAGACCAAGCCTACACTAATGCTGCCCTCACTGCCTTGGACCAGTCCCTGCAGCACGTGGGGCAAGGGCTTGTGTGTGTCTGCTCGGACCTGCAGCAAAGAGAAGGGCGAGACTTGGGCGTGTACACGGAGAGGGGCTGGAGCAGGGAGAGGGGCTCAGGCCTACCCCAAATAGCAGGGCTACTGGGCCTCTGTGGAGGTGCGCACCTACCTGTGAGGGACTTGGCTGAGATCTTGGCTAATAACATGGATGGAGGTGGAGATGATTGCCCAGACAGTCCGTACCTAAGGCAAATGTTTGTCTGCAGACTTTAGCTCGCTGTGCTGTGTGCAGTACCTCACCTACTATTTCTTCAGGAGAAGCAATGCTAGGTAAGCTGGTCCACTTGACATCCCTGGTTCTTGATCAAAGCATAGTTTAGTTCTTGAAATCTGAAGAGGGAATGGAGAAAATCAACCCTAAACTGAGGCAGTTGACGTTGGTAAATGCTGTGGTGGGAGGCAGGCTCTGAGCGGGAGGGTATATGTTGGTAATCCATAGCTGATAGAAACCAAAATATGGACCTTGTACATTACTTGGCACTCATGCTGATTTTAAAAAAAGCTTACTATCAAATAAGAAGATATGCTCTGCTGTGGCAGAGCTGCTCTTCTAGTTTGATACAGCGCGTGAATTATGATCCCCAGTAACTTCATTCCTCATTTTGATCTATATTCAACATGGTAAAGCTTAACGGGGAGAGAATCTACTGGGAAAATCCAGGATTGCTGAAGTGTGGGGAATATGGTAAATGCTGTATCCTAGGAAACCCTCTCGCTCTACAGAACTGAGAAGATATTAAAAAAAAAAAACAACTTACGATGGTAAGCTGTCAGTGCAGCTCACTCGAGTGATTATCATCTGTGTTCTGCTTCACTTAATTTCCTTCTTTTTCTTTTCTTTAATCCTAGGGGTTGCATTAACATCTGAATCCTGTGTGGCCCCAGTCTTGATAAGTGTAGTGGTACTCCTCCCAAATGGTTACTGTCTCTGGGGCAGGCAGGAGTTGAATGGGTCTGATCTTCCAGAAGATACAGCAGCCTTGCTTAAGCCTCTTTCTCCTCTACTTTGGAGAGATCAGTCAGTCCATCTCTTTCACTTGTGATAATGTCAATTTGGTTTTAACTCCAGTGGGCACCCTCCCATCTGGAGGAGGGATGTTGTCAGATTCTCTCGGTTCCGTGAGCTTTCTTCTAGTGAAAGCAGGCCCCAGGTCCTGGTGATCACTGTGACTGAGAGATGGATAGCAATTTTCAGTTTGTTTGTTTTTTTTTTTTTTTGAAGTCCTACTGTAAAATGTCCAGTCCTGGTTGATTGCTTTTGATGCTGTTCAGACTCCTTTGCCATCAGTGCTGTCTTCAGTGTTGTTTGTAGTTGTGATGATACCAGTTGATATAATTGCTCAGAGTGGTCAAATTAGTCTAACTTTTTGAGAAGAAAGGGCTAGAGGGTGGGAGGAAAAGGAGGAATCTGTGGAGCATCTTATGTGTGCTTTCCATAGTATTTTTCTGGTACCAGAAGAGCAAAAGAGAAAAAAACAAATTGAGCTTTGTTGGCATCTTGCACTCTTCTTATTTTTACTATTCTTATGCCATGAACAGGTCTCCTCTTGGTGTGCATGTGTGTGGTTTGGGATGGAAGAAGAGCAAGTGCCTTTTGTGTGTTTGCAGTGGTGTTATGGATCATGCTCTGTTCATGCTCTGTCGTGCATATCACAGGTTCAGAAATCCTGCCACAGAGTGTCCTTGGACTGGAAGTAGAGGGCTGGCAGATTGTCCCAGGATCCTTTTGTAGTCATAGCTCTGCTTCTAAAGTCTTTCCAGTTAAATTCTCCTTTTAAATTGTTTGGTCCCATGGCAAACTATCTTTATGCAGTCCTGTCTACTTACCTGGCTGTTCGCTTAAAGGTACCAACAGAGGAGAGGTTCTCTTCCCCTCTGCTCCTCAAAGTCCATTAGAATTTCCCTGTTTTGTCTTTTATGACCTGTTAGGACAATTTCTACTCTCCAAGCTGCTTCTGTGCAGGGAGGTGAAAGAAATCCAGCTCCAGCCAAACTCCACACCAGATCTTTTTTATTTTTTTGGCCAGAATTGATTCATTCAGGCCAAGTATTATTTGTCTGATTTAGGTATGTACTGGAGACCTCCGCAGAAATAGTTGAAGCCTAGTGCAAGTTTTTACTATCATAAAATGTCTATCAAACAGAAATAATAATCTGTTCCTTTATAGTCTCACATCAGAAGTGGAGCTGATGATAGACCTCCAGCTCCTATGATTTGTACAGTGGTCCATTTTGTGGAGGAGTGTTGCTCACCTCCCCCCTCCCCCCCCCCCCCCCCAAAAAAAAACTCACGTTACCCTGCTGTTTTTCAGAGATCTCTATATTCTTCAGCTACAACAGGTCGCTGCACAGAGTCTGCACTGTGTGCCTGTGAGCGCTGCAGGCTTTCCAGAGTAGCAGCTTCAGCCTTTGCAGAGCTGCCAGACACTTGGTGCCCATCCGCTGGGGCAGCTGCCTAGGCTAGGCAAGGGTTTGGTCCTCTTGTCTGAGATGTGACGTTTAAAAACGTAGCGCTTAAAGCTAAGTAAGGGTCTAAGAAAATACTACAGACGTTGCTGCTTTGATTTCAGATGTTTTCGTTGGCTTTTGGAAGATGCAGTTTGAGTGAAAGGGAGGTCAGTGTCAGAAAAATGAGTTGTTCGAGGTGCCGCTGATTTCTTTTTTTTTCTTCTGCCAAGCCCCCTCCCTTTATCGAAGGAAATTGTCTTTTTTTTCCTGGGTTATGGAATTTGTTTTGGTTCATAATCTGTGCTGCCTGTTTATGAGGAGGAGAAGAAGAGAAGGAGCTGTGAATCTAACAGTGGGAGGTAAACCTTCCCTTATTACCTAATTGGGTAGAGCACTTCCGAAATTGCTTCAGCTCCATCGTGCTTGAGAGCAGAATTCTGTCCGGTGAGCTCTGGGCGGCTTCTGATAATTTATTTTGAAGCTGAGAGCCGCTGAATAAAAACTGCCCTGTACTTATCTTGCTGACTGCACGCAGGGGTTTTGCTGAACGGTTGGAGAAAAAAGGAGGTGTCCTGCTCGTGCTCGGCAGCGCAGGGCTGGCACCTGCCTCGGTTTCTGGGCGCTGCGTGGGGTTTCTGCCGTCCCCTTCTGTCTCCTATCGATTCCACTGGTTCCGTCTCTGGGCGAGGGCTTTAGCCGTCTGAATGCAATTCTTCGCTTTTTGTTTATTTGTTCAGCAGTAGGTGCTCTTTTGCAGGAGCCTGCACTTAAGGAACTTGGTTCCTTAAATTACCAGTTATAAGCGTTTTTAAATCAGCATTTTTGGAGAAGGTGCTTTTTCTTCCAACTCTGTTTTAAGGGTCTTTGTTTCATTTGTTAATACTCAATTTTGAGTTGAAATTTGATCTGAAACCTGGCTTAAACTAACTTTTGTTTTTCTTTGCTGCTGTTATTTGTAGGTATCTTTATTGAAAAAGGAATTTGAAAGCCTTTTCCCCCCCACTTCTTTCCAAGGACTTTCATCACTTGACCTTTGTTCCAAGTTGTAATATTTTTCCATTAGGAGTTTTAAGTGCCATACAGTGAAACTTGCATTGTATGTGATGCTGCTGGAGATGGACTATACCGTTTCAGATACTTGTTTCAGTATTTAGAACTGAAAAACACTGATCGTTAAGCCAACTCAATGCAAATGAGTACAAATACTTAAATTATCATTCAGATTATAAAGTCTTGTGGGTTGTTAGTCTGAAACGGGCAATTTCCATTTTCCAGAAATAAAAATAGAACTAAATATGAAACAAGGTAAATAAAATTTTACTTCCCCTGTCCTCCCACCACCCTGAAGAAACAATTGTTTTTCAACCATCTTCAAGTGTCACTTGAAGGTGGGAATTTAAATCAGTCATGTATCCTCTAGGCCACTATAAGCAGGAATTGATGACCACTTTTGCAACACGAAAACTTATACTGGTTTTTAAAAGGTTATAAACTGGTACATAAAACTAACTTAAGGGATTCTTCCTCTCTCCTATCACCTTGTCCTACGTTACACTATTCCACCTCCAGTCCTGCGCTTTCAGTTCGCGTCTTTATTCTTCTCAATAAACTTTGAGATCAGTGTCTCACTAGCTCTTGCAAAATGTAGATGACAACTTTTTGAAGCTGAGACTCCCTCCAGCTTATTTTTCAATGTCATTTTAAGGTCTCTGCGTCCCTTTCCAGTTGCACAAAGCCTGGAATTACAGCCTAGCAAGTTCCTTCAGCAACCGCTCTAGAGTAATCCCCTGAAATCCCAGGTCTATGGATTGTAATTCTATTAGCTGTTAATCAAGTGAAGTCTGGAAGAATGAAGCTGGCATGTGAGAATGTGGGAAGTTCCATATCTATAGCTTTAATCCTCCTTTTAGAGGAAAAAGTTATAGGCTAATGTGATTAACTGTAATCCCGTTCTTACTTGGTTTTAGAAAAGTGTCTGATTCCTAATTACAGAATCACAGAATCGTGATGTGTTGCTTCATAAACTAGTTTTGTGAAATACTGCAAGTGCTTTTATGGAGGGGTGGCGGAGTTATTTTGCTGCTCAGCTGTTTGTCTTTGAAAAAATACTGGTAGCAAGAGAGAAATAAATGCATATAGCTGACAGTTAGTTTCTCGGCTTTGTTCCTCAGCATAATTTAGAAATTTGAAATGAAGAGGATGTAAGTGGAAACACAAAACCAGCATAATCCTTTCAGTTATCTATGTATACGTATAAACACAGGCAAGAAACAACTTAGACATACACTGCAAATTGCTCTTCAGAGCTTTGTAGGCCCACAGGTTTACATTAGGATCATGTTATTTGCTAATGTATTACAACTGCTAATCAAACTGGTGTATTTAATACAGACCAGGGAAAAGCCTTGCATTAACAGAACTGTCTCTACTAAAAGAGAATTGAATTATCTACCTCAACTGAATGATATGGGGAGTTTTTCCCCATTGAGGCGCAAGTTGTTCCTTTCGATGCTGGAAGAAAAAGTACAGTAGCTTCTGTTGGAACACTAGTATGAAATGTTAGAAATGCTGTTGGCCCAGCGCAGAGAGAGGCGGATAAGATTCTAATTCCTTGGTGTACTCCTGTGTACAAGCAGCTTCAGCGCAAAGAATTAATGCAACAAAATGCTTTGTACGGATTGCTTCGGAGACAAAGATCTTCTTTTTGTTGAGTGAAATGCCAAGCGCAACCTGAGATCTAGGTCCTTCAGTGCCGTCATTTGATAATAGTGAATTAGTTTTGTTCAAAGGTTCGGTATTGCCTGCAACTGTATGTCTGGTAGGAGAGGGAATGGTTGCCATCGTTTCCCACTTCCCAAGGGGCGAAAACTGAGACTGAGCCATCCTGGAGGCAGCTTGGTGCTGGGGCTGGTAGAGTTTGGGAGCACCGTGGTTCGCTGCGCTGTGACTTTGGAGATTTATTTTCTGTTCACAGTGGAAATGGAGGGTGAGATATGAGAGAGGAAATAGCTGTGGAAGCAGGCAGGAAAATACCTTATTCTTTAAGTGTTGGACAAATTGGAAATAAGTATGTTAATCTAGAAGTCGGATGTTATTTGAGATCTCTGGAGTCTAGTGATTCTGGATAGGAGTGAGTTCTGAGGGCCAAACTCGCTGCTTTTCTGCTTAGGCAGCAAATTGAAATACTACAATTTAGAGAAAATTTAGAATAGTACAATTGAAAGAAGCAGTGTGAATCGAGGCTTCCCTTTGTTCTTCCATCATGTTTCCCTTCCTCCTGGGCTTTCCCTGGGCTCTGGGCCTGTACGACTGTAGTGAGACGAGGACCTGGCATGTGTCTCCAAGTCCCTCTGAAAGCAAGGAGAGCCGAGGCGCTGGGGGAAAGACTATGTGATCTGAGGTGTGTGGTTTTTTTTTTTTTTTTGATCTTTTTAGTTCAGCTCCCTGAAAGACTGCATAACGGGAGCAAATTCATTGAGTTGGCCTATGATTTCAATTGTGTAACAGCAGTCCAAACGCTTGGAATAGGTGCAAGGGGTGGAATAAATGATATTTTAACAATAATATGCTGCATAAACATATAGGCTTAGTCAGATTGGTATTTTGAGCGGTAATGGGAGACAGCCATGTTCACAAATAAAAATCATCGCTTGAGTTTACTTACAGTGTAAGCCATGCTGCCTTCTTGCAGTTGTTTACAAACCTGAAGTTTTGGTATGTGGCGTTATTACTATGCTCCCTGGAAGCTTTCTCTAGTGCTAGTAAACTTCTTGACAGTGTCAAATAAACGTGTCTTAAAAATTACCCTATTAAATAGTTGAAGGTGAAGTTTTTATTCCTCTCCCCACTTTGAAACTACATTAGGTTTCCTGAACAACTGGAAAAGACCACCTAGATGGGCAACTGAATGGGTTCAGTCTTGGAGAAGTGTAGTGTTGGTTGGAAGGGATAATTTGAAGTACTGTTGCACAGGTGTGCTTTTCAAAATTACTGTAACTCCTCCAGCATCCTTCTGGAGAGCTTGCTGGAACAGTTGCTCAGTGTGTAGGCAAAAAAACAAAGAAAATATTAGAACACCGGGGAAGTGGATGCAACAATGAAAATGGATTGCCTCTGTGGAAGTCTGACTGCAAACTACTGAGAATACTGTGTTCACCCTTGATTATGGGCAAAGCAAAAAAGGAGGAGTAACAAGTATGGAAAATGGTTAAAAATTTGGAAATGTAAAGGAGGTGGAAGAGAGGAGACAAAAATCAAGCCTATAAAACCAAGAGACAGCATGCTGAAGGCATGCTAAATATTTTTGTAATGGGTGAAAAGCTTAACGGCAATGGAAACCCCAGCCACAGAAAATGAAAGGCCATAAAAAGCATTGAAAGATAGTGCTTCTCTATGAAAGTCAGCGTATATCTGCTAAATTCCCTGCATAAGGACATGTGGTGGTAAAAGGCTGCTTCACTAGGCTGGGACCTTCTGCCTCAGAATGCCACGACATCTTGGATCTAAAGGTGAAAGAGGATTTAAAAATAGAGTGAGATATGTATCAAGAAAACCCAGAGACTTTATATTTTCTATAAAATACAGAAAAAAAATCTGTCACACTTTGCATGGCAGATGACTACTGGGCCTTAAGGAAAATGCTCTACCATGGTTGGATTCATTTCAGAATTAACCTGGTATTTCTCGTGCTTCACCTGGAGTGTCACCACTAGTCACTGCAGCAGAAAGCAGGGCAGAATTAGTGGAAAATGAAACTGAGCTTCCGTGAACGTTTTTAAAGATGTGTTTTTATTTTGAATGGTAATTGATCCTGACAAGATACAAAAACATGGGAGAAGACCCTGCCATGAAGACTGCAGTAGAAATTGAAAATAGCAGCACAAACTGTACCAACAAATGTTGTGTAGGTTTCCTGTATTAGGAGAAAATTGCTTCTTAAATAAAAGCTAATCTTGGGGGCGGGGAAGGGAAGGGAGGGGAAATAAACAATCTTTTCATTTTAGGAATCACCAGTTAAGTACTTCAGAAAGCAACTTTTTTGTTTGAGAGAGAATACGTTTATTTTATGGAATTCTAAAATAAGAACTTTTCCCAAGCTAAGAATTGAGGAAAGCTACCATACAAAGACGAAAAATAATTGTTATTTCTTGCCATTGGTGTTATATAACATTTTATTCTCTGTCTTTCAGTTCTTGCTTAATATTTTATCCCACATTCCTGAAACAAAAAGAAAGAGAAATATATGCAAATATCTGTCCTTTTTTGTTCTCTGTCTCAACCTTCTATTGAGGTTCCCTGTTTTGTTGGAAAATATTGGCTTAATTGCAAGCCCAGGTGTCAGGGTTAGGATGTGCTTTGATGAAAAAGTTCTGTGGATGGTTAAATGCAGAACTCAGTCTAGATGAACAGAGGTCAAGAGTAACTCCTGGATTAAGTTCCTTGTTGTGTGGCAAGGCCCTTGGCCTTTGCTACCCCTGACACAGGACAGGAATTGAAAATCAACAAAAAGCCCCATCCCTCTCAGCTCTTGCCTTTAACACATGCTGTTAGAAGCTAAAATATTAGGAAAAATGGAACCACTGAAGCTCCACTTGAATTTCTTAAAATAAGTTGAAATTTGGACTGAAGGAAGTGATGCAGCATAACCAAATGGGCATGCAGCTGCATGAAATGAGTCTATTTCCCTGAATTTTCACACCCAACCCATTGGAAGCATGGGAGAACTGTGAGGTTCTAGACAGGCTTCCCTGACATTGCAGGAATACCATTTGGACAGGACTCTACTGTAGCAGTATGCATGTTTTATTTTTGTAAAGAGTTGAGGCTTACTAAAGGTGGATTACGAGGCTGATAGCACAGAAGGTATGTGAATAGCAAATGTGTTAGTCATAAAGAATTGTTCAACAAATAGCTCAGTCTGGAGGAATGGCAAGATAGTCTTGACTCTGAAAATAAGAATGGAATTTGAAAATTGTTTCCCATGTGACAGTTTTAACAAGATATGAAAGAACTAAAATATCTCTAATCAAACAGCCTTACTAGTAAGCAAAAAGCTGGATTTGTTCTCAGCACAGAGAAAGGCACTTTCATATATATTCAGTGGAATGGGAGTTGCCGAGGTTTCTGATACCTCACACAAACAGTTAACCAGTTTTCTGCCTGAAATATGTGCATTGAGCAACGTTCTGTTATTCCTCAGTGCTAGAGTAAGATTTTTATATGACCTAGTTAAATTGCGTGATTACAAAAATACTGAGCTCTGTGTTGATGGCTGTGTTTTGTCCCACTTTCCTGGAACTGACCACGTGAGGGTTTCATGTACCCTCTCCTCCCCTTATTTCCTTTTATTTATTTTGATGTAAGAAACCTGAGTGCTACTCAGTTTGAATGTTTGAGGAGCTCCTGTTTAGACTTAAAATGTTAAAGGCTTTTGCTTCTCTCTGGAGTTGAATGTACTTTAGTAGATGTGACTTCCTTCAGGAACTGCAAAAACTCAACCTTTTACTTCCTGCTGGGCAGATATGTGCATAATCAATTCCTCTTCCACCTTTCTTTGGCACTGTGCTTTTTTTAGAGCCTCATTTTTAGATACTTTGTCATAGAAATACTTGATATGCAGGTAAGAGTTTACACAATGTTATTCAGCAAACTGAGCTGTAAATCAAATAAAAAAATAAAAGTGGTAAGCTGTGGGTGTTTAGCTCTGTGGAAACTGAGCGTACAGGGATATGGGAGGAAGAGTGACTGGAGACTCTGAAGACAAAAAAGTTCTAACTTATTTTAGGAAACTACGAAATCTGAGCAAATATCTAATACACATCCAGGTAGCTGTGAAGATGTTCTGCTTACCCTTTGCACAGGATTTCGTGTATGTGGGTGGATTGTAGGAAAGGTCCCTCCTCCTTCCGGTGTCTGTTCGCTTGGTGTTCTGCTGCCATGCAGAAACAGGGGACAGAGTTGCAAAAGCTTTTATTTTGCAGCAGTGTTTGTTAGATTTTTTGAGCAAGGAAGCTATTGGTAACATGGTCCTGGAAGAGGCTGTTAGATCTATTTGTGATGTTCAGCAGCCGAGAGGATGAAGGTTCTACCATAGAAAATCTTTGCTTGTCACAGTCTCTCCATGTGGTTTTTAGGATGTCTTCAGATTTTCTTCCAGTGTGGAGGAGTCATATGCCTGCAGAGCTGACTTCTTCCCATCTCTTTTTCCTTGTTTCGTGGGTGCAATTCCTATTATTGGAGAGGAAGATATGGCCACCAAACTGCAGAGTAGTCTGACATGATACTTAAGAAAATGTGTTTCCACTCAATCAACTCTGAATAGGAGTTTGGTCTGGGAATTTGAAAATAAAAATTTGACAACTAATTGGAATCTGTGGAACTACTGGAATCGCCATTATTAGTGCTTCCTCATTACAAACACAGGCTTTGTCCCCAAGAAGCTTCCTTATCTGGTATGAGCAGCTGGAGAATGTGTGTCACAGCTCAGAGTATAGATTTCATCTGTGTGTGTTTGCTGTGACCTGTTGGATGATGTTTTGAGGAAGAAAATGTTCTGCTATCTTCGGCAAAGCCATTTGAGAAAAAGAGGTACAGTTTTTGAAGAAAACAAACCAATCATCTGCCTTGTAAAAGAAAGCCTTCTCCCATTCAGAACATGCCCACCAGCCTGCCATTTCTATGTTCTTAAGTGTTTTGTATTCTTTTGCCCATTACTTACTTCATCCCTTCCCCTCAGCTTTCGTGCTTCATATCCCCCATTGTTTGCTTGCAACAACTGTATGAAATGGAAAACTTTATTTATTATTTATCTAACAACGCTGCCTCTCTCTATTTTGTGCTGTTGGAGATTGAAAAGCCATGTTACACCTCAACTGGAGTAATCTTCTCAGGTGACCGGCTTATTTTGTGAACTGCACTTCTGTATGACCTTTGATCCTTTCAAATAGTTGTTCAGCAAATCAGAGCGTAAAACAGAATAATGATGTCCAAAGAGAGACAATGTCGTTCTTTGTTTGTCACCTTTCTGTCTCTGATGCTGCATTGTCTGTCTGATCTGGGGAGTAGGTTGTTTTGGGATACAAAGGTTGTTACCACACTTTAGTTCCTCAGACTTTGCTAAACTTCTGAGGCCCAACCCACAGACCAAGAAGCCTTGCTCCGCAAAACCGCCAAGCGTCTGAAGCATGCCACAAAAACTGTTACACACCGCTTGGGTGCCAGCATGGTGCTCCAGGGAAAGCCTCGCTTCACCTGAAGGATACTCGTCTTGTATTTCTCTGAACAAACCATGCCAACCTGTCCTTTCACCACAGTAGTTCTTTACAGCCAGTGCTGGAAGATCACACCTTGAAAGACATTTTTGCATTATCGCCAACCTACATTCCTTCTCTACCCTCTCCTGTTGAGTCCTCAAAATAGCCTTCAACCTTACCAGTCTTGACAAGAAGCAAAGTTCTAATGGATCAAAAAAGAAAAAAAAAACTTTGATCTGTGAAACCAAGGTATGTCACAACAGCACAGTACAGGGATGCCTGAAACAAAAGACGTTTTCCTGCTGAAAACTTCCTCCATAAACCTCAATGCCATAGACTGTGTACAGAGCAGTACTACCATTGTGGGAGTCGTGTGGGTGAACCTAAAGAACCCTTTACACCCAAATGCTTTCCTGCAGGGTGGTGATAAAGGACTTCCCTGCCCAGTTTTCAGCAGGAAAATGTCTTTTGTATCTTCACATTGTCCTCCTGGCCTTGATCCTTCAGACTGAGGCTTTAAAAAAAAAAAAAAAAAAAAAAAAGCCTTTAAAAAGATGAACCAGTAAAATCAAATTCATATCTCTCCTGCATGTGTGTAATGGCAGACTCGAGAGAGTTCGGCTTTATGGCATGGGGTGTAATTACACCCTTCTCCCTAGCTTAGCCCTGCTCTCTCCTGGGGTACTGTTTCTCTCCTTGTCTTCCAAGCTGATGACTGTTGTCTCTCCTCTTTCTGACATCCCCCTGTGTTCTGCAAGCACCCTTTTTCTTTCTGATTTTTAATCCATGTATTTTTCTCCATTTAGTTTAGAAGTTTTCTGCATTTCTTCATTTCTGAAGAAGTGCTTGCCTCTCTGGGGGAAAATACTGGGCAAAGTTTCAACTCTATCAGCTGATGGTTTTCTGCAGATCTGGCCTCCCTATTATTATTTTGGTTTATGGCTTAAAATAGCCCACTATCAAAATAAAATAAGTGCCCTGTTTGATACTTAAAAGAAAGGCATAGACAGACTTACCGTAAGTCTTTGGAAAAAGGCCAGTAGAATTAAGTGCTGTCTGCGCACTTCCTTATAGTGAAGCTAAAGATTACACTTGGAGCTTTTATGAAACTCCTAGCCATCCATGGGTCATTGTCTGCTAGAAATGACTATAATAAGTGGGATGTTTGAGTAGTTTTAAAACAATTCTTAGCGTAATAATGCTACTTCCGTCATCAAGTATAACGATCACAATCCAAAATTTAATTACTCTTATTTATGCAGCGTTTTTAGATCCCTATTAAAACCATCAGAAGCTCCTAATTTCAGAATATGTGATATTTGTTGAAAGTGAAAATACCAATGTGGTTCTTAGAGGTTTACAAAAAGAAAATGAATATTTTTTCTCTTTTATTCCAGTTTCAGATTCTGTTTCCAACCATTGCTACTCTGCCTTCTGTTTTTGTCAGCACTTGGCAGAGAGATGGGAAGTGTAGGAGGAAAGGGAATTGATGTTTAATCCTTCATATGCTTTCTGAATTATACTTGGGTTGATTATATATGCATCTAGAGCAAATAAGCACACATGCATATAAATAGAGATGCATATGCATCTACTAAATAGAGATACATCATTATTTTCTTGTTATAGACAAATACGGTATCATCTTCCAGGGCTTCCTTCATTTGGGCCTCATAAAACTCCTTATTATGTTTGCTCGCTTCTACACTGTTCTTGCAGATGAGAAAGTTTTGATAAAGATTCAGCGACTGAGACATCCTTCATTTGTGAGGTTTTGTCAAAGTGTCACTTCTTGAATAAAATTTGTGCCCTTCTGATAGGGAGTAATTAAAACTGTATCTAAACTGCAGAATTCCCTTAAGTGGCTGCAATGATCGAGTGACTGAGTGATAACTTTATATGAAGGTTGCAATGTACCGAATGCAGTCCATGGTGTGGTGAGCCTGTATTGCTGTCGCTAATGCAGGAACATTGCTGCTGGCTTTGTTACGTGGCTGAATTTGGCCCTTGAATATCTTTGGTTCCTAAAGGCAAAGTATCTGCTTTTCAGATACTGCCCTTCACTCTGGGGCTGAATGCCTGGGCAAGTCTGATAGGACTCCCAAAGGGCGTTTTGAAGGTTTCCAGGCTCCCTAATGGCATTGCTAGCAGGGCTGAGGGTTTCACGTAGTTCTGTCTTGTAATTTGCTCCTTTGTTTGGGTTGAGGGGAGGTTGAAGCTTCCTTATTTTTCTGTTTGGTATTTGAGGAAAAGGATGAAAACAAATCTCTCTGTCTTCACATGAAATATACGTATCTGTAGTGACAACGAGTTATTTCGGCATTACTGAATGTTTCCTGCTTTCATAATTATTGCTGTATAGCAATGCTGTCACCAGAGTTACTACCAGTTTGGTCTACAAATCCACAGAGACTGCAGTTAGCGAGGGTAATCTGTTGAAGTAACACAGACCTGGTTTACTTCCCCCCCCCCCCCCCCCATTTTGAAATTTCCGAACACAGACATTGTGCTTGCTATTTAATATTATGTTTTGAAGTCACAAACCGTTCTTTATCATCTTGATGAAATTTGAGATCACTGTCATGCTTTCTAGGTTGACAAGAGAAATCTACAGGGACATACCCAGTGGGAGCGTTTGCAGGATAACCCGGTGGAGACTTTCCAGCTCTCATCTGTAGGCAGAGCTGACAGGGAGGGAACTCGGCAGAAATGCAGGAATACCAAGCTAGTGTGCTCTAAAAGAGGAGAGAGCAAAAGAGGACAGAATGCAGGTTTTAGAGATGAATCGCTGCTAAGAAGGCAAAGCTGAAGGTTTTGGGATTTTGATGATTTGGACTATGTTATTAGGATGCAGGAGTCTATGAAAAGAACACCCTGCACTGTACAGGTAACCTGGCCTTATCTTCTTGTTACCTGCGCCAGAAGTATAGGGTGGATAAGATTTGGCCTCTGCATATTGCACTCCTGGGATATTGTGTAATGCTCTGGTGTCATCATTCTTTAAATGATGTTGACAAAAATTGCACGGTGAAGAAAAGGGCTATGAAAATGATTCAGAGGCTGGAGAAAGTGCCTTACAGCAGGAGTCTTGGATGTAATCTATCTAGTTGGCCAATAAAAGATTGAGAAGTGATCGGATTAGAGAGTTGTGAAAATATTTATGAGGGAAAAATTCATTATTAAGGGCCTCCCTTAATCTAGTAAGGAAAGGCAGAATGAAAACTGAGGCCTGGAAGCTAAAACTGTCCATTCAGATTAGAAGTGAAGCACGGATCTTCCACAGCGTGCTAATTCAAGGCCCTCTCAGGGAAACTGGTGAACCCTCTATCTTGCTGTCTTAACTTGAAGAGCGCCAGTGGAGCCAGTGCTTCTACAAACACAAAGTACTGAAGTTGATCCTGAGATATTTTCATCACATATAAAGACCTGTACTAGAAGAGAGGTCAGCTACACAAAGAACTTCTCCCACCTGGCTTCAGAAGTTTGTATAAATATACTTTTTAGAATACCTTTATAACAAAGAGAACTGTAACTGTTTTCATAGCAGTTGGTTAAACTGATTATAGCACTTGTCTATAATAAGTCTTTCACATACTGCTATTCAGAGTTGCTTACGCTGCCCTGATTATAGATTGTATCAGCCGTATTAGTAGCTATGGAGATGCTTTGCACTTTCACCCATTTAGAAATGCTTATCTGGGGTAGGGTTGTAAATAAGCAGGTAGCCAATTAGCTGAGCAGTGACAGTACCTCCAAATGCAGCCTGTGCACATGCAAAATAGACTTGCTAGGTAATTCATGCCCCTGATGACCATGTTGTGAAATGCCTGCGTTGTCATAACCTGTTGCACCAGCGCTCATAATAGCCCTCGAGTGCTTGCGGGTGATGTGATGGCAGTGATGCTTGCAGCTCTACCACCGACTTGCAAAGTGGCAGCTTTCCTGCTTCAAAGGAGCGGTAGCCCACGTTTTGAGACTAACAAGATTTAAATGTGATCCTTATGTCATTGAGGATCACTCTCACCACTGGTCTGAAAAATACCCATCTGAATGGATTCTGCAAAAGCATCTCTCTGACAGTTTACAGTCTTGAAAAGCCTTTTTAATTAGCAGATTCCCGTTCTTGGAGTATTTATATTTCTGCTATGTTATTTGCTGTATTTCTGTGTTTACCCTCATGCTGCTTTGACTGCTAGAAGAACATCGACTTGTGTTTTGATTAATTCTCATTAATTAAAGGAGAACCTTTTGCATCACCGTATTTCCTTTTCCCTTTGATTTCTTTTATCTAACCCCCAAGGAGTTATAAGATATCCACCAGCCTTCTGCAGTATCTACATAAATACTTAACTGTGAGATGATTGCATTAATAGAATTTCTTATTCCTTATTTTAGTTTAATTTATGTATGTTTTTTGGTAACATGAGCGGTGAAAAGAAAAGCCTACTTATTGCCTTCGTTATATAGGAAACTGATGAGAAACAGTACTTGTAGAGATTTCTTTGTCTGTCTGTCTGTCTCTCTCTCTCTATATATATTTGTAAATATATGTGTATGTGTATCTACAAATATAGGTACATACATATTTTCGAGTAAGTCTTCATCAAGATGTGGCGCAGCAAGCGAAACAGCTATTTGGAAATCTTGCATGTGCTGCAAGCAAGCAGAGAGAAGGCTTTGAAGACAGCTGGCTAGAGGCAAGGCTGACGTTTTAACTTGCCTGCTGCTTAGTACTACCGTCTAGCTGTCAATATAAACACAAGTATTTTTATCACCAATCTTTCTTCCTGTTACCTTATTATTGGTAGCTGGCATTGAAAATAGTGTAAATGGCGGGGGAGGCATCAGACTGTAGCATGCTTTGCCTATTTCAAAATCTCTGTAAAAATGTAACTGTTCATGAAACAAACAAAAAACACATGCAACTTTATGTGCAAGATTAAGCCCGGTGATTTGAAGCACCTTTGCTTACCCTGTCTTACAGGGGTTGATGGCTTGAAGTTTTGTGGAGCATAATTTCAGCCAAACTTATCCAAGGTGCAGAGCTCCGAGTTGAATGCACAGGTTTTGTGAGAATACATGGCTGGAGAGAGATCCAAATCAAGTTTTCCTTGGAAAAATTTGTGGCAATATCTTGATTTATCTTTGCTCTTTGGCCAGGCCTAGTTATTGGGCCGGACGCGCATGTTGGCCCGCGGGTTGGCATGTGCTGCACTTGGGTCAGGTGTAGTGTGAGCCGACTTGTCTCTGCGAGGAAGGATGTGCAAAAGGAGCCAGAAGTAATCTGGGAAAATGAGGTGATGTTTAAGAAGAAAAAAGGAGAACACAGAGGCTGGGGGGGATAGGCAGGAGAGAACATGGTGTTAACTGCACTTTGAGAGGCGCAGGGATGTGATAAATGTTGTTTTTCATTAGCTCTGCTGCTAATGAAACGACTTGCTTCCACTCCCTTCCCCTCGCGCCCCCCCCCCCCCCCCCAAGATGTGAAGCTCGAGGTGCTTTTGCGGTTGCCTCAAGTGGCTCATCGATGAGGCTAAACTTGAACCTCCTACACTACAGCGTGCCTCTGAAGGAAGTCAAATTTTTTGTTAGGGAGGTTTAATATTCAGTCATTTAGAACTACACAAATATTTAGTTTCATGTTAGGAGCTGCTGTATCTCAGGGTTGCTAACAGGGCAGCATTGATATCATTACAATTGTTTGTAATTATATTTTTACAGAGGAGAGAATGAAACTGATTGACCTTCAAGGAAGCATCAGTGCATCCAGGTCCTAATTATTGATGTGTTAAAGCAAGGACTGGAGGATGTCAAAGAGGTGAAATAAAACATCTCTGAAATAAACTTTTTTAGCATTATGTTGAAGCATAATCTGTTCCTAATGGAATTCTTTTTATAACATGCTAGACTGCATTTAAAAATATTGATTATAGGACTTCAGTGGTTCTAAGTGAAAAGATGCTTTATATTCTACAAGAGGAGGAGGAGTGAGAAGTACCCAGTTTGTATCCCAATTTGTTTTATGATGTTTAGATAATGGAAAGATTACTGTCTTCATCCATTCCTGATCAAAAACTTAGAAATGAGGTTATAAAACAAAACAAAAAAAACCTAAAGAAGTAAGAAGCTAGTGATAACTGCTTACAGTTACTTCTGTTGAAGTGTTTCATGGATGCTGTTAGGAGCATTTATTTATGAACTTAGACATCAGTTAAGTGCAAGCCTATAAACTGTTTTGTGAAGGATTTTTTTTTTTTTTAATTTCAGTACTTATTTCTTATGGAACATGTAGCTGATTTGGAAGACTGACTTTTTAAACGCAGTTTAAAGTATTAAGATGTAAAAGCCACTAAGAGAACACTTTTTTTTAAGAGGAAAGATCTCAATTATTTGGTTAACAGGCTTGTAGTTAATCAACATGTGGCTTCAGAAGCAAATGTCCCATGTAGCACCCAGAACCTTTAGATATTAAAAATAAGTATAAGCTAATAAAATGTGCAATAAAAATAAATACAGTCCGTGCTAGTCTTTCTATCAAAACTTACCAAAGATGACTTAATATCGTATAATCAAGACAGCAGTACAAATTTGGAAGTTTAATGTTCTGTCTGCCTGACTTCCCCTGAAGTTTGAACAGCACAGAAGTTCAGGTGATCTCCTTCAGCAGAATTTGTCATTCATGGCTTCTTTAAACTCCAGAAAATTAAAGGCTGCAAGATTGATGTCAGCTTTTAAAAATTAACGTACACGACTGAAACGACTTGGAATAGGATCTAAGACAAAGATGTTAATGTGCTTTTTTACATTGTGTTGCTGTTGTTGGCTTCTGCATGGAAGAGCTGGGATATGACTTTCTAGGGGAAGAGATACTAGCCTTATTTTGTGATGACTTACTGAGATGTAGCAGTTTCTAATCCAGATGCAATACTGATTGTTCATATAAATTGTTACCTTAATGTTTAATCCTGCTTCTGCTGAAGTCAGTAAGTGGCTTCCCTTTCGATTAAGCCCTTTGAGAATATGAGTCTTTGGGTGCATGTGTTTGTGTGTATAAACATACGTATATATGTGTGTGTGTGTATGAATCTGCAGTGGGGAGAGGCAAAGCTTCTGAAATAATGAAGAAACTCTCCTATGTGTATATGATTAGTCTGGCATAAGTATGGTTTGAGTTTCAAATAGGAGAAAATAATTCTCCAGATGTGCTATGGTATTTACCCCTAGAATGCAGGGAAGCAGTAGTTTTAGTAAGATGAGGGAACCTCATAAATAATTTGGAATAAATAATTTGTTCCTACTTTACCTGAAAAAGCAGTGCCTGTTGTTTTTTTTTTTTAAACAACAACAACAAAAAGCTACCATGCACTCAAAACTTTTCTATTTTAACCACTGTACGTTAATCCTTGGTGTTTCTTTTCCTCTTCCTCCCACTCCCTTCCCCCCCCCCCCCCAAAGGATGCCATTGCAAAGTAAATGTTTAATGATGAATTGGTAAGACTGTGGAAGGGGAACCTAGATTACTGTCACAAAGGTTTAGAGGAGTGTAATGTTAATTGTTCCAGAAATGATTCTCTTTCCCAAATCACATTTCTGACTGTTTATTCTGAAGTATCATTTTAAAGCTAGTCTCCCCACTGATGACACAATATCATGATACCCAAATGCGTGGCTCGTGCGGGGCTGTTATTGTACTGTAGGGGCCTTCCCTTTTGTTGGGGCCATGCATTTTGCAGTGCAGGCTTGGGACCGATTTGCTCTATACAGTTAAATCATGGTTTTTGCTCTGGGAACAAAGAGCGTGCCGTGTTGCTAGAGGGCTAATCAAGGCTGTCTTTAGGAAGTCGGAGGCCTACCATTTTTCTTTTCTCTCTGGATCTCTTTCATTTAAAAAAAAAAAAAAAAAGGTAGAAAGGATCTGCTCAGCATTAATGGCCTGCTCAGTTGAAGAACCAGCGAGATTTTTATTCTCTTGTTGGAGGTCAAAGAACAAAACGTGCCTAAAATCTTAAAGGTCGGTGTCAGAGATCAGAAAAGGTACAGAGATGAGACTGGTCCTGTAATTGTAGCAGGGAACATACCAGGCCAGATGAGACTGAGAGCGGTTTTGTTTTGTGTCTCTCTTTCATTAAGAGTGGCCTAAAGGAGCTGTCTCCTCCCATTACCGTTGCCAGGCCTGTGATGCTGTGATATTTGGGTGGTTGCACGGTTCCCTCCACACCTAAGCGGAGTCTGCTCCAGGCCCAGGAAGCCATGAAAAATACCATGGCAACCATGTGGTAGATTTTTGGGTTAGAGACTGGCTTCTAAGACCAAATTCATCCTGGAAAGCGTCCCACTACGCGTTTGGCTAACATGATACTTTGTGTCATCAGAATTCAGTTTTTATGTGGAGATTTGTTTTAAAAATCATACTTCAGAATAGGCAGGTGAGCTATGTACAGTACGCATAGATCTCTATAGCAATAAAGAGAAGAGACAAACAGACAGGTCGAGATCCAGGGGATAAATGGAGAGGCTCATCGAAGCCTTGCTTGGATCAGTAGCTAGTGCTGGTGACTTGGTCATGGCTGTGGGAAGGCACGGGGAGCAGTGGTGGTGGTGGCTGACGGCAAGGTGCCGTCAAGCATGGAAAAAGCTGTTGCGAGGGGGTGATCCGCAAGCTGGGTTCATAGCTGGAGATGGCTAGATTGATGTGCTAGTTACTATTTTAGTTAAGTTTGTGCTGGGTAAGTATGTCTCTGAGGGTTGCCATCTACTACTCCTAATAGCAAACAGGGTGGGGCCTCTCTTCCAGCTCTTGGTGTGGTGGCTTGCAGCTGCAGTAGGTGCTACACCAGCTGCAAGGAAAGCTTGGGCTTGTTGCAAAGAAGTTGCATCTGTTGATCCCACCTTGCTTTTGGGGGGTGGAGGGATTATCTTTCAAATTGCAATGCACAAAGTAAGCCGTTGGCCTGATGACAGGTACATGATGACATAGCAATTAAAGTGGAAAGCTACAGAGGAGAAGTAGAAGCAAGATTAGGAATGATCTGGCTAAGGTGGGGTGCTAAAAACTTAAGTCTGTTAATATTATTCTAAGCCTATAAGACAGGCTGGATGAAGAAGACTATGTTTGCTGTCGTTAAAGAACTGGGGAGAAGAGAGGGAAACAAACAGATGCAAAAGAAGGACCAGTTAATGCAGTGTGCTTTCAAAGTAATTTAAAGGTGATGTACGAAAATGAGGAGGCAGCCTGGTGACTGGCCCAACCAAATGGAAAGCAACACCTTGCAGGTGCACAACTATCACCACTGTCTGTTTGTAAGGCATGGTCTCCAAGTGGACTGTCACGACTGTTCATACTGACAGTTTTGGGCCATGGTGCCTGATTCTTTCCCAGTAATTCCTGGTAGAGTCTGGGGTTCTCCATGGAGCAGGGTTGCTCCCGATAGGTGGCGTGGGTAAGGCCACCCGGAGGTAAGGTGCTGGTGGAGGAGGGATGAGAGTTGTGAGCTGCTCCAGGCAAGAGGCTCTGGATCACCTTATTCACTCAAGTAGACTGTAGCTGTAAAAACCAAAAGAGAAGGTGAGGGAAGGGCATAGCAGCTGGGGAGATGGACTGGAAATAAAGGGCACTTTTAACGGATTGTGAAGGGAGAAGACAGACTCAACCACAGCCTGGCATGAAGTGAAGAACGAGAGAAGTGTTCAACTGCCATACAGCCTCAAGGGTCAGTGGGGTGCCGTTGAAGAGTGGGGGAGGAAAGCTGCTAGAGCACAAGGGAAAGTATCTCAGCTTCAAGCATGTTAACTTCATAATAATGAGTAACATGTAATACATGAGGTTGGGGGAACAACTGTGGCAGCATTGTCCAGAGGGAGACCTGCAGATCATTCTTCCAGTTCCTTCAAGGCTTTGGTGAAAGGTAACTACACTCCAGTGTGGAGCTGCTGAGCTGGCCATGCTTTGAGATTGCCCTTCTCTGGGTTTAGTTTTAGAAGGGGCGTGTCCTCCTCGTGCCTTGTTCTTGTCTTGAAGTCCCATTAAGCACTGAGAGCTTGTTTGAAGTCAGAACAGCTACTGTGAGGCCAAGCCTGGATGACTTGGGTAGTGGTGGCAAATAAACTGTAAAATGGAATGGAGGCACTGAAAAGTTTCTGCTGGCCTCTCATCAAAAGCCCTGAGGGGGGAAAAAAATACCTTTCATATCTTAGAAGCCCAGAACTCGATAAGAATTGTCACTTGGATATCACAGAGGGATTGCACGGGAAGGGAAAGGAATTTCAGATTTATGTAGTTCTTAGTCACTTGATCTCAATTTGGCTTTAGAAGGCAAAGAATTTAGGAGCAGGTATGTTTACTCATTCAAGATACTGAGAATTACCTTTTCAAATTCTTATTATTAACAAGAGTACAAGTCACAGAGAAACATTCATAAATCTGTGAATGAGTTGTAGCCTCTATAAGTCTAGTGAGTGTTCAGGTCACTGCACCAAAGCATTTTCTGAGTTTTAGTAGAAGTCGGATTAGCTGGACTATGGAAGTAGGAATATACTTGAAATATGTAATAAGAAAAAAAATTCTTGGTTAGGTTGGATGTTTATTATGGAGAGGCTGATTAGATTATTTGACTTGCAAAGGTCTTTAATAGCTATTAAAAAAAATCGTTATTTAAACTTGATAAGTCTCATATTCAAGACTCAATCTGTATCTTGGAGTTAATTCCTCCAAAAGGGCCATTTCTGTCTGTTTTGCAACTGAAGAACTTGAAAAGGCATCAATAATGTCTTTACAATGCTATTAATTTCAAGTTAGTAGAAATAACTTTACAAGACAAGGAATCACAGCAACCTTTTATCTTCATAAAACAAATTGGTTAGGAAAATGAATTGTAATTACTCATAAAGACATCAAAAACTTAACGAACCCTGTATCTGGATCTAGCTGATGACTTGTAAGCCTCATAATATGTATTAGCTTTAACTGTAGAGATATACAGTGGTTAGGCACTTGTCTTTAGGTCGTCAGTAGTAGTTTCTATCAGTAGTTTTCACTGAATTTGTTTCCTTTTTTTTTTTTTTAAATGCATTTAACTAGTATTGTTAGCTCTTTGTTCTTTCACTACACTTTCTGCATTTTTGCACAAAAAGAGTTTTTCAGTTGTCCATTGAATAAAAGGAACTTTTGCTATTTGCTTCAATGGAAGTAGGATAATATGAAGCTGGGAATCTGACCTGCTGTGCCTGTCCAAAATGTCAGTCTGCACATGCAGTTGTTAGTTCTGAAGGTCAATTTATGTAGTCAGCTAAAAACGTAACCTAATTAGATGGTTCAGTGAGAAATTGTGTAGTACAGCAGTAGCTAGTTAGATCCTATGCGAAAGGAACATACAGTTTTAAAGTAGACTCATCTGTAAACCCAGAGAAAACAGAACAATGAGGATTTAATTTTTCTCAAATACTAGGTTGGACTAAACTGAAATCTGCAAATACAGTGATACAGCATTTTAAACATGGACTCTATTTACATGGCTGTATTTTGTTTTTGATTTTTTTGTCTAGACAGCAATGGCTTGTTTATGGAAACTGTCTCTTCACTGGAAAAAATTAGGCCCAGTATTTCAATGTGAGAGTGTAGAAATTTCTGGGAATCCAAAAACTAGGAAGCATTACTTTGAAGAGAGCCTGGGTATAAGGCCTGGGAACTTTGCTTTCCAGATGTTTAGGCAACATCACAGAGGAGATGCATGAACGTTCTGCTGCTTCGGTAGTTTTTGGAGTATCAGCTGCACCTGTCTAGTGGGACCTGGAGAAAATCTTTGCAGAATCAGTGCTTCTGTGTAGAAATTGCAGAGAACCTGAGTCGCCTCTGGAGGAGGTGTGCTTTGTTGAAACCTGTTTCCATGTTAGTGAATTATGTCATTTGAATAAATGACTTTTTCTAAAGCTCCCTCTTCTAGGCAATAATGTATTGTTTCATATAAATACACAGAAATGCAGAAAAAGATGTCTTTTCAAGGACTGCTTTCCTCTTTGCAAGGAGTTTGTGTATTTTCCATCAACTTGATAGTGAGTTGACAGACTCAGCTCTGTAATTATAGCAGTCTCTCCCATCTTATTCTTCCTATAATTAATGAGTCTGAATTAGAGCTTTATTGTTAGCAACAGAAGTTGAACTCGGGGGAAGACTTTAATAAAAGGTTGGGGTTTTTTGTTTGGTTGGCTTTTTTTTTTTTCCTATTTAATTTCCCTTATTCAGGATTGCTCGTAGAGTGTGCAGCTTAGCCGTACAGGTAGGTTTCAAAATCAGTTCTGGCAGATAAAGAAAATATCCTTGGTCAAAAGCACTTCAGTGCTGCCCATGACACCTGGCTTGACCTGCTGGGGAGGAGAGCTGGGGCTTCCTCGGGTGCTGATGGGACGCTGCTGTTAAACACCTGGACCACAGGGAACTGTGGGGCTGCGTTGGTAGTGCCCAGGAAGGCCTGGGCTTTTGTAATTCACAATCCAAAGAAACCAAAGTGCTTATGTGAAGGGATTTCTAGAGGTGATCTTAAAAGCTGGAACTGACCGAATCCCTCCTCTTCCCTGCTCCCTTTGAGGGTGTGCATCCCCCGCTGTGCAGCTACCGTTTTTAATCTCTTTTGCTTGGACAAAGTATCTTAACTATTATATTTACCTATTGCATCTAGCTATACTTATTTCCCAACCTAAGAAATAAATAAAGCTTTGTAATATGTTGTTTCATTAGCAAAAAAGTAAAGTACTGCCTCCTCTGTCATGGATGAATTGTTCTAACGTCATTTCTGTCGTGCCAACTAACACTATTGAGGTCACTGTTTTTCCTACTTATTTACTCTAGCCCAAGCCTTTGTGTGATCAAGAATAGTAGAAATAATTAAGACAACCTGGATTATTTTCATTGTTTTACTAGCCTATCATACTTTTGAAAAGCAGACGGACGAGCCAAAGCGGACCTTTCTCCTTAAACTTCTGTTGTTGTTTGCTGCAATGTCATGACTGTTCTCATTAGGGATGGCAGTCGTGTTAAAATGGAAAATGTGTTTTTCAGAGCAGTTGTCTTTAATAAACAGTCCTAGTTCTTGCTTTTGGTTTTTATAAGGTTATATCCTTTACAAATTGGGCATTTTCAGTGTTGAGAGTTTCTAATTAACTCTTGATTGTGCAGAGAATTTGAACGCAGCTCAAAAGAGGACTTTACCTTTACTCAAAACAGATGCATCTTGCACTTGAGATTTTTTTGTGTGTTTTTGTTTTTGTGTTTTTTTTTTTAAAGGCATGGAAAAAGTCCATTTTCATATGCCTTTTCACACCCTTATATTTAGTTGATCTAATGTACGTCTTTTCCTTTGTGCTGCTACGTTTCCCGTTGTGCTGCAGGCAGGTAGCGTCCAGTGGTGGCAAGCAGCCTTGTGTGCTCTCTGCCCTTGCATGACACTGCAGCTGGTGAGCAGTGCTGCCCTCTCCAGAACTGCATGGTTGATACTTGAGAGGCTCAGATTATATCATTTTGGTAGTATAATGTTTGATGTCTGTCTCTCAATCTCTTTTTTCTTTTTTTCTTTTTTTTTTTTTTTGTACGGGGCTCTACAACAATGCTTAATTACACTGCTACTTCAAATCTCTAGATTATGTACTACTTTTCCCTTCCGCTGGAGAGAAAGCTTAACAGGAATTTTTGAGACTGCTGACCTCCCCACTCAATTAGTGTTTGACGCTGATTGTAGAAATGTTAATCTGGGGTTTCTGTAATGATTAGAAAGATCACTTTGTATTGCATGGAATCTGTGTGCCAGCAGACCTCGCTACTAGCTTGTAGTGCTGTGGAGGTAAATTTGTCTTTTCCATGCTTTCAAGAGAGTACTTTATCGAGTATGGTTATTTTACAAATCATGCAATTTGCTAAGGAGAAATCTGTTACCCTGCCTGGGATCTACTGATTGCATTAAAAAAAAAAAAAAAAAAAAGCAGATATTTATCACTACTCTTTAGGCAGCTATTTAGGGAGTTTTTAAAAAGAGTGGGGAGAGATGAGCGGAAATCTTAATTTTTTTCATAGCTAACTGAATGAGTACATGCGCTATAACCCAGCTTTTGTGTTGAATATTTGACCTAATTATTGATTTTTGTTATTATTTTTAACTCTATGAAGCCAGCCATCTACTGACTCCACTAATTACATTCCTCTTCTCCTTTCTTATTTTTTGTGAAGCCTAGATCAACTGTCCTGTGGAAAAATCTGGGAAAAAACTGGCAATAAATTTCAGTTGGGACTGTCACTTACCTTACAGAAGCAGCTGTAGCTGTCTTGTAATGCCACAACATCGTGCTGTTATTAAGCACGTACCAGACTAGAAAAATGGAGTACGGATTTATTTCAATCTGTACAACCATCAACCCATTTTTATAGGTTGGCACTAGCAGTTCAGTACTCTTTTTTTTTTTTTTTTTTTTTTATGTGAATGGGTTCTTCAGCTATCTTAAATGTTTAACTGGTTCGAGCATGTGTAATTGCATGGTGAATCACCCATCAAACGAACTGGTGGCTTAGGGGTAAAGAGACGCTTTGCTGTTACTGGACATATGTTTCTTGAACGCCTTACTTGGCAAGTGGGGAAAGTGGACTAATGGAGCTAGTCCTGTTTGCTCTTTGTCTAATGTACTCTCTGTTAGGTCCCATGAGTTCTTGCCTTTTAACCAGATAAACTTCCAGCAAACTCTTGCATGTTTCTCTAGCTACCTTTGTCTGAATAATGTTGGTGTCATTTATATAATATGTGCCCTAAGTATTTCCACATTCGCTCCTGACTAATTTTAGGAACAAGGAAGAGTTAGACAATTCTGAATCTCAGCAGTTCTGTGGATTCATTTCTCTTTGTGTGGTATTTCTGAAAGACGTTTTCAGGTATTTGTCTCCATCTTTTGGTGGACTGCCATCCTTCAACTTTATAAGATAAAGATTCAGACTTTGGGCTCTCTTGATTTTTTTGTGGCCAAATTTTGTGGAGAAGTCTTGAAGATTGGTCACTTCTGACAAGATGGTGACCAGGTGAGGCACTTGCGCCAGGCGGCCATCAGGGACTGCGCTGGCCGAGGTAGGCGGCTAGTGCCTCTGGCCTTTCTGCATCTTCGCTGAAGGTGGTGAAGCAGCAGAGAGCATCTTCTGAGGACATTTTAAGAGTGCCTGAACGAGGACGCCGTCCTGAGCTCTGGAGGATCCTGTAGGTTTTCACCATCAGCTGAGCAACAGCTAAAGAATCTGGTCAGCCCAGCCTTGAAGTGTTCCAGATTGTTTCGGGCAAGCATGCTGTCAGTCTTCCTGCACCCTGAACTACTCTGGCGTGCCCACTGGCTTGCTCTGTATTACTGTAACATGTATGTAGACAACGCTAATTAGTACTCGAGCAAGAATTGACTGGGCTGCCCATTAGGTTTGTGTTTTTTTTCCTATTAATTTATTATTATTGTAGCTTCTTTGGTTAGGCTTTGATAAGACTTTGGTTGTTACTTGAATGGTGGTAGATATCTCAGAAACATCTAGAATGGTGCTGTTTCTAAGGAGGACTACATAAGAGATTGATGCCAAAGCTGACTTGGCAATCAGCGCAAGCCTGATATTTGGGAGCCTGGTTGAGTTTGGAAACCTTTCCAAACCTCCTCATTTGCTCTTGAATGGCTTATTCAAGGAATCTATGGCTGAGGCAATGTATCAACCTGGCTGAAATGTAGAACACCTGTATCTCAGTGCACTGGCTTGCATTTCTGCATATATCAGAGTTTTGGTGTTGCTGCTTGCTTGATTGTTAGCGCTTTTCTTGAATAACAGATATCTAGTCGTCTACGCTTGTGCTGTTTGTTGTGGGCTTCTTTCTAGCAATAATACTAACATAGCTTTGAAATTAAGTACTACTTCTTGCAACCTATTGCCATTGTCTTTGGAACAGAGATAGTTAACAAACAAACAAAAAACTTTTTACCCCCAGTGTTTGTCTTCAGTTGGAAATGTGCGGGTGTCGCCAAGGATAGCTGTTTCCCAGTGCAGAAGCTGTCCCAGGCACAAGCGTGAAGGTTGGCCCCTGTGTTTGGCATGACCTGCTGTTTACAGCCAGCTTCAAGCTTCTTGAGATGGGGTGAAATTCAGAGGGAATTAGGAGTCTTAGTGACAGATTCAGATCGTGTCAGCCCCAGAGATGTATCTTCCTATCTCTTAAGAGTCCAGGTGGCAGAATTAACATCTTGTTCCTGATTATTTGCAGTGGTGAATAAAAAATAGTGAATTCAACTGTTTGGGCAGTGAGAAGGAGATAGACTCTGTATAGCACAAACCTGAAAGAGGCAGGTTCTGTGTATCCATTTTTAACACTGCTGATACTGTAGGTTGGCTCGCTGCTTATTGCCATGGAGTGGATTGCAGGATTATGGTAGTTCATTGGCATGAAATGTTGCTTTTCCCAGTGATTAGTGACTGCTTCAGCATTGTTTTTTACATGCTTATGTGATCAACAGAGCTGCAATGTCCAGCCTTGCTATAAGAGGAGGTTCTGCTGCTCAAACCCAGAAAACTGATTAAAGAACAAGGAATTTGATGTGTGATCCCTGGTTCCAGGGAAACTGAGGGTAAATGCAGGCATATGAGATGTCACGTGACAGCCAAAAAAAATCCTTAACACAGGTGGTTTTATTCCATAATAAACTGATGGAATTAGACAGAAACCAGAAGGTAAGGAAGAATGGTTAAGAGTTGGGAATCTTTGTGGAGGAGCTACCTGTGGGGGGGGCTCTGGGTTAGGACTTTAGTACTGTGGAGGAAGCTGAGTTTTGGAGTAAATATGTCTTTGGGTGGACTAGAAAATGATGGATATTATTGAATTACCCAGCGCAACATAAACTGGAGGTGAGGACAGACTCTCTCTTTTCTTCTTTGGGGTAAGAGACTGTCAAGAGCATCCAGCAATGCAGCAGGATTTCCAGGACAAAAACTAGGAAATTGTATGAACTCTTTTGTAAGTTGTTTGTGTGTGTGTGTGGTTTGTTTTTTTTTTTTTTATGCTAGTGCTGAAAGGGATCTTAATGAAGTGCCAGAAATGTGCATACCAGTCTGGAGTTGGACAGTGGTTTTTTCTTTGAGAAATAAATTGGTAAGACAAGTGGGAGTGAGTGATTCGAAGAGGTGAAAAGGCTACTCCACCTAAGTCAGCACATCCATCAAAGTAACAGTGTGGCAGTAGACTTAAACCTTTCACCCAAAACTTGAACTTCAGCCCACCATTTCTGAGCCAACGTTTTATTTAGTTCCTTTTGCACTTCTTCTTCTTTGGATGTTTATTACGGCAGTGTTTTCTGTATCCCCACTTCAAGGCTCTTCAGATGCCTACAAAGCAAGTTGTGCTTCTGGCAGTTTGTTAAGAAATTAGCAGAGCTTCAAAGCATTTGTTGAGGTTTCTAAAAGTTCATAAATTCCTTGTGATTTTTATAAAATTGCTTCCAGAAGAAAATATGCAATTGAAAGAAGGAAGAAGGGGCCAAAGGCCTGGGAGAGGAAGGAAAATGTAGGAAATACTAAATAATTTACTCTTTATTCCTACAACCCTAGACAACTTATAAGAGGTGAGCACTTAACAGCCATACAAACTGGCCAATGCTTTTCACCCTTTCTGAAAGGTCTAATGATTTCTGGTCTCATGCAGCTTGTGCAGCTGAGAATCTGATGTTGATATTTTTATAATAGGGAATTAGAATAGTTCTCGTAATGTGGCTTTTTGCAGCAGTGTTGATAATGACCAATTGAGTGACTTAGACTGTATCAGCTGCTGGTTATTCCCTTTTATATTGCAGAGCGATATAAAAAGCAAGAATCACTAAACATAATTGCTGGTATATTTGTAAATGGTATTTTTCAACCAGTTTTACACGTCCAGGGGGTGTTTCATCGGGAAGGATGATCCTGAATATGGCAGCTCTGGATTTGCACTGTGCCCAGGCCCGTGCCCCTGGTGGAGCTGCTTTGGATGAGGGGGTGCTCCAGGGCTGGCGGTGACATGCACCCGCAGGCACGGCTCACCAGCTGGCCAGGGGAGTTTGCAACCACTTTCCTGGACAATTATAAAAGGCATCCTAAAAGTCAGGTAGAAAGTTTCCAGGTTGGAAGAAAGGAAGGAATACTACTTAAAGTAAGTATAGATTTAGATTTCAACCTGTATTTTTATCTGCTTTTCTTGTGGATGCAAAACAATCTGGAAAACTTTGTGCTTTCTGTATTGTGTAGGAATTGCTGGAAGGGACAGAAACATGGAGGGGAAAAATTATCCTTTTTTCATTATTATTGTAGTGGGGAGGAGAGGGTAATGTGTATGTTTGTTTTTGTTTTCCTGTTTGTACGCTATTTACTACGCTGATCTGGTTTTTGTTTGTGAGTGAGCGTCTCAGGTGTTTATCATATGTAATTTATTTTTTGGATATTTTTCCTAACTTCATTATTTGAATAATATGAAATGTAAGATTTGGTATTCTAGTCCTTATTCATAGCTTATTACAGAAGCATTTATACCTAAGTGTGCAGAGCGTGTGTGTGTGTATTGGGGGTAGGGGGAGAGGCTTTTTTTTTTCTTCTCTGAAACTGGGATATTCCTGCAAGCAGGCACATGAAGATTTTGAGGCTTCTCCATCCGAACGCACAAAGTCACATATGAAGTGTTATTTCTGCACCATGTGAATAGAAGCGGATGTTCTTAAAACGATGACAGTGTGATTATAATTGGCAAGGAGAAGCTGTGTGGGCAGCTTCCATCAGCCCTGCTCAAATTCATGAAATCCCTGACAGAGGACCTCTTGATACTTGAGTAAAAAGTCATAGCTGAAAGGCCTCTGTTCATTAATTTTGAACAGGCTAAACGCCTTCTAGGCTTTGGATTTTTGAAGGCGAATCATAAAGCAATAATTCACGTGGGAATAATTGGTTGGGTTTCAACAGCAGCAGAATCTTGTGGGATCTGGCAGAGGAACTGTCTGGTGACTTTTAAAAATGAGTTTTAGAGGGTGTGCTTTTTACCCTCATACTGCATAAACCTGGGGCAGCGTTGTCGTGAGAAATCTGTTTACAGATAGGAAAATGATTTATATCGTACGAGAAACAGTATTACAATTCAATGTGTTGTTTAACCTAACGGTTTTGTTGGGTAGCTGTCGTATTATGCAAGGCTTTGCTGGCGTGGCCTCACGCGGCAGTCTAGTCCTTTAACACTCGTCCAGAAACGGCCTGGGACTACGAAACCCAATTTCCTCATAGGATGGAGCGGGGAAAAGAAAGAGAACCGGACGCTAGGATAATGACACTTCATTTCTTGGGCACAAGCACTGAAGATGATCTGCTAGGATATGCCGTTTTCGACTGCAAGTTTTATATTCAGTGATATCCTTGAGCTATTAATCAAGCAGTAACATATGTTGCATAATCCAGTGTTCAATTCTGCTGGAGTTGTACTCCTTCCTAATTTTGTACATGGTTGTTTAATACCATCGACTAATACTTTGAGTTTTGTGTTCTTCTGGAGCTTTTGGTGAGGCCTCTCACCTTCTTGATGTAAAATTTCTATAATTGTTTGGATTTTTCTCCTTATGACTTCAGCAGAAGTTAGGATTTAAAGGGCTAGGCGGAAGGCTTTGTCCTGAATTTGCTTTATTCCATGATTGTAAACAGAGGAGGAAAATGCAAATATAGTTGGCTGATGAAATGCTGTGCAATATCAGCAATTCTTTAAACGTTTACTTTGATTAATTTTGAAATATATCTTTTAAATGAAACTGGTATCATAAGACAACTCTACAGTTAAAGCAAAAATGACTACCAATTGAATCACTAAGTGTATTTATAAAATAGTCCACAACTTCTGTGCCGGAGGTTGCTCCTGTGAAGTGCTCGAGGTTCAGATTATTTTTTAATTCTTAGGACTGTAATCCTGCGGAGAAACAAGTCCATTTTAATTATCTGTGCGTGCAGTCTAAGCAGGAATATCTGCCTTTGTTGTCGCTTACTTCATGAGTTCTCATTTCAAAGTCTTATTTTCCTAAGTTTTTTTTAAAAAAAAAAAAAAAGTGCAATTCCTTAGTGTTGGATCATGAAAGCATTAGCAGAGATGATTCATTTACTTTGAGAAACCTTTGCTTTGGGGTTTGTTTTGTTGTTGTTGTTTTTTGGTAGCAGAACATGAGTTCACTTGTTACCTGCAATCCCTTGATTCCCCAATCCCTGGAAGCTTTCTTTATTTGGAATGAAATGTGTGATTATTGCGCAGGGATGTCATTAGTCGAGGTAAATAAATGGGAAGTACGTGCACTGCTTTTATTGTTGTTTTCTCCCCCGCAGTATTCCCTTACTTGGTGCAAAGAAATTAATTAGTCCTAGGGTTTTGACAACTCACAATCAGTAAATAATGTTAGCTGGATTCTTTTTAAAAACATGTTACTTAAAGAGGAGGTGATTAAAACAGCTACTTCCACTTACTGAAGAATTGTGAATAGGCATGAAAACTTTCTTATTGTTCCAGAGGGGAAAAGCTTACACTTTAGTGTCTTCCCACTACAGTCTCCCCTGACTTCAACAGCACTTGAGGCTGGATGTCTAAAAGAGAAACCCAATTTAAAAGAATTAAAAGTAACCCCCAAAAGAACATCATGTCTGTATCTCACTTTTGTGCTATGACAAGCAATTATTAGGTAAATTTCCCCGCTGCCAGTCAAGCTCTCCCCTTGGGTCTTGGGTCTTCAAGCAGTGGGTTAGAAACCTGCCCCCAGGCCCCTTCCTTGCCCCGCTCCCCTCTCCCTCCTCGCCTGAGCCTTTCCACTGAGGCTCTCTTGCTATCCTGGCTGCTGAGTATTTTGCCTGGTAGATAACTGCCAGCGTTTTCCTGTCCTAGACTGTGTTTCCTCTATGCCCTTAATGTAAACTGAGGGCAGGAGGACACCCCCCACGTTAAGACACTCTCTCTAGGGGTGGGCAGGAGCATTTCATCTTTTTTCCTCATCCAGCTACTTCTACAGTAGACATCAGTCCAAAGACTGAAGGGCAGACAAAGTTGGGGAATGGGCTTCCCTTTGTACCCAAGGCTGTAAGTTTGCCTTGCGTGTGTCATCACCTGCAGGACTGAGAGCAAAGGGCTGATGTTCTGGTATTTCCTCTTGTCTAGCTTCTTAACAGAGCTGTACGACAAAAAAGCCTTTCCAGGTGACAGGATAAGCACCATACCTGCTCGTACGCTGGGTTTTATGTAAGCTTGTCAAATTATTTTTCCTGTATGTTGTAGGGCTGCGCAGACCATGGTTTCTGGGAGCACTGGATATCGATCCAATTTACTTACTGGTTTTAAAAGGAAATGCACTGTTTAACAACATTGTCATCCAATACTAGCACTTATCTTTAAATTCACTGTCACAGTTGTTTGATCAATCTACTTTTTTTCCTCTCTCTTATGACACATTTAGCGGCTGTGTTGTGCTTTCTGCAGTGCAAAAGTTCTGTTACGACTCCTGATGTGTTTGCTCGGACACGTCTCCTCTGTACGGGCTGTGAAGGTGTTTTCTCTGACTGTGGAGCTGGAGAGGGCATCTCTGTATGTTTCTTTGAGGAGGCGATGATCCCACTGCTGACAAGCCTTAGCCCTCTACTGCCCTGGTTGCACCATGTGAGGCTGTGATTTTCAGATATAGTACATCCATTTTAAAGCTATTTCTAATGGAGAAGAGAAGCAAGAGAGGATGAGATCAGAAATTCTAAAACTCTGACTAGTGAGAGAGAGGCTGTTTGCGGGAAGATCCCTCTGTGCTGTTTCTCCAGGCATCTGCTAGCTGTCAGGGTCTGGGGTGGAATACGGGGGAGAAGGACCATTGACATTCAGTTATACCAGTCATGTGGTATTGCGTATTTGCTGGGTCTGTTTCTCTCCAGACCCAGCTGTTAGCTTTATTTTATTTGAACCAGGGAATGGGGGGGAAGGAGAGAGATGGAAGTACCTTTGTAAATTAAAGTAGAACCCTTTTGGATCTGGGCATAGTTTAAGGGAGTTCTCGAGAGCTCGCGATAGAAAAAAGTTGTGTTTGAGGTAAGTTTTTCTTATGTTTGGGTGACAGTGATAGCTTTACTTCTTTCTTCCTTCATGGTGGATGAGAAAAAAGGAAAAGTAGTGTCCAGCATAGCAGGATATTTCCACATTGCCTGTTTGCTGCTGTGAATTCTTGCCTGAGAGAATGCTGTTCTAAACATTTGGAGGGCACGTGGTTGTGTATAGATTTTTAAAATATATATATAAAAAAAAAAAAAAAGGTTTTGTAACTTCTTGTCAAATGAACCTGTCATTACTTGATCTAACAGTGCTAACAATTTCCCTTGTATGTGTGGGGAGGCTTACTTATTTTGATATGATCTCATCAGTCTTAATCAGTTAAGTGGAATGCTGTTACTTTTTTTTCTTTTAATTTAGTATTGAGTATATGTACATGGTCTTAAGATGGAGTATATATATCAGACTTGCAGCACAGCATTAATGGTAAGCACTTTTCAGTTGTCAAGTGAAAATAATTCTAGTTTAGGTTCTACAACAGAAAGTATCACAGTGATTTGAAGCACTCAGTTTTTACAGGGCAGATCTCAGATTCAAGTTACTGAGGTATTATGGCAAGTTCTGTTATGGTCCAAACAAAACTTCAGGTAAAAAATAAACATATGTTGGTTTATAATCTTGTGTAAAAGGTTAGAGTATTTTTGAATGGGCAGCAAAGCTTTTGTGTCTCAGAATTTAAGAAAAATCACTGATTTAGAGGAATTGGAGCAAGATGCTATTCAAGAAATGGATTTTTATCCATTCTTCTTCCTTGGGTTTCTTGCATGTTCTCTGTTACGTATTTTCCCTTTTGCTGTCCAGTTATGGGGCATGAGTAGCCATTTCTCATGTGCCCAGTCAGTTGCTTGGGGGGATCTGTAGACCAAGCCTTTGACAAGAATTAAAGAACTTCTAGATGGCAGTAGCTCCTTGGGAACTTGTGGCAGTCATGAATGTCAGTTGTTTAAATGATTGTTCTCAGCCCTGGGTAGTAGGCTAGTTTCTTCCCACACCACTAGGTACTGCAAAAACCTTGGAAACTGCTTTTTATCTTTGTGAGATTTACTTCAATAAAAACTCTTATTTTGAGCGTTTTTGTTTGTCTGAAGAGTGTCAAGTTGGAGGATGAGGATTGTTTGGCCACAACTATCAGCCCCTTATCTTGATGATGAACTTCTTGTCTGATCCAATCTGCGTTGCCCTAACCTCAAGTTTTATAGTCCGGGATGACATAGCTGTTAGGTCATTGGAAGAAGCCTTCTGCCATGTGAAGATAGAAGCACCAGAGGAAGGTTTTGGCTGGTAGTGAGGGAATCTGCTCAAGGAGAAAAGGTCTGTAGTGTCTCCTCAGGAGCTGAAATGGGAACCTGCTGTCACTAGCTGACTGCCGCTCAGCTGCAGTGAGCAGTTTAAGTGAGCATTAACGTGCCTGCTATTTGTCACGCATATGGTATAGCCTTTCTTCCTACATAAAGGAACCCAAGAATGGAAGAATTGGCTATTTTATTTTCTGGCAGGTTGGTTGAAGACATTGTATTGTTTGCACAAAGTGTTTTGAATATTTGATGCTAGCATCTTTTAAGTTCATTTGGAAAATACCAGCTTTTATGGAGAAGAAAAGAATATTTGCTTGCTTTCTGTACCCCAGAAAGGAACCTGGTGAACTCCATTAGTGCTCAAGATAAATGGTGGGGCAAATCATCAGTAAAAACTCTTCTGGGGGGAGGGGGGAATTCTCCCTTAAGTTTTCCTCTTACTGTGATTGCAGTCCCGTTCCCCTTAGTGAGCAATTTTAAACATGGTTAAACATGACTAAAGAAAGGCATAGCTAATATATGCGTCTTAACAAAGACAAGATCTTTCCTCAGTGTACATGGATGTACATTTATGTTTCTGAGTAGGCGCTGGAATTTTTGCTGTTTCCCAAATGTTATATTGCAGCAGAGTGTGGTTCCCCCCCCACCACCACCTTTAATTTTCCTAAACTGATTATCATTTCTGGACCATGGCAGCAATCTGTGGAAAATGTAAAGCTATTTAAAGTAAGTAATTTAACACTTTGAAAAAATGTAGCACAAGTTACTATTGTCAGCAAAATAAAAATGCATCCCTGTCAGTTCAGATCAGGGTGTAGCTCAGTTTAAAAGCTTACTCCTCCTGCCCCACGTTTTTGATGACTCATATGCCCACTTTGGCTCACTACAGAATTTCTTGAGGACTCTCAAGGTTTAGACACTTTCAGCAGGGAATTGCCGAGTACCAATGAGGTTACCTGTCTAAGGTTTGTCACACAAAGCCCTTCTCCACCTAGGTCTGTGCTTTCCAGGCTCTCTGAGTGACCTGTGCAACTTAGTAAAGGAGCACGCTGCTATCCCTTGAGGACCCTTGAACTGAACTGGGACTTGAGCACCACCAGGATCATCCATTTCCCCAGGGATGCGATGCCTTATTGTCCACTGCATGTCCAGAGATCAGGCTGGTTTTTAAGTAGAAGTTTAGAGATAAAGCATGTTTATCTGAACTCACAAACTTTTCCTGTTATAGATCAAAGTTGTAAAGAGGCGACACTTCGGAACATATTTTTAGGATTATGCTTGGACATAAGATTCCTCCTTAGCTGCTCCAGTGTCTGAACCAGCTTGTGATGGAGGCAAACGAGCCTCACAGCTGGGCCAGTGTGCCCTGGCAAGTCCCTGATGCTGCATCTTCCCTGCTTCCCCCAGCAGCTGCTAGAGCTGCTCAGAACGGCTGCTCTGTTTTTCCCTCGCTGCCTAAAATGTAAGGAATGTCCTGACTTTCCTGTCCTTGTTTCTTTTACTGGACACTGGGCTATTATATCATAGAGTGGGAGATTAAGTCATTTCCCTCCACTTCCTTAGGCTCCTGATTAAAGTTTCTGTTGTATATCTCAACCAGCACATCTCCAGTTCTGCATGCCAGACACTTGGAAGACACGTTGTGCATTTGATATTTGTCACACCATGTTACGTTCCAGCGGTGCAGAATGGAAAACAATTCTGGAGGTGCAGTGCAGGATGAATATATACATTCAGCTTAATACACCTGTAGTTTTTCTGTGAGCGCCACATAAATACACACATGATACTGCAGAGGCTGAAACTGTTTACATTAAGTAGCCACCTCTCTCTGCCCCATGTAGTGCTAGTTTTAAATGAATGGGAGAGGGTCTTCCAGCATACTGTTATTTCTAAAAACTGATAGACTTACTGTTTAAAAAAAACCTGTGCAACTCTCAGGCTGTTTTTTTTGAATGAATTACACAAGAGATTTACTTTCCGGCTGGGCAATTTATGTAATTGGGATACAGGAGAGAATTTGAGGAGGCGTGCAGACAAGTACCAGGAGTTTAGACAAACCGCTTTGCGCTGCATCAGTTGTAGTTATTAATTGTATCTAGCTAAGTGTGGACATCAGATTTCTGGCTAACATCTCTTTAAGCTTGAAAGAAAGCCGAAAGCAAAGCATTGACATTTAGTATTTCAGGCGCTAGGTCTGTTGTGCTGCACTGGAGTTGCGTTTTCAGCTTGGTCTTATTCTTCATTGTGTAGTTACCTACTTTGGTGAAAACGCATTGTTTCCCCTAGTTCTTAAATTACTTAGAGTTCCTGTTGAGCTGAGTAATAGCTCTGTAGAGTCCAATCTTTGTCATTGTTCTGATCACTCATTTACCTAGTTTTCAATGGAAACAATGTATATGTGAATGCTCTGTGTATGGCTGCTTAATCAGTTTGAGACCCATTGGTCGTTTTCAGCCAAGCTTGACGATTCTTAAAAGTAGTTAAATTCCTACATGTTGTATGTGGTTTGCTTTGTTTTTGTTTTGTTTTTTTAAAGTGGCAGGGTAGAGGGCGGTTATTAGTAATAACCCAGTGGTCATTAGACACTGTAGAGTCCACTTATGCTTCAACTGTGTGAAAGGCTTTTGCTGGAGGGGCAGACTATTGCTCAGGGCTGCGATAACAGAAGACCTCAGCAAAGAGATGCAGGTTTACCCTGAGGAGTTTTTCAAAGTCTTTAGCTTGCAGAATGACGAGGCTTATCAAGTGACTGGAAATCTAAAAGTGGGGAGCAGCTTGGACAGGGTACAGGGTGTTGCCTCTTGTCATTCCTCTCTTCTGAAAATTGAAAAATACTCTCTGAAAGAGCTGTTTCTTGAAGGAAGGAACATAAAAAAAAACACAGAAGATCATCTGACTGCTGTAATACCTTCTTTCTTAAACCTGCTTTCTAATATGGGCATTGAAGAGTGTTTTCTCTTGAAATATCTTGAAATTGTAATAACACAAAAAATCTTAAATCATAAAAAATAAAAATAAGTCATAAAAAGTCTTGCACAGTACAAGACAGACCTTTGTTACAGCTCTGTCTGGTGTCTGTCTCTGCTGCTGCACAGAGTTCTAGACTTAAACCTAATTTTACTTAGTGGAAAAATCACACCAGCATACATGTAGCTTGCACACAAACAACAGCTGGCAGAAAACTAGCTAGGTAAATGCATTGTGGTCACGGCAACCTGCAGCTTAGTGCAAGCTGTAAAACTTGCCTGTAAAGCTGGACAAGAGCAGTTACTGAACAAAACCCCTGAGCGCTGTTGGCAAATTGGAAAGGGCTCTTGTGCCTCTGCTGCTTCAGTTTACACTTGAGCACCATAGTACAACATTACCTTCACCAGCCATCTAAACTAAGCTGGATGTGAGCTGGAGCAGCTGTGGTACTGGCACATGTTCCAACTGGGAGATGGGAAAAAGGAAAAGGGTGGAACAAACCTGAGCCTTAGGCTTTAGCTAAAGAACAATCAAAATCTGGAATGTCCTTTTGTTTTGTATCGTCTCTGATTTCTCTTTCTTCATGCTTCCATCCACCCTTGGATTCTTAGATCAGGCACTAAATTAGCATTATGAATAGCTCACTTCACCTCTCATTCTGAGATCATATCCGAGCAACACAAATGCTTTCTGTTATTGAGTGCAGCTGTAGAGAAATAGCTGTTGCAACAAGAAACGGAAGTTGTAATTTCACCTCCCGAAACCATGTTATGGCAGAACTTCAAGGAGGAACGGCAGTTTTAAACCACTTCTTCCTTAATTCCCTCTTCCTGTGGTACCTGCAAGTGTATCTGGCCTGCAGCAAGACAAAGACAACAAAATGGCAAGCTATTACATTATCCTAGCATGAACTTTTAGGTGATTGAAAGAAGACTTTCATATTTGTCTCATTGATCTCTTTTATTAAAGGACTGTAGAGTCCTTACCCCATGTAAGTTTTTTTTATCATGGTTGGCTTTATCTAGGGCCTACTGATAACACAGTTTTTGCCTGTTTTGCCAAGAGTGAAAGGAACTTTCTCGAAAGCACATAGCCAGAGTATGGTAGAGTTAGGAACCAGCAGATCTCTGAACCGATCTGCCGCTGTGCTTGCTGAGCCTTGGTCCTTTTTGATGTGCACAACGAGTGAAGCAAAAGCCTTCAAGCAACTCTGGCAGAAAAGCTCTGGAGTATCTAGATACTGTAGTTTTAAGACAGCCTGCTTTCAGCTGCGTACCCAAACTGTTCACCAGAATAACCATCTCTTTATAATATTGAGCAGAGTACAGTGTGTCTGTTGCTCGGCAGCATTAGCTTGCAATTCATTGCAGGCTTCAGCCTTTGCTAAAGGCTTGCTTAGCTAGGGGAGACCTGGTACCTGGTGGGGGCCGGAGGTGCCCTGTGGTGTCAGCAAGAGCAGCGAACCTGGGCAGTGATGAAGGTGAAGATACCTGGAGGGCAGTGAAGGCTCTGCCAGGTGAATGAAAGTCAGTCCAGAGATGTGTGCTGTGAGGGCTTGCTCTTTTAGTTGAGACTCTGGTTCAGCATAGTTATTTCTTGATTGGATAGGGGGGATAAAGACCTGGCATGTGAGCTGTTGTTGACCTAAAATTACAGTTTATCTGGTTTGATACCTGGGCTATCTCCTTTGCTGAAGGAAAAAAGGCAGTTGTCTAAGGCAATCAGTGTTTTCAATGTGATCACAGGTTGTGAATAGTGAAGCTCTGTGGGCTTCAGTGGTATGACATAAACTGTGTGGCCTTTTCCGGTAAAATACTGGCTGCAAATGCATGTGAATTTTGCAGGTTTTTATCCTACTTACCAATGTATGTCAAGGACACTTAGTATCTGCTTAAAAAGTCGGATACTGAATTGGAGCCAGTCTTGCCTTTTTAAAAAAAAAAATAGAGCTAATAATGCTTTCTGATGCCTTGGAGTTTGTCTGGGGTATGTAGGTATAGCTGGATATCAAGAAAGGTTTGCTATAATCCTTTCATCCCTTGGCTAAACTGCTACAATTGAAGGTCAAAGGTGAGGATGGTGAAGGAGGACTATTTGGAAAAGAACCATTATATAACCTAAGCACCTCTATTTCACAGGTGGGAGAGTAGGAACTTCCTACGGACAGAGGGGAGGAAGTGGATAACTCGGTCCATGTCTCGTGGATGTGGAACTGCACCCTGAGGCTTTTCCAGGTTTACTGTATATGAATCCTCCAGTTTCTTGTTGAAGTAAATTCCAAATTGGGTACTCGGGATCCTTTGGAGGGTAGTAGTTTGTACTGTCCGTCCTTTACATGTGGCTGATCCTTTTTGAGGTGATGAGCTATCCCCAGAAAAAGGAATGATTTGGTAATTCAACCTGCCGTTTATTTTTCTTGCTGAATGTGTAATTATTTTTAGCGTTAGTTGGGAGAAAGGAAGCTTTTCTTAAACATAAAAGCAGCAATATATAAAGAAATGCAAAGGGACTGCTCTTGGGGACTCCGTAGGACAAGGGCCTACATTTAGAATATGAGTATCCCATGTGCCATATCTTTTTGGGCACTTCATCACTTTTTTTTTTTTTTTTTGAGATTAGTAAAAGTTTACCAAACAGTCCTCAGCAGTTTCATTTGCAGAATCATCCTTTAACCCTGAACTAAATAACTAAGTTGCCTGGTTTTAAAAGAGGCAGACCAGGTATTTGCAAAAGTTCTGTGAGCTGAGCACCGGCTCGAGGTCGGTCTCCTCAGGCTGAGCAAGGCAAGGCGACACAGTGTGAAACTGAGGCCTGGGCACCTAAACCTAAGAGGTATACTGCAAATCAACAAAACGTGACTAAACGCTCAAAGCACTGTGCCTCTTAACTGTTGGCCATGCTGATAGATGATCAGCCTATACAACTTACTTTCCATTTCGACAGACCTGCAAACAGCCTGAAAATTTAGCTTTTTAACTTTCTCTCCTTCCACTTATTTAATGCATTAGCAGATGCATTCATGTGTCATTTTCTTCTCCCCACATTAGTGTTCCTGACTCAGGGCGTCCTATTTACCCTGCTAGCTTTATGTTAGCAGGCCCTATTTAGAGACTTACTTTACTGTAGCAAAATGGTCTTTTATATGTTCTACAGCATTTTAGATAACTGGAGTGCTTTGGCCAATGTGTGTGTTACCTCTGGGGACTTACTGCACTGAACCATTGCCACTTAATGGAAAATCCTGTAGAAGTATATCATCTATAAAGCTCATCTCTAGCACAGGGGGTAAAGCTTATGAGGGGACTGATCCAGACCTGTGGCGTGGACCCTCACAGGAACCTAAGGACCACTACAAATCACCTTGCTTTCTGCTGTATTTGCAAGCTCTGTCCTATTGTGGTCACAGTCTTTTCTCACCAGTAAATAAAAAAGAAATTGTGGTCTGATTTCGTATGTGAGAGACAGGTAGTTGGAATATACTCTGAAACCAGAAAGAAAAAGGCACATCCTAATGCATAGTAGTCTGGCCCGTGTCACTGAAAGCTCTGTTAGTCAGTGCACTGGGGAGCATGTTATAGACAATAGGCCTGCATAGTTGGGAGACAGATGTGATAAGTTACTGTAGCAGAAGAGAAGCACTTTATTTCTAATTTTGTTCATGGCTTTTTGTTTGTTTGTATAATCTCCCTTTTCAATTTTTTTTTTTAATTAAGCCGCCATAGACTTCTAAATTTCATCATTCTTGTAAGCTGCCAGAGCTGATAAGAAGAGCTTTGTGTGCCATCAGAAAGTTTCAGGCTTGCGTGCAGCTTTTGGCTTGCTGTTAAAAGAGCTGCGAGTATCAGAGCGTCTGAGAGGTGAGGAGTGAGTATGACACAGAGATGACTCAAGCTCTGTATCTCTGAGCTGCTGCTTGTTTCCATTAACTTATGACCGAAGTGATAGTGCTCGAAAGCCTGCCCACTCCTTCATTTGACTAAATATGATGGAAAGTCTTTTTCCTCACATGGTGACAGAAATAATCTTCTCTGTAATTAATCAGACTTCATAAAATAAATTGAATGCAAAGCTTGCATCTTTTTTTTTTTTTTTGGTAATATAACTCTTAAGGTGAATACGTTTAAATGCATTGAGACTCTACTAGAGACCCAAAATAGAATGTACTAAGAGGAGTGTTCAGCTTATGAAGTGCACTTGGAAATATTATTGTAAAACAACCCCCAAACTGAACATTAATTTGGCCGTATTATAATCCCTTGAGTCTCATAAATCTCTGCAGGGAGATGACGATGCAGGAAATGGTCTTAGTTTAATAAACTGAATGTGATCCTTGTCTCCTTGCCTTCATGCACTGTCTTCTTGCATGTTTTTGTATAGTATGTAGCACGTTAGAGCAGTGAACCAAAGAAACGGAAGTCTATGATAAATTATATTTTTGTGCTAGTATTTTTGGAGCATATTTCTCTTCATTTGGAAGATAATGTACAAGAAGCCTAAGCAGGCATTGTGTTCAAATTTTTGTTGACTTTCGCCTCTGTTAATGAAGTGATGCTATCTTTGTTACAGAAGATACCAGTTCTTCTCCATGTTTTGAAGATTAGTTTGTAAAGAATGAAGTCTGAGATGATTAAACAATTTCAGGAGCACATCAATCCCCTGTCCAAACACTGGATTTGTGTTAATATACACAAAAGTAAAAGTTATCAAACTTATCTTAACGATATTTTTGAAGATTTGTGTTCAGTTCAGAATCAGCTGTAACACTGTTCTTGTTACAGGCTGCAGTGGACTCATAGATGGATAACGAGACTGGAAGCACAAAAGCCTAATGGATACAATTGTCATTGTAATGTTTTTTGCAGTAGTTATTGGGGATATTCAAAACGTTAATTGGACACTAAGTTTTATCTCTAAAGGAAATGCTTGCTAAATGTTTGGGTCATGTTCAACTATACCAGAACCTAAGAGGATGTTAGTAGCTACACTTTATAGTGCATTATATCAAAGATTATCTAACAAAGGAATGCAACAAACGCTGATATACGACAATGCTAACTACCAACAGGAGTCTTTGATGGTTTTATTTAGGCATTTAGATTTTCTTTTTTTCTCCTCCTATGTAGTTCAGTTGGTGCTCATAGGCAAGAAGAGAAATTAGGGACGGAGGCTATAGAACTGTTGTTGTACAGACTTTTAAAATTGGGTACAGTGGAATTGTTGCATAGGTAGTAATGGGAAAAATGTGATGCTAGTTGCTTAATTCTGTGGCTGTCCACTGATATTTATTCATGGCAGAAATGCAATTTATATGCGATGAGTAGTTGTGATCTGAAAAGTATAGTCAATTGCAAAGTTTCATGCATGTGGAAACAAAGATTAAACAATTTTAGTGATTTTTTTTGCCATAATTGAAAAAACTTGCCTTAAGCAGAAATGCTGCTTGCAAAAACAAACCAAAAAAAGGCACTTTCTCTCTCGCATCCAACCTGCTAGAAAAGTTTTGTTCCTTATGAAAGGAAAGAAGTGCTGGCCAAAATAACTCTTACGAAATGAGAAGGAATCTTATATGTGGGGGCTGTATTTATCTGCTTAAGTGATAAAATGTGATTAACTGAAATTGAAGCAACCGTAATATGTATTAGAAGCACAGCCATCAGGAAACGGGTAGTTCTTTTGGACTGTACTCTGAGGCGTCTGTGCTTAAGTAAAGGGTAAAATTCAAGAGGGTAAAATTCATTTGTGAAGTGTTCTGCTATTAATAAAGTGCATAATCGCTCTGCCCACTTCGCTGCTGTCTAGCCCAAAGTGCTACTTCAGAGTATGGAGGCATCAAAGAGAGCAAGAACTGAACTGAGGCAGTTTTGAAGATACTCCAGAAGCTGATCCTTCCGGAGTTCCAGTTTATGCATGCAAATAGACTCATAGGCTCAAGAGGTTGTCAAATTGAGTGTAGGCATCCTTCCTTTCCCACTGGCACTGCTCCCCAGTCGGGGATATAGTGGGCAGGGGAGCAGAAAGCAGTAGCTGCTGCAGCGCATATACAGCATTACCAGTGTCTAGCGACCTGTTTCTCCCAAGACCTAAATCAGCAGCTTGCTCATTCCTGATAGAACGATGCTGTGGATGGAGGGACGCAGTTATCCCTCCTTATCTCAGATGCACTTCTTCCCTCAGAGTGAGTTGTTTGGCGGCTGGACTCCTCAGAATTTTTAGTTTGTTTATTAGAAGAAGAAAAGGGGAGAAAAATGTAAAGGAAGCTAATGAGGTAAAGTGGAAGAAGTGAGTGTCAAGAATTCTTTGGCCCCTACTGTGATAGTCCTCTGCTCACCAACTGCAGAGGAACGTTTGTTCTGTTCGGAAGTGAATTGTTCACAATTATTTTCATTGTAAGATTGAATTTTATACCTGCTTGATATAATCCATATGTCGGAGGAATGGGAGAGCTTTGCTCTTTTTTTTTTTTTTTCCTCTCCTTTCCTTTTTCATATTTTTTTCCTTCCTGGTGAAGAACTCCTCTGTGTTTGAAGAGCTTACTTTTCTGATTGCTAAGCTCATTACTCCTGCGTTCTGTGGGACGTTTTATTTTAACATACTCTTTGAGAAATGCAGAAATCGAATTTTTTTAAACCTCGTGTGGTAAATAAAATCTACTCTAACCAGATGAGTTTAACCATCTTTCAAAAGAAATAAAAAAAGTGGGCGTATGCACACATTTTATATAATTTGTGTGTGTGCATGCATGTATATCTGTGTGTATACACACAAACACGCGCACCCAAGTGAGAAGTTCAGAATGTAAAGATGGAAATTCTGACTGTTTCACTGGTTATTTTAAAGACGTTTCTATATATATGTGGTGTGTTTCTATATTTATATATAACACAATTGGATTTTATTGGTTATACGGAAAGGCAATATTATATAAAGAGTATATGTTCTTTATTAAGCTGCTGCCATGCTTAAAATATTCTTTTGTTTTTTTTCTTTTTATTCTCTTACTTTTTAGGTGGTTCTGAGTCTTATTTCCTGTATATTTGAAACATGTTAGTTATATCATTCTACTGTGCTGTACAGTGCCTTAAGATAGGAAGGGAAAGAAAGGAGGGGAAGAAGTAACTTATTTTAAGCTGCTGTATTATCTTAGATTAGGAGGCAATCTTATCTGGAGGATAATTATGAGAATCAGTCTGAGTAGCATGTACATGTTGGTTTACTATGAATTTTCTGTTTAATGCTTGTTATGAAATACGACTTTTTTTTTTTTTATAATGGCAGTTTCTTCAGGCAGAGTTGGCTAAAAGTAGGAGATATTTCCTCCAGCTCCCCTTCAAGGAGGAGGAAGTGGAAGTAGGAAATTCCTAGTAACAAGAAAAAGGAACCAGATTTTTTGGTGGTGGGATGAGTACCAGCCTGAGAAGACTGAAGAATTGGCTATATGCGGTTCTGAGGATTAGGGGGAAGTGATGTAGGCTTATCATGGCATATCTCATTTAACCAAGGGGCCAGTCAAGACTAGGGGAAGATGAGGAAGAGCAGGGTTTAAAAAAAGATTTTATGTTAATGTTGTAGTTGTGCCCGCTGGTGAAGAGAAGCCAGAAGGGCTCTGCCCTCATCCTGAAGAAATTGTCAGGGGCCTGAAGGGTGTAGGGCAGGGTTATGTTTTAGTTGCTTTTGTTTAGGTCTGTAGACTTGAAGATCCCTTTGGATTAGAGAGCATCGTGTGTGGGCACCTTAGTGCCACGGGTCCCCAAGGAGGGACCTCTGGGCCCAGCGCAGGATGCTGCCGCTGAAGTACCCTGCGGAGCTGGGAGGCTGCCCGCGCTGGCGTTGGTGTTGAAGCAGGGCTTAGAGCTGCCCGAGGTCCACAGATGCGTTAAGTGCTCAGGCCGATGTATTTGAGATCCAGGAGAGCCGTGCTGAGAAAGGAATAGCTCTTGCCTTGTCGTCTCCATGACACCTGATTCTCTGTTGCTGTGTCGGCAGGAGAGTTGAGACTCGAGACTTGCTGATTCATCATCCTCTCAAGTCACCATGTCTACCAATGTCCCAGTGAGCTAGTTTAAAAATTACGTGGGCTTTTCTGCCCTACACAGCAGACATTGTACTAATAAATGTTCTTGCTGTGGAAGAACGGTTACCTTTATTTTTCCCCGAGTGCAGCAAAAGCCTTTTCAATGAATAATATAACACGTTTGAAGCTTTGGAGAAAGATCTTTCGAAGATTAATGATTTTTAATTATAGTGTTTGTGGTGCATAACAGCAGTTATCTGTACCCATCTTTTATGCAGAATTAGATTTCGGATGGATTGTATGGTGAAGCAGGGATGGGTTTAGTTTTTTTCTTCAAGAGTAAGTGCGTAGAAAAACTAAACCCGTTTTTGTTTCCATGAGATTCCTAAGCATTTCTCAACTACAAAAGAAGAGTCCAGTATCGCATCTGACACTGGCCAGCATTAGAGACTTAGCTTACAGGAGCATGTAGGAATCCCTGAATTAGCAGATCTGGGAAAACCTACCAGCTCTCGTTCTGGCTTCTAAAGCAGTATTTCTGCTCGGAAGCATCACTGCAGTGGATGTTGGCTGAAGTCCTTATCCTGCAATTGCCCCTACTGTTTCTTAGCACAGCTTCCCAGCGCAGTTTTGGCCTGTGCAATACGACATCTTTCCAGATGGTACCAGCTTAGGGCGTGCATAGGCCGGGAACTGCTCTATATAGGCTGTCTGGATGTAAATGCTCCGTTTTGGCAGAGGGAGAAGAGAGTCCAGTGTGTAGCCCGTGTCACTTGGATCCTGGGCCAGAAAATGGCCTATTTTATTTAGCGGTATAGATGCAACACAGGGATAGGCTCATCCAGTGGAGACAATGTCCAATTTGCTACCACCAGGAGGGGCTGCCTTAATGCTGCTGGTTCACTGGGGTTCTGGATGTCTTGAACCTTTTGCTGAGCTGACTAAGCTTGTGAAACCAGAAATGGATCTCTCAGAAAAAAATAATGCTCTTTTTCTGTGGGTTTTTGTCTGGTTAGTGGTTAGTTTTATTGGTATAGCAAAGGGTCTGAGTGCCACACCTGGTGCGCAGGGGTCAGGGCAAGACCATGAAATGGGGGAAGGCAGAACAAGACCAAACCCAGCAGCAGCAGCAGCAAGCTACTCTTGAAACCTTTTGCAGTGTTATATGGTCCCAGGCCAATCCCTAGGGATAGATGTAAACCTTGGACCCGGGAGCGTTGATACTGCTTCCAGCATACCTTTATGGGCAATTTGGATTTTTTCTATAAGATGACTCTGTTAGAGACCTAAAACAGATGGATTATGATTCCTTAAAGTCAACACTTTTTTTTTTTTTTAAATTTCTGTCAGGGAATTGATAGAAGCTGCACACAGGCTTGGCAAGCAAAAATCTTCTGATCCCACCCCACGTGCACGCTGGCCTAGCCCCAGTTTGGGCTTTTCAGGTTTTCAGTTATGAGAGAGGCATGTTTTGGATTGGTTTGGAGGAATTTTTTTCTACCTCAAGAACAGATTTCGCATGTGCTCCCCCTATTACTCCTATCCCAGTTGACAGTCATCTCCTTGGTATGTGTTGATAAACATCTGATAGCCTGTTCACTGCTTTCAAGATTTTGATGTAATCTCTTTGTGGCTTTTTCCAGTCTAACAGCTGTCTCTTGACATTGTTTTGGAGGTATTTTGTCCTTGCAAATGATTTGTAAAGTCTTTGCCACTTCTCGTTGATCATTTTGAATTGAGAACAGTTTCCTTAGTGGTAGTGTTTTTGCCTTTCTAATAGCGGCTATCCACCTTTCTGCTGTCTGTCTAAATATCATGTGCTTAGATGACTCCAAAGGAAATATGTCTGGGTACTGTGCAAATATTTAAATAGAGCAATAATAATCCTTAGCTTTCTTCTTTTTAGTCAGTAGAAGAAATTACTGAGTACACTTCTGTTTGTGTGAAGTACGCGCTGAGATAAGTCTAGGTTGACATCTGTTGCCGTACTAATTTCTGATGCTTCTCTGCTGCTCCTGGAAGAGGAAATTCTTTTTCCATGAAAATCTCTGAACTTATCTTTGCTCTCTTTTTGGTGTTTTTATTATTATTATTTTTTTTAATGTGAGAGAATTGCATGGTTTTCTTCTCCTCTCCAAACTGCCAGCTTTCTCCTCTACTGAAAGTTACTGCTGGCTCTAATCCCAGTATTTTGGGGGAACAATAGATTCTGTTTTAGCCTGTAAAGATTTAATTGCTGTGAATAAGGTTTAAAATTATCTCCTTTTGTGTCTGAGAATCCCACCAGCTGTTTTAGATGCATTTAAATTGCTCCACCATGCTAAATTCACATCACATCAGGAACTACAGTGCCAAATTTCAGGCACCTGGTATTCTGTGCTTGGCCTTTATTTTAAAAATCATTTTTGCTGCACGTAGTTCTGCTCCTTCTGCCCCCCTTTCAGTCTCTGCAGGTTCTCTGCAGTGGGTGGCATGGTTAGTCATAGCAAGGCACTGCCATGCCAAAGATGGCTTTTGAGAAAATGCATTTGAAGTAACAGGAAAATTGAAAGGGAAGTCTGATTTTTCCCCACCCCCAAAAGACCTCAGGCCTGTAGGGTGGGAATTATCTGACCACATGTGGACACCTGCTGCGTGAGCATGGAGGCTTTGCTTTACTGTCCATGAAGGGGAACTAACACTTTGTGGAAATGTAAACAACTAAAATAGGTCAGATGAATCGTGCCCCCGAATGTCCTTTCTTTGTTGGTCATAAATAAAGTCTGGGTGATTAGCTCAGACTTAGCTGTCTGCACCACAGACCTCAGAACAGATCTTGCCTCTGGGGACCATCCTTGCACCAGCAATCACGTGTAGGTGTTTGAGGCACCTAAGAGGATTAAAAATACTTGACTTCTTGATCCAAAGCCACTGCAACCTCGGGCATCCAGGGGAGGGTGCTCTGAGCTTGACTTCTCGATGCTGAAGGCAAACCCATCTCTGACGAGCGTCGTCTCCCCTGACCCCAGCCTTGGTGAACTGCTGTGCAGCTGGCTGACACAAGGTGATCTCCAAAGTAGAAGGAGCTGATGGATTTTCCAGAGGAAGATATAGATCAGTATTTGATATACGCAGGTGCATAGCACTAAGCTATGATGAACCATTTCTTTTTGGTTACTGGTTTCATGGACTCATGAACAAACTTCACCTTTTTTCTTTTTTTTTCTTTTTTTAAATGCGAGTTTAAGCAGGACCTGTCCTCCCCATCACCTGTCGTTTCTTTCTCCATGTTGTCCTTTCAGTTTTGCTGCAATCATATCTTGATCTAAGTTAAAAAAATAAAAAATGAAAATAAAATTTTTTCTACTACACAGGAGTACCTGTGTGACTGAGCGGGGGCAGCGCAGTGGCATGGGAAGGTGGAGGTTGCTTATGCTAGCAAAGTCAGCAGAGGAAATACTTGTGCAGGTTCACCTTCGGTTAGTTGTCTGAGAAGCTGATTTTTTCTTGTTAAATTTTTGAATTCTTCACCTCTTGGATTCTGCATGGTTTTCTTCTCAGTCCACACAGCTCTGTTTAATGTCTATTTAGAATCATGTCAGGGGCATAATAAATTCCTTTTGAATTTCCAGTTTAATTCACTACCTTAGTGTGGTGCAACCTTAATTATAGTTTCTAAAAACAAGTTGTTCCTGACTGCAGCAGGATGCAGGGGCACACTAATATTTTGTTATTTCCTGATCTGTCTGTCTATATATTTTACAAGTCTTGACAAGATTTTAATTTCCCAGTGGCCGGGGAGGAGCGATCAGGGTTGCCTACAAATTACAGTTATTGGTTGGTTCCAACGTCAACTTTGTTCTTGTTGTGAGCTCTCTCTGGGACTGTTGCTCCTTCAGGTTACGCTGCAGAGGATCTTTGCAGTCAGTACTGAGGTCAGTTTGTGTTGGGCTCCTCTCTAACCTGTAGGCCGCTTTGGATACAATTGGCAATCCTTAGTTATGGTTGCTTTTAAAATCCCTGGTTTGTCCTGCTTGCTATGCTAGTGCTAACTGCAAAGTACTTGACAGCCTGCAGGTTTTAAGGTATACCTGGATGCATTTGCACGTTAGGACTTGGGTTGAGATTTTATAGGAGCCAGTGATACTTTTGCCATCAACTTCAAAGGGGGTAAGATTCATTATGAAGACAGATTTGCAGTATAGGTAGGAAAAAAGGTAGCGCTGGAGAAGCCAGCGTGCAGACGCGTGGTTGCATGAGGCTGCGATAACGACATGCCTATGTAGCTCATGTTCCTAGGCGGATCGGAGCTGGAGTGCTGGCACCTGCCCGGCATCTGGTCGGTGCCTTCTGGCATGCAGCTGGGAGCAGTTGCAGCACACCCCAAAAAATTGCTTTGGCATTTGACCGCGATAGGTGGTGACCAGACCGCAGAGATGAAGTTCCTCTACGTGGATGATGGTAGTGGATTAGGCTGGAAAGGACATGGTTTTATTCAAACCCTCGCACATGTGCACAGAGAGAGACACTCGCTTCCTCACTGTTGCGTACTTGCTCTTGGATAGAAATTCTGCATTCAGCCCTGATTCCTCCTCCTGATTTTTCTTGAAGCTGGTTTTACCAGTGCCTCTCCATTGACTCTGTCTCCAGATCATTACTGTGCTTCATGTTTTGCATCTGTGATGTTCAGACAGCAGAGATTTTCAGCACCTTGACTTACCAGTTTCACTTATTTCACTTATGTGAAATATAGATGCTTTCAATGATGTTTTCAATAAGATTTCACTGAACTTTGGAATATCTCAGGCAAGCTATTCATAGTATTTTGTAGAGATGTATGTGCATGCACACAGATACAGTGGTATTTTCTACTCCTGTCTCCTGTTAAATACTGTTACTTTCACTTTTTTTTTTAAACCTGAAATTTATGAAGGCTAATCTTGGAGTTGTGTGTTACTCCCTTGCAGAATGAATGAACGCTATACAAATGTTTTGATGGAGCATCAATATCTATAAAGATTCAAGGTTAAGATAGCTTACACTGTTCTGCAACCTTTTTTCAGGGTCAGGATGCTGATATTTCATTGGTTTGCATTTAGCTTATATTTTTATGGTTTCAAAAACAAGTTCTAGAGAAGTAATTTTAATAATAGAAGTAGGAAGATTGTTGTGAGGCATGTTTCTATGGCAAAGAGCTACTGTAGTATGTTTTGTGCATGGCTCCCTTCCTACAGATCTGCCATTTAAAGTTCTTTCAGAGGAAAAGTGATGGATATAAAACTCTAGCAGCAGGACGTAGTTCTTTTCTAAGGTATTCTTAAAAATTACTAATGTGCAAGTGGCTGTGGATTCATCTTCAACTTGTGGAATATTGGTAATAAAACTGTACATAATGGTTTTTTTTCCCTTTCTTTTTTTTTTCCTTTGCTTTGCATTTGGGTGCTCTCATTCATACACAAATTGCTATAATGACTTTTAAAAAAACAAATTAGCCAGTTGACTTCTTTCAGGTTGTGGGGGCTTTACGATACCTGCTGTGGTTGGGGAATGTTGTGAATAAGGCATTAGCGCTTATCTGTGGAAATGTGCACGTTCTCTGTCACGCTTGTGAAGATTAGCTTTGGGCTAATTTAAGCAGACAGCTGTGTAAAAGGGATTAGTACCATGACCACTAGACTCTTGCGGTTAACTTTCACACATGCTAAATATGAAAGGTAATTTTTTTAAAGCTTGGACCAGTTTTGCATAAGCAATTTATCTTGATTTTCCTTAACCATGAGAAAGCTGAGACTGCGTTCTGGAACATCGTCGCCTAATGGTGTGGGATTTACTGAAGTACCTTAAACACGTAACTCGCTTTAGTGCAAGTATAAGGAGAGCTTTTATTTTTATGTAATTGATAGTGTTCTGGGGAAGAAAGGGTTTTTTTGGGGGGATGTACTTTCAAAAATAGAACTTTAGGAAGGAAATTTAAAAAAAATTGGCATTTTATTTCCTCCATGCATCCTTGTTATGTGCAAACATTATATATTAACATTATAATCAAACTGAACTATTTTAAATTCAAGTTAAAAATTCAATCTAGTGAATATTTGACTGTTTTTTATGGTATCGTGCTTGTAGGAAAAGTGAGTATTTCTCAGTCTTGAGTGCCCCTTGCTGTACAGGTTAGGGGCAGGCTGCTGTCCCTGGCCCTTCATCAGTGCGACAGGGGTAACTGTGTATTCCTGCCCCATAACTGGGGGTGACTGGACCACGTGTGCAGCCGTGCTTCCCTCTGTCAGCCTTGTGGCTCTGCTGCGTCCCCCTTCTGAGACACACTCGTGTTCAAGGTTATCCTCAGCTTGTGCGCGCGAGGAGTTGCAAGCTTGTGGGAATATGCATGGAAGTGCCCACTTTTTCCCCTGAGTTGGAGTTAAGGAAATGCCAGAACCTGGGTTCTTTAGTCTGAATGTGCGCTCAAGGATTGCTCCAAAGAGGTTTCTCACCTACATACAGCTCAAAGCCACTGTCGACAGATATGTTCTTTCTATACCACCAAAAGTCAAGCATCCCCTACCAATGCACTTTGTTTCACCCTTCAAAGTCAATACAGCAAGGACACAAATGTGGTAAAATGGTAGCAAGCAGTATGAAGAAAACTTGCACCATCATGATGTGTGTAATGCCTTTTCTTAAGATTGTATGAGGTGTTTGCAGTTTCACGAGTTGCCAATCCTACTGTGTAAAATGAAGCCGAAGGGGAATTTTCACGCTAATGAGGCATGAAGAAGTATATTTCTGTAGAGAGATGCTTTGTCTTTCCACAGTTGCTTTGTTGTTTAACGTCTTCTGCTTCAATTTCAGGCTCTAACTTGTCATACTAGCCAAAGCTGATAAGCATTCCTTGCCTTACAAACAACAAAAATCTAGAAAAATCTAGTGATGCATACTGAGCAGGGTTTCAAACTAATTTCCCTGTGATTAAAAGCATCATACTTTGAGAATTTACAGAGTTAGACCGTGGCTTCAAATTTTCTGTGGCCGCCTTCAGTCAACCCAGCTGTAAAATGAGTAAGGGAAGGTTTAGGCTAGGAAAACTGATAACATCCAGATGTGCTAAAGCACTTGCTTCGATATGATTGAATGCAGAACCTTAGCCAGGAGTCTGTTTTTAAACTAGGTTCAGGACAGCTACTGGATCTTCTTCAGATCTTTATGCAAACATACACAAGTCTGAAGGCAGATTTCCCCAGACTGAATATGCACTATTCACATGAGAAGTGTCACTGAAGAACTTTTGAGGCTGCTACTTCTTGTGTACCATGTAAATAAATTCAGAAATGTTTTTCCCACCTCAGCAGGAATTGGCTTATTTGAAAATTGACTTACTAAGGAGGAGAGATAAAAGGATTTTTTTTTTTGCAAATGGGCAAGAAGGACACTATCAGCCTGGAGTTCTCTACCTATTAAATATCCTTCCTGGCTTAGTTTTTTGAGCAAGCTTTGAACAGACAGCCATACAAAGTTACTTAAGATAGGACAGTGTGAGCAGTGTGACCTGATTCTCTGCAGTTTTACTATGCTTCCTGGAAAAGAAATGGTGGTTCCCTGTTATGGTGTCAACTTCACTTTTGCTTTTGCAACTTCTTCTCGCCCAACGTTGATAGCCTCTAGAAAAGGAGTAAGGAAGAAGTTGGCAATTAGAGTTGCCAACTGTAGCTGAGAGTGCTCAGCCCCAAAGCGAGATCACGCTAACTGCATCTCCTGCTCGTGTCCTACTGCTCTGGCCCCCTTGATCTTGCTCAGCATCTGCTGTGGGCTTATGGTCTGTTGCTTCGCTTGTGTAAGAGCTGTGTGCTAATTATCAGAAGAGCTGCTCCTCCCTTTTTGTGTAGAGTTTGTTATGACTGATATGCCGTTATTTTGACCTACAACTGCCTTGTTCCTTGTCGTTGCGTAATATTTCATCTTTTTTTGGAAAGTGTAGCTGGGTGTTATGCCATGGATTAGTTTTTGAGGGTAGCCTACAGATAACCTGAGAGTGAACTTTCCTTCAGAGCTGTCGTTGACTTCAGTCCAAAGACGACCTATATTACTTGCCAGTTAGTGTTCATTTACACTAAGCTTGTGGCAGAAACTCGTAAAACTTGTTTCCTGTTATTTTTGATTTTTTTGGTTAATGTATTTAAAATTTTCAGCATAAGTGGTATTTCACTTTGGCACTTGTCTATTTTTATCCCAGATTTATTCCTTATCAGCTTGTTATTTTTGGTAGCTTCTAGCCACGTTCTAATGTAATACTGGTATGATTACTGGTACCAGAAACTATATTTTCACAGTGCAGCGTTGCAAGATTCATTTTTGGCTAAGCATTCACTTGCTGCTCCGTTGAGACAATGAAAATCTTTTCCATCCCCATGGGATTAGGGAAATAATTAGGGGATGGCTTCTGCTTCTGCCCACAGTAGAAAATACTATTGGATATTTTGTTTCTGATGTGAGCAATATCACTGTTACAGTAAGGAATGAATGAAACTGCTGAGCCTGTTTCAAAAGCTTCCTTTCATCTGTAAAGAATTTGAACAGATAAAGTGAAATCTCTTTCAAGTCAATTCCCAATACAGAAATAAATCTTGAGTGGGTGGAGGGGGAGAAACAGCCACCTACCTGGAAATCTAAGACTGTAAATGAGATGTCACAGAAAAAAGCAAGAGCATTCACTCAAATGCTAATACATTTAAAAAAAAAAAAAAAAGCAATACTTATATGAAAGAGGGTTTTTCTAACAGTGTTTTCAGTCCTCCTTCAGGTCAAAAGACGACTGTTGAAATTGCCCAACAAAACTGTAGAAGCATGTTGCCTAACCTTTCTTTATAGGTGTAGTATTAATTACTCTGGGTTACTTCTCTTTTATTAGTTAGGCTGGATACAAGCATCATGCTAATGGTTCCAGGGTAATGTGTACGTACCCGAGCTGGAATAAGGAGGGAGGCTGGCTGCAGCCCTTGTTAGCTGTTGGAAGCAGGCAGGTTTTCAGGAGGAGGGAAGGCTCGTGTGATGCAACTGGGTCGATTCACTCAGTTTCGAAACAACAACTGGAGGTGCCCGTTGCTCCTCTGAATCCCTCGCCTTAAATTCCAAATCAAAATCAACAAACTGCCCATGGCTGTATACCCTTTCGTCTGCCTCCCTTCTGCATGAGCTTAAAGGAGGAGATGAAAAGCGTTAACGTTTGCTTGGTGGTTAACAAACTTAAGTTTTTGTGGATCAAACAAGAGAGCAGGTTCCACAAGTAAAGGCACCTTGCAGGATGTCTGGCAAGCTCTTCTTTCTTACCTCAGCTGATAAACTCTGGTTTAAGCTTCTGTGATGGGTTAACTTTTCCTCCAAGTATATAAGGTGACTGCATTGTTTTTGTTTTTTGACATTGTGGCTGCTCACCTTGTACACAGCGTAAAGGTCACTAATGTGTTTATTTCTGAAACATGCATACACCAGAATTGCAGAAAGTCACTTTTATCCTCAGCAATTAAATAACCTCAACAAAAGCCCTTGGTTATCATTGTTTAATTTTAGTGATGGCTGAATAAAGCAGCATTTGTACTGTATAAACCCACTATTTCCTGGAAAAAGAATTGTTTGCCTCCCCAATAACCAGAATTATGGTTCGAGATTGTCCATAACCTAAAAACTGATAATGGAGAAGAAAGGAGCATGCTCCAAGTTGCATAGTTTAATAAATGTTTAAGGTTATATGTAACCTTAAGGTTATATGCATAAAGACATAAGGGAGTTAGGAATAAAAAATTTCCTTAAGGAAATTCCTCTGTGGCCTACAGATAACACGCAAAGCCTCAGCTGTAACTTCCCCTGTACAACCGTAGTCCTTTCAGACCTTCGCTCTGCAAGGGCTCGTGTAGGACGTCTTGACCCAAGCAGCAGATTTCGGAGAGGAGCCAGGACTGGGTGTGCTCCCCACTGCTGCGGCACATCTAGGAGAGGGACTGTGGGTTGGTTTGGGGGGGGGGGAGAATTGTAAGATTTGGGGTGTCAGCGTGGCATTGAAGGTGTCTGCCACTTACTGCAGCTCATCTAAGCAGGCGCTCTGAATTACCCTGTCTGCTGACAGGTTTTATTTCTGACCTTGGGCAGGTCTGGAGCGTACATGCAGCCAGTTCCCACGCTTCACCAGGTGCAGCGTAAACTCCCTGAGCTGTTGTAATTGTCTTAGTGTCTGTATTTCAAAAAGCATTGTTGTGCAGACTGCTGTTGGGTAGGGCGTCAGTCAGAATTTCTGCTAGGCTGTTTTCCTTTCCCCGTTACATTTATCAAGGTATGTTACATACAGAATTTTGCCAGACGTTGAGTTTAAAATAAAATGAAGAAAGGTTTTGAATTACTTCTAAAAAAATCTTTCAGAGTTTGAGATCTAGAAGAGGAGAAAACTCTCCTCTGACAGCACAGCTTGGAACTGCTGCTGTAGCAAATAACAGTTGAACGTAATCTCAACGAGCAAGCGATAGGTAGCTGTAAAACAGCCAAGGAGTGCTCCATGGAGTAAATATATTTGTATCAACATGAAAAGTAGAGGGCTGAGTGGAAATATTTAAAAGACTTAAGTCATTCTAATTTTTTTTTTCCAAGAAACTATTATCAAAACCTGATTTGGATTTATTAGATTGGCTTATTTTGTTCTTTTGAGATAAATTTAAGGTTTTGAAAGCAGTGACCCCAGCAACAGGAGTTTCAGAGGTCTGCTCGCTGAGTGAAGAATACAAGTGCAGAGTGACCTACATATTTCCATTCAGTCAGATGGGATTTGGGGTCTTGGGGGAAACCAGCAGAATGCTAATTGTGAGCCAGAGGAACTTGCTGGCTCGTATCTGGGGGATCTGCTTGTAGCCAAGGACATGTGTGAGATAAATCTCGTGAACTACCGAAACATCGATCGAGGCTGATGCAAGTACTTCCTCAGCTGGGATCAAACCTCACTGTCTCACTGTGCAGCCTCACGATGCTGCTATTTGCAGAGTAGGGTGTATTTTTACTAGTGCTCCTAAGCCATGAACTAAGCCTTTGATTTATTTATTTATTATGGAGCCATGTGTGTTTGACACACTACAGAGAGCTAATCTTGTAAGAAGTTGAGCCAGGGGGGCTTCTTATCCAAATTAGATATGTTGTTTGAGTTGAAAACTGTAAAAGAATGGATAGCAGATAAATGGATAGTGGGGAGAGGGAAAGGGTAGAAAGGTGTTGAGGACCATGAATAGGGCTACTTAAACAGTTCAAGAACTGTTATGAAAAAAGAGCAATAATTCCCTTGAAAAGGTCTCTCTGAGCAAAAGCTAGAGAATTATAGATGTCTGTCTGTCTTTTGACCCAACTTTTCATTTTTCTTATTTGCATCCATGATAAAATGGGAATGAAAATGACTGTATTTGGGAGGGAGGGTGTCTTAACTGTGAGAAAGTTGCACTTTGTCACATTTTGTTCACTTTCCCAGAGGGATGTGGGGTGTTTTTGTTTTTTAAGGGGAGGTGCAGCAGGAGAAAGAGAGATATAAAGGGGAACTGAAAAGCTTAGGAAGTTCAGGCCTTTCTTGTAAGGAAGGAGGAGGATGGTAAGTATTCCATAAAAAATTTTCAAAGAGGTGTAATTAAGAATTACTTTTTGGAGATATGCACATCTTGTTAGTTCTGCTTTGTTAATTGTATAAGCAGTTTAGATGTGGTTTTTGTCTTTATGAGTTACAGTATGTGAGAGAGTAGGAAGCAAAGACAGCAGTAAAATTGGCATTGGAAAGCTGGTTGAAAGAATTGCCTTGAGGAAGGATTTGAGAAGCTGCATAGAGAAAAGGATTTCGAAAGACAGCGGAGACACAGAGTTGTTTGAAACTCAGTAGAAGGTGTTAGCAGCTTCTGTGCTAGGCATCAGAATTAATAATTACCAGCACACAGCTCAAGCTTTGAGATGAAAAACTGTGGGGCTTCCCTGCAGCCCTTTTCCAGAACTTTGGGTACGGGAGGCGATGCAAGAGTAGAAGTATGCCCATGTCAGGACAGAGACCCCTTTTTGGCATCTAGTCCTTGCATCATCCGGTAGCGTCCATCAGCACTGTTTCTACATCGTGTTTACTTCAGGTCTTCACAAATATTTCCGAATTAAACGTTTTTATCTGCTGGAGAGGGAAAAATGAATTCTAGGCGGGAACATACCTTTCACGGTTCCAGTCCTCTCACCTCAATATACTGACGCTCTAACCCCCATGCATTTTCAGTATTCGTTGTTGCCGTGTTTCTTTTGATCGTATCCTCGTCTCCTAAGGAGTTTGATATATAGGTACAGCTTCCAGGTGTTTCATGGTAGCTGACTGCCAAGCTAGTTTTTTTGGTCATTTTGTTCTCTTAGCCTTTCTAATGTATTCAGTGCCTTGACAGACTTTCCTGATAAGAGCTTTATCAAGTGATAGTATTGTGCATAACTTAACAAGCTGTTAAAAGAGGAGATCATCATCTTCTACCATACAAGTCCTCAAGTCCGTTACTAAGCTTTAGATTCCACAGCAGCCTAAATAGAACGACAGTGATTTTTTTAAGGAACAGCTTTTGTCTCTATTTGTCTTCTGCTTTTTAAATGGGACTGAAAGCAATTAGCAACCCCAGTGAGGAGACTGGTCAGCTAAACAGAATGTTTAGACACTCCTGATATGATAAAATTATATCTTCTGTACTGCTGCAATGTAGCATTTGGAACTAAAGGAGTGCTGGTCAGCTGATTTTAATTAAATTATTTGGTATTTGTGCTTTCATTTCTATTTCTAATTATATGCTTCCATTCTTCCTAATATGTCGAGAAAATGCTGACATTTCAGACTAGAAGCCTATTGCATCTTAATATTTGATCTCCAGCGGCTCAAATGTTAGGCGCTACAGTTGATGAGTGGCTAATCTACTCACAGGTGCCTTGCAGCTAGATGCTCCTTAATCTCTGTTCTATATGTGTGTATCACAAAACAGTTTATCCACAAGCGGTGTTGATGTACGAGAAACACTTGTAAACAATTGGGGGTGTTATGCATACAGATGTTAACTGCAAAAAAAAAAAAAAAAAAAAAAAAAGGCCTCTCCTGTCAGACTGCAGTTTGTGACGTTTGGCATTGTAAAGAAACCGTTTGTTTCTGGAAATGGTTAATTTTAGTGGATGGGCGTTCTCTTATAGGATATGACTGTGCTGCTTCTAGCAAGAGCAAAATATACTTACTTGCATGTAACATTATTTTATCTTTAAGGGTAACGTGATATTCTTTTGATTTTTCTAAGCCAGGCTGACGCAAATTGACATTTCGGCACGAATAGGCAAGCTGATGCAGAGTCTCCTGCAGGCCTTCTTGGAGTTCTTGTTTTCTTTTCTTTACAACTTCCATTAAGGGGGTTTTTTTAATTATGCAAGATTTTATTGTAAAGAAAACATGGGAGATCAAGAACTCAGATAAGTTTTGGACTTGTCGTAGGGATTATGATATGCCTTCAAGTTGTTTTACTTTCCTTGGGTTCAGAATTTGTTTTTAAAAGTCATTGTGTGCCTCATGCAAAACTCTGGGGCTGTGTGACAAGACACGGCCCAGCTTGTGCAGGCTTTCCTTGGGAGAGTTCGGGGCTGTCAAAGCTTGTGTCTCACTGAACACAGCTTCAGCTGAAGCAAAATTAGTCTGTTCACGGGAAGATTGTTATGTGGAAAGTGGGAAATGTGTTTGAACTTGGCAGCTTGGTGTAATTCTCAGGATACCCTTGGATGTCCAAAGTTTGTACCAAGATCTTAGTGTCAAGCTCTAAAGGCGGTTGGCTGTTGGTGTAAATGAGCTGTGCTGTTACCTGGGACGGTATATGGGTTTTTTTGGTTCACTGGGGGTTTTTTGGTCATCTAGGGTAGGTTGTCAGTTATTTCTATGCTGTGCCTTTAGCACTAACAACTTCCTTTAGATTTTTAGCAGGTATTTTGTTAATGTAAGACTTGGAGAGCTTGACAGAGTAGACTCCGCCAATTCATTACGCACTAAAGGGGAATAGAAGGTGCTGGCAGGTAGAAAAGCAACTGGGGATCTCCTCACATGTCAACAGGCACGACCATCAAGCATAAGTCCATTTTCTTTAAAATGTGTCACAGGTATATGGATAATATATGTTTATGATACCGTTAGTTCTGATTCACACTGTTCTATGAAAAATGCGTATTATGCCAAATGTAGGTGTATGGAAGCTATTAAACAAGTGTGTGTGCATATGTACGTGTGTATAAAAGTCAGCTATTTTAATTCAGTTGGTCTTTGGAGTGTGTCTGGGCTCTGATTCTCTGTCTTTCAGTCACTTATGAGATATAAATGGAGGCTTCTGTGCTTTGCTAACTTGGATGTGTCCTTTGTTTTGTTTTGTTTTGTTTTGTTTTTTCCTAGGGTAATAAATGCAGGGAAGAGCACACACAATGAAGATCAAGCCAGCTGTGAAGTGCTCTTTGTCAAGAAAAAAACCGGAGGCACCAATTCTACACCAAATAAGAACTCATCAACAAAACGGAGGTCATCGCTGCCAAATGGAGAAGGTCTGCAACTGAAGGACAACTCGGTAAGCAGGCTTACGTATCTTGTCAGTGGAGCAGTACAAAACAAATATAAAAGCATATGGTGATGTGACGCTAAGAGAAAAACCGAAAATGTTTTCCGATTTGTTTTGTGTATCTCATATTAATTAATTCTGCTTAAATACAGAACACTTATTTCCAGCTTTCTTAGCTCTGCTTTTTGTTTTTTTAATGTATCGCATTGAGAAATCCTCCATGTATCTAATGCATTTTAGTTTAAAGATGGAGAGAGGAAGACTGCTTGGATTTTACTTTTTATATCATTTCTCAAAGTATAATTCTGTGAATGTTACTGCTGCAGAATACTGCAAATTTAATGGCCATGACTTGTCCAATGGCAGTCACCCCAAGAGTGGGAAAATTCCCATTTATATGGTCATGCAATTTTGTCAAGAGTGGTTAGCCATTGGGCTCTTTTTACTGAAAGAGTATTGCCTGTAGCAAGCTGGTTTATGCAGCTAAAGGCAAGGTCACCCAGCAGCCCGAATTCAGTGATTGCGGACCACAGTATTCTTTGTGTGGAGAGTGATACAAATCATGTACTTGTCTATCGTAATTGTCTTCTGTTTCTTGACTGGCCAATTACTTCTTCCCTTCTTTAAGCATGGACTCACGTTCCAGCCATGATTAGTATCGTATGTTAGATTCAGACACTTAGGCCTGCAGCACTAAATACCGTGCCTGGATGTTGGAGTCGGACAACGTGGGTATGCAATCTCTGTGCTGATGGTTTGTTTTTACTTTCTTATTGCTGCAACCTCTTCAGACTCTGAACAGGTTTGCTGGGTTGGCGAGTAGCCTTGTGCTTTACTTTTTCACTTCTTTCCTAAAACCACCTTTCCCTGTTCCTCTATGCTGATATTCCATGTTGAATTTAGACAGCTATGACTGTTTGAAGTACACATTTGCCCTGTCTAGGATGAAGGGCTGTGCTTTGTGCATGTTGGGACTAATGAGTTTTGCATATGCTCACACAAGGCAAAATAGAAAATTGATTTGAATAGTCTACATAAAGAAAGAAAAAAAAAAGTCCTTCCAAGAACAGCCCTGCAACTGTGTGCTATCAGCTATTGCAAGTAGTTGGTTCCATGAATATATTTAATATTTGCATATACAAATTACTCTTACTGAAGTAAGCATTTGCTCACAGTATGTATACATAGAAGCACATTGGCTGTTGTACAGGTGCTGTTACAGAATCACAGAATCGTTTAGGTTGGAAGGGACCTCTGGAGATCATCTAGTCCAACCTCCCTGTTCAAGCAGGGTCACCTGCTGTTGGCTGTTGCATGCTGAGTGTGTTGCATGTGAAGGGTTTCTACTGGACTCGAAGGGCATCGCTGTACCCCCCACGCGGCACAGCGTACTGCACCGACAGCACCCTCCACAGACACGTTTCGGTACAGCTAGAGGTGCTGGCTCTGATCTCACCCCCGCATTTAAGTTCCAGGCCTGATTTGTGACGAACCAGATCAGGGGACTCTGTGTCTCTGGTATGGATGTAGCTGTACTGAATTTGCCTCTGTTTTCATGCTTTGGGGGTATGTTCATGCATGGAACATACAAAGGTTCACAGCAGTATTTCACCAAGTCCACTTGACTTCCAACTTCAGTCAGTATCAGATGCTTCTCAAGAGAGTGAAAGACATGCATTGTACAGACTATACTCTGTGTCTAATCATCTTCCCCAGAAGGAACTCTTCTCCAAACGTTATATGGTTAATAGTTTGTTTTCTGTATTTTTAATTCAATCTACATGTTTTTCACTATTGGAAAGGTATCTTCACTACTCTCAGTAGTACCCATCAGTATGGTGGTCATACTGTTATGATACCATAACAGTAAGTTCTATGAATACATTGCATATTTTTGAAAGTTACAGGTTTTATCCATTTTTGACTTAAGTATTCTCAGCCTCATTAAATATCTAGTTGCCCGGTGTTATGAGAAATGTCTTATAGAATTTTCTGATTTCTCTTTTCTTCATTAATATATAAGGCTGAGAGAGCTGGGCCTGTTCAGCCTGGAGAAGAGAAGGTTCAGGAGGATCTCATCAATGTGTGTAGGTATCTAAAGGGAAGGTGTCAAGAGGATGGGGCCAGACTCTTCTCCATAGTGCCCAGGGGCACAAACTAAAACACAAGGAGTTCCATCTGAACAGGAGGACAAACTTCTTTCCTGTGAGGGTGACAGAGCACTGGAACAGCTTGCCCAGAGAGGTTGTGGAGTCTCCTTTGCTGGAGATCTTCAAAACCCGCCTGGATGCTATCCTGGGCAATGTGCTCTGGGTGACCCTGCTTGAGTAGGGTGGGGTTGGACTAGATGATCTCCAGAGGTCCCTTCCAACCTCAGCCGTTCTGTGATTCACTACTTCCATTCTATATCTATTATCTCCATTTGGGAATAAACAGCCACCCTCTTTTAGGCTTCTGAACAGAGGAATCCTTTTTATTTCAAATCTTTACTGAATTGCTACATTCTATTTCTGACATATTTTGACTAGAAATGAGCAAAGTGTCTGAAGTGACGAACTAGCTATCTCTGTAACAGTATATGTTTCTATAATACTTGCCATTCTGTTCTTTATATGTTCTCTTCTTATCTGCAGATCTATATCTGTTTTCTAGGTGACACATGAAGGTGCTATAACGCTCATTATTTAACTATGTAAAACCTATTCCACTGTGTTATTAGACTAAAGCGTGTGAATTTAAAACTTTAATGTATTTTCCCCAAGCAAGCAGCATATTTCTGGCAGAATTTTTCTACTAGAGGGCAGTCTTACACTGGCAATTAGTAGGATTTTTTCCTTGATACTTTTTTTTGGCTGATTGACTATATTAAAACCAAAAAATCATTTCCATACACATCATTTCTGTCAAGTTTCATATTTTTATGTTTTCATTTCTTTTTTTAATACTGTGAAATATAATGCTTTTTGCTTTCATATAGCATTGATAGCATTAGAATTAAATTGTTTTAAAGACTGTATGAGAGGGTGCTAAATGTGATAAAGGTGCCACTGTTCTGTATCACTAGGACATAGAAATAAAGACTTGAGACACTTCAGAGAATGGTGTAATATCATCCTGGCAAGTCTTTTGTAAGAAAGCCAGAGGCTGAATTCTGTAAACATCTCATAGGGAAATCCCACCATAACACCTAATTTGAAATCATCTGAGAGTGGTGAAACACCTTGTAGAAACGTTTAAGAAAGCAGGTATAACGAAAGTGATGTATTGAGTATCTGTCTGAGGAAAGGAAAGGTTTCTCCCAGTTTCATTTTGTATTTTAAAGCACAAGAGAAATGCAAACGTCTCTATTCAATAAGCTCCTTTTCATCTTTGTCAGATTTTTGCTCCCCCTCCTTGAACCTTTGCCAAGACCGTGTCCCTTCCCTCCCATTTTTGGTTTACCCTAGTTTTGGGGAAGTTTGTGAAACATTAGAAGTTGTGCAATTACTGTTGTTTACCATAGGCTCTGTCCTTGCTGGCCCACGCTTGGGCACCGCAGGGCCCAGCAGCTGTGTGGAGCCAGGCTGGGCTTTATCCTGGCGGAGTAGGGAGAGGCATTTCGTCGCTGAGACCTGCCCCTGGTGCCACCACTCATGTCTCCGCGGTTGCTGTTGTGTTGTCAGGTGAGCTGGAGGAAAGCAGCTCGTCCTCGGCCCCGCAGCCCGTCTGCCTGCGTCCATGCAGGGGTCCGACAGGACTCGGAGGAGACCCGACGGGAACGGGGGAGGAGTTTGCCTGGGTCTGTAGGTCTTCCTGGGGTGGAAGGAAGGAGGTGAGGAGCCAGTGAGGGAAGGAGAAGTGAGTGTTTGTTCAGCCCTTCCCTTCCTCCCTCCACACACAAAAAGCCAAGAAAACCTATTAAATAGTGTAAATATGCTTTTCTTCTTCTTAAAAGAGCAGATGATAAATTGAAGAGAGCAGCAAAAGGAAAGACTGTGTAAGTTCAACTCCAAATTAATTGTCTCCTCTTCTCCACTGCTGCTTGATTAATCATATTAAAGCAGCATATATGATTAATCATATTTTCCCCCCATTCAGGAGCATTCAGTTAAATTGCACGGCTTTTTTGTGGGAACTGTTTTCAAATGCCTTTAGTTATGGGGTACCTACACGATGAACATTGAAGACCTTCAATAAGTGAAACGTGAATTGTATGCCAGGATATTGCCAATCAGAGTGCAGGATTGAATATGATGCCATATTGATTGTCATTGATACACAGTTATTAATAATACAGTTTTCTTTGCACCCATTTGGTCAGAAAGATTGGAAGGAGTATTTATTTTGTGTGACGCAAGGTCGGTTATATAGCGCAGCTAACTGACCATATCATTGGTGAGTGTGGTTTGTTGTTGATGTTGTGGTGTGGGTTTTGTTTGTTTGTTTTTTTTGTTTCCTTTTACCCAAAGGCCTGTTCCAATGCCTTTTGTAAGCGTACTTTATATTCAGAACAGTTGGGGGTGTTGTGTTTTTTAGAATTCTTAATGGCATGTCTAATGGCATCGACATGATTTATTTACTGGTTCCGGATTAGATGAATAAACAGTTTCTGAAGGTCTACAGTATAAGACCACTCCCTCGCTTACCTGAAAAATTTATCCCAAATCGATTGCTGTGTATTGCTAAGGCTGCCCACTTTTTCTCTATACTGTGAGCTCTTATTATTGATGCTTATGCGTTCTCTGTCTTAATATCTCATCCGTTCCTTGACCCAAACTTTGCATACCTTAATTATATTTTACCATTACGAAACCCAGGAGACTGCTGAACCTGGCTGAAAGCTAGGTCAGCAGTTGAGGAGCCTGGAGGTTATTAAATTTCCTAGCACGTCCTGGAAATGAATTGTAAGGTTGGTGCGGTGAGGGATCTGTTTGCTCTTTGTGTGTCTGGTAGCTATTCAGAATGTCGTTAAATCTGAATCTTTTAAAGAGGCAAAACCCGAAATGTATCGGTATGTGTTGGCTGATCATACTCCCAGTTGACTGCTCTGGCCAGTTAAATGATTAAAAAGAGATTCGTTATCAAAAGACCCTTTTTGACAGAGCGCTGCTACAGCTAGTAGAAATAGATTTCTCATCATTCTGAGAGTTTCCAAACACTAACACTTTTTTTCTAGTTTTTGTTGGGAAAAGCTCAAGCTCCTTGGATGTGAAAGAGGAGCAAACGGTCGTGCATATGTACACCGAATTAGACTATAGTGTGGTGGCTACAGGGGTCAACTCAGCTGTGGGAGAAAACCAAGGACCTACGTGTACCTTCTGTTTCAGCTGGCTGTGTACCCTGGCCACTGGCTCTTGTTTGTTCTCTGGACTTTTGCCTTGTTTGCACAATATATTCCATTCTTGTCAAAATGGTGTGGTTTTTGGAAAAGTCTACTTTTTCAAGCAGAGGAGCTGTTCTTATTCACAGAGTGAGGGAAAGGAGTTCATTTCTACTTCCTCATTTAGACAGCTAATAGGATATCTCAGGGTTATTCTTTTTATTAGTCCTAAAGTAAATGAAGCTTCGTGGGCATGCTTAGAAGTTTCTCAAGGCTAATCTTTGTGTTACAGTAATGTTTGCAGGTCCCAATTGAAGTTAAGGCCCTGGGGCATCTTGCGCATTAATGTGTGTATAAAAGAAACATTGTGGTAGTCATCTCCTATAACTTCACTTGCTTGTCATACAGACCTCTCAGCTGGATATCTGGCTTCCTTTTGGAGTCAGTAGGAAGCAATAAGTCTACCTGGGAATGAGACAAGGATGGTCTAAAAGTGGAGTTTTTTGCTCTGTCGAGTATAAGGGGAATGTAGAGAGGAATGTAGAGACACCTTGGAGGTGTCTCAGCTTAGCTAAAAACATAGCCATGGCCTCATGTTTAAGAGTTACTAGTTCAAAAAAAGACAGAGATAGGTGAAATACAGCAGAAGAACCGTAGTAATGGTTGACATGCCTGTGTTCACGTTGGTGATGGGCTATGAATGCCACTTGGGCCCATGGGAGGGTCTTTCCACTCACCCATGCTGCCTGTGGGCCTAGAGCAAGAAATCATAACGTTACATTTTCGTTTTTCATTGTGGGCTGCTGTTGTTGTTTGTCTGAAAGCTTTACAGCCTCTGGCACCCTGTTTTGCTACCAAGTTTGTGTGAGGCTTGTTTAGCTTAAGAAGCATCCAGTAGGTGCTAAAACATTGCAGCTGTCCTGTAGGTGCTGTGCTATGGTGGCAGGGTTGATGCAGCTGTGGCTGAGACGAAGAAAGTTTGCTCTGCCCTGGGGAAGATGAAGCAGAACTAAAAAGTGAGAAGATTGCCTCTGGAGTGGGGTGTCTCAGCCCTGCTGCTAAAATGCTCGTTAATGTTTTTGTATGACGGATAACAGAAGAAAAAAAAAAAAAGGATGCAGCAGACCAAGGCTTTAAGGATTTGAGGCAGAAGCAGGTGAGTGGAAAACAGCAGGATATCCATCTGTGTCCAGCTGTTTGTAGTTTTTCGGCTTTGGATATTCCTCTGAATTTTTGGATATATAAGACAACACTGCTGAGAGAGACAAAGAGCTGCATCATCTCTGACCCATCTTTTTTGGAGGAAGCCTGAGCTGGAGCTTTAGCTGCACTCCTGATGAAGTGGTGAAGCAGCTTTGTCTGCTTTGTGGCCCTTTTCTGTGTATTGGGGGGCCCAGTCAAATCCTTTGCACATGGATTGAGGTGCTGCAGTCACAAAAGCAGAGCTGTGGAGGGGAGATGGAGGGAGGGAACTGCAGCAGGCAGAGACTAGCCAAACAAGAAGCGAGGAAAAAGTCGTTTGGAATGAACACCTCTTTGCAAATCTCAATGGCTGTTGCATTGTGCTTGCAATTACTAGTGGATTATTAGCACCTGTTCTCTTGTATTTTCTGACAAGCTCTAATACAGGCTTTGAGGAGGGCTTGCTATGGAAAATTTCAAGAAAAATTGGATAGTTTTTATTTGTAGCTGTTACGACGTTTTTCCTTTTTTTTTTTTTGACAAAATACCAAAATTCAAAATACTCTAGATGGAAGGAAAAATATTTCCATTTAAATTAGAGATCTAATTCCTTTATGTGCTTTTTTCACCCCCATGGCAACATATCTCCAGAGGAATAGCACCCTTTGAATGACATGAGGACATAAGCCATAGAGCCGTTATCAGCGGTGCATCATGAGAGATGGAGTTTGGTCAGGGAACCAAGCTCTAAGAGAAGAATGGGAGCAGAAGGAATTTGATCTACAGCTGCCAGGAGGCACAGTGTTGCTGTTTTGAATAAATGGTTTCAATTTTCAACTGAAATACTTTCACTCTAGGACAGTTGTTTCTGTCGACAAAATATTTCACATTTTGCATGGATAGCAGACTATTTTTGCAAACAGGTTTTTTAGTCAGTAATCCAGTTATCTGTTAAAAATGGCTTAAGTGGAACTTTACTGCCAACTGTTGTGTGAACCTGGAGTGATTCTCAGCCAAGAGTGAACAAGCACAACTGCCACGCATGTCCACAGGGGTAAAATTTCACAGTAGGTTTTTGGTGAATTTACCAGACTGGGTAAATGGGAGGAACTGGATATGGAGTTGCATTCAGACATGTGTATGTTTGGGTTTTTTCCACCCTTATAGAATATATCCTGTGTGATGTTTACTGTGGTAAGTGATCCAGTACTGTAGGACAATACTCTCTCTTCTCCTCAGTGTTTCGATAATGAAATGGAGTGCACAATAGACTGCTGTCCTTCTCTTGCTAGAATTCCGACTTGGAGGAACTCTGCTGTATAAATGACTATATTGTTAATGCAACGGTTAGGAATATGTTTGAACTTTACTATGTGCAGCTTGTACTTTGTGCGTGGAGCAACAATGGCATGAGCTAAAAAACAGTGATGTTAGGCCAACTTTTATGTAATTGTTTTAATTGTGGCTTTTAAACATGCCACATCAAATGAAGTTAAAAGTAGTAGTGCTTGTTCAGCAGTGAACTCTCTGCGCTGCGAATAGGGTGAACCTATAGTGAAGGTCTATATACATAGTTTGCCAAAGGAGACTTTTACAGTAAGTTTTCTCTTGGCTGTCCCATTGCCAGTGGTTGGTGCCTTTATATCGGGAACAGCAGAGACTAAAAGGAGCTGCAGTTCAGTCCTGTACATGAACTTGAAATCAGTAGTGCTTTGGTTGATACACTTTATAATAAGTAGGTATAAAATATATGCCGGTTCATCAAATGTGGTTTTTGTCTCCCTGTGACAGTGTTGTTAATTATCAGCAGAGGAGCGAGGTGGCTAGTCAAGGTGGTAAACTTCTCAGGCTCCGTGTGAGAAAGCAGCAGGTTGTGTCTCTCTGCTGTGGACTCTCCCACCCTACTTTTCTGATGTCCTTATTTCTTATAGCTCTTCAAGTCCACCTCAAATGCACGGGGACTTCTGCTGATCTTGTGTTTGTCACTTCCATCCCTGGGCGCTAGGTGATGGGATTCAGGTCGTGCATAGACTCCATGCTGATCTGTTGTGTAAGTGAGCAGCTTTTGAGAGAATGAAATAGAACTGTATCATAGTTGTGGAGCAGCTGCTATGGTGTTTGTCATCCTAGATTAAGACCACAGTCAGCATGGCATAAAAATACAATCTTTAAGTTCTTTAACTGCGGTGAGATGTAGATTATGCTTTCATCGTATGAGTTGTTTTGCAACAGTATTGCTTTTTCCCTGTCCCTTGCAAAAATATTTATTTCTAAGGCTATATGAGTCCTCCACATCTGACTTGCAAACAGTTATTTCAGCATAGCTGGGAGAAGATGCAGGGTTAAAAGGAAATGGAGGAGGAAAAGAGGCAGCATATTTTCTAGGTGAATTTTCCAAAAGAATTTAGATGATCCAGGCTATGGCTACCGAGTGTTTTTTCCAGCAGATCTGAGCTTATGCTACGCAGAATGTAGTCTGTTTCCAGGCTTGGGTTAGTGGGCCCGATTTCAGCAGTGGTCTAGTGCACAATGCCACAAGAATCTGGTTGCTGCTCAAATCAGAGCAAGAGTGGAGCCAGTGTAACACCTGTCAGGGAAACTGCAGAGCAGAAGAGAGCTATTTGAAAATTTCAGCCTTGACTGATAACTACCTGTTGCTGAATGAGTATTTAAAATTATCACATATACCTTGTTTTAATAATGAGATCTAGAAACATTCACTCTCTTCAGATACGTATTCTGCCTGAATTAGAGCAGCTGTGTAGACTAGCATGCTAGGAACTGAGCTTAGAGGTGAGATCCAAAAGCATGCTTTTATGCTGGGAGCTACACCAAAACACTAACCTGGCTCTTCTGATTAGAGGATATATAATGCTAGTACTGTATAGGAAACCTTTTTCGGAGGACTGAGGAGGATTGAGCGATGAATGTGTAGGCTTTTATGGGTAGAGCACATCTGAACCCACTTGCATCCACCATACCAGGTGCCTCTGCCCTGTTCTCGTACCAGGCTTGGTGCAAGCAGAGACAGCCTGATGCTGTCACGTCTGCCAGTATGGACAGGGCTTACCTACAAGTCACTTTGATAGGGATCGGATCTTATTATTACTAGCTCTCTGGCTGAGGTCCCTGGTCTAATGCCTAATGAATGAAAGGGTCTATTGCAGAACTATCGGGCATGGTCTTGTGTGGCCTTTTTGTCTGTTTCCGCAGTGGTAGGTCCAAGGTGGAGTTAGGCTTGGTCAGGGTGCCATGTGACTGGAAGATGAGAAAGAGGACAAGTTTGGTTTTTTGCCCCGTAAGGTGAAAGAAAGAAAGGAGGAAAAAAAGGCAAAATCATGCATCTCTCTCTTCCAGAGCTGTAATAACACACTGGAAATTTTTCCCTTCCAGAAGGACCCCTGCATGGGAAAGTCACCTCTGTTTCATCTACTGGTGCTGCTACTGCAGCTCCATCACTTCACTACTGGTTGCGCAATGGTGACCTAATCTTTTTCTTTCCTTTTTATCCCCTCCCACATCACCAGGACACAGATGGGATCAACCTGTACTACTGGTCCCTGTTTGATGGACATGCTGGTTCAGGGGCAGCCGTCGTTGCTTCTAAACTGCTTCAGCACCATATCCTGGAGCAGCTGCAGGAGCTCGTGGACATCCTGAGGAACTCAGCCATCCTCCCACCGACGTGCCTGGGAGAGGAGCCTGAGCACACAACAGCCAATAGCAGGACGCTGACGCGGGCGGCCTCACTGCGTGGTGGGGTGGGGGCCCCGGGCTCGCCCAGCACACCTCCAACACGCTTCTTCACGGAAAAGAAGATCCCACATGAGTGCCTCGTAATTGGGGCAATAGAAAGTGCGTTCAAGGAAATGGTAGGTATATCTCAGGGTTGTTGAATCCTTGTATTGTAGGTTAATGAGTTACATGGCTTGGAAAAAATTACTATTTGTTGGTTTTTTCACTTTTTTTTTTTTCTCCTTAGCTAGATAATTCTGTTCCTACTCAGATGGTTTTTAAGAGCCTCAGCAACTTACCCTGCTAATACCCCTGTGAGGCAGAGATCTGTTCTTCTCCCTCTGACAAAGTCCCTCTACGCTTCAGTTCCCCGTGTATGATTCACGTTCCATCAAGCAGACAAGAATGTCATCTTAAGTCACAGAGAGTGCCACTGCCATGTTTATGGTTTACTTTGCTGAAAAGACTTAGAAGCTTGGCTCAATTTTTTTTTTTTTGAGATAAAAATTAGCACTGCCTTGCAGTAGTATATTTCAGTATTGACTGTTACCGTAAGTCTGTATATAAGGATGCGCATCTTATAAAGTTCCGTTGCCCTACAGGAGCAGCAGCAAAGGTGTCTCAGCGTTTCCTGCTCCACGGGCCTCTGTTCCTGTTACCCACAGCTGCATAAATTGATCATAAAACACATCGAGGACATGAACAATGGGGAAGATGCCTTGATCTTATAACCTCTAGCTCCTGTTAGAGCTGGGGTAGCACATAAGACAGAATAGTGGATATAGAGAGGCTGTGTGGAGCTCTTGACTGAGGCCTGTTTGGGGTGTGTGTGAGCGGGGCATGAAACATGTTCTTACCATGCACTTTACTTCTGTTGCAGCATGAATAACCGAGTAGAAATCCTGACCCTATGGAAATAGAATTTCCGCTGATTGTCATACGGAAAGCTGAGTTTTCTTGCTTGAGCTCACGTAGTTGACTTGGCTACTCTGCTTCTTCCCCTTCTGTTCTTCAAATTCTTTTTTCTAAAACATAATTCTTACCAGCCGCAGTAGAGACTAGGCCTGCCAGCAAGTACTTTTGGGATCAGGTCTTAGGAGACATCTGTTCTATTTTTTTTAGAAGAGCCTCTTTTTTGAGCATAAAATTTGTAACTAATGAGTGTTTCCCAGAGGTTTTATTTGTTGTCTAACAAGAAGTACAAAGGCGGAATTCGGTCATTGTTATTCGGAATTCAAAGTGAAACACCTCTGTTACAACAACAACTGCAGTCTAGATGCATATACTAAAAATTCACATGGATCAGAAAAACAATCGTCTTACTGGATTGCCCTTTCTCCCACGAAAGTGCAGGCAAAGAGATCCCCAACTGGTTTGATCGCAGCAATGGCCAACTTCTAGGTGGCGAGGTCCAGCAAAATCCGCAGCCAAGGCTGAGGCATCATTAGTGCGTGGCATATTTATCTGAGAAGATTTCCGTGAGGGTTGGACACACTGCAGCTAGTAGGCTAAGCCTCTGCTAGCTAAAAAGAAAGGCAGGGAAATGTGAAAATCTCTCAGTTTAATGTGCCCTTTTCGGAAAGGGAGACTAGCTTGCTCCCTTCTTCAGTGAGGAAGCAGGGAAGAGAGATGATACTGCCTGTCCGTCCATTCTACCCTAGGGGGTGCAGAGCATGCTTGAGAGAGGGACACCAATTTCCTACTGCAGTTGGAGAGGTTTTAAGGCCAGAAGAGTGCTTTTACTGCCAGGCTCTGTCGGGTGTGTGACGTGACTATCTCTTCCTTCTGTTGAAACTGGCACCACATGCAGGAAAGAGATTTGAGTTTTGTGGGGCTGGAAAGAGAAAATAAGAGAGCTAAAGAAGCACTATTTGAGTGCTCTGTCTAGCCCTTATTCTGAGGGTAGCACGTGGGTGACTGCCTTCCCACCCTGCCTTCCTGAGCATGTCCGAGGGACTGGGGCTGTGATTGCTCTGCTGTGGTTTGCGTTCACGCCTCTGCCTGTTTGGTGTGCACCCAGAAGATGGATGCAGCTAGGCTTGTCGTGGGACCTGTGTAGAAGGAGCCTGGTGTTACCTTTGCTGACTTTGTTGCAAGAGCAGTGCAGAGCTGCTTGGCCTCCGGTGGGTGGTGGCATGCACAGGCATGGTCTCAGCAGGGCTGTAGTCGCTTGCGGAGTTCCCTTGCTGAAAGCTCTGTTTATTTCCAGGCACCTGACTGCTCGGGGGGTCTCTTCTGGATAGACTGCTGGGCCAAGGTGGCTGCATTTGGTCCTGATATCCTGCATGCTATTCAGGACGGAACTAACACTCATCCTAGACTGCTGTAGGACAGGAACCGTCATGACTTACTGCATGGTGGGAAAGCCGTAATATGACAGAAATGTCGAAAGCCTGTACAGCTCACTACAGATATGATGTATGGGTATTCCACATACAGATCCTAGTAATCTGTCCTTTTATCCAAGCTGATACCCTGAGAGTATCTGATTTTCCTCCCTGCATCTTCCCTACAGATCAGGTACCCTAATTCCCACGTTTGCTTTTTAGGAGTGGACTGAAGTTCATCTTCTGTCTTTGTTACATAAGTGACCCAAAGTCGTTACCACAACGCAATATAATTCTAACATTTTAATAGGCCAAAATTAAGGAAAGCAGTAGGAAATCATATCTAATTTAATCTCTGGGTGGTGTCTTGTGTATACAGTTGGTTTAGGCAGAAGAATTTTTTTTTTGTAAATCTCCACGTGAGAGAGCAGTTCACAAAATCAGCACTCCCATGTCTCATCTGTGCTTGTAATCATTGCCTAGATGGTTAGAGAGAGGTGGGAAGCTTCCTCCTACCTCTGTCTGACTTCCTACTAGTTTATATTCCTAGTAGTCCTTGGATGAGGATTTTGAGCTTCCTTCACAATACATTGTTTTATTAGGCTCTCTTTTGTACGAGAACATCATGGGTGTTGTTGAGTGAATTAAGTGCAGTTGAGAGTTGCATAATTTACAAGGGTTTCGTGCCAGCAGAGTGTATCATTTCAGCTGACACTTGGTGAAAGCTCATGTTCCTGGACACATAGGCAGACTTCTCAGTGCTGCTTCCGGAAACACCCACCACTGCAAAGGAGCCCTTTTTACCTGGTGTAAATGCTGGGTAGAGACAGATACCTCTTTTCAAAATACATCCGGTCAGGTTTATCTGACTCTGAGGGCTTTGTCCCCCTTTTTTCTGGAAGCGTTCAGCATGCCATTACGTTTTTCCCAGCTGCCTTTTGAATTATGGTCAAGTTCTCCATGTCCTTGCCTCAAGTGTCAAATGAAATGTAACTTGTCCCTTTCAAATGGCTTTTAAAAATTTTTTTTCTCTCTGTCAGATATGATTTCTCTTGGACAGTGCTTGTCTTACAGCTGCATGCAGTAAAGATGTGTGGAAAGCTGACACAGAGCTAACTTAGAAGTTTAAAACTATTAAAACGTCCTCTCTTTGGAGTGCTGTTAGACACTCCACTGTCTTTGTGTTGGAACTGGGATTAGCAAATTTCTGGGATGTGTTCTCAGATGATTTGCTGTCCTGTTTAAAATGAGCAAAAAAAATTGCTCAATATCAGTAACAGTCATTGATCCTAGTTATTCCAGTTGAATGGAAATAAATTAGCTCAGGTTCTGACGGTCTCCTAAGACAAATCCTCTGATTTTTGCATCTTGTGAGTTTTAAGATATGTGTTTATAGATTCATTTCTAGGAGCCAGGGGGTATATTTCCAAGTGCACTTCTCTACTGGGTAAAAGCTTCAAAGAACTCTTTGCCTGAATTTCACCTTGTGTGCATGCATGTGATGTGTATCTTTTTAGTATCTATCTTAAAGAAAGATTGAGGAGAGAAAGAACCAATGCCGCACTGAACAACGATTAATTAATAAAAAATGCCACAGAACCAGGCTGTATGCGTTATTGGAAACGTGTAGTTCTGTGTCCGTTGAATCATGCTTTTTATTAAGATTCTTTCAACGCAAATGATATCCAGGCAGGTGGTTTTGCAAGGTCCTTCAGCAGCAATCTTGAGAGTGCAACATATGCCTCACATTTTTCCCTGTGAAAGGATTCCTCTGATTATGTAACCAACAGAAATAAATGAAAGGTTGCAACAGTGGTACAGAAACTTTTGATAACCTTTTTTGACAGAGCCAAAATAGATTTGAGAGTTAATTTTGACTTTAAGCTTTCTGACGTATGAAATGAATTACTTTTTTTTTTTTTTTTTTTTTTTTAGCAGATACCTGATACACTGTGTATAGACTGAAAAGCTTCTTTCTCTCATAGCAAGATTCAGATCCTAGAGGACAGGCCTCAGCTCTGAGGATAGATGTAGATGAAAAACAGTTACTTGGGAGTTACAGTAATGTGATAACTTGTCATAATGATACAGCAATTTGAGCACTTGGCTAGCCTCTGTTTTCTAAATCCTAAATTTCTAAAATTTGGCATCAGGTAAAGTTTGCACTGACTTTCTGTGCCACCACATTTGCTGCTTTCTTCCTCTCCTCCCCCTTCGTCTCCGCAGTGCCGGCACTGCCTGTAAGCGCGAGCCAGCCTTGCTGAGGCTCCCCTTGCTCGTCTTAGCAGCGTGCTTAATGCGCTGGAGATCTGTGCCACGTCTAACGTGCGCTGATCGAGAAACGGGAAGGGGAAAGACCTGGAGCCCTGCAGCCCCCCCAGCCTCGTGGAGGAGCGCTCCTGGCCCGGCCGCCGCAGCCCGGACACCCGGGAGCGTCTCTGCCGCGTGTCCACGAGGTGGCACGAGCAAGCCGTGGTCAGGGGTACCAGCAGCCGCCGACAGCGGAAAAATATTGGCTTCGTGGTATAATCTTCCTTTTCCTTCAAAAGAGATCGTTAACTAGCACGATCAGCCGGTGCTTTGGCTCTGGGAAGCGTAGGTCTGCACGCTGGTGTGGCAGGCGTGGGGAGACCTGCGCCGTAAGGGTGGCGGGGGTGCCCTCTCCAAGGACAGATTGACCCAAGAGACAGCAAGCAGCCCCAGGCTGCTTCTGCAGTCAGTGGGGAAGTAACCCCTGCTCTCAATTGTCCACCCTCAAAATGTAACTAAAGATACTTTAAACTGTCCACTGGAGATATCCTCTCCCTGCACTCCCTTAATTAGAGGCGATGGGGAGACCAGACTTACGAGGTGTAAATTACCTTTACAAGCGCAGCGCTCATAACTGCCATCTCGATCACACGTCTTAAAAAGGGGAGGCAGAACAGGGTCCAAATTAGCTACCTTCTCGATGTTAAATGATAGCCTCCAACAGAGATGCAGAAATCCTCTTTTAAGAGCAGCTGGCAGCTATAAAAGGTGTTGTCAGCACTGTTAATGAATCTGGTATTTCTTTGGCCTTCATACTCCATCCTGCAGTTTGTATCCGTTTCTGACTCGATGAGTGAAGTTTGCCAGCTCCAGTAGGGTCTGAGAGAGTGGCGCGGGTTGCCCTTTGGACTGGAAGATGTATCGCTTGATTCTTTCCAGCAATTCCAGTGCAAGCAGATTGCTATGACGGAGATTCAAGAACCCAGGGCAAGATCAGCTGTAGCTGTTAAGAGTTGCATCTACTATAGAAAAGAAGGAAAAAGAAAAATTGCTCTGAAATCTTTCTGCAGCTGGAAGATTAGGAAAGCTTTGTATGCTCTCAGACTTTGTCTAGAGTAGGAGCCTCTGCAGAGACAGGTACTTGGGGCTTCAGAGGCATCCTGGGGTTTCTGCCCTTCCTTGTAAAATGTGTGCTGCACTAGTTTCCCAGCAGCGCTATAATAAAGAATTTCCTTAAAAGCCACCGTCTCCACATCAAAATGAACTAGTGGAATGGTGGGTGGGTGTTTTTTTAATTTTTTGGCTCTAATCTTGTTGGGATGTAGTAAAGCTTTTTTTTTTTCCCCTTCTCTCCTCTCTTTTTCTTTAAAAAAAAAAAAAAAAAAAAACAACCCAAAATGTTAAACAAAGTATGTAGTATCAAATTAAACATGGAACTGAATATGCTCTGGTAAATCACAGTAGTAAACCTGAGTTTTGAGTGACAATTAGCTGTGCTTTTAAGTGAGTCATTCTCAAAATTTGTAACTTTAAAAAAAAGTAGTAAAAGTTTAATTAAAAAAAAGATAAATGATCTTTGTGTGTTAAGACTCGGACTCTCTGAAGAACCCAGTATACAGACCTCTAGTTTAAGTCAAGGAAACTCTGATAAATGAGGCCCTTAGGGTTATTCATCTTCTCTCCTTTAACAAATGGTTCTGAGTTCTGCTTATTGAAAGAAATAAAATTTAATTTTGGCATTCCAGCACTTGCAAATTATATGTATGACAGAGCTGAAACCAGGTAAGGAAACATTTTGTTTAAAGGTCTCCAAGGACGCTCTGAGCAGCGAAGATGAAGGTGTTTTAAATTCTTGGCAGTGCCTTGAAAATCCACTGTAGTGTTTGTAAGTTTAAATTATTTTAGTGGTTAGAAATGTCTGCTTCCTTTAAACTGTTCTTTGCAGCTTAATTTAAAGATATGTAGAAACCGTGGGGAGGGAAATCAGCTTGTCTGTGGCAGGATTATACGAAGTGGCATTTATGACAGGCCCACGTCTAGCAGCACAGTTTCTGTAAGATGTGATTTTTGGCTCTGAGGTGTTTTCTTCCTGGTCCTCACCCCCCCCCCCCCCCCAAAAAAAAAAAAAATTTAAAAAAAAAAAAAAAAGATGTGCCAAGGAGTGAGCGATGGAGAAGCTGAGCACGGGAGAGGCAGAGAGAGTGCAGTTCCCGTGCGCGTCGGGGGGTGGCCTCGCGGGGTAGCGCAGCGCTGCCGCACTGCTAGCGCCCCCCCCCCCCCCCCCCCCCCAATACTGGATCCATGGAAAATGGGATTGGGCCCCGACCCGCGAGGAACTGTGTTGTTTGTGATGGATGCTATCAGCAGTGCAACCCCTCCTGCCTTGCCCGCCGCGGGGACCGTGCCACTGCCGCGCTTGCTCGCCACCGCCCGAGATCTCCTCCCGTTTCTGAAATGGGCAGGAAACAAAGAGTGGTCTCTGGCCTCTTTCGGCTCTGCAGATTTTCAGTCAAATTACAGCTGTCATGCTTAGCATTTGTTGTGGTGCTTTTCCCTCAGATAAATTTAGCTCTAACATAAAGCTCCAAAACCCACACCCCAAGGCGTGGACAATTTGCGCTGTTTGTTGCTCAGTGCAACTAGGAAAGTGACTGAAGTATAGCTCTGTGAGCGCATGCACAGGCAAACAAATATATCTGCAGTAAAAGCATATACAAGTAGGCAGGGTTCAGCTGAAAAGATCAACCAGCACCTGCAGTAACCATGTTTCACTCCCTGTTTGACTCCTAGTGCTACAAGGAAAGAGCAGTTCTAAATTGGGGTTAATTCTGGCCATAGGAGAGGAGGGTAATTTGTAACGTGTTGCATTTTTATTACAAGCTAAACTAAGAGGCAGCAGAATGAGTTCATTGGCATACAATTCAATTTTTGTTTAAAATATATGGAGTACGGGAAAGCTCATTTACATGGTTTTACATAATCTGCATGCTTTTCTGGGACAATATATACTCCTGGGCCTGAGTGATTGTCAGTGATAGATGTGACTTGCGTTCTCCGCTTCTATTAAGCAGCAAGGCTTTTTTCTTTTTATTTGTTTAATACTTCTTACACTTGGGATCAGTTAGAAGTTAAGCACAAGAAAAACTGTTTGAGTAGCTGCATACCTCCCTGAATTTGGGCCTGTGCATGCACAGAAGCTGAATCTTTTTGTGGCCTCATGAAAGCAGTGGGGTGACATACAGCCTTAAATATGGTGGCTCAACTTGGAAAGTCGGTGACTGCTGAGTATTTTTCAGTAAATGCTGTTCTCCTGACCTTCTTTTCTCCCTTTAAGAAATTCAGCACACCTTCATTCCCTGTGCTCCTGAAGGATAGCCTTGTAGTAAGAGTGTGTTTGCTGCTGTTCGTAAATGTATAAGCTCCACAGTCCTAGCCTTCCTTTTGGAGAGCAAGTAGTGATTCACGTCATAGCTAGGTCTCCATTAATTATTTCCTGTCTATGCAAAGCGCTGTGCAATTACATCACCAGGTACCTGTTGTCAAACTACATTTATCTTTGCCTTCATTGTGCTTTTTCCATAGCAAAATCTCTTGCATCCCTCAGATTCACCGTTTATTCCTTGGTGCCTCATATTTTACAGTCTTCTGTCCTGAATTTTCCCAAACAGCTTTGTATGATAAGTAGTAGGTACTCTTAGACTTCCCATTCATCTCCATGAACATGTAGCCCTAGCTGCAAGTGTGAAGAAAGTTAAATGGGGCTCGCAATTTAAGAAAGATGCTCCCTTTTTAGGGGAATCTTGATCTTCTAAAACAGTAATTGCAACATTATCTTTATAATTTTTGTTCTTTTTTCTTGTAGGATTTACAAATAGAACGAGAGAGAACTGTGTATAATATTTCTGGTGGCTGCACAGCCCTTGTTGTGGTGTATTTATTGGGGAAGCTTTACGTGGCAAATGCTGGTGATAGCAGGTAAGTAAATGTGATGTCTCCCTGACTTTCCCTTCACCCCAGTCCCCAAAGTGTACTGGTTTTGATTTTCTTAGGGGCAAGCAGCATCACAATGCAGTTCTGCTGCTGGACCAGAACACTTAGCAGTTCTCACAAAACCTAACGCTTAAGGCGGTGATAGACTTCTGATGTCTAGTTGAGCGGTGAATGCGTTCAGAGAGGTTGACTCTTCTATCCCTTGTAGCAGTTTCTGAATGACTTGATGGCTGCAGGGTAGTGGAAAATCAATAGCCAGTCAAACAGGAGATGTTGGACATGTAGTCCAGTCGTCCGTAGAGCGCCGTTTGACAAGATTGCAGAAAACTGGAAGAGCTGGTAGAGCTAGACTGGTTCGAGACGAAGTCCTATGGCCCCTGTCCACAGGCCTTGGAAGGGTGTCTTGGAAGATCACCTGGCTCTCAAATTTTGATATAATTCAAGTTAGGCATCTGTAAGCAAATAGCTGCTACTTCTGCATTGGAAAAGGAGGGGAAGAAGAGGGACTATCAGAGATTAGGACTTTTGCTGTGTCCTGTTCTGTCTCACAGATTTGTCCATTTCTCAGAGCTGAATGCTGTAGTTCAAAAGTTGCTGCCTTCCCCCCCACCCCCAACTTAGAAGTTGGATGCTTGAAATACCACAAATGAGAAGCTTTCTCTGACTTAGCTAAAGCTAGGAACCTACTGGAAATCTCTTACTTGTACTCTTTCACTCTGTCTCACTCTCTGCCCATGCCACCATCAGAGAGGGAAGGAGACTGTTATTGCAAGACTCTGGACCTTCACATGTTTGTGCAGAGCGCTATCGGAAGAAACAAGCTCAGTGCAGTAGGTTTCTGCCTGATACGGACTGTTGTGCTCTGGTAGTTAGCAGCTGAATGATTTTAAGTCTGCAAAGGTGTTGAGCCAGCCTGTCTTTAGCTGAAGACTGCTGTGGAGTTATGCATTTAATTGCGTTTGAGGTTTGTGCACACACAGTTCATGCTTGTATTGTGTATACCCATGTATTTACAGACACAGAGCTCGAGCAGTGTTTTGTAGCTTCTGCCTAAGGATTTTGCTGCCTGTTGCTATTTTAAACTGTGTAGATAGTAAGATGTGCATGAAGTTCCTTTTTTTTTTTGCATGTTGGTGCTGAATTTGCTGTAATATTACAAATTGTTGACCAAGTTCCTCTTGACAAGTGACAGTTTGAATCTCCTTTGCACGTTGAACGTTGGACAAGCCCCCACAGAGGGTAGCTGCCAGCATGTTTAAGTGGAGCACCTATCCAGCCATCAGAACCACTAGCTACATTACATTTTACCTCTTTTACCATGTTTTGCATGTGCTGCTGTAGTATTTGAGGAATAGTTGAGTCTCTCCCATTGAGTTGGCTAACACTCTTTCTTGCCTCTTAATAAAAGTCTCTTTCATCTGTGCTGTGTAAAACTGGCCATGCAGGACGTATTTCTGAGTAGCTGAGATCTTTTTCTTAAGTGACTGGCTACTGTCAGTTCCCGTCCAAGATTCCTCCTTTGCCCCTGGAGAGCAGCCTCAGCTACATTGCGGCCTCCTGCTACCCATGGGTAGAAAATCTCGTTGACGTGATCTTGAAGCGACCTCAGTGTCCAGCAGACATAAAGTCACTGAGACTTCAAGAGGCCTTGAGTGGTCATTAAGCCCATCCAAAACCACTCCTCAGAAAAATAGGAAGAGCAGAAATGAGAAGGTAAACCACTGTCAAGGCTAGGTCTTGTTTGGACTAAGACTGAAGCTTTTCCATTTGTTGTTCAGATCCTACAAGTAACAGGGTCTCCAGATCCAAAACCACTTTGGTTTTGCTCTTTCCAGACAGGCTTCAAGGAAAACTTACTTGTGCTGAGAAGGACTCTATGCATTCTCAAACTCTTTGACTTTCAAATATACCCGCCTCTAGATTTTCTTAGCTCATTCATTCAATAAAACCTTTAAAGCCTTAAAAAAAAGGTGCTCTCCTGCCAAATGCCTACTTCCCATGTTTCAGAAGGGGAGAAAAACAGTTGTTATGACACCTCCAAGTTGGTGCTCCTCAATAAAAGGACATTTTAGACAGCTCTGAGTCTGTCTGCCTAGTGCCAGGGTGCGCAGTGTTGAATTCATGTATTTTTAAGAGCCCAATCGTGTAGCCAAGAAGTTCTTACCCAGTTAGTGGAAAAATGTTCATTTTTGTTGTCTCATGCCTTGTGTGGTCAACTTTGCATTTTGTACAGATACAAATGAGTGCAGTGAGAAATACATTAAGTAAACTACTTGCCAAAATGTTTGTCCGCTCTTCAGAAGAGTGAATTTTTTTTCTTCTCTCCATACAGGGGGCTTGTTTTTGTTGCTTTAGAACTAGATGCCAAAACCCTCAGTACCTCAGTCGAGCTTTAGTTTCTCTGAGTTCACATACTTGGTTGTGCTGCTGCTTCTGTCCTCATTCTTTCTCCCCTCTCCGCTCCCCCGGTGAAAAACCTACAAATAAATCAAGCTATGTTTCCCACAGACTGGAGTCTGTGAGAGGAGGTTTCATGCTGCAGTGGTGGGAAATAAATGTTTAAGTATCAATGCAAACCTCATTTGTACCGATTCTGTTGCCCGAAGGAGGGTTAGATCTTTTAATTGTAGACAATTTCAAAACGGTAGAAGCTTATAAAGGTGGGTTTTGAACAGCTTCTGCTATCACAGGATCAAGGTATATACAACAAACTGTTACTATCACAATGAGACTAAAGAAACACCAAGTGTGAGACTTGAATAATAATGTGCTATGCTGTGCCAGCTATACCTCAGACTTATGTCTGTGGTATTCAGTTTAACCACTAAAGCTTCTCAAATCTAATCATTTCATGCCACGTACCCTGGCACTGTTGTATAGCAGCTGTCCTTTTGTAGTTGATGTGTAATTACATCATGAAAAGACTTTAATTACCATATTACTAAATTACCAGCCAGCAATCCTTTCAGGTTCAGCCCTGGCTCACTTCTGTATGGGCTATTAGCCTTCTCCAAGCTGAACGCTTTCAGTTGGTGTAAAAGGGAGAAAAATTGTGCTAATTGTCGGTTTTGTTATGAACTATTATTGAGCTTGATGTTATGGCATCACTAATGTCAATGATATAATTAAACTTTTGCTAACGATGCAATCACACTTCTGTAATAATTTTACAGTAACCGTACATGATACCAGAATCCTACTAAAAATGAGGTAATGTCTTCAGGGCCTGATGAAACAACTTGGAAGGAGCCACTTCCACTGGCTCCTCTGGTCATCTTGGATTCTGCCATAAACATAACTACTTGTACAGTCAAAATTGATGTCCGAATATTGGTCGAAGCATTTTAATGCGTTTCTCTCTCCCTGTTCCTCTCTTTCTCGATGGTAAGCATTGTTCAAAAAGGCTATCTAGATAGGGACTGATAGCACCTATGGCACTATAGGTGCTATAGTCAGCTGTCCAGTATATAATGCTTTTCTGGTGAGCGTTGGTATGCTCTGCTTTACTTACCAATTTGACATACACACTGTGGTAATTAGGCCAGACTCTTTGAATAGCTTTCTTTTTTAATAAGGAGTACTAAATCTTCTCTACTCTTCTAAATAGTATTGTTGAATTTTAAATTTTATATTGCTAAAGTGAGTTTTACCTCTAAACTGCCATAACACACCACATTAATCTCACTTCTTCTTAGTTTTGTGGTCTTTATTAGTGTATTGTTTCAAAGCTAGTGATGAAGCAGTAGTAAACCAAGGACTTAAATGTTTTTACTGATTACTGCCCAATTATTGCATAACCTCAGGCAACGTAACATTTGCCCAGTATCATTCCAATGACTCTAAGTCCATATGATCATATCTCTTGCAAACAAGTTCCAGCTTTTGTGTTGGCTGTCCAAGTAGCTGCTCAGAGGCTGCAGGGACTGCCGTGTTGTGCTGTGTTGCATGTAATAGTGTAATGGAGCCATTTAAGGTAGTTGCGCTTTTATCATTGTGAGATGCAGAACATCACAAGTTGTTTTAACTTTTCCATAGGCCCTGAAACACTCACTAAATCTGCAAGTGGGTCCTTAGGCTCTTCTGTTTTATTGGCAGAAGATAGGACAAAATAGGTGGTTTGACGTTTAAGAAGCTTTCACAGGTTTGGAGGGTGACTGGATTTTTTTTTTTTTTTTACTTTGTTTCATCAGCTTTTTTTTTTTTTTTTTTGATCTTTTTGCTTCCTTGTTTCCTTTATGCTTTCTCCTCCTTTTTGCAAGTGTAGAATTAATGCTAAGACATTTGGGATTGTTGAGTGAACGCTTTTATGACCCTCCTATGTGGGTGCAGGATATCCAATTGTATCGGTACTTCGAATGTCCAGATGTCGGTGAGTGTGTTTATAACACTGATTTCTTGCAACATAATAGTAAATTGAAGGTTGAATTCTACCTTGTTTACAATTTCATATCTTTCCCCTTTCCTCCTTGTGTCAAATTTCACTAAATCTGTACTTTCTCTTTATCTGTGTCATGGTGCTTTTCAACTGCTCTCCCCATGAATAGTTATCATTGGAGGGGTGAAATTTGGGGGATTAATGGGGCTCTACCAAGTAAATGACAGAGGCAGGGAAGTAGCCATGTGTCTGCTGACTGAAACCTGGCACTGTAGTTCAGATGAGATTTTTGAAAAGGCAGAATTGAAGATCCTGACCTATTTGTGGTGTTCGTGGTGTCTGACCTCTTCTCAAAGCAGTCCAGCAGGGTGATTTTTGCCAGATGCTCTTACCATTGTATAAGGATGGGGACGAAGAAAATGTTGTATATTATGATTATAGAATATTATATAGTATATTACTATATTATTTATAATATAGTATGTTACGATTGTAGAATTCCTTTGCTTTACTCTTTGGCTTATAGTATTTTTTAAGAAGCCTTAATTTTCTGATTTTCTTAGCTACTTATTTTCTAATCTGAACTGCGTGTAGTATGAGTAGTCTTCATAAGCCTCTTGCCTCCTTGCATCTGCATCTACATAGAAAACAATAATTGTTTTGTACTTAGTACCTGGAGGCCTCTGGAGAAAAGGCTAACTCAGTTACCAAGCTTCTTCAGTCCACTGTATTTAGAACAGCAATCTTATTCCTGTTTCCTCCTAAGATGCGAAAAGCAGCAAATCTGTGAACTGGGTATAGGGCCTTTTCACCCTGGAACCACGCGATCTGTGTTGGCTCTTTTTCGTCCTCTGAAAATTCTCATTACTTCAAATCCTCAAATGATGCCCTCTCCCAAGAGGCAAGAACAATACTTCTGGACCATATTTTGGCCAAGCTCTGTACATGTCCCCTTTTTAGATTAGATTAGTTCTTTGGTAGAATCCCCTCAAAAAAAAAAAAAAAAAAAACAACAACTTGATTGTTTCAGGGCAACAGATGGCCTAAGCCTGATCTGCTCAGGAGCCTGTGAAGTGAGGAGAGACCAGTTCAAAACAAAGCCGTTCTCTCCCGCACAAACTCTCATTCACTTACTACAGTTTGGTAGGTGGAGAAGTCTGGTTCTGCCCAGCGGAAAATGCTGGAGAAGAATGTGACATCTTAGTCACATTCAGAAGATACGGCCAAATCCCATCTCACGTTGTTCCCCTGCTTCCCTTCCCTGGAAGCCTGACTCGCAGGCCTGCAGAAAGCACTTCTGTTTCCCTTACCATTTGTCTTCCTTCCAAGGAGAAAAAGAACATAAAGTTCATAGGAATAGCAGTGACCTCAGATCTCGTAGGATTTGGTGCTGGTTAAAGCTTTTGGAGGCACTTCAGGAAACATTTTAGTAAAGGTGTGGGGAGGAAAAAAAGTTTTTTGGATCAAAAATAAGTTATTGCGTTCAGTGCGCAGTGGTGAGAAGACAGTGTTTTCTACTGATCCAGTGGATGATGAGTTCCAGAGAACTGGCACGTTCTATCTAACAGTGACTTGGCAGAAACGATTAATTTGGCAGTCAGCGTTCATAGGCTTTTGAAGACAAAACAAATGTCCTGCCTCTTCTCCAAACTCATGTTTTTTCTGGGAGAGAGCTCATGTCTGAGCAAAGTCTATGGCAATCTAGCAGGTGTTGAAGCCATTATAAACAGTTTTGATGTGTGGTACGTTCAGTTAAGTCTTAAGTCCTAACCACACAGACATCTTCTACCCGTGAACTCCTTAGGTTTCAGATTATGAGGAAGGAGAGAAGTTTTTGCTATGCAAGTAAGCCCAGTAAATTTGAAAGTCACGGTTCATTGGTGCTAGTTTACAAGAGCAATAGGTTATTTAACTTTCATTCTCCTAGGTGTTCAGCCCTTGGGGTGGGGGGAGGGGGAGGAAAACACACAACAGCAAGTAACCAAGTCAAGTGAAAAGGTTGGTTGCTACCACTGCAAGTAAAAGCGTTCCCTTGCTGCCTCTTTTTATTGGTGTCTGTATAAGGACCAATTGAGAAAAAATCCTCACTGTAATACCATCTTGAAATGTATGTTGCATGTGCAGTCTACAGAGCTCGTAGTCTAGGAGAAAAGATGGGCAAAAGGTGGTGAGACCCCATTTTAATCACTCTTTTGCCAATATTGATGCATAAAGAGCCTGTGATCTTTAGTGCAGGCAGCTCAAGGTATAAGCGGGTATACCAGAACCCAGATCTCCCCGTGCGCTGCATTAAGCTCAAAACCATCTTTTCATCTGTGCCTTTTTTTTTTTTTTTCCTTCACTGATTGCAGAGAGACTCGTGGATTCTTCCTTTCAGTTTTACAGGGCCAGGGCTAAGGGCTGCCAAGCAGGCTGGGAGCGTTACATCTTTCTAGCTTCTGTCAGTCCTGTAGGAGAGGGACCAGGGGAAGTTGCCCAGACTCTCTTGGTGGGTATTCACAGTCCTGCTGTCCTTACTGTGCTGGAAGGCTCCTCTCGCCCCCCTGAACTCAAGGAGCTTGCCAGGCGGTGCCATCCCATCAGTATCTACAAAATGCGACTTGAGCCCCACTCCTGGGGCTTTTATTGAGGGCTTCCCCTCTCAGTTCTGATCATATGAATGAAGTAGGACTTGGGTAAAAATTCACTGACGCAAGTTTAGCAGACTGTGACTTTCAGTATGCTTTTACCTCTCGATCCAACTTGTTCCAATATTCTGTAATTGCCACTTAGTTACTTATGCAGAAGAGCTGATATCAAAGTGGACTTAACTTTAGGTGTGACAATCGTTCTGGGCTCTTACTGGTAAATCACCAAAGATCAGAGGAAAAGAAAATGCCATACTTCTGTGGTCAGCCATATGCTGGCAAAATAAACAGTGACTGGCACAGCAATTCCTTCATCCAGTAAACCCAGGTTTAGTTGCCATAGTAACTCATTGCGGATATGAATGTGATATCTTGGACAGCAAAGGAAAAAAAAAAAAAAAAAAAGACTTTGATTCCATATATACCAGTCCAGAGTCTCGGAGTTGGCCACTGAGATGGCTGTGCTGCTTTGTTCGTTTCCCTGGCGTGGCCTAAATAATTGGTGGCAGGTTGTTCAGTCATGATACAGAAGTACAGTGGTGTATCATCGTTGTGACCTTGGACTTAGCAGTGTTCAAAGCGAGAATACACTACAGCCACGATGGGCAAAATGAATCCCATGAGGGTAGCAAATTCCTGTATAAGCAGGCTGGAATCACTGGCAGGCACTTTTCATGTGCCAGCAGGGTCTACTCACTATAAACGGTTTTGTAACAGCTTCCTAGCTGCTGAGGTGCTTGGGAAGATCAGTGTGTTCAGATGTAAACCAACAGAAGAGTACACACAATTCATTCCAGAAAGTTTTAGGTGAGCTAGCTGGCTTTTAGTTTAGTACACCTGGAACCAGAGCAGAAAATACCACAAGTGTGGAGGTTAACATGTACAGTCACCACTGACAGATATTTCAGTGGCAAAAGTTACTTTCCTTGCTGAAACAGTGAAATAGCACATACAGGTAGCCAGCACCATCCTGTTAGAAAATCTACTGCGATGAGATAGGATTACAAAAAGTAGTATAGTTAGCTCTAAAATGAAACAGTGTTAGTAAAGCAAACTGCTAATAATTAGCCAAATGCTACTATTGATAATAACTGCATGCTTAGATTACATCAGAGAAGCAAGACGCTTGAAGACCTGAACTAAAGCAAGGAATTGGAGGAGGAGTCTTGTGGGAATGGACCTGCACCCAGCCGAAGAGACACTGAGACCTGGAAGCATGCAGCTCCAGGTGTCAAAAATCTCAGGCTGATATGTCTTCTCCAGGCTGTCCCCTCTGTGGACAACCTGTAAACTCAGTATTACATTTAATTTAAAAACCAAAAAAGGAGTAGTGATGTAGAAACAGCTGAAATAATCTACCTACAGAGTTGATGATGGGCAAGTGCCTGTAACGATTGCATGCCCTTTATAGGTCTCCAGGAGTAGAAAATCCCTTTAACTGCTGCTTACGAAGTTGTTAGCTGAATACATGAGATGGAATGCAAGAACGATTCTAAAAACTCAAATTTTTGGCCATAAGGAAGATGCTGACTGACTCAGGTGCTAGTGTAAATGAGAAGTAAGCCCTTCCGTGGAAATCTAAGTATTCCTCTGCTGTGAGGAAATAGCTTCTCCTTGCCTATTTGTAATCCTTTATTAAAAACAATATGATTCATATAGTAAAAGCAGACCACCAAAATAGTGGCTTTAGAGTATATTAGCACCCTCATTTTGCATAGAGGCCTTCTCAGCAGAAATGACTAAATAAGCATTTGGAACGTAAATGTGAATGAGTTGGGTAAATTGAAACAAAATAAAGCTTTACAAGTGTGCACGAAAGAAATGCTTGCTTGCTTGCGTAGTGCCTCGGAAAGAAGACTTTCAGGGTTCCTTGCAGTGGCAGAATTGTGTGATTTCTTTCCACAGTTCTTTGCAAAAGCAGAGGGAGATACTTGTGTTATCGCAAGAGCGGTGTAGCCCATTTGGCTCAGTACAGATGCAAGGATGGAGAAGAGGCCCTTGAGCCAGATACCTGTCAAAGCCTGATGTTTGTGTCCTTGAAGAGCGTGGCTGAGCTCCACAGCCGTGCTTCTGGGCACGCGCCCCTCACTGCAGAGCAAGACTCTGCAGAAGGCCTTAGCAGAAGTTTGGGACGGTCCCCTCGTTGTTCATGCAAGAAGTACCAAAGCACACTGGTGCAGGAAATTATTTCAATCTTGCGTTTGTGCAATAGCCGCCACGGCAAGTTCTTTTACCTGTTATTGGCTGGAGGGAGCAGAAGTTCCCCCAAGCCATTAGTGAACACGTCTGAACAGTCTGCTTTAGCCACGGTGTTTGAGATGGGACGAGATTGTCACAGGAAGAGCCGCCAGCAGGGAGACTGCATTCCCTGTTAATGCTGAATTTTTGTTCAGTTGAAAGAAAAATGATCCAGTATTTCTAGCCTGTCATAATATTTTTGTAGACAGCCTGATGTTCACACTGACAAATGTGGAGAAACCAGGGTGACAGGACCGCTGAATGACAGTAGATGGAAAATAACGGCAGAGGTGATTTTAATCGTCTCTGCCGCCTCCCTGTGTTGTTGCTTGTTTCCGTCTTGCTGGAGATGTTGAGTAGGAGTGGGGCGTTTATGAAACATCATTTGGGTATTGGGGATGGGGAGCAGCTAAGGTGTTTTTGCCATCAGCGTTGCTGAGGGCTGCAGCTCTCACCTCTGAATGTTATGGTGATGGACATGGCATTGGGGACCTGTTTTAAGTGCCAGTTAACTTTTTATGTAATGGTCTGTTTCACTATCCCCAGTCTGCCTTGATTTGTAGAATTAAGGAAATCATTTACGACTTTGCACTATAGTTCCGTGGTTATTGCTGATATAATGAGATGTTTGTTCACCTGGCTTCTAAAGAAACATTGAGAAAAGAGTCTTCGTGGGATTAAGGAGGGTAATCCAGTTAGTAGCAAGTGAAACCGAGGTGGCAGGGCTGAATGTGTTGAAACTCATCAGTAATCATAATGCCTGTAAGTTCCAGTACTTAATGAGAGGGATAGTAAACATTACTTTCAATTTTTTTTATAATTATTGTTCATTTCTTAGCAATTTAAAAAAAGAAAAAGGATAGAGAAGCTGGTTTGAAGTCCACCAGACACTAGCATTGCACTTCCTTGGCTTCCGTAAATATATGCACTTAGTCACTGTAGTAAACAAGTACCTGTCTAGACTGATTCCATAGTTCTGAGAATTACATTTTTTCTCAGCTGTTTTGTGACACACCTAATTAAAATCTACTGCTTGGTTCCCCTTTGAATGTCATAAAACCCTGCCTTATTCTTTCTGTCAGTTTAATCCCTCTTTCTTTTCCATTGACACATTTCTAATACCTCTTCAGACAGGCCAGACACTTCTGCTTCATCTGTATAGAGCCCACAACGCTTAACACCTTTTGACAAAATGGATACATCCTCCCTGTGGCTTGGAATTGATATATGCTGTCAAAAAGGGTTTTCCAAATGGTCTCTCTTTGTCACCTTTACCAGATTTTTATCCTCCATTGTAGAAACGTGCTGTTTAATGTTGCGTTTCAAATCATTTTTGGCTGAAAAAGTGTGTAATGGAATCAGGGTGTCCCCTGAATACTCCTTAACAGTAGGAGATGCCTCTTTGTTTTGAACACCAGAATCCCAATAGACCCATGACAGCAGTGAAATTACACTTTTGACCTTGTTCACTAAAGTGTTTCTTTCTCTGTATGATTAAATGAGAGTAACCAACAATAGCTTTCTCTAAAACGTATGAGTTGCCCTGTTTTGTTTCTTATAAGAAACATAGAAAGGATGCTGTGCAATTCTTGGCTGATTGTGTTCACAAAAAAAAAAAAAGCCCTCTTTTGCTTCAAGGAGGGGTGCTTGCTTTATCTCTATTAAAAATGCAAAAGCAATTGATGTATTGAAATTTTTCCTAAAGCAGCGTTGTTGCTATGTCTTGCCTGTGGGAACACCACTACAACGCAGTAGCAGATTTTTACCCTTGTGTTGCCTTATTCACCACATACTTTAAAAGGGTATATATGCTCAAACACCAAATTTTGCTTTAAAGCATCAACTCTGCATATAGAAAGTAAACATGTTCTTAATGGTCTGTGCAAATGTTGAAATACATTCGGCAGTCTAGTTGGTCACTATGGAATACACAATTATGTCAATCCAAAAGATAAATGCATTTTTGTGAAGATTTTCTTTCAGCCTTTTAAGCTCTGGATGTCTCTTTTCCTCTGCCTGTGACTGAGAGGCTGTAGCCTGTTGCAGAATTTGCTCTGACCGTCAGTACCATCTTATGCACTAAGGTGCTGGCACATCACTTGCACGGATTTAGCTGTTCAGGGCCTGGATCTTTCTGGATCAGAAACACTTGGAACAGAGTGAAGTGGCAGGAAAAGAGATACAAAAACAGATTTGTTCTGTTCCTTTCTCGACTACTTCAGCTGTGCTTTGGCCTTTTTATTAATTACCAGCTCCAAATTAGTGAACTAACTTTCAGTGTGCAGTCCGCGTATCTATGCAATGAGAAGGTAAGCGCAGTCCTGCGCTTGGGGACCTTTTATTGGGCGTTAAGTGGTGGGGTTCGGAAGAGGGGAGAGGACGGAGTGAAATTTATAGATTATGTTTCTAAGGGGGATCAAAGTAAGTGACTTAACTCTTGAGGCCACTGAGGCCACTAAGAGCAGTCTGTGCTGTTCGTTTGCGTGCTGCGAGGTGGTGGTGTGCCGAGAGGGCTTCACCACCGTAGAGCCTGAAGGGCAAGGCACTGAGGGGTGCAGGTCTGTGGCTCCTGATTTCCTTTCATGCCAAAAATAACTCTGCTTTTTTTTTTTTTTATTACTTCTTCATTGCTGAGATAAATTAATGGTTGGTATGGGTCTGAAGTAACCTTGTCATCAAAGAATATTTTGTTACTGTTGACATACTTGTTCCCTACGAGCATGAATCATCCAGCTTGCTTTGGCAGGCTCGCCCTGTGGCTGTGCTATAATGTGTCTCACCAGTGTGGTTGAAATTAAAATGTCACTATTAAACATGGCAGAATCAGATGCTCTCTGGGCACTGCATCTCTTCAAGTTCTCCAGCTTCCTACGTAGCTATTTCTGACAGTTTAATAGGACAGCTGTATTCTGGTATAAAATAATACATTCATATTTCCACAATGCACGGGGAGCTAAATGCTTTCGAAGGGCTGTGTTTCATTGCATACGTGCATCTTCCATTGCAGAAGCAGCAACGCTCCTGTAACGCGATGCCGTTTGTCGTCCGCTAGGAACTGTAAAATCAGAATTAATTGTCCCACAGAACGGGACAACTGGAGTGGCCCTTCAGAGGCGGTGGCTGGCATGTCCTTAATTCCCACGCCAGCCAGCTTCCCTCCGTGCGAGCGGTCCTTAACGTTGCTGGGCTGTTGAAGTCGGGACTCGGGAGGCTGCTCTGTGGGAAGAGCGTTGGGACTGTGCTTGGCAGCTCAGTGCTTCAGCTCCAGCACCGCGAGGTCACTGCGAGGGCAGTGCCGTCTCCAAGCCCAATTAAGGCCTGATTCAGCGTCTCTTAAGTCACAGGAAAAAAATCCTACCGCGTACAGCCGCTCCTGGAGCGGGGCTTTTGCGCCCAGCCTCTCCGGTGAGGCTGCCAGCAGATAAGTCCGTTTTTGTCATATAAACAGTCAGAGCGATCTTTTGCTCTCGTGAGACTGCTAAATAGCTGGTGTGGGAAGTCGGAGGCCGACAGCAGGGTAACGAGCCCACCGGAGCTGAATTCAGAGCAGCGACCTGTGTATCTATGTCCCTATCCCTCCTATGTCCCTATCCCTCCTCTTACTAATATCTAGAGCTGTCTAATTCCTCAGACCAAATCGTTTGACTCTTATGAGCAGTTGTAACTCTCAAGTTAAAGTCTAACCACTGGAAGTATTAATGAAAAACATAAAACTGAGGCTCTATTTTATCAGGTATCAACATCATTGCTTTAATTCCCCCCAGAGGTTTTTATGCTGGGTTGTACTTTTCATCCCAGGTGGCTGCAAGTTCTGGTGAAAATAAGTTAAGCCATGAAAGGTTGACCCCCTCGCCTCTGAATTGCTTTTTATATGATGTTAGTCCCTCAGGGCCCAATTCTACCCATAGAAGTGAGAAGGATAACTGTCAGCGTATATAGGAACTATGTCAGTGTGCACAAAGGAAAAGCTGAGTCCCAAACTTGTGTGAGTGCTCTTGAAAGCACAGAGTTCTCATGAAATGGTGATTAGTGCAGAGGCAAAGAATAATTAAAAAATTAGCCTGGCCTACTAGCTGTTCCATCCATGTGTGTGTTTATACTAGCTCTTTCAGATGAACGTGGGACCTATAGCCTCCTTACAACTGTCTTAAATTAGTATGTGGCAATTTGGTTACCATCTGATCAGCTCCTTTGATCAGTCTAGCCGAGACTGTTGCCAGAGTGCTTGTCTCCGTGTTAAACCCACGGTCCCTTCCTTATTCAAGTGAATCAAATTACACATGAAAAGGCTATAAAACCTGGCCACTATCTTTGAGTAAGTGGCTGTAGTTCAAAGCTGAATACCTTAAGAACTGCCAAAAAAACAACAAAAAAAAAAAAAGCAAAGCAAAGATGTCATTGCAGAAAATAGGTAATTGTGTTCTTAATTCATTTTTAAATAAACTCAGAGCATCAGCATTGATGATCAAGCCTCCAAGTGTGCTGTTAAGGCTGAAGACCACTTTTTGGCAAACCTTTATTATTTTTAATCAGATTGGCATTTTTTTTTTAGCCTATAATGCATTCAGATCTCATAAAGGGGGAAAAATTCCATCAAAAATTCTGCACAAATTTGTCTCAAGAGATTAAAGAGTTATAACCACCATGTCTGTCTTGTTTCATGCACAGAAAATTGTTTTTAATTGGAGCAGAGGAGGGCCAGTGGGAGCTTGCAGTATGTAGGCTGCACTCTTGCCTCCTCTAATCACTACACAGCATCATTTGCAAAGGAGTGTTGCAAGTCCAGAAGCAGTAAACTTGTTATCTGTCAAAGAGCAGCTGTTTTCTCCCATCACTAGACCCTTTTCCCAACCCTCCTGGTGCAGCCCAGTCTTGTACCTGTCTGTTTTTTGCCACTTGAATCTTAGAAGTGTGGACGATTTCTTTCCTCTTCAGTAATACTCCTTCCATTTGCATACTAGCAATATTAGGTGATGATTTGGAAAGTGTTTTAATCCAGTATTGTATCCAGAACACTTGGGAAGTTATGAGTTTGAAGTTGCGCAGTGCCACTGATTTTGCAAAGCTGGTTTGTACGCGGGCTGATTTCTACAAGACACCTACGTTTTTGAATTTAGAACTTAAGTTTTTAATGGTCACGTGTCTGCAGTATTTCTTGGTTGCGTTGCAGTGCCATTAGAAAGGAGAAGATGTAAAATTTCTGAATCTGAATTGAAGTGACAGTTATTTGTTTTATTTATTTAAAACCAAATTCTGTGGTAATTGAAGGGGAGAGTTGGTACACTGCTAGTACCCAAATGCTGAATTGATCTGCAGATGGGTGGGGAGCAGCTCCAAATCGGGTGTAAAAACCTTTGAGAGGAAATATGCGTCATCCAGCTGTTCTAAAGCACCAAGCATTGCTATCTGTACAGAACTGCATAAATAATAGAAAAGTAAGAGAATAAAATGTTGTGAGTGAATACCTGACCAGTAAATACGGCAGGAACACTGAGTAAATTCTTCCCCCTTGAAACTGCATTTCAGCCAGTGGGATTGCACCAGGGAAGTATCGGACCATATTTTGCATGCAACATAGCAGATTTTTAAGAGGCAACAGACAGATATTTGAGAGAGTTTTCTTTGTGCCGTTTGCAGAAATGTGGGTGAAATCTTCTAGCTGATCTATAGTCATTTCGTTACTTGTCGTCTTTTGGCAGGTAGCTAGTTAGACTTGCGTTAAACAGGATTTGCTTTGCCATTTCCATTTGTTGTTAGACTAGAAATGTTCTGACATGACACATGACCAGTCAATAACTGGCAAGTGGCTTGCATGAGTTATTTGAACCATAGTTTAGACAGTGTCAGCCGCAACTGGGATTAAAACCTGCAGAGTTGTTCTACAGTCAGTGATTCTGCAGCATCTCCTCTGGGTGTCTGGGTTTCACTAATAAGGATACCCTGTAGACATCAGCTGAAATAAGTCTTGCCTTTGTTGCTTCCATGTTTGTGTGAGCTCTGAAATGAACTTGGCATATACAAATGTACTGTGTTGTTTTTCAGCCTAAAGGATGCAGAGCAGGAATTGTTATTCTGTTCTACTGATAACTTCAGTAGAAAAGAAATGACTTGATTTTACTGTGGCTCTGCAGAGAATAAGCATCTGACTGTACCTCATGGTTTTCTCCTGTTTTTTTTCTGTTTTTTTTCTTTTTTTTTTTCCCTCTACTGATGAGGCTTTATTCCAATTACAGGGCTATAATAATCCGAAATGGTGAAGTCATCCCAATGTCTTCAGAATTCACTCCAGAGACTGAACGCCAGCGACTTCAGTATCTGGTAAGAGACCTAAGGACCAAATCAGCTGCTGCTAATTACAAGCTTTGTTCAGTAATACCTGAGGGTCAACACATGCCGCTGAGTTACTGTGGCTCAGAGGAGGGCCACGTACCTGCTGAACACCAGTGACCCACCAGGTATGCGTTTTAGCTGTCAGCAAACGTGGAGAAAAACCTGATAGCGCAAATCCCGAAGGAAGTGGTCTTCTCTCGTCTGTGGAGGCCATCAGTCAGCATGGCTGTACCTTGTTTGGCTGCAGACTTTGGCAGCTCATTGGTGTTGGATAATGAGAGCTCAGATACACAACTAACAAGCCACAGAGGTATTTCAGTCCATCCCAGTGTCTACTGTATGACAGTATAAAACATCACAGACTGTTCTTTGTGCATACATGAGCACTATTGCGAGGTTTTATTCCTTTACTCTAATAGTATACTGACAGAGCCAGCTCAGAGAAAAGATACCCCACTTACAGGTGATTTCAGTCAGTGTTAATGACTGCAGGACAGGATGGATGAAGAAAGACTAATTTTTTTTAGTGTGGCAGAACTCATAAAGCTGGGACAGGGAGACTAGCTGAGGAGACACAGGATGCTTTTTACGCTAAGCTGCGTTGGCTTATAAGCTGTCCAAGAAACGTAACAGAAGTCAAAACGTGTTTTGTTGTTTTGTATGAAAACAGTCAAATCAGTTTGTTGAAGAGCTGTTTATCAAAATATGATTCCTAACATAGCAGAGAGATTTATTCTCTGCTTCCTCTGGTCTTCTGGCTTTGCCTCCTAGAAATTCAAGCTTAAGCCACCGCAGGCTTATTATTAGCTTTGTCTGATCCTAGGTGCATAGGTCAAGGCTAGTGGAGTTCCCTGTTCTTAAGGTGCCATTTATCTTCAGCCTGGCCCCAGCGTTGTGGTTTGAAACTAAGCAAAATGCAGGTCACTGAAGGTGGGGAGGAAGGTTTTAAAGAAAAATTTTAAATAAGTTTCTGCAACTGTCACACTTGATTCTTAGTCCAAGTTCACTGGCTTACATCTGAAAATTTCAGAGGAAATACTACTTTGGGAGTATTCGTATTCAGAAAACCAAATGTAGAGGAGCCATAATAAATATTTATACTTCAGTTACATTTAAAATAATTTGTTTCCCTTTAAAATAAAAGGTATCTTTAGTATCTAGGGAGTCTGGCACTTCTCTAGGAAATAAGAGATAAAACATTGCCTATAAGGGTGGTGTGTGTTTTTTTTTTTTTTTTTTTTTTTTTGCTCTTTTGATGTCCTTTCTGGCTTGTATTTGAAAACAGCAGCTGATCTGAAAAGCATTTCTGCTGTTTCCTTTGGAAATTTCTTTACCTTTGTTTGTTTGTTTTATTTCTATATGTAGCAAATGTGCCAGGGCTATGGGTATCATGTTCAAAGGAAATACATGCAAGACAGCAAGAGCGTGAAACAAAATTAGACATAATTTCAAACATAACATTCCATGAGTATTGACATTTTAACTTTAGTAAGAAAAAAAAAAAAAAAAGGACTCCAAATTTCTTACAAGGTGGCATCAACCTTAGACTCCAAAGGTTGCATCTATCTTAATGAGAAGATCTTTAGATGAAGTGAAATTCCAGATAATTTTCCTTACTCGTCTTGGACTGTCCCCAGATTCTTCTGTCATTCTGTTACACCATCAATGTATTGTTTTCTCAGTTCTTACCTGAAAGTTACTTTCTTTGGATTTATTTTCTCCCTTGCAATTAAAGTGCAGTTTCTTTGTTCCAAAAACGTTGCTCTGCTCTTCCTGAACGATAGGAAGAAATTTCACTTAATCATGTTAGCATACATATTTTACTTAGTAAATGCAGATGCTGTTCACCTCAGGGCTTGTCTACATGGGGAAGTTATTGCAAAGGTAAAAGGAGGGTATGAATTTACAGCGGACTGACTAATAAACATCAGCTGCCTATGTAGATGCTGTTAGTATAGAGTCAAGCTGAAGAAGCTCTACTCTGCCTTTAGTGCCTACTGACTACTTTGGCCACACAGGGAGTTAGTTTAGGTTAACTGGCATCTTCTGTATTCGTGCCATGATTTCTGGGTTCTAACTTCCTTGTGCAAAGAAGTCTACAGGCTAATGAGTTGTTTAGGTCCTGTGAGTATCACTGTATAAGGCCCTCCAGTCTACCCTTCGACACAAATGTGTTCCAGCTAGAAATGGTTGAATAACTTTGGGGGGGGGGGGAAGAATGTAAATGTTTTCTATATCCAGCTCCTGTTTTAATGTAATTTTTCTTGCCATATATCCAAGAATGGCCCTGGGCATAGGCCTCTGGCATGGCAGCTTTAAAACAACAATTTCTCTACAGCCAGTCCTTCAGGTTTTACAGTAACTCTGGGCATGTTCATTCTTCATCCTCCACATGCACCCTGCTTTTTTGCAGAGGGAGGCAACACGGGGCTCCAGCATCAGCACCTGAGCTCCTTGGGTCCTCCTACCGATTTCAAGGAGGCCATATGGATGCTGGTGGGCTGAGGCAGGCTTCTGCGTCAGGGGAACTTGCAAGGAAGTTGCACTAATTGGCAATCCTTCAGTGAAATAGCACTTGTTAAAGATATAAGGTGTGAAAGTGTTACACCTTGATCCTTCAGCTTCCAAAAAGGTTCAGTGCATGGAATGCTTCCCTTCCATTGTCAGGCATTCACAAACCTCCTTTACTTTTGAATTTTCTGTCTTAACAGAACGGTGGGGTGTGGTGTGGTATTTTTGTTTGTTTGTTTATTTGTTTAATGAGCAGGTGAAGCTTACATAGTGTTTACTCTAGGAAAGCTCTGGCTTTCTGTATCAGTATGTCTTGAGAGAGAAAACAAAATCCAGTATTGAGTGGGAACTGCTCTGGTGCGTTCTGCAGTTGTGTGGGCAACGATTGCTAGAGGCAATTTTCCTTTTATCTTCTAAGGAGGCTATTAATTTCATTCCTGATAGTCTAAACAGTAACAGTAAATGGCATAAATTTTGCTACTTATTTCCTCGAAAAAGCATTTAAAACGGATGATGAATGAGAGTATTGCAGATGGGTCTGTTGCTATTAGTTATCAAAGTTGCTCTTCAGGGATGTCATTTGAGGTCAACAGGATGCTGTTGTACATTGTATCCATGCCTGTAGCCAGGCAGTGTCCCAGAAGGACTGTGTGCTGCTGCTGTAAGGGCAGAGTTCAATACCAGTAGGTACTGGGTAGCCATCAGTGGTAATGAGCCCTGATACTCTTTGCATTTGGCACCAAGCAAACAGTGGCTCACCAGCCTGGGCAGACATGAGTTTACAGAGGGTGTATTCTCACTTCATTATTCAAGGGAAGATTAAGTGATAATTATCTACTTACTCCTTACTTACTAATTTATTTACTCCTGAAGGATGCCTGGGAAATCCAAGCCAGAACAGAAGATGAACCTAGATCTCCTAAATCTCAGTGTTCCAGTTACAAATCAGCTGCTTCCTAGTTCTCTTACAGTTTATGGATCACTGCATCACCCAGTGTAGAATGGTTTTGGTAATCTGATACAGTATGTGATGCTATGGTAAAAGATATGCATGGTTTTATGGAAAGGGTCCTGTCCTTTCATAACAGAGGAGAGACTAATCCAGAGATGGATTCTGCTCTCACTCCCTTCTACAACCACCTCCTTGACTTTTTAATCTGTTTTGCTTAACTGTGAATGTAGCCATATTATAATGGATGGTTTAATTTATAGATGTTTTCCTGGATATATTGTGCTACACATGCTATTTTGAGCTGTAGTACCATGTGGTAGAAAGTACAATTGGAGGAAATGGTACAAGATGGTGAGATGATGATGATAGAAGATCCAGTTGGTGTAGATGAAAATAGCAATGTAATGCAGTGAAAACTCCAGTGCTGCTGACGTCCCAGAGCAGTGCCTGCAGGAGCAGCTGAAAAAGGTATTCCAGGACTTGACAAAGGGATGAGGGAATGACGCTTGCAAGGTACGATAAGATACACACAGCATTCCCTGACACCTAGTTAGCTGGGACGCTAATGTGTAAGTCTAGGTTTAGGTTAGTTCCATATTTGCTTTGCTGATCCATATTTAAAGGAAAAAAAAAAAAAACAGCAGGAAGTAAACGGTTTCTTGAAAGAAACGTGACTTATATTTCGTTGAGCAGACTGTTAAATACAACTAATGTTGAATAAAATACATCCAGCCATAAAATTTACCATAAAATGATTACCAGAAACATATGACTGCCCAACTTATTCCAAAAAACTCTAATAGCTTCGGAAAGAAAAATGATGGAAGATATTCTAGTTTCACAGTGCAGAACAACAATGTTGTCTGACCATGCTGTATAAGGATATAGAAAGTGTTTGGTAAACACTGTTTTTATTAATAAGGAGGTAAGTGATACTGCTTTCTCTGAATGATGCTTCTTATTGAAGATTCTTTCAAACTGAGCCTAAACAAATGAAAAAATACAGAAAATATGGTGCCTCATTTCTGTTGAAATTCTGGTCATTAGTTCACTTAGTGTTCTTGTTTCTTATTTGATCAGTTAAAGGGATTTCTTTGTGTCTACTTGTATGTCTTCTTTTTTTTTTTTTAGTGTTGCTTTTTTGTTTATTTTCTGATTCTCTAGCACAGCAGAGTTTGATTGGGGTAGGGAGGGAGAAGAGCCCTGCCTTGTAGTAAATAGAGAACAATTCTCAACAAACCAGACTGAAAAGTCGGAGCTGAGGTTTATATCAGAACATTCTGCTCTCTGTAGAATTACCAGTGAAACATCAAGAATAACTTAAAAATTACTCGCATAAGAATTCAGCTCACAGCCACCAGAAGCTTCCAAATTGCTCTTTTCCCTCTGTTCTACTGACGCCAAAAATATTAGAATCAAGTTAAGATCCCTAGATTGTAAATCAAGCATTGAGGCTTGGCTGCGGAAGAGAAATCTTATTTGAACATTAGCAGTCCACTGGTAACTCTGCCAGCTTTATTAATCTTATTTCACTTGTGACCTCAGACTTTCCATCTGAGTAAATCTTTATGAAATGCAGTCTGTCCCGATTGCTTTCCCTTTTCAATAAAGGAAATTCTTGTTTTCGAGGGGAAAGATGTTGGATGTAAAAGTCTCTAACTTCATTTCTTCTGGACCTGTGATCCAGCGTAATAAGTAATCTGATAATCTGATGGTTGAATAACTCCATTTTGATGTCAGGTATGAGCCTTTTGCTTTAAATAAGGCTTCCTGTTTTGTAGATAGACAATACTAGTCTTTAACTAGCAGTGGTTTGTAATGATTTAATCAAACGGTGATCTGCATTACGCTTTCTAAGCAGACTGTTGACGTCATTGTTTACAGTGCCATCAACTGCAAAGAACAAATAATACAAAAGAGAAGTCCAGCTCTGTCCTGTCAGTGTGTAGGAATGCATCGAATCACTGGGGATGTTATGTCTTCATTGCAACTGGAACAAAAATTAGTGCAATGTTGCATATACTTTTGAAAAGAATCCAAAGTTCTGAAAGGACGAAAAGCCTCATCTGGACAAGTACTGCTAGACCTTTGAAAAATCAGTAGCACTTCACAGTCATTTCTGTAATGAGGAACAGTGATCCAATTAGATGGTCCCGGAGAGGAACAGTTGGATGTGTGTGGGGGGACTTGGTGGGCTGTAGATTGCAGGAAAAAATGTAATTCTCTCCATGCACAGTTAAGAGAGAATTTGCTGGAGCTCCTGTTCCAAGAAGGGATCGTGATGTCAAGATCATGCTTGTGTCCTTGAAAGCTGCCTCTTGAAAGCAGCCTCCAGCCTCATTTGCTGCGCAGAGCAGCCTCCCAGCGCTGTGTCTTGGCGGAGCTTGGAGGGGGTGTCTGAAAGGGTGTCTGGCAAAGGCAGCAGCGACAACTCGATAGAAGGGTCGACCCGTGATGTGCTGAGCCTCATCCAACTCCTATTAAATTTAGTGGGAGAAGGCTCAGCCCTTAAACGCAGGAAATATTTTATTGGGAACTATCTGTGTGATCGCTGCCAGGCAGATCAATAAGGGCTTCCAGTACTTCCTGCTGCTCACCTTTGATGAGCGCTAGATTTATGACAAACCCAGAAACTAAAGCCAGCTCATTTGATCTGCCCTGACGGCAGCTGCTGCTGAAGCTAAGACAGACTTTATTGCCTTAACTGTCTGGATAAGAAAAAAGTGTTATCTGCAAAAAGGTTAAGAAACCCAACCTTTTTTCAGCTAGTGACTCCATCTTCAGAAAAACTCACTCGCAGTGCATTTTAGGGGAAGGAGGAGGAAAAAGCTTGTTTATGCAAATATTAGGGAGAAAGGGGTGAGGGTTATTTCAGTAAGAAGAAATACAACGTGGTTACGGATTAACCTCTCGTGTCGGATGATCTGTGCATCAATCCCAAATAAAAGATTGTGCATTGGACAAGCAAATTAAGTTGTCTTGTCTTCTGAAGAACGATCAGTTCTGAAGTGCTTGGATTAGCAGGTACGATCGTGGGCCACTGCCATAGAGGCCTCACAGCAAGGACAGTAGCCTCGGTGATCAACTGTTAACACTGTCAAAGAAGTTAGTTACGGTTGTGACCAAAAACTGCTGCTACTTTTCTTAAATTATGTTCTCCGTGAAAGAAGTTGCTTTTAGAAAACAAGAAAGCGTTGTGTGACGCATGTTTATTTGCAATTTCTCATATGATGGAGTGCAGCATGCTTAGCAGGTAAAAGGGAACAGAGCTGTCTTTCACTTTTCTTGAGATGGTGAGGATTAAATAAAGGCTAGTACTAATATCAGATGGTAGGTGTTGTCAGGGCAGCTGAGTATCAGAAAGCTTGAGCTTCTTTACAGCTCCAGCACCTGTCCAGCCAGAGAGGTGCTCTGTGGCTTTGGCCTTTGACCGTTCCCTTCTCTCTGACCCACAGGAGGAGAAGGCTCTGCTTTCTCTAGCTCCACATACTCTTTCAGGGTGGGTGGAGGAAGTGTACTTCAGTGATCCCAAATGTTGAGAACCAGGGAGAACAACTGAGAGATTTTGAGGAGGAGAGGGCTGCTTGTGCTACAGCTGCTGCTGGACATCACATAGTCCATCAGGACTGGTGTACTCAAACCTTGTTTGCTGAAACAGAGCTTGTCATCTTCCTTGGTTTTTTTTTTTTTTAAAAAAAAAAAAAGTGTGTTTGGGGAGAGAGCGGGAAGAGATGGTAATATTACCTCATTAAAAATAGATGATGTCTTGCTTTATGATATTTGTGTGGTATCTGTGGCTTGGTTTTTGCCCACAGGCTTACATGCAGCCCCACTTGCTGGGAAATGAGTTCACACATTTAGAGTTTCCACGGAGGGTGCAGCGCAAGGAGGTTGGAAAGAGGATGCTCTACCGCGACTTCAACATGACTGGCTGGTAAGAACATGCCCCTTTGCAGCCTGGTGTCAGCCTTTCCCACACCCATGCCTGCTTTGGATGCATTTTTGATTAGCGTAAATCTGTCCGCCTCAAAGGCGGTGGTGTGTCTGTGTATGTACCGTAAAGAGAAGCATCTCCTTTCAAATGTATTTTTCTTTTAGAAGCTAACATTGTAAATAAGTTGGAGCCCTCCCTCCACAGCCGGGATCTCAGCTTCTTTTAGCCTGTGAGCACTCAGAGTGGGGCAAAACACTTAAAAGGGTAGACATGCCAGGGGATCTTTCTGAAGGCTGAACAGCTTTCCTGTCTTGGAAGTAGCTTTTTATAGAATCTGGATCGGTGGGCTGTTTTTCCTTTGCAAGACGAAAAATTCTTGCAAAGGGAAGAGCTGCCTTCCAAATTCCAGTACAGATGGCCCCTGATTTGGATAGTCTTGAGGAATTGTTTTAGACTGCAGGCCTGTCTGAATAAAAGCCTAAAGTGAAAAGGCTTGAATGAAAAGCATTGACTTAATGAACTGAAGACAGGAAGAGTGGCGAGTTTTTGTCTCTGGCTAAATGTCTTCATTGTCTTGTGCCATTCAAGAGGTTCCTTCTCAAGTGCCTCCCCTCACTTACAAAAGCCCCACTTCTTGCAGTTGCATGCTCTGTATATGACCTGTAAATGCAAATGTCCTATATATGCAGATGGTCTTCAGTTACGTGCGGTGCCGTTAGTGTTCTGGCATTCTTAGCAAATGTTCATGCAGGAAGGGAAAAGGCTGAAGGGATGAAAAAGCTTGAGCTCTTGTTGGCTTGGACGCTTGGATACTCATGTATACCCACAGCTGCACGTGCTTGTAATTGTCCCATACTTTACCACCTATAAATATGATGTTTTCATGGCAGAACAGTTACTTAAGTTTATCAATGTAACCTGGAATGTTTAAACAGTACAGAACATGTTAACCTGGGAGTAACCATCATTGCCCATCATCTTGAACAGCTGCTGATAGAAATACGCAATTCTTCCCTGAAATTAGTGGCTTCACATTTTAAAAAGGCTATAGGCATGTTCCAAAGGGTAGGAACAAAAAGAGTGTATTAGCCGAACTGAGCACTTAGATAACAAAATATTTGGAAGATCATGGGACAGTGTGCCCGGCTGCTGCAAAGGGAGAATTTTCAAATTGATTTCATGATCTCTCTGAAGGCATCCGTAAAGAGTGGCTTAAAGTAGACTTCCAGAAGCTCTTTTTCAAGATGAGAGATGCTACTGGAAAAAAATAATTTTGGGGAGAGCTACAGAGGTATAACGGGCCAAGAACTCCCTAAGAAAAGGGAAAGAGTAGAATTTTTCATTGTGATCAGGAGGCAAACAGGATTTCTCCAGGTTCGTGGGGAGTTGTTTTGCTTTTCCCCTGTTAGTTAGCCGTCAGGAAGGGAAATGAGGTCAGAATGGGTAAAGAAGCAGCATTTGTAAGTGACACAACCCTTCTACTAATAAACAAGGAAGACTGTGAGGAACTGCAAGGAATGCAGTAATTTACCTGAGTGGGCATCACAGTGATCAAATTCAGTGTTGGTCAGTACCAAATAAAGCCTGAAGTGGGAAAAACAAATGTTTATGCATGTTAGCGGTTCCCCATGAACTTGAGAGCCATGTCAAAGAATTCAGTGATAATACTGCTTACTGTGCAGTTGCAGGCTAAATCACCAACAGGATAGTAGGATGCATACAGGGTTGGAATGATTTAAAAGGGGAGATAATTCGGTATATCAGTTTGTGCCTCATTTGTGAATCTGTGCATAGCACTTTCACCTTATTGAAAATGGTTATTGCATAGCTAATATTTGGCATTAGAAAAAATAAGAAGGAGCACCATTTTTAAAAGTATAGTAATGAGTAAGATGGAAGGGACTGGGTAAGTCTATAAACGGATTTCAGATTTGAGTCAATGTATTGTTTTTCAATACTAGTGTGTGAAGTGTTTCTAGCATATGGTGAGGGGCAGAAGAGAGTTGATTTTCCTATTGACTTTTTTTGTGAAATTCCTGAAGTTGAGGACACGTGTTGTTCCAGGTATAGCTTCCAGTATGGTTGGTACACAGATTACCCCCAGTTTAGCACAAATACGCCTAGCTGCAAACAGCTATCCAGGAACAAATGCTTAAACTGTGACTTGGATATTCAAGCCTAAATACACTTCAGTGTTGACCCAGAAAGAGATGGCCTGTGCCAAGCAAAAGCATGTGGAGACTGTGATGCTGCTGCCTCTCCCTGCTGTTCCTTTTGAGTTTTGGCTGGAAGCGGAAAATGTCCTGAATAAAAGAATCTAGAATTTTTTAGCTAATTTCATATCTCACAGTTAATGCATCAGTTACCTTTTGATTTGTTTGCTTCAGGACAACAAAGTGATGAGGGGGTTGCTCTGTTCCCATAGCATTTAGGTAAATCGGAGCCTTTCTAAAAAAAGGATCTGTGCCTTTTTGCGGGGCGTTTGCCTAAGGAAGACTTCTTTTCCATGGAATTGTGTGCAGTGGTCTCCTAAGTGGAGTAGAAACAATCTGCTTCTATTTATCCAAAAGTCTGGATCAATTTTAATGGTTAAGGATGTGGGCAAGATGTTAGCTTTCCAGCTTGATTAGCCTGTAGAGGTGGTAGTTTGAGATGGCTGGTATTACACAGTGATAGTTTTCCATCTCAAGGTTCTCGTTTCTATTTTCTTCCCTTTCTCATTCCTAGAATTGATGCATCAGGACACAGTGGCTCAGGACATTTCTGTACTGTGTTTGTTTCTAAGGACAATATCTGTCATGGAGAATAAATTAGCGTATATGTTCCTTTGCTAGAAAAGGCAGACGAAGCCTTGACCAGCCAGAGCTTGCCACACTAAAATGCTGCCAAACTTTTATCGCTTACAACGCAGAAGATCAATTGTCAGGATCTTTTTTGGTCGATGACTTCTCTGGGTGTTAACGTTTGCGTGTATGAGTATAGATGTGCAGGTGATTTTAGCAAAAAGCAGGCACTCTTGCAACATGATTACTGATCCTTTAGTAAGATGGTGTAAAACACAGCTCTGATGCTTCCTCTGGAAAAAGAACTGTTTCATTTTAAAATTCAGGGCACTTTCTGTGGTTTCTGTTAGAGGCTGTATGATTCCCTCCTCCCGCGCCCGCGCTCTGGAGCCTTTCAGCTGCTCAACAATGGATTGGCTTGCCCAGCTTGTTTGGCTTACAAAAGGTTATTGTCTCTGGGTCTGTCATAATGCATTTGGCCTCCCCCCCACCCACCCTTTTTTTGATATTCTTTTTTATTTTTTTCCTGTGACGTTTTCCACATTGGCTTTGTCTCAGTAGCCCACAGTGGGAGTGACGCCGCCAAGTTTCCCCACAGCATTAAGGACAGCCACTGATCCGGCAACACGGACCGCATCGCCAGCCCAAGCTTGCCTGTGACTGCTATGAGAGCAGCCCGTGAGCATCCTCACCCCGCAGCCCCTTCTCCCTTCCATGTGGCCGGAGTCGGGGTCCGAAACGCGCTGCGGCGTTTGGGTGGGAGCTGGCCACCCGCTGCCCCTGCACCCTCGCCCCGTGCGCGCGGAGGTGCAGTGACCATTGCAGGGTGCAGACCGCGCCTGACAGGGCGTCTCAGGAGCTGCGTCTCCCGCTGAACAAGCCTCCGAGCTGTCTCCAGCTGTGATTTGCTGGCAGACGTCTGTGTTGCTAACAGGCTTTCACAGCTGGATCCCTGGGCGAGGGTTTTTAGGCCCGTGGCTTGCAGAGGTTAAATTTTTGTGATAAAGAGGGTTGTTCTGGTGACTTTTGCAAGTCCTGGCAACAGAAGCGTCAGGGGAGAGGCAGTGGCCGCGCAAGCAAAATGTTGCCAATGTTAAGAGGGGTGCAGGTAATCTGAGGTAGAAGTATATAAAAAAGAAGCAGGCCTGATGATAAAGTATACTAGCATTTGTCTTCAAATATCCGCGCTCGTTTTAAGGAGCGCACAGAATTAATATTCTCCGTCTCCTCCGTTTATTTAAGACAAGATTGGTGAGGTTTGCTTCAGACATGGACAAATCCAGGGTGACCAGTTTTTGTTTTTCTTACTGAACGTTTATTTCCGAGTGCTTTGCTCTGACTGTACCTTAGAGCGCTTCCTGAAACCTGCTCTGTGGTTTTGTGGCTTGTTGTGCTCCTTACTGGCACGCAGGCAGGCGCACAGAGCTGCCTCTTCCAGCGTTGCCCTGTCAGCCCCCTGCCGGGCCAGAGGATCCGTGCAGCCCTATCGTTAACCAAAGGCAGCCAGAAGGCGCTACCACTTGGCGTTAGTTTTTGTGGTTTTCCCAAGTTGTGTTCCTCGGTGGAACGTAAGCAGAAACCTTCCTCCTGTCCACGCTAAAGTAGAAGATTTTAGGGTCTGAAGTGACACAAGAGCCCTAGACCAAAAGTCCACTTTTAGACCTGACTTGCGTTGCCCTCAGAGGCTGCGGCGCAGAGTCGAGTTATATCCTATCCAAAACGGTCCATCCAGGTCTTGTCCCAGCTTCTTGCAAAGGGTTAAACATCCCAGGAGGCAGCAAGCAGGAGAATTGTGCGTTCCCTCTGAGCATGCCGCAGTCGCAGCGGCAGAGCTGTTACCAGCCCTGTGTCTGGTGAGGTGGTGTTGTAGTACACGATCAGCCAGCCAGTAGTCGGCCCGTTTGGGCGAATCGCCTGCGTGGGTGATTTATTCCAAATCAGAGAGGCTGGTGCCCTGGGGCTAGCGCTAAGCAAAAACCGTTTTATTCTAGAGTCAATGTTGTCCAGCTCCTGGCACGCTGCCAGCACATCCTGCGCTGGCTCTTTTCTTTCCAGCGGGGAATGTGTTTCGGCCTCTAAGCATCTGATTAAAAAAAAGCAACTTCACTTTTCAAGTCGTTTTGTTTTGTTTGGGATGGGTGCCTTTCGCTTTCATTGTGCAGCCCGCCTCGCAGTCTGCGGTTCAGACTCCAGCTCGCCAAAAAAAAAAAAAAAAAGGAAAAAAAAAAAGGGTCTCATTAATCACTTATTGGGGATCTAGAGTACCACGTCAAGAGCCAGCGCACGTGTTGTGCTTGGTAACGCGCGAGTTGATTTGAACAAATATTGTCAATGTGGCTGCTGTCTCGTTCTGTATGGCGCTGCTCGATGTCCTTTGACGGCGCGTTCAGGTGGCCTGACAGCGGTGCGCGTACGCAGATTGAGAAATGCCACAGAAGGCTTTATGAAGCAGGCGCCCGCACCGCGCACCCCCCCCCCCCCCCCGTTTAATATAAATTGATTTATTGAATCAAGCACAGAAGCCCTGTTACAGAAACCTCAGGCTATATCCTCTGGAGAACCACCTAATAAAACAGCCCCAACTGACACTCCTCATTAGCTTTTCCAGGGATCCCAAGGCAGCGTTTAAAGTGACAGTGTCCCTCTTTTCGGCCTGAATTTATCTGCTGGCTAATGCCTGTGGGTCTAATTAGCTTAGCATTATTAGTCTTATTCAGATAAGCTGCATTTCCTAACAGCTTGGTTCCAACTTGTAAAAAGTAATTGGAAGTCTGCAAAGCCTGTGCCATAACCTGCTTGATTGCGCCTTTTAGCCAAATTCATGTAATTTACAAAAAGTCATCTTTTTTTCCCCCGCTGTTTTTAATTGAGCTTTTTTTGTCTGGTGAAACCTTCTGTGCTGCTTCTGTTGAAATCCTGGCTGTATTGTTGTGTTTGAGACCTCAGCCATATCCTTTGTACAATCGCCAGGGAGAGATCAAATTTTAATTTCATAATTACTTCACAAGAAAGCAGCCTTTTCCCCAGCCGTGCCTGGTATTAATTTCCTCCCAGCAACTTACATTTTCATAATTTAATGATTATGGGCCACCTCAGCAGCATTAGGCCTTTGTAGCGAGGAGAGAGAGGATGTCATTTTTTGCGGCAGAAACCGTACTGCACAGCCACTTGCCTTGCTGTTTGCTTTTTGCTCTCAGGGCAAGGTGGCCTGGCGTGGGCCGGGCTGCGTGCAGCCGGGGCAGTTAGCTGGGTCGTAGCTGGGTGTCCGAGGCACAGCTCTGCAATGATGAATGGCTGTTTGCAATGTGCATGTTATGCATCTTTCCAAGATTTGCAGCCTTAGCTGCAGGAACAGCGGGAGACGAGAGCTGACCCGCTGTGCACGGCACATCTCCCGACAGTGATGGATGGCTCTGTTTTCCCCAAGTGCACACATGCCACAGGAGCTGAGCCAGTGTCTTTGGGGCAGGATAAAGGAAAAAAAACAAAACAAAAAAGTAACCGTCTGTTGTGACAAAGGAGAAAACCAAGTCTGGGGTAAAGCTCTTCAGAAATGGCCCTGCTGGGGCCAAGTGAGCCTGAGAGGAAGGAGGTTGGTCTGAGAGGTGTCCCGCTGGAGCCGGCGCGCTGCAGGCCTCTCCCTGCCCAGCTGTGCTGCTGAGCAGCTGAGCTCGGGCTCGGCCTTGCCGCCAGTTCAGGGGCCACGCAGGCAAGGGCACCTAAAGGCCCCCAGTCTGGTTTTATCAGACAGAAGCTAAACTGAAATGAGGTAATCTGCAAATGGCGAACTCAAATATGCGTAGTGAGGCACCTTAAACAGGAGCAAATCTTTCTCCTGGTGAGGTGAAGTCTTTCCTCCTATTCCTGTTTTCTGGTCTGGAAGCTTCCTCTGGCTTTCTGCGTTGCACAAATTCCATATAGCCTCTTCTGGGTCCCTAGGAAATCCTCTTTCTATCTCTGGTGGCAGCAGAAAGACTTATGGCTCTGCTCCTGGCTGAGAGAAGGCCCCTGCTCCTCGGGGGACTTTCCAGCCCTGCGGTGGGAGGATGAGTTGTTGCTTGCTGTGTCTTACTCCCAGCCCCATCCGACACTACAGGGACGTTTCCCAGGAGTGTTTGTTCCCCGGTTCCTCCTTACAGCAATCTGCTTTCTTCCAGAGCATCCCAACTGGCCAGAGCAGAGACTGCAAGGCAACAAGCCGTCTTTCTCCCATCTGCCTCACGACATCCTTTCAACAAAGCGTACAATAAACTGTGCATTTACAAAGAGTTTGTCGATCCATCACAGCACAGTAAGCCCCATAGAGTGTTAACAACCCACTTCCCTTATCCCCCTATCTCCAGAGTAAATTGCAGCCAAACCTTCCTGTCTTGTCTCTTAAAAGCAGAAGAGATTAAGTAAATTTTCAGAAGTACTTAAGACACTGAGTTCTCTGGAGGAAAAGAAAAACGAACTGGTAAAACTTGCAGAACATGGATTCACTTGGTTTTCAGTTTGCATGCAGTTTTGCTCCGTCATTGTGCGCGAGGGAAGCTCTCCCCATCAGAAGTGACGAGTTGAAGAGCTTACAGTGTAGTTGTTCTGTTCCTCCCCACCTGTCTTAAGCACAAAACCAGCAAGTGAAGATGCTTGCAAATACACTTAATGACATTTTTCCCTGGTTTGTCCTTCTCTGTCTAAGAACCTCTCCAAGACTGCACCCTCTCCCCAGCTTTTCCACCCCACTACCACTTTCTTATACTGCTCCGTCAGAGGTAAATGAACTGAAAAATCAGCCACACTCAGGAAAGTGCATAAAAGAAGATGTGGGTATGCATATCCTTAAATTGGCTGGCCAAGATGGATGGAGTTTGTTTAGCTCTACCAATTTTTTCCCCAGGAGAGCACGGTGCTTGGGGAACGCTTCTTCTCGGGACGAGCTCCTGACTCTGCATTAGGACAGCGTGCTGCAGTATGGGCTGTCTACAGGTCCGGAGCTCAAGGACTGGTCAAATATGAGCAAGCCAGAGATACATATGTAAATTTTATCCATGAATTTAATTCACAGATGGGCTAAGCCATCCATATAGACAGAACTAGGAATTTCAAAATGAAGCATTTTGCAGTTTCAGAAGAAGGGAGTTCTGTCTTTTCTGAGGAAAATTAATTTTTTAAAACTTGCATGTTCTTCTTTTCGTGTGAAAGAAACCCTGTTAGAAACCCTGTCTGGGTTTGTAGAATAGATGTTTCCCTAAAGCTGTGTTTTGTGCGTATGTGTGCATGCATCTATCGTCTTTAATACTTTTTTTTTTTTGCTATAATTCTTTCTCTAACAAACATTAGCGTAGCTTGTGTGCTTTTATTATATTTGTATATCTTAACTTTGTCTCCTGGAACTATATGTCAGATAAGTGATAGAGGAAAGAAACTGAGGCATTGAAACATTGCAGCAGCCTATCCAGAGGGTACTTACTGTCAGTGCTGCATGGATCAAGGGATCCTGACTCTGCAAAAGTGCATATGTATAAGGACATTCAAAAACTTATGGTTGGATCAAGATGTAAACTGCGTAATTTTCAGTGGCTCTGTGCCTAACCTGTGCTACAGACCATTGCTTCTTTTGGAAAGCTTGGTAGTAAGTGCTCAGTTAATCTGGTTTGATGTCCGTAGTTCAATAGACAATAGAGCTATCCAGTTCCTTTTGGGTTGGTGATTTGAGTATTTTTATACAAAGGATTAGTTCCAATCCATTGTTTTCTTGTGGAATTTCTTTTTTCTAGCAAGTTTTGTGTTGCTCAAGGATTAAAATCTGGTTTCCTACTAGTATGACCAGCAAATGTTGAGCGGAGGGGTAGAAGGTGGTTTATTAGCTATTTTTTTTATACAGCTAGTGACAAAGCGGTGCTAGAAATACCCTGTGTCCGCAAACCTATCTCAAAGAAGAGCCTTCATCCTTGTATTCAGTATAAACTAGGACATTTCTGAAGCTGTGGTGCTTTTTCTTTGCGCTTGCCACAAGTGGGTTGTGCTTTGTGCTTCAAGCTAAAGCCCTTTGACAGTTCGGTTGCTGTTCTTCAGGCGTAATTCTCAGTTTACTATCAGGTGTCACTAGTAGAAATGTGAAATACGGACACACTTTCTAAAGCTAAGTGCCATGGAAAGGGGGAGAACGCGGTGGGCACAAGCCTGGATTCCCCTGTTGTTCACACACCGAGTCTTCCTGAGCAGGATAGATTGTGTTTTTGCTACCATCTGTTGCGTCTGGGTATGCCAATGCAATACCTTTCACGAGCTGTAAACGTGAACTATTAGCTATAAAAACAAACTTAATATAATGTGGGGTTTTTTTTTTTCTACAATAGCTTCTACTCTTACGTGAATTTGCATGTCTTTCAATATGGTCAGTTTTAAGAACAAATTATATGGTAGGAGAACGCTTAACACATGTAAGAGATTATCTAGTATTTTGGCTCTGAAATCTGTATTTGGGAGCTGACCGGTTTTTTCAAGTTCAGCACCCAGTAATTTGCAGGTAACCTTGACAATCTTTTATTTAAAGAGCATTGCTTTAAGTATCACTAGTGATTGTGGATACCATAGGAGATCTGTTCCATAGATTACTATGTGCATTTAGCAGCTTCTGGTGATTTTTTTGCTGTGTATTTAGAACAGATTCCAATTACCATATGAGTAACATCATCTCAGTCCTAGTTCTTTCATTCTGACATCTCTTTTGGCTCCTGGTGCGATTTGGCCCAGTTTTCCAAAATGTTGATCTTGAGTCCAAACGTAACTTTGTGGGTGGTACGTGTGTCAAGCCGTAGTTCAGTATTTTTGGACAGCAGTAGCCTTTCATAAATCTTTTTAAATGAGAAGAAGAAGAAATGAAATTAAATGAAAAAAAAAAAGTGCAGCTAGATCTAGCTGGGCACAAGCTTGCCTTCTCTACCTCTGTCCCCCTTCCCCCATTTTTCCATTTGGAAAAATAGAGACATGGCAGAAAATTTGACAGGATTTAGGTGCTCTCAGAGCAGCAAGCAACAGTATAGCCTTGTCTTTATGACCTTTCTTTTCATGTTCTGGTGGCCACCGAGTTCTTCTGGGATGCAGATGAGGAAGGTGAGGGTGGAGGAGTGAAACCCTGTGTTTGTGTGTGTTACAACAGAAAGCTAGGCTGAATTACATAGATATCTGAATAAGGCTATGTTGGCATTAAGAAAAACAACCAACCAACCAACCCCCTCAGGTTCTCCATGTGTCTATATCTGACGTACCTATTGCCATGTTATATCTTTATATACAGTACATTCTCTCTGTAAACAGCATAGGAAGGTATAAATGCAACTTTATTACTTAAAGTCTAGTGAAATAGTCCAGAAGGTTGAAGTCTGTGTGAAATAAACATATGTACAAAGTACAGGAGGTTTCACACAGCATAAATCAAAAGGAACTTCATAGCTTCCTTCCTTCTCCCCAATGCAGTTGCAGAGCTGCTAGCTGAAAAGCTGTCCTTCATCATTCTTTTGCAGGAAACCACACACTCATATATTATTAATTCTGTTTCGCTGGTAACATAGGACCTAGGTACTTCTCTAGAGTGTCTCAAGTTGCTTTTCAGTGCATCTGTGCCATTTCCGCTGCTGCAGTTACAGTTTTA